>NC_136065.1:1315564011-1316827344 GCF_964261635.1 Lissotriton helveticus | reverse complement strand
AGAGAAAAAATCGGAAACTGATTCATCCGTTTTCTGCTTACACGAGGCTAATATAGTCCAATCAATCTTTTTAGCGGGAGCAAGAGTCTTTAGTTTTGTTAGTATGGCCCCTGGAAGGTCTAATATTAATTGACACGGCTTACATGCTGGTTCTCTGTCTAAATCAGCCTGAACAAGATCTTTCCAAGTGGCCCCGAGAGTCGTGAGGTCATCAAACCTACGAATTACTCTCCACATATCAGGGGGCAATATCAACCCGAAAAATAGATCAATATCAACTAACGTCATGATACATGAAGAAATTGCACTTTCAACATTTTCATAAAAAGCCGCAGGGTTTTTACGGGGATCAGGTAAAGCATTCTTAAGCGCCATGACATCTGCTCTATTCCAAGGCGTATAAACCCAATTATATACAAAATACCCTTTCGCGTCTTTGGATCTTTTATCATCATCTGTACCATCCCCTTTATGAGGGACATATAACGGCGCAGCTTCTCGCATAGGTCTAACATTAATCGCAGCGATCTTATCTGTTTCAAAAATAGGGCATTCTTTGGATATCCCCGTCGCTCCGGACGTAGACGAATTCTTCGACTTTTCCAACTCCCGTAGTCGTGTCGCCTCATTACGCAGTTCAATCAAACGTTTGAAGAAGTCATCCGCATCTGAAAGAACAAAAAGACCTTTACGAAAATATTCACGACCCTTGGATATCTCCTTCGGTTCTAACTCGAGAGAATATTTTCTATACCGCTCAACAACTTCATCTCCAAAATGATCTAAAAAATACAGTCGTTCCTTATCAGGCCACTGTTCCATTTGTTCAGTAACGTCAGAAACAGTAACAGTATTAATATTTAGTTTTCGTGCAAATGAACGTAATTCCGCAGCTCGTTCCGCATGTAACCTGGTACGCTGTGTTCGATCACTATCCTCGTCTGATCCCTCGCTCGGAGCCGTTGGCGTGACGTACGGGGGCGGACAACGATCTAGTAATGAAAAATCATCCGTTTCATTAGTAAGGACTGGATAGAGAGGACGCCTGATAGGGAATTGACCATTAACCTGTAAATTGCGTTCTCGTCTCTCCCTCTCTTTCTTTTCCTGTAATTCCTTCTCCTGTAGCTGTAAAGCTTTGTCATGTGCAGCCTTCCGCTGCACTTTCTCCGCCAAGGCTTCCTCACGCTTCGCTCGTTCACGCACCTCTTTCTCCCACATGCGCACACAATCAAACATATCTTGTCTAGACCTTCGCTGAAACAAACACTGTTCCACATACTGTACCTTTCGAAGGTCAAACGACCCATATAGTGGCCACTGTAATTCACGATCAGTTTTAGTATACTTATGCCATAATGTACTATACATTATTGGTGGAATACCGAATTGGAGGGAGCCGGCTGTTTTGCACTTAATCGATAATTGGTACCATTTTCAGAACAGCACATCCTACGGAGTGTGCTAAAAACAGGCATGTTTCAAAAGGTACCACGAAAACGCGATACTACAAAAATGCCACCTAACACGGTGTACCGTTCAAATCAAATAAATCAGAGAAATATCCCTACATGCCTGCCTATGTGAGGTGCACTTCACATATTCAAATTCAAATTCAAAGATTCAAAACGTTAGCTAACAAATTCAAATTCAAATTCAAAGTTTCAAAAAGCCACAGTGAGTGTCAGCAGACTACCTCATCAATCAAAAGCTTACCAATTTCTTTTCAAACGTCCAAAGTCCAACTGCCAAGTTCTGTGGTCAAATCAGCCAAAACGGCACATCACGACAATCCAAGATCAGAATCTCAGTCGAAGACCGGCGCCACCTGGAAGGTCAGATCGGAAGGACGGGAAAACACACCGTGGGTGCCGAGACTCGGGTCACTCAGTGGCAGCGTACGCGTCCATGGCGAGTTTCCTGACCTTCGTCACGACCTCTCCTTCGGGCATCCGAGTCGCCGATGAGTCCCTTCGTGGTCGCCAATTGTGGTATTGGGTTCAAATCAGGCCTACATACTCTGCTAAACTCTCGAACACCTTAGTATAGAAGTTGGCACGGACACTGGAAAAGGTAAAAGACAAATTTATTAAGACCCCATGGGGTGGTGATACATTCCCACAGCACCCTTCGGTAATGTAAGAAGTAGCACACCGAACATTGGTGCGCGACCTCTTTTATACAGTTTATTAGCAATAAAAAGATAGGCGGTTACAAGTTACACATTTTAGGTACATATAAGGTCATTTTTGGAACACGGCCAACATGTGGGAGGAGTTTCAACAGCACTGGTCAGTTAGTGTGAACATTCCTAAAGAGTGACCAATTGGTGCGTAATGCGTATGTGCGCTTGACCAGTACTAAAAATAGCCTGTTGCCGAGCAGACTAGTGACCATGGGTATCGAGAAAGGACAAAAGGGCACACTGACCACGAAGCAGCGTGTTCATAGGAAACGGAAGTCAGAGGGATTCAAAATGGCCCCCGTTCGTTTTGGTCAAGTTAACAGAAAAGACCGTGTAGCTGTGCTAAACGCTAACTCAGGAGCTGCCAAAACACGACATCTTGAACAACACACAGATTCTGTACTCTCATCACAACATGAACAACACACAGCCTCTGCAGATTCTGTACTCCCATCACAAGTGAACAACACACAGCCTCTGTACTCCCATCACAACATGAGACAACACCGAGCCTCTGCAGCCTCTGTAATCCCATAACAAACGAACACACATCCAGCCCTCTACGTTCCAATCACAATCTATTCAACACACAGCCTCTGCAGCCTCTGTACTCCCATCACAACATTAACAACACACTACCTCTGCAGCTTCTGTACTCCCATTACAATATGAGACAACACAGAGCCTCTGCTGCCTCTGTACTCCCATCACAACAACCTTTCAGCCCGTGCATTTCCCTCGCAATCCACACAACACACACCCCCTGCAGTTCATATATATTACCATCCATACAACACACAGCCACTGCAGATTCCTTCACAATCCACACAACACACAGCCCCTGGAGCTCCCATTACAATCCACACAACACAAAGCCACTGCAGCTCCCATCACAATCCATACAACACACAGACACTGCAGCTCCCATCACAATCCACACAACACACAGCCACTGCAGCGCACATCACAGACCATACAACACACATCCCCTGAGGCTCATATTACCATCCATACAACACACAGCCCCTGCCGCACCCATCACAATCCATACAACACACAGACCCAGAACCTCCCATCACAATCCATACAACACACAGCCACAGGAGCCTACATCACAATCCATATAACACACAGCCACTGCAGCCTCCATCACAATCCGTACAACATACAACCAGTGCAGCTACCATCACAATCCACACACAGCCACAGTAGCTCCCATCACAATCCACACACAGCCACTGCAACTCCCATCACAAGCCACACACAGCCCCTGCAGCTTCCATCACAACCCATACAACACACCAACCCAGAAGCTCCCATCACAATCCATACAACACACAGCCACTGCAGCTTCCATCATAATCATACAACAATCAGCCACTGCAGCTGCCATCACAATCCACACAACACAAAGCCACTGCAGCTCCCTTCACAATCCACACAACTCACTGCAGCTCCCTTCACAAACCACACACAGCCCCTGCAGCTCCCCTCACAATCCGCACACAGCCCCTGCAGCTCCCACAACAATCCATACAACACTCAGCCGCTGCAGTTCCCATCACAATCCATACACAGCCACATGACAAACTGTGCATAATATAGACCCTGCTGCCTCTGCAGTCTCCCCTACAATCTGCACATACATAGCCTCTGTGTCCCCATCAAAATATGTACAATACACATTCTCTGCTGCATAATCGACCATCGAACAAACCGCTGTAGACTCAGCATCTTCTACTACAATCTGAATCTGCACCAACTGTATGTGCCTTCATGTAACAGTCTTTACAAAGCACACATCCCTGAATCCTTATCACAATCACACAACCCCTGCAATATCTGCATATTCCATCAACATCTCAAAACACAACTCCTATAGCCGTAGCATTCCATCACAGTCTGTCAAAGCACAACTAATCCTTCAGCCCCTAAATTCACCATCCAACCTGCAACCCTTGCATCCTCTGTATCCCATCACGAACTGTTCCACACAACCCCTGCATTCTCTGTATCCCATCACAGTTTTTCCAACACAACCCTTGCATCCTCTGTAGTCCATCACAATCTGTTCAACACAACCCTTGCATCCTTTGTAGTCCATCACAATCTGTTCAACACAACCCTGGCATCCTCTGTATCACATCAAAATCTATTTAACACAACTCTTGCAGCTGCTGAATTCACCACGACAAGTTGTACAACACACATATTTTGAAGCCCAGTTCCAACCTGAACACACAGCCCCATCTCTTTCTGCACAACACACAACCCCTGCAATACCTGCATATTCCATTAAAATCTGAAAACACAACTCCTATAGCCGTAGCATCCCATCACAGTCTGTCAAAGCACAACTAACCCCTTCAGCCCCTGAATTTACCATCCAACCCATGCAACCTGCAACCCTTGCATCCTATGTATCCCATCACAATCTGTTCCACACAACCCGTGCATCCTCTGTATCCCATCACAATCTGTTCAACACAACCCTTGCATCCTCTGCATCCCATCACAATCTGTTCAACACAACCCTTGCATCCTCTGTAGTCCATCACAATTTGTTCAACACACCCCTTGCATGCACTGTATCGCATCAAAATCTGTTTAACACAACTCTTGCAGCTGCTGAATTCACCACGACAAGTTGTACAACACACAGATTTTGAAGCCCAGGTCCAACCTGAACACACAGCCCATCGCTTTCGGCACAACACACAGTCCATGCAATATCATCACAATCTACACAACACGCAGCCCAATCATAATCTGCAATACACAAAGCCCCAGTAGCCATACCATATTCTGCACAACACACAGCCACTGAAACACCATTGCAATCCACACAACACACAGCCCATGTACCCCCACCATGATCTGCCCAACTCACAGCCCCTGCCAAACCATCATAATCTGCACAACAAACAACCAATGCACACCATCACAATCTTCACAACACACAGCCCCCAGTAACTTCCGCACCCCTCACAGTGTGTAAAGCACACAGCCTTGGCAGCCTTCACATTTCACATAAGGTATTCAGTTATCATTTGATATTGTACACTAGACATTAACAACATGCGGACTGCAGTGCATAACGAATGGCTGTCCATAGGGGCATTTGTGTGCCAATTTCTCCTGCTACAACTGCTGGCTAAACTTGCTAAAACTCTATGTGCACGCATGGTTCAACTTTGAAACATGCTCATTCACGCAGAACTTACTTTGAATTAAGCAACGTGGATGACAAGACGTACTACAAAAATTAACATAAATAAAAGAATGTGTTCTTGGTAACATTACTGAGGAGAAATGTGAATGATGTCCCTGGTCCATAAATATCAGCGCAGCTCCTAGGAAAAAACGTATTTATGCGTTGATATGACTTTCTTTCTTTCTTTCTTTCAATAACTTTATTTCGGTCTCAAGGACCATAAAAGTACAGTACATAGCAATATAAGAAAAAGACGGTATATGCATTTAGATCATGGATAATACACCTTTATAAAAATGCTACATATGCCATTGTATAAACGAAAACTACATTTGAACACAAATCAGCCTAATGTAGAATACATGCTATATCATGGTTCGGTATTAAAATGTAAATGCATCCATTACCAATGAAACCGATAATATTGGGCAGCTATCCCAAGTTAAAAAAGTAAAAATATGTATATACAAAGTATTATCAACATGATTACTAGTGTTTAAAGGTCCGCCGTGCATGCCAAATGGAATTTAAAAAGCGGGAAACAGCAAAGACAATGGGGGGGGGAGGGGGAGTGTCAAATTTTAGGAATCTGTATGCCACAGCACATTGTGTAAAACCCAAATTCTTGCATAATTGAAAAAGCCTGCACTGACATATTGTTCTATAAGCAGGGCAAAAGAAGAGTAAATCGGTCTCCTCCTTGTGACTGCAGGCAGGGCATGCATCAGACTCTCGTTTGGACCATTTACTTGTGAAACAGCGGAGCTGCAAAATCCCCATTCTGAACTGCAAATAAAGTTTTCTAGCCGAGCTAGGTTGGATATCATCTAAAAGCAGCTCCATCATCTTTAATTTGGAGAAAGTCGGCCGTCAAACGGCCACAGGGCGAACTTTGAATGACTGATAATTTGTTTGTTCTGTACGATCTTCTCAGTTCCAACCCTGAAGTTGAGGGCATGATTCTTCTGCTGATTTCAGTTCTGCTTTACCAAGGTTACTACAGAGAACCCTAATGTTTTTGACCCAGCGTAACTTTGCAGAGCCCACATTTCTCAGTTTGTCTTTGAGCTCAGCTCGATATGTGGGCAGTTCTGGGGTCACCCATAGCCTTTTCCAACGTGTTAGGAGTCTAAAGGCTATCTTTTCACAAATTAGCCTAATACCCATATCCAAGTGTAATGGGATAAGGGGTGTGCTGGGGGGGGAGACCTAACAGCTGTCTCAAAAAGTTATTCTCAATTTTATTCAAGCTGGGCGCAGAGCAATGACCCCACAGTTCCTACCGTACATTGTGGCACCCTTAGCCTGGGTTTTGTGGATTTCGATCACTGGCCCTGCAGGTTTAAATGTGGAGGTTCTTTAAAGTTTCATAAGCACTCCCACTGTCTGCGCTAGCTTATGGGATGCTTTAGTCACCTGAGACCCCATTCCAGATGCTCAATAAGAGTAACACCTGGATAGTCAAAGACTGACACTCTTTCTAGTGGAGTACCTTGTAAATGTGGGTTTGCACAGGTCTTATTAGCAGGGTTAAAGACCATATATGTTTTCTGTGATGTATTAATCTCCAACCCCCGGATCTTACAGAAATCATCAAAGCTGTTAAGGATATGCTGTATTACCATGGGCGACTTTGAGAGTAGGAGTGTATGATCAACGAACATCATCGCCGGGACCCTGCCAGAAGCTAGCCTAGAGGCATCATTGTCCTTCACCTCCCTGAGCTTCTCGATGAGTCTGTTAATAAAAAGGCAGAACAGGGTAGGAGCGAGCACACAGCCTTGCTGTACTCCCTTTCCAACAGGGAAGCAGGGTGTCAATTTGCCGTGTTTTCCAAACCTTACTTGGGCAAAATTGTCTTTGTGAAGCCTTACTAAAATACTAAGAAGGTAAGGTGGAATCCTCAGGTCTCTAAGTACATACCAGAGTTTGCTCCTGGGAACGAGATCAAAGGCCGACTTCAGATCTACAAATATTAAATAGAGGCTGCCACCCTCTATAGTCACCGTTTTCCAGTACAGGAGTCATAGCCTGAATAGCTGGTCAACGGTGGGAGTGTTCTTTCTGAAGCTGGCTTGGTATGGACTCAGGATATTTTCTTCTTCTATCCACACATGTAGGCGGTCAAGAAGCACTCAGGAAAAAAGTTTCTGGGATACATCAATTACACTAATCGGCCGATAGTTAGTGGGTAGGAGGGGACAGCCTTTCTTAAATACCGGGACAATTTCTGCTCCTCGCCAGGTATCAGGGGGGTCCATCCTATCCAAGATTGCATTCAATAAGGACCATAGACACGGTCCCCATACTTTCTGTTCCTCCCGAAAAAGCTACCCTGGTATTCTGTCAAGGCCCGGGGCTTTATTACTAGGGAGCGTGTTAATGGCATTTATGACTTAAGACAGGGTAATCTCTGTGGCTATATCCTCGGGATGCGCAGAGTATGGGGGCAAGGGGTCATCACTTATGGTTGTGGGTGCAATGCTATTGTACAGAGAGTAGAAGTGATTCTTGCAAGCTTCAGTTGCTATGTTTGGTTCAATAGCTAACCTCCCTTGGTTGTCACCTGAACTGACTATTGCCCAAAAGGTCTTCAGGTCTTTTATTAATTAGTGCAGTTTTAAGGTTTTCCCACCTTTCCAGTTCCAAGTTCTTTTTTTCCAATTGGATTTTTTTTTTTTTTACAATGCCTGTTTTAATTTCGTCCCGCTCCTGTCCCTTGCCCTAACAGCATCCAATAGGGCCTGTTGTGCATTGCAACATTTAACTTTATACCATTTGCATTTATGGTGGGCTTTGGCCCTCCTTGGAGCCACTGGGTGGAATCTATCTTCCAGTTTTTTTGTTAATTCTAGATGCACTTTGACAACTTCCTCATTAGCTAGGGGAAAGCCGTTTGCACCTACAAGTTCCCCCAATCTTACAAGTATTGGGGTTACCATCTGATAGACCTTGGCCATCTTATCAGGTGTTTGTTTAATTTGTGGCCACCTAACTCTCCTTCTATTATTAGTTAATAATAGTTCATTGTCCCTAGGTGTGGTTATGGAATTGGTATTAGAGCATCCCAGATTTAGCATCTTCAGTTCCAAAGCCAGGGACATATGATCACTATCCTGCTTCATTATGACACCAAACTCATGGACTTTGTGCCACAATCTAGTCTCCACCAGGATATGGTCCAACAGAGACTCTTGACCTGCTCTATTAAAAGGTAACTGCCCCGGAATATCTGATGTTGTTCTGCCAATACATGCTCTTAGTGAATTGGCTACTGTGATTGAGCTAATCTGTAGTACCAGCGGCGACCAAGCTTTAATAGGTCGAATTTGTGGGTTGGGATTTGCCAATAAGAATCTTTTTCACTAGGGATGTGTTGCTCGGGTCAATGAGAGGTTCAAATTCCCTATTAAAGTCACCCTCAATGATCATCCATACCGTTGGGTCTATGGTGTAAATAAAGAGGCCCAAGTGGTCTATGGTGATAGATTCCGAGCTGATGGAAACCGGTCGGGAGTAGACATTAATGAAAGCAATATTTGTCTTTGTAGGGAAGGTAAGTAGGATACAATGAATATCGTTTGTGGGGGTAGGTATCTGCTCAGCTTTACAGCCCAAATGTAATCCTACCCAAATGGATAAACGCCCTGATGGTCTGCCCCTTCCCCCAGAGGTGGCTGAGATGGTGAATGATGCAAAGCCTACCCTCCGATAATCTTCCTATCCCAAGTTTCCTGGAACATGCATATGTCCTGTTTATCTACAACGAGTCCCCAGTCAGGCCAGGCACATTTGTTTTTAAGCCCCGCAACATTCCAGGATACAATTCTCAGTATACTGTCTCGATAATTTCCCCTTTCTGGTGCCTCATTTGCACTACTGGTAGTAATTTGAGCGTCCCTCTCTTCAGCCACATAGTCAGTATCTGAAGACCTCATGCAGATGCCCACTCTGGCAGTTTCAATCGAAATGATGTCTTTAAGACCGCCAGGTAGTCCACCTTCCTGTGCCCCAGACACTTGTTGGCCGGTATTCTGCGTGGAGTCTAGTTTATGTTCCTTATTTGGTGCCCCCAACCCACTGCACTCCTGCAGATTGTTATCTAACCCCTGTTCCTCAGAGATCCAACCAAGTGTCAAGCTTGCCTTGTGTCAATCTACCTCCTCAAGGATTCCACATCTGTTGTTTACTGGTAGATTATATAGTGGAGGCCTGAGGGGTGTCTCCCATCCACCCTCTATTAGAGGTCTTAATTGGCAGCTTGGGGTATATGGGGTAGTACAATCCCTGTACACCGATTGGTGTTGAGTATAGAAAAAGTCCAGTGGGTATAGCCCAATTCCTGTTGCCCGGGTCTTGGTGACATACGGTTTGACAGAGTAGGTGACTCACTTTATTAGGATTTTTAACATTTATAATTACACAGTCTCCCTGTTCTGATTTTTGTTGCTTTCCCACCCAGCCTATTCTGTGGGCCGTTAGGATTTCCCCTGCCCTGTGATAGTCAAACTTCCTATATTTTGCTAACCAAGAGAGGCACTTATTCCTAAGATCAAATTGAGTTTCCCACTGATTGGCAGCAATTTCGGGGATATCAGTCAATATTATTACATACAGGGAGCAGGCAGGGGGAAGATTTATGGTTGGCAGTTTTTCTGTTTCAATGTTTTCATTGGGGCATTCTGCCCTAGCCTGCATAGTCAGCATCCCGTTGGGCTGTGTTGAGTTCGTCTAGATTTATCCCTGCCTATTTCGGAGGGAACTGACTTATTTCCACCATTCTCATGATTCTCATGATTTCTGCTCCTGCCTGGCTGTTGATTGATGGCATTCTGATGCCTTACCTCTTGAGTTGTGGTGAAACCATTACTTGTCTACCCACCAAACCCGCCCAGAGATTTTGCGTCAGAACTGTCTGTCTGGCATCCAAAGTCAGACCCTCTTGTTGTTGTGTTGGGATGTGTTTGTCTAGTTTCCCCAGCTACTATCAAACTATCTAGATAAGTAAGAAGGGGAGCCAGCTCATCTCTTACGATATCCCGTACTTGTGCCTTTAGATCAGTTAGGAGATTCAGTGCCCAGGTGGGATTGTTCTTCTCAGCTCTACAATCCAGTGGACTGCTTAAATTGGCATCCTGATTTCTCCCTCCCCTGCACTGGAATCAATATCCTCACATAGTTTCTTCCTTTTGGGTCCCGCCTCCGTCAGTTGTTTGCGCTTTCCATTCTTTGAATTGATAGTGAAGTTCCTGCTTTTGCGTGTAGCTTTTTTGGGTGGGCCTTACATAGGTGGGGACACCAGTACATCCACCGGAGACACAGGAGTGTTATTCTGCACAGTTTGTAAATCTGGAACTAAAATACTCAGGTCCGGGGTTAGTGACAAGCGCCTCTCTGTAAGCTCTATTTCAGTATTAACCACCCCAATAGCCCTCTGCAGTATTTTATCAATCAAGGTTGGAGGGAATGCTGCTGAACTAGGAGCTTTTGATTTTGTCACACATGAGCGCTTCCCTATTTTAGTGCCTACTAAGTCTGGTTCTCCATGTGGACCGCAAACCCACCACCGCACAATGCTGCTTTTAAATACTTGTATGGACAGTTCGCAGTACAGGTGATTAGAACCCTAGTAGTTGCCAACCATTGAGTAGAAAAAAATACAATCTCTACATGTTTATGATATTTGTACCTATGACCAAAATTTGACGTTCTGAGCTAAACTTGCCAGATGGAATAAAAAGCATTTGCAATGCAATAGGTCTTGCATTAGGAAAGTTTGAGCTATTAGTATTGTAAATGACAAATTTTTTATTTATGTGTTGGTTTTTGAGAATAGCAAAATGAATAGCTTTGTCATTTATAATGCCAATAGTTTTAACTTTCACAAATGTGACATCTTTAGCATTTGTAATGCAATAGGTGTGGTATTTACATGACTTAGATGTATTGATATTACAAAGAACAATGGCTTTTATTTTTTAAAATAATTAATACTTAAATAAAAGTGATTGTAATTTATAATGGCACTAGCTTAAATTTTTGTAAATAACTTTTGGGAAGATTATGTTCATTGTATTTTATTGTGACGAAAATCCAAGAACAGAAGTGAAATATTAACATGTATTTGGTGACATTTGTAATAAAGCGTGAAACATTGAGATAACATATTTGAACCAGTTGTTGCATACCAGACTTCAACATCAGCCAATCGCGTTGATAAAGAGGTTTTAATGCGCACGATTCCAACGATTGCAAGTTGTGTACGATCGAATTTTGAGCAATATGTTCCTGTGACGTGCAGCAAGTTTTCCCTGTTGCAAAACACGATAATGGATGCCTATATAATGCGATATGTAATATTGCTCCGAGCGCAGACGGAAACTATGAACCGCCCCCCACCCCGCCCCCGCCAGCGAATCCAGCTCAGAGGAGAGGCGGCCCGCTGTGACCGCGGCGGCTGGGACACGCTAGTAGCCAGAAGGAGGCGTGCTCGCTACAGGCTGGGGAGCGCGCGCACAGGTTCCAGGCAGCGACGCGCGCCGTGGGTCTCGTCCCCTTTTCCTCTTCCCAGTGTGAGCACCGCTGGGGCCTGTTTCCTACGCTGGGGGCGTGCAACCGCCGCTCCCTGCGATGTTGGCGGAGGCTGGCGGTGATGCGCCCCCGCGCCTAACCAGTAAGTACCGATTCGGGGGTATGGCAGATCTCCCGATGCATGGGGCGGGGGTGTGTGTCTGTGTGTGCGTGCAGGGGGGGTTAGGGGGCGGCGGCATGTGTATGCGTGCCTGTCTGTATGTGTGTGTGTGGTGGGGGGGCGGCAGCGTGTGTACGTGTGCCTGTGTGTGTGTGTGTGTGTGCAGGGGTTTGGGGGCTGGCTGTGTGCGCACGGGAATGTGAGGCACGAGATGGGCACGGCGCCGTGCGCGCCAACGAGGTGAAATCTGCACTCGTGCCCCTCTCGTGTCTACATTCCCAGAAACGGGCAGCAATAGGTCTCGAGCAGACTCTGCTCGACCTAAAAATGGGGTAGTCAACCCTCTAAACTCTTTACAGTTGGAATTTTGGTAACCCCAAAAAAAAGAAAGAATAAATTAAAATAAAAAATAAAATAAAATCAGCCCCAAATGTTATGACCTGGAATGTCAATTGGCCAAATAGTCCCACTCAGAGTTATTTGTGTCTTTAATCTCCAAGCTGTTCTAAGGGATGATAGTTCCACTCTACATACTAATTTCTTCAGAATGGATATTCCAACTGTTGGGTCAGAAATTTGGCTAACACTTTAGTAACCTTAGCGAAAGAGTCAATCGCCGCGGGATAAAGTGAAGTGCACAGTACCTTGCTCAGCAAAATCCAGGGGCGAATTCGAAGGGGGATGGCCCTGCCTCTTCCTGCCAATGACGCCCTTAGCTGAGGAAGGCTGGCAGGACTCCTATCATGCCTCAAGGCAGGCGCCGCTGCGGGAATGCTGGGAGATGTAGTCTCCCCGATGGCCATTCCCCTCACTTCAGGAAAATACTGTAGTTGGTGGCCGTTCCCCTAACGGCTGGCAGGTAGCGCATCTTGTGGCCATTCCCCTCATGGTGGTGAAATGCGCTGTTTACCGGCGTCCCGTGCTGCGGGAGGCTGGCAGGGCTCTTATCCCATCTCCAGGCGCGGAAGACAGTGTCATGGCATGTGCCGCTGCGGGAAATTGAGCCAATCCTGGCGTGAAATGAATGTTGTGGACTCCCCACTGCCCCCTTACCATTTACACACCCTCTAAGGTACTGTCAGCTACCAACATTGGGGGAGTGCACAGCAACTCTCACACCAGGGACTCACTGGTAACATCTAGTCTCGCAGTGTGTGTTTTATAACTCACCAGTCGAGGGGAGATTCCTCTTTAGGTCCATAAATGCTTACACTCCACGAGTTATATTTCCACATCTTCCTTCCTAAAGGACTCACATGCATTAAGTCGCCGTGCACATACAACGGATCACTACTCATTACAGTAATTAAAAGCATAGAATTCCGAGCGCATACCGCTGCAGCCGCCATTGTCCCGATCAGTGTCTCCATAAAATAGTGCTCACCCACCAGATAAAGCCCTCCATGTCACACCGCAAGTACACAATCCAGTCCGGATGGGCGAGCCGAAAAGGAGACAGGGAGGGAACAAACAAGCCTCACTTCGAATAGAAAACGAGCGTTTACCATAAAGGATGACTCACTCCAATAAAAAGGATGGACGAAGCTTCCACTCCACTTCCGAAATCTCCTCGATTACAAGAGGTCTCGCAGAGCAAGTAGCGCATGCGCTGCAATGCTGGGCGAGACCTAAATCGGCAGGAGAGACAAAAGAAGAGACCAGAAGAGAAACAATGGTCGGCAGGGCAGGAGCCACAAAAGCTGTCAGAACACCAGTTACAGCTAGCTCAACAGGTGGGACAGAGCAGCAACAACAGCGAAAACCACAGAAGCCACTACAGCTACTAATTGCTGCAAATGCAGCAGCAAAACATCTGGCTATACAGCTGGGAGCAGAGATGATCCAATATCTGCCAAAACAGCTATAACCACATCAGGGAGGCACAGAAGCTACCACAGTTGTAAACAAAGCAGCAACCACAACTGCCACCAGGGCAGTGACAAGAGCAACGATAACTACTGTCAGCACAGACGTTGCCAGTGTGGAACCACTGGCCCCGGGATTATCATCGTCTGCCATTTTGTTGACTGAAAGTTTACAGAGCAAGTTTTAAAGAAACAAAGATAAGGTGCACAATATTTTGGAACACTATATCATTCAACGTTGAACAAACCAAAGACTAATACATAGGATTTTCGTCCTACTTAGTTATGGCGGATTGTTTATCCTTTAACCCACTCCAGACGTCTATTGGAGTATTTTACGGGAAAAAGGGGTCTCTGTGAAAAGCACGACTGAGTTACTCTAGTATCTAGCGTTAAATTAGTGCCTTACCAAACGTTGGGCGCCATGTAGTGTAGTTCCTATATTCCCAATAGGCTCTGCGCATTGGAATAATATATCCTATAGATGTGACGTAGGACTTATGTCTACTAGGTTGCCATCAAATATATTAGACTTAATTGAGCCACGTTGCTCAGAGGTCACTAGAAACTTTCTCAAATTCACAAGAAGGGATTTAGTTTCTGACAACCGCATAAACATGACAACTTTGTTTCCCCAAGATAAAACTGATCTTCAGAGTAGATAGATATTTTACTCAGTCATTCGTGCACGCTTCGTTTCACCAGAGGTGCAGAGAAATAGAGAGACGGGCGTTTTCAATAAAAGTATTTATTGAACAGTCTTCTTTCTCATGCAGAAGAAATGAACTGCTACAATCGTAGGACTTGTTGCAAAGTATAATGTGTACATTAAGAAGAGTAGGATAAAATAATACTGTAAAAGCATTGTATGGTTCCTAGATCATAGATAAATACATACATAAATAACAAAGGCTAAAAAGTACTCAACTGGTGCTTCTAAAATACGCCTACTCCGATGTACCTAACCTGAGTCTAGTACGAGGGAAGAAGTAAGTGCGGTGCAGCATAAATTTAGTATTCTTTTTGGCAAGAATCTATCCAAGATTTCTCTTAAGGTCTAATCAGCTCCGTACCTTGGTTTTAGAATGAAGGAGGTCAGTCTCGGGACTTGATTTCCCAACAACCCGCAAGGGTAGTTTGGAAACACTGGAGCTGGATTTCTCGGCCAGAGAAAAGACAGCGTCTCTCTCAGTGCGTTTGCTGGAGGGTCGGCTTCCTTCGGCACTTGCTGTAGCAGGATGCGTCAGGCAAGTAGATAGTCAAACTGCTCCTCCAAACCACTGTGTGTTTGCTAAGGCAAGTGTGGGCATATTTATGCCTTGAAGGTGCCGTGATTGACGTAAAGGTGGACATAATAACGTCATCAAAGAGTCTCAGTTCTTTGAAAACTTCATGAGTTCTTGGATAAATCAATATTCAAGCAAGGGGAAGTCCCTAGCTGCTGTAGCCGAGTTTTCCAAGAAATCGTTGTGGATTTTCAGAACTAGTGGAAGTAGCCATGCCGTATTTTTTTTTTTATGGATACAGTATCACAAGCCAGCCGCACAAAGAATTTAAAGCAAAATAATTCAGTTATTTTGAGGAAAAGAAACATTTTCTTCAAAATTTGAGCCAATTCAAATTCAACTGAAACTTAATCATATTCGTGAGACAGAGAAAAAATACAGAAATAATCCTGCAAATGTGAAATCCTATGACAACCACAACTCAGGTCTAGCTAATTATTTTATTTATTCATATGGCAAAAACCGCAAAATTGAATGTCTCTGGCTAAGTTATAGTGTTTCACATCAAGCTATTAACTTTAGTTCAATAAGCTATATTAATTGGACATGAAGCAATTACATGCGATGCGTCAGCTTTTGAACTTTGATAGAGAAAAAAAAAATTAGGAATTTCCCTCAGGCCTCGTTTGTGCAATACTATAAATGTTATGTTATTGGTGTTTTATAAAGCGCATGAATCACCCGGGGGCATCTCCGCGCTACCTAGACCAATTGCCGAGAACAACAAAGCCGGAAGGAGACATCAAAAAAGGCTTTCGGGTGTTTCCTGAAAGCCAGATAAGATGGTGACTTACGCAAAACTTCTGGTAGTGAATTCCAATATTTAGGGCCTACAAAAGAAAAAGCTTTACCTCCCAGACGAGTCAGCTGGATGCGTGAAATCGCTAGAAGAGCCTTTTCATTAGATCTTAAGTTACAGCACGATGTTAATTTGCAGAGTATATTTTGTAGGTACTTTGGGCCGGTTTCCCTCATAGCTTTAAAAACTAGACAACATGTCTTAAAGAAGGATCTCTTTTTGACTGAAAGCCAATGCAGTTCCCTCAGTAAGGGGAGAGATGGTGTGCCAGGGGGACGATTTAAGACAATCCGGGCGGCAGTGTTTTGGATAACTTGGAGCCTTGCTAACTGCGTGTCCCCTATTTCTGCCAGCGAAGCATTACCGTAGTCCATCCGGCTGTTACTAAAGCCTGGACCACCGTCCTACGGTGGCTCAGGGGAAGGTATGGAATAATTCCCGCAACAGCCGGAGGCTATAATAACAGGAACTCATTATGTTACTGACATTTTTCTTCATCGACAGATTCTGATCCTACTGTATTCCTAGGCTTTTTACTGAGTCCGAGGGAGCTGGCGCAGTGCCCACCAGTCATCCAAAAAGAAACCTGTTGCAGCATTAACTTGTGTCTTCCTTGATACAAATGCTGTGTCATACCCTGCTCCTGACTTCCCAGATGATGAAATGGTCGGATACCCCTTTGGCGAAGGACCCTAGAAAGGGATATGCTGCTCCAGAGAAATATGTCATTAGCAGTCACAGGGGCAGCCCAGAACACCTGAACCAGGGGCAGTCAGTGTATAATCCTAACAAAGGTTCAAGAAGCATTTGACATCAAAGTTCAATACTCACAAAAAATTACAAATTAGAAACAGAGCAGTTAATAAATCAACGACTGAATAACAAAGAAATAAAAAAAGAAAAAAGTAGAAGTGAAGAGAGACCCATATACAATAATATTTTCAGAAAAAATGGTGGCCATAAAAATAATGAAGGATACATTATATTGTTCTATGTTGTTCCCTTCTTGTGACGTGTATTTTTTCATTTGCCACTTGTCTGGTCTGTAATATACCCTGTTTATGTACCAGCACATTGTATTGAGCACCATTGTCGTAACTGTTTGAATAATAATAAAAATTTAATAAATCTGTCATTTTTTTTTTAGAAATTATTATTGTGTATGGGTCTCTCTTCACTTCTCCTTTTTTCTTTCTTTGTTATTCAGTCGGTATTTATTAACTGCTCTGTTTCTCATGTGTAATTTTTTATGAGTATTGTACTTTTAGGATTATACGAGGAGAAGAATGTAGCGGAGGAAGTTGCAAAGTCAATCCGACTGGCGAGGCACCGCGACCAGAGAAGCAAGCAGGTTGGTCCTGGTTCTCAGAAAACCTTTTGGCCAAATGTCGACTAAGTCCTCGGTTTTGGAAATTAGTCATCAGGGCACCTTTAGCACGACAACCAAGGATCCGGGACTGGTGGAACATCTCTTGGGGGGCGCAGGACTTACTCACGCTGGGTCCAGGTGTGGGTTCAAGATGGTGGCTCTGAAAAGGAGGCCAGAAAACTTGCCCTTGGAGTAACTTCTGGTAGTCCTTGGTACAAATGTAGATGCAGGGCTCAAAAGCAGGGCTGGTGTTTGATGATTCATGGCATGTTCCAGGCAGCTAAGCTGCCCTTTCAGGTACAGCAGCAGTCTGGCAGACTGCATAGCAGATCTCAGCAGCAGGCAGTCCTCTGAGATTCCTTCCACAGGTCCAGTAGTGAAGAGTAGGTCTGAAGGTCCTATTTTTATACCCTGGTGCACTTCTTCTGGAAGGTGGGAGAAGCTTCTGGATTTCCTGACTCTCCTGGCATGGCTAACATCTGGCTGCAGTGACAATAGATGGTTGTTAGGCCCTTTTGTGAAGGCAGAGCACACGGTTTTCAAATCTAAGTGGGGCTGTTCCCAGCTCCCCCCTTCTTGCCAGCAGATGGACCATTCAGTCACATCTAATCCCTCTATTGTGTCACTGTCTGGGGGAAATTCACAAAGCCTGTCAGCTACACCCAGTCATGTGACCCAAGCCAGGCACAAAGGGGCTAAGGGCAACTTTTGATTACACATCACCCTACCCTATAGGCTAACCGGGACCCACCTTAGAGGCAACATATCTACTAAAAGGGGAGTTTAAGACTTGATAAGTGGGTTTAAATGTAATGTCATCATGGCAGTGTGACACTGAATTCAGGATGTAGTGGCAGACCTGGCATAGGTTTTAAGGTGCCACTTAAGTAGGTGGAACAATAAGTGCTGTAAGCTGACTGGTATAACTTAATTCACAGGCCCTAGGTATTACCACTCTACAAGGAACTTACAAGTAAATGAAATGTGCCAATTAGGTTTATACTGATAAAACAATGGTTATGGGAGTGAAAGGAAGCACTTTAGCACTGGTTTGCAGTAGTAAAGTGCCCAGAGTCCTAAGGCCTACAAAAGCAAAAATCCAGCAAAAGTTTGAGGGAAGACCACCCAAAGCCTGAAAGATATGTCAAACCTTGAAGCCAAGCCTTCATATTCTGAAACATCCAGTACATTTTCCCTGAATGCTTTAATGGATGAACATTGTAATCTTAAGGTAGTACGCTTAAGACCCAGATCAAAACCATCCTTCAGAAACTGCAAGATCGAGATATTCTGACAGGACAAAGGATTTAACTGTTTGGACTCACACTACTTTCTAAAAGATGACCAATGATGATAATATCGCTTTTCAGTCAATTCGTTCGTAGATACCTAAATTGTCTCTGCCAACTCTTATGGGATGCCTAATTTCTACAAACCTAACTGCTCAGCCTCCATGCCATTATCTGAAGAGATTGAAGGGCCTTCAAAGACAATGAAAGGTGTATTATGGGGGACACAAAAAGTGGGATAACTCATTCCTGACTTGTGTTCATACTCACTATTAGAGGAAACGAAGATGAATGGCTCCAAGTTGGTGCAATCAGAGCTACTGTCTGCCTTCACCCTTCACTGAGACTCTCACTATCAAGGGGAATAAATACATACCAAATCCATTAAGACCATGGGCAGGAAAGAGCATCCACATTCCAAGGACCCCCCACCCCCCCTCCTTTTTTCCTGGAACAGAAAACTGGAATCAGGGCATTGTTCTGACTGACGAAAAGATCTATTACTGGAACTCCCCATCACCTGCAACTTTCTGCAAGTATCATGGGATTCAATTGGTAATCCTTCAATGATGGAAGGATCCTGCTCGGATGGTCTGCCATCTGATTCAGAATCCCCTGAAATGGAATTGCTGAAAGTATCTGCAAAGGTATCTCTGCCACTTGATTATGTGGCTGGCACGCATTTCAACAATTATTTTGATTTTGTGCCCCCTTGTTTGTTTAGATAACCCTTTTTAGATACATTGAATGTCCTGATCAGACCTGCTTTGTCCTTTATTCATGGAGAAACCTGGAGAAGGGCATGGTAAACAGCCACCATCTTTCTCCAATTAGACAACTCCCTCCTTTCCAGTGATGTCGATTTCTCCTGAAATGATCGATTGTCCATGCATGCACCCCATCCATTCTCACTGGCATCTGATCTTATTATCAACCAGTCTGGAGGAGGCAGATGAAACCCCTTTGTCAGATTGGCCTGAACCAACCACCAATTCTGATCCTCCATTATCTGAAGAGAGAGAAGGGAAGTCACTTCTCCAGATGATCTGTGGTTAGAAACCAAAGGTTTAGGACATCTTCCAATGAATCCAATTAATAGTTGCAGCCATATGTGCCTGATTATTTTAACCATTCCCTGGCTGGTGAGCGCATCTGAATCATAAGGTTGCCCAGATATTTCAGCACATTTTCGTGTCTTCTGGGAAGAAGAGACACCAAACCAAGGGGCGTCTAAAACCTTGCTCCGATTAAATCTAAGACCGACCAATAGTCTAGATACGGATGAACTACAACCCCTTCTTTATGAAGAATTCCCACCTGGTGCACCAGAGTGTTTGTGAACACCCTGTGAGTGAATTTGTGGCAGAAAAGAAGGACTGCAAACTCGAAGTGCTGACTGTACACAGCAAATCTTAAGTACACTTTAAAGGGAGAGAATAAATTGGATATGCAGATAAACATCCTTCAGATCTTTTATGAGCAGAGGATCTTCTGGAAGAGCCATTGGAATGATCTTTTAAAGACTATCCATCTTGAAATTATTTGCTTTTATCCACTTGGTAACCTTTTTTTAGGTCTAGTGTAGGTCTGAAAGCTCCTTAGACCTTTCAAAACGAGGATTGAGTAATACCCCTGCCCTATCTCTCCTGAGGGAAACAGAAATATTGTTCTTTTTTGTAACAATGCTTGGACTCAGCCCCATAGAGCCTCTGCTTTTTGCTTGTTCTTTGGTAACTGTGTAGGGATTATTCCTGAACTTGAAGGCCTGGCTTTCAACTCTATCACATAGTCTCTGTGAAAGATATTCCAAGCCAATTGGTCAAAAAAATCGGATTCCCATTCTTGTAGGAATAAATAAAGAAGTGCGCCAACCAGGATTTCTGCTGCTTTTGTCCTGTTAAGGGATGAGGAGTATGACTTTTGCAGTGTCTGCTTTCCAGTCCCTTAACTACATATACCTATATGCCAAAACAGATGCTCGAGATGCCATAGCTGCTGACCTAATAGAATCACAGGAGCTGTCAGAAAGGAAAGTTTTTGCTGTTCCATACTGACCAAAAGAACTGAGCAATATTCCTCCTCCTGCATTGCTTCTGACATCCTCTCAAAATCTTTCACCAGGCTATGGGCTGCATGTGCTTCATACGTCCCTGCCACATCATACTACCTCTTCAAAGCCTTCTTAATTATTTTATACACCTGTTCCTTTGGGGAACAATCCTCTGCATCGACAGTGGTATGAGCTATTAGGGAGGCTAATACTGCATCAATTTTAATGTTTTGGGGGAGATCTTCATCAGTGTTCTTCAATGCATATATCTTTTGTAGAAATCTTGGCACACGAATATGTTCCAAACCCTTCCACCCATGCAGCATAAGAGATTTAATTTTGCGATGAAACTGCATACTTAATTTAGAATGTTTTGAACACTGAGGAAAAAGATTATCTTTCAACTTAGTTTGTGATGATTTCTGAAACCCCAAATTCTCTCTAATATGATACAGCACTTGGCATACTTCTTCTCGTCTGATAAACTTTCCTTCCGCTGAGGCGCTAGTATCAAGTTCTGAATCTAAACAAAAGTCATTGTCCTTGAATACCTTCTTTCTCTTAGCTCTTTTTTCCTCTAGGGCTGCCTCCTTGATCAGGACTTGCAATTCACCAGAAGATAAATACTTCTCCTCCTGATGACTTCTTTATTCTTTTGTGTGTAAACAACAAGGGGGGACGGAAATGGACAATATTTAGAGGGGTCCAGTGTACTTGTCAAGGAAGCAAACAAGAAAAAATGTACACAGTTCCCCTGGGGTTAGACAGGTAATAAGGTCTCTCTCATAGTTAGCTGACAGTCAGCTAGAGGGTGTGGAGTGCCGGGTGGTCAGCAAGTTCCTTGACGGAACTAAGGAAGCCTCACACAACTGATGAGCTGGATGACATGTCTCATTCAGCCTACTTGGGATGTTGTTTATATCATCGGCTTCCTGCTCCTGCGTCGGGCCGGCGCTGCAATGCCCGACGGGTAACAACGAGTGTCACTCTTTTGCGGAGGTCTTTTGTTCCTTGCCGTGATAAGTAGAAACTTGTGAGGCTTAAAAAGTGAGGTAGTGAGCAAAACGGTGGAAAATTTAAAAAAAGTTGGATAGTCCACAGGGAAGTCTTTATTCAGGTGGTTAGCCACTTTATTAAAAAGTGTAAGGAGGGGTACTGAGGACAAACATAACAATTGGTGTGGCCTCATATCGACCCTCCATTTGGTCAACATGTTTCATGCCCAGCGGGGCAATTCTTCAGGACCGAAAAAAGTGCTCATATAAACCTAATGTGCCCCAGAGGGTGAGCTACAGGCTATTAGTAATACAACCTGATAGGTCTAGGTCTATGGATGGCGAGGATCACTGCATCACCGTCAGACCTAAGGGAACAGTAGACATCACAGTTGCTACATTGTCGATAGTGATTATACCGTTGGCAGGCAAAACTGTGACTTCACCCCAAAAGTCAAACACGCACCCAGTTATACAGATTAAACTAGGTGTCTATGAAGGAGGGCAAATGGAGTGCAACGTGGTGAGGGGAGAGAGACCATTATTACATGTAGCAGGACAAGGCCCTGGGGTATTCAGGGCGTGTGTGAGTGCTAGTCGTAGCAGGGGTGGTCAGTTGTTTAACTAAACAATGGAGCCACTGGAAATAAGAAACAATATCAAAACACAATTAGAAAGCCACTCAGCCACAAGGAGGGCGGCAGGCACACAGGGGGATGGTTACAGTATCAGTTGTAAAACCTACCCTTAGGAGCCAATTGGCAATCTGCGCGGCTAGTTCCTGTGGGGACTGCGCTAGGGATATGTAGCCCTAAGGAAGGAAAGAGGAAGGAAGCATTTCAACATCGAGTCATTGCTGGAGGCTTTGATCACAGATTATGATCAGATATTGTAGGGGGGGGCAGCGGTCACCCCGCCTCGTCAGGCCATCAAGTGCCAGGGTGCTGTGGGATAGCGGCGGTCCGGATGAAACCGCTAGCGAGCACCAGAGAGGATGTTATCCAAGGGATGTATACCAATAGTTATAAGCTAGGCAGGGAAAATGACTATGGGGGCGGCTAAAAATTAGCTGAAGTCGTAGCCTGGACAATCTGGTGAAGCGGGGCGCCCTCCGTGAGCCCTGGCCAGGGTGCCGTCATGATGGAGCGGCGGCCAGTAAATAGTAAGTGTTGCAGGCTTACCTTAGCGGCGTGAGATACGCGCCGGTATCACCTACCCCCACACCGTCGGCGTGTGATGCACGCAGAACAGCCGGTCAGGAGTGCACAATACGTCCGCCATTATGAACAGGGCGTTTGAGTGCGGAGTGGGGGCGGGGGGCGGTGGACGGGGCGGGGCCGCGATGACAGGGCGCCGGGGGCGCCAATCAGAGACCGCTATACGGTGCTCATGGGGAATGTAGTCTGTTTACCTATGTGGTGGATGTTTTGGAAGCGCTCGAATGGGCGTGCAAAGGGGAGGGGAGGGGTGGGGAAAGGAAGAGGCGAGAGCGGGCTGGCATAGCGTGGCTCTTCTGGTACAGCGTTACTGCGCTGAAACGGGTCCTCAAAGTGGGAGCCCAATGGAAAACCGCAACCAGTATGATCACTGTCATTGTTCGTAAATAGGCGTCCTGCTCAGTAGTCAATGAGGGGGCTGAGCCGCCCGGGTGCGGGCCGCCTATGGTGTAAGGGCAGCTGACTCACTCAGACGGACACTGGCCCAGTGGTTGGCATGGAAAGGCTGGAGAGGACAGAGTGACCCCAGACTGGTGCCGCAATGCTGAGTGGGAAGGCGGATAACTCTAGGGTGGGGTACTACTGCCGTGCCCATGTAACTAATAAACCTATGGATGCAGTGAACAATATGATGGCCATTCTAATGTTAGGGAAGGCAGAGTTCTAGAAACAACTAGGATTAGGGGTGCCTCTACATATGTTGGACTCGTGCAAGGCTTTGGTATGCCAGTATTCACAACGGAGGATGACCAGTCTCGGAAGTACTAGGCGAGTGGAAGGGATAAGGAAACAGAATCATCTTACTAGTTGGTTCCACGGGATGGAATCGTTCAGGCCACAAGTATCCAATTGAAGACGGTGTACCCATCTTTGTTCTAGTCTATATAGTGCTTGTTGGTTAATGGATGGATGACATTCCAAAACTGTCCATTGAAGGTTGTCTGCCCTGTGTCCTGCTTCTTTACAGTGATCATAGAGCCTGGTGTGTGTCTTCATACAGCGAATATTGCTGTTATGCTCAATGATCCGTGTTTTCACAGTTCGCATAGTCATGCCTATGTACTTCAGCCCACAGGGACAAATGAGCATGTATATACAGCGGCTGCTGTTACAATTGGTGTGTTTGTTCATGTGCCAGGTGAACGTTGTTGTCAGCTTGATATCTTTGCATTGTATGGTTTGTGGACAGATGATGCAGCTGCCACACCTGTAGTGCCCGACCACTGGTGGCAGGTCCCACAAGGGGTTCTCATGGTGGGTGCCTGACTTCTTGGGTCGAGTGTGGGTCAGGGTGTCCTTGAGGTTAGCAGTTCTTTTAAAAGCAAAACGTGGGCGGGGGATATCCAGGCCAGCGGAGTTCAGAGTGCCCCAATGTGAGTTGATTGTTTTCTTGATAAAGGTGGAGTTCCTGGTGTATGTTGTTACGCAGGTGATGACATCACTAGTGGGCTTCGGGTTTGACTCCAGCAAAGCTTCTCTGTTGTTGTTACGTGCCCTTTTAAAGGATAAATTCAACAGTCTGGTTGGATAGCCCTTGTCCTGGAGTTTGTGTTGGAGGATAGACGATTCACGTACAAAATCAGTCAGTGATGTACAATTTCTTCGAATACGGAGAAATTGTCCGAACGGGAGATTGTCCCTCAAGGCTCGAGTGTGATGGCTCTGGTAAGGGAGGAGACTGTTCCTGTCGGTTTCTTTCCTATAGAGAGTAGTAGTAATCTCTGAAGGCTCCAGCCTGATAGTAAGATCCAGGAAGGGAAGGGAAATGGCGGAAATGGTACCCGTAAATTTAAGGTACGGGTTCTGCAGGTTAATCCAGGAGCAGAATGCCTCACAGCTCGTCCTATCCCCTTTCCATAGGATCAAGATGTCGTCGAGATAGCGACGCCAGAGGGAAAGATGTTCGAGAAAGGGGTTGGTTGCAGCAGGATAGATGAACTGTTCCTCAAAGGAAGCCATGTAAAGGCACACCAGGCTCGGCGCAAAGGTAGAACCCATGGATGTCCCACGGATTTGATGGTATAATTGCGATTCATACCTGAAGAAATTTTCCGTCAGGGCTATACTCGCAAGGGCCATGATGAAAGAGATGGGGGTGCAAGACGTCCACTCCTCAGATCTCAAGGCATTCTCCACTGCTTCCAAGGTGGCTTGCTGGGGGATGTTAGTGTAGAGTGCCTCTACGTCCAGGGTCACTATCAGGTCGACGTTCTCCCTCCCGTCCATATCTTCAATAAGACGTAGAACATCTCTGGTATCTTGGAGGAAGGAAGGGATTTTCTTCACTAATGGCTGAAGGAATACGTCGCAAAATTGAGACAGGGGTTCCAAAAGAGATCCTATGCCTGAAACGATAGGCCTTCCTGGTACCGGTATGACCCCCTTGTGTATTTTAGGGAGGGTATAAAAATAGGGTGTGACTGGTTCGGTGGTGATAAGGAAATCTGCTTCCTTTTTTGACAACCATTCATTGGTTTCACCCTCTAGCACAAGACTCATGATCGTGGTGGACAAGCGTTTGGTAGGATCTATTGTAAGGGGTCTGTAGTGGGTGCTGTTGGAAAGTTGGCGTCTACATTCCAGGTCATATGCATCATAGTCTTGAATGACTGTAGCGCCCCCCTTGTCTGCTTGTTTTATAACAATCGTGTTATCATTCCCCAGGGCCTGGCAGGCCTGCTTCTCCAAGCCGGTTAGATTGTTGAATTGTTTACATTGAGGTTTGTTATTGAGAGTGTTGAGGACTGCTCTCTCGAAGGTCAGGATCTCTGGGGGAACCATCCCATCTGTGGGGGTAAAGGTGGAAGGTTTCCGTAGACCTGAATCAGAAGTATCCGGTTCTGGTTTGTCTTGGAAGAAAGCTTTCAAGCGTATCTTTCTGAAGAGTTGTTTGAGCTCGATCATTTCTTGAAATGTGTCAGGGGTGGGAGTAGGGACAAAACCCAGTCCTTTTTCAAGGACTTGAATCTCAATGGGGGTCAGAACTTTCTTTGATAGGTTTACCGTCAAACTCTTCTCCCCCTGGTGGAGCTCCTGGTTTCCACCGATGTCTGTGGTGTTGGTTGGTCCTGCCACTGTACTCCTTTCTGTCCGCCTCGCTTTCGCCCTCTTCCTCTGCCCCAGCCTCTGCCTTGAAAAGGTGGAGGATTTGAGGGAAAGAATTGTGGCGGACCCTGTTGGTAAAAGGGGTATTGCCATGGGGGTGCCATATGTGGAGGGCCATGAAAGACCGGTCCTTGATGGTAACCTGGTTGCCAGTTGGGGTGTTGTGGAGCCCGGTTGTTCCTGGAGTTGTATCCTCCACTGGAGTCACTACTAGTGGATCCTCGCCGACTGTTATCCGTGTTCTCATCAGAGGAGTAGGATGTCTTCTTATTCTTGAAGCCATCCTTGAGATAAGGATAGACTTTCTCCTTCTCGAACTTGGCAATGTCTTTCTGTAATTTGGCAGTTTTTTGATTGAGGAGATATTCATGATGGTCTGCCATTTCTTGGTTGATCTCCGCTAGTTTGTTGGTAAAGTTGGCCTTGGTGTTCTTATTGACCGTGCTTCTCATTGTGGCTTCTATGGCTGAGATTTTCTCTTGTAGTGCCTCAGCCAATCGTTTGGATGTTTGTACGATGAGGAAAAGCAGGTCTTTGGTACATTTCCAGGAGACTTGTACCCACTCGACCTTGAACTGTTTATCTTCAAGAAAGAGTCTTGGTATGATATTCACGATAAGGCCCAATGGGGCAATTTTATTTCGCAGGTACTCAGTCATCATTATCCCATGCATTGTGATCCTGATGAGTTCTTTCTTTAGGGCAGTGAGTATGGTCCAGTCGTCATTGGTAGCACTCGAGGTAGCCGTAGCTGATAGAGTAATTAGACTCGGGGCCGCCCGTAGGGCTTCATCAATGGCATCGTCATCAAAACTGAGGCCTGGTACATCCTCCATGGTGGCTAGGGTGTGGCTAATTGTAGTGTCAGAAAATAGAAATTTTACGAAATATAGAACCGCAGGTGCGGTGTACTGGGGAGAGGATGGCACCCAGTAATGGGCCAAGACAGTGAAAAAGTGTCACTCTTGGTATCCTAATAGTCCCGTGGGGGCAGCCCACGCTAAGTATGTAAACAACAAGGGGGGACGGAAATGGACAATATTTAGAGGGGTCCAGTGTACTTGTCAAGGAAGCAAACAAGAAAAAATGTACACAGTTCCCCTGGGGTTAGACAGGTAATAAGGTCTCTCTCATAGTTAGCTGACAGTCAGCTAGAGGGTGTGGAGTGCCAGGTGGTCAGCAAGTTCCACTCGCCTAGTACTTCCGAGACTGGTCATCCTCCGTTGTGAATACTGGCATACCAAAGCCTTGCACGAGTCCAACATATGTAGAGGCACCCCTAATCCTAGTTGTTTCTAGAACTCTGCCTTCCCTAACATTAGAATGGCCATCATATTGTTCACTGCATCCATAGGTTTATTAGTTACATGGGCACGGCAGTAGTACCCCACCCTAGAGTTATCCGCCTTCCCACTCAGCATTGCGGCACCAGTCTGGGGTCACTCTGTCCTCTCCAGCCTTTCCATGCCAACCACTGGGCCAGTGTCCGTCTGAGTGAGTCAGCTGCCCTTACACCATAGGCGGCCCGCACCCGGGCGGCTCAGCCCCCTCATTGACTACTGAGCAGGACGCCTATGTACGAACAATGACAGTGATCATACTGGTTGCGG
Source organism: Lissotriton helveticus (assembly GCF_964261635.1). Taxonomy (NCBI): domain Eukaryota; kingdom Metazoa; phylum Chordata; class Amphibia; order Caudata; family Salamandridae; genus Lissotriton; species Lissotriton helveticus. The sequence continues at coordinate 1,316,799,669 of NC_136065.1, read as the reverse complement.
TTTTCCATTGGGCTCCCACTTTGAGGACCCGTTTCAGCGCAGTAACGCTGTACCAGAAGAGCCACGCTATGCCAGCCCGCTCTCGCCTCTTCCTTTCCCCACCCCTCCCCTCCCCTTTGCACGCCCATTCGAGCGCTTCCAAAACATCCACCACATAGGTAAACAGACTACATTCCCCATGAGCACCGTATAGCGGTCTCTGATTGGCGCCCCCGGCGCCCTGTCATCGCGGCCCCGCCCCGTTCACCGCCCCCCGCCCCCACTCCGCACTCAAACGCCCTGTTCATAATGGCGGACGTATTGTGCACTCCTGACCGGCTGTTCTGCGTGCATCACACGCCGACGGTGTGGGGGTAGGTGATACCGGCGCGTATCTCACGCCGCTAAGGTAAGCCTGCAACACTTACTATTTACTGGCCGCCGCTCCATCATGACGGCACCCCGGCCAGGGCTCACGGAGGGAGCCCCGCTTCACCAGATTGTCCAGGCTACGACTTCAGCTAATTTTTAGCCGCCCCCATAGTCATTTTCCCTGCCTAGCTTATAACTATTGGTATACATCCCTTGGATAACACCCTCTCTGGTGCTCGCGAGCGGTTTCATCCGGACCGCCGCTATCCCACAGCACCCTGGCACTTGATGGCCTGACGAGGCGGGGTGACCGCTGCCCCCCCCTACAATATCTGATCATAATCTGTGATCAAAGCCTCCAGCAATGACTCGATGTTGAAATGCTTCCTTCCTCTTTCCTTCCTTAGGGCTACATATCCCTAGCGCAGTCCCCACAGGAACTAGCCGCGCAGATTGCCAATTGGCTCCTAAGGGTAGGTTTTACAACTGATACTGTAACCATCCCCCTGTGTGCCTGCCGCCCTCCTTGTGGCTGAGTGGCTTTCTAATTGTGTTTTGATATTGTTTCTTATTTCCAGTGGCTCCATTGTTTAGTTAAACAACTGACCACCCCTGCTACGACTAGCACTCACACACGCCCTGAATACCCCAGGGCCTTGTCCTGCTACATGTAATAATGGTCTCTCTCCCCTCACCACGTTGCACTCCATTTGCCCTCCTTCATAGACACCTAGTTTAATCTGTATAACTGGGTGCGTGTTTGACTTTTGGGGTGAAGTCACAGTTTTGCCTGCCAACGGTATAATCACTATCGACAATGTAGCAACTGTGATGTCTACTGTTCCCTTAGGTCTGACGGTGATGCAGTGATCCTCGCCATCCATAGACCTAGACCTATCAGGTTGTATTACTAATAGCCTGTAGCTCACCCTCTGGGGCACATTAGGTTTATATGAGCACTTTTTTCGGTCCTGAAGAATTGCCCCGCTGGGCATGAAACATGTTGACCAAATGGAGGGTCGATATGAGGCCACACCAATAGTTATGTTGGTCCTCAGTACCCCTCCTTACACTTTTTAATAAAGTGGCTAACCACCTGAATAAAGACTTCCCTGTGGACTATCCAACTTTTTTTAAATTTTCCACCGTTTTGCTCACTACCTCACTTTTTAAGCCTCACAAGTTTCTACTTATCACGGCAAGGAACAAAAGACCTCCGCAAAAGAGTGACACTCGTTGTTACCCGTCGGGCATTGCAGCGCCGGCCCGACGCAGGAGCAGGAAGCCGATGATATAAACAACATCCCAAGTAGGCTGAATGAGACATGTCATCCAGCTCATCAGTTGTGTGAGGCTTCCTTAGTTCCGTCAAGGAACTTGCTGACCACCCGGCACTCCACACCCTCTAGCTGACTGTCAGCTAACTATGAGAGAGACCTTATTACCTGTCTAACCCCAGGGGAACTGTGTACATTTTTTCTTGTTTGCTTCTTTATTCTTTTGCCTGGAACAACTCCCAGAGCGCCTGCATCCTGCTCCCATAAGAAGAGTCGGAAGAACTGTGTCTTCTATTTGATGCCTCTTTACCTTCAATGTTGAAAACACAAACATATAAGCTCAAACAACTGCCTCTTAAATACATCAACATCCCCAGACCGTGATTATTGAAAATAGGGTTTGCCAAACTTTGCAGAAGAAACCCCCAATCAGAAATGTCTTAACAAACAATACTTCCCCCTTGTTAGGTTTTGCCTGCACAGCGCTTTCGCTGTGCTTGTGAAATCTCTTGTATTTAATATGTCTTCAAATGGGGGTCTTATCAGTTCCCATGCCGAATTACTGTGTTCATTCGCTTTTGTGTGGAATTTTTTTTTTGCTATCTTACCCTGGCTTCACGCATTTACGCTGTAGTGTAGCTCCTATTTTCCCAATAGGCTCTGCGCATTGGAATAGTACCTACAGCAGTAAAGGCCTAGGCCAGACGTTAACTAGGTCTACTACTGTCGATACTAGACTTAATTTTTGGGTTTGCCAGCTAAGCTCAGAGTTCGCTAGAAACTTTCTCGAATGTTCAAGGAAGGATTAACTCCCCTGATTAGACAAGAAGGGATTTAGTTTCTGACAACCATAGAACATGACAACTTTGCTCTCCCCTAATCAAGAGTCAATCTCGAGAGTCGTGTGAGCACAAGGCAATTATTTTACTCAGTCAGTACGTGCATTCTTAGTCTCATCAGAATGTAGAGAAAAGGAAGAGACGGGCGTGTTCAATAAAATATGTTATTTATTGATCAGTCTCTTTTCTCGTACAAGAGAAATGGATCGATATTATTGCAATACTTATAGTTAAGTAAAGTGCATACATTAAAAGCAATAGTATAAAATAATACTGTAAAAACATTGATATGGTTTCTGAGCCATATGATGTTTTAAAATGATTAAAATATATTTACATACACATATACATTTGACTAAACGTACTCAACTGGTGTTTCTAAATACGCCTACCCCGTGTACCTGACCTAAGTCTAATGCGTGGGCGGGAATAGAAAGTTACAGTTTAAGTTAAGTTTGTTTTTGCCAAGTGAATAACTAAAGAATTCTCTAGGAGGGGTTATTCAGTTCTGTACCTGGAATTTAGGATGAATGAGGAATGGTATCTCTTTCTCTGCTCTCGATATTCCAGGCTGCCTGCGAGGGCTACCCAGAAGCGCCGGTGCTGGGTCTCTCGGCTTGAGATAGCAGCGCGTCTCTCAGCGCGTCAGGAAGGCGGGGCTGCTGCCTGCGGGGTCTGCTTCTGCTCTCGGCTTCGGCAAGTATGGCTGCTCCGTCTTGTCACCACGCGTGTGTTTTGCATAGGGCAAGGTCGGCAATATTTATACCTTAAAGGTGCCGGGATTGACGTAAGGATGGACATAGGTACGTCAATAAAGATGTCATACGACTTGCTCGTTAGCACATTCTTTACTAAAGTTCTCTGTGAAATCAAAACAATGGCCGCACGGATTATCCAGGTTGTCATAGGTTTGATTTGTTATGAGAACGTCGTATGCCTTATCAGGGGCTGGAGGAATGTCGCTTGTCTAATTAGATCTCAAGCGTTATGACCTAATCAGATAACACGTTCCTGTGCCGTAGTGTGACTGCGTCAGATAACGGTATCTGCATCATGGGGGATTTCTTGCCTCATGGGCTGACTGTTAGTTAACTAGCTAGGTAGTTTAACCAGAATAGGGTCAGGAATAGGGGGATCGATTCAGAACCTATAGAAATACACGACACCCACTCCACGCTAACTATGGTCATATCTACTAATCTATGCATAGTATAACATAGTACAACATACTATAGAGTATAGTGTATACCTTACCACCCCAAAATACATAAATGCATTTTGAAATTTTCAAATATACTGAAAAATTGCAGTCATATATATTGTATGCACTTAAGCTATGAATTAAATGCAAAAAGTAAACACGCATTGTTATGCATTATTGCTTGTTGGTATATGAGAAATACACATGAAATGGCTCTTAATATGGCTATACAGAAAAAAAGTCGAAACCATTTCATCACATAAAATATATTGTGAACATACCAGCGGGCAGCTAAAGTCTATATAAAGTCTATAAAGTATCTAAAAAAATAGAAATCTTAGTTCTCTAGGAATAGTTTCTTACTTTAAGCAGAAGATCAGTGTCCCGGGGAAAATATATATAGAAAAATATTTTAAGGGCTTGCTGAAAAAAGTTGCTGTCCGTGAACTGGATTGTAATTGTTCATGTGACTTTATTTTTTAAAGTTGAAGGCCGAATTCAGGGAACGCCGTGTGCGAGTTTACTCAAAAGTCTCTATTTCTGTTCCGGAGAGAACATCATATCATTCAGGCTTTCGAAAAAACTGTCAACAGCTTCATGGGAAAGTTCCACTAAGTCGGAAATAGGGGTAACCATGCATTCGTGCGCATGATTGTCTCCATTGACATTCTGATTTGCATTGCTGACAGAAGGTCGTACCTGTTCGATGTTGCTTTCATCTTGAACTTCACTACCCTTCAATCGCGGTGGTGAAGATTCCAGGAATGCCGTCATCAGAATTGGCAGCCTTTGAGGGCAGCACAGTGCGTGAACCTTGGTAGGAACCAACAGTGTATCTGCATCCACCGGCGCATCCGATTGTAGCGTCAGACAGGTGTCTAACACGCATTCTTCTCCGCATAGCAGACACCTTAGTACAGGTAAAACACACCTTTGCCACATTGGTCGAAATGATAGAAACCAAGTCATGTTTAGGTCTCTAAGCCGGGAGAGTCCCAGGATTTTTGATATCCGGTCCCGGTATCCAATGGCTAGGTTTGTATCTTCCATTGTCGTGAGATTTTGTTCTGTGACATGGGTTGCCATAACGAAAAATAAGGACTAGGAATAGGATTCCTGCAATTAGTCCCAGGATCAAGGGAAGTCCGCCAAAAATCGAATGGACGAAATCTGGAAAAATACCCAGTATGGCTTTGAATGGTGTTAATGCCATCGAAAATACTGTCTTAAATACCTTTGAGACCCCAGTGGTATCAGAAATATTTAAGATTTCGCTCAGGATTTCTGCGAAATGTACGGGGGAATTAGTTGATAATAATGTATGTATCTCTGCAGTCGTCCTTGCGACTTGCAGATCATACGTTTCTTTAGATGACGTGAGCCTTGTAGGCGTCTGAAGAAGCACTGTTTTCATTCTGCTTAAAGTGTCTATTCGAATAGAAGTAATTTTCAGACCGGGCCATGCCCTTGCCTCCCTGTCTGGAAAGGAGCTGGGGAACAAAGAACGTCCACAGCACTTGACCTTCGCCGTTGTAGTGACGAGATAAGGAGTCCCGGGCATAAGACTACAACATCTGCGGTCTACAATAAGAATGTAACTCCCATTATAGAGTCTTTGAAAGAATGGTTCTATTTCAGTTGCAGGTGCGCCTTGCTGGTGACATGAAAGGTTGTATGAATTCCCTTCACAGGCTCCGTGCAAACTAATACCGTTACACAGAAGTGTGCCGCTTAGTGACATAGCACAATTGTTGCCACTAAGAAACACTTTCTGTCCTTTGTTACTGACACATGCATGTGAATAGGGCAGGTTCCAAGTTGTTTTAAGGTACCCCTTTCCCAATTTCTCGTACATGCCAGCCTGTATATATTTTTGGCAGTATTGAAACCTGAAGGTTGAGATTGGAATATTTATGATTCCGTGGATTATCCATTCACTGACAGGTCGTTCTGACATTGTCAACGGTAATCTTTCTAGTTTTTCAATGCTCAAGATTGTATAATCAGCACCCTTCTGCGCCATACCGATTTGTCTATCAGTAAGGTTAAAGATTTGGAATAGTGACGTTGTGTTGATTAAACGCCAAGGCACATAGCCAGAACGCAGATTTTGTAACGTCCAGCCAAGCTGTACAATAGAACGCAATTGTGACTGACCATGTTGTAATAACAGTAAGTCTTGCGATAATATATCGATTGCTGAAGACACAATGCTGTCCAATGAAAAAATTCTGGAGGACAGAGTCATTAACCCATTGTCCACTACAGAAAGTGATTTTTCCAAATTAATACGATCAATTTCACGTATTCTCTCTGCTGTTTCAATTTGAGTAACCTTCCAGGCCTCATTGTATGCTGCATATACAGAGGCTGCTATGAAACGCTTTTGACGCTGTTTGCGTGGTCCCAGTATGAAATCACGCAAGTCAGCACCATCAGTAAGTAAAGTTAGGTGTTGCTTAATTTCAGGCAGTGTGGAAGACTGTAGCCATTGAAGGCATAATTTGCCCACACTGTAGGTTGTTATTATCCCTGGGTGATGTCTTTGGGGATATCTAGGGTCTGGCCTGGTCATTTTGAAACCCTGTGTTTTATTCAGGAATCTATCTTGACAGTTATTTGTATCTGTGGGCCAGATCAACCATTGTTTCCAATCAGGATGTGTTCTGTTTTGGTTAAGTATATGGTTTATGTCTATTTCTTCATCTATATCAGAGTTATTGCTAAACATTGTTGGCTTTGGAATAGACGGGTTATTTAAATCTTTGATTTTGGCTAAGCCAAGACAGGTGGTTTGTTGAACAGTGTCATTTAAAAATATCATTTGTTCTGGGATCATGCAGGCTCTAAACAAAGCTTCTATACCCTGTACTTGCCATTCTTTTGTACCCCAAACACTTTTCAAATCAACATTTTTGTCCCAATAATCGAATCCAAAAGTATTCATTTTTTCAAAGAATGAATCAGAATAAATCAATTTTGTGTTGGTTATCATGGTTTTGGTCCCTGTCTTGTTTGACAATTTATAATAAAATGTTTCAGCATTACTAGTGTTAAAACCTTGAAAGTATGAATATTTGTCATAAACGGTTCTAGAGCTCCCTTTTGGAGGTGTAGCACAATGTTCCCATTGATTATAATTTAAAACATTTCTAGGTTGTGCAGATTTATGCAAGAAATGGTTACCATAGTGGTTATAGCAATACATACTATCATAATTTGTAGAACCTTGCAAATAATCATGTTTTGTAAATTTAGCAGACATTACTAAGTCAGACATCATATTGTTTATACTTTCAAAGTCCCAATCATCAGCAAATGAGTTTGGTTTTGCAAAGTCACTCAAAGAGATCTTAATTTGGTGTGGATATTTCAGGATCTCGACCGGACCATAAATTTCATAGTCAGTGTTGTCCCAGGCTACCCCACCAGGTATTGGAATTGCTGTGAAGTTGGCTGAAGAAAGTTCTGAAGAAAGTTCTCGTTTCTCGACGTGTGAAGATGTGTGTGGTTTGAGGACCAAGTTGATGTTCTGACTTGCTGTGTCCATTTTAGCATATTTTCCCTCAATGAAGCGTCCCAAAGTAAATACCATGATGAGCCAAAGTATGAGGATAAATGCACCAAAACCCACCCAAAATTCAATCCATGGAGAAATCAGATATGTTTCTTTTAGTTGTTTCAAAAGTTCCTTCGCTTTTTCTTTAAAGGATTTTGATGATGGCTGTGTCTTTTGTTCGCTGAAACCTTCAGAGGAATCATCGAAGTTGATGAAGTAACCGGATGCAGTTCTGTCAATTGTTCCAATTGGTTCAGGATTTTTGTTTCTTGCATTTTCACTTGGTACTTCAGTATAGATTGGTGTGTCTCTGCTAAATGTCTTTATTTGGGTTTTCAGAGGTCTAAGTTCTATTGCATTGTTGCATAGTCCTTGTTGTTCTTCTGTAGGCGTTTCGAATGTGATGAGCCTCTTCCTTAGGACCTCTGTACTGGTAGCAAACCTTGGTGTTCTGCTACTTATTGGGAGTCCACTTGGCCTACTGTTTGTTATCGGCCACATGTTGTGGTTTTACCAGGTCGATGGATACAACTCGGTTCTCCTTTTTTCCAGCAAGTGGCGGTAGTACAACTGATCTTGTCCCGTTGACAGACAAGACAGGAACTGCTTTTCTGTAAGAAGGCCCAAATTCCTTCTTTACCGCGATCTTCTCCCTGACTAGATCCCCGACTTTTGGAATCCAGACAGGTCTTGCTGGGACAGGTGGTGATTCTTCAGTGGTTGTTGGCTGTTGTTTCAACTGTATGTTGCTCAGGTCTTTTCTTGTTTTGTTTAAGTCCTGCAAAATAGCCAAACGGTCTTTGACATCAAAGCTTTTTTCTATTACCACTGAAGTCTGACTATCAAGGTCAGAGATCAACATCCTAGTTCCGAATAATAATTCGTACGGACTGAATCCCTTCAGAGAATTTCTTGGCAAGTTATTTAGACTACGTTGGACACTTATTAGATGTTTGACCCACCCAGCTCCCGAACCTAATATCCTTTCTATTATAGATTGCTTTCTGTCTTGGTTTTTTCTTTACACCATCCCATACCCTCAGGAAGGAAGTGAGAAGATTCCCGCTGGGCTGTGCTCATTTGGCCATTCTTTCCCCCCCCAGGCTGGATTGCCTGAGAAAAAGAAAAAAATGGTCGAACGTAGCATGCTCTTAGCGTATATGCCATTTAGACTCGCAAATCTTGTATAATAGTCCGGACGTCAGCCGAGTGCTGTGGATCTACATTATAAGTGGGAACTAGCCTGTATATGTTAATCGCAAGCCATTCTTTTTGCTGGTAATATTATCTGCCTTGATACGACGAGGTATTAAACTGCTTCTCTCCCCACTGCGATCTCTGTTGCAGTTTGGGCAGTTTTTTACAAACATGGTGTAGTGCAGGCTCATGCCTGGCCACCAGTACCGTGATTTGTAACCCTCTGCAGCGAAACCAAGTATTATGGTGTTCACTCTTTTCAAGTGAGTTTCCAAGTCATCATCTGTTAAGTAAATGTCATCGACATAAGATAATGCTTCATCATCATATTGTTGTAGTAATTCTGTTAGTCTCGCTGAGAATACCCCCGGGCTATTCTTGTACCCCTGGGCTAACCGACAGAATTGTTTTTGAGTGCCATTTACTGAGAAAGCTGTTAAATATCTGCTCTCTGGTGCTATGTTTTGACAAAAGAATCCGTTGGAGATGCCCAAGGTAGTTTTGTATTTTTTGCGCACTATGTTATTCATTAGTGCAGCACTGTGTGAATTTTGCACTGCAAAAGTTTTACAACATGTGTTAAGGTGTCGGTAATCCAAAACTAGACGGTATGAATTGTCTGGTTTGGAGACCGGAAACAAAGGATTGTTCATTTGTGAGGTGCAAGTTTCAATCACCCCCTGGTATTCTAGCTGATCTAGTATTTCATTTACTTGTTTTTTAGCTTCTTGCTTAACTGGGTACTGCCTTTGTGCAGTAGGTTGTGATTTTAACTGGATTTTGTGAGGAGGAGAATCCTCATCCCATCCTACATGATTTTTGTATAAAGCAGGTGCTAAGGCCACTGCCCACTTTCTAGCAAGTGTGTATTTTTTATGAATCGGTATTTGATTCGAGAAGGCAGGCATAATTACTTCTTCGCCATGAGGGCACTCCCTGACAAACTCTGGTGGCCAGTCTTTTTCAGCTAGAAGGATGTCATAGCCTTTGGAGAGGTTATCCCAAAATAGTCCCCTAATTTTCCTAGTCTTATCTCCCTCTATAAGTAATGTTATCTCGTATATTTTGTGGGGCTTGCTAACTCTGGTATCTGCAGTTTCCACTTGAAGGTATTCATTCGTGTCCACTGTCTCCAGATGATTCATAAGGACTTTGCGAGCTATGCTCACCTCTGCTGCGCTGTCTAGCATTGTCTGAGCCCACTCTCCGTTTTTCAGTTGTGTCCTCAGTATTCTCGGCATTGTTAACTACCTTGATACTGGCTACCTTCTTTTTTGGAAATTGTGATTTCTTTTTCAGTTCAGCAGGTTCCTTGTCTTTGGACTTGGCGTGCTCTTCTGATCGTCCTCTTCTTTCCGATTTCTGCGAGGAATTCTGAAAAGATTGAGAGGGACGTGTATCAATGTCTTGATATCTATCAGGTTTTTTAATATTATCCCTATTTCTAAGGTTATATCTATTCCCAGAGGGTTCACTCTGGGGTGACCTTTGTCTCGGGTTTGGAGATTTCTCCCTTCGCCTAGGAGACCTTCCTCTGGACTGGAATTTCTTTTCTTTAGGATTGGATTGTTTGTTCCCATCCCAGTTCTTTTTTGGTGAATTATTATTATTATTAAAAAACATTTTTTCTGGACTTGTAGTCAGTTGCGGTTTTACTGGTATTCCACCTAGACTATCTCTGCCTAGTTCTTCATAGGATTTTTCTATGATTCTGGCAATTTCAGCTGGTTGGTCTGCTATATCTGTCTCTTTTAACCTCTGGCGGATCGCCACGTTTGCTGCTTCACCCTTTATGTTGGCTAGTAATATAGCCGAGACCTGCTTGAAGTCTTTTAGTAATTTCATACCAAGAGTTAAAGCAGGTTCTGGACCGTATTCATCTTGAATTTGTTTTAGCACATCTGGTATTACCGAAATGGATGGAACACCGTGCGTTTTTGTGTAGATGGAAGCAAAGACTGTACCCCAAGTGTCACAGTCCTCAATGTGTGGTGCGATTCCCATTGGGAGACATATAGTCAGAATCCTGTGTTTTTCTAATGGGGTGGTGTCAGGAAACACCGCCTCTATTTGGGTAATTTTCTGTGCCAACCAGAATGGTATTTGTTCCCGTTTTGCTGGGACTTTACCTAGGCAGGATTGGATGTTCTGTGGTGTAATTTTATTTGTGTTCCCCTGGTGAGGGGTCAGCTGTGGAAGTTTAATCGCTGGCTGAATTGTTGAAGTCCGCATTACATACTGAACTAATTGTCTGTGAATTTTTAGTAGTTGTTTTAGCTGTATTAACAGCTCTGCTGCAGGCATTCTTTCGATGTCTGGATGTGGTGTGTATCCGGCTAGGACCGGCCACGTTGCTCCTGGTCTTCCTAAAGGACCGAGCCTTGTAATGTGATTGTTATGTATTAGGGCGCCATCAAATAAGAGCAAATGCTCTTGGAATTTGAGTGGTACTTCCACCTCCTCGAAAGGAGTGTACTCATTAGGAGGTTCCTCTACTTTGTAATAGTGGAAGTACTTTGTTATAGTATTAGCTGCTGGAAAATGTATCCATGTATAGTATACCTCTGTCTGCCGATATTCGTGTGCCTCGATTACGAATATGACTGTGCCACCTCTAGGTGTCAGTCCATTTTCTATAAGTTTTAAGGTTATAGATCTCCTTTTGGCGACCTGGATGAGTATTATATCCGGGTCTGCTGTTTGCATGGTAGCATCAGCATCTGCTATTTCAGTAGCTAATCTAGTAACCTCTCGTTCTTCATCGCTGTCCATTTTGCTGACAGGATGGTATTATGTTTATTTGCAGATCAGGTTTCTTTATGGAAACAGAGATTAGATGCACAATATTTTGGAACTGTTTTATCCTTCAACGTTGACTAGACCAAGAACCATACATAGGAGTTCCCTCCTGCGAGGTTTTGGAGGATATAATAACCTTTCACCCACTCCAGACGTCTTTGGAGTATTTGGGAAAAGGGGTCTGAGTGAGAAAGCACGACTGAGTTACTCTAAATGTCTTACGTTAGTTTTATCGCCCTTTCCAAACGCGTTGGGCGCCATGTAGTGTAGCTCCTATTTTCCCAATAGGCTCTGCGCATTGGAATAGTACCTACAGCAGTAAAGGCCTAGGCCAGACGTTAACTAGGTCTACTACTGTCGATACTAGACTTAATTTTTGGGTTTGCCAGCTAAGCTCAGAGTTCGCTAGAAACTTTCTCGAATGTTCAAGGAAGGATTAACTCCCCTGATTAGACAAGAAGGGATTTAGTTTCTGACAACCATAGAACATGACAACTTTGCTCTCCCCTAATCAAGAGTCAATCTCGAGAGTCGTGTGAGCACAAGGCAATTATTTTACTCAGTCAGTACGTGCATTCTTAGTCTCATCAGAATGTAGAGAAAAGGAAGAGACGGGCGTGTTCAATAAAAGATGTTATTTATTGATCAGTCTCTTTTCTCGTACAAGAGAAATGGATCGATATTATTGCAATACTTATAGTTAAGTAAAGTGCATACATTAAAAGCAATAGTATAAAATAATACTGTAAAAACATTGATATGGTTTCTGAGCCATATGATGTTTTAAAATGATTAAAATATATTTACATACACATATACATTTGACTAAACGTACTCAACTGGTGTTTCTAAATACGCCTACCCCGTGTACCTGACCTAAGTCTAATGCGTGGGCGGGAATAGAAAGTTACAGTTTAAGTTAAGTTTGTTTTTGCCAAGTGAATAACTAAAGAATTCTCTAGGAGGGGTTATTCAGTTCTGTACCTGGAATTTAGGATGAATGAGGAATGGTATCTCTTTCTCTGCTCTCGATATTCCAGGCTGCCTGCGAGGGCTGCCCAGAAGCGCCGGTGCTGGGTCTCTCGGCTTGAGATAGCAGCGCGTCTCTCAGCGCGTCAGGAAGGCGGGGCTGCTGCCTGCGGGGTCTGCTTCTGCTCTCGGCTTCGGCAAGTATGGCTGCTCCGTCTTGTCACCACGCGTGTGTTTTGCATAGGGCAAGGTCGGCAATATTTATACCTTAAAGGTGCCGGGATTGACGTAAGGATGGACATAGGTACGTCAATAAAGATGTCATACGACTTGCTCGTTAGCACATTCTTTACTAAAGTTCTCTGTGAAATCAAAACAATGGCCGCACGGATTATCCAGGTTGTCATAGGTTTGATTTGTTATGAGAACGTCGTATGCCTTATCAGGGGCTGGAGGAATGTCGCTTGTCTAATTAGATCTCAAGCGTTATGACCTAATCAGATAACACGTTCCTGTGCCGTAGTGTGACTGCGTCAGATAACGGTATCTGCATCATGGGGGATTTCTTGCCTCATGGGCTGACTGTTAGTTAACTAGCTAGGTAGTTTAACCAGAATAGGGTCAGGAATAGGGGGATCGATTCAGAACCTATAGAAATACACGACAACGCTACATCTGCACACTCAAGCTGTTCACATTGTTTTATGGCCCATTCACTGTCAAGATAAGATCTCTTCCCACAGAAAAGTCAGATAGCTTTTAACTATGCTGGATGCTTGCTTTTTAGGTCTCGCATAGGCAGCGCATGTGCTGCTTCGCCGAGGCATCAAGTAATCTGTATATTGGGAGAAACTCCGCCTAGTGCCGGTTAATTTCACCTGCCGCTTGGCATTTGTTTAACGTTTGCATAGCTTTTCCTATCGAGCTTATTATTGCCTGTAGATGCGATGCGTCACTTCCATTTATTACGGAAGCAGCACTGCCTAACTACAGTTTTCTTCTGCTTTCATGGACTTCCCTTGCGCAATGCACGCTTTTACTTTTATTGTGTTTATTTCCTGTGCCCAATGAGCGCTTTTACTTTTAATTGTCAGACCACCACCAGCGCTGCAGCTGCTGGCGGTGCTATGAAGACTGGGGCCGCTATAGCGTTGCTATCCCCCTTCCGCCGCCAGCACTGCCAGCCTGTCATCTAGCAGCACCGTGCCCAGCATCCCCAGTGAAGGCGCCTAGCTTTCTTTAATGTGGGCCTTTTTTATTTTTGTAAGCTTTCGAGTAAACATGACGTGCCCTTACCTATGAACTAGTCCGGTTGATGCGTGAACATTTCAATGGCGGCCGCACGGCGTGTGTGAAAATTCACATATACGATCTGTGCTGTTAAACAGACAAGCAGAAATAATTTTTGCGCCCTGCTGTTCCCGTCTGTGTGATTCATGGCTGATGTTGGGCTACAGTGGTGCGGTTGCATCCCTGCGGGTTTAGGAGCAGAGATTGAAGGAGGTTGTTTCATGCTGGTAAATTATTTTGAATGTAGTATTGCTTCAGATCTCATTTCCAGGCCACTCATCTCAAGCAGTTTATGCAGCTGATTGCTGTTGTCTTAAATTGTACCTGCATCGGGGCTTGAGCAAGGTCCTCTATAGGCTGCTTGAATGTGGCCTGCAAGCTAATTCGGCAAATTAGTCCTTTGGAGTCTCCTTATTGTGAGGTTTCAATTCTTCCGGTGTTAGGAGTAAAGTCACGATGGAACTGAAATGTGAGTAGATCTGTTGATTTGAAACTGACTTCGTTGGTTACAAAAGGAAAACAAGCATTGGAAATGCAATAGGTCTCGCAGCATTAGAGTTAGTGCTTTTAGAATTGTTTATGGTTTTTTTTTGTAAATCTTTAGCATTTTTGTTTCCTGTAGGCAATGCTAAAGAATTACAAAGAAAAAAAGCCATAAACAAATGTAAAAGCTCTAACTCAAATGCTCCGAGACCTATTGCACTGTGTGAGGGTGAGGGGTTGAGGGTGAGTGAGGGTGAGGGTGAGTGAGAGTGAGGGTGAGTGAGAGTGAGTGAGGGTGAGGGTGGGTGAGGGTGAGTGAGGGTGAGTGAGTGAGGGTGAGTGAGGGGTTGAGGGTGAGTGAGAGTGAGGGTGAGTGAGGGTGAGTGAGAGTGAGGGTGAGTGAGGGTGAGTGAGGGTGAGTGAGGGTCCTGACCAGACAGTGGATGTAGGTGGATAAGTAAATAGAGTGGAATCATAAAATGGGGAGCACAGTTGCTTTACGACTGGTTAGCATGAGTAAAGTGCACAGAATTTTACAGCCAGCAAAAACAGAGCAACAATCTGGAGTACACCACACAATAGATGGTTATTCCCTACATCGACCCTATAAGTATCAAACAAGTGATTAGTAGCACTATATGCATTAAAAAAAATACAGCAGTGCAGTGCGCTTTCTACAAGAATTTGTTTTGTAATTTCTTTTTAAAACAGCTTTTCCCTTCCACTCTGGAAATTTCTGACCAACAACCCATCGGACAAAATTTAAAAATTTACTTTTGAAGTTTGTATTCAGCACTATATTAACATGGGATGCTGGATATAGCACGCACAATGAAAATGGCTTAAAACTGTACATCAAATTTAACAAAATTTAACATGAACCTAGAATCTACCGAGGCTGTGCCTCAAAAAGGTGAAAAGTGACTTAGAAATAATGTGGGTGCGTGCAGACAGAACAAAGTCATATTCAGCGAATGCGCGGAAAACACAACAGAACGTACATCATGCACAAAGCTATCATGAATACATATTCGGATGCTTTGCGAACCAAACAGGACGCACAGTAAATTGTCAAAAAAGTCAGTACAAAGCTCAATTCCTTATCCATCGCAGACTAGTGAACCTGATTGAGCTAGCGCTATTAAGCAATAATGATGGTATTGCGCGCTATACAAATGCCAGTTACAAACTGGTCTCAAATGTACTTTCACACAGCTGAATGCGCATGGATGAGAAGAGTACTTCCAAAGCTCTAGGAGAGGCCTGGTAAGAACAAATTAAGAAGTCATTTACAGAAAGGTCATTTATGCATAGAAAAGCCTCCCAGAAGGAACTGTAGTGGTTACATCAGTAACAGAAAAAAAACAAGACAGACACAGGAGGTTAATCATAGCAAAACAACAAAAAAAGCAACCGCAATAGTAAAGAGGCCTGCATCTCCAAGTCGATTGTCAAAACCTGACTTCAGCTGCGAGGAAACCCCTCCACTCGATAGAACAGTCACCAAGTCAACAGGCATTGGAAAACCAATAGGCTTCACCGGTCAATGGCTTTACCTGAAGTTTTGGCATTGCTAAAGTCTTCCGCTGATGTTGTTCCTCCTTTGTCAAAAAAAGAAAAGAAAAACAAACAAGCTCTCGGCATTGCGTGGCGGGAGGGGGCGGGGGGAACGTCGAGGGCAGGCAGGATGACTCAGGGGAGGGGGCGGAGCGGGGCAGAGCGGCATGTGGGTGTGAAGAAGCCGGGCCTTTGAAGTGAAGCTAAGCTTCACTTCAAAGGTGTCGGAGGAATGCGGGCGGCTGTGCACGCGCTTTTAAGCTCAATGCACATGCGCATTGAGCTTAAAAGTCACGGGCACTGCAAGGAATCGCCACGATTCCTTGCAAGTTAGATAAAGAGTCGATGAGCCCCTATAGTCTCGCTTGCTCGATGCGCATGCGCATCGACAGGCGAGACCTAAACATCTGACTCGGCCTGACTGGAATCAGACGCAGGACACTTCGTTATTTATTTTAGTTGTTTCAGGATGCACATCTGCTTGTGTTAACTTGTTTAGCTCATTTGTTATACTCTCACTTGCCTCACAAAGAAGACATTTTCGAGCCTCGCAGAAAATAGACACTTCCTTGCTTCAAAAGCTTTGCTTGTGCTTTTCACGCAGCGTTTCTTTCGGCCGAACTGCTCTCCTTCCACTGAACAGAGTGATGGCTGGCCGTAGAAAACCCTTCCATTACTCAAACCAAACACAAACAGCGTGATTTTAAGATCCGGAAGTAAGGTAGCTATCCTGCAATGCTTGTTATTTGTATCATCTCTATCCTATAGCAGCAAACAATGGAGTTATTAACACACAATGTAGGCAACAGTCGCGCAACATCCATCGGGCCACCGTCTTTCAGCCCCCCTCCCTCTTCATCGTGTATGTCAGCTCAGGCTGAGACCGCTTCCTGGGCTGCCGACCATCTTATTGCAGCCTTACCCGAGCACTTCACAGGTCTTTAAAAGCCCATTCAGTTGTTAATGAAGCTTGCTGTGTTTTCACCACTTCTTAGAGCCACTCTGCCTACGGCTGGAAAAATTAGCCCCCCCGCCCCGAAAATTGGTTCTAGTTGCCTGCCTGGCAGGCACTTACTTCTTTGCATCGGTAACACTGCCCCATTGCTGGTAGGTAGCTGCCTGAAGCCCACAACTCGGACTCTCCTGGGCGTCCCCGCCCATGCTTTAAAGGCTGTTCATGCTTAACTATGGAAACAGTGAAGGGGAAAACATTCTTGAGGAACGTGAGTAACCCCTCCATGTGAGAAATGTGGTTTACAAAGTTAATTTGCTAATTTTCCATACATATATCGAGCTAGGTAGATTTTGTGGAATTTTGTTTTGCAGTCTTTGTACAGTTTTTTAGGGTTTTACAAATGCCTCACCCCCATGCAAAGTGCCTCAGGAAAACATGCTCGCCTAACCCTCGCATCGGGCTTTTCTCACATTTTCAGCTGCCCTCTCCTCCTCTTCTACTACCAGACGTGGAGTATTTTATTTTATGCTCGCCCTCCTCCCCCCTCTACCGTCGTGTCTCTTTGCCTTCTCAGACCTTGTGCGTTTCTCTGCCTTAGCTCATATTTAATGGATCTTTATTTGTCTTCTCTGTGTTTCATGTCTAGCACAAAACTAATACCGCAAATAAAACGAATCCAGTTCCCATTGGGTATGATGAACCTTGCATCCCCTTCTGTAGCTGTCTGCTTGCTGCCTAGAGACAAACCCAAAAAATTAACCGCCTGATTCATCAAGCTAAATTGCACTCGCAAAGGGCAAGATTCTCAGAATCTTGCCTTTTGCGAGTGCAATTTTTGATTTGGGATTCATCATCCCAAATGCAAAATTCGCTATTTAAGAATTCGCACATTTGCGAAGAATTGCATTTAAGGAATCTCTATTTGAGATTCCTTAAATGCAATTCATGAAGCATTTTAAAATTGCGAAATTGCAATTTTGGGCCGCTATTTACCGAGAGGTCAGACCTCTCGGTAAATAGCAAAAACTTAGAAAAATGCATTTAAATGCATTTTTCTAAGTTGCATGTTACACACACACATGTCCTTTGGACATGTGTGTGCGCAACACCAATGTAGATTACATTTCAGGGGTGCTACAGGGTGTCCTTTGGACACCCCTGCACCCTTGAAATCGCATCCTTATTTGCGATTAGCTAATTGCTAATCGCAAATAAGGAATAACTCCCCATGCATTCCTATGGGCCCGTAGGCCCATAGGAATGCATGGGGAGTTATTCCTTATTAGCAATTAGCAATTAGCTAATCGCAAATAAGGAACATGTAGGAATCGCAATATTTATTGCAATTCCTACATGAATCCCGTTTTGCAAGTCCTTAATAGCGATTCGTTATGAATCGCTATTAGAGGCTCGCAAAACGGGAGAATGATGAATCAGGCTGCAAATGTGTAAGCTGCGATGAGAATTTCAATTTTTACCTACGCTGAAGCAGCAGGCCTCTTCTCTTCCAGCTCTCACGCAGACATGTGATGTAAAGCTACTTTACAGCAGGTTATTTCAATGCATGCATAATAAACATGTGTGAGTCCTTGGGGAGTCTGTGTCTGCTCTTTGGGATGTTCAGTAGCATGCGTGCTACACAAGCGCTACAGAACGGGCCGACAATAACCCCCCTCCCCCAGCTGCCGTGCAGTCATAGAAATGGATGCACACTGCACAGCCTAAAGATGATTGGCAGACTTCCTTCCAGACCCTTCCTGGCAGCTTCACTGTTCTTACTCATCTTAAGTTCCAATACTTTCCCTTTCTAAGTACTTTCATCTCGCTTGTGTAGCCTCCTCATTATAATAACCCATTGCTTTCCTCTCCACTCTCTCTCATCTTTTCCCCTCCAGCTCTTTCTCCTCACCTACCTCTAAACGACCTTCTCTCTATAACTCTACCTTGCTGTAACTCATTCACTCCCTCATTCTTTCTCTCTTCACTTTACCTCTCACTTATGTATGGAAATAACTGTTTCTCTATATAGCATCTCTCTTTCCCTTTCTATCACTTTCACACCCATGCACTCTCTCTCACATAAGTAAGCAGATGCATAAACCTGTTGGGCTAATACTTCATTGTTTTAGAGTTAGCATTTTATAAGAGGAGGGATGCAAATCTGCCTGTAGTTCAAATGTTAAACAGTCTTTTTATTATGGTCTGGTGTGACAGTGCAGCTATTGGGAGAAAATTATGTGTGCATCAAGAGAGAGGGTCTTTCCCTTCGCCTACATGTTTGGAGGCAGGAGTGCATGTTTTGATTGGGCAGAAGTTGTATGTTTCCACTAAAAAAGTGCTTGCCCTCCATGCAGCAGTGATCATTTTGTTTATTTAGCCAGCTGTCAACTCTCAAAGTCAGTGCTTAGATGCATGCATGTCATTTCACCCTGTTTGTAAAAACAGGCTCCATAATGAGCCAGACTATAACCTGCATGGAATACAAGCAAAGAAAGAATAAAACATGTTCGGTTTATTGTAGCTGCAATAAAATGATAAGCGCATGTTAGACTGCTCTCTACTCTACTACGCCCCACTCTACTGTATGCTAATGCTCTCTACCACACGCCACTATACACAATTGCACTCTTTGCCACTGCACTCTATACAACGCCAGGATATGCCCCTTCAGTGTACTTTGCACCACTCCATTCTATGCCACTCTGTTTTGCAAAACTGCACTCTATGGCAATGCACTCTATGCCAAACCACTCTAATCATTACCATTTCACTCTAAATCACTTCACTCTACTCTACACCACTACAATCTATACTGCACCATTCTAATCCACTGTTTTACAATCTGTGCCACTCTGCTGTACTCTATTGCATTATGTGCAACATCACTCTGTACCAAGATACACAACGTTACTCTACATTACTGCACTCTACATCACATAATTACTATACACATAATTCCATTGCACACCATGCCACATATTTACACTCCACAAATCCACACCACACAATTACACAACTAACAGTTCAAATCCAACCCACATATTTCTACTCAAACCACATTCCTCCACTCCATAACACAAGGATAAAAGACACTGCCATTTAGATCGCCAATAGCTCTAACTCCCAAAAATGCAAGACCTATTGCATTTCTAATGCTTGTTATTACTCAGTTGTGTAAAGCAGATGTGTTAGACTAAGAACGTTTGTGGGATTTTCTATTCATACCTCAGTACATTTCTTTGCAATTTCTAGGCATTATCGGATTGTTTTTTTCAACTTATTCTATTTGGTCATTATGATCAAATTCTAAATGTTATAATAAACATTGCACGTTAAAAATAAATTTAATATACAAGACCTATGCTATACTTCACTATTAAACAGGCAGCCACAAGTGCAGTTACCTTGCAGATACCAGGGTCATGATTTGAAAAGTGCAGTAGCACCCAGCCCAAAAGTTGTCAGAGCTCCTCTAAGCACATACTATTGCTATATTTTACTTCTATACAGGCAGACACAATAGCAGTTACCTTGCAGTTAAAAGGGGCTTGGTTTGAATGGTCCAGGAGGTGCAGTGGCACCGGGGCCAAAAGCTCTGGGACCCTACTAAACTCAGATTATTGCTAACATTTAAAACTAAACAGGCAGTGACCTTGCAGACAACAGGGCCATGATTTCAATGGGGCAGCAGGTGCAGTGGCACCGGTCCCAAACGTTGTCAGAACTCCTCTAAATACCTAATATTACTATATTTTACTACTATATGGGCAATCACAATTGCAGTTACCTTGCAGTTAAAAGGAGCCTGGTTTAAATGGTGCAGCAGGTGGAGTGGCGCCAGGGCTAAAAGTTGTCATAACTTTACTAAACACCATTATTGCTATATTTTACCTCCAAACAGACAGTCATGAGTGCAGTTATGTGGCAGACACCATGATCATTATTTGAATGGTGCAACAGGCGCAGGGGCTCCAGGCACCCCACTAAACACCTAATTTTGTTATATGTTATTCCTGAACAGTCAACCACTCGTGCAGTTACCTTGCAGACAGCTGGGTCATGATTTCAATGTTGCAGCAGGCACAGTGGCACGAGGTTTAAAAGTTGGCAGCACTCTTCTAAACACATAATATTGCTATATTTTACTACTATACAGGCAGACCCAATTGCAGTTATCTTGGAGTTATAAGTGGCTGGATTTGACTGGTGCTGCAGGTGCAGTGCCACCGGCTCCAAACGCTCTAGGGACCCCACTAACCACAGAATATGGCTAAATTGTACTACTAAACAGGCAGACACACGTCCAGTTATCTATCAGGCACTACCGCGATGATTTCAATGGTGCTGCAGGTGCAGTAGCACCGGGCCAAAAGCTGTCAGAACTCCCCTAAAAACCAAATATTGCTATATTTAACTACTAAATATGCAGTCACAAGTAAGCAAGAGCGTAAAATCCGTTACGCTCGCGGATTTTACGAATTTACGGTAAATTCGCGATCCGCGAACTCCCGCGAATTTACCGCGAATTCGCAAATCCGCGAGCGGCGGATTCCGGGGGCAAAATTTCAAGCCTTGCTGGCCTGTTGTAACTAATTTACGATGGCGCCGGCAAGCTGCCAGCGCCATCCTAAGATAGTTACTAAATTAGCTTCAACAGGAAGCTCTAATAGATAAGATAAAGCAGGTCATCGAGCGCCTGCTTTATTTTATCTATTAGAGCTTCCTGTTGAAGCTAATTTAGTAACTATTTTAGGATGGCGCTGGCAGCTTGCCGGCGCCATCGTAAATTAGTTACAACATGCACAAAACGGTGGCGTCTTCTTGAATAAATATGAAGGGCAGGGTTCATTCTGGCACGACGGTCCTGGCACAAAAATGAAACCTCAACTGCAAGCACTTACAGATATCGATTAAGCATGTGCCCTAGTTGAAGCTTAAATTCAGTGACTCATTCATCGGCCCAAAATACAATCGTGAGCGTTGTCAAGGCTGGGCACATGTGCCTTCTTCCCTAATATACCATCGAAAATCAGCTGTGATGCTGGACAGAGGCCTTTGCATCCTTGACTTTCACGAGCGCAATCCTCGTGCTGTTCCTGTGGCCAGGAGCTTCTGTATCTTCATCTGTTGCTCTGATCGGTCTCTGACCTTTAATGCACACAAGAGGCATGTGCACTCGCATGGAAGCCCCGTCCGTTTGGCCCCGCCCACACACTCGTGGTGTGCACCGTCTTCCCGCCATTTACCCACTATGATGGACAGCTCACTCAAGGGACCCCTGCGCCCTTCGGCGCGATTGCATAGTAACACACACCTGGTCGCTGTAGACAACTCTCTGGCACTTTAGGCAGCTGTAGTGTAGTAAAAGCACTATACATCTACCCAACGAGGTAGCACTTACTGATTATCTAGTAGAAAGTACTCCAGTTGAGTAGAGGTATGGCACAAAACGGTGGCGTCTTCTTGAATAAATATGAAGGGCAGGGTTCAATCTGGCACGATGATCCTGGCATGGAAGCCCCACCCCAAATCCGCCGATCCGCAAAATCCGCGAATTTTGCGGATCCACGATCCGTGAATACGCAAATCCGCGAATCGTGGATCCGCAAAATCCGCCCATGTCTAGTCACAAGTGCAGTTACCTTGCAGACACTAGGGTCATGACTTAACTGGTACAGTAGGTACAGTGACACCAGGGCCCAAAGCTCTAGGAACCCCTCTAAACATCAAATATTTCAATATTTTACTACTAAACAGGGCAGTCATAAATGCAGTTGTCTTGCATGCACTTGAGGTATCATTTGAATGGTGCAGCACGTGCAGTGGCTCAGGGCCCAAAAGTTGTCAGACGTTCTCCAAACACATAATATTGCTATTACATCAATTAATTCTATTATTTCCCTCGTTCATTTCATTTGTGAAACTTTTGCTATTACTTATCAACACTATACCAGTAGTAACAGTACAATATATTGCCTTTTTGTACATAAACAAGTCATAACACTTTAACAGACTCTCTGTAACATATATTGTACAACTACTCAGCAAGCTATCACTTACAACAAAAAACAGCTTATTATTAATCACATAGGCGAAACATAATGCATTTTTATCAATGCTTGTTTTTATCTTTTCATGGCTGCTTTCCCTACACAAGACAACTTTCCTGAAGAAGTTTTACAGATCAACTTTTCCTGCAGAAAGAGAGCGATTAAGGGAAGTACAAGCAGTCTGCTGAAGTGCCTATATGTTTCAGACCTGGACACAGAACGGAAATCACCCTCCTCCACATTTTGGACGACGCCCTCCAAGCCCTAGACCTTGGCAAAACCTGTCTCCTAATCCTTCTAGACCTTTCCTCCGCCTTTGATACAGTTAATCACGAAATTCTCCTAGATCGCCTCAAACTCAGGATGAGGTTGGATGGCACTGTCCTTGAATGGTTTAGATCCTTCCTCCAAAACCGCTCACAGAGAGTCCTCATCAATGGTGATCTATCCGCCCCTCTCCGGTTTCTGTTGGAGTCTCCCAAGGATCAACTCTCTCCCCTACCTCTTCAACTTTTACCTTGAACCTCTCACCGAGGTGTTTCGTGCCACCAACATCTCCTACCTTATGTACGCCAATGATACACAGGTCTACATAAAAGTCTCTTCCCCTGAGGACATTTTCTCCCTAAACAATGCCCTTAAGCTGACAGTCCATTGGCTCACCGCCAACCAGCTTAAACTCAGCGCAAACAAAATGGAATTCCTTCTGATCTCCCCACCCAAACCCAATCCAGACATCAAGGAATGGATCAAGACCATCACTGCACTAAACTGCCCCCCTACCATTGTTGACTTGGCGAAATCCCTAGGAATAACCCTTGATGGCAGCCTGAATATGCATGGCCATATAAACTTGATAGCCAAAATGGATCGAATCCACCTGAGCAACCTAAGAAACCCAAAACCCTCCCTCGATGTGTCCGACCTTAAAATGGCAACCCAGGCCCTAGTCATTTCCAGACTTGAATATGGATGCTCTACTCTTGAAGGGCTACCCAAGAACTCTCTGGCCCCATTGCAAGCCTGCCTCAACACCGCCGTCAGACACATAACGGGTTAAAAAATTTTTTTACCACATCTGTCCCCACCTCAAAGCTCTGAACTGGCTTCCCCTGGAGCCCAGAATACAATTTACACTGGCCTGCATTACTCATAAAGCTCTGTACTCGAATTCACCTACATTTCTCGCACAAAAACTTGTGATATCCGGACCCACCAGAAACTCCCGATCTGCCAAAAACCTGCTGCTGCAGCCAGCACGCTTCAAGAAGAATAAAAACTACAACCGAGCCTTCTCTGGGGCCGCTCCAAGAATCTGGAACTCTCTCCCACCCTCCCTCAGAAGACTTCCGTCCTTGGCACACTTTAAGAAGGAGACCAAAACTTTCTTAATGGGAAAATACTTCACAATCACCTCATAGACTTTTTCCACCCTCCACCTCGGCATTATCCACGGCCTCCACGGTTTTTCCTTAAGTCCAAGTTACGCGTGCCTGGCGATGGGCTGGTGGGAGCAGGAAACAAAACTACGAATTCTTGAACATGCGAGAGCCACCGCAAATAAGAACAGAAGCAATGCGGTGGCGAAACAGTTGGAGTAGAAACACAACAGTGACTGGAAGGCCTTGAAATTTCACGGCATTGAAAGCGTGAATAAACATGCAAGAGGCGGTGACCGTGAAACAAGACTGAGACAATGCGAGTCTCGTTGGACTTTATCGCTGAGAACATTTACCCCATATGGTTTGAACCAGGATGAGGAGATGTATGTACATTTCCTGTAGCCAGCACATGTAAATAGCTTCTAAGAGACAATAGGACATTGATCCCTTTTTCCCCAACTTCGTGTTTGTTGAGGAATTAAAAGTTCACAAGGATAGACTTCCAGGGAAACCCAGATAGTTGAGAACGATAAGAAAGTTGCCTTTAGAGATAATGGGTACCCTTGAAAAGACTTATTCCCCATTAGGAATTAAATCATCCTCTCCCTCCTTACCCCAACCCCGCTATTCCCTCCTCTCCTTGGCCCTCCCCTTCCCTTCCTTCCTTGATGGATAAATATTGCAAATGAAGTATGCATTGAACAGATAATATGAAAACAGGCAAATGAATAAAACAATCGTAGGGATGTTAAAATGTAACATTTCAAATGCCCACTGGAGGGCAAAACCAGAAAGGTTAATTGCTTGAAAAGTTTGTGTTGGGTTTTTGGAGTTTTAATGCCTAAATTAAATGCAGCATGATCAAAAAAGAGAGGGGTTTGGGAGTGTAATGAAAAAGAACTAGTTATAAGGAAATAAGTCGTTTTAAACTACATATACCGGAATCCCACCTGTGAGGAAGCAGGAAGTCATGTGACCAAAAGTTCAAGGATTTCAAAATTGTATATATGTGAAAAAAAGAGTAATGACCTCCGACCGTGATCAAGGTGTCAGCAGACACTGAAACGCGTTGGTTGTGCATTCATCATTGAAAATAAAGAAAACACTTGGAAAGTGCCCGTGAGTGCAAATCCTTTCTTCTTTGGGAGAGTAGAAGAATATATAAATATATATATATATATATATATATATATATATATATATATATATATATATATATATATCCCAACAGAATGCGTCCGCATGGAGCAACGGACCTCTTGTATGGGCGGTCTAGCGCTGGGGGCGGACAACCTCCAATATGCACCAACAAACCTCCAATTGTACCAAAAGGAGCACGCCAGACCAGATTGCGGGGGTAACTTGCACTTTAATTTGTCTGGAAAACAGCATTTAAAAGTTCTTCCTGACGCGTTTCAGCCGCTCATGCAGCCTTGTTCACAGGTGAGCTGACATCCTTAGATCTGTGGCGAGTCACATGATTTTATACACCAGCCTCAAACTACACAGGTTTGGTTGTAGTTTGAAAATTCATACAAATCCCAGGATGCACCACATAAGCCAAAGTCTCGTAGTAGTAACAGAATGCGTCCGCATGGAGCAACGGACCGCTTGTATGGGCGGTCTAGCGCTGGGGGCGGACAACCTCCAATATGCACCAACAAAGCTCCAATTGTACCAAAAGGAGCTCATATTTTAATTGCACAAACAGTGCCACCATGTGGCAGCTGTCATACGTGCCAGTATTGACAATTAACTGCGGATGCTGATCACCGGAAACCACCTGCTCAAAAAAAGCACTGTATGTTGGAGGGGAGAGGAGGGGCATGTGGCATGAGATTTTTTCTATGAGTGTTTGAGCTTAAAGAAGGTGTCTGTAGAGAGATGAATGCCTCATTTCAAAATAAGAGGAACAGGGAAAGGGATGAAGAGGTCATGAAAAACAGCCTCTATTGCATCTCATGAGCCCCTGCATCAAGGCATTTCTATCCAACTGTGGGTGAGTTGGCGCTGTATCAGCTAGGGGAGCTGCAGGCAGTATATCTCTGCTTAATTCGGAAGGCTATGCAATATTAGGTAGCTTAGTATTACTTAGTTTCCTACCTGTAGTCATGGATCTTTCTCTATGTGTCAGTGGAATGGTGGACTGCTTATTGTCTCCAGCCTTCTCAGAAAAATCTACACCTAAGGCAGTGACTGCAACTATCATATTGATGGAACAAGTAACACCATTAGTAGCAGCAGGGAGTATCTGACACTCTAAAATTAGCTGGTGCTGTGCTTGACTGCAAGGCAATATGATGGCAGCTAGCTCAGTTTAGGACAGAAAAAAGCCAATAACTGTATTTTGCTGGGGGACAGTGTTAGAAATGGGATTTCTAGTTGGCTAGAGCTTGCACCTAAGCCAGGCAGAAGCCAACACTCTAGTCAGGGCAAGGTTGTTACACACTGAAGAAATTCCCTGCTCACACCCTTGGTAGCTTGGCACGAGCAGTCAGGCTTATCCCAGAGGCAATGTGTAAAGCGTTTGCGCAACACACACACAGCATCAACACACTAGTCACACCACAAAAGAAACACCATACAAGGTTATATATGACAATAGCCTTTGTATTATCCAAAACACATTAGAATAGTAATCACACAATATACACTGTGCCATCTGGCACTAGGCAATATTTACAGGGGATTATATACACATGACAGGGCCAATTGGGCCACTGTCAGAACCATTACAAAGCACAAATAGTAAATGTAGAACACAACCAGTAATTACTGGCAAAATACTGTACTCAGCATTATATCCTGCAACATAAATCACATTATACCATCAGCATCACCTTAGCTGTAAAACACATTATGTGCCAACCTCATAAGTATAAATCACATTAGGCAATAAGCTGCACCAGCAAAAACACAGTATGCAATAACCCATTAAGCATACACATCAGAGGTATAAATCATGGTGCATAAATCACATTCGTCATAGGCATCCCATAAATCACATTAGGGCCTGGCGCCCTACCAACCTAACACTGGCCTCCTGGCCAACTGGCCTTCTCTCTGGGGCTCAAATGCCCTATGTCCAAAATGTCAGGGCTTGGCTGCCAATGCAGCAATATCACAGGGCGCGCACTGTGCTGGGGCAGGGCAGGAGTGTATCTCACACCTTTCTCATCAAAATGCCCCAAAAGAAATATTAGAGCTGGCACTACTGTGCCTCCTGGGTCCCCACTGGTGCAGCTGTGGAAATAAATGCGGCACTGCCTTAGGAGCCCCACTCTGGAACTACTGAAATACACTAGTCGGCACGGTGAAGCTACCCGTGATGGCGGCGCAGCTGTGCGGCAAACCAAACCAGCCAGATGAGCACTGGCACTGCTGTGCCCTCTGGATCCCCACTGGGGCCCTAAAAACAATGTGCCCCACGTTGGAGCGGCCCGCTCTCCTGCAGGACTGCTCAGGCACAAATAATGTGCCTCCACACACTCCCCCACCAGGCCCGCAACTTGGCCCCACTCACCGGGCTCCCTGGGGGACCCTGGGGGCAGAGCTGGGCCCAGTGAGGCCGGCACAAGGGCCCTCCAGCAGGGAGGCAAGCCCTTGTGGCTGTTCCTCCTGGACCCCCAGCAGCAGCAAGCCCCAGCAAGTACAGCAACAGCTCACTCTCATGGGGTCACAGCCCCTATATTTACAGTACATATTTGCTTTGTCTGCCCTGGCACAGGGCTTGTGTGATCCAGCCTAAACTGGTTCAGGGGGGAATTGGAGCACTTTGTTTACAAGGCTCCTCTTCCCCTTTGTCAGGTGGGGGCTCGTCATCAGACACACCACAGGGGGGCGGAGCCAGCATTGTACAGGCTAGGCACATACCTATTCAGTGACCAGGGACTTCTCCTACCACAACTCCAAATGCAGATGTCCCATTCAGCCTAGTGCTGACTCACCCTGCCCCTTCTGGAGCCACACATACCTCACCAGCCACTGTCACTCAAAAGCCAGACATGCAATTCACATTAGGCAGGCACAGGCAGACACACATCACACAGAAATTCCAACTTCTAGAAATTGCATTTCTAAAATAGTTATAATAAATCTGCGCACACCTTTGCGTAGCATTTATTATCACTATTCCAAATATACCACACTTGACCACGCTGCTCCTCTCTTATCAGGAATTGCCACTGAAACACTCAT
Source organism: Lissotriton helveticus (assembly GCF_964261635.1). Taxonomy (NCBI): domain Eukaryota; kingdom Metazoa; phylum Chordata; class Amphibia; order Caudata; family Salamandridae; genus Lissotriton; species Lissotriton helveticus. The sequence goes on along the minus strand of NC_136065.1, from coordinate 1,316,771,563 downwards.
CAGGGAATCCCCAATGCATTCCTATGGGAGGGCAGCCTCACAGTAGTAAGAAACCAAGATGGCTGATTGACACTACCAGGACATGTCACGCACTTAAGGTACATGTCCGACCTTTTACCTACAATGCACCCTGCCCATAGGGCTAGCTAGGGCCTACCTCAGGGGTAACTGACATGCAGTAAAAGTGGGGGGCACAGACATGACACACACTTTAGGTGCCACGTCACAGTAGGAGTAACACTGCATACACAGGCCCTGTAATTGCAGAGGCCTGGGATAGGTTTGAAAGGCTACTTTGGTGGGTGGCGCAAACAGCGCCGCAAGCCCACCAGTAGCATTTAATTTACCAGCCCTGGGTATATGAGATACCACTTTACAAGGGACTGACATGTAAATTAAATAGGCCAAACAGGGGTAGACCAATCTTACCATAAGTAACACAGAGATCACACGCACTTTACACTGGACAGCAGTGCTAAAGTACGCAGAGTCCTAAAACCACCAACACCATGTCAGAAAAAAGGCTAGGAGAAAGGCAAAAAGTTTAGGGATGACCCTGCAAAAAGGGCCCCGTCCTACAGCCAGTATAAGAGTCACTTTACTCAGACTTCTTAATGAGCACCATATGCAGCAAATCAGCTGGCTCTTTACCTGTGCCACACCAGCCATAGACTGCAGTACATTTGTTCCTACTGCTGTTGGTTTCTCAATCACCATTACAACAATTGATGTTGACACTCCTTAGCACACCTCCAAACGGTTGGTTTTTTGTGCGCTGTGGGCACCTTGCTGGGAAGTGCTGCTTCATAAGAAGTGTCTGAGTCAAAGATGCCTCATCACCAAGCATGACTTACTGGTGTCCACTGTGGTTAAAGGGAGGCATCTCTTTCAGCAGAGCACCCGCTTTACAAGTCAGGCATTTCTAACAAACTCTGAGCCAGGGGACCACATCCACCATTGAAGTGAAGAGCCCCGGAGCACCAAAGAATAATGGCATGGTAAGCGGATCACTGCAGGGAGTCATTGGCCCCAAAAGGCAAATCTTAGCCTTTATAATGAACAGACCCAAGGCGAACAGCATCTCAGTTAGAGGTAATCACCACCTTTTCCTTAACACATTCCTCTAAAAGCCACTATAGAGTCAAGCTACCGCCAGCTATCCTTGGTGCAGGTGTGAAGGGAGTCAGTCCTGCGCTACCATCTTGCTTTTGCAGAAATAATAGAACCATATGAAAAAAGTCCAGCCTTAAGGGAATTCAGCTTTAGAGAGGAGGGAAACTCCTCCTGAAAACCCTCCCATAGATATCTCTTAGATCGAAACCTAGGAAACAGAGGGTTCTCAATGTTTTTCTATTTATTCACCAGAAATATCTTAACTGCAGTGCCCAAAAATCTTCCTCCTCAACAGAGATTGGCTCAGAAAAAAACAGAATCTGTCTTAGATGGGAAAGGAGTTCCAAAAATTCTGGACCCTGCATGTTAATGCCTTGCAGCTCAGAATCATCTTCCACAGTATCAGTAAGCTTGGGGCTGCTTGGTTGGATATTCTTGTGTCTGCCACTGCCTTATTAATCATGTCTTGAAGATCCTGATGAGAAGAAAATCTCTTCCCCTAACTCCTCCAGCTCCACCCCCTCCAACTCTGAATCACCAATGTGTCTCCTTTTAGAGACTGACTTTTGTCCTTCATCCTCCATGACTGTAGGCAAATGGAGGAAGCTGCAGGACCAACTGAATCAAATTATCGTCCACCAAATCTCATGGAGCCTATAAAATCCTTCTTCGCTTTCTTGTAGATTCCTACCACTCTACCGGCCTGCCGACTACCCCCTCCCCCGTAAGATCTAACTGCATAATGAAGAAAGAGAATATACAGAAGAATAGAATAAAAACTGGTTAAAGCACAGTTTTATTCTAATTTTATAACAATTCAAGGAGATAATTGTGGCTAAAGCTCAACCTCTCCATTGTTTAATTTACAAATTAAAAGACAGTCTTTATAACTTGTGAAAAGCAGTGACTGAAAAAAGGAAAATGGAAACGAGCTGGCTACAGTAAAGTCCTGCATTCTCATCTTTTTTTATTTTTTATGAATACGAGCTGGCAACAGCATAGCACATACTGCAATATGAAAGACAACCTAATCATTGATTGACATGCTGGGACTAGCACAGTCACGTACTGTATGACTTAAAAAAAATAGCAGTTAGTGGCGAACACGCTAGCAATATTCCAGCTGCCTCCTGACAAAGCCTAAAACAACATTGGAGGATGCAGTGACTACATTTTTAGAGGTACTGCCAACAGACAGGACCCGCCATGAATACCTACATAGACATTGTGCTACAAGCTTTCGGAAGGCCATATTATAGAAGAGCCCTGGGAGCGCAATGGGCGTGTATACCCGCTCTACATGCCCCCGGGGGCATTTTGGTGTTACTGAAGGGGCTGCAGGCGCTTGTGCATCCCCTTCTGTAATACCGAAAGTGCTGGAGCACATACAGCGCTAGCGCTTCCTCAAGAGAGCATTTCGACAAATGCATGGGGGCGTGGGCATGCAAATGGGGGAATCCCTTTGCCTCTGCGCTTGCGCCGTATTAAGGACGCGGGCACAAGCAAAGAAGCTATCAGGAGGCGCAGAGTGCACCCCTCTGCAAGGGAATCTCCAAACCACTTTAAAGGTGCAGTTGGGTTGCTGCCTGAACTGTGAAAACACGGAGCAGCTTCAAAGCACCCACTCCGTTTTTTCATGTGAATGAGATGCCCCCAGGGCAGTGCCAGTTTGCGGCTGACCTAGGAGCATCGCATTCACCCTAATATAGCACATTTTCCTTGATTGCACTGGGCTCCCACTTTAAAAGGTGCACCCGTGAAATTAAGAAAAATGCGCCTTTTCTGTAATACACCAAAGATGCACTCTACATAGGTCAGAAAATCACATTACTCAGCTAAATAAAACAGATATTACTACCAACAAAACAACAAACAAATCACTCTTACCACCTCAAGGACGGTCTCGCCAGAGACAATAGAAAACACGATTTGAAGAAGGGTTAGTTCTTCATTTATATTAACTACATTGAAGGGGGAGGTCTTTCTGTGGTGGAGGAACTGAGTTTTTTTAATTTGGATTGTCTATGATGGAGGCGGAAGCCTCATTAGTAAGGATTGGGACAAAGAAGACAGATGAGGAGACCAAGGCGTTTTATGGAGGTGAGAACAAATGTGGGAATAGTGTAAAACCTGCTTAACCTTAGCCAGTGTCAAGTATGAGGTGGACTCATCCACTCTTTCTTACAGGGGGTGAATGTGAGCGTTGGCGATATTTGAGATGGTGGTTGAGTTGATTATTTTACAATAAGAAAAGAAATTCATGGTGTCATACCCAAGTCTTTAAGGGAAGTACTACTCCTTCTAACTGTCCGGCTGCACTGTATCAATTAGGCTGCGGTACATATTTCCTCGTAATAATTGTTTGGTCCTGACGAAGCGCTCTGGATCTCCTCCTGAGACCATAGAAAAGCGCGAAACATGTTGACTGGAGAATATATCTATTAGGGATATATTATCTATTTAGCTACAAAGGGAGAGAATATCCCTCAGAGCAGCACCACGCACTTTGTTTTTAGCAATGACCGAGGGGTCACTTTGATAAAATTACTCACTCTCCCTCCAGCCATTTTTTAAAACACAATTTAGGACTTCACTGCCACTTACACCCACGCACCCATACGGCATCATCAAAAAAGATCTCCTACAAAGAGACCCTTAGGGAGACCCGTAGGGCATTGCAGCACCGGCGCGACGAGGAGCAGAAGCCCAATGATGAAGCATGACATCCTTCGAGGTATGTGAGAGCATTAAGATGAATACACACTGTCCCCCACACATAGAGTAGCACACGACTCGAGTACCTCTCTTCTCCCCTCATTACGTTTCTTTAAAAGGAACAGTGGCTTCCTTTATGATATATGTAAACCCACCTAAACTAACAAATAATACAGCTAATAATGCCATGTTTCACAAATTCCTAATGATAGGGCACAGACCACATCAAATATCAATTCTCATTGCCTGTACGCTCTTGGGCCACCTCCAACTTTCACCTCTGACCTGTTTTTCTTAGACACAGCGGGCCCATGTTTTTATGTGATGTTTGTCTTTTTATTGTAGGTTGAATAAATGTTTGCTGACATTTTTGACTATATTTGCTTAGCATTTACATAAAATGGAACTCAAAACATATTCCTGAACTGGAGTTACCATGGGACTAAATAAAAATAAAAATGTAAGGAATTTCAAAATGAGGTAGCTGCATCTGTAAAGGACTGCACCGATATCTATTATAGACAAAGCATTGACTTTTCCCTGATGTTAGATCTACGTTTGGTGAAAAGAGGCCCTAGTGGATAGCACAATTTGTACAGGTTCTTCATTATCCCAGTGTGAGAAAAGCTGAGCTTCAGATGTTTACCGTACCACCCATGTTTTTGAAAAAACGCCACACTAGATGAGGATGGGTGTGAGCAGTTTATTTATTTTTTAGTTCTCAGAGGGGCAGTTTTGCCTTCAAATAAGGGTGAAAAAGTGCTTCACAATTCAGAGACAATATTAACAGATAAGTGGCTCTGCATAAACTTTGAGTGTAAAAGAGAAAATTCGAGAAGCATTTCTACACATAAATGCTTCTTTTAAAAGCTCACAGCCCATGCAGCGTGCTTTTCCTCTTCACCTACATTTTTCTTCACTTATCATCGTTCTCTTTTCACATTAAAGGCACACAATAATGTCTGCTAATACTACAGTGAAAAAAGCTTTTTTCTTTTCTTTCTAGACGATAGTTCTCTAGCGCCATCCAGTGAACGTTTAAGCTTCTTAAAGGTAGTGTTTATTTTGCTTAAAGATAGCAATAATTCTTATTTCCTATTTACATTGAAGAGAGTGATATTTTAGGCGGGAGTAAGGCGAAAACACACCTGATAGGCGTTTTTTGGCTGACCCCCCCCAAAACTTAGTTTTCATCAAGTTCTACCAGTAACATAGTTGCCAAGGTTCCTTAAGCGCGACATTTTCATAATTTCAGTGCAATTATGAGTGACATTCAACAACTAAGAGAGACACTTTTTTTGCTAGCAAAATCAAGCAATGAACACGAGGGAAACATATAAATATAAAAAATTGAATCCACTTGAGCAACTAGAAACTGTAAGAAGATCTTCAAACTGCTGCAAAACACCAGGAATTAATGGGCACTGTGATGATGCTATTACTCCTGTGGTACAGAGGACAGAACACGGGGAATATGAGGCCAAAGTATTTATTATTAGTATGCTGCTGAGTGGGAGAGCGCTGAGCGTGCTGTGTCCTCGGGTTGTTCCGGCCGAATCGCACTTTCACAGCGTGATCCAAAATGGCGGCCGCTCGCGCTACGTGGTGACGTAGCGCTCAACCACTAGAGCGCAACTCTACATATCTCCCCCTTTTTATACCAACCAAGAAAACTAACAGTCTCTACATAAGTCAAACTACATTTCTTCTCCCAGTTCATAGTCTCGATATCTTGTGGGTCTCACTATCACTCTGCCCCCCCCGTGTCCGTCTTACCGGGGTGGAAGTCACTTCTCTGGGACTGTTCGTTGCTGGATCCACCACTCTATCCTCTTGTGTACTCGGTCTTTCTCTCCTGGGAGTCTCTCTCTCTTCTTTCTCTTGGGCATACCTCTGCTCTTGGAACTTCACTGCCCCCTTGCTCTTCATTCTGTCCTTCCGCTACCATGCTCCCTTCTCCTTCCGGGCTCACAATATCATTCTCCTGTGACCTCAGGTCCATCATTGTTTGCTCCCTGTCTTCAGGGTACCATTGTAGGATCTTGTTACACCGGGACATGCGATCTTGGGACCACACGTTCCCATCGCTAACCAATGCAGCCCAGTCATACACCTCCTTTACATGTAAGGGTCGACTGTATTTGCTGTCACCTTTTTTCTGTAGTACCGCCAATTTGACCCTGACCCATTCTCCTTTCTCCAGGGATGTTTCCTTCACGTTCTTTCTCCTGTCATAATGTTCAGTATATATCGTTTGGGCTTTTTCTAGATTGTGCTGCACCACAGCAGGGGACCATTTGCTGGTTACAGTCTTCTCCTTCCACGCCAGGTTGGCTTTGGTGAAGGGATCTCTACCCCTTAAAATCTGGAAGGGGCTGTACCCCGTGCTCGTCGGGGTGATGTGGTAGGCCCATATCATATTTTGGACTTCTTTTTCCCAGTCCTTGCCCATCGTGATGGCCGCCTGGATGGAAACCATTAGGACTCTGTTGAAGCATTCCACTTGTCCATTTCCGGCAGGGTGGTATATGGAAGTGTGTTTGGGTTTGATTCCGTTCCTCTCCATATATTTGTGCCATTTCTCCGCGGTAAACTGGGGACCATTGTCACTTAGAATTGATTTCGGTATGCCTTCCCTGAGAAAGGTTGAAGTGAGAAATCTAAGTATTGTTTCTGTGTCCATTTCTTCTTGTATGTGTACGTCAGGCCATTTCGAGTATCTATCCACTATGACGCATAGGTATTTTGGGGTGCCTTGCTCGTCTAGTATTGGCCCCAGTATGTCTATGGATAACTCCTCCCAGGGATTCTTCGGGTTGATGAATTTCCCTAAGGCTGGCCTCAGAGGTGTCGTCGTCTTGTCAGCTCGCTGGCACTGGTCACACTCTCCCACGTGTCTCTCTGTTTGTATGTCCATCCCTGGCCACCAGTATCCCTGCTTGGCCCTCATCTTGGTTTTCACGACCCCTAGGTGTCCTTCATGTAGAATGGCCAGCAATCGTGGTATCACCGACGTTGGAGGGAAAACTTTGTCTCCTCTGTACAGGAAGGTGCCTTTGTCGTCCAGGGACAATTCTTCTCGTACCTCATAAAATTTCTTGAGGGGTGTCCGCAGGTGTCTTTTTTCTGGCCATCCCCTGACGATGTATTCCTTCACTTATTGGATGTCCTGGTCTTCTCCATAAGCTCAAGTCCACTCTTGGTTGCTAATCACCTTCTCCGGGTCTTCCATCAAGGCTACCATCTCATCACATTCTTCTGCCCCGTCTAGTGCTCTTTCCATCACGGCAGCCCTACTAAGGTAATCTGCTACCTTGTTCTTATTTCCCGGGATGTACTCCACGTCGTATCGGTACTCGAGTAATTTCAGAGTCATCTTGGCTATCCTATGAGTAGCACTTGCATGGTCGCTGGACGTAAGCAGTTTTACAAGCGGTTTGTGGTCAGTCTTCAGTTGGAACCTCGTGCCCCATAGGAACTAGCGGAATTTCCCCATGGGCCATACCGCTGCCAGCATCTCTTTCTCTATGATGCTGAATTTTTTCTCTGTGTCTGATAAGGCTCTGGAGGCGAAGCTGAGAGTTTCTGTCGTTCCATTTCTCCTTTCTTGCCTGAGGACTGCTCCCATCCTTTGTCACTGGCATCTGTCGTCAGCACTGATTGTCCTTGAGGGTCATATCCCTGCAGGGGTATGGCTTGGCTGATATCATTCTGGATGCCTTCAAATTCCCTCTGCGTCTCTTCTGTCCATTTGAACACTGTTTTGTCCCTTATGAGTTGCCTCAGATGATGTGTCTTGGTGGCAAAGTGTTGTACGAATTTACTGTAATATTCAGCCATCCCTAAGAAGGATCTTACTTCTTCCTTGCTGGATGGAGGCAGGGCATCACAAATGGCTTTTACATTTTCCCTTTTTGGTGTAATGCCTTGCTCTCCTATTTCGTGTCCTAGGTAGGTGACTGAGGCCATTCCGAGACGGCACTTCTCCCACTCCGCTGTGAGGCCTCTTTCTTCTAGGACACTTAGCACCTTGTCTAATTTTGTGTCGTGATCTTTCCGGTCTTTCCCCATCACCAACATGTCATCCTGGAAGTACTGCACTCCCTCCATGTCTTTGAAGAGACGGTGCATTAGTTTTTGGAAGACGGCCGCTGCAAGTCCAAATGGCATCCTGCGGAATTGGTAACAGCCAAAAGGTGTTATGAACAACGTTAGCTTCCTGCTTTCCGGGTGTAAGGCTATTTGGTGATATGCTGACGTGAGATCGATGGTGGAGAACCATTTTACTCCTTTAGTCCTAGCCAACATTTCCTCGATGCGGGGTAAAGGAAACTTCTCCACAACGATCCACTTGTTCAGTTCTCTCAGGTCTACACACAGCCGGACTTTGCAGTTGGATTTCATCGCTACCACTAGGGGCGCCAACCACTCCGCACAGTTTATAGGCTCGATTATGTCATTCTCCTCCAATCTTCGTAGCTCCTGTTGTACCGCCTCTCTCACCGCGATGGGGACATTCCGCACCTTGTGAGATACTGGTTTGGAGTTTTCCTTGATTTCTATCCGGTGTGTGAACTTCTCTAGTTTGCCGACCTTCCCTCCAAACACCTTGGGGAAGTCCCTTTTCATTTTTTCTAAGTCCGGCCATTGTTCTGGTGCTGTCATCAGCACTTGTACGTCTCCACCTGGATCTAGTTGTATGCCTAGGTCTCCTTGATCCATCCAGCCTAGGACCGACGGGCCCTTCTCCGCCACATACAATTTGCACTCCGCGCTCCGTCCGTGGAATTCGAAGTTTAGCGCTCTGTAACCTACCATGGGGATTCTTTCTCCCGTGTATGTGACATGTCTTATATCCGGAGGTTCCAACCGGGGTCCTAAGTGGAGCTTAAACCTCTCATTCCACACTGCTCTTTGGACGATGGTATATGGTGAGACGGAGTCTACTACGATTCTGATCTGTACTCCTCCGATCAGCATGTCACATTGTGGTTTGCGCGATCTTTGGACGTCTACGCCTAGCACTTGATCTTCCACACACAGTACTGTGTCCTCTTCTTCGTGCTCTCTATCCTCTGCTTCTTCCGGATTTTGTTCTACATATTTCACCGTGTTGCGGCCTGCCTTCCGGCAACACACTTTTTCGTAGTGTCCTGTTATGCCACAGAACATGCACTTCGCCCGGATCGCCGGGCATCTTTTGTCATAGGCCTCGTGGGCCTGACTGCCGCATCAATAGCATGTGTTTCTGCCTCCTCTATTTTGCTTTCCTTGCTGCACCGGTTTTCCATGCCATCTGTTGGGTCCTCTACTGTTTGTCATCGCACCCTTGTTTCTTCCCGTGGGTTCTTCATCCTCTACCTTGTTCACCATGGGCCTCGGGACTGTTTCTCTCTTTGCTGCATCCGCGCACCTTTTTGTCAATTGGGCCTTCTTCACTATGGCGATCACTTCCTTTAGCGTGGCTTCGCCACTCGCCCACAATTTGTCTTGCACAGTTTTGTTGGTGGTGTGCATGACTATGTGGTCCTTTATGAACTCATCGTGCAACGTGCCAAACTTGCACGTCGTCGCCAACTTCTTCAGTGCGTCTACATATTCGTCGATTGACTCTCCTATCTCTTGCTTCCTTTGCTGTAAATTGAACCGGTCTATAGATGTGCACACTGCTGGCCGGTAGTGCTCATTTAGTTCTTCTATCACGTGCGCGAACACGTCATCATCTGCTGCTTGCCGGGGCTTGGGTACCAGGTTCTGAAATACTCAATAAATCAATCAATCAATCAATCAGGGTACTTGTAAAGCGCGCTACATACCCGTGAGGGTCTCAAGGCGCTGAGGGGAGGGGGTGGGGGGTGCCGCTACTGCTCGAAGAGCCAGGTCTTGAGGAGTCTTCTGAAGGCGAGTAGGTCTTGGGTCTGGCGTAGGTGGGTTGGGAGGGTGTTCCAGGTTTTGGCGGCGAGGTAAGAGAAGGATCTGCCGCCGGCGGTCGTACGTTGGATGCGGGGGACATCTGCGAGGGCGAGGCTGGCAGAGCTGAGCTGGCGGGTGGGGGTGTAGAAGCTGAGTCTGCTGTTCAGGTAGGCTGGTCCGGTGTTGTGGAGTGCTTTGTGGGTGAGGAGCTTGAAGGGGATCCTCTTGTCGATGGGGAGCAAGTGCAGGTCACTCAGGAGGGGGGTGATGTGGCTGCGGCGGGGGCGTTGACGATCAGTCGGGCGGAGGCGTTTTGGATGCGTTGTAGCCGCCGTTGGTGTTTGGCTGGGATTCCTGCGTAGAGTGCGTTGCCATAGTCCAGTCTGCTGCTGACGAGGGCCTGTGTCACTGTTCTTCTTGTTTCGGTCGGGATCCATTTGTAGATCCGGCGGAGCAAGCGTAGGGTGTTGTAGCAGGAGGAGGAGACGGCGTTGACTTGCTTGGACATGGAGAGGGAGGAGTCAAGGATGAATCCTAGGTTGCATGCATGGTCGGTTGGTGTCGGTGCTGTCCCTAGAGCGGTCGGCCACCAGGAGTCATCCCAGACTGAGGGGGTGGGTCCGAGGATGAGGACCTCCGTCTTGTCCGAGTTCAGTTTCAGACGGCTGCTCCTCATCCAGTCGGCGATGGCCTTCATGCCCTCGTGAATATTGGTTTTGGAGGTGTGGGGGTCCTCGGTGAGGGAGAGGATGAGCTGGGTGTCGTCGGCGTAGGAGATGATGTTGAGGTTGTGGTGGCGGGCCACTTGTGCGAGGGGGGCCATGTAAATGTTGAACAGTGTCGGGCTGAGGGATGAGCCCTGGGGGACGCCGCAGATGATGTCGGTGGCTTCTGACCGGAAAGGTGAGAGGCGGACGCTCTGGGTTCTGCCGGAGAGGTAGGTAGGACGTGGTCCAGTCAAGGGCCTTCTCTTGGATTCCGGCTTCTTGGAGGCGTGTCTTTAGGTTGCGGTGGCAGACCGTGTCGAATGCGGCTGACAGGTCCAGGAGGATCAGGGCTGATGTTTCGCCGTTGTCCAGTTGGCGTCTGATGTCGTCTGTGGCGGCGATGAGGGCGGTCTCGTTGCTGTGGTTTCGTCTGAATCCGGATTGGGACGGGTCCAGGATGTTGTTGTCTTCGAGGTGGCGGGTCAGTTGAATGTTGACGATTTTCTCGATGACCTTTGCCGGGAACGGGAGCAGGGAGATGGGTCAGAAGTTCTTGAGGTCCTTGGGGTCCGCCTTGGGCTTTTTGAGGAGGGCGTTGATTTCGGCGTGCTTCCAGCTTTCCGGAAATGTCGCTTTTTCGAAGGAGATGTTGATGACCTTCCGTAGTTGGGGTGCGATGGCCGCGTCTGCTTTGTTGAATACGTGGTGTGGGCATGGGTCTGCCGGAGATCCTGAGTGGATGGAATTCATGATCTTGCGTGTCTCGTCGTCGTTTGTGTAGGTCCAGGAGGTCAGGTGGTTGGCACTGTTGGTGATCGCGGGGGTGGTGGAGTCGTGCATCGTTGGTGCGGTCGTGGAGTTGAAGCTGTCGTGGATGTCAGCGATCTTGCGGTGGAAGAAGATGGCCAGTGAGTCGCACAGTTCTTGTGAGGGCGGGATGTCGTTGGCGCTGGCGTCGGGATTGGAGAGTTCTTTCACGATGCGGAAGAGCTCTTTGCTGTTGTGTGCGTTGTTATTGAGGCGGTCTTTGAAGGAGGATCTCTTGGCTAGTCTAATTCGGTGGTGATCTCTGCGGGTGGCGTCTTTGTGGGCTGCGTGGTTTTCTGGCGTTCGTTTGTGGAACCATTTCTTCTTCAGCTTACGGCAGGCGCGTTTGGAGGTCAGGAGCTCGTCGGTGAACAAAGTGGCTCTCCTACTGGCATGGCTGTTGGATGGTCTCTTGAGTGGGGCGGGGGTGTTGGCGCAGTTGTCGATCCACTGTCTGAGGTTGCGGGCTGCGGCGTCAGGGCAGGTGGGGTCGATGGGTGGGTTCTGGGCGAGGGTGGTGGTCAGCTGGTCTTCGGTGACTTTGTTCCAGCAGCAGCACGGCGGCTGTTGGGTGCGATGGTGCGAGGTTGGTTTTTTGAAGGTGAAGTGGATGCAGCGGTGGTCGGTCCAGTGGGGTTTGGAGGTGTGGTCGAAGGCGACGTGGGTGCTTGTGGAGAAGACGGCATCCAGCGTGTGGCCTGCGGCGTGGGTGGGTGCGGTGACGAGTTGTCTGAGGCCGAGGTTGGCGAGGTTTTCGATCAGAGTGGCGGAGTTGGCGTCGTTGTTGTTCTCGAGGTGGAAATTCAGGTCCCCGAGGAGGATGTAGTCCATGGAGGCGTGTGCGTGGGTGCTGGTGAGGTTGGCGATGGAGTCGCTGAACTGAGCCCAGGGTCCGGGGGGTCTGTAGACGAGTGTTCCTCTGAGGGTGGTGTTGGGGTTGGTGTGGATCTGGAAGTGCAGGTGTTCAGCGGTGTTGAGGGTGTCGTCTGCGTGGGTGGTGACCTTGAGGCTATTCCTCCTCCGACTTCATTGGCGCGGTCCCTGCGGGTGATCTTGTAGCCGTCCGGGATGGCTATGGCGATGTCGGGTGCCGAGGAGTCGTTCCACCAGGTCTCGGATGGAAGGCCACGTCTGGGGCGAAGGTGTCAAGCAGGTCCCAGAGCTCGATGGCGAGTTTGTGTGCAGAGCGGGTGTTGAGCAGAATGCAGCGGAGGTGGTTGGGTCTAGTTCTAGGAGGTTTTGGTGGGTCTGTCGCAGGTGAAGCTGCAGGTGCGGCAGGAGAAGGGTCCGTGGGTCCGTTTCGGGGCGGCCTGGAAGCAGGTGTTGTGTAGGACGCCGTTGAGTGCGTGGAGGGAGTCGGCGTCGTATCTGAGTCTGGTGTCGTGGCGAGCGTGGGGTCCAGGAGTTCTGGCGCTGGGCGTGGTCCAGGCGCGGACGGGCGCAAACGGGCTTTCCTTAGGAGCGGCCGCGCAGAGGCCTCCATGAAGAAGGGTGCGAGGGAGGGAGGAGCAGCTGGGAGGAGGAGCGAGTGGCGAATCAGGCGCGGGGGGCGGGGCCGCAGGGGAGGCAGCGGCGGGAGCGGGAAAGCGCAAGAACGGCGGAAAAAAAAGCAGGAATCAACAGAGGCAGCAAGGGGGATGCTGACGTGGTGGGGGAGTGACCTGGCCTGTGAACAGGGTCAAGGGTCGCTCCCTTAGTGCGCAGCGGCCTTCATTAAGAAGGGTGCAAGGGAGGGAGGAGCAGCTGGGAGGGGGAGCAGGTGGTGAATCAGGCACGGGGGGCGGGGCCGCAGGGGAGGCAGCGGCGAGAGCAGGAAAGCGCAAGAACGGCGGGAAAAAAAGCAGGAATCAACAGAGGCAGCAAGAGGGATGCTGACGCGGTGGGGGAGCGACCTGGCCTGTGAACAGGGTCGAGGGTCTCTAATCCCTCCGGGCCTAAGTTGTGTAAGAGTATTTTTTTCTTTCTTTTGCTCGTGAATGCTTCTTCGTTCTCATCCTCTAGGGCTTCTATATAGTTTAGGATGTACTCTCTCCAGTCCTCCCACTTCATCAGGGGCTCTCCCGGTTTTGGTAGAAACGGAATCGGTGTTGTCATTGATGACGCCTGTGCACACATTTCTTCATGCTTTTTCGGTGCTATCTCCTGGCTTCTCGGGCTGCCTGGTGCACTTGTTTCCTCGCCCTGCTCTGGTTGGAATTGGGGACTCTCTGTGCCCTTTGCTCCGCTTCTCCGCTTCTCCGCTTCTCCCTGACTCCGCCAGGGCCTCTGTCTGGTTCGTGTCTTCCTTCCCTGGTTACTTCCTCAGTGTTTCCACCCAGTACTCTTCCTTCTCTTCTCTGCCGGGCTAGTACGGGGCCTGTTCTTGTCTACGTGCCCTGCGTCCCCATTTCTCTTGATGGGGGTCACTTAGGGGCCTATACTGTCTCCCCGTTCCTTGGGTCTCTGTGCCCTTAGTACCTGGTTGTTTTGGCATGTGATCTGCTCAGGTGCGTCTTCCTGCGCCTCTGATCTCCTGCTGTGCCTGTGCTTTGCTCCTCCGTGTTTCTGCCTGCTTCCTGTGACTGTGTCTGGCCACGAGGTGCTGGACCTTTCTTTTCCTTCCTTTTTTTTTTCCTCCAGCCTCGTCGCCACTGTGATGATGCTATTACCCCTGTGGTACAGACGACAGAACACGGGGAATATGAGGCCAAAGTATTTATTATTATTATGCTGCTGAGCGGGAGAGCGCCGGGTGTGCTGTGTCCTCGGGTTGCTCCGGCCGAATCGCGCTTTCACAGCGCGATCCAAAATGGTGGACGCTCGCGCTACGTGGTGACGTAGCGCTCAACCACTAGAGCCCAACTCTACAGGCACTTAGCTGGTGTGTTTGTAACCTGGTCGTCCTGTTATACAAATGTGTAACCATGAGGGCAGCCCAGACCTCTAAGCTATAATCTGAACCAGCCTCCGTGTTATTTACACAACCACGGAACTGAGGATTGAAGGACAGGTACAAGTAGTGACACTTTCTGTTAGCGAGCAGCTGCAGTGCTGGTCAGACAGTGGGCCAGCCCTCCGCGAAGACTCGTGGCCATGCACGGGCCCGGCTGTGGTACACCAGGAGTCGAGTTGATGACTCCTCACTGGCCGTGCCGTGGCATGCTGCATTCTGAAATTATGCCTAGCTGCTGAGATGAGTGCTGCTGGACTGCACTGCCTGTGAGGCACCATCACTACGGTGGCAGTCTCGGTCCGAGCTTAGTCAACAAATGTGTGGTTCGGGCATTGGCAGCCAGGTGCGCTCACTGCTGACAAACTTAAAAGTCTGTGTTACCTACACGGTCGTGCCGCAGGTGACCGGCTGACTACCAATGCATGAGTCAGTAGCACAGAGAGTGAGTATGTCATCTCCTGCTTTTTATCTTGGTAGTAGCCTTTGACCATTTTCAAGATTGACGCACTCCATCACATTACGTCACCTCAGTCAATCAGAATGCATTGCCGCTTGGGTGAATCTTGATACATTTTAGGTTGTGAGCTGAGCCAGTCACCCCCAAGCCGGCAGCAAGAAGCACACACCATGCACTGCAGAAAGAAGCACACCCCACGCACTGCAGCTTGGCTTTCTGACAGTCCAGCTTGACAGCTTAAGCGCTATAAATGCGTGACTTTGTATTTCAGTGTGGTGATGCCACCTTACTGTTGTGTGGTACTTGACAGGGCTGAAGGAAGGCCTACCCCAAGCACCCTTCAATCCCACCCCCCCACTCCACTCTTAAAATGATGAAGGCCATTTAAACTTTGGCAAAGATGTTTTTCGTTTAGGCTAGCTGGAACTTAAGATGTCTAATCAAACGTATGTCATCTTTTTAAAAAATATATTTTATTATGGTTTTTTACATAAACAGCACAGCATTACATGACATAGTAAAAACGTGAGGGTTGATCAGATCTTCTTAACATCCAATAAAAGAATTTCATCCTGCTTCACAAAGCAATTAAGAGAGGTACATAAAAAATCACAATTTATCCAACAAAATTTGCAAACGGCAAAATTTGATATGACTAGCAATAACAATAAATTACCCCGCCCACATATTCAAATAATTCAGGGGCCGATAGGAGCCTGAGACTCCTTCCAACTCAAAATAGAAGCCCAGATGTGCCTACCCAGCAGTCACCCTCTTTTTCCCTTTCTCTCATAAATAGCTCTTTCCAAATTGAACATTGACAACAACCGCGCGCGAGCCAATGCTAGAATGTTGGGGCTACTGACCCCAAGAAGTATCAAAGCCGGGGTTAGCTTGGCTTTCACGCTCAATGTCAGATCAAGAAATTTCTCGATGGAGTTTTTTAAGGTTTCAAGATGTGGACAGGACACAAACATATGAGCTAGATCAGCATCCGGTGAGTCACACCGAGGGCATCTCCCCCCGATTGTGCAATCCTCGCCGGGGTGTAATAAAGTGCAAAGATAGTCTTATAATGCTGCGCTTGAAGCCCTGCCGAGCACACAACCGTCTGACCCAGTTCTAAGGAGTCAAGAAACCTCTCCGGTTCTAGTGCAGTTCCTACCATCTCTAATAGCAACAATGACTTTAACTTTGCCGAAGCCATTAAACCCTCCCACCTTCCTGCTAAAAAAGCTTTGTAACTGCAGATATTGAAAAAAAACCATTCCTTTCAAGGCCAAAGTCAGTCTGGATATCGATAAATTGACAGATTCCGTCCATCCATATCAGATCCCCAGCATTCCGAACACCCAGCCTCGCCCACTCTGCCATAGTTACATCAGAGCATTTTATACAGCTGAGTATAGCAATTAATCCTCCCAAGGCCGTCTCCTTTTTAAGTACAGCTCAGATTTTAAAAGCTGCCAGCAAGGTCTTGAATTTTGTTTTCTTATAGTAGCTCGGCTCGCTAAATTTCATAAAGCAGTTCACTGCTTGTTTGCCAAGCAATAGCTTATACACATCCGGGAGCCCTGCTTCGGCCCAGGGATCAGTAGGGTACCCTCCAAACAAGCTACTCATATATTAGAGAGCTGCCGCCCAATAATAGGTTTTAAAATCAGGGACGGCGAAGCCACCTCTTTCCCTAGGCAGTGACATAAACCTAAGAGCCCTCCTGGTTTTCCCATGCGCCCAGATAAACCGATTTACCATATTCTCCAGTGCTGCAAACCAATGTTTTTCAATGTCTAAAGGAATTGCCCTGAAACAGGTAGAGTATTTTAGGTAAAAACACCATCTTTACCACATTACAGCGGCCCACTAATTACATATGTATGTTGTTGAATCTGTCAAAATCTGATTTTGCCTTCCCAATTACCGGCTCGATGTTCCTTGCCACTAGCTTTCCCAGTTCTGCCGTAATATCAATGCCCAGGTAAACGGCTGATTCGGTTACTCGCAGGTCGCCCAAATCCACATTCCCGTTCTTAATTATCTGTTTTTTTTGCTTATTTAAGGCATACTTAGAGAATCTGCCAAAGTCATGTGCTACCATCTCAACTGCAATTAGCGCAGTTGAGGGATTAGCGTTTTGGGCCAAAATGTGATCGGGATCTGGCCAACAACATTGCCCAGAGATACAGCCATATGTGAAGCATCCATTAAGGAGACAGGACGATTATTGCCAGTCAAACCACCTTCCGCGGTGGAAACAGGACCATTACAGTCTTGTTTGCTTTAGGGGACATAGCTTGCCGACAACTCCAACTTCACTTCTGGAGGTACAACGCTAAAAACTAGAAAGCCAAAACAAATCTCCTTGATCTCCGCAGGCGTTCGTGACATTCGAACCCCAGCAGCCGAACCAGCGAGTCAAACAGGTAAGTGCACAGTACCATAATGTCCCATTAACTGCACAACCTTGGACGCCTCAGGGGGAGAGAAACTGCAGTAGCTCTCACTGAGGTCAGTTGGCGGCCATCTTGCCTCTACTCTTGGTATGTAATCAATGAAAAAATACTAAATAAATTAATACTTTAGCAGGATTTTTGGTCAGCCCTCCTCAGTCATTGCCTAATTTAGTCACATCTCAGATCAGCCCACAAGAGCGCATACAAAGAGTGGGATTTTGGTCAGCCCTGTAGTGTCGAGCTATTGTGTGTGCTAGGGCCCTTGCAGTTCTGGGCAGACTCAGTAGAGGAATTACATAACTAGTAGGGAGGTGTTAAAGTGTGGTTCTTAACAGTCATGACGTAATTAGAGATCAGAACATAATTGTATGCAGAGGAATGAAGGCATGTAATCCAGATAGCTCAATGGATAGTGTAGTCCTTTGCATGCTCCCTTGCTGGGCAGGACGCTACAGGCCTCATTCTGGTACTAGCTTTATTACCAGTGCTACTCACATTTTGGGTCAGCTAACAGGATAGCCGTTGGGTGGCTGACTGATAAAGAATATGAATTACTTAATTTCCCCTCATTACCTCTCCGTTCGCATTGGGACGGTGCGAGAATTGAAAGCTGAAAGAGTCTGATTGTAGCCAACCCACCCTATTACGGTATGCTTGGCTCAAGAACTTTCCCAACAACTTGTTCCGCTAAAATTAAACTTCTTTGACTTAAAATTAGTGACAATAAATACACAAGAGAAGGTTGACCTATCTAGTAGTGAACTCTTTATATCTAAGAGGTCAATTGACTGCTTTCAATATATGTTGAAATGGTAGAGGATCTGCACCCCAGTAAATTGGTGCATCAATGGCAGCTAATGGATATATAAGAAGGATCCTCACCCATAGGTACCACCGTTGCATTCTTTATCATCGGATCCTCACCCATTACACCTAGTGTGAGTGGGTGGGCTTAAAGCAGTTTGTAAGCGAAGCCTAAGTCCTGATTACTAGCAAGCTCCTTTGGTGGGAATAAAAGCAGTGGGATGTTTAGTGGGTATAATGACCCCTAACATTGATGTGTCAATAGGTTGAAATGTTCCAGCCTGTATCTAGTGTCAACAAGGGTCAACCGGCTTTCATCAAGACCGACTGTGTAGTAAAATTCCTACAAAATATAGTTGGTAGGTAACAACTCTTAGTAGTAGTTTACACAAACATTAATATCATTGAGCATGCACACTGTTAGAAATGGGAGTCTCTAGTTGGCAGAGGTAGGTACCTTTGTCCAAGTAGGGGCCCTTGCTTCTAGGTAAGGGGGATACACTCCTAAAATAACCCCTGCTCACCCCTTTGGTAGCTGGGCACGAGTAGAAAGGTTTATGTCAGAGGCAGTGTGTAAAGCATTTGTGAAAAAATACAGTAAGACAGTGAAAACACTACAAATGGACAACACACCAGTTAAAAAAAAATCTTTATTTAAACAAGACCAAACGACAAAAATCCACAATAAAATAATAAAATAAGGTTTTCAAGTGGTAGAAATAGTTCAGTTCTTTGCAAGTTGTAAATGCAACACTTTTCCAACAAAGTACCTTAGATGAGTCACGCAAAACAAACAAAAGGATCACAGGGAAGGAGAGAAGTCAGTTCCTTGTTTCGGGGGAGGTGATGCGTTGGTTCCTTACTGCAGCGTAGGGGAGGTGAGGCATTGGTTGCGTTCCGGTTACTATGCAACAAGAGGGCGCCTTGATGCGATGCGACAATCCGGTGAGAAGCGACAAAATGGCGGCTCGATGTGATGATCTGCTATGATGCGTGCACGTTTGCAGCCACATGCCAGGTGCTGTGACGGTCTTCTCAGCGATACGTCGGGACCAGGTGTGGCTGCTCAGCGAGGCGACGGAACCAAGGGCGGATGTGACAAGCTTCTTCTCAGTGACTCGATGCGCTGGGAATCGGTGCAGATGTGACACGCGTCTTCTTGTTGCTTCTATCTTCCAGCTCCCATCAACAAACAGAGTCTAGATGTCCTGAACAGCAGCAGATGCCTCTTTGCAGGTTAGAATTACCAGCAAGGAAATTCAGGAGAGCTGGTAGTGAAGCCTTTGTGTCCCTGAGACTTCAGACAGGAGGCAAGCTCAGTTTCAAGCCCTTGGAGACCTTTTCATCAAGCGGGGGACAAAGCAAACAGCAAAGTCCTGTTTCTCCTTTCCTTGGCAGCAAGCAGCCACTGCAGCCCCCCCCCCACACCCCTCTCCAGACCGCAAACAGCACAGGGGCGGTATTCCTCCTCAGCCGATCCAGCTCTTCAACTAGGCAAAGGTTCCTCTTGATTTCCCAGAAGTGATCTAAAGTTCTGGGGTCTGGGTCCCCCTTTTTATACACCAAAACCCTTTGTTCTCTGAAAGGCAGAGAGTGTCTGTACCCAGCCAAAACCAGTTCTGCCCTCACTGGTGAAGCTTTCTGGCAGGAGGTGGAGACAGCATTGTTGAAGACAGACCAGGTCCATTCCGGTGAAAGGAAATCTCCTCCCCCCTACTCTAAATTCAACCCAGGTCCCATTCAGCCCAGCCCTGAGTCATCAGACTCCTTGAGCCGCAGCCCTCTCCCAGCTCCTGTCACTCACAAGCCAGACATGCAATACACAAGCCTAGCAGAGGCATACTGGATGCTTAGGCAAGAAAATACCCACTTTCTAAAAGTGGTATTTAGCATGTAGAAAAATTGAAGTTTTAGAGACTGGCAAGTGTTTGCACTTGCCAAGTCGACATGGCAGTCCCAGACTGCACACAGGCTCTGCAATGGCAGACCTGGGTCACATTTTACAGGCTGCATCTGTGGGTGGCACAATCAGTGCTGCAAGCCCACCAGCAGCATTTGATTTACAGTCCCTAGGCACACAGGGTGCACTGTACTGGGGTCTGACAAGTAAATAAAATAACCAATCATGGAGTCACTAATCCATCAGATCAATTTACACAGGGAGCACTTGCACTTTGGCACTGAACAGCAGTGGCAAAGTGCCCAAAGCATCTAGACCAGCAAAAACATAGCAAAAACACAGGAGGCAACAGCAAATGGAAGGGAGCCCCACACCAATGGTGCCAGGTCTAACACACACATACAGACCATGTTGGACTTTTTCCTTTAATGATCTCTGAAACAAAAAACACACAATTGCATTTTTGTTAAGGGGTATTTGTGACCTCTATATATGGTATTGTCTCATGCCTAGGCATACCTATGTTGACATGTGCACCAGGGCACGCAGACACAAGAGTTTCCCACGACATCAGACATGACATATATTTACATATAATAACATTTAAAGACACACACAGAAAGGTGAATAAAAATAAAAACCATTTGCAGTTAGCATCCAGCACGCACACACAAGGGTTTGTTAAATGTAGAGTATCCATAACACCTTCTTGTCCTCTGCTTAATAAGGCTTCATGAGGAGGTGAGCGATCTCTGTAGTCACACTCTGGGAGAATAAAAGAGAAAATTCGCTTTTTAGGTTTCGCCCTGGGCGTTGGCAACTGCGTAGCAGTTGCCCCGCCCACGGCGAAACCTCATGATTCTACATATGTACTTTGGTTCAGCCTCTGTCTACCATTGGCTAGCTCCATAAATGGAGGCTAGCCATTGGGAGACAGAGGCTGCCAATCACGCTTTCTCGTGAAAACGCGATTCGGGGGCGTTTCTGGGACTTTTTTTAAGTCCCGCCCCTTTGTCCCGGGCCACGCTGTCATTGGCTGCCGGCCCGGGACACCCCCGTGATGTCATTCCCCGGGCCGCGCTGTGATTGGCTGGCCGGCCCGGGGACCTGACTTGTTTAATTTGTGATTGCCACCTCTTATTTTCTTTTACTTTCTCAACTATCCCAATGGTATTTGCAACGTGTAAATATGTAAATCTCCTTATGTAACGTACTTAATTCTATTGGAAGGCGCTCTGGCAGCTTTGGGTAAAGTCCGCGCTATATAAAAATGCATTTAAAAAAAAATACAAATAGGACAGAGTGGGAACAGCGCACTCTCACAGTATTTCCATAATTTGAGGTCCCCTCTCCTCGCATGGCGAAGCTTTAACGAGCCCACATACCAGCACCAGTACACCAGAGGCGGGGGTCGGTGACGGGCTGAGTCCAGACTGGCAGAGAATAAGCGCCGACAGTTTAGAGTGCGGGAAATCCTGCCCTACACACTAGTCACACCAGAGCACCTGGCATCACTGCTTTCGTTTCCTTGTAATCAGCTGATGTCCAGAAGTAAAGCGTGCGACGGACAGAGAGGGAAAAGCCTGCGGAGCACGACCCGTCCATCCCCAGCAGACTGCCATTCACTAACAGTGGCAGACGTTTGAACAGCACAATGTAATCTCACATCTATGTAAATAAATGTATTCTTGTTATTTTAAAACTTTTTTTCCAATCTTATTCTTTGCCACTTCACAGCATTAAAATTGGCAACTCTTTTACGGTTATATTGTGGTTGTGCAAGTCTGACATCAACCTAAACGTTTCTTAAACAAACGCACATATTGAAATCACGTATTGCACCCTTAACAGCTGCTATTCAAGATGGCCATTAGAAGAACGCACACTAATGCGACGCAGTTATCACGTGACGCGCACGTCATTTCGACTTCCTGGATGTGTGCAGGATGACAGAGAGCCGCACTGGACCGGATAGGCAAGGCGTTATATGCAACCGCTAAATAAAAGCGTGGCTGCATATTGTAGAGCTGAAGAGTGGTTAGTGGTGTAGCTGGCAGGATGTCTCAGGGGTTTAGAGGGGCCAGAAATGGTGTCTGGTGGCTAGTAGAATGCGCTTATGGGGGTACCATACCAGGGTTTTGAGAGTTTTGTAGTGGGAGGTCTAGAGAAGGTACCTTGGTTCGTAGAAGTTTCTGAGTGCTGGCAAAGGGATCTTGAGGATGCTTGAGGGAAGAAGTGGGCTTGATTTCCTTAATTGCCCAGCTGGCAGTATGCTTTTGTGGAGCTATGTGCTTACATCATGATACGTAGAGGTATCTGTGAGGGCTAAGGTTTAGCTTAAAGTAGAGGGAAGAGTTGCGGCAGCAGTGTATGCGGGGTGGACAGTTTTGAGGCGTTTGACACTAACAAGAAGTGCGATCAGCAGTGCTGCAAATGGAAACAAGCATTGGTAAATGCAATAGGTTACGCCTGTGTGATTAATAATCATTTTTTGTTAAGTTTGAGCTTGGTAATCACTTGTGCAATATAAGTTACTGAAACTCCATAAAAGTGTTATGATTTGTTTTATGAGAAAGCAGATATATTGTGCAGTAACTGGTGGTAATATAATGCAGGAAGATTAGGTAAAGGGCAGAGGAAAAAGATAAAACAAGCATTTACAATGCAACGGTTTCGCCTTTGGAAAAGTTTGAGCTATTGGCATTGTAAATTACAAAATTTGTATTTATGTGTTGGTTTTGAAAACAGATAAATAAATGGCATTGTCATTTACATTGCCAATAGCTCTAACTTTTCCAAAGGCGAAACCGTTGCATTGTAAATGCTTGTTTCTCTAGGAATCCAGGGCAGGTGGTCTCT
Source organism: Lissotriton helveticus (assembly GCF_964261635.1). Classification (NCBI taxonomy): domain Eukaryota; kingdom Metazoa; phylum Chordata; class Amphibia; order Caudata; family Salamandridae; genus Lissotriton; species Lissotriton helveticus. The sequence goes on along the minus strand of NC_136065.1, from coordinate 1,316,748,903 downwards.
GCTTGAAGAATACAAAGAAAAACTCCTGCACTTACTTTATCAAGGAACTTCATCCTCCTTATCACCCACTTGGCTCCCCTCACTCCTCCAATAGTGGCCACATCTGGACTGGGCTCGTTTTATGTAGGAATTGGCGGTGGAACATTCCGGGTGTCAGGGTACAGTGTCACATGATCCGAAAGTGAAACGGTTTGGTTTGGATCCATTTCATGTCCAAAGAATCTTATTTGTGGATGGCAGGGCGATTTGGTACGTAATAGAAGTTCCGCTCTCTCTTAGTATAAAGCAAATTTAATTTTAACTGTGCACCTCAATGGGTATTCTGAGGCAGTGCCTGGGAGCATGGGGAATGGGAAATGTAGTCCTGCATCCCCCTCCCCCTCCTACTCTCATTCTATTGAGAATGAGGCATCACAAGGTCTCCAAGATCTCCTACTAGGTGCAGGAGAGTCACCTGCACAAGGGAGGTGTGCACTGTGTGAGTTCAGGATAATAATTAAACAAGTACTGCGAAAGCCAGAGTTGCTGTTAGGTGGAAAGTTATTAATAAGCAACCTGGGGTGCCTCCATTGAGTGCTCATAACTACTAAAGAAGTGAAGCCTAATCTGTTGTTGGCGCAGTGAGGACTAAGATGCAGTGGGGTAGTGATAATAGTGATACAGTAGTTGTATGCTGTTTTTACAAAATTTTGTAATAGAGTCTATACATCAACACTCTACGGTGCCACCTGAAAATTCAGGATATAAGTGGAATGTGCTGGTGAAAAACTTTATGTTTTGCCACTTACAGCATGTTCTACAAGGGAATGTCATCATTCAGGCCTTTATTGTGCATGGATAATTTATAGAACCAACGCTGTTCCTTCTCAAAAATAATTTTCTATGGACTTCTTGTTTCTGCAAAGACATGTTCCAGGATGATCCAATTAAGATCTTTCTTGGAGTATCCAGTACTTTCATAATGTTACTCCATTTCAGTGGCATTGCATCTGCACCAGATGTTACTGCTTTATTCACATATCCTAGTGTTTATTTTTTGGAAGTCATGACTACGTAGTTAAGGCTGCAAGGGCAGGTTATCAAGTATATCACTTGTTTTGCATTTAAGTTTGTGTTTCCTCAATTGCCAGGGAGTGCGTAAGCCTGGATCAGTTGCTTTAATGGGTGCGGTCAGAAGGCATACACTTCACTGGCCACATTGTTAGTGACCTACTACTCCTGTGAAACCCAGTGCATTGGTAAAAGTGTTGATTGGTTTTGCTTTAGGTTTGAGTCTGATATGTAGCAGTGTATCACTCAGGTTTTTAGTTCTTTTATTTGAGAAGAAGGGATAGTCCCACTTTCAGGGTCCACTGTTAAGAATACGCGAGTTGCGTTTGATGATCCCTTTTAACACTATCTCAGGCAATGTAATATGTGGAAACGCATACCAATGAAGATTCTGCCTTTTCTTTTACTGGTGTGTCAAGTAGTGCATCTTGGTTCTGGTTTCTGGCTCATTTCATTTGTTTTCTACATGATTTGTTTGGGATAGTTTTGTGGCCTTAGTGTGACTGCTAGCTAGTCAGCTTATTTTTAAAGTTGCTTATGCAACTACAATTCTGCCGTAAATTGAAGAATTGGCCATAGGGTAGGTTTTCCCGTAGTGGTCAGGAGTGAAAACTGTTGAAGCGTAACAATTTGTTCTTTGCAGTTGGCTTCTCGTGGGTATTTGTTTTAAGAGTTCCTCTTTCAAGAAAGATTTCCACAGCCAAGAAGGTTAGTGGTGTGGATGAATCATAAATTTCGGTCCTGGTAGCTAAGCCAAGTAATAAAGTCAAGGTAGGTCGGGGTATCAGCCCTCCATATTACTAGGACGTAGTCAATATGATACTTCCATGGGGAGATGTTTCTCCAGTATGAATTTGTCTCATGTGAAATTTTTTTCTTTTCCAGGTTGTGTACGTAAAACCTGGCCACACACGGGGCAAAGAAACTGCCCATCGATGTACTGTGGGTTTGGAGAAAGAGGATACAGTCAATGACAACGTTTCTGGGAGTAGAGTATGACCATTCCACGTTCTCAAGTGTCTCATTAATTATCGCTAGAGTCTCTTGTTGGGGAAGGCAGCTATATATACTTTTATCAACTAAGCTCATCAGGAGGTCTTGTTGGTCATCAAACTAGATGTCTTTGATATGGACTAGCAAGTCCTTCGTGTTCCTAATATAGGTTTCAAAGATCAGCTACTTAGTCTTTGCATCCTCCCAGAAGCTGGCACTCTACCCCTGTTCATTATATTGCAAATGCCTCCACTACACTGAGATCTCAACCAGCTCCCCCTTCAGATCCACACTTTTAAATGTTTGTTTTCTTAATAATCGCTTTGCAGCACACCAGTGGGTTACCTTTTCTAACTGAAGCATGAATCAGGGAATCTTTTGGCCTAACAATTAATGTACCAGCACTTTTAATATCACCATGAGATGTGATAGCAGTCTTACTTTTAGCAGAAAGAGCTCGCTAATATAGCCCTGTCCATCCTTTAGAATTCTCTCTTAAAACTAACCAAGATTCAGAGGTGGGTGCCTACTGTGGTTCTCTTACATCTCTTTGTGAGGACTTTTATACAGTCGTCAACCCTGTTATCCTCACTAGATTGACAGCTAAATTGGTGAAAACACCTGACTTATGTTGACTTGTGTTGTTCTGACACTTTGAGAAAAAGCAGTAGCCCTCCCTCCTTTTCAATCAATATTCTGTGGCATGCCATGTGTAATTCCTTAAGGACCCTCCAAGTTCCACCCACCTTATTTAAGTCATACATTGCTCGCCTATCATCTCTTAACAGATAGTTAAGTTTCCAGCTAGACTTTAAAACTGAAAGAAAATCCTATTGTATTCAGTAACGATTCATCAGTGTCTGTTGGCAATTGCCAAATGGATGCATCATTAGAAACTTAAGTAACATAAAAACTAAATCTTAATTTTGGGAGGCTCGATATATGACTGGACTGATTTGTGATAGTTTTGCACAATTATCCAGTCACCCACGTTGGAAACTGAGGAATAATAGCACAAGTGAAAGCAATTTACAAAAAAAGGAGAGGTTTGGGGCAATACACGCAGCACCTATTTCATATGTGGACCATTATATAGACAAGAACACAATTTTTTGGGCATGCACGGTAGCTCCTATCAAACTCCAGCGCTGCCGATTCAAATGAAATGAAAATGGGATGGGAGCTATTGTCCTCGATAAATCAGAACAATCCTACCCGATACAGCACAGATATGCGAGGGAATACACACAGCCTTTTATAACATAAAGGAATACTCTCTGATGTGGTTGTAGTAACGATGTTTCATCATTGAGGATATGGACTATAATATCCCTTGATCTAGGATAAAAAGAATTAGAAGCTTGTTCTGCCATAATACGGATTTTGCTTGAACACACAAGCATGTAAAGTAGGTGCTCACACAAGAATTTTCTTATTCTTGAAAATAGAAAGAATTACAGAAGCCTTAAAGAAGTCTGAAAGGACGAAACGTGTTGGCTTCAGGTGGCAAGATGTTTTAAGGAATTGTCAATATAGGAATCAATGATCAAGAAGGAGTATGTGCATTAATGCTACATTTTGTTGATAGCTGAATAAGTAATTTCTTGTCCTATTACTGTGGAGGAATGTAAAAGGTTGTGCTGAATCATCAATGTATATATAATAGCACAGGAACAGACAGATTTCCTTCTAAACTTTACAAAATTGATTAACTACAACTGAGCAGAGTTCACAAAGATGATGAATCCAAAGATCTACAGCTTCCTGATTTCTAGAGGGTAGCCATCTTTTCTGCACTCAGGCTTCAGACTGTATTGATTAGACAGATACTGCAGTAGTCTATTTGCCACAATGTTCACATATATCATACAGGAGCGGCAGGTACCCTTTGAAAGTGGTGGAGTGAGTAAAGAGCCTGACCACTCCCCCCCACCCCAAAAAAAAACACCTCCTCCCTCCAAAACCACAAAGTAAAACACCCTCACTGTAAAAACCCTAAATAAAATATCCCCTCTCACCAAAAGCCCAAAACAAAACAACCCCTCACTCCAAAAGCTGAAACAACGTCTACAACAACATTTTAAATAAACAATATAAATGTCACTTAGTGTTCCACTTCTGAGTCTGCTGTGGAAGTCAAACTCCCCTAACCAATCCAGATACTGCTCTCATGCCATTACCCGCAGAAGAGAAATCCCTGGATTGGATGGAGCGGACTATCTGGATGCTCTTTCTGGCCCTGAAGGCCAGTGCTTGGTCTCCAGCGAGTTGTCTAAGACAGCTGGGTGGAGAGCTTTAAAGTGTGCATGTCACTTTGGTCGGTACTCGATAGCCGGCCAAAGTGATATGCACACTTTAAACTGTCTGGCCAGCCACTGCTTCAGTCCTCCATGCTGCCAATGGGCAGCAGAGGACATGCACAACAAGTCTCTGGGCTGGCTGCTGCAGTGCACACATCGGTAAAAATAAAATGGCAATGAAATCTTTTCATTGCCATTTACATTTTTCCTGCACAACTCACAGAGGGCAGAGGAGTGACGCTCCCCGCCCTCATGAAGAAACTGCTCCTGCTATCATACTTCAATTTAACTCTCCTGCAAATAATGGATATGTGGAAAACAGCTCTCCAGAAACTATATGCACATCACAATGCCTTCTCTGGCAAAAACAAAACAAGCATTGGATTATAACTGAAAGTGTGCCTTCAGGCACTAATAAATTTAAGCACACATTAAGTTATCATACACACACTGTCACTTATCCTTGCACATTTTTACCCCCCCTAGATTTATGCTTTCATTCACTGAGCTACCCATCCATGATAAAATCATCGGGCATATGAAAGATAAATTGAAAGAATATAAGTAAAAAAAATGCAACTGCCTATTAATGTTGGGCATATGCTTGCAATAAATAATTGAATTATACATAGCAGCGAGATCAGTCATGCAATGGTATTCTACACAGTCCATTGTTTATAACTTCCAGCACTGTTGTCAGGTTTAGAAATAACATGTTAGCCATCCGTGAGTGGTAAAACAATTATACAGTATGCAAATAGCATTCCAACAGGGGCACACACTAAACACTGCATTTGGAGGACATCCTGAAATGGTATTGTGTATACTGTATCATTTTACCAATCCCCAATGACTGGCACAATGTGTCTAAAATGGCAGCCACGGTAAAACGACCCTACACAATTGACAAACATATTAAAAGATGGCTCCTCAGTTTAGAAGCAGTGGTTGCTCAGGATGTAGTGCACTGCAAATTATATCGGCAGCTACCAAGCAGTCCAGCATCAAAGTATGGAGAGCTGCAGGACACTCTAAAAAAAGAGGTAGGAAAGAAATGAAAGTGAACCTAAAAAAGGAGAGAATGGAAAACTATTACACTGGCCACAAACAATGGCATTGAAGTACACTCATTTTCAGTAGATGTGCATATGTGATCAGGCAAAATGCTATCAATGACAGGCAATGGAACCATTGGCTGGTGTGGGCTGATCAACTGCCCCTTGCTGATGGCTGTCATGGGCTGAGGAAGAATGTATGTATGTAAACACTGTGAGAAAGTCATCCTTTTTGCCCTGACCACCCTCATTTTGTGACTAATGCTGGTGGTAACTGACTCTCACTGCACCTTGGGTTCTGCTAGTCAGGCCCAGGACCAGTGCTCTGAATTAGGTATTTGGTAATTAGGTGTAATTACAATTGGCACTGATAACCTACTTGTAAGTCCCTAGTATATGGTAGGGCATGTAGGTTTAGAGGGCCAGCAGTTTTGAGGCACTTACGTGTGCACTGCTGCATTGCCTGCTGTCTTTTTAAAATTTAGCCCTGCTTTGCATGCTGCGTTTAAATTGAAAATACATGCACATTCAACTTTAAATTTAAACAGACTTCCAAAGTATTTAAGTACAGTGTTTTTACATGTAAGTCATCCCTAAGGTCTATCCGATGTTTTATATGCCCTGGTGAGGGAAAAAAATACCAGTGTAGTTTTTCACCATTTTAGCACATTTAGCTCCATAAGCTAACCTAGGAATACTGTAATAAAGTGTATCTATTGACTGGAGTGTCCTAAAATAATATTTCAGAGACTTAAAAGATTGGCAATGATAAATCCAACAACTTGCTACTGTTGAATTTAGCATAACAAACACAGAAGAGAATTTAAATAACTTTCTTTTCTGTAAGCCACAATCCAACCTTCCAGCAACCTCTCCAGATAGGCCGGTCTTTACAAGCTTTGCCAAATTGCTTAGATGAGATGATAGTGGCCTGCACAGAGGCAGAGGTTATCTGATAGGGGATGTCTGCAGCTTCGGAGAATAGGCCAGGACAAGGCTGGGCAAAAACCAAACTTTGCTACAAAGAGAGCAGTACAGTAAGGAGTGCCAGGCATGGCTGCCCCCTCTTCCTATACCCCCAAACTCTCTTGCCAGATGGCAGCCCCAACAGTGGAATTTGCAGGAGGTTTGGAAAGGGAGTGTTAAGGGAAATGAGCCACACCAGTGGGTTGGTTTAGCCAGCTTTTACTCCCAAGGAGAGAAAATGTTCATCTTGAATTTTAAAGTGCATTGCTTTGTGGGACAAGAGCATGCCACACTTTGGAGGAAGCTGTCATGCTTTTGGGTAGCACCATGTACCCCACTGGTCAGGGGTGCCCCCTACTTGTCACCCCAGAACATTGGATACATATGAGAGAGCTGCATAGCAACCCAGATCTGCTGCCTGAAACTGCAAGGAGAAGAATGACTGCCCTGCTAGAACCCTGGTCTGCACCCCAGAGGATTGCACTATGAATAACTGCTGCTGCTGCACACTTGAAACTTCTGCCCTGGGAACTTCTTCTTGCTTCAAAAAGGATTAAGAAGTGGACTCCCTGAAAGCAAGAGGTTAACAGATCTTACCTGTACCATCTCACCTATGAAATCCACAATCTGGAGTGCACATTTAAGGATGTGGCCCGGTGCATTGTGGGAACTGTAGTCTCAACTTCCGATGAGCAACTCAGAAATCTGGAACCTTGGATTTTGTTTGTGGACACTTTGAATCCTCAAGAGGAAGTTTAGAAAGAAGGTCCAAATGTTTGGAGAAGTTCGGTGCAACTATTGGAAAAAGCACCATAAGTTTACCAACTCCACGTCAAGCGTCAAGCCAACTACCTCGCACCGGGACCTGGCCTGGATTTCAGGTTTGTCCGACGAAAGCTCCAGAGCCCAACACTACCAGTAGTTGACCAGGAGCTCCCGCTGAACCAAGCCGATGTACCTACTGCAAATCTGGTCTGCCGGGGAGGCCTGCTCACTGTTGAGAGAAAATCAAAGGTAACATTTTGACCGGGGGTACTTCCACTTAGTGCATCTGACCAGGTTTCCATTGCAGTCAGCCTCAAACTTTGACTTTGTCCCGGTTAAGCGTGAGCAGGTGTCGCAAGTTAGCGCTATATATTTTTAAGCACTAAAAAGTGTGTGTTATTTAGAAATTCATATCTCTGGTTCCCTATATTGGATTGTTTTCATTTTGGTGTTATTTTAATCATAAAAATATCTCCTATGTTTATAAATTGGTTGTAGATTTGTATTATGTGTTGTGTTTTACCTATTTAATGCATTGGTGTTTTAAGTGCTTTACACACATGTCTCCTGAGTTAAGCTTGCCTGCTTGTTCTCAGCTACCAAGGGTTGAGCAAGAGAATTCTCTCTAGGCGCCTGCCTGGATCCAGAAATTTTTTAGCTGTACCCCTCGCGCCGAGTACCAGCGTAGTAGGGCTCCGTGTTGACGTTGTCTCCGGACATGATGTCAGTGGAACCATATACGTCCCCTACGGCGTGCGGATGCCAGTTTCTTCTGTAAACCTTTCCGTGCCAAAAGCCGGAGCCACTACAGAAAATGGTAGTGGAAACAGTGTGCCAAAAAAGATCAAAAGTTTTTGAAACATTAACAAAGAAGATGCATCAAAAAGGTATATTGATACCAGACATGGATTTTACAGAAACCCCCCCATAAAATCAACAAACACAGGGCTACATGAAACTCAACGCCCTTGCAAATAACCCCCCAACTGAGTGGAAACACTCTGCACTCAATAAACCATTCTGCAATGGTAACAAATGGCATGGCAATAGCCAAAAAACCCTCCAACAACAACACCAGGTTGTGTGTTAAATCACACCATTACGTGATATATTGACATTACCAATGAAAAGGTATCATGATACCAAGAGGATTTTCGTGAAAGGAACAAAGAAATTGATACCACTCGCTGGTGTGTCATCCAGGGGAAATGAGAAAACACCCCCCCACTCTACCAACCACACACATTTGTATATGGATGTCATTGCAACATCCAAACAAAAGCCAAGTGGCCAGATCGAGCAATGTATTTAGTCCCAACATAGATTTAAGGAGTGATCACTAGTATATAAACCCATCACTAAAAAGATATAACCCTAACCATGAAGATAAATTGCAGAGCAGGGAGGATGGACAGGGCATTAAGGAACTTGCGGCTAGACTGTGTCTCTACCAGATATAGCGTTACCTGTGGTAAGTAGCTTTTACATCTGACAGAGGATATCAAGCTGCAGATTTCCTAACTTTTAATTAAATACCATAACCATACCTACTGAAGGAGGGTCTGTGAACCAATCCCACAAAAGTTTCAAAGCCAGTCAAAACTAAAAACATGCCAAATGTATGTAGGAAAAAACAGAACAAGAGCTTAGTTCCTAAACCCTTCACAGCTAGGCCTTTTTCCCCCCTGTGCTAAGCCTTTTTTTGGCTATTTGGGGTAGTTTGCGTTGAGGCCCATGTAACTTTTTCACCACATAAGGTATCCATGCCAAATTTGCGTCCATTTTTTTCTATCATCATGGGGATTCTTAAGGTACCCACGGTTTGTGGATTCCCTCGGAGGGGACCCAGAAATTAACAAAAGTACAGCTACATTTTGTTTTGTTTTTTAGAAAAAAGGGCTCCAGATGAAAGTGTCTGTTTTTTTCCCTGCAAATGGTATCAGGAAAGGGGTTGTGGTGCTGAAATCACCATCGTCCCAGCTTTCAGGGACAAGCAGACTTTTGTCAGAAAACCAAAATGTTTTACACAGTTTTGGCATTTTTCTGGGACATAGCCTATTTTTGCTATTGTTTGTGCTTTCAACCTCCTTCCAGTTAATGGCAGAAATGGGTATGAAAGCAATAATGGATCCTGGAAAGATATACATTTTAGAAAAGTAGACAGAATTCTTAATTCAGCAAGGGGGCAATTGTGTAGATACTTCAAGGTTTCTTCATAGAAACTAACAGTTAAATATAGTAAAATTGAAAATTAGTTGAAAAAAACAGCCATTTGTGTCAACGTTTTCACCTGTAACAACTTCTAATTATGACAGCTGTTTGAAAGCAATATACCATTACATTTGCTGGACCTTTCTGGTTGTGGGGATATATGGGACTTGTAGGTTCACCAAGAACCAGATGAACCCAGAGCCAATAACTGAGCAGCATCTTGCAATGTTTTTTTATTATGTACCGGGTATATTGCAATTATTTTGGGGAAATGTATACATGGAAAAATTGGTTTGAAAGACACCTGTGTATTTCTGAAATGGGAACAAAACATAGAGTTTAGAAACAGTAGATATTTTCACATTTCCAAAATTGGGGGTACCCATACTAGCATGTGAACTATAGGTACTTTTTCAAAATGACTTCTTTTTTACACATTGCCTTTCATTTGGAAGGTAGAAATGCATCAAACGTCAAAAGGTAATAACAGTTGTTCTACAATTCTGTGTTACCCTAAGTCTCCCAATAAAAATGGTACCTCACTTGTGAGTGTAGGCCTTGTTCCCACGACAGGAAACAGCTCAAAACTCAAGGTGGACACACCACATTTTCACAATGAAAAATTACTTTTTTGCAAAGTGCCTAGCTGAAGTTTTTGAACCCTAGCTCTGCCGGCACCTAGGGAAACCTAGCAAACCTATACATTTTTGAAAACGAGACACCCAGGGAAATCCAGGATGGGGTGACTTGACTGGCGCTCACCAGGTTCTGTTACCCAGAATCCCTTACAAACCTAATAAATTGTTTTTAAAAACATTCCTCACATTTCTGTGGTGGGAAGTTCTAGAATCTGCATGGATACACAAAATTCTACCCACCTCGCGTTCCCCAAAGTCGTCCAAGAAGAATGGTACCTCACTTGTGTGGGTAGGCCTTGTGCCCACGACAGGAAACGGCTCACAACGCAAGGTGGACACAAAACATTTTCACAATGAAAAATGACCTTTTTGCAAAGTGCCTAGCTGTAGTTTTTAAACCCTAGCTCTGCCGGCAGCTAGGGAAACCTAGCAAACCTATACATTTTTGAAGACGAGACACCCAGGGAAATCCAGGATGGGGTGACTTGACTGGCGCTCACCAGGTGCTGTTAGCCAGAATCCCTTACAAACCTAATAAATTGTTAAAAAAAAAAATCCTCACATTTCTGTGGTGGGAAGTTCTGGAATCTGCATGGATCCACATATTTCTACCCACCTCGCGTTCCCCAAAGTCGTCCCAGAAGAATGGTACCTCACTTGTGTGGTTAGGCCTAGTGCCTGCGACAGGAAATGGCCTGAAACGCAAGGTGGACACACCACATTTTCACAGTGAAAAATTACCCTTTTTTGTGCAAAGTGCCTACCTGTCGTTTGTGAACCCTAGCTCTGCCTGCACCTAGGGAAACCTAGCAAACGTATACATTTTTGAGCACTAGACACCCAGGGGAATCCAGGATGGGGTGACTTGACTGGCTCTCACCGGGTTCTGTTACCAGGAATCCCTTGCAAACCTAATAAATTGTTAAAAAAACACATTTTCCTCACATTTCTGTGGTGGAAACTTCTGGAATCTGCGTGGATCCACAAAATTTCACTCACCCCGCGTTCCACAACGTCTTCCGAGAAAAATGGTACCTCCCTTGTGTGGGTAGAGCTAGTGCCCACAACAGGAAACGGCCCAAAACCCAAGGTGGACACACCACATTTTCACATTGAAAAATTACCCTTTCCTTGCAAAGTTTCTACCTGTAGTTTTTTTAACCCTAGCTCTGCCGGCACCTAGGGAAAGCTAGCAAACCTATACATTTTTAAAACTAGACACCCAGGGGAATCCAGGATGGGGTGACTTGACTGGCTCTCACTGGATTCTGTTACCAGGAATCCCTTGCAAACCTAAACAAAATGTTTTAAAAACACATTTTCCTAACATTTCTGTGGTGGAAAGTTCTGGAATCTGCACGGATCCACAAAACTCCACCCACCCCACGTTCCCCAAAGTCTTTTGAGAAAAATGGTACCTCACTTGTGTGGTAGGCCTAGTGCCTGCGACAGGAAACGGCCCAAAACGCAATGTGGACACACCACATTTTCAGTGAAAAATGACCCTTTTTTTCTGCCGGCACTTAAGGCAAACTAGCAAGCCTATACATTTTTGAAAACTAGACACCAGGGGGATTCTAGGGAGGTATGGGTTGCGTGGATCCCCCAAAGTTTTATTACCCAGAGTCCCCTGCAAACTTAAAATTTAGCTGAAGAAATCACTTTTTTAACACATTTTTGAGTAGGACAGTTGTGGCATCACCGGGCTGACATAAATTTCCTATCACCCAGCCTTCCCCCGGGTCTCCCGATAAAAATGGTGCCTCACTTGTGTGGGAGGCCCAAGTACCCGCGACAGGCAAGGGCCCAAAACGTATTGAGGCAACATCACAATTGCCTGTCACAAAACTACCTGGTTTTGCAACGGGGGTCACCTAGGTTTTTGGCCCGTGCTCGGCGGCCATCTGGGGAAACCTACCAAACCCACACATTTCTGAAAAGTAGACTCTTGGGGGATTCTAGGAAGGTTTGGCTTGCGTGGATCCCCCAACGTTCTCTTACCCAGAATCCCCCCAAAACCTCAAATTTAGCTGAAAAAAATCACATTTTCCACACATTTTTGTGTGTGAAAGTTGTGGCATCACCGGGTTGACACAAATTTCCAACCACCCAGCCTTCCCACAGGTTTCCCGATAAAATGGTTCCTCACTCCTGTAGAAGGCCCAAGAACACGTGACAGGCAAGGGCCCAAAACGTATTGAGGCAACAACACAATTGCCTATCACAAAACAACCAGGTTCTGCAAGGGGGTCACCCGGATTTTTAGCCCTGTTCTCGACGGCCAGCTAGGGAAACCTACCAAACCCACACATTAATGAAAAGTAGACACCACAGGAATTCCAGGGAGGTATGGCTTCTCTTACCCAGAATCCCCTGCAAACCTCAAATTTAGCTGAAAAAAATAATTTTTCCACACATTTTTGTGTGGGAAAGTTGTGGCATTACCGGGCTGACACAAATTTCCTACCACCCAGAAAAATGGTGCCTCATTCGTGTGGGAGGCCCAGGTACCCACAACAGGCAAGGCCTAAAATGTATTGAGGCGACATGGCTTTTTAGACAAAGTTTGAGGTTTGCAAGGGATTATGGGTAACAGAACCCGGTGAAAGGCACCAAGGCATCCCATCCTTGATTCCCCTTTGTGTGTAGTTTCGAAAAATGTACAGGTTTGCTAGGTTTACCTATGTGCCGGCTGCGCAAGGGCCCAAAATCCACAGGTAGGCACATACTGAAGAAAATGCAGTGCTTAGTGGGCCCTCTGCCGCACTGGGGAAAGGGGAAATTGAGGGCTATTGCCCTGATATTCCCCCAAAGGGGGCAGAAAGACTGTGGCTATTCTTTTTGGGGGGTTGGGGCATTGGGATGCCCATTCTGGGAAGCCCCCACCCCTACTAATAGAAAAGTCAGCATAATCGCTGGTGCCTAGTGGGGTGCAGATCAGAGGCTACAGCTCCCATCTGCCTCCTGGGCAGGGGGGCAGAAAGGCTGTGGCATCTTTTTTGGAGAAAAAAAAATCCCTGGTGGCTAGTGGGCTTTCTGTCCCACCCGGGGGGGCACATAAGGGGCTATGGCCCCATCTGCCTCAGGCAGGCAGAAAGACTATAATTGTTTTGAGGGGTGGGGGCCTTGACATGCCCATTCTGGGCAACCCCCACCTCTGCCTATATAAAAAAGAAATTCCCGAGGGCAGATCAGGGGGTACTGCCCCCATCCTGGAGGGGCAGCATGTCTTTAGTTTTCTTTGGGGGTGAACCGGGGGGCAGAAAGACTCTTATTGTGAAGGGGGGCTTTGGTGTGCCCATAATGGGCAGCCCCCACCCCAAATTTACATAATAAAATAAATCCCTGGTTTCTAGAGGGCTTTCTGTCACCCTGGGGGCAGATTGGGGGCTACTGCCCCCATCTGCCTCCCAGGGGGGGTAGAAAGACTGGAAATTTGTGGGGGAGGGGTGGGGGCATTGGCATGCCCATATTGGGCAGCCCCCATCCTAATAACATATGCAACAAAGAAATCCTTCCGGGGGGCAGATTGGGGGCTCCTGCCCCCCCAGGGGGGCAGAAAGGCTGTAATGGTGGCAGGGGGTAGGGGCATTAGCGTGCCCATTTTGGGCAGCCCCACCCTAATTACACATGCCCAAAAAAAATCCCAGGTGTCAAGTGGGCTTTCTGTCCCCCCCCGAGGGTGCAGAAAGATTGAATATGCCCAATTTTGTGGGGGGAGCAAAGGCCCGTTGCCCAAGGGGATGCCCCCCTCCCTAGTCCCTAGGGGGTGGATCCCTGCTTGCGAATCGCCCTCCTTGGGTGATCTCCAAGCAGGGATCCACTGGGGAGGTGTACTATTAAAAAGGGAAGATTCTCAGGGGGCTGAGATAGCCCCCTGAGCACGTAGAAAGTGAAACTGAAATGAGTCTAAAGGCTCATTTCAGTTTCGGTTTCTGTGAAATGACGTCAGCGCGACGTGCGCACTGATCGTCAGTTCACAGAAACGGCAGGGAGGTGCCCGGGAGCTGGGGAAGCTCTTGTTCAGCTCCCGAGGCATTCAGGAGAAAAAGAAATCCCTCTGCTGTCTGCAGCAGAGGGATTTCATGCCCCTGTCTTCATAACGGAATGGTTCCGTCATGAGCACAGGAGCACCGGTGCTCAAGACGGAACCATTCCGTCATGAGCACCAAAAGGGTCAATAAAATTAATGTTCAGTTTCACAGAATTTATAATAAAAAACAACTTTGCAGGTCTGAAAAAATCGGTCCTAGAAGGAATACGGTTTGAGAACCCCTGAAGAACCATTTGTCGAATGACAAATAATAACCCCTGTCCCCCAAGGGGGTAAAATAAATACTCAATGTCCAAAAATAGTCAGTGCATGATAAAAAACATATAGTCCACATTATTCATGACAATAAAGAATCAGAAAAAGTACTGTGCTGATACAATTCGAAAATAGGACTTTCAGAACTCATGTCCCCAAGGTAAAAGTGAACTACAACACCTCCTTGGTATAAACTATTTAAATTGTTCAAAAGGGGAAATCACATTGATTCTATGTATATCTTGGATGTGTGAATAACTACTGCCAGTATGCAAAATCGTATAAAGCTTGCCTCTGTCCGACAGACTGAACATAATTTCTAGATCTGACAAGCTCAAACACCAAGAGAAGGTAGAACGGAGAATCGACCACATCTTAGAATAAAATCATTATTTTACTAATATGTGTAACACATATAATACTCTGTATATCTAACAAGAACTGAGAAACCAGTTACAAACAAGATCTTTACATAATATTGAAAAAGGGTAACTCACTTAAAACTGAGGTTCCAAAATATCTTATAAATAAATCCTTGTACAACAACAGGCACCAACGACACCTGTGATACAAAACAATATGTGAAACACAGCAGCACCTTTTATTGCCTTGGTGGCCTTATTGCTAGTAGTTGGTGCAAAGTATCCCTACCAATAAACCACCTTCCAACAAACACATGTATTTTTGTTTAATAAATTGTTTTGATTGCCAAAGCCTGGCAGACAACTATATATGTTAGGCCATTTTATAAGTGTTCATTAAGGATAGTCACAATGAAAATGTTGAAGTCCAGGGTTGGTCAGATGGGTTAACCAACATCTAAACCCTTGCCTACTGTAGTAATATGCGAGATTACATGTAATAAATACCCGTGTAGAGCCTTTAGCATGGTGTGCTAACTATGCCCCCTTAAAGGGTTATTAGCTTTAACATATGCTTTTCATAATAAATTAGTCAGGCCTACTGCCTTTTTCATAATGATTCACACTAAACAGATTAAGCCTATCCAACTCTCATAACTTTTGGAATGAAACAGTGGGGTCTGTAGCCGTTATTATGGGTTTATCAACATCACCAACATTGGCTTAATGTTTAAAGCTTTCCCACAAAGTGTAGGGATACATGTATAGAATTCCAGATTTTCTACATTTACCGTTGGATAAAATATGCTATCCCTCCTAAAAGGGCAAACCAGGGATTATCACAGTGCAACTATTATACTTTCAGGATTTGCCATACTGAGTACCCAACACCAAACACTGCCTTGACTAAGGTAACCATGTAATAGAAAATCCTCCCTACAGGTTTTAAAACAGTTTAATAATAATCAGACCGTAACCCGTTGCGTGCTCATGACGGCTCCACGCCGTCATGAGCCACAGGTGGCGTGTGCTCATGACGGCATAGAGCCGTCATGTCGCTGCAGCTCCGCCCACGCGGCACTTATTCCTCACCTGTGCGGCAAATTAGTGAGTGGGCGGGGTCATGACGGCTCCACGCCATCATGAGCACATGCCTCCTGTGACTCATTACGGCGTGGAGCAGTCAAAAGTACCGGAGCGCTGCGTTAACCCCCGCGCCTTTTAGTTAATGCTTTTCAAAATCTGTAAATCAGACCCACCGACTTTGGCCCAACTAATTGTAATAAACAGATCTGACCTACAGCCTCCGGCTTAACTTTTCCCAATGTACCACTCAGGACTACAGCCTTGGTTATAGTGAAAGAGCCCATGAGAAACTCAGGCCAACTGAACTGAGAAAAAGCCTTCCCACAAGCAAAGCATAAGGCATACAATCATATAATTGCAAATAGGTATGAATAATCAATTTGCAAAACAATATAAAACTCATTGTAAGAAGGTGTAACAAAGAACAATAAAGTTGAAATCCCAGTGTCCGTCAGGGGGGCTTCACCACCACAAACAACCCTGGTTTATTATGGTAATCTTTGAGATTCATGTAACAAATATCTGGTGACTGACTTAACAAAATCTGATTCCCAAATTAACATACTGTGCTTCACAATAACATAGTCAGGCCTACTGGCTTTGTCATAGCTTTTTATTATAAACAGATCAAATCTATGGGATCTGACATAATGTTTCCCAATCAACCAATCATGTCTACAGTCTTTGTCATTAGCTTGTCACAAGAATAATTTAGGCCAAGTACACTGAATTCATGCTTCTCACATGCATAAGGTATGCAGACATGGCATTTTAAATATGACAAGCTTACAGTTGGTAAACAATACACACACCAATTTAAGGGCCCTAATATGAATTATTACCATGTAAATCCCCTGTCCCATGGGTGTATCACTGAAACATTGCCTGCAACAGTAATCTGAGACTATAAACAACAAAATGCATGTCTACATCATTCCACACAGATTAATACTACTCTGCCATTAAATGCCTATTAGCTTTAACATATGCTTTTTACAGTGAAAGGTTTTATATTTTAAAAAATTACACCTATGGAATCTGACATAACTTTTCCCTATGAGCGCGTCAGGTGTATAGCCTTTAACATTGGCTTGACACCATTACCTGGTTAAACCTAATGCACACACTTTCAACCAAGGCAACATTCAGACTTATGCTCAAAATTACAAACACATACACAAATACAATTGACAAAACAATATACAATCCCTCATAAGAAGGCCTAGCAAGGATTCTCACTGGGCAAATCTTCTACTTCCAGGAATGTCAAATGGGCTACCCAACTCTAAAACCTTTGATTGTTATGGTAATCTGTGAGATTCCATGTAAGAATGTAACTGTCTATGGACATTAACACACCTATTGGCATTAACAAATGCATTTTACGTAGATTACCCTGGTAGATAGGTAGAAAACAAGTTTATTAGGATAATTATCCATAACATTTCAAAACAATAAAAACATGCACAGGGCATCATTAACTTAAAACCCCTCCCATAAACCTTGCGCCCTACTGAAGGCCATCCGCAAAATTGTGTTTAACAGTACGTAAGATGCAAGAAATTTCTATTGCCACATCTAAGTAGCACATTTCAGAAAACAGCTCTTATGCATCCAACATTTGTTATGTTCTATATTTGTGGCAGTGGCAGAGACCATTGTTATCTCGGATCGTAATACATTGGTTGCGGGATAAGTAGATTGAATTGGATTACAATCCACTCTATCCCTTAAAATTTCATTCTGCATTCTAGGATCAGGTATTTGCGTCAAGTAGGAGAAGACTGTGTCAAGGCCAAGTGTGAGAAGCTAATAGATGATTTCTTTCTCAGGAAGGCCAATTCAAGAGACACAGCAACCATTCCCGCAGACTCTTTCAGTACTTGTTTACTAGGAAAAGGGGACCAAGCTACAGATATATCTCACTCGAAATGCTTATTTTCAAAATCCCTTAACCTTTTCCCTACTTCTCTTGCCCACCTCTCACTGACTTGGATCTGATCCCACAATAGTTTGGACACCTTGCAGCTTCACTATTCACCGAAAAGCTTATTGAGAAATCGTAGGGCCTGTGAAAACACTAAAAGGTTCCAGGAGGTTAGATTCAGTTCCCCGGACCACTGTACCTGGTGGCAACAACAGGAGCCTCCTCCAACCGAGCCCTCATTGTTTCCCCTCTCATGAGCCTTCATTAAGGTAGTGAGGGCCAAACCTCTGTATTTTCACTTAAATCTAATCAAACAACTAGATTGCAGCATGGACCTTTGCTTGATACTACCTATATGGGTGCACCATTTCAAATTCCTATTGAAGGACGCGCCTAGGTATTTATAAGAATTCACTATTTGCACCTCATGAGTATACAGGTACCATTTAAAACTTTTGACTTTTTCCCCCCTATGACCAGAACCTTGGTCTTCTCCAGATTAATTTTCAATAGGTTCTGCATGCTACAACGGAGTGTAATTTCCTATGCAGGCCAATTGGGGTGCAATCCAGCAGAACCAGAAAGTCTGCAAATAGGACATATGCTGATTCTCAACTTTGGGAGAAAATGACTTCTCTTGGATTAGAGATGTTGGAAAGTCCTCTAGAAATAAGTTAAAGTGCAGGGGTGGCTAAAACACACCACTGCCAAAGGCCATTCGTGACGGAGATTTCTGAGATAACCTGCCTGTAAAGCTCGTAATAATATACTAAGGAAGTCAGAAGGGAACATCCATAGGAGTTCCCTGTTCACTGAATTAAAGGCTTTCCGGAAATCAATGAAACAGAATGGACTATGGTTGAGTGGTCCTCCTGAAATCATACTTCCTCAATTGATATAATCTTATGTTCAAAGGCCCAGTCCTCCAGCCTTGATAACAAAAAAATTGAGTACACCTTAACTAAGATGTCCAAGAGGCTAATTAGTGTGATTGGATTGGGACCATTCCCCTTTTAGGTCGAGCATGAGCCAGCACACAAACACTGCTCTGTGAAGAGCTGTGGTTGTTCAGTATGGAAAGAAGCCCCACTCACTCCCCCGCACTTATTTTTCATTGGCTTGTGTGTTTGTCCTCTGTAAATGCTGTCTTCTGATTCATTATGAGCCTTGTTAGTCCAGCCTTAGTACAGCCATGTTGTCATTTGTATCCTCCCATGGCTACTGGCACCTTTACTTGGTTGTTACACAGGGTTACTTTTGGAGAAGGAACCCACCGCAAGAGACGGACAAGGTATATGTGTGGTGCACCCTCCCTCCCGTTGTCCGTGCCGGCTTTTTCCCTCCCGTTGTCTGTGCCTTCTCCACTCCTCCTCCACCCCGATCCCTTCCTCCCCTGCCCTCCCTACCGATTTCCGTGCCTTCTTCCCCCGCCCTCCCTGCCATTGTCCGTGATGCCAAGTTGCCAAACATTTGCAATGCAATACATCTTGCGTAAATTGTAGACCTAGTGCATTGCAGATGCTTGTTTTATTCAGAAGTGCGCTCCAGACTCAAGGCAGGTGGATTGGAGCCCGGGCCAGGGAAGGAGAAGCCGGACCCAATGGGGGCCCGGGACAAACGCGGCCAGGAGGCAGGAATCCCTCCCCCCACCCCCAGGGCGCAAGCCTGTGAACATGCGGCAACCAGGAGTGGTTGCCCCAGGGCAGTCCATGGCCCCCCAATCAGGGGGCGAGATATTAAGCAGCGAGGGGGTAAAAAAGGGGCCGAGAGGTCCCCAAACCAAACATATATAATTTTATTTTTATACATTTCTTTGATTTTTTTTATTCTTTATTCTCCTGGTGTCATTTGATTTGTGGTTTTTGGCTTGTTTTATTTTCATTTTGGGGGCCCCTGGCGATAACATGTCGACTGTTCTTAGGAATCGGTAATCTCTCCTCAGTCATTGCCAGTAGCTTAGATTAACGATACGAGGTATCGCGTTCAGTCCGCTCTCTACCTTTGGGCTCGCACATGCGCCTGAGCGTTTAGTCCGTTGTTGACATCTATGTATTCCCAGGTGCGGGCAATCGCGGTTAGGCGGGTAGATCGTATTTATAGGAGGGGGCCTCTTCATTAAGATTCTGGCCCCCTGTTCTGCAATCGCTGGATCTACATTGCGATACTTTGAAGGAGGACGCGTCATCTTTACGCGGTAAGAGCTGTTCATGTTAGGAATCTCCCCCGCCTCTACAGCTGTTTTTTTGTTTTTTAGTCCAAACTCAAGCTCCCGTTATTTTGTTTCCAGACATTCATTCCTGGTTTGTCTTTTCTCTCTTTTTTTGCATATCTATAACCCCGGGACATACACCGTTGGAGACAATTCAGGAGCTTTGGCCACATATCATTATCGCTGGTTGAACCATCGCCTTGATTTATATTCATTCTCTGTGACACTTTATTCACGGTAGGTCTTGAGTACTCTGGGGTAGAGTATGAGTGGCATTAGTACATCTTGACACCACATCTTAGCTAGATTTTTGGTGTTTCTTTCGGCTTACCCCGCTATCTCCCTCTTTTATTAAGGATTTCGACACTTAATCCCTGCAGTCGGAGGGATAGGACACACGCTCATTTTCGTTAGTGGGGTTATATGAAAATTGTAGTTAGGATAGAGGGAGAGGGTTGTCTCTGACTTAGAGGGTGGTCTGCTTGAACAATTATGTGTAGGGATACTGGAGGTACACCTCTCCACAGGAAATAAAAAAAAAAACATTGTGACATTGACCCAATAGGCAGAGACGCATTGTTTCATAGTTGACCTTTATCTGGACTTAATCCCCTCTTTTCCCTACAGATCGCTTTCCAATGCATTTGGACACATTTGTATCAGCGTTTGAATGACTGAGTATGTCTCCTGTATCGATCTAGGGGTATGTGCTCTTTGGATATTTATCTTTACACATCACATGCATGGAAATATGGTTTTCCGGTGATGTGTATTTTATCACATGGTGTTGGCTTTAAGTCTATTTATACTTTTTCTATGTATACTCTGGTGTTTTCTCTCCTTTCTGCTGATTATGGTTCCAACATATCTCTCTTTTTCATCACTTCTATAAATCTGTGGAATCCTTTCTCTTTTAGTACATTTTGGCATCTTTCTTTTACGTATCTTTTGTCATATTCTAATTCTGGTGTATCTCTTTTCTTGGTGGTAGTTTCCCAGCAATATTATTTTGATTTTTATTAGCCTTATCGATAGTCTGTCTCATTGTACCCACAGATACTTCATAAGGACTATATGTAAGGATTTGAAGATACAGCCCTGACTCTATATTGATTTACGCTGTATGAAATCTCTCAAATTGAATTTATTGGTATACTTCCGATATTGGAGAAGATACTGAAGAAATTGTATATGTTTTTTGCGCCCAAGGATTGGTGGATATCGGTCCTGGTCCGAAACGCACGTCGGCGCTTCTTTTTCCTTGTTTGCTTGGTTTTATGTATATATATGATTGTTAAATATTTGTAATTATTTGTTATTCTTGTCTCTTGTAAATTGTCTAGTGGTTTGACTGATGCTGGTTTGGATGGGTGTGAGAGTATTGGATGTATTGGAGTTATGAGAGGGCTGTGCTGCATATGTTTTGAGATGTAAATAGAATGTATATATTTTGATGTCTTTACTGTCTTTGGATCTATCAATGACTAAAAAAAAATAATAAATAGACATATGCTTTTCAAATAAAATTTTCTGTTTGGGACAATGATGATGTTTGAAAAGAATTAGAGTCAATACCTAAATGTATATTATGCTCTAGGGGAGGTTCCCTTGTTTTTGATTATAGTGTTGCCCTGCCTCCTCCGCCTAGTAATTGTATTCAGGGACCCTCATGTGTTTTTGATTGTTACCCCAAAGCAAACACTCCCCCTCGCTTTGGAAGGTAGAAGGAATGTTTGTCGCCAGAAGAAACTGATGTCGCCATCGTGGGGAATAACAGCGCAGGAAACAGAATGATATTCACCCAGGAGCAGAATGGGGGAAGGTCTGGCGTGCTGCTCAAGCGAGCCATGGTCATACGTGGCACCCTACCAAAGGCCACACTTGCCTGTGTTGCCACAATGGTCGACTGGGCAGGTTAGCTTATCATCCTTCAGGGACTGCGCACTGCTAGAAGAGCGCAGTCTAGGCATAGGTAAGCAGGTGTCTAGTATACCCCGCCACGCTAGTGAACAGCACCAGCCTGGGTTACACACGGATTTTGGCAGTACTGCTCAGCCCTGCATCCTGCAGAGTCGAAACACGCTAGTTAGGGAAGTGTTATTATTGGCGGGTGTGCAGTGCAGCTCAGCCTTCGATCTTGCAAGGGGTCGGTACAAGTTGCCAGACAAAGCCAGTTGTTAGCAAGGGAGCGTGGGCAGGTGTCAGGGACACAGAGTACAGATTGGCATTAACTGTAGAATGCGGAATAACAGCTGGATATGCCGATTGTGGGATGGGGAACCAGGTTCAAGTCCCCGTTTAGGCTTAACATCCAGAGATGCGGGTAAATCACGTAATTTCCCAGGCATATGGAATCGTGAATCTGTCCTCGTTTTCCTTCGGGAATGTGGCAGAACAATGAGAACTGCTGATTGTGGTTTAGGAGACCGGTGAATCAAAAAAATCAAGCAAGCCTAAAATAATGTATGTGTCAGGTTTAAGAAATTTGTTGGTAAGAACCAAGGAGTCATCTAGTTCAGAATCCCAAGGGAAAGAATTTGAAGAAGTTAGACTCTGTAAACCCATGCAGTTGTTTTTTGTCTTCTCTGAAACGTTAACGCACTTATTCCGTGCGTAACTCTGCTGAGTAGGTTCACTATCACAGCCAGGACTTCGAGCACAGGAGCCTAGATCTGTGGATCTTAGTTAAGATCTTTTACAATAAAAATGCCAGTGCACCTCAAATAACAAGCCTTGCGTGCAGAAGTTAAAGTAAAACAAAAATGTGGATTACTGTAAGGTTTAGTGAGGGCGCTAGGCCCTCATTCTGTAGTCAGGTAAATGAGACACGGACACAGTGGCTGGGGATAGGTAATGGGCCATGAGCACGTGCGCTCAGCCCCTTTATTGGCCAGGGTCATGTGCTCTATGACGCCTGGTGGTGGGTGGGTGTTAGGCGTATTGTTACAGCAGGAAGTCAGACACTAGACCGTGTCTTACGTCAGTACATCCTTCCCAACCTTAGTTAATAAAATTACACTAACTAAAGTCCAACCTGTGGGAAAGAAAATAGAGTTCACACAAAACCCATAACTCAAATCGTAGTCTTCTTTTCCGCCGGTCACTTCAATTGCTGGCAATGGTGTATTTTCTTGCCTTGGCAGACTTGCGGCTTGTAAGTGGGTAGTACAGTCTCTCTCGCTCCGTTTCACTTCATGTGAACGTGTAGAAGTACCTATAGCCGGTCCCAAGTGTGTTGCGTTCCGCTGGACCGTCCTGTACAAAGTACTTGGTTCAAACTGGTGTCTGTCCTTGACGGTATCTTCAGTTGCAGGTTATCCCTCTCACTGATACCCCTCTCTCGTGGGTGTCCCCTCTCACTGGACGACCCGGAGGCCTTTCTGCCAGGCTTCCACTGGACCGGTGGACATGCCGCCTTGCCTCTTCAACATGTTGAAGGACGTCGCTACGGGTCCTCTCCTCCGTGTCCGAGTTCCACCTGAAAGGGTGCTGTTGGCACTGGTTCCGTCTTGTGCGACCTTCGGTCTTCCAGGATCTTCAGCGCGAGCTGCAACAGTCCGTCTCTCGTTGGGGACCCGCTGCCACCGGTGTCCCTGAGGCCTCTGCCCCTGGATTTCCACGGCCCTTGTACCCGTTCCATCCCAGAGGTGGTTGTTGCCAACAGACTGGCCTGCTCGCTTCCGTCATTCCTGGATGACTGGCGGGTTCGCACGTGGATGCTCGCTTCCAGTGATGTTACGTGTGTCCCGGTTGTGCGTGTGGACTGTTATGCACCTCTCACGTTCTCCTCGGTGTTTCCCCTTTTGTGTGTCGTAGTCTCTTGGTCCACACTCCTCTTGGTTCTACTCCATTCTCTTATCTTCCTGTCGTCGTGCTTCTCAGACCTCTTCTCCTTTTCCTTCTCTTTGGTGGTGGCAGACGTGCCACTCAGACCTCTTCTCCTTTTCCTTCTCTTGGTGGTGGCAGACGTGCCACTTAGACATCTTCTTCCTCCTTCCTTTTCGCAACGCGGTCTGGTCACCTTGCTGTCTTCCTCTTCCTGGCCAGACTTCTCCAGGCAGCGTGCACTCCGCCTGCTTCCATCCGGTCTTGTCCTGGTTCAAAAACACTGTCTCTACTCATCTGTGACTGGACCGGGCGTTGCGATCTCCTCTCTTTCCTTAGACGTTACATGTTGACTTGGTTGTTGAAGTTCGCTAGTCGCTGATCGTGGACTGTGTCTTGGTGTTCGAACTTCTTGGACCTCTGGCCGGTCCACTCTGCCGATGATGGCAGGCTATCTTCGGTCCTCTTGCAAGATACTTGCTGTGTTGCGGTTTGTTGACCCTTGCTTCGGTCACCTCCTTTTGCGACCCCCGGTAGGTCGGCTTTTGGTGCGGCCATCTGGCTGGCCGGCTTCTTGGGTGCGTCACGTCGTGTGACCGTCCGGGATACTTCGTGCGACCGTCTGAGGGGTCGGCTTTCTTGGGTGACCAGCGGGGTAGTCTTCGGCGTGAGTCCTCACGCTTTGCTGACTTTGGTTTGGTCGCTGTTCGCTCCGTTCCGGTGCTTTAGCGTTGGCGCGCTTGTGTCCGCGCTCCTCTTGTGCGCAGGGTTACGTCACCACTCCGAGCTTCTTCGTGTTCAGGTTGCTTCCGTTACGTCACGGGTGTGCTTGCTTTTCTTCTGGGATCCTGGAGCAGTGTCGGCGGTCGTCGCGCTTCTTCACTGTGTCGCACTTGCCTGGTGGGGAGTCTCGTGGTGGTGTTCCTTTCTCTTCTTCCGGCAGCGGAGACAGCCTGTGGCCACTAGGCGTCACCGTGCTTTCCGTTGGTGTGGCGTCAGTGCTTCTGGCGGACTGCGCTTCTGCTCCGTCGTCCTTCTGGCGTGTGGAGTTCCTTCACTCCTTGCTTTTTCCTGTGCATCGCAGTGCTGTCCTGGTGGGGCTTACTTGCTGTGGTGTGGCGTTAGTGGCGCGTTTCTGCACACTCACTTGCTGCTACAGTCTTGTGCTGTTGCTGGCTTTTCCAAGGCTTGTGCAATGCTTGTTTGCCTCTTTATTTCGGGTGTGTGGCTGGATGCAACCTACCCTGGACGTGATTGCCGGTAGGGTGTTTCAATTTATAGTCTCTTTCCTGCAGCTGCACCTGAGGGCACTGCTTTTCCCCTGAGCACCTTCGTGTGCTGTACAGTTGTCCTTGTTGCTGGCCTTCCCTGGGCCTGTGCAGTGCTTGTTTGTTTCTTCATTGGCGGGTGCAGTTGCTCAAAACGGCCACTAGGTGGCAGTGCAGGGCTTGCTATGTCAGCCCCTGGCCGTTTTCCTTTGTGTTTTTTTTTTTTGAACCTCCGCGGGTCCCGTGGTGCTGAAACTTGTCCTGCCGAAACGGGTGCAGGGGGGCAGAGGAGTTGAGGGCAAGACTCATGGTGAGTACTTCCTTGTTTTCACCCTGATGCCCACAGTGGTGTACACACTTATGTCCGTCTCAGTGAATGTCATGTGGCATGGATTCACTTTTACAGTCGGTTGCACGGTGACACTGCCTACTCTGGGGATCTCGCACCATGCTGGCACGGCCTGGCCTCTTTGACCGTGGGCGGGCATTGGTTCCGACGGCCGCCCGTGACACACACCTTGCGAGGCCCTCTCGCCTGACGGCAGCATTTCCTCCCGCCTCTCGGTAGGTTTCTTTATTGTGCCTGTGTTTTTCTTTTCTTTTGTTCTCGCGGCCGCGGGCCGCACTGTCCTTTGCCTTTTCTCCCCCCTACCCACCCGCGGCAGCAGTCCGCAACACTCTCGCTGCGCGGGGTGGGGACGGATCACCGGCGGTCCAGGGGTTCTTCACTGGCCACTCTTTAAACTTTTCCCGCCCTCAGATGGAGCGGCGCCTCCGGCACTCGGCTGCATCGCGCCCGGAAGGGTGCTATGGCCATGCGGGTGGGCTCCGCTGTACATAACTTCATGAGGGGGGTCGCTTCTGGCTTGCGCGGCCCCCCAGGCTCACCTCCGGCCTACTGGCCTTTTTCACTTCGCGGTTGGGCTCCGCGTCGGCCAGCACTCTCTTGCGGTGGGGGGTCACATCATCGCGGCCGGCTCAGGTGGGCTCTGGTCGGACCGCTCCTTTCCTGGGGGCACTGGTCAGTCGCGGCGGACGCGGGTGGGCTCCGGTCGGCTCGCTGTACCTTCGGCGCTGGGGCTCACACTCGGCCAGCGGGCCTGTTCGACCACGCAGGTGGGCTCTGCGGTGGTCGCCTCTCAACGCAGCTGACTCGGGTGGGCACCGGTCAGTCTGCTTATCATCCGGCAGACGTGAGGTGCGGGGTGAGCTCCCGGTCACCTCGTGTGGCATCCAGGCCCGGGGCACGGCACACGCCCCGCGGGCCTCACTGCAGGCCGGCGCCGATCCTGTGGGGGGTGGGGAGGGTGCGCGACGTCGCCGAGCAGCTCTCCCATCTTCTCCCCCACGACAATTTTCATTAGGCTGTGGCACGCTGGGCACAGCTCCGCCTCGTCGCCATTGTAAGGTTTAGTGAGGGCGCTAGGCCCTCATTCTGTAGTCAGGTAAATGAGACACGGACACAGTGGCTGGGGATAGGTGCGCTCAGCCCCTCGCGCAAGAAAACATTGTCCACACCTTCTTTTAGGAGCAAGAAAGGCCACTTTTATTTTAGGACAGGTGCATCATCAATGATAAACATATTCATTATTTATTTATTATTTACATAATTCAACTCAACATTGAGCCTACGAAACCTAAATCCCAAAACCCCGAACAAACTCCTGCCTACTAAACCTAGCCTACCCAACGCTACCCTTCAGGATGGCCAACCCGCTCCAGGCTGCCCACCCCCACTAACAAAAACCCGCCTACGAAAGAACAAAGGCACCCATCCTAACAGTGGCAAACCTACCTAACTAAACAGTGCCTAGAGCACCACAAAATAACAAACCCAGAAATAAATAAAGAAAAAGAAAAAAGAGGGAGGGTGGGTGGGGCAAAACAACCTCCCTTCACGCCTCCCGCCACGCAGTAACTAATCCCCGCTTGACTTCCCCTTTTTCCCTCTCCGCTAATCAGCCCTCCACCTGTAAAATGTTCCTCGCGCGAACCCGCCCAGGGAGAGACCGGCTCGCGCCTGGCTCTCCCTGGGTCCCCCCTTTATTGGCCAGGGTCATGTGCTCTATGACGCCTGGTGGTGGGTGGGTGTTAGGTGTATTGTTACAGCAGGAACTCAGACACTAGACCGTGTCTTACGTCATTACAATTACCACGGTACTGGGTCATGGAGGTTTGTGAGGATTTGGCGGTTGCATAGTGCCTTGGCCGCCACTCTTATAAGGTAAGGTTAGGCGACAGGCTTAGGACGGCGCCCATCAGTTCTTGGTGTAAAATTACAGCAAAACTCCCCAAAAGTTGCCATTTCTACATCATGTATGAGGAGCACACACTCCCACCACCCCAAATCAAGCACAGCTTTAGGGGAAAATAGGGCCTGAAGGGACGTGTGAAGTGAGAAGATTAGATCAGCAACAATCCATGGCCCCCTCCCCGCTCTCAAGGCGCGATCCAGGACTGAATGACCACGGGGTTCACCTCATTGAAGCGCTCAATCTAAATTTACGTTTTTAGCACGTTCAAGGTGGAGTATCAGGTGTTGGCGCTATAGAGGCTGAGAATTCAATGTCATGAAGACTTCACTTCCGCTAGCCGCCTCAGGAGAGGTCCTCTCTGGATTGCATTGTATGTACAAGACAGGGTTGCACTATTGCAGTTTGCTGGGCTCGTATATTTACTTTCAGAGACTGGCTAACAGCTTTTATGTAATGCTCACAGGAGAGAGAGATGCTGTATCCTTCGATATTCATGTGGCATTTAAGAGTTCTTTTCTCAAGAAACCTACTTATATGACCTGCATTTACTGCATTCTATGAGCACCCCTCGTAACACGCAGATGTGGCCGCAGCCTCCAGATGGCCTAGGCACAATGCATCTTGCCGATCGTAACGCTGCCTGTGGTAAATAATCATTTTAATAAAATATCTGTAAAAATGCAGGTCGTACCTGCACTGACTGCAGCGCCTAGAAGCACCTCATGAGGATTGCGCTCTTGAGTACAGCACACACAGTAGCTTATAGAACAAGCATTTGCATAGCCAATAGGTCTCGCCTTTGGGACCTTAAAAGTGTTTAGCCATGCAACGGTTGATGTTGTTGCACCAAGGATATTGTGCTGCATAACTAAATTCTTATAAGGTCCCAAAAGCGAGACCTATTGGCTATGCCAATGCTTGTTTTTTTTTTGTTGTCTCCTGGAGGAAACCAGGTCAGTTACTGACGTTCGGGGTAGTGGCAAAGAAAGTCTGCTATAAAATGAATTTTGAGGGAATAAATTGTAAAGCCCCTGTCGGTTACAATAAGCAAAATATGATGTCCATACTCTTGAGTGGGGCTCTTCTTTCTTACAAGCATTGAGACTACTGCCCCCATGTCACTGATGATGATTTCATACTGAGAGGGAGTGTGGCGTGTGTGGAGAGGGAATAAAATATTTTGTGTTAATTTTTAAAACCTCTCCGGTCAGTTTCACATATTTAGGTCTCATCTATAAACTACTTTAGTTGTGCTTTGACAAAACTACTGTTTCCACTTCATAATAAGCACCTACTGCTTTGTTGTGTATTCTTGTTTGTCACTCCCAGGAGAATTTCGGTCTCAGTGTTTTGATTTGGTGAGTTGTAACATGGAGAGGGCAGCTGCCACCAGAGGGAAGTGGTCCCGTCCTGGCAATGATACCTGCCCGTTTCCAGTACTGTCTGAAGGTGCGTGCGCAGCAGTGCCAAATTCACACCCAGTCCCCCCTATAGTTATCTTGCATCGCTCTTATGCTGAGAACACCACACAATGATCAGTACAAAATCTAGCTAGGAATCGAGGTCACACACATGCCCTCCCAGTTCACAACTACAACCAAGCACAGACTTCTAGAGGCAGGGTCTCGACCGCTGGCATCACTGGCACATCCAATGCAAAGGTGCGAGTCTCACCACCTGTGGCAGTAGTTAGAAAGGGTCAACGCAGGGAGTGGACTTCATGGCTTGCCGGTCGAGCGGGTCATAGAAACAGCACAACAGATGCACATTAGCGCACATCGTCAATTGCACTAGTGCAAGAGCGTGTCACCACTGCGCAGAACAGCATTGGCGCGGGCATTCTGACACGGTTTTGAACTCATGCGCCAGCATGAGTCGAATGGCTATCTAGCTTATGCACCGAAGGATCGCTATTAGGGACTTTGGACCAGCCACCTATCAAGCAGGTGATGCTTAGCTATGTAATGACTGACTGGGGACTTGATGCTGGGTAGGACTGGCACAGGGTGGAATCAGGCAAATGCCGGTGTCATAGAGGTGCCCTGCGCTAGGGCCAGGAGCATTCATTTAGCCCCCGAGGGTTTACCCTGGCAAAGGAGCGTTCTTTCCCATTTAGTACGAATGTTGCAGTGCAGCTAGCACTGGTACAGGCAGCCGCGCTATTGATAAGCAAGTAAAGCAACCACACAACCAACGAACCAGCCGCAGTGGGTGTCAAATGTACCTACTTACAAATGAGGGCCATTCATGCGCTGGATCAGCTTGGAAGGTTGTATTCTATCACTGGACCTAGCGGGCCCCAACACTGAATCGGCACAGTATCTTCACTAGAGTCATTTTCAGAGGGATGATTGATGTGGTGCAGAGGCGCAACTAGAGCCACATTTCGGCGGGGGCTAAGAAAAAATTTCGGGGGGGGGGGCTGAACCTTTAATCAGTAGGCAGAGTGGAGCTGCAGGGCCTCCAACAAGGGGTGAAACAACAGCAAGGCCTAATTAACATTCAAATGGTCTTTTAACCACTTCGGCGCTCATGACGAGCGCATGAGTTGCGCCGCTCGCACGCTGATGACGAGCTCGTCATGTAACGCGGCTCTTTTTTAAACGCAGCGGGAAAACCGCTAGCGCGCATGCGGTTAAAGACCTGTGAAACGTTCGGGTGTGGCTGTGTGTGTGCCCGGGATCTGTCTCATCCCGGGCTGCCACACACGACTGGGGGGGGGGTAGGAGGGGGGACGGAGAGTCCAATGGGTGTTGCGCGCCTGATGTGGTGTGAGCTAAATGCTGTTGTTCCAGAGGGTGGACCCAGGTAGCGCTGGAGAGAATTATAGCATAGGACAGTGGTTCCCAAACTTTTTTGACCAGTGGCTCCCTTGACCTAATTGACAGCGGGCCGTGGCTCCCCACCATTTTGTTTAAAGGCGCACCGGGGTGCCGCGGCGCACACTTTGGGAACCACCGGCATAGGAGATTTAAACATAGTAATGATTCGGACCAGCATCCCCCCAAACCCCCTCCCCCAGGCACCAAGAAAGAGGACATTCAACGCCGGATATGAGCTGTCCTACTGCAAAGAGGCTAGAGTATGGACTGCTGCCAGTGCTGCCTCAAATTCGGTACCACAGGTAGTTAAGGGGATCTCTATGAGGAGGGGAGGCATCATGCAGAGCTCATGATGGTTGAAGAGTTAGTTGTGCGCTTATCCTCTTTCCTTTTGTTAATGGCAATTCAGAAGCCACAAACCAAACAGCACGGAAGTAAGGAGCCGGCACAGGAGAGAGGCATGGAAACCAGGAGGTATCGGATAGAACGGTAAGCATTTCCAGTCTTTAAATAAATGCTGAGAGCTGCCACAATATGTTAGAGGGAACCAGACTAATGACCTTCAGACCAATACTAATTGATCAATATTACAGAGCGATGGTCGTGGATGAAGGGATGTATGGGGAGGATTTGGTTAAATCCCAGAATCGAGCGACCCGGCTTAGAGGTTACAGTGCTGATGGGAGAGTAAATTGGCTGAAAACCTGCACCCAGCCACACTGGCAACACGGCGCTGGCGTAGAAGCTAGCTGGGTCAGCATAAACTAATTACGATTTTAGGTTGCTGATGCATAGTGTGCCTAGTTCAGAGATACGTGGCAACCGAGGAACCTAAACACGGGCCGCTTTTCAGACATAGGGACGGGTAGTTCCTGAGCCGGTTCCAATTCATAGCAGTAATGAGAAAGGCATTGGAGGCAGTGGGACTCCCGGCCAGGGCATTCAGGTCCTACTCATTCAGGATAAGGGCTGCCACGATGGCTGCAGGCCTGGGCTTGGGGCAGCGAACAAATCAAGGGCATCGGGTGGTGGGCTTCCGGTGCATTTAACCGTTACATACGCTCCACCCGATGCTGAGTCCGGTCTCTCCCCCCCACATCCCTATAGTTCCGACCGAGCGGTGCAAAAAGGTATGGATCGTAGAGCACTCCTAAGTAACGCGAGCGCAACAAGGGCCTGCGGCAAAATTTGGGCTGCGTGACACCAACATAGTCTGGCGGAGACGTTCGGGAATGCAATGGGACCAACTGCTCCCCACTGTGCGGTAAGCAATGGGGCAAGATGGCAGACCAGATGCAGTAGTAGTCCACCTGGGAGGCAACAACTTCACAGCGCAGGGAAGGAGGGGCCTGCTGGAAAAGATGCAGGAGGGCCTTTCAGCCTTGGCAGACTAGTGCGCACAGCCAAAATAATTTTCTCTGAAATAATAGTGCGTAGAGCTTGGTGTGGGGCCATAGACCTGGGTGCGGTGGAGTAATCCATACGCCAGCTGAATATCACTGTGACAAAGATATGTAGGGACAACGGCTGGGGTTGCGTGAGACATGGTTTCATAAACCTGAGATCGACAGTTTTTTTTTTTATTGTTTCAAAAATACAAACAAAATGACAACACAATACCACCACAATTGGCCTGCAGTGAAATCCCACATCGTATAATCAATGCACAGCGATGATCATATCCATAAACGTCCTACTATAACGACATGTTGACTCCAAAAAAATACACCACATTAAATACACAAAATATTGAAATAAATAAAAAATCAAAAACAATACAAAAAAAGAAGAAAAAGAAACCCCCCACAATGTTCTTAATCAGTAATACTATGCCGTGCAGAAGAGGCAGAGCATCTCTCATCTACGAGCCCCGCCACCCATCCAGTCAGTACATCGCACCCTCCTGCCACACCAGCACCTCGGCTATCTACTCGGTTTAAGTTGCCTATTTCTGTAGAGAGTTTCAAGGGTTCCCAAATATCTTTTGGCCTCGATATTATGGGTAATTCCTCTGCATATGTTTCAAAGTTATCCTTACAGTAGACCAAATCTTTTACCCAGTGTTCTACTTTTGGTCCAAGTCTCCCTCCCCATGTGATAGCTACTCTCTGCGCAGCCATAAGCAAGGCCAGGCATACGAATCTGCCCCTCACTCCTCTGACTTGAGGTACGCAAACAGACAAGTGGTGTGCACTGTAACTCGACCTCTGCCATGGTCTGCAAATCCTTCACCACAGACACTCAATAGCCAGCCACTCTTCTGCATTCCCAAGCAAGATGAAGAATGTCAGAGCCCTCCAATCCGCACAGCACACAGCAATCAGTCTCACGCAGACCAAACCTATGTAAGCGTGCCGGTGTATAATACACCTGATGTATAAATTTGAAATGTATGATCCGCAAATTTCAGTTCATACTGAGTGTACCCGTTAACGCACACACATAGTTCCAATCCCCATCCAATATTGGTTCAGGCAAACAGGCGTTCCATCTCTCCCTACTCCTGTCTGGTTGGGAAATGCTCTCTTCCTTAATCAATCGATAAAGCCTAGATACCAATTTTTTATTAGTGGGAGTGGTAAGGACGTACTGCAGGGACTGTAATGTGGGTGGGTCCATGGGGTAGGTGACGTAGTGGGCTTTGACCGCGTGCCTCAGCCTATGCTTAGCAAAGCTGAAAAGCAACTTTGGATTACTAATGTAACGCAGGGCGTCCTGTGTAACGAACTCCCCTTCTGGGTAGATATCCTGCATTCTTGTGAAACCCGCTTCTGTTAGTAACCTCATCGATGGAGCCTCGTGAGTCACCGACAGAGCAGCATGATGTTCTATGACCATGGCTGGCGCGTACAACGGTAACTTGGACGCCAGTCGCCCTATCTCTTGCCAAGCCACTATTGTCGTATCTACTGTATTTATCTCTGTCCTGGGGATTCCGTGCGATTGGTGTGTGAGTACGCTGTGTAGTGGCACCGAGTATGTGTCTCCCTCCTCTACAGCTACATGGGGAGTGAACGCATGAGGTCTTGTCCAATAAAAAGCATATTGAGCTTGCGCACTTAAATGGTAAGCATAAAAGTCTGGTGCCCCAAAACCACCCTTATCATAATCACTAGTGAGAACAGACTACTCCACGCGTGCCTGTTTACCCCTCCAAACCAGCCGGAGCAGAGTTCCTCGGAGGGTACTAAAAAAGCCCTGTGTCAGCTTAATCGGGATATTTGCAAACAAATGCAAAAACCGCGGCAGAACCACCATTTTGATCAGGGCAATTCGGTCCGCCAGGGAAATCGGTAGGGACACACACACATCTACCTGCTCCTCCAGCCTGGCGCATGCTCTCCCATAGTTGTCAGGAACCACAACGTCCGGGTCTCTGTGAACCCAGACTCCGAGATATTTTATTGGGTCCACAAAAACTATGGATTTATCCCAATTAACAAGAAGGCCCAACAGACGCCCAAACCGCACGTATTCCCGCAGCAATTGCGCAAGATATCTGGAAGGTTCGCGCACAAAAAAGCACCATGTCATCCGCATATAGCAAAATGGCGACAGGGCGATAATTAAAATTTAGTGCTGTTTCCCTATGTCTCTGCCTAATAATACACGACAGTGGTTCCAGTATTATAGCAAAAAGTAACGGTGATAACTGGCAGCCCTGTCGGGTACCCCTCTTTATATCAAATGAGTCGGAAGTCAACCCACCAATGCGAACCATGGCCGATGGTTCTGTATACAATACCCTAATCCACTGCACAAAAATAGGCGGGAAACCCATGCGGTGAAGAACAAAGAACATGTATGTCCATTCAACCGAGTCGAACGCCTTAGCGGCATCTAGCATCACTGCCGCTGCCGACATGCTGGGCTCCAGAATATTTAACATGGAGAATATAGTCAGAAGATTATGGGACGTGGATCTATCAGGTATGAAACCCAACTGATCAGGCAGCACCAGGCAAGACATCAGGGGCTGTAATTTAACCGCTAAAATTTTGGCAAGCACCTTGGCATCTATATTAATTAGTGATAGAGGGCGGTAGGAGTCACATTTATCTGGGGGTTTATCTTTCTTAAGCAACGTTATTATCAGTGCCTTTCACAGCGATGGTGGAAGTTTCCCCGACTCGTGCGCTTCAGCATACACTTCTAACAAATTCGGCGCTAACAGATCCACATAGGTTTTATCAAATTAGACCGTGAGGCCATCCGGACCCGGCGCCTTTCCGTTGGGGAGGGCCAGTATAGCAGCTTTAACATCTTCTACATCTATAGGTACACTTAAGAATTCCCTGTGAGCGTTAGACAGCCAGGCGCACGCTACGTCCTCCAGATAAACTTCCATTTCTGCCTATGATGCCTCCCCCTTGGACCTGTAGAGGTCAGCATAAAAGTCCTGGAATTGCTCAGTGATGTCAGGTGAATGATAATACTCCCGCCCTTGTGCATCTGTGATCCTGTCTATATGGGCTGCTCCATTCGGTCCCTTATCTTAGCTGCCGGTGTGCGTCCTGGCCTCCCTCCCTCGCCGTACGAGAGAGGTATCGTATTTCAGTTTCGGCTAATGTATCTTATTCGAGAACCTGCTCATGTATGCGTGCAAGGGGTTCAGTGGATGGAGCTACTGTATACTGATGTTCTAGTGCCTTAAGCTCGGACTCAATTTTGAGTAGTTGCGTTCTAATATCTTTCAGAATGCCTGCTGCCGTGCCAATGCACACCCCTCTAATAGTCGCCTTAACATCCTCCCATAGTGTGGAGACATCATCCACCGAGCCCCTGTTCAGTCAAAAATACTGCTCTATGGCCTCATGCACGTGGCCTCATAAACCGGATCCAACAGAGCCTCCGACCGCAGCCTCCACATGTATGGGCGATGCCCGGCTGTCGGGATTTTGACATCTATCTGTACTGGGTTGTGGTCTGACAGCGTACGCGGTAAGTTTACAACCTCCTGTACCCACTCAATCGCATTCCCACTCAACAGCCAATAATCCAGACGTGACCAGCTATTATGCTATGGTGTTGCATGCGTTCCCTCTTTGGCTAGGGCATTTCGTAATCTCCACGCATCTCACAATCCGAAATCTTCCATTGCACTCTTTACACTTTGGGCTACTCTGGGAGTACCGTGGGACAGTGGGTTTGACTTATCAAGCTCAGGATTCAGGTATGTATTTAAATCTCCTCCACACAAAATATCTGCCTCTGGCCAGCTCCTTAACTTGGCATATATCCGTAAAAAACACCCAGAGTCATCTGCAATGGGACCATACATAGTTATTATAGTTACCAACGAGCCTCCCAATTTTTCCTGTACCATTGCGCATCGACCTTCTTCGTCTACATAGGTGTTGGCAGGCGCAAATGCAATCCCCCGCTTGTTTAGAATCATCGTGCCTCTAGCATAGGACGAGTACGAGGACGCCGACCTAAATCCCACCCATCTCCCTGCAATACCACGCTCCGTGTTTGCAGTCAAGTGCGTTTCCTGCAATAGAGCAATGTGTATATCGTGGCGCTTCAGATAAGCCAATACTTGGCGTACTTTCTTAGGGGAATTTAGACACATTACATTCCAAGCCAGCATTCTATACCCCTCACCCAAGACAGAACCAGGTATAACACACCAGCAAGGGAAAAAATGCATCTAGCGCCAGACGGGCAACATTCCCGGCATTCTTAGTCCATGCACCATATCGATCAGCTCTCCCTCCATTTGGCAACAATGCAATAACTGCAAAAAGAAAATAAAACACATATCCCTGACTTCCCACCCACTCCAACCTCCCAATTAGGTCGAGACAAGTTCCATCCCCCCTCCCACACATATACCCCCTTTACCATCCAACACAACAAGTGGGGAACACCCGCTGTGGGAGAAGGAACAGCAGCGAAACCTCACTCTGCAGTGAGTTTGCCAGACTTCTCAACAGTGAGGCACGCCCGTGCGCCATCAAACAATAACATAACCAGCTTCTAATGCGCTGACCCAATAGTACTGAATGAAACTGCATGCATCAACATATGATAGACATTATAATGAAGTCATCCTCTGTCCACAAGTGCCCAGTCGTACATCATCAGAACAATAAACATCCCCTGTAGTGTAATATATTCACCACTTCCAGATATTAATGAAACATTGTCACCAACATTAATTCGTGTCCTCTAGGTTTGGCGAGATCGATAGACTATCCGTTCCGTTCTGCCTGGGCCTGCTCTTACAGATATGTTTTGAGAATTTTAAGGCGGATTTCGAGTAGGTGAAAAAATGCGATTGGCCCTCATGTGAGATTTTCAATTTGGCTGGGTACAGCATTGTGTACGGCACAGAGGCAGTCTGAAGCAGCTTCTTCACTGGTACAAATTCTCTATGTGCTGCCTGCACCGTCAGAGTGTAGTCCGGAATAAAAGACAGCGTGTCCCCCCTGTAGTTCACGGGGGCCTTGGCTCTAGCCTCTCTCAATATAGCATCCCTATCAGCATAGTTCAGGAGACGAGCAATGATGGGGCGGGGCGGCGCACCCGGCTTAGGTCTTGGTCCCAGTGAACGGTGCTCCCTCTCGACTATCATTACTGGAGACAACACTGAGCCGAAGAGCTCACGCAGCAGGCCATCGATTACCGGCACCATTTTGGTGATGGCAGTGGACTCCGCCAGTCCAATGATGCAGAGATTGTTATGCCTGGAGCAAGCTTCCAAATCCTCGTTTTTTCCCTTGATGACCTCCAGAACTTTCTCCATTTGCAAAATTTGGGTCCGAGATTCTGACTGCGAGTCCTGGGTGTCCGTTAGCCTATTTTGCAGTACATCCAACCTGTGCTCGTGCTTGTCCACCTTTTTCTTCACCACCTCCATGCCCGTCGCCAACGCATCTATCTTGCTGTCTATGGTCTTCATCCCAGCACGTAATTCTAGCACTATAGTCCTGGTATCATCCTCCGATCCGTCCAGTGTCCCCGAAGCACCCTGCGTCTCCAGCTGGTCCCCCGTGCCCTCGGTGGCGCGCGTGCTGCGTTTGTTTTCGAACTGGAGTTTCGGTTGTTTAGGGTCAGTCTTATCCATAGGGATGGCTGTATTCGAGCAGCGCCCAGTGGACTGTCACCCCAGCTGTCTTTCACGTGTTCAGAATTCCACGCCTCTGTTCCGGTATGTAATCAGGAATGCCCACCAGCATTGCCACCGCCACGTTAGAACCTCGCAGCAGTCCAGCACAGATGCCACCCTACAACAGCACACCCCACATGCAGCATAAGGGGGAGCCTCTCAACTATACGCGCAAGTTACAGGCGTCTTCCAGAGCCACAACAGACCAAGCCACAGCTTCTCCATGATCAGCTATCCCTCCATATCAGAGGTAGCCATTATTGCTGACTGGGCCTAGAAGGTATCAATGGCCACTACCGCTGCTTTTCCTCCAGCAAGAGGTCCGTCACCATCACCGCCGCCCCGCCACACAAGATATCCGGTCCCAGCTCCTGGACTGTTCCTAGGCTGCACTCACGTCCTCCCGTGAAACCCAGGGCCCAGGCATGGCCCCCTCCTCTGCGGGCCCGGAGCACCGGAAGCACCCCACAAGCGCCCGTCCTTAGAAGAAAGGCCGGGGCACGACTCAGAGTGCTCAAACCAGCCCCCACAGGCGGCGGAACGAGAAGCCCGCACACACCCCTC
Organism: Lissotriton helveticus; assembly: GCF_964261635.1. Classification (NCBI taxonomy): domain Eukaryota; kingdom Metazoa; phylum Chordata; class Amphibia; order Caudata; family Salamandridae; genus Lissotriton; species Lissotriton helveticus. The sequence goes on along the minus strand of NC_136065.1, from coordinate 1,316,711,184 downwards.
TGAAGGAAGCAGTGATGGCGCCACCAGCATGCGCCAAGAGCAGGCAGACCAGCCCGACCCCTACAGGCGCCGCCTCATGCCAACATGAGGGCACATGAATGAGACCACGCAGTCCACCTCGCACCTGACCCAGCGCTCGGCCCCAATTCCACCTACCTCCACTCTAGAGGGGTCCTGGCGCTCCGAGCTCTGTCTCCAGGTAGTCCGCGATCCACTCTCTTAAGTGTGCATCTCCGCACATCAGGGCCGCCGCTGTGTCCCAGGCCTCAACTCGAGTCTCGTCGGCCTCAGCCTCGCCACCTCACGTCTCCTCGGCCGGTGACGCCGTTAGTCAAGCAGGGGGGGGGGGAGCACACCGACTCCCGATAGGTGACTCAATTGTTGTCCGCACTTCACTGCACCTCCTGCGTCAGCAGCGGCCTCCGGAGACGGGATGCTCACCAGGTTCCATTTTCCCCGCAGCAGTGTCTGAGCCGCAAGCAGCAGTTGCAGCATTCAGATTCCTCAGCACCCACGGCCTCAGGGATCACTCCTATGTCCGCAGTGGCATACCAGCATCACGGCATGCAGTTTGCGGCAGCACAGTCGGTTGGAATCTGTGGTATTAGCCGGATTGGTTTGCCCGGCTCATAGAGCTCCCTCAACAGGTAGCCATTCAGCGTTGCGCCGTTGCCACGCCCCAGATCGCCAGGTTATCACGTGGAGGACGGGGTGCACCTGACAGGGGTAGGGACGGATATGTTCCTACTTAACATCATGGGGGTACTAGAACAGATGGATTTGACATGAAGGAAGGAGTAGGGGAGCAAGGGGGGAGTTCCCTCCGATCGAAAAACCATAGGTAGCATGGCAGAAGAAACCCTAGAAAGATAGAAAAAGGAGAACTTGCTAGAGGTAGATGGAAGGCTCAAACAGTGTCCTTGGGATGCTTCACAGCAGGTGTGGCAAAGGAGCGAGATGTCAGAACTCAGCCTCAGGCTGGATAGATGAAGTGCTCACACAGGGCTTTTGGGATGTCACACATCAGGGACCCGGAGGAGCTGGGAGCGGCCAAGAAGGGGTCGAAGGCAAGCAGGACGGCACTTGCAGCCCGGACAGGTCCGGATGGACACCCACCAAGTCGGTAGCAAGTTAAAGCCTAACACCATTGAAACAGTGTCCCAGGCATTTGGGTCCCTTCCCAGATATTGGTCTGTCTGAGAGAAGATAATGAACAAGAATGGACTAACAGAACTATAAGTGCAGAGACAGTAAATGTGTCAACATAGTGTTATGCAGGACCATGAAATTTGCAATATGTATAAATATTATGTGATAATAAACTGCGACCTTTTTAAGGCAGCAAGCACAGTGTCACTGGTGTGTTTTGAAGGTTAGGATGGACGCAGTTAGAAATGTATGAGGGAGGTGGGGATTCACCACTTGAGAGGGGTTGTGCTGCCGTGCATACTCACACTCAGTAACGACGAATGGGGTCGCAAACGACAGCAAGTCACAGGGATCTCTTTGTATTTATTTTATTGGCATTTGCATGGAGCTCCCACCTCGCCGCCCCCCCACCCCCATGTGATGCCCAAAGGCTTAGAGTTGCTGTGCTTTTTATAGCTATTGGATGAAAGTGTATTTCAAGAAGATTTGTCTCAGCATCAGAGATAAAGTCAACACATGGGGGAACATGCACCAACCAATGCCACAGAGGCATGGGCTGACTGAAGTTCGCCTGGGAGAAGCAAGACACTGAGCACTCACTGTGCTGGGCACAGCGTGAGTTCTATAGGAGCAGGAGTAAAAAGTCTGGGGCCGATGAATTTCAAACACCAAGCACCTAGAAGCAGAACTCCATCAAACAGCGAACCTAGGGCTCTATTTTAATATACCCGATTTATGCCCTTATGTGGTTATATCAAATCATATCCTTGTAAAGGCATAAGAATCATACCCATATTAAGTCATAGCCAATGCAGTCCAAATACGGCAAGGCTACTCCCATAGACTCCTAGAAAGCACAACGTGTTCTTAAACAAACCAAGCCTCCAGCAGCCCGGGAATTCCCCCTGCTTCTGTATTGATTTGTCCTAGAACTCCTGGAGTCCTGAAAGAACTGCGAGTTCTTAGTGACGTCTTATGTCCAACCTTACGTCAAACTCGGCACCTTCCAGGCATAAATATACCAGCATCTGCCCTAGCAAAACACACGGTGGTTTGGAGCAGATCGGCTATATACTTGCCCGACGCCCTGCTGAAGCGAGTGCCGAAGGAAGCCGACCCTCCCATTGACGCACTGAGAGAGACGCTGTCTTTTCTCCTGCCGAGAAATACAGCTCCAGTGTTTTCCTGTCACCCTCGCGGGTTGCTGGGAGATCGAGTGCTGAGAGAGAGATACAAGACCTCCTTCATTCTATAACCAAGGTACGGAGCTGATTAGACCCGTAGAGAATTCTTGATTCAGATTCTTGGCAAAAACTATCTTAACTCAAACTACATCTCATTTACTCCGTCCCATGTACTAGGCTTAGGTAAGGTACACCGGGGTAGGCATATCTTAGAAGCACCAGTTGAGTACGTTTAGTCAACTTTTATCATTGTATGTATTTTATCTGTTTTAAGTATGTTATGGTTTAGAAACCATATAAATGCTTTTACAGTATTATTTCATAATACTCCTTTTACTGTACGCAATTTACTTTATGACAAGTATTACAATTGTGGCAATTCACTTCTCTTGCATGAGAAAGAAGACTTCTCAATAAATAACCACTTTTATTGAAAACGCCAGTCTCTCTATTTCTCTGCACTTCTGGTGAAACTAAGTATGCACGATTGACTGAGTGACATAGCCATCTATTGTTTCCGCGACTCTGGAGATATACTCCTTGTTCTAGGGGAGCAAAGTTGTCATGTTTATGCGGTTGTCAGAAACTAATCCCTTCTTGTGATTTCGAGAAAGCTTCTAGTGACCTCTGAGCTAGCTGGCATTCATAATTATGTCTAACATATTCAATAGAGACCTAGTCGACCTCAGTCCTACGTCTAAACTATCGTTTATGTTATTCCAATGCGCAGAGCCTATTGGGAATATAGGAACTACACTACACCAGCATCACGGCATGCAGTTTGCGGCAGCACAGTCTGTTTGAATCTGTGGTATTAGCCGGATTGGTTTGCCCGGCTCGTAGAGCTCCCTCAACAGGTAGCCATTCAGCGTTGCGCCGTTGCCACGCCCCAGATCGCCAGGTTATCACGTGGAGGACGGGGTGCACCTGACAGGGGTAGGGACGGATATGTTCCTACTTAACATCATGGGGGTACTAGAACAGATGGGTTTGACATGAAGGAAGGGGTAGGGGAGCAAGGGGGGAGCACCCTCCGATCGAAAAACCATAGGTAGCGTGGCAGAAGAAACCCTAGAAAGATAGAAAAAGAAGATAAATTGCTAGAGGTAGATGGAAGGCTCAAACAGTGTCCTCGGGATGCCTCACGGCAGGGGCACAGAGGAAGCCAATAGTGGCAATCAGCCACAGCCAGAGTAGATGTGAGGCTCCAACTGGGCCCTTGGGATGCCTCACAGCAGGTGTGCCAAAGGAGCGAGATGTCAGAACTCAGCCTCAGGCTGGATAGATGAAGTGCTCACACAGGGCCTTTGGGATGCCACACATCAGGGACCCGGAGGAGCTGGAAGGGGCCAAGAAGGAGTCGAAGGCAAGCAGGACGGCACTTGCAGCCCGGGCAGGTCCGGATGGACACCCACCAAGTCGGTAGCAAGTTAAAGCCTAACACTATTGAAATACTGTCCCAGGCATTTAGGCCCCTCCCCAGATATTGGTCTGTCTGAGAGAAGATAATGAACAAGAATGGACTAACAGAACTATATATGTGCAGAGACAGTAAATGTGTCAACATAGTGTTATGCAGGACCAGGACATTTGCAATTTGTATAAATATTATGTGATAATATGCCCCCAAGCGCGCCCTCCGCTCGGCGGATCTATCTCTTGCCTGTACAATTAAGATCCGGAGGAGTAGAGCCGGTGGCCGCTCCTTCAGGTACCTGGCCCCGAAGCTAAGGAATTCGATTCCCCTAAGGGCTCGGGGCACCACTAACCACATGCTCTTCCGGAAACAGATTAAAACCTGGTTGTTTTCTTCCATTTAACATATTCTCACTGGCTGCGCTGCTGTACCTTCTGGTATGTCCACAAGCGCTGGGACGCCCCGTTGCTGAGGTAGCCATGCGCTATATAAACAAAATTAACATAACATAACATAATAAACTGCGACCTTTTTAAGGCAGGAAGCACATTGTGTTTTGAAGGTTAGGATGGACGCAGTTAGAAATATATGAGGGAGGGGGGATTCACCACTTGAGAGGGGTTGTGATGCTGTGCATACTCACACTCAGTAACGACGAATGGGGTCGCAAACGACAGGAAGTCACAGGGATCCCTTTGTATATATTTTATTGGTATTTGCATGGAGCTCCCACCTCGCCGCCCCCCCCCCCCATGTGATGCCCAAAGGCTTAGAGTTGGTGTGCTTTTTATAGCTATTGGATGAAAGTGTATCAGTTTCAAGAAGATTCGTCTCGGCATCAGGGATAAAGTCAACACATGGGGGAGCATGCACCAACCAATGGGCTGACTGAAGTTCGCCTGGGAGAAGCAAGACACTGAGCACTCGCTGTGCTCAGCACAGCGCGAGTTCTATAGGAGCAGGAGTAAAAAGTCTGGGGCCGATGAATTTCAAACACCAAGCACCTAGAAGCAGAACTCCATCAAACAGCTAACTGAAAAACTGTGGACTGGAGTGCAGCCCAAAGGAAATGACCAGTTTCTGAGGTCAATTCAAGCTTTTCACCGATCACCTTTTTTTCTCGACTCAGACCACGTGTATTTTCATTACGGAACGTTTAATGAATCTTAAACTCTGGGAGCATTGACAATGTTCAGAATTTAGCGGTCGTGCGCCGGTATTTGGCGCTTGTTTCTGAACCAGTGCATAACATTGTTTTCAAAAGTGGCAGTGCACGTCACTCCTCTAGTCACTTGTGTTTGGCAGGTGTTACTTTGCAAGTATTTTCACTCACTCACTCCTGAAAGTGAGATTGGGCACTCCGCTGCTGCAGTGCTCATAGTGCCAATATCGGCAACACTCCTCGGTTTTCATACAGCAACATACATAAATAAACCACAAGACACCTTGTTAGTGGAGAATATTGCTGCAGGTTTATTTGCATAACAAATATGCCAACATGGTGGGTTATCTTACGGGCGATCCAAGGACAGGCCAGCCCCTATGCTGCCTGCCCGCTTGATGAGCCAAATTACACCGTGGCCGTCGCCAATCTGTGGTTACCAATTTTGGAAGGGGCCACTCCTCCTATCAGTGGACCGCCAGTCCACGCACTTACTCACATCCCCCAAAAGGGGGCGGAGCATTCCAGACAGCCCCCGTTTGCTCAGGCTCACAACCGCCTGTAGGACAAACGGGGCGCCGTCGTACTTCCAGGGGACACGCTAAGACATCCCTGGGTATCCTTGGCTTAGCACCCTTAATGTACTGCTGCATGTAGTACCCTTCTGTACCTTGCAGACCCTGGATCGCCCTGTAACTCCTCCACAGCTCTGGGAGTGGCCACCGTCCCAACCAGGCTCCCCCACCAAGGTAGGCATCTTTACCTACATCCTGCTGATTACTGGGCCTCTCCCAGGTCCAGTCAAAACAAGTCCCAGCCCATACCGGACCGGACCAGAGGCCACAATGCCCCTTCTGGACAGGTGCCCCCATCCTTTCTAAACTCCCTGTGGGCTTTAGACAGATAACCAAAACCCCTCTGTTCAGGGATGGACGCATAACTTACACCAGGGATTTTAATTCTGGCAGCAGGACCCTCCAACCCTGGAAAGTCAAATCATTGCCTCCTAGCTATCAGACCCCAGTGGTGAGAAGGGAGACCCCCCCCCCCCCCCCCCCCGGGAAGCTGTTCTAGTGCCTGGACAATTACACCACCACTCCCAGGGTGGCTTACGGCCGGCTGTCCCCTTAAATGCCTTGGGATTCCCATCGCCCACCTGTTAGCATGTCCTACTGAGTCTGCAACTAGGAAGGGGACCCAGTACCCGCCTCGCCCAGCCCTTCATGTATATGCGCCCAGGATGACCTAAAACCAATAGATTGGTGTTGGTTCAATGTTAACATTGCCTGGTTGAAGAGCAATACCTTTGACAGCCACTCCTGACAAGTGGCAATGCGGGTGAAAGTAAGAGTTAACAAGCCCGCCTTACTTCCTCTTTCACCCAGTTATCTGTATATAGCTCTTGTCGAAGTATGTCCATCGCATTCAGTCACTCACCACCCTAGGTGACGCCTTGCCCTCCCAAACTTCTGCTAGTATACCAGGGAGCCGACAGGACAGTGTGAACCAGAGGGGAACCAAGTATAAATACCTGCCCTTTTTTGAATACTGGGAATGCCAAGTGTTCTATAATACTATGTAGCCCATTTGTGTTTAACCCAGGGGTTTCCCCAATCTTATGGACTATAGCACACTCGCTGGATGACAACTTCCACAACCTGCATGGCTCCCAGCCAAGGCTATAGGGCGGGAGAATTTGCACATGATATTGTTACTCAACTCAATGGTACTCGTTTCATTGACCTCAGAGGATGAACTGCTTAGTGGGCCTACCCGGATCTGAACCTGTGACCAGGGCTCAAACCCAAGCCCCTTTCAGTTCCGCTGCACCACCTGCCTGTGAACTTGTATCCCAGGGCAGACTTCAGGCACATCTAAACGGCCTGCCAACCGGCTACCCACCAACATTGCAGTCCGAATGTTCGCTGACAACTGCTAAGGAAAATTCGCTTAACTGAAGCAGCTGGTAACATGCCATCAATTAATCAATTTAACCTTCTATGACTGCAAAATGTGCTCTTGTGGTTGTCCGTATTAGTGCTCCCTCCCATCCATATCAGCCCTAACCAGGCAACCCGCACCCTCTTGGTACTGGTACACTCCCGCCCCAGCTGACAGCAAGTGCCTATTCGTGTGTAGGCCATAACCTTACGTATAACACGGACGGTATACCAGGGTATGTTGAAACTCAGCTAGCTCTACTGCTGAGTGCGCGTTGCACCATCACAGGTATGTCTTCGCCTATTCCATGTCTGGCTGCAAAGTTTGATGACATTGCCAGCCCTAATCCAGGGCGAAATAGAAGGAAGCTTTACTGCTACCCCTGTGAGCTGCTGCTGGCACCACAAGCTGTGTTGGCTAGCAGGCATAAAACATCGAAGGAATTTCTTCAGACTATCCCCCCCACACACATGACATTGCACGAGCAGTCTAGCAGCATCTTTTCGGGGTTTCAGATGGAGTCCTTGTTCTAAAACAACGAAATCTGCTCACTGTAGATCTGCCAGAATGGAGGTGATCGCGTGCTCGGTGTGCTACCAGTGAACTCGTGCCACTGCAGGGAATCGGCGCTCATTTGTCAGGGCCGGACTTAATTTTCTAATTCAAATTCCACTGGGTACAAGAGACAGAAATGATGAAAAGGTAGAAAGATGAACTAAGAGGAAACTGACAGAAGGAGAAAATAGAGATGAAAAAGGTGCTCAAGTTATACAAAGAGGATGTGAGAAGATGTGGCTTAAGGCCAGAGCTGCCGACTTTGAAGCTGGGAAGCCAGATTCGAGTCGGGCAGGAGGCTCAAACATCCTGTGATTCTGGGCAAATTACTAAGGGCCAGATGTAGGTAGGCAAATACCGGTCGGTAACGGCCGAAATTCGGTAATTTCGGCCGTTACCGACCGGTATTTGGAAAATGAGATGTAGGTGGGCATTTTACTGATTCAGTAATTTACCGAATCTGTATTTTAAGGAATCAGTAAATTACCGATTCCTTAAAATACCGAATCGGTAAATTACCGATTTTGCTATGTAGGGAGCACTCAAATGAGTGCTTTTCCCCTTTTAGGATTCGTTATTTACCACCAACTACAAGTTGGTGGTAAATAATGAAAACCTTGGAAAAAGCGTTTTTTTTGCTTTTCCAACAGTGCCATGTTGCAGACATACATGCCCTTAGGGCCCTAATGCCCTTAGGGCATGTATGTCTGCAACATGTGCACCCATACACAATTGAGGGGTGCAACAGGGTGTCAAAGTGACACCCTTCCACCCTTCAATGTTTCCCCCTTTTACCGAATCGGTAAATATCGATTCGGTAATTGGCATTCATTCCTATGGGCCTCGATTCCATTCGGTAATTACCGAAACTTACCGATTCGTAATTTTTTCGGTAAAATTACCTACATCCCATTTGCCTGTTCTTAAATACCAAATCGGTATGATTCGGTATTTAAGAATCGGTAATCTGGGATTACCTACATCGGGGAAATCTCCCCGTGCCAGAAAAAAAAATGAATGTGTCTGTCATGCAACTTGAAATTATGTAAAGTGCTCCGAAACCTTTAGATAGAGTTTGCCCTCTATAAAATTGCAATAAACAAAACAAAAAAGGAGAGAGTCAGCAGGATGCGGGATTAAGATTAGGCAACCTTGATATTTGGCATGGCGGCATTGGACAGTGCTGGTGGTATCCTAGGAAAATCTGCCTGTCTGTCTATCTGAAATTAAGCACTGGTTTCCATTCAGTTAACATAGTAAGGCAGCTCTGTTGCCTGTCTTCAAAAACTGTTCAAAACAGCCCATGACTGTAGAATGGGGCATTCGTTATTGGATCACGACAGGGCACTCAGAAGGGGACACCCTGTCCAGCAGTCTCCCAGGATATGCCAGAGTGGCAGAATGGTTAGTCCAGTCCCGTGCCACAAGGTAATGGCCATTCCCCTCAACCTTACAACATTGCCAGCTTGCGAGGACAAATATATGGTATTCTAATGGCGATGCTTTGGCAGTAGGAAGGACAGTCAGTCTGCTTTACTTTAAACAGTAGGTTATGTCTGCCAAACTCCAGTGGGGCAACGAGGTGGGCTGCGTTTAAATGCTGTATCACTAAGTGAGATGGAATAGCCCCGGACGGCTTTATTAAACTCTGTCTGGAACTACAAACCAACAAAGGACTAGTAAGATCTAAGAAACAAGCATCCCAATGGCAACTGAAATTTTGGAAATACATCGGAAACAAGTCCTCAGTCCTTACTGCACCCCAGCCACATTAGCGCGTTCAAGTGGGACTCCTATTGGATTTTGGCATAGTGCCCACACCATCAGGCTTACTTCGCCCTGCATGCAACTTACATACCAAGAAAACCATGAGACATATTAGTGGGAAAGCAGTGGTGCAGGTTTATTTCGTACAACACAGGTACTGGTAGGTGGGTCATCTTACAGGCGATCCAAAGCGGCAGCCTCTCGCTGACCCGCATGCCCAAGGAGCCATCTTGCACGGCGAGTCGATGCTCAGACGGTGCAGTACATTCACTTTATTTTGTTAGACTCCCGCCCCCCCTGTCAGGGCGGAAGATGAGGCACACCCCCGGTCGGTTCAGGCCCCCCGACCGCCCGAAGGACTAACGGGGCGCCGACGCTGCTGGAACCCCCTCGGCTCCAGGTTCTTGGCTCGGGCACCCTACTGTGCCGGGCAGAGGTATTTAGACTGTATCCTTCTGCCGCAGAGGTACCCCTACTGTCCATCTGCTTCCAGATCGCCCTGTGACTCCGCCTGCAACATAAAACATGATCATTAAAATATCCAACAGTGCCAACCGCTCTGCAGCTGGGTCAGGGTTCAGGGTGGGTTACAGCGCAGAGCGGCCTCGCGGAAGAGAAGGCCGAGCCACGCTGCTGGCCAGGATATAGCTGCGAAACGCCCTCCCCCGTCCACAATGGGCCCTCCCTATTGGCTGTTGTCCGGGGGGGGCGGCAACGAGGGCGCGCTGCTGGCTGCGCTCGCCAGCTGGGTGGTACTAGGGCGCTGTCTCCCCATACTCCCCTCCGTGTCGTGGTGCCAGCGGCATAGTGCCCACACCATCAGGCTTACTTCGCCCTGCATGCAACTTACATACCAAGAAAACCATGAGACATATTAGTGGGAAAGCAGTGGTGCAGGTTTATTTCGTACAACACAGGTACTGGTAGGTGGGTCATCTTACAGGCGATCCAAAGCGGCAGCCTCTCGCTGACCCGCATGCCCAAGGAGCCATCTTGCACGGCGAGTCGATGCTCAGACGGTGCAGTACATTCACTTTATTTTGTTAGACTCCCGCCCCCCCTGTCAGGGCGGAAGATGAGGCACACCCCCGGTCGGTTCAGGCCCCCCGACCGCCCGAAGGACTAACGGGGCGCCGACGCTGCTGGAACCCCCTCGGCTCCAGGTTCTTGGCTCGGGCACCCTACTGTGCCGGGCAGAGGTATTTAGACTGTATCCTTCTGCCGCAGAGGTACCCCTACTGTCCATCTGCTTCCAGATCGCCCTGTAATCCGCCACAGCTCTGAAAGAGGCCCCCGTCGATGGCAGAGCCCCCCCACCTACCCAGCTACCGACACCCTGCAGCCGACAGTGCTTCAAGTAGGTCCAGTAGGAAAACATCCATTCCCCACCCCGACAAATGTACTCCATCACTTTCGAAATACCCCTCAATCTTATCCTGTATCAGCGCATGTCTAATGCAACCCAATCCCCTCTTTTCCAGGAATTTCTGCATTGACCTGTTGACCCTCTTCCGGCCCTGCTCTATCGCCACTCCCGATCGTGCTCCCTTCCAGGCCCTGCGGGGCACAATCTCAGACCAAATAAATTCCGTGGTTCCCACTTCGTTAGTGATTGTCGTTACATCTTTCTGCATGGCCTCCACTAAAGCTTTCCTCCCCACCTTTACCAAGTCATTTCCCCCTAGATGGATAATCAGAATGCTGGGAGGACCGCCCCGTTCTGCCATATATTTCTGCAGTCTGCCCTTCAGCTGGCCCCATCTCATTCCCGGGAAACCCAGCCATAGAATTTGCGTCCTCGCTAGGTTCAGATCCCATCTCTTGAGCCTCGCCCACTGCTCCAACCTTGAAACGTAGGAATGGCCCATCACCCACACGCGACAATCAGCTGAAAGGAAAGACACCATTGGTATTACCTGTTTTTATTAGTTTGACACTGTATTCCAAGTTTCTTTCACATACGATCATACACTGTACTGCGACCCATTGCAACCCATTGGTATTCCCTGCTTTTAATCATGGATTGAGCTGCACACCAAAGTTTATTACACCTCTACAGACTGTCCTCCACAGGTTATTCATGCTACATTTAACTGCACTGCAAACATTGATCTCACATCTCTAATTCAAGGTACACTTGACTGCAAACTTTGTTTTCACATCTACAATTAAAACGTGCACTTCAGCCAAGCTTGTCGGTGATACTGACATTACTCTAACTGCTTTACTTCCAAACTGCACTGCAAACATTGGTCTCACATCTATAATTCAACGTATGCTTGACTGCAAACATTGTTTTCACATCTACAATTTAAAAAACGTGCACTTTAGCCAAGATTGTCGGTGATTCTGACACTACTCTATTGCTGTACTTCCAACTCTTCGTGACTGTACTGCGCCGCTACCCTTACACCTGAAAGTGCGGCCAATTGTGGCCACCGGACTCAAAGGCGGACATAACGCCGGTAGCAAGAGGATGACCACCTTCCCACCCTCTTGACCCCTTCCTCACCCAACCCAGCCCTGTAAGCAGCGGTGGCCGCCCCTATCCTAAAGGAGTGGCTTGAAAATTTCTGCTCTGTGTTGGGGGCTGACAACCCTGCTCTAGCCATTACTGAGGACATCACTCGCTCTAACTGAAATTTGGTCAATGGCGTGCCGTCTTCGTGAATTAAAAAGGTGCCTGCTAGCAAAGGTCTTATTTTTAGGTACTCCCTAACCAAGGAGACCGGGCAGTACCTGGGGTCCTCGAATGCATGTAAGGTGATTGACACCCCCTTCCCTGCCTGATCTGTTTTGGACTTTCGGAGCCACAGCACTAAGGGATCCCTGGCGCAGACGTCGATCATTGCTAAAGCCCTCCCTGATATGTCAGTTTTTGATTTAGCCACCAGTTCGCTGGCCCTAAAGGCCCCAAAGAATGCCAAGCAAAAGGCTGTCGAGAAAAGCTGGGCCTCAAAGCTCGAACTCGTGACGGCCGGTACTGCGTCCAACATGCGTTGGAGGGCTGGGAATTCTATTCCGGACCTTTTGTCGGGAAACTTCACCTCGTCCCTGGCCCACCCCTTCAGTGCTGCCCTGATCTGGAATGAACATGTGGGATCCACTCCGCCATTCAATTGAGTATCATGCTTTACCGCTGCCAAATGGCCGCACACCCAGGAGTGTGATTTGCCGGCCTCCCTTGCCCACACCACAAAAGTCTCTACTTGTTCTACTGTATTGAGTGCCGATGCTCCCAGGGACCGGATCACCTCGCTGAACGTTGTCCGTTGCACCGCATATCTTCTCATTGTCGACGGGGCCAGGGAGCGTTGCCCCATCCTCTTCAAACGTTCCCCCACTGAAGGAGTCGCCATAGGATAGGCGGGAATGGCGTCATCTCCTTCCCTGCCTGCGGCCATGCTTCCCGGAATCGTGACAGCTGAAAGCGAGAGAGAGCATCAGCTGCCACATTCTTGACACCTTGAACATGCCGAGCTCTGAATTCAATGTTGCTTCCCAAACCTGCCCTCACCAACTCCCTCAGCAGACTCAGAACTAGCGGGCAGTTGGCACTCAGGCCATTGATGGCTTGCACCACCGCTAAGTTATCCGACCAGAAAACAACCTTTTTGTTGGCCAGTTCGCCTGGCCACAAATGCATAGCAGCCACAATAGGGAATAGTTCCAGGACAGTTATATTTGTCGTTACTCCCTTTTTGCGCCAAGCATCGGGCCACTTCATGGCACACCATCTCTCTCTGAAAATTACTCCAAAGCCTACGCGACCTGATGCGTCCGAAAATAGACATAGTCCCTGGCTACTCTCCCAAGGCGCCCTCCATATCACTGTACCATTGAATTTCATGAGGAACTCATCCCACATTCTCAGATCAGCTTGCAAACCCGGGCCCAGTCGTACGAAATGATGCCCCTTTCTCACCCCGGCCGTCGCCTTTGCCAGCCTGCGTGAGAATACCTTGCCAGCCGGAATTACCCTTGCTGCAAAGTTCAGTTTACCCAGCAGCTTCTGAACCTCCTTGAGCGTCGTCCTACCCTTGCCCAGCATCCCTTTAATGACTTGCCTCAGGTCATCCACTTTCTCCAATGGGAGTCTGGATTCTCCTTTCAGTGTGTCAAGCTCAATGCCCAGGAACGTCAATACCTGGGCGGGCCCTTCCGTCTTTCCGGGTGCTAATGGGACACCTAAATGTTCCATCATGCCTTCAAAGGCCTGTAAAGCCTCTGCGCATTCCCAGGAACCTTCTTTGCCAAAAAAGAGGAAATCGTCGAGGTAGTGAGTCACCTGGTGGACCCCATGCCTGTACGTGAGGGCCCATTGGAGAAAAGAACTGAATGTCTCGAAGTAGGCGCATGAAACCGCGCAGCCCATGGGCATGCACCGGTCGTAGAAGAATGCCCCTTCCCACTTGAAACCCAGCAAGTGCTGACTGTCTGGGTGGACCGGTAGGAGGCGGAACGCCGACTCGATGTCAGCCTTTGCCAACCAAGCTCCCCTGCCTGTTCTTCTGATCAGATCAATGGCCATATCCAGCGAGCAGTATGAGACCGAACATGACCCTTCCTCCAACCAATGATTCACAGAGTTGCCCTCCGGGTAGGATAGGTGGTGAATCAACCTGTAAGCTCCTTGCTGCTTCTTCGGAACAACTCCTAGTGGGGATATTAGGAAATTGTTCAATGGGGGAGCGGAGAATGGACCTGCCACCCTCCCCAAGTCAACCTCTTTCCTGATCTTGTCGCTGACCACCTGTGGAAGGTCCCTGGCCGATTTTAAGTTCAAAGCGTCCCTGGGTCCCAGCGGGCCCTTGTATGGAATTTTAAAGCCGTCAACCAACCCCTCGACCAACAGTATTCGTTCTTCCACTAGCGGATACATTCTTAGCAATGGTAGGATATTCTGTAGTGCAATGGGGGATGGACCTTTGGTATGCTCTGCCCACCTGACTGCTTCAGTAATGACCTTATCGCCAAACCCCTTGCTGATTTTCATCTGTCCTAACACCTGTACCTCTATAGAAGGGTGGACCTTGGTGAGCTGTGACCGCACTCTGTGCTGTGGGGGGGAGTTGGGACCTGCTTCTCTGATCTGCGCACTCTTACCTGTGGAAAGTGGGCCTGAAACGTGGTCTAATTGCTCTCTGCTTTGTGAAGGAAAATTGGCTCTCTCGTTGTCATACTTGGTCTGTCTTATGTGCTGTTCCTGTAACCTATTGACGCGCGCTATCTGCTCCTTGGGACGAGGCGGGGGGGGTATTGTGAACGCTGGTGCAGGCGATTGCTGCGTGTTGTGCACCACATTTGTTGCATTCATGGGCAAACTTACAAGCCCTCCCCCAATTACATACTCCATTATTGAACATTCTACATGTTCCTGAGTTAAAACGTCTTTGTTCGCCTCCGTGCCCCCTCCCCCGCCCGCCCCGAAAGGGCTGTTGAAAGGACCTCCTTGGATACTGCTCCCACCTTTGCTCCTGCTCCCATTTCTTGGGCTCCACTTCGTTTTGTACCTTCTGCAATGCCTCCCTTTTGGAATTCCCAGTCCTACACATATGTTTGAACCATAGGTGTATGTCGGTGTGATCCCAACCCATATCCGGGCAACTTGCCATTGACTTCCTGAATTCTTGGTCATAATAGAACCACCCCGTCCCTCCAGACTCCCTTGCCCCTTGCTGAATAGAGTTAGAATACTCCATCAGGGCCTCGCTCTGAGCTGGGTCCTTCTGTACAATTATAGCTGCCAATATGTTGAATGCCTCTGTCCAATTTTCAATAGTCTTCTCCGGCCAACGTTGGAATCTAACCTTATCCTCCTCTTTCTTACCCATCCTCCTGGTGTCTGCGCCCGCGTTGTCATGCATTAGTAAAGTTAATATGTCGATATATTCCCTCCTCCATATACCTTCTTTAGCAGCCTGAGGTACCTGTCTGGCCAAGGAACCCCCCCCTTTTAATTTCGAGCCGGGTTTCGCCATGCCTACCGGTGAATCTGTGGTTGCCCCTCCCGATGGAAGTGGAGCCGCCCCCCCTGACCCCGCCCCCACACTCGTGACCTTCTTCGTACCAGCTGAGACCCCCTCTCTCGACTGCCCTTGACCCGCAACTGGCAGCATGGGCGGGGTGGCAGACTCATTGATATTCGGAATGCCCGTTTGAGGGACTATGCTAGTGACACTTAGCGGTACACTGGGAGTGGCAATCTGTTGGGGTACTAATGGTACGCTCGGCATGCTGTCGGAGACGATACTTTGAGGAACCATGGAGGCTGCACCCTGTTGCGTGCCGGGCAATGTTCCCCGGGTGTTGGCACTGCTGCCAACCGGGTATGGGAGCCCCGTTGGCGGTGTCTGCGCCCATACTTGGCTCACTGCGTCCACCGCCAATGGTGGGACCGACCCTTGTACTGCAGACATAGCATCTAGGCGTCTCTGAAACATAGTCATCAAATCCAATATATCGTCAATTGTCTTACCCATTTGGGCCAAGCTTGAACTTCCAGCCGCTGTGTCATGTACCACGGTCGGCACCACAGGCAACTCTACAGGTAAGTCCCCCGCCGGGGGAGGAGGTAAAGTCGGCCGACTGTTGCGTGGCGCCACCACAGCGGGTGGTGGTGGTGAAATCGGCCGCGAGTTCCGTGCCGGTACGGCCGGAAATTCCTTCTGGGTGCCCTTCCGTTTGCGATTGGATCGACGTGCTCCCTCTCCCGAAGTGCCCGGAGCCTCGTCCTGGGCCCCAGGTCGGCCATCCTCCTCAAGCCTACGCGCTTCAATGAAACCTTGTGCCCACGCTGGCCCTTTAGACTGCGCAGCCTCTAGAAATTCAGCCCACAACCCATCCTGTGGCAGGGTGGCGCCCCGGGTGCTCATCGTCACGGCTTCTACCCTTCCGGGTTCCTACGGATGTAAAAGTACAAGGGGTAAGGCACTTATCACTGCGTTCGCTACCCCCCCACGCCAGGCCTCCGTAGCGTGGTCTGCTGACCGTGATCCGTCGTCCCGCTGACCCAACTGCCCTTGACACCTCTTTCGTTTACGTGCATTACCTGTTCTACTTCCAATCTAGTTGCTGCCCAACCTTGCCGCCTTCCCGAGCCAATCTGTGGCTCCGCCCTCCTTTTAGTGTGGAGTATTCCTCTCGTCGAGTTCGGAGTGTAGTCTGAAAGAGGAACAAGATTGTCAATGTCATACACTCAGCCCTTGCCTTGCCCGACAATGTCATCACGCTGCTCTTATCTTGCCGCCATAACCGTGAATCCGGCGTCCCATGTTCTTCCCCGTGGGCAAGCACTATGCACTCCCATAATGATCTGACTGTTTCCAGGCACTCGTATATGTTGTCACTTTTTGCCATATGACACACCATGATCACAACTGTAAATTAACTGTTTAAATCTTTGCACGGGCTGGCCCTATTACCCTTATGACCAAGTTCCGGTGCTTGACTGTGTTTCCTTGGATTCACGAGTGAGTGGCCAACCCCCCGTTGTGGTAACCAGTTGGTACAACCTTCCACCCTGGCCTTCTTCACCCCGGAGAAGCGACTAATAGCGACTAATGCAGCACTAAGCATATCTGGAGACAGAGGGTATGTCATGACCTACCGATCTGCAGTGCAGAATGTTCATCATTGCTTATGACATTACCGGACTGGCCGGACATGGTGCGTGCGACGCCTGTTTGCACAGATGTGCTTTAACGTCTTTCCCCTGTCTGTTCATTGGCTCGTGGAGCATTTAGAATAACGTCCCTCCTCTAAGGATACCATTATCACCATTGTGCGACCACTCCTGTTAGGAGCTATTAGAACAGTGCTTGGTATTGAACCGCATATATATTTTACTTAGTGGCAGTGGTACTGCCAATAAGTCAATAATATTTGATTAGCGGCAATTGGTAATGCTGATAAGTCGCTACTTATGACCTCGGGTGACAGAAGCACTTAAAACTAAGTAACAATGTATAACGCTCTTTTATCACTGAACTTACACCTGAACGCAGATAACCATTAGCTAGGGACGACCGCGCGAGAATTATACACTGCCAGAGTGCAGTCCCACGAATGTGCTCGCCGCCTATGAGCCCCCCACCCCACTCTATCTTCCCCGCCCCAACCGGTACCAGCACCGCCAGAGCTCCGAATGCGGTGACCCCGCTGGCTTCCCTGCACCCGTGCCCACGCCAAGAAGCATCGCGGTAGGCAAGCCGGGGCCAACGCCGTTGTGTAGAAGGCGAGCGGAGACCAACACTAGGAAACCTCACCAGGTCTTCCAGCGTCCTCGCTCCTTGAACACGCACAATTGTTTGCTTGTTCAGAGTTTGATGGAAACTTTAATCTACGTATCACGCCTGTACTGTTTAAAAAACTCATTGCAAATATAGATTTCGTCACACCACACCTGGCTCGTCAATATTCACACAATAAATATTTACAAGAGGAAATCACGAATGAGCCTATTTTTAAGAGCGATAGCCTATTTTTTAAGAGCGATTTCAGTCAGCGCGTCCAAGTCTCTACTGGTGTCCACTGTCCTAGACATTTCCCGGATGGGAGTTGTCACATGTTGGTAAGACAACACTAATGTGCGTCCTCATTCTGCAGCAACGCAACTAATTGGGCAAACGGGCAATATTCGCGAGGGCGCTCCAATAAAATTATCATAGTGAAGTGACACTGATAATTTTGCGAACCCTACCGTTTTAGCGAACCCTCCCGTGTGTAACGAATACACTTGAGTTATAACCAGCCCAACTCCCATAACCAGAGGTCTGACCCCTCGTGGAAACAGCGGCTTTGATTTCACCCTTTCATCTGGTGCCTCCTGCCGATTGCCAGCGCCATAGGAACAGGCAGCTTTTTGTCATTTTAACCATGCAAGGGCATTTGCGGCATTGAGGCCTCTATATAGAAACTTTTTGCCGTTATGTATTTTGTGCTGTGGACGCTTGCACTACTTGCTGCTCTTAAAGTATGTTTCTATCATGGCTACTTAAACTATGTGCTGCACTTTATGTAAGCGCTATACAATATACATGTGTGCAGAATGGCTTCGTGCGTTTGCAATTACTTTCTTCATGGCTACTTAAACTATGTGCTGCACTTTATGCAAGCGCTATACAATATACATGTGTGCAGAATGGCTTTGTGTGTTTGCAATTACTTTTCTGGAGCTCGGCTCCCGCCATAAGTGCAGAATGGCTTCGTGTGTTTCCAATTACTTTTCTGGAGCTCGGCCGACACTTGTGACTGCTGCCACGTGGTGGCGCTGTTCGTGAATACAACGCTCAGAAGTGCACGGTTGCCTGCCACCTCATAGCTTTGGGGACAATAATAGTCCGACTTCGCAACATCGCGCACCATCGCCCACGCCAACGCCGTCCCCATCGTGCCAATGCTAAGGAGGGGGCTCACCAACTACAGGGGTGGGACGTTGCGTGACGGATGCTCCCAGGTGGCCTAGGCCGAGCGGGCACAACCACCCCGCCGCTTGCGAGCTGGTCCCGATGCCTGCTACTCCCGATGCCGAAAGCATCCTGTAGCGTGCCGATGCTAACATAGTTCCTCAATGGGCTCCCCCTCCGTAAAGAAGGGGGTGGGGCGTAATAAATTCATTGCCGAATGGACCCCCTATAGGTTCCAACAGCCTGATGATGCCGAGAGTGGGGGGGGGCCCACCCCACAGAAACCGCTCGACACAGTCGCTTGGGTGATATGGGACCTACCCTGCAGGCGAGCTTGGGACCTTGCCGCTAACAAGCGGCAGCAGCTGCCCGCGGGACCTCATCCTTCAATCCCCGCCCCCGTCCTGCTCCCTAACCTCCGAACCCCCGCGGACTTCACCACTTGCAATTGCGCGAGGCCGAGACAGGAGCTGGGACGGTGACCACCACGGGCCAGTGAGAGACCCCTACTAGGTCGGGGAATGAGGGGGAATAAAACAAAGCCCGCACTGACTGACCTCATGGTCAAACGACCTCGTTGCGGAGGCAGCAGCAAACGGCGTCAGGGGTCACCGACTCGTGGCCGGCAATGGCGGCGGGTGCCTCGTGGCCGGTAATGGCGGCGGGTGCTCGCAACCCGTCATGGTGCTTCTATTATTTGCGGCCGGCAAAGGCCAAGGGGGCCATGATCGCTCCACTTGCTCCCCCCTTATCGCGCCAATCTGGCCAAGTTGTCGGTAGCACCCCCCTTCCGACCGCCGCACCTCAGGGGGAATAAATCAAGGCCCGCACTGACTGACCTCCTGGGCAACGACCGCAGCAGCAAACGGCGTCAGAGGTCACCGAATCATGGCCGGCAATGGCGGCGGGTGCCTCGTGGCCGGCAATGGCGGCGGGTGCTCGCAACCCGTCATGGTGCTTCTAATATTTGCGGCAGACAAAGGCCAAAGGAGGCCATGATCGCTCCACTTGCTCCCCCCTTAATGCACCAATCTGGCCAAGTAGCCGGTAGCACCCCCCTTCCGACCGCCGCACCTCCCTCCGGTATAACCTTCCCACCCAAACCGTTCAAAATTTATCTCGGAAACTAGACCAGCAAACCCCGGCCCCCCCCGTGATCAACATCACAGGGCCCAATCAACCTGAGCACGTCCAGGGATCGGGCCGGGGGGAGACCAGGCGGATGCAACGTACCTTTGACCTCGACAATTTCACGACGGTGCGGGAGATTTACAGCGCAGAGCGGCCTCGCGGAAGAGAAGGCCGAGCCACGCTGCTGGCCAGGATATAGCTGCGAAACGCCCTCCCCCGTCCACAATGGGCCCTCCCTATTGGCTGTTGTCCGGGGGGGGCGGCAACGAGGGCGCGCTGCTGGCTGCGCTCGCCAGCTGGGTGGTACTAGGGCGCTGTCTCCCCATACTCCCCTCCGTGTCGTGGTGCCAGCGGCAGTCTAAGAGTGTGGATGAGTGGTACAGTTACCCTCTGGCACATATTGAGATCAAACGGCACCTCCTTCCCAAAATGTTCTCCTCTAGTTGATTAAATCATTTGCAAATGTGTGTTTGAACATTGAACTGTATTTTCCCTTTGGAGAAACCACTTCCACTACATGCCGATATGGGTGTGACCCCTTCCATTTCTCACTCCGGTATCCGCTTGCACACGGTTTTTGGTGAGACCTCCCTATAAAACATTTATGAAAAACTACAAGTTAGTGACTGTTCACTGAATTTTGCCTGTGCGTCCCTCAATTTGCAGAATTTCCCCTTCTTGCCCTCTCCCATAACGTATGATGATGAAGAGCCCACCAGGCTAGTGGTAATTCCACCTTCGTAAGTGCATTTTGTTAAAAAAAATCCTACTTCTCCTAATGTTGAGTTTTTAACCGTGAACTTATCATTTACACCCCTAATTCTTAAATGTCTTCATAACCTTTAGGAATCTGCTTCATGATGTTTATTTATGTAGCAGTTTTATATAGTACAAGACAAGCCTAGTGCTTTACACAAGAACAGTGCTTTACATGTGAACAGTTTTATACATAAGAACGGTTTCATACTTCTAACCAGCATTTTACTTAAGAAGAGTCTCAAAGCACAGATAGGATTGCCGTACTTGTATGTTTAGTCTCTTGATGGGGGCAAAAGGTATCTGCCATCTTCTAGTCCCAGTGCCATTCGTGTTTCTTTTCCTCACTTGCTCCCAGAAGATGCTTCACACTCTCCTAAAGTTGGTTGAAGTAGGGTTTTTTCATCTGTATCTTGACAGTCCCGCAGGATGCGGTTCCTAGCTTCTGGTCTCTCTTTGGCACTAGCTGCACCGTTTGCGCTCCCCTGGTGCCCTGTCCAGTTTACATTTACTATAGGCCTGATTCATAGAACCCTTTTGGTGATAACACCAAGTCACAACAGCAGAAAGGGAGATTTACAGTTGTCATAACCCAAAAACTTGTCAGAGAATTAGGAATGGCAGAGAACACAGGTGTTCACGAAGGATTGGTCATTGTGAATGAAGTGCACGGCCAAATATTTGTAACTTGGGGATATTCACAAACATTTGAAATAACTTTTCCTACCCGATCTGTACACCTCAGTTTAGTCTTGACAAGACCGGGACTAAGAATAGAAAAATGTGATGAGAAATGCACAGAGAGCATGAAAGGGAGGCTTTTCTCCATATATGAAAAAGTTTTCCAATTGCAGAAAAGAAGTGGAAAAAGTCAGACGTTTAAATGCACATTTCTGCCACACTTTTGGGCAGATCTATTATTTTTAGTGGAGCAAAAGTTGGTGTGTTGTACAAGGGGGGAAAAGAGCACAGACCCATGTTCATCAAAAGTGGTCTGCTGTTGTCACCACTTGTGCTGGTTCACTATAAAGGCTGCCTAGCACCACGCACAACCTTTGCACCATGGTGCGGAGGTGTGTGCACGCTGTCTAGCTTAAGATTTGTACTGGAAGAATACCATTGCAGTGCACAATCCTATCCTAGCCAAATTCTGAAACACTTCACACATTGCTTGTGCTGTACAATGCAGCACAAATGCAATGCACAGAGTGTTTGGAAAAATTAAACCATTATCCTTGTCAGTGACTATTTCAAGGAGGTGTTAGTTTTTGATGCAAAGCCTTGTCTGGCTATCTTAACAGAGTAGGCTTTGAGTGAAAAAAACAAGGGCACTTGCACAGACTTTCCCAGGTAACTCCCCTTTGATGCAAAGTGGTACAAAGCAGCGCACAACACTATTTCTGCTAAGAAAAGGTCACATTTCCAGCACAAAACACATTTAGCTCTGGAAAGTAGCTACCCGTGCAAGCCTTTAATCACAAGCAGTGCTGGCTGCACGTTGTAGACAAGGGCCTTGCACTTGGAGATTGTTAACATTTCAAAGCAGAATTGTAAGGGAGAAGGCATGAACAGTTTTATGGCTATATCAACACCAGAATAAACAAGCATTTGCAATGCAATAGGTCGCGCATTTACGAGAGTACCCAGAAGGTAGTGCTCGCGTCGGCCATTGGGAACGGGTTAAAAACCAAAACATAAATAAAAGGCATTGTCACTTACAATGCCAATAGCTCAAACATGCGTAAATGCGAGACCTATTGCATTGCAAATGCTTGTTTAATATGGGTTTCACTATAGACTACTTCCAAGATGGGGGAGTAAAGGCTCGTTGAGGCTATCCAGGAGAACAAAAGAGAATACACCCGTGCCCAGCAGTCGCTATTGGATTTAATTATCACTGCCGGAATATTGTCAGAGCCTGCAGCACTTAGTAGCTTAATCTGATTAAACTGCCCTTATCTCGTTTCCTGAGAAATGGGTGGAGTGGAGATTCTTGTTGGAAGTACACTTAGGCCTGACTAAGGTAGAAAGGCTACCATATGGGTCTGCCAGATTCCCTGCCCATATATCCCCCGGAAAAACACATGTTAGGGCCCCTCTATTAATGCAATTGAATTGATTCACTTCTGACGTGTACCTGGGTGTGAGAACCTGAAATGTAAAACTTACTGGCCAAGGAATACTTTGCTACTAAGTGATATGTTGAGATTATCGCTATAGCATAGAAGGATCCTCCTGCACTGGCTTGTATCCACGGTACTCCGTGAGTGCGATGGAGTCCAATACTAAGGCATGGGACCTAATCACAATATTTACTGCATTTTAAAACCTACCTTCTCTTGTGTGTTTTCCCACGTAGAGTGTGAAAATAAGACAGCGTTCCCACGACGGTCCCAGGTCTAGAGAAGTATTCGTAAACTCGGATGAGAAATACTTCTAACCAACTTGAGGATTGGGGTATCCCTCGTTTCTGTGCCTCTTCTAATGTATGCAGATAGAGGAGAGTCCCTCCGCTGTTCTTAAGAGCTTGACAATTGATGTGCCCATACACTCACATGAGTGCCTGTGTAATTTTAACCGCATGAGCACATTTTTAATTATGGTGGATCAATCAAAATAGTCGAGAAACAAAGTACAACACAGAGATGTACTAGCGAGGATTATTTGATAATGGTGGATAGAGAGTTTTCTGAGGGGGAGCGAAACATAATTTGTATGTGATGTTTCCCTTACAGTAAATGTACATCCTACTGGAAAAGTAGAAGGTGTATCAGAAAAAGAAATTCTGATAAATACTTTGCTTGCAACAAAGACCACCAGCACCAAGGGATCCACACCCTGAAGAAGACCTCGTTGACCCAAGGGGGCTAAATAGGAAGGCCAAAACATGTTGGAAATTGCAGCGGGGATCTAGGGGTAGTTAGCCCTCCTGTATAGCCCCAAATCACTTTAATTTTTCATCCTGCCAAGGGGAACCAAGAATAAAGGTAATAGAAAGGTATCTCCTTAGACAGTTTTAACTTATCTTCTTTTCTGCACTTGGGATCCCTTCTCAAGGGGATATTTTTCCCTTTCACAAAATTCTCTTTTTCTACCTTCTATGTATCTATCTCCCTCACGACTGTATATATACAAAAAACAGTCCTCCGTCCAGTGTGTTGGTCTGCACTTGGACGTTTGCAGCGGCCCTTTGATGAAGCATGCCACTGCATAGTGGTTGAGCGCCGTATTAAGAAATATTTCTATTTTCCGTCTCTCTCTTGTTTCTTGCTTAGTGGGAACAGGAACCTTATAACGTAACCCACTGTTTTCATCCCTGGCCTTGTTTTTACGGTCCTTCTCTTTTTTGTGAGTTCAAGATATCGAAAGGGGAGTCATAGAAGGCTTATTCCCTGGACGCTTTTTGGGATTTTGATAAATTTCTGCCCAGAACTCTCGTTGATCCACTGATTGAATAACCTTCTGCATCTGGTCCCACTTGCTATGATAGTAAGAGGCTTTTTTCTCTTAATCGGTTGTCTGTATTGGGACTTAAGCTTGGCCAACTCCTGGTTAAAACCACAATCTGGGCGCAGCCTGGCCTGTTTGGTTGCAAGTCTCACAAAGCATTTCATTTTCTGACAACATAGATCAAACCAACCCTTCCTTTTAATGTGACAAATTGCCTGTGTCCCACCATTTCTAACATTTATGGATATGCAACCCAACGCAATGATCAAGATCTCATTAAACCATAAGATTCTGTTCTAATGACTCACGGAGAAAACCTCAGTCTTTTCTGTTAATTGGTACGCAGCTAAAAGCTGAAGGTGAGCGGGGTCTAAACAAGTTGTGAGCCTCCATGGGTAAGATAATTTCAAGGGCAGTACCTTCTCCACAGCCACTGGCTTGTAGAGATGAAAAGCAGCTCAAGTGGCCCAATGGGCCCTACCCTAATACTTTGCCGAAGTCTTGAGAGTCAAAACTGGCAGGCAGACATAAACATGTATTCAATCAGGCCCGTCGTAAGGCCCTGCTGGAAAATTGCGGATGCTGGCATTTTATTTTTAAATCGACCATTCCAGCAGACCATACCATTGTTCACCAGCTATTGGCTCAGTGCCTTGGCCTCCCGCTTGATGGTGCAGGAAGGGAACAAGGCTGGAGAAATGTTTTATCAATCCAGAACATCCTCCATCTGTATATCCACATGGAAAGGGTACATGTGAGCTTTGAAATACTCAGCCAGATAAGTCAGAGCTACTGCTGTGTCGTAGTATTTCAAAGCAAAGGAATCAGCCCTATAGCCTTCATCATTAGCTTGTAATCCTAATCAACAGAAGCCAACAAAAGCCTGCTGTAATGAGAATAAACTTTCTCACATGGCAAAAACTGCAGTACAGGGATTCTTTGTCAGCCTAAGCACAAAACATCTGCCAAATAAAATGCTGTACTCTGGGTAATCAACATTAAGGCGGAGCCAAAGCTTTTCTCTCAATCGTATTTCTTGGAGCTATTTTTCTTTTGCTCACATTAGGTCTAACAACAGCTGTGGTGTCAAGCCAGACCTAATGGCGCTGAATGCAAGTTAACATCCAAATTGGATGCTAAAAAGTTCATACGCTGCACAGAATGGTGTTTCTTATTTCACACACTAAACAGAGGAGGTATTGTCCCATAGTTCCTAGCTTTGGTGAATTCTGAAGGCTTCCAAAGCCATATCATGCAGGACATAGAGAGATGCTTGTTAAAGTTATTACATTCCTCCTTGTTATTGCACTTGCACTGGAACTGATAGTTGCAGCAATAAGAGAATCCCACAACATGAGTGTCCTTTTTTCATTGCCACCATGACGTCAGAAAAGAAAATCATGGTGTGCAGACATCTACTGCCACTTTTTTAATCAAATACTCTGATTCCTGCAATTGATGAGGGACTTCTCATTTTTTTCAGCTATAAAGTCAAGTGGGACAAAAGAAATGTCTGATTCTGACAAAGCACACAACTATTTGCTTAAATAATAGTACAAGTTCACAACCATCCCAAATACTGAGAAATCATAATAAATAGGGGTCAGCAAAAGGAGGAGCTCACATTCACTCCCTACTTGGAAGTGTGGAAGCAGACTTTCTGTGTTGCATAAGTATGCCATTGACATATAATTGAACACTTTGGGCCTATTTTAATTTAACAAATGAAACATGAAACAACAATAATGTTTCTGAAGTTAAGCTTAAAAAACATTCCCAACTAAAGTAAAAAAGAAGGTTTTATTATGCATCAATAATCAATAACAGTGATATCTAAAACTAATTAAACATTATTTAATTAAATATTAGTATGTACTATTAAAATATTTGTATTAATATTTGTAGATATTTTAAATTATGTAATTTAATTTTACATGTGTAACGGAGCCTTTGGGTCCAGGAGGCGGTGCGCTGTCAGGAAACTGACCATGTAGTGCTCCGTACACAGGACACAAGCGGCCCCTTTAATTCTCCTTGGATGGTGACGGAGGCGGAGTCCGAGGGAGTGACGTTGGCACCAGTCGTCCAATCAGCAAGAGACGCAGAGGAGAAGATGGAAGGAGGCAGATACCAGAGCGCATCTGCCAGGAAGTCGGAGAAGAGAGCCGAACAAGTGGAGAAGACGCCGGAGGAAAACCCGAGAGGCGTCAACATCGTCGAGGGTCCTGCAGCTCAACCGGACGAGCAGAGTAGGAGCAGTAAGCCAGGAGGCCAACGCACTGACGAGCCGCCCGCCACTCTCCAGGAGGAGCATGGCTGAAGCAGGTAAGTCGCCGCTTACGGGGTTCTCTACTTCACAGGGAGGGAATAGGTAGTGCTTTGCGGGTGGACACCGCTGCGTTCTTTTTTTTTTCACGTGGTGACGGCACTCGGTGGTCCCTCACTAACCCTTCCCTGTTACTTAGAGTCCACTAGACTTCTCCACTGATCCGTGGTTGGTTTTTTTTCTTCCCATATCTCCTGTGTCTGCTGTGAGAACCCGAATCCATAAGGAACCCAGCCTGGTTACCGCCTACGAAGAAGATTGGAAACAGAAGACACCTGTGGGACTTTTCCTTTTTTTTTTTTAACAACCACTGAATAAAAGCATATCAAAAGACAATCCCGGTGTCCCACGTTGACTAAAAGGGAGCAAGGAGCTCATATTAACACACCCTCCCTAGGAGATCCCAACAACATGATTTCCTGGGTGCTGGGCATACGATGGCCCTGGTTATGTTGGACCTAAGCGCTGCCTTTGACATTGTGGCACATTACACCTTGCTGCAGTCCATACTAATATTATAAAGAGAGAGCCCAAACCTTTGAGGCGGGAAATCTCAGTAACCACAGCACCAATCTCAACACCCAATACAGCGTTGGAAAGGGCAGTTGCAGCAGAAGGACATAGGCTATGCAGACGGCCACCATATACATTTTTTAATTTTTTAAAATTGTTTTTATTAACTTTTCAAGAAACAGTGGTGTTCATCACAATCATACAGTGCAAGACATACAATTGTACCATAGGACACCATATACATTTAAAAGGTAAAAGAACCGTGCCAGCAAAGTAGTCCCTTGTGGGCGTGTCTGCGTTGTGCTGTGGGCGTGGGCTGGGGGCGTGACTAACGCTGGAGGCGTGTGGTACGGCCATCACATTGTGGGCGTGTGCTGGGGACATGACAAACGCTGGGGGCGTGACAAACGCTGGGGGCGTGTGTGCGCCCTTCATGCCATGTGAGTCATACATACAAGCGCCAATTACGTTGCTGCGCAGCATCAAGGGGCACGCTGGGGGCGTGAGAAACGCTGGGGGCGTGTGTCCCGCCTTCATGCCATGTGAACGCAATTGCGCCGCGTCAAGGAGCATGCTGGGGGCGTGAGAAACGCTGGGGGGGGTGTGCTACGTTCCGCCCTTCATGCCATGTGGGTCGTACATTAATCAGAAGATCGTCTGCTGTGGCCGTGCGCTGAGAGCATGACAAACGCGTTCAGCTGGAGGCCTGGTAAGTAACATTACTGCAGCCTCTCCTGCGCGCTGTTACTGAACTCTCTACTATCAACCAGGGCTCTAGCCGGGCTCAGGCGGCGGATCAGTACACTAATTACACGCGCCTGATAACATCAACCAGGGCTGCAGCTGGGCCTCAAGCGGGGGAACACGCGCCTGCTAACATCAAACAGGCCTGCATCTGGGCCTCAAGCGGGGGAACACGCAAATGAGCGTGTCTGCGGGGACAATTACTGCAGCCTCTCCTACTCGCTGTCACTGAACTTACTCATTAAACGGATTTACCCGCGGCTGACAACTCTCTCATTCAACGACATTACACTCGCCTGCTAACATCAACCAGGGCTGTAGCCGGGCTCAGGCGGTGGATCACTACACCAATTACACACGCCTGCTAACATCAACCAGGGCTGCAGCTGCCCCTTCTCCGTCCCTATTCTAATGAAACAAACAATGTTGTCTACCGCGAGATTTTAAAATAAATTGCCCTTGCCAAATACACACATAGCACACATTCTATTTCATACCCGGACAACGTCGTGACGGGCTGCTAGTGTCTGAATAAAGGCGGTGTCTCTGTCCCAGCTTTGAAATGGCTGAAATCCTTCCTGGTAGAGTGAAGCTTTCAGGTCAGACAGGGGGCGCACTACTCCAAGGATGTCATGCTGGAGTAGGGTGTGCATCAGGGCTCTGCTCTGAGCCCTACCTTGTTTAACTTATATGTTACTCCTTTGGCAGAGACAGCGCAGGGCTTTGGAGGGGGGTTGTCTCATATGCCGACGATATCCAATTGGTGATCTCCCTATCTCGAGCACCAGATGTTGCTGCCTCTAATTTCAGGGCATGCATGCAGGAGCTTGCCTCCTGGATGGCTAAGAACTGCCTGAAGCTAAATGGCAATAAGACTGAGGTGCTTGTGGTGGGGGTAATGCATCAAGTTGGACGTCGACATGGTGGCCTCCTAGCCTAGGCCCCACTCCTGTACCTTGACAAAAAATCTTGGAGTCTGGTTGGACCCCAGTCTCTCGTATGAAACTCACACGAGACGTGTAGTGGGGAAATGTATTGGAGTCCTTAAAAACGTATGGAAAACAATGGATCTCCTTCCCTGAGAGGCTAGGAAGACGTTGGTGCATGCCCTCCTTACATCCCGCCTAGATTATGGCAATATTCTTTATCTGGACGCCACTGCTAAATGCCTTGGGAGACTGCAGGATGTGCAGAATGCCGCTGCGCGACTGGTGCTGGCTCAACCTAGGAGGGCGGCCTCAAAAAAAGCCTTAGATACTTTGCACTGGCTACCTATTAGGAAGCGAGTGATGTTTAAAACATTAGGTACATGCCATCGTATCACCCAGGACAAGGGTCCCTCATATCTGAAGGACCTTGTCACCAGCTATGTACCTGGAAGGTCTCTGAGATCTAGTGGAACTGGCCTGTTGATAGTGCCTAAGGTGAAGAAGGCCAGAATGGGAGGTAGATCCTTCCGGTTCTTGGCAGCCCAGAATTGGAACAAACTCCTGCTAAACCTCCGTATAGAGACCTCTGAAGTTAGGTTTAGGAAGGCGCTTAAAACCCATCTGTTCTCTGGATAAGCAAGGTTTGAGTGCCTTGGAACCGGGCAATGCTACTTTTCTCTCACCTCAGCGTGGGGACACGCCGAGATGGCGTAATCATGCGCTTTATAAACTCTGTTATTATTATTATTATTTCCTATGGGGTTTTATTTTAAGTCCCTACAGTATCAGTGGTTGTCTATATGTGGTGCCTGACTTACTACTGTTTCTTTTCTGGCAGTAGTAACTTACACTTGTAAATTTGGCTCCTACCCATTTTTCAGGGGCTGGAAGTGGGGAAGTCTACATTTTTTAGTAACTTTACAGTATGATTTTGTGAAGAGCCGAAAGTAGTGAACTTGCTCAAAAGAGTGGAGGCGAATTACACTTGTACATTACTCTTAAGTGTAATTTAGCTTTTTTAATAGCCACATGAGAGTCTATGGTACGGAAAATCACACATACTGACCCCATCGTTCTCAGTACATAGGTTCCATCTTACAATCTTATGCCTGCTTATGCGAATTAGCTAATTATCTCTTGCACCAGGCATCCTACTATTGGTTTGAGAATTTTATTATGCTAGTACCAAGATGTGAAGCTCCTTAACTCGTTAATCGGGTGCATTAACTACTTCGAGTCAGTACAAAAATAACTCTCTATACTCATTAAAATGCTCAAACCCACCTTCTAACTCAATGACAGCCTACCAGCCATCATCACCAAGGTCAACATAGTCTTTGCCAAGGTATAGCCTAAAGGTTCAGTGACTTAATATTGAGGGACATAATATAGAATGCCCAAAATATCGACTCCAAAATATCGAAGGACAAAATATAGAATCCCTATCTACAAACAGGTAAGTACTAAAATATCGAATCCAAAATATAGATTGTTAAAAATATATTTAACCAAAATATTGATTTTTTAAAATATATTAAAAAGAATATAACATTATTTAAATATTACAAACAATTAAATAAAACATACTTAAAATAATGTAAAAAATCTTAAAATATAAAAATATTAAATGTAATTTAAAAAAAGTAGAGAATTTGTTGGATAGCGATAGGGTAAAAATTACTATTCCCACTAGAGTGAGTGCAACAGTATGGAAAGCATTGGGTAGCGTAGGGGTAGAAATTACTATTCCCACTCCAAAGAGTGCAACAGTAGGGAAAGCGTTGGATAGCATAGGGGTAAACATTACTATTCCCACTCCAGAAAGTGCAACAGTAGGGAAAGCGTTGGATAGTGTAGGGGTAAACATTACTATTCCCACTCCAAAGAGTGCAACAGTAGGGAAAGCGTGGGATAGCGGGGGGGGGTAAAAATTACTATTCCCACTCCAGAGAGTGCAACAGTTGGGAAAACGTTGGATAGCGTAGAGGTAAAAATGACTATTCCCACTCCAAAGAGTGTAACAATAGTGAAAGCGGGGTAGGTAAAAATTACTATTCCCACTCCAGAGAGTGCAACAGTAGGAAAGCTTTGGATAGCGGGAGGGTAAAAATTACTATTCCCACTCCAGTGAGTGCAATAGTAAGGAAAGCGTTGGAAAGTGTAGGGGTAAAAATTACTATACTTTACTATCAATACTTACAACAAAAAATACTTTTTTACTTTATTACAAATAAATCACTTCCCACCCTATTGCCCTATAAACCCACTCCAAATAAATACATATAACATAATTATCAATTAATCAATTAATACGAATTATTTACCAATTAATAAAAATTAATTACCAATTAATAAAAATTAATTACCAATTAAAAATTATTTATCAATCAATTAATTATCAATACATATAAAAAATAATTAATATTTAATTAACTATAATTAAATTACTTCCCACCCTATTCCCCTATAAACCCACAACTCGCTACGGAATTAAACTACGCAAAAATTCAATTACATAACATTCATTACTTACATTTTTTTTTATAATACATTACAAAATTAATACATAATTTTAATACATATACTACCATACATAACACTAAAACAAATTCGATATGATAGAAATCGATATTTTAAATGAGATATTATGGAATTCAATATTTTATACCCTAAATTCGATATTCTGGGCTGTCTATATTTTAGTAATTCGATATTCTGGGCTGTCTGTATTTTTGATTCGATATTTTGGGCAGTCTATATTTTGGAATCGATATTTAGGGTGTTCACCTATCGTAAAATCATTGCTGCTTCCCTTAGCCTAGAAATGTTCCCTGTCTCGCCTGAAACAAAATCAAATGGCCCTTCTGCTAAGAAAGCATGAACTTCACCTGAACTGCCAGCAATTTTCCACTTTACCTCCTTAGGCAAAACCTTGGAAAAATGTGTTTCTCTGCAGCTCATCAATTTCATCAGCATAGGTTAACTTCTCGCGGTTAACCAGTCTAGTTTCAGAGCTGGCATGGAGATTGCCTCCCTAAAAATCCTTGACACCATTCACTGTATTCTAGAGAGACCACATGCTTCCATTCCCTACTAGACCTCACAGCCTTCAATACCATCAACCATAAACAAATCCTTGCCCTGCTTTTTCAGTGCTTTGGAATGCAAAGAATGGTTCCAAAGTGATTAGAATCAATTCTCTATAACAGCTCTCAATCTTTGAAATTGAAAGCATACTCTCTCCCCAATGTGGTGTTCTACAATGACTCCATCCTGGCTCCCAATCATTCTAGTATTTACATGAAGCCCATATATGAAATCTGCCAGCTACAGGGATCTGCATACATCAAATTGGGGATAACACCCAAATCTACCTCATGCCTACCTCTTATAGTCCTGATTTTTTTTTAAACTTCACTCGTCCCTCTGTTCACAACGATATTTAGTCAGGATTTATGAAACCTTTTTTCACCCTAAATCATGATAAACTTGAATTGTTCCTGTTCTCTCTCAAATAAAAAAAATCCCCAATCTGCTAAACAATCTGAATATTCCTGACTTTTGCCTACCACTATCCCCACCCCTGTTTTCCCCTTCAGGATCATACTGGAGCATTCCTTATCCTAAATGGGATACTGCACATCAATAAACTCCCCAATCCAACAAAGTTCTACCTGCGAGCCTTGAAGGTCAAACCTCTGTTGTCACTACCTCTTCTGAAATCACCAGCCCATTCTTCGATTCTTCCTAGACTGGTCATGAGCAACACTATGCATGTGGCCGTCCCCCAAACAGCTCTCCTTTCACTGAAAGCTGCCATGCATCCTGCGGCCAGACATGTTTCTTTAACTAATAAATTGATCATTTCACCCCAATCTTGGCTGGCTACTCTGGCGCCATATTGAGGCAAGGATGATGTTGGGAGTCTGGCGTACAAAGCTATTCATATCGACTCCCTGCTCAAACACTCAGTTGGCTCTAGATCTTCTACAAGCAAAAATAACCTTCATCTCAAATCATCCTGTTTCAAAACTGTTCACAAACAACAATTGTCTTTCTCAGGAGCAGCCTCTCTTCTTTGAAATTCTCTGCCATTTGGCTTCAGAACAAAAAACACACTGATGTCTTTACTCAAGCATCCCAAAGTACACATTTAGATTGTACTTCTCTCTTTTAAGCCTTACTGTTAAGTTGAGATCTTACTTCCAACTAGCAATCCTACTCCCTACCCTCCCCTTTCTCACTTCCTCCTCTGCATTCAGACCCTACAATACCTTCCTTCCTGCCTATCCCTTGGCTCTCTTTCCCTATTCTCTCTTCTTCCTCTGCTTCCACTCTTTTCCAATCCTTCCTTCCTTCCCTCCCTCCTCTCTGTCACATTACACCTCCCTCTCAGACTCCCTCTACTACCTGCTCTGTTATTTCTCAAACTCTCACTCCTTACCCTATCTCTTTCTCTCTCTATCTCCTCTGTATCTTTTTCTCCCTCACACTTGTACTCTCTTCACTCTTGCTTTCAGCCTCTCACTAACTCTCACTTTCTTCCCATCTCACACACCTAATTACCACTAATATAGCTTCTGTCAATATCCTCGCCACTCTAGTCCTTTCTACTCACTGCTTCAGCTACTAGTACATTCGCCCCATCTCCTCCTTCCTCAACCTCGCTCTCTCCTATACCACTCTCTCGTTTCCGTTCTCCCCCCTAGTTTACTTGCCCTCTTTCTCTTTTATCAAGTTATAAATTATTCTAGTTCCATTTCTTGAATTGTTGCAATTACCATCTTTTTGTGTTCTCTGTATCACTATGATGTCACTACGACTACTTGTAAAAGAGATATACCATATGGTTCTTGATGCTAAATAAAACAGTTAATTAAGTGAATTAATTATCTAATCAATACACCCAGGCCTCCTAACAGACATGCCCAGGTGCCCAAACTCAGCTTTCAGTAAACAATGAGGTTTCCTGCACAACTACTTCTTTATGGGCTATCGACCGAAATAAGTGGTTCTCTGCGTGAAGAGGTTGCTGGTGAGGAGGCAGATCCCCGCGACACGCAAAGGTCGCTTGAGGTGCAAACTAATGTGGGGAAGGTGGATGCCACAAGAAAAATAATTATACCTGCAACTCCTCCAGTAAATTATACAAGAGGCCACACTTTATTAAGTGTTTGTTATTGCTTATTGTTTAGAGTTCTCCTGTTAAGAAATAAAAGGTGGCCCCTTTCATATAACCATCCACTGAAAACCGTTAATGAGTGATAACGAGTCTCTAAAATCCTTTGATTTAGGAATTTATAGAGCCCATGACTCACCCCATAAGGGTATCTCCGCGCTAGGACTCAATGACACTCCATCAGACAAATCAGAAGGGAAGAGTTTTCAGTTGTCTTCTGAATAACAGGAGGTCCAGACACTGTCGCAGGTGGAAAGGTAGACTGTTCCAAAGCCGGGGGCGAAGATGGAAAAGGCTTTGCCTCCTTGTAGTCATTTGCTTTTACATGTGGATTATGAATTTCTGATAGGAAAGTTGTGTTTGAATATTCGTTCTGAGAATTGAGTGTTTCTTATAACTTCCGTAGAGTTGATATAGTTAATAACGTAGCTATAATAAGGGGCTCAACGGACAACTAGTCAGATGCACTAACAACCTTAAAAAAGTCAAGAGAGATTACTTGCTAGAAGTTCTAATTTAACAGAAGCCCTTGACATGTCCAAGAGAATGGAGCATACTGCCATATGCCTAAAAGAAATTAAAGGGTCTCTAATTTCACAAACAAGGTCTTCTGACATCAACAGCGTTTCAGACACTGGCAGTGTGTTGAATAAAAGATGTGCATATACAGAAGAAAAGAACCAATTAGGAAAACTCAAATGTTTCTAGTGTGGCAATAACAACCATCTGGCTAACAGTCCTAAATGTCCTAACAGAAGTGGAATTTGTAGGAAGTGAGGAAAAGGGACTCTGACATTTTGCCAAGGTTTGTAGGGAAATGTAAAATAAGAATACAAATACGTTAAACACAATATGAAAGAGAATGGGGAGGACACCAACATTATTTTCCTAGTAAATTCCATGGAAAAAGAGGAAAAGGTACACTACCCTACCTATAATATTGTCTTAGAGAGGGATATTTTTTAAAATGTATGCTGACAGTTGCTCTCCATACACATTACTAGATGAGAAAAAGATTTTTGGAAAAGTGTGCGGGAAAACGTCTTTTTTAAACCCTGACATAAAACCAGGGGGACACAATAAACACTCTTTACCTCTGACAAGAATGTTGAAAATACAAATTTCATTTGTAGACAGGAACACTGTGACAAGATCTACATAACTAAACAGGGGTGCAACTTTTAAGATGGAAACATCAAAATTATTTGGGAATCAGACTAGGTACCAATAATGAAGAACAAGATAAACTGTAGACGCATCTATAACTGGGGTTAAAATAAGTGAGGAATTCCTGAAGTATTTTTGGAAAACTTGTATTACTCAAGAAATTCTTGCACAAAATCCAGTTAAAACATAATGCAGTCCCTACCATGTATGAAACATATTCAGTTCCTTTCCTTATGAGATACCCAAAAAAAAGAAAATTAGATAAATTGGTGGATCAGAGAGAACAGAGGATAACCACATAAAAAACACAATGGAGATACCCATGTGTGTGGACCTGAGAGACTTGAACCAGAATATTTGTGGAGACAGACACCCTTTGCTGAACATTGATGCAATGTATCCTGAAG
This sequence comes from Lissotriton helveticus, assembly GCF_964261635.1. NCBI lineage: Eukaryota > Metazoa > Chordata > Amphibia > Caudata > Salamandridae > Lissotriton > Lissotriton helveticus. Next base: position 1,316,676,000 of record NC_136065.1, on the reverse strand, counting down.
GATATTGAAAAAGTGATGTGCTTCCAAGATGGTACAAAAGGCGGTGGTGATGGACGGAGCATCTGAACGAATCAAACACTCACACCCAGTCAACAGATCTGGGTTTAATCCATCACTGTTCTTTAGCCCACTCTGCCACCCCAGTTCAGACATGGCCATATGCAAATCAGTCTGACCCTGTGCCTCATGGGAGCAGTCCAGCCCGAACTGCCAAGCCATGCCTTCCCTGGACCGGAAACAAGCTTCCGAGGATCGGTTTCTGGCATTTCAGCCGTCTTCAGCCCGGCGTGCTTGAATCCAGTGGCAAAGTGAGCAAGGGACTCACGTCTGAGCATACCCTGCCAACTTATGGCGAACAAAGTGGTACAAAAGGGGGTGGTGATGGACAGAGCATTTGAACCAATCAAACACTCACACCCAGTCAACAGAACTGGGTTTAATCCATCACCGTTCTTTAGCCCAATCTGCCACCCCAGTTCAGACATGGCCATATCCAAATCAGTCTGACCCTGTGCCTAATGGGAACAGTCCAGTCCAAACTGCCAAGCCATGCCTTCCCTGGACCGGAAACAAGCTTCCGAGGACCGGTTTCTGGCATTTCAGCCGTCTTCAGCCCGGAGTGCTTGAATCCAGTGGCAAAGTGAGCAAGGGACTCACGTCTGAGCATACCCTGCCAACTTATGGCAAACAAAGTGGTACAAAAGGGGGTGGTGATGGACAGAGCATCTGTACCAATCAAACACTCACACCCAGTCAACAGATCTGGGTTTAATCCATCACCGTTCTTTAGCCCACTTTGCCACCCCAGTTCACACATGGCCATATGCAAATCAGTCTGACCCTGTGCCTCATGGGAACAGTCCAGCCCGAACTGCCAAGCCATGCCTTCCCTGGACTGGAAACAAGCTTCCGAGGACCGGTTTCTGACATTTCAGCCGTCTTCAACCCGGCGTGCTTGAATCCAGTGGCAAAGTTAGCAAGGGACTCACGTCTGAGCATACCCTGCCAACTTATGGCAAACAAAGTGGTACAAAAGGGGGTGGTGATGGACGGAGCATCTGAACCAATCAAACACTCACACCCAGTCAACAGATCTGTGCTTCCAAGATGACATTTTAATAAATGAGGTATCAGAAAAGGAACACAATACCATTCTGAGGGATGTTGTAAAGAAACTCCAAAAAGCAGGTCTTGCTATAAAATGAGAAATCTTTAGGATCAGAGTAACTTCAGTGGACTATTTGTGACATACAATTAAACTCATGATGCTATAATGAATTTCATTCCCTGACGAATAAAGAGGAACGTAACCCCTTCAGTGCGTCGGACCGCAGTGAGCGACGCACTAGTGCTCATGTGCGGTGGATGTGATTTCTTTCAGCTAAATTTAAGGTTTGCAGGGGGTTCTGGGTAGGAACATGTTGAGGGATCCATGCAAGCCTTAACTCCCTGGCACCCCTGGGTGTCTAGTCTTCAGAAATGTTTGGGTTTGATAGGTTTCCTAGGTTGCTGAGCCTGAGGCCAAAAACCTAGGCGACCCACCCCTGCAAAACCAGTTTGTTTTGTGATAGGTAATTTTGATGTTTTCAAAATACGTTTTGGGCTCTTCCCTGCCTCAGGCACTTAGCCCACCCACACAAGTGAGGTACCACTTTTATCGGGAAACTTGGGGAATGTTGGGTGGGTGGAAGTTTGTGGATGCATGCAGATTTCAGAACTTTCCATCACAGAAATGTGAGGAAAATGTAATTTTTTTATCCAGCTGAATTTGAGGTTTTGCAGGGGATTCTGGGTAAGAAAATATTTGGGTATCCACACACCCAATACCTCCCTGGACTCCCCTGTGTGCCTAGGTTTCAGTAAAGTCTGGGTTTGGTAGGTTTCCTTAGATGGATGCCGAACTCCGGCCAAAAACCTAGGTGACCCCCCCCCCCGCAAAACCAGGTTGTTTTGTGATAGTTCATTTTGATGTCTCCACAATACTTTTTGGGCCCTTGCCTGTCGCGGGCACTAGGCCTACCCATACAAGTGAGGTACCATTTTTACCGAGAGACTTTGGGAAATGTGAGGTGCATGGATGTTTGGGGATCCACGCAGATTCCTGAACTTTCCATCAAATAAATGTGAGGGAAATGTGTTATTTATTTTACAAAGTTTGAGGTTTTGATAGGGAATCTGGGTAACAGAACCTGGTGAGCGTCAAACAAGTCACCCCATCCTGGATTTCCCTGGGTGTCTAGTCTTCAAAAATTTACAGGCTTGCTAGGTTTCCCCAGGTGCCAACTGAGCTAGGGTCCAAAATCCACAGCTAGGCACATGCAAAGAAGGGTCAGTTTTTACTAGAAAAATGTGGTATGTCCTTGTCGCAGTCACTAGGCATACCCACACAAGTGTGGTACCATTTTTATCGGGAGATTTAGGGGAATACAGAATTGTAGAACAACTGTTATTATCTATTGACTTTCTATGCATTTCTGCCTTCCAAATGTAAGACAATGTGTAAAAATGAAGTCACTTTGAAAAAGGTCCTATAATTCACATGCTAGTATGGGTACCTCAAATTTCAGAGATGTGCAATTATCTGCTGCTTCTAAACTACAAATTGTGTTCCCATTTTGGAAATACATAGGTGTCCTTGATACCTACTCTTCACTCTTTATTTCTTACCAAATGAATTGCTATATGCCCGGTACACAATGAAAAACCATTGCAAGACGAAGCTCAGGTATTGGCTCTGGGTTCCTCGGGTTCTTTGTGAACGTACAAGTCCTATATATTCCCACAACCCGAAGGGTCGAGCGGATCTAACGGTATATTGCTTTAAAAAATCTGTCATACTTAGAAGTTACAGGTAAAAACGTTTGCACAAATGGCTGTTTTCTTCAATACATTTTCAATATTTCTGTAACTGTTAGTTTCTGTAAAAAAAACTTGAAGGATTTACACAAATAACCCCTAACTGAATTCAGAATTTTGTCTACTTCTCAGAAATGTTTAGCTTTCCAGGATCCAGTAAAATGTCAAAATTGTGTCGAAAATTTTGGTTTTCCGATAAAAGTCTGCCTGTCCCTGAAAGTTTGGACTATGGTGATTTTAGCACCACAAACCCTTGTTGATACAATTTGCAGAGAAAAAACAGACGCTTTCTTCTCAGCACTGTTTCCCCATTTACCCAAAACAACCCAAAATGTAGCTGTATGTTGCCTAATTTCTGGGTCCTGTCTAGGGGAATCTACGTACCCTAGATACCTTTAAAATCCCCATAATGTTGGAAGAAAAGGACGCATATTTGGTGTGGATATCCTATGTTGATAAAAAGTTACAGGGCCCTAAGCGCGAACTACCCCAAATAGCCCAAAAATAAGGCTTAGCACGGAGGGAAGGCCTAGCAGCAAAAGGGTTAAATCATTACTAGGAGTAGCAGATTAAATGTCCAAATATTTAATATGCTTTGCAGACCAAGGTCACACACTGAGGTCCTTACTTAAAAATAATACCCCATTTGAATAAAACAAGATACAACATATGCCCCATACATTGGCAAATTTGGTACCAATCTCAAAACCATTGTAACCACTGATGCCAGTAACAAAGGTCTTGGACCCACCTTATCCCAAATTGTGGAAGGTAAGGGGAAAATAGTAGTGATTGTGTCCATAGCGCTTAAAGGAGCAGAAGAGAATTAATCAAAAGTTGAAAAAGAATTGTTAGCATGCTTCTGGGGCATTAACCACTTACATTTTTACCTATGGGGCATACTCCTCCTTTTCAGGACAGACCATAAACCCTCACAGTCTGTTTTTGCTACTAAGGAAATGGAAAAGGCTACTTTCTGTGTTGCCAAGTGGATGTTAGGCTTGCAGGGATATAACTCTGGAACAGAGTATGTCTCAAGCAAAATAATTCATATATCTGACTGATTATCTAGAATGCTTATTGATTAGGGTAAGCATGAACCTGAGTTGTCAGAAGACGCTCTACTTTCACATTTCTGCAATATGAAAGGACAAGTGGGAAAGTTATTGAACTAGAAAAGAAACTATCATTGGTGAAAGAGAAAATCATCAAAGGAAGGTCAGAATTTTTTTAACTTTTACCTTATGAAGTGCAAACATTCTGGAATGAACTGTCAATTTGTGGAAATCTCGTGCTAAGAATGTACAAGATTGTACCTCCTGAGGTTGTGAGAGAACGTATTGCAGACATCGCGCATGAGGGACAACTTGGGAGGAGCCTCTCTAAAAACAGTCAGCCAGAATACTGGTTTCCCAGCATGGAGAGGATAATAGAAGACAAGGTGAGAGATTGCAATACATGTGGAGTGAGCGACAAAGCCAAATTCACTAAGAGGGGCTTCCTAGCTCCAATAGAAGTTCCATCTAAACCGTGGGATAAAATTGGATTAGATAGTGAAGGTCCTATCATTTTATATTACACAAAGTTCATCTAAAATACCAAAAATTGCTAGTAATCTACCATTTCCATTGGATTACAACTAAATGTATTAATAATATAAATACTGCAACATTAATTGAATTCATGAAAGACACTTTTGCATCTGAAAAAAGTCCCAGTGCTATTGTCACTGACACCGGGGTACAATTTGTGTCTGAGGGCAAGTGAGATTTCTTAAAGGCTTTATTCTAAGGACCACACCTGAACGACTCTGTATTGTCCTAAAGCAGAAGGAATTGATGAAAAGCTAATAGAATCATCAAAGATTACATAAAATTAGCTGTTTGTTAGACCTGTCAGCCCTAGGGTGGTCTTTCCCTATTTTTCTTCGCCCTTGCCTCATTTTTCCCACCTTCTTTTTTTTGTTGGCCTTAGGTCTCCGAGCACCTTTCCATTGCTAATCAATGCTAAGGTGCAGGTGCTCTCTACTTCCAACATGGCTGCCACTAGCCCCTGCTACTGCAGCGTGGTCTTTTTGTGTAGCACCCTAGTTGCCAGGAGCTGGCTGGGACCCCAAACATTGTTGCAATACCAGCCTTCCATTGCCTGCCCATAGTTAGAGTGGGGAAGCTCCTGGAACCTTCCAGAAAAGAGGCGGAGTCTATTTTTGAAGCCTCAGAGAGTGGTCACCTGACCTGGGCATATATAAAGAAAGGAGGGAAACTTTTTAGTCAGTTGGGGCTTCACTGACCTGGGGGACCCTACGCAGGAGATTTAGGCGGTAGAGCCTAGTCAGAAACCTATACCACTAGGGGTGACAGGGTTTAGGCGCTACCCACCAAGCTGTGTAAGGAACACTGAACTAGCCCACTGATTTGGCCCGGCGGGAGAGGAACCCAGGGACCACCTTTAGTGACCTGCTGAGGAATCCTGTCAGCAGCCTTCAACCCACCCCCCTCCTCCCTTCTCAAGGAACCAAGAAACTATCCACAAGGGCGCTAAAACCACCACGCGCCAAGAAGACATCTGCTCTAACCAGGACTACTGGGGATCAACCAGGTATTGGGCTTTGCCATCTCCGCGCCCGTGCCCCCAGCGCTGTCCTGCCTTGCCTTTGCTAACCTGCCTAGAGGCTGTGGCTACCTAAAATGCTGTAACCTGCTGACTGTCAAGCGCTGCAACCTGACAGAACTGCTGTGTGTGCCCCCACATCGCGTTTCACTAGCGCTGTGTCCTGTGAAGCGCCGCGCCGCTGATACCCTCTGTGGGCCCAGAGACTGCTGCCCGAGGCGCTGTTGTGATTGCCCCCAAAGCGCCGCGAGGACCGAGTGCTTCACCTGCAAGGTGCTTCCCGGCTGGTCCCCTGTCGCGCTTGCCAACGAGCGCGCCGCCAAACTTACAGCCTCAGCCCGGGAGCCCCCTGAGCCTTGCCTACGTCCTAGCGGCCCGGCGCTCTCTCTGTGACGCCGGCGCCGCCTTCATCACCCCCCTCGGCGGCCCCCAGAGCCAGGAGAGGGCCGCCGCGAATTCCTGTCAGGCTACGCTAGGCTTTGGAGGCCGGGACACTCTCCTCACGTGACGAGGGCGGCCGGCCGCGTCATCGGCCGTGCCCCTGTCCTTAGCCGCGCAGCCATTGGCTGCAAGTGAACCACCCCCTGCAGCCGCTCCACGATTGGCCGCGAGGCCAGGAACCTCCCCAGCCTCCTCCTGATCAGTCCCCGGGCCTGCGAGCCATGGAAGGCCCGGGGACAGCCTGCTGAACCCTCGGAGGGCTCCGAGAAAGAGAGCAAGAGCCCCCACCTGCCAGCGCCGGCCCCCCAAGGGCCGGGTCTAGATCGGTAGGCCGCGGGAGGTCTACCTGAGGGCCGGAGCTCTCTCCACCATCTGCAAACCTCCGCAAGGGGCCCGGTCGGCCCGAAGGTTAAGGTAAACCCCGGGGAGGAGGGGGGAATGCCACAGGAGGACCCGAGTTCGCTCCTCCCCTGTGGAAAGACTGAGTTGGGCCCCGTTGGCCCTAATTAGCCCAAGCAACCCCTGAACTGGGTCAAGACTCCGGTAGAGCCCTGGACCCGGGGCTAGATGAGTTAACCCCTGCCTGGGGTCAAGCTAAATGTCAGCTAATGTAGGTCCTGATGCCGGGGTTATTTGTTGATTAAGGAAGTACTTTTACCGGGTGCACTGTTGTCTTTGCTTAATGAAATGTGGCCTGATCTCCAAAGAGTTTTACTACTGCCTAATGAGATGGTTATTGCTGAGTAATGACATGGTTTATCCCTGCTAAATGAACTGTTTACTTTTGTCTAATGACATGTTTATTCCTGCTAATGGGTCTAAGGAAATGTTCACCCTTGCTTTGTCAGAAGTTGATTGAAATGCCTACAGTAACTAATGAGATGCTCACCTTGCCCTTCAAATGCAATGGTAATTATTGAATTGCTTCCTTTGCTCCACTCTAATGAAATGGTTTACCTCTGCTGTTGAACTGCTTATCTTTAACGCATGAAACGTTTTGCCCTAGTCTGAGGAATTAGTTGCTTCCCTCAATGAAATGTGCCAAGGAGTTATTGCGACTGTGATTATTGATAACCCTGATTTTGGTCTTAGATAACATTAATTGATTTGAATCAAACTTACTGGTGTGGTCTAAGTCTGTGCGTGCATTTATTGTCTCAGTGGATGGGTGTGCTGTATAGTCACTTAACACCTGAGCTTTCGGGTGCCTACCTGCTCGTGCCAGGCTACCCCCGGGGAACTGGTGACCCCAGTTCTTACACTGTTGCATCAAGGAAAACTCTTTCAAAGAATCTATGTGAAATGCGATTGTCTTATCACACCACCCCTAATTCACTTACAAGTTTATCACCATTCACCTCCTTGAAAGACAGAAAACATTGATCTAAGCTTGCACTGCACTGGGTAAATGGATGACAACTGGTATGGGGCAATAGGAAAAACATTAACAACTCAATACCTCTCCATCAAGCCGAATACAAGTCATGGTATGACAAGATATGGGGTGTGAAAGACAACCGTTGGAAGGCTGAGTAGTGGGAAGTAATTAAGAAACCCAGTGGTAGCAGTGACAAGTTCAAACAATCTTCTCCCCCGAAAAGGATCAAACAAGTTAAACACAGTATGGTAATTCTGGAAGAAGGTAAAACATGGAGCTTAGACAGCATAGCTAAATATTCTAGAATTCCTGAAATGAAAAGAGCAAAGGTACTCATCGTCAACCAAGGAGTTGGGGCATATGACCGAAGTGATAGAGGTAGGATGCAACATATCCCCCAAGATGGCATGTAGATCACAAAGTAGGATAAAGTGATGTGGAACTTTACGTTTTCTCCTTCCAGCGAAATGAACAATTGGGTCTTTCATCTGTTAGGATTTGGGTAATGGAATAATGTACACATTGTTATTTTATGTTATTCTCTCATCTGGAAGTATTTCTTATCTCATTAAATGTATGCTTTGTAACTGAGTCTCCTTTCATGTTTTTGTGGTGTTGTGGTTTGCCCATTCACCTTTCATCTTCCTTCATGTTTTTCCCTTCCAAGGGAGATGTGTTGTAGTTTCTCCTTTTCCTCCTCCGTTACCTTCTTTCCCCTGCCCCTATCTTGGAATATTTCTGTAAGTGGCATTTGGAATGTTAGAGAAACTATCTGACTGAACTGTTGGACAGCCCTGCAAAGTGAGACTGAAGGCATATTTGTACTGCTTTTCTTACCTAATAAAAGCAAGAATGTCTTACCGTGAGTCCATGCTTCATGCTTAAGTGTGCAAAGGTCTGTATTAAAAGGTACTGCAGAATGTTATTGTCCTGCTACTATATAGGCAGGGACCCTCAATTGATGGTGACTAAGACCAAATGTATCAAATTCAACAATCAGAACAAAAACTGTCAGTTACATGTTACATTTCTATAATGCTGCAAAAATGATTCTTTGTCCATAACTTGGTCTTGCTGCTTTAATCATATTCCTGTCTCTCCTTCTAAGGTTATCAAATGCAAAGCTCCTATGCCTTACAGGGTGAAAAAAAAGATTCCATCTGGTACAATATATATTGCTTTTGAGGATACAGAATCAATGAATGAGCATCCTCGTTAACTTCTGGTATATGAAAAGTACCGCGGGGTTCCTTACCAGTTGAGGTGTACATGGGTGGCCCCATCGGATAAAGTGGATACCCGTAAGAGGGACCGTAGGCTGGGTACATTGACATGGGGGGATATACTTGAACTGGGTAGGATGGCTGATAACCCATCATTTCCATTTCTTGACCTGTGAATCAAACACATGAACAATGAGAGATACTGAAACAAGTGGGTAAAGACATAAATATTGTTAGTATTAAATCGTTTTTTATCAGCAGAACACATCGCATTAAAGTACAGTGCATCAACGCCTACAACCCCTCGGCCGGCTGCAATCTAAAAAAGGCCTTTGATGGATAGGCTATCTCTTACGTTAACTGACACAGCATGCCACCTACAACCCATCCTGGGCTGGCCGTGTGAGGTGGGGAATCCATTAACAGATATATAAAGATAAATGCACATGTAGCAGAACTTGAACACAGTGGATATGCATATCACATTGAGCTGCAGAGTTGGTATATCCCACTAGAGGCGAGTACGTCTGCCTTTTAAGGGAGAAAAGGGAAACATAAACCAAACAATAGTTAAGTCAAAATTAAGATTCCCAACACCCTTACTCCTCCCCCACCCCTCCCCTCTCCTGGTGAGCTAGAGATTTCACATTAACTAACAGGTGTAGTCCGATGTATTAGATCCCAAGGGGCCCAATAAGTTCGAACACGATAGCTAGAACTATTCGCCTTCCTGAGTTTCGGGAATCAGATCTGAAGGTAAGCGGACATGTCAGTTTCCTGAATTCCGTGGATAAGATTGTTATAAAGGGGGCCCAGATCTTTGAATATTCAGCTTTGTCCCTTAAATTGGCCATAGACAGCCTCTCTCAATGCCCAGAAGAGACCATAATTGGTGCAGTCGTAGTGTGTTCCGGGATCTTGTCTGTCCTCCAACCTGCCAGGAGTACCCGGTGTGCAGCATTCAGCGCCAAAGCTATCTGCCTACTTTTGATAGAATGCAGTGGGAAGGTCAGTATGTTGGGCAGTCCTAAGATAGTGTAAGCGGGAAACCTAGGTATGGAGGTATCAAAGGCCTTATCTATTTAGTCAAGGATCTTGTCCCAGTATCTCTTAAGTTTCGGGCAATTTCACAGCAGGTGAAGGAGGGTACCTGGGCTCCCGCAGCCACGCCAGCAAAGACCGTCGCACTGTGGGTTCCATTTAGTTAAGCGAGCTGGAGTGAGGTACCAGTAGGATACAATCTCAAATGCGGTCTCCATGTTGCCCATAGAGTGTGCGATGTGATGGGTCCTATACAAAATGTCCTTCCACTCTTAGTCCGAGAGAGTGCAACCTAGTTCCATCTCCCACCGTCTCTGTCCCGGGGTCGGGGTTCCCTTAACACTCTGTGTGAGGAATGAATAGATCTCTGATATGAGTTTGCGATCATCTTTTTTAAAGAAAAGCCACTTCTCAAATGGTAGCATAGGTCGAATCACCAGGGGGCGCATTAAGGGAACTGTCACCCAATGCAGCATCTGCGTATGCAGGAAGAGGTCCGAGTCGTAGAGGCCATAGTCCACTCGGAGCTGGTCAAAGGGAGATGGGGTCCTGCAGATCAAACAAATACCCCAGACCCTTGCACCCGCCTTCTAACCATCGCTTGCCCACTCCCTTTTCCATTCCAGGAAGGAAATCCGAGTTTAAAAAGATGGATGACATGGGGGAGGGGAAAGTGGTGAGGTTAGCCCGTTTGGACACTCCATCCCAGACCAACATAGTGGGCTGGGTGACAGGCGAGGAATACAGCCCCCAGGAACGCGACGGCCTAGGCAACCACACCTCCCTCCAAATATGGTGGCTAGCCACCGTCTGGTCCATAAAGACCCATCATAGGACGGTTCCATTCAACTAGGTAGCGTAGCACTAATGCCTGGAAATAGCGAGTGATGTTTGGCAGAGCAAAGCCCCCTTCTTTCTTAGGGTGTCGCAACAAGGACTTCTGCAACCTGGGAGAGGTCAGACCCCATATGAAATGCTCAATTTCAGTTTGTATGTGTGCGAACGAGCCCGGTGGAGGCAGCAGAGGCAGAGTCTCGGGGCATCCTGGCGCTGTATACCGCTGTGGAACCCTTCCTGGCTTTCCCTGTGAAATGCCCCCTCCAGGGCACCCCCAAGGTGAAGCCAGGCATCCCAGCGCTGTTGGGGCTGTTGTGGAGATTAAGCAAGCTATTGCCCAGAGTTGCAGAGTGGGACCCATGATTAGAGTAGGCACCGAGGCAAGAATTATCGAGTCCGCGGACATTGAGCCCAAGACCCTGCCGCGTCGGGAATTGAACCCTGGTTCCGGGCCTGACCTCTGCTTCAGGGTCTGCCGCTTATAACCAGTGAGCCACACTTCTCCACCAATTGTGCATGCTAGGCATCCACTGTCGGGGGATTTACAGAAAGGTTCAGTACTTGTGACTTCTGTAGATTCATTTTGAATCCGGAAGGTGACTAAAAGCCCACAGGCCATCTACGGTGGCCGGCAAGGAGTTCAGGGGGTGCGCTATCGAAAAAACTAACCTTGCCCGCGTAGAGGTTAATTAGGTGGTGATCGGCCCCAAACGGAATACCCCGTGCCTTTGGATTGTCTCAGAGTGTTTGGGCAAAGGGCTCCATGTACAGAGCAAATAGCAGGGGGGAGAGAGTGCAACCCTGCCTGGTGCCCCTCCCTACTGCAAAGTCACTCGGGAGGACACCACTAACCCTGATGGCAGCAGACGGAAAGCTGTAAATGCTGTCGACCCACTTGCGGAACCTGACTCTCAGGCCAAAGCGTTCTAGAGTGGCAAACAAATACGGCCAGTGCACGCGATCGAATGCTTTCTTGGCATCGACTGCCAGCAGTAAAGCCTCTTCCTTAGAATGATGTACCTTGTCAATTAGGTGACAGATCCTTTTAGTATTGTCTCCGCACTGTCTACTCGGGATGAACCCCGATTGGTCTGGGTCGATCAATCCAGGCAAAAGGGGGTTCAGCCTCTGGGCCAGGATGCTGGAGAACAATTTTGTGTCAATATTCAACAAGGAAATCGGCCGATATGAGCTGCAAAACACAGGGTCCTTCCCTGGTTTGGGGATGATCGAGATCTTTGCTTGCAGCATGGTATCCGTAAGAGTACCCTTGTCAGGAAAGGAGTTAAATAGGCGGGTGAGCAGCGGAGCCAGGTCCGCGCAAAAGGTCTTTTAAAAGAGGGTACTGAAGCCATCCGGGCACGGCGCCTTCATGAGTTTCAGACGGGCAATGACAGATATCACCTCTTTTTTTTTTTTTTTCAGAACAAAATTTTTATTGTGCCGTTGAAAAGGTACATGATACGTACAGCGCCCCGAAACCCGGAGAAGCTGTGAGCATGAAAGTAATAAGCACATTGCAAACTATTCTAACAGCCTTTTAAATGTAAGAAATTACCCTAAGTCCCCCCTCCCTTCACCCCCTCGCTCCCCCCACCCAAAACCCCCTTTCCCACCCCCTGCACAGCGTCTAAACAGTCCATATGTAAAAGCATATCAAAATACATTTAATGTGTACTCCCCATCACACGGGCTCAATATCCAGATGTCTTTCTTCAGGTTCACCATGTACCAGCGGTTCCAGCCATAGCCCTCTATAATCTGCCCACCTCTTCCAAATCTTGTAGTGTTTCCGGGGGCAGCCCCTGGCCTCGAAGATCGGGCGTTCCAACCCCATATAAAAGTCAAGTCCCCTTTTCCACACACCCAATAGGGGGCCTCTGGGGTCTTTCCAGGCTCGGGCTACGTCATTCTTGGCCACCACGAGACCCAACAACAACAAATGGCGTTTATATATATTTCCCCCCACCTGCTCTAGGATATGGAGGAGGCCTAGTTGTGGTGGGCGGGTAAGGTCCCAGCCCAGCACTTCCGACAAGCAGTCCCACACTCCCGACCAGAACCTCCCCAGACCATCACACGCCCAAACTGGATGCAGAAACGTGCCCATCTCTCCGCCACATCGCAGACAATCAGGGGACGCAATCAAGCCTGCCTTCCACAGTCGTTCCCTGGTAAAGTAGGCTCTATGTAAGTATTTAAACTGAATGAAACGCAGTCGTACCGCAATGGCCGCCCCTCTTGGGGCCTCGAGTGCCTCTCTCCAGTCTTCCTCCTCAAATGCACCCAGATCGTTCTCCCATTTAGCTCGCAGAGTATCTAGAGACGTCGAGCAATGTGTAACTAGTGTTTGGTAGATAGATGATATCTTTTGGCTTTCCAATTCCCCCATGAATACCTTGGCTTCCAGAGGGCTAAACTCGGGCAACGAATCGAGGCCCCTCAGGGTAGGTGTAATAGCGTGGGGGAGCTGCAGATATCTAAAAAACTGGGTCCGGGGCATGTCATATTCTTCACGTAGCTCCTGGAACGACTTAAGGGTCGTGCCCTTGACCACATGGCCCACGGCCGAGATACCGATCGCGTCCCAGCCACGGAAACCCTTTAGGGACAGTAACGCCGGCAATTGCCCATTCTGCCACAATGGGGTCTCCCTCGTCAGCCTATTCCACCATCCCATTCGGCGGAGTGCACCGCGCCATATTTGGAACACTATTTGAGTGACTACCGGAAGCCTCTTCCTCTTAGCAGCCGAGTATAGTATAGTGTGTAGCGTATCAGGGTCCATTATGAATCGCTCCAGGGCGTAGGCAGGGTCGCCTCGGTCCCCATACCACCAATCATTCAGTATTAGCAGATGGGAAGCCTGATAGTAGGACAGGATATCTGACGTTGCAAGGCCACCACAGTATGTGGAAAGAAAACACGTGCGGAGCGCCACTCTCGCCACTCCTCCAGCCCAGAGGAAATTTCTAAGCGCCGAATTTACCTGCCTGAACCACTGCGGTGATATAGGGTATGGGTGATTTTGTAATTGGTATATGAGACGCGGGAGGGCCACCATCTTAAAAATGGCCGAGCGGCCGTACACATTCAGGGGCATCCGGGACCACGTAGTCATGTCTAAGCGGATACGCTCCCATACGGGCATGACATTGCACGTCCAGGAGACCCCACGCAAGTCTGTCAAAAATACCCCCAAGTATTTAATGCCTCCCGCAGCCTCCTGCAACGCCGCTGCCCAGGACCCTAAATCCCGACGCTCCCCCAACACCCACAGTACTGACTTACGCAGGTGCAGGTGAAGGCCCAATACCTCTCCGAAAATTCGCATGATGTCAAGGACACGCGGCCCAGACCTATTCAAGTCCGTGAGAAAAAAGAGGACATCGTCCGCATAGAGAGCTATTCTGTCAGAGGGTCCCGCCCTCCACTCAATGCCCCGCATCTGTGCGTCTATTCGGACCCACGCCGCCAGCGGTTCCATGGCCAGGGCAAATAGATATGGTGAGAAGGGGCATCCCTGTCTGGTGCCTCTACCTATAGGGAAGGAATTAGACACTGCCCCAGCCACTCTCACCGACGCCGTAAGATCCGTGTATAGTAGTTGTAGGTAGGATAAGAAGTGGGGCCCCAGGTTCAGGCGGGACAGAAGCGCACGGAGGTAGACCCAGCTTACTGAGTCGAAGGCCCTATCTATGTCGGCCAGGAGAAGGGCCGCAGGAATCCCTGCCGCTCAGATATCACCTCTTTGATCAGGATGGGGGCCTCCAGCCCTGCCACCTCACTAGTCGGAAGTGGGGTGATTGCTGCGCTGCTCAGATACTCCCCAGGGTCCGCCAACGGGGTGGATTCGGCAGAATAAAGGCACTCATAGAAAGACTGAAATGAAGCCGCAATGCCTGGGTCATCCGAAATCTCTGAACCTCCCTCCCCTACTTTAACTGCCTGCGCATGTCGCTGGCTGCGGAGGCCTTTAGCGAACATGTGCCCACCTTTGTTGGAATCCACATAGTATTTAGGTTTGAGTCGGAGTAGCGTATACTCAGCCCTTTCTAAATCTAAACGACGTAGCTGAAGCCGCTCCTTCTCTAACTGGCGCCAAACGCGAGGGGCTCTGGTGCGTTTGTGAATTTCCTCGAGTTCCCGAACTTTAGCCTCCAATTCTGCGCTCTAGACTACCTAGTTTTATTGTCATAGGCCGCTTTGGCGATCAAGGCCCCCTCACGACCAATTTAAACTCTTCCCAGACGGAGGACAAGGGCACAGAACCATTTTCGTTAAGTGCTAGATAATCAGTCAGGGTGTGCCGCAGGTCTTCAACCAATGTTGGGGACTGTAACAGGGAGACCCTAAACGCCAGTGCAGTGGGCACAAGTGCGCGGGTGGCAGGCGCAGTGAGAGTGTTCCGACAGCGATCTACCCTCGATAGTGGAGGCAGTGGTGCAAGCCCACGCAGACTGGGAGACAAGAAAATGGTCTAGGCGGGTGTAGGTCTTATGGGCCGCAGAGTAATAGGAATAATCTCTGTCATCGGGGTGTAAGCAGCGCCACGCATCCCTTATCCCACAGTCCTCCAGCCAGTCCCTGAAAGAGCCCATGCTCCACCTGACCTTTGTACAAGAACGGTCAGTACCTGCGTCCATGACTAAATGTAGATCCCCACCCACCACAACCATGGGGTCGGGTGTACGGAGAACCTCAGCCAGGGCGTCCATCAGGAATTTCTCTTAACGTTTGGGAAGAATATCAAAGCTATGGTGACATTAGAGGACCCACTGCGTAGCCTCAACGCTAGAAGTCATCCCTTGAGTTCAGCCACAGAGCCCACTATGGAAACCCTAAAATGTGAGGAAAGAAGAATGGCCACCCCGCCCCTCTTACTCTTCCCCGAAGATCAGAACTGTAAAGGAAACGTTCTGTGCTGCATGCAATGTGTGTCGCAGTGTAGGAGGTGGGTTTCTTGAAGCAGAGCACCGCCTTCTGCTTAGTAGGATTGTTAAGGCTCCTGGCGTTAAGGCTGACTACTTTGACTCTATCGGGTGGGGGTTACCGCGAGACGCTATGACTGAAGCAGTAGGCATAAATATTTTTGATGCTACGCTGCTTTATCAAATGACTGTACATTAACAAAGTACCATGAGGCTCTCAGCTAGGCAGTAAAAGAGATTTTAGTCTTTATATATGGTGTCTTGCTATTGAGTATCAATGTTAGTAAACTAATAGTAATGACTTACTGGTAAACAAAGCAGTAGCTGTTACAAGGCTGACACTGTTGGGACACTAATGGGGTTATTTAGAGTATAGCAAATGCAGGACATCTGCGATGTTGGGAGGATTTTTTACATCCTCTAACCCCTAAATAACCCCTTTATTGCCATAAAATGCTGAGACGTGCGCTATAATGACACAAGCACCATCAACTGCACCACATGATGGTGCAAATCCTAACGTTGCAAGGTAAAGTGGTTCTCTGTAAGGATGGATTCAACAATTGTTTTGTCTACAATAATCTCAACGTTTCAGCAAAAAAAGATAATATCAAGTAATGTAGCATACATCCTTTCACATCAAGATAATCATGCAAGGCAAGTTCTGAAATATTTACAAAAATAATGTATCAACTCTTTTTTTTGTTCAATGAATAAAAACATTGTTCAATCAAGGTTAAAATACACTTTATCCTTGTTGTATTCTACCAATAGATCCAACTATTATGTTACCAGCATTCAGATACACTTTATCCTTGTCGTACAGTCTTGAAATATCAATTGGTTCATAGATTTGTTGTGCGATACAGCCTATTGGTAGCACGATGTTGTAGGAAGCTGGCTTCTTCTATGGTATACTATATATGGTATACCAAAAAGAGGTATACCTTGAGAAGGGTCCAGGTATTCCCCTACTAGCAGACAGGAGCATGCTCTAGCAATCACAAGGACCTCTTTTAGGGGGTGATGTGGTCAAGCAGCCTTAGGTAGATCAGAGAGGAGTGTTAGACATCTACAAATACACACAATAGTCAATAAATGATGACCATGACCAATGTTCCCTCTAATAAATTTCCTCTGTGTGCGGTAATGAAGGGTCTCTGTGCACTGCTGCCAAGGCTTTGTACACCAGTTCATCATGCAAGCAAGTACTTTTCTCAGATACCATGCATTTAAAAAGGGAAAGGAGCCCCCTGAGTGTAAAATTGTAGTGCATCGGTTACCTTGTTTAAGAGGGGGTTGCATATTAAAGAGCCAAAAAGACACTTATTCTGTTGATTTTAAAATAGTTTAAGTTGAACATATGTCGCCGTTCAAAACAATTCTGTGTTGTTATGCTGAACATTCTGGATACAGTAAAAAGAAACGTGTTTGTCATATATATAACTTGGCGTCACATTACAGAAGTAGACATTCTGGTTTTGAAGCCTGCGTGCAAGATTTTAAATAAATAAGTGGAGCTGATTTCACTCGTGTGGCTTCCTTCCAAATGAGTTCCTGATTTGAATTGATATACTTAAACGGCTGGCTCGGTCGTGGAAGTGAGCCCACCGCTGCTGCGGGTCCGTGCCGACAACCAAGAAGTCAGCAGCAGGAACGAGAGATCTGGCATTCGACAGGGGAGTGTCAGATATGCTCCCATTTGGCATCTGGAAAGCGTGAGCAGGCCTCTGCCAGAATGAATCTTCAATCCACTTGGAAATTATTGTGAACTATTCAGTAAAGACAGCGCACCCACAAGGGTAATACGCAAGCCAGGACTACAGATCCCAGAAGGCCCACGAAAGGGCCACGCCCATGGGGGCAGGAACCAATTGAAGATAAAACCTGTGCGTTGCAAGTGCTGCCTTACCTGATTTCACTCGTGTGGCTTTCTTCCAAATGAGTTCCTGATTTGAATTGATATAACTTGCTACCACTGTTTTACATTTTTGTTGATTCATTAATAATAAACTTAAAAATTACCCAATTCAGTTGTGGTGATTTTATCAACCTTTAATGGATGAAGTGATAAGTGAGCCATGGCAGGTTTTGACCCTGTTGCTTGTATATTCAATTTGGAGTTTAGTAAAGCATGCTTAGCTTACCAAGCTAATTCAATAGGTTTAAAAGTTGATTTTGGTTTACAGTGCCATGCTTTCATACAGCAAAAGGCTATTTAAAGATGATGAGAAAGAAATAGCAAACGTGAACAATTCAATATACACTGAACTTAATCATTATCTGTTTTCCCACAAAGTGACATACTAATAGATACCAAAACGTGATTACTTTGGAGAGCGTGCTTCATATCTGACCCTAAAAGTGATATCCTGGGTCTATGACAATTACCCAGAAAATAAGTTAAGCCCCCTTTCATGGAACTAATTTCTAAAACCACCTGAAGGTAATGGGATCTTAGATGGTGCATCACATCTCTTCACTAGTGTGGTTTTCACAAGCCTGCAAAGAGTGCTATCCAAAGTGAGTAGAGGATGCAGTCCCTTGCCCCTTTACCAGGGAACACTCACAAGTAGATGAAGGAGAAAAGTGTGAAAAGTCTCAGACTGAATTCCAATGCCAGGCTCTCATTCCCAGCCCTTGAGAGTGGATAGAGAACATTAAATGGAAGGAGAATCTGTATTCCTTAGTTAGATTCATGTGAGGTCATACTACATGTTTTAATGTGATTTCAAACCTATGCAGATCTAATGTGAAGGAGATGAGCTGAGCGCCTACACCTTCACAGGCACGAGGTCTCAAAGACCATCAGAGGGCTATGATCGAGTTAGGGTTCATTCTACAGTGTCCCTTTTTTCAATTAAGGTGAAATCTGAAATACAGTACAAAAGTCCCTTGATGAAATCATGGTAACAGACATAAATGAAGAAAGAGCAACAAGTCTTTAGGAGAACATCCACAATCCTTTGAATGACTCATTCTTTAGCGCCAGCCAGGCTCCACCAGAGAAGGGGAAAATGCAAATAAATGTGTTTCCCAAATATGAATGCCTTTTTATGGTGATACTAACTTTCAATATGGCTACACAAAGTTTCAATAAAGAAACACAAATATTTTTGAAAGAGCATTTATTTTTATCATCTGGGGTAATTCATTATTGATTTTGGTTGTGATGATATTATAGCCTTTTTTTTAAGCTTTAAGAGCTGCTTCGAAGTAAAGGGCAACAGTGGCCATGGGGACTATAGTTGCACAAAACAGGGAGATTTACAAATGTCTTCTGCACTGTCACCTTCTATTAGGCAAGAGATCAGTGATATTTATTAGTAAATTAATTTGCAGTTAATGACTCGTTTACATTGCATAGTATTACTCCCAATAGGCAGGGTTTTAAGATGTCAGTAAAATGTGTTTAACTCAGAGGCAGGCAGGCAACAGAACCACCAGTTCTGTTGCCTACCTGCCTCCATTCACCAAAATGTCAGGGGTAGCGGAAGTGACATCACATGCCATTTGAGCTTTTCTTTCACTCAAAACACACATACACACATATTCACCCATACACACACTCTCTCTTACATATGCACACTCTCACCCACAAGAATGCACAGAACATACATAAAACATTTTTTTTTACTTACCTCAGCTGCCAGATAGGGTCATATTCCAGCTAACTGTACTCCATTTTTATACCACACTAATAGTGACATTATATTATTCACTATTACTGTAATATAAAAACTGATTGGAAACAAGGAAAGTGGTGTCTTGACCAGCATCCATAAGGATGAGCTGCCCCTGGCACTGACTTTGCCACCTCTGAAGTCAGGGGTCGCAAAGGCACTGCTAGTCGTTACAAAGGGCAAGCCAGGCGTCGCAGCTGTGACCCCTTGATGATGTCCATGCTGAAAGTGAGATGAATTAAAATGTGTCACGGAGTCTGAAGAAAAAGGGATGCTACCAAAAAGCTTAAGTAAGATTCCATTCTAAAATGCATTGCCTCTGTAATTAAGAATCTGGGTTAAAACATGTAAAGCAAAACCCTGTGCTTCAGAGAGTGTGCCGCCTGACCAGCATGTGGGTGCTACTGAGGTTTCTGTTATTGCCTTTAGATCAACAACATACGCCTAGATTAAGCTAGAACTATTGTCATTGCTTGCTGGCAGCATCTGATAAATAAGTAACAACAATATTTTTGGGAGTACATAATTAGAATGAAAATATTTCATTTCTGAAAATATTAGACCAAATTAAACATTACTCATGATTGTGGAAGTGGAATTCATCTTCATAGTGTCTTGTTCACTCCTGTTTTTTTTCACACTACTTTCCTCTATAGTCTTCGAGTCTGTTAGTCTTTCACATAAAATGGAGATTACAATAACAAATAATGTGACCATTGCCCTCTGCAAAGAGGCCAAGGATGATTATCATGTAGTGTGCAACTATAGGTCTTTTAATCGTGCCCAGTCATTAATATGTATCCACAAGTTGAACTCACCCAGACACATAGAAGGCACTCAGAGCACAGTATACAATATACAAGATCTGTGTGTTACATTAAGAAGGTACAGAAGCACACCTGGGAAAGCAAATGCACCTAGGGTGAGCAAGATTAAATAAAACAGTGTAAACTGTTAAGCATCGCTGACATGCAGGAGGAGAGCCTGTTAACGGGATGGGAACCACTCATTTCTCACAGCACTATTTTATATGTTTTTTTGGGAGGGAAATCACAAACACAGTGCAATTTGTCTCTGTGTGAGCTATTCGTATTATATCATGCAAGTTGGACTCATTTCTACACAAGTAATTTTATCAGAAGAACAATGAAATGTTACATTTAAAAAGCAGCCCCTTCTTTTCACGCAAATGGGTTTTGCACACTGACTGTTTCTACAAAATGGCTTGTCAAAGAGCATTGTATCAACAAATAAGCACATTCAGTTATGTTTCTGAAGTTCTTTTTTAGTACCGCCTCGTTATATATTGGTCACATGTAGCACACATGAATTTAGGAGCTGGTTTGTGCTACCTTATACAGCAGGCCTGCAGACCATCAACAGTAGAACCTGTAATCATACAGCGTCGGGATCTCGGGGTCAAAAGGTGCAGCAGCATGACATTAATTCTCGAAATGTGGTCCCCCGGATGTTAATAAAACATGAAAAAGAAACCGGTTTCCTTAAAAACTGGAAAAATAAAGACAAACTTCTGATGTCTCTTTATGTGCGAGCTCTAAGCCTCTTACTGCTTGGCATGTAAAGGGTGGCTGGGCGGGCACGCAGGTGCGCATTTTAGGGGGAACACTAACCATGACTCAATAAGGAGATCCACACCAATTTATAAAATTAACATGTATATTTATATAACTTTAGCACCAAGATTATCAAAATGAAGTACTGTTTGCAATAGAAGGTTTAAAGAAAACAGGTTTTCGATACTTAAAAGTACCTGAAGCACTTTGAAGTAATGTTATCCTATGGTGGAAAAACATGTATTGCATTTAGGCACACAATAGCGACTTACAGGACCAGTTTTTTTAACTTCTGGACTTCCGGTGAGTATGGGGGCAAGGTCCAAGGCAGCACCAACAGTTCACTTCGGGCAGTGCCTTACAGCGTTGGTGGCCCCATTCAACTCTGGAGATCAGTCCATCAGAAAAGAGGCTGCAGGCTCAGTTTGGAGGACCATTAGGGCAGAGCTAACAGGGGGGCTCAACTCTTGCGTGGTTTGGGGACACCTTTGCTTCAGTCGCTTTAGAGGGGGGCTGCAAACAGAGACTGCAGCTTCAGGTAGTCCACAGTGGGCACGTCCGAAGGTGAGATTTGTCCCTAGGCAGCACTGGCCCACTTGAGCCTGGGCTAGGAAGCACAGGTGCAGTGGTGCTTTGTGGCGTCAGGTTTTTGAAGTTCTGGAGTCTCACAATCTTCTTTAGGGTCCCTGCAGGATGTGGGGAAGAAGCTCTTCTGCTCCATGGGAGTCTTTTATTTTTTGTTGAAGGCAGGCAGGCCTCCAAGGCTTTGAAGGCATAGCAACTGCAAGACAAGTTGACTTTTGGCGCACTCTGTCGGGATCAGCGGACATACCAGCGGGGCTGGCACTGGGTCAGTTGCTTCTTCCACAGTATGTGCTTTGGCTGCTCTTCAGTGTCTTCATTCTTCGTTGGTGGACAGGAATCTGGGGGACCACAATGGCACCGTTGGCCTACTTCAGGTTGGGCTAAGCGGCCCGGTGCAGTGGTTCTTTCGGGTGTCGGATTTTTGCGGTCTTGGAGCCTCACAGTTCAGTCACTGGTACCTGCAAGATGCAGGTGAACAGCTCAGCTGTTCCACAGGAGTTTCTGAGTCTTTGGTGACGTTCTGGCATTACTCCCTGGCATTAGAGGATCAGCAGCTGGCAGGGTAAGATGACTTTGGCACAATTGTCGAGAACAGGTGAACAGGCCAGAAGGGCTGGTGCCAAGTTAGTTGCTTCTTCTGCAGTACTTGCTGTTGCAGCTCTCAGGCCTTTTTTCTTTTGGTCAGCAGGGTCTGATTTCCTGGTGCCGGGCCCCCCTAAGTACTGAATTTAGAGGTGTTGGGGGAGTCAATACCCCATATATATATGGCCTCTTCGTGGGGGAAGTGGGCATAACCCTGTCCTTGAGACCCTAAATTTGCCATCACCAAGATGGCCAATTCTGAAAAGTCACATCTACTTCAGGTAGCCCAGTTCAGGGGTGGTGCTCTCCTGAGGGTGGACATGCCTGTCTTGGCTCTTTTCCAGTTGCTAAAGAGCTTTGGACTTTCTTGTGAGAGAAGCCAGATTTCAATAAAAAAGTGGTGGGCCTCTTTGAAGTGCCCCGTTCTTGGAATGCTAGTCCGCAGGTCATCCTGTGGGCAGGGGTGCCAAGCACACTCTGCCTGTGCAGGTTTGGTTTATGGCCTCCTTAGAGCAAAGACCCTCATGCTTGGGGGTCAAAAACCTGTTTCTGGTGGCACACTGGCAAAAAACAATTAGTCAGCACACCAATAGCTGGTAGGGTTTCAGCAGATCGCTGTTAGGAGACCTATGGGTGCATGTATAACTAAATCTGACACTGGCATCAGTGTGGGTTTATCAATACGAGATGTCTAATCTAATACCAAACATCCTTATTTTCTGTGAAGCCCTCATGTAGCTGGGGAACTGATTTTCATCAGTGTCCAGCACATGTTTTCAAAACAGCTTAGTGAGGGTTGACTTCGGGACACTCTTTAATACATCAGTCCCTAGGTACCGGGGGTACCATTTACTAGGGGCTTACAGTGGGCACTAAAAGTATCACCAATTAGGCAAACCAATTGCACAGTTCTGGGATCTGACACTGGGGACCTGGTTAGCAGGAACCTAGTGCACCTCCAGTCGAAATCACATCAAATGGCAGATGAAAAATGGGGGGGGCATGTCAAAATCTCCACTTTCCAACAGATGTTGCAACCTGAAGGAGTATAATTGTCCCATTGATGGTGCATTTATTTCCTTCAGGTGTAAATCTGTATGTGGTTTCTTGCAAATAAGAGGTGTGCTCCTAAAGGTAAATGTTGACACGTTATGCCTTGTATTTAGGGACACCTCAGGTCATACAACAATATTCTGTGTCAGTGAACAAAGAATGAGTCCCATATCCAGCAATGAGTGGCAGGCATTGAAGAATCAATCTACAAATCGTATTTGCTGGGGAACCAGCTTGAAGTTTACAAACCAGGCATGCAGCTGTGTTTTGCACTACCTGGAGCTTGGCCAATAGGGTAGTCATTAGCAGCTGTGAGCAAAGCATTGCCAAGGTCAAGGCGACTAATGGCAAGGGCATAAACCAGAGTCTGCTTTGCCGAGGATGGTAGCCATGGGAAAACCTTCGTCAGTAACCGCATGGTAGCAAAGCATGCCCCACAAGTAGTGGTAATCTAGTCCTTATGGAAAGGGCCTGGTTTAATGTAACACCCAGATTTTTAAACATGAACCTGAAGGGGGCCAGAGGTCCTCGGGATTGCCAAACACCACCTCCTCTGTTGTTTTACCATTAAGTTGAAGGCAGTTTGCCATCATCCAGGCTGCGATCCTCCACAATTTTTTTTTTTTTAAATTAACCCCAACAAGTTGCTCAAAAGTGGACTTTCCAGACAGAAATCATCAGGCAATTCTCGCCGCTCAAACTCACCGCTTTATTTTGTGACTTGTGTAGTTGCCTCAGTGTCTAATTTTGAAAGCAGCTTTATATCATCCATCAGGCCCCCCAGAAATGCAAGCATTGTATCACATAATACTATAAAATGAACAGCTCTAAACATATTGAATAAATCAAGCATTGCGGTTATGATAAGTATGTCTTTTAAAATTACAATCAAATACATGATCGCCAATATGCAATGGGCAGCCTGGTCGCCCTTAAGTATAAAATCTCCTCAGTGTGATCCCGAGGGTATCTTAATACACCTGCTCCCACCAAAGACGCATGACGAGATGTTGCTGATAGCCTATTCCTCTTGGTCAGTTTCTGGCATCCCACCAGAGATCAGTTCAGTCCCACCAGGCGGTAGCCAGTGGATGGAGTATACATCCCATTTTGCAAAAACAAGAAAGCCAGTTAGTTTGGCCTGCACACGTGCAAGGAATTCCATTATGAGGCTCTGACCCTGGACTTCCTTTCCGGCACCATCTCCACAGAAATCACTCAAGGCCAGGCTACAGGCCTCCAGAAGCACCACCTGCTGTCTCGGTACCAAGGCTGTCTTCAAGGATGGCTGCTATTGTACGAACTTACTCCACACCAAAAGAAAAAGAGAGCACATTCTAACAACTGCACTTCCCTTCAAATGTGCTGTTCGATCCCCCACAACACCTTCCTTTCATTCAACCAGATTATGGAGTCATATTTGTGCCATGGGCTTTGTCATCCTGCCACGTTGCTGCAATATTCACATCACTCATCTTCATTCCCTTGCTACTGTTCCTCTCGGGTTTGTGCCCCAGGGTTGCCTACAAGGCTCTAGTGTTTGCCATCTCTTTTTATCTTCGGTTATTCTGATTCTCATTTCAAGCCATGTTTCGTAGCAGTAGCCTTCAGAAAGGCCAGCTTCTCCTCACGTAAAGTTGTAAGCCTCTGCGTGTTAGAAGTATTTTGAGCTTGGCGGGTCTTAAGCTCAAAAAATTCCACTGACCTGATAATTCTCGCCTCGGTGCCTATTCCAATCATGGAGTCCCACTCTGCAACTCTGGGCAATAGCTTGCTTAATCTCCACAACGGCCCCCACAACGCTAAGGATGCCTGGCCTCCACCTTGGGGGTGCCCAGGAGTGGACACCTCACAGGGAAAGCCAGGATGGGTTCCACAGCGGTATTCGTACAAGCGCCTTGAGACCCTTGCGGGTGAGTAGTGCGCTATACAAGTATCAATTTACATTTACACTACTGTGGCTTCTCTAAATGGATGGCCATAAACAATCCCGGCTACATCTCGACCTCAGTCAGTGGAAGACACAAATAAGAGACTGGGGTGACTGTCCATCTCAGCTCCAAGCTACAGTTTTCACGGTGATACCATGACCTATACTGCGTGCCTAAATTGTCTGCTATTTTGTCGACTTGGAGGATGCATATTTCCCTACGCAAATTAATTTGAGTCGACAACCTCAAATTCCAAGGATATCCAACTTCAAAAATGCTATGGAGCATCTCTTCCACTAATATAACTACAGCGGGTGAATGTGGTATATTGCCAAATTTGTTGTAAGAAAGAATACGCTTTGACAAAGCCATTATAGAAAGCAAAAAAATTTAATATAAATGAGAAAATACGCTACTGTCTTCATGTTGTGGCCATATCTTTGCAATAAAGAATTTTAAATTAAAAAAAATACCAACAAAGCGCAGTATTAATACTTCCTAGCAGACAGATGTTGTTCAAACAACAAGAAAAAGCTTGGTGGAATTACTGTAATCTGAAGACATATTTTAAAAACATAATAGAAACTACAACAAGGACAAAGTATGGAAAGGAAGGATTATTGGCAAAGGAAGGTACACTTCTTTTTAGGAGGATGTGCACAATTGAATATGAAAAAATTACATGACTCATAGTGCAAAGCCCCGACAGCTAAAGTAGGCTTATATATTGCCCTGTGCTTCATGGTGCAGTGGATGGAAGCAAAAAGTGAATGAAACTTGAACAGGCCAATGGTGGAAGATGGCTAAATCCAATCCCCTCTATGTAGGTATATATTGCTTTATTTAATAAACAATTTTATTGCATCAAATTGGAAATCCATAGGAAGCGGTCTCTAGGACAGCTCTAAAATGGAACAACGTAGCAAGTATCTTTCATCTAACATAGCCATATATATAGAATTATAGATGGGTCACAATGAATTAAAGGGAAGTTTTCACTGAGTGGTTCTAAGTGATGTCAAATAGACAATGGGAGCTAAGCCTGACTTGTCTTTGATGTCAGTCAGAAACGTGAACATTTACATTTCTTCTTCATTTACGCAGGAGTGCACTGTTCTGATGGCAATCGTCCTCCAGAGTGTTAGGATCCACGTGTCTCCATGAGTGTATTCAAAAGTTCATGGTAATTCTGCAAGCATACATTCTGCATGTTGAAGTGCTCATGAAAATCTACGTCTGAACATTTACTGTAGGTCTCATGGGAGTCTTTCTGAATTTCATAAATGTTATAAATCTACTCCAAACATGGAATTAATCATACAGTAGTTATTTCAAACTCCTGAAAGGCTGGCTTTGTGAATTGGACCCAGTTAGAGGAAACTAACTGTACACCCAAAAAAATCTATTACTTCCAGAGAAAAAAGTAAGAGATTATAAAGAGGTTCCAGCCGAACCCCCGACCCACGCAAAGAACCCAGTCTCAGGGAGGAAGGTTGGAAGGAAAGGACCCATCTTTTAAAAAGTCACAAAATGTGACTGGTCAGTTATAAATGATTAAGTAGTGTACTGTCCAGGAGAAAACTGAGTGATTCGTCATGGTCAACTACAGCAGTGAAATACATATAGTTAAAAAAGTCGATAACAGGTTCTGAACACAAAGGTGGGTATGGGAGCTAGTATTAAGAAACACGAGAAGCAAAACTTGACCATGCCTTAGGATACTAAAAAGCAAGGTACTAAAGCCTATCGCCCAGTGGTGGAGTCACAGAACACATCAGACTCCACTATCACCAATTAGATTTCAGAAACTTCCTTAAGATTTAACTCTTCAAAATACATCTCAATCTCTAAAGTACTCACATCTTTATGTCCAGGACCTCCTTTACTGGTTTCTAGTCTGTTAACGTTTTTGTTTTTAATGTATCTCTTGATCTCTCCCAATAAAGAACACCGATGTCCATGTGGCTACCACCGCACTTTAGGAATAAAAAAAGGATACATAGTTGTACACTCTCTGGTACAAACAGTGAGTGTACTATCAGATGTGTTGTGGTTCGGAGGCGTACCACTAGGTAAGTGGAGCATCTCTGAACTGTACTCAATATGGGCAATAGAAGTAGGGCGTTTTCATAGTTTACTGAGGGAAATACTGTGTTGTAGTAAACTGGGAGACATACAGCTAATGAATTGACGACATTTGTCAGTTTCAAAGTGGCATAAAGTCAAGCCAAGCAATGCCACTAACAACATTAAAAAAAACTCTGTGTAAGATGCCGAGGCCTATTTCCTTCACTTTTAGTGTCTGGCGGACAGCAATTGCAACAGGGATGCAACGTAGACACAATCTGCTTGCAGGTCCGTTGTGGTTATTTTAGCAGAAATGCATCTTCAGACCCAAAATCACTTGTTCTTCCCTTACCGTGATATGGGGTCCTCATCGACGCCCTCCTCCGGTACAGATAGCAGCAGGAGCACAAGAAACAGCTGATCACTATCACCATGATTAAAAAAAAGAGCGATGCTGCAGAGGCGATCCCAGCAATCATCTTGGGGCTGGAAAAACAGACACAAAAACACAGAACATGTAACACAGTGTTTTTTGACAAAGCTATTAACTTGTTCACTTTTATTTTTTTCTTTGATAAAGAAAAGTGGATCAACATTTAGAACAGTAAAGCTCTAAATGCCCCGCCACAGAAGTAAACCACATTGTAAAGCATGACAAATATGCTTTGTCACTAGCATGCGCACTCTGACTACATTCTGAGAAACTGTCTGATTCGCGGTTTTTCAAATTGTGTTGGTAATGTGAGCTGTGTTGTGTCTGGGTACATACTGTACCTGGGGGGTTCTGAGTACCGGGGAGGGGGTGACCCCAGAGGAGCCATGGATGTTATCATCTTAGCCTCTTGTCACCAACCCGACTCCAGCTCCAACCAAGGACATAGAACACTGAGACATCATGACATCACAACATAACGTTCCACAAAGACTAGGACAGTGAACAGAGGCAGAATGCGAAACAAAACCTCAATGTAACACACATTTAGCCATCACAAACAACACAACAAAGAAGTGCAGAAAAGTCACATTTTACATTAACTCTTCTAAGCAAATCCATGGTGTGTATACGTCTGTACATGCATGAAGAGTAATAGAAAAATTGGCCTAAATCACAATTTTAACGTACCATGGTTAGTTTATTTTGTGTGTATTGTAACATTTATTTGAAGCATGTAGCCTTATATAAAGCATGACCAACATCACAAGACAACCTCCCATCCACATTAGTACCTCTCGAGTTTGTAGCAGTTATTGCTTGATTAAAATCATATGTGCATATTAATACCAATCTGTTGCAAATGAAACGAAAATACTGAGATGCATAAAGCTGTGCTTTTCTGGTCTGTACTCAACAAGGCCTCGGCTCCATCTTGAATTAACATGGCTTCTGCTTCATAATATTCATTGTGTTTATAGTTCTCATTTGAGACTGCACACAGCAAAATTTGCACTGTTTGTTTTGTAATGACGGATTTAGAATAACTCCGAAGGAAGTCTTTAGATACTTTCCAAGACTTTTCCTGTTCACAGGCTGTAGACCGTTCTTCTGTGTCTTTCCATTGTCTAGGTAACTAGTTTGTTCTGCCACCTCAGATGACATTAGGCCAAAAAGAGTTTAATAATAGGGGATAGTCCTAACATGGCGCAAATTTACGTTTTAAAATGCTGAACTGTGACTTACTGTCAAAATGCTCAATTTGCCAAGGGCTCCCCTACGGCGGGCACGCCGGGGCAAGTGTAAATGTGGGGCCGGCGGTGTGTGTCATCGCCGCTGCCACCATACAGCGAACAGTGGGAATTGGGCCCTGCGGTGTGCAGCCCCCGGAAGCAACACAAATGCTTCCAGGGTCTCGTTTCCTGTTTTCGTGCCCATCCCCGCTCTTACGGAGTGACGAGTGGGTCTCAGCATTCCACTCACTGGTAAACCAGGAACAGACCACCCGACAGCTATATTCAAGACTCATTCACTTTTTGCAAATTTTTCTGCTTTTGTTTCCCCTGCAGGTTGCTTAATTGATGGCATGTTCTGCTGCGCTCTCTGCATTCCTCCTGCTCGCCTCCACCTGCATTGCCTGAATTCTGTGATGTACTTGATACTTGCAGCAACGGGGGTGTCGATGGAGCAGTGCCTGGTTCTGAGCAGTGCAATGACAATGCTGCATGGATTTTGTCAGTTGCAGCACTGTATGCCCACTTCCAAGGACCCCGGACTGGATTATCATCACTTGGCAGGGCAAGACTCTCAGATGGCAGAGTCCAGTTGCTGTAGCAAATGAGTTGGAAGTCTTTTATGTCCCTGAGACTTCAGACAGGAGGTGAGTTAGCAAGCACTTGGAGTCACATTTCTTCTGGGTTGGAAAGATGCAGGTTCAGTCGTTCTCACTCTAAGGCAAGAGGGCAGCAGGCAGGTTAACACAGCAAAGTAGGAGTCCAGCAGAGTGACAGTTGTTCAGCAGTGTAGCAGTCCTTCTTCCTGGCAGAGTATCCGCAGTTCCAGAGGTGTACTGAAGTGGTGATGGCTGAGGTGTACAACTTATACACAGTTGTGCCTTTGAAGTGGGGGAGACAGCAAAGACATGCATTTAAAGTGCATAGAGGCCCTCCCTCCTGCCCTGGCTCCAGTCTTACTAGAAGGGAGTAGCAGCAGTATGAGTGTGGACAGGACATAGCCAATACAGGTGTAAGTGAGGCTGTGCCCAGCTCCTCTTTCCCATCCTGCCAGAGATGGCCCATTGAGACACACCTAAGCTCTCATTGTGTCTAGCTGTCTAGGAGGAATGCACAAAGCACAGCTGCCAACCATACGTGGTAATAATAATAACGTGGTAATAGTGTAAGTATTTATTTGTTGAATAATTAAAATCATTACAAACAAGAATAGATAAAAGCAACCTACATAAACAAACATATACTATGCACAAAGTTATAATCATCTAAAATTGCTTTAATAGTCAATTCCATAATAATGTTTAAACGTTTACACACTGTTTAAAATACAGGTATTAACTAGAGTACAATATATTAGCAGCAATCCCTGTTATAGCAGCATTTAACTTAAAGTGACAGTGTTGGCAGTAGGAAATACTAGTATAATACATTTTTCGCTGTTTTCCATTTACTAGCTATAGTAAAGTGCAATGTGCATAACTATAGTAGATTATTCTAATAGACCCTTCAACTGGCATACATTTTGAGTGAAACAATTCCTAAAATAAGTTTCTTATTTTACTTTGGATCACGATAAACAGTTATTTACTTGTTCTTCGTCTTTGAGTTTCTTCTCAACAATAATAATGAACTTAACAAAGTGGTAAGTAAGTTTTATATTGGCCCCACTCAAACAGGTAATAATTGCTTACCTGCATGTTCTAATTCCTAGTTCATTAAAAATTGGTTTTAGGATCAACTTCCGAGCCTCTGCCAAAGCTGGACATAAGGTTACGATGTGTGTTAGTGTTTCCTCCCTTTGACTACAAAGCCTGCAAATGCTCGATGCCCATTGATTTTCCCATTTTGGTATACCATCCTTTGTCGGATATCTTCCCAGCCTTAAATACATCAATGTATTCTTAAGCCTAGGTTTTAAATGATACGACAAGTAAGATTGAGGTGACAGCCTACCGAAAGAGTTAGCAACTGTCCAGAAATGACTTCTTTTCCTTAATTCCTCCTTGTCCGCTATAGTCGTTAATAATGCGGCCATTTGATTAATTTCTTTTTTTAAAACTATCCTGCTCCTCAATTCATCAGCCAATTAGAGCAGTCAAAATTACTTATGCATTCATTAAAATACAGCTGCCAATTTTTTTAATATTCCCCTTCTGAGATTTCAAGCCAGCATAACTTTGCCAGTGAACCTTCCTCTGAACGGACTAATGTTAAAAGAGACTTCAAGAATGTAGATTGACGCGCCAGAGATTGGTTTTTCAAACCAAATTCCAGTCTTATGTTTGCTCGACTAATATATTTGGGGATTTTAAAAACAGTTTTATATATTCTAATCTCTATATCGTCGAGCACTTTCGCGTCTTTGCCCCTAAAGATGAATGAGCAATATTCCAAAGATGGCATTAATTTTGCTCGCATCACCTTTATCAGATGGTCGTAATTGGGGCATAATAGTTTGTCTCTTAATTTTCTAAAAGCAAATGCAAGTGAGCAACCCCTGGCTTCAAATTGTTAAAATGCTGTCTAAAAATCAAACCATCGTCAAACGTGATTCCAAGGTATTTGTATAATTTCACATTTTCAATTACCATACCGTTAATATTCCACTCTTTAATCCTAGGCTTCCCTTTTCCCATAGTCATTATCTTTGTCTTTTTTATATTAATTGTCAGACCGTTTTGTGTAACATAACCATTAAAAGAGTTAATTAACCTTTTTAATCTTATTTCTGTTTGGCTCATTAAAATCGTGTCATCTGCATATTGCATATATTTAATTTCCTGACCATGAATAAACGGCGAATGCGAATTTATATTTTTTAAATGGGCTGGTAAATCAGCCATGAAAAGATTAAAAAGGCAAGGAGCCAAAACACACCCCTGTTTTAGTCCCACATTTGTAGCTAAACGTTGGGTCATGTGTTTACCATCGCCTATTTTGATTTGCACCCAGGTGTTGGAGTATAACAGTATAATCATTTTTAATAGAGACTCTGGTATACCCCAATTCTGTAGCTTCCTCCAAAGACTATTTCGTGGTACAGAATCGAAAGCGGCTTTCAAATCAATAAAACAAACATATAATCTTTGCTTCCTACTTTTGGCTCTCTCACCTAATAACGTTAGCTGCCAACCATACCCAGTCATGTGATCAGAGACAGCCTGCAGGCACAAAATGGCAAAGCAAGAAAATGCCAACTGCTAAAAGTGGCATTTTCAGGATTTCAACGTAACCATATATTTTAATTTTAAATTGTGAATCTAGAGACACCAGACTTGAAGGGTTTATCTCATTTTGCCACAAGGCAATGGTCATTACATCACATGTAGTGCACTGAAGTAAATACCCATAAGATGCACATGTCATAAATCACTTTGCCTTAAGGTAATTGTCAAAAACACAACAGTTAGTGCAATAAGGTAAATCACTGTAGGTTGCACACGTCCTAAAAACTTATCACTGTACACGAATACCACCTTACACCATCACTGTGCACATTTATGCAGTTCCTGCAAAGGGATACTTGTTGTCCCCTCATTGCAAGGTGTGAAACAACATACACATCATATTAGGGCATGAAACCAACAATGCTGTATTTAGGTTCATATAAAATACTACAGTCCAGTTCATCCAGCCATGCCATCTTCGACCTAGGAGCAGCAACTGCGCTCCTAATGTCAGAAATAAGGTAATCTGGGAAGTTGTCCCTACTTATTTATTTTATTTATTTATTTATTTAAAGGGTTTTATATAGCGCTGGCTGGACCCAAGAGTATCAGAGCGCTTTACAACTTGTTGGACACAACAGAATTACAAACAGAATAAAGATACAATTTGGTAATGAGGCATGGCACTGTGGAGAAATTTTGGAAAAAGGGTGCAATAAAGGTAGACCAGAGGGAAAAAAGAAATAGCAGATTAAGGTACGGGGAAAATAGATGGGAGAAGCGATTGTAGAGTAAGAGCGGAGAGGGGGAGCGGGAGAGAGATGAAATAAAGAGGCAACTGGTAAAAATAGGGGGAGAGAGGAGAAGGTGGTAGCTAGGAAGAGAGAAACAAGGGAAGAGCAAGGGAGTAGATAATGACAATGAGGGAGAAATAATAGATTAGGTGCCCCAGTATTTGTTTAGAAGGAGCAACTTGAGGTCTTTTTTTAAGCAGTCGTAGGAGGGATTGCAACGTAAATCTTTGGGAAGGGCATTTCAGATGGATGTCGCATTACCAGAGAAAGAGCGAGATTTTGTTGATTTCTTTTTGCATAAAGGAGGGACCAGTACAAGTGCATTAGTGCTCCTCAAAGTTCTAGAGCAGCCTGCTTTGTGGAGTTTGTCAGAGAGGTAGGAAGGGGTATTTTGGTGGAGGGCTTTGTGAGTGATGCAAGCAGTCTTGTAGGTAGATCTGCCTTCGATCGGAAGCCATTTCAGGTTTTTGAGAACTGGGGAGATGTGATCAAAGCGTTTGCATTTAGAGATTAGCCTGGCGGCATGGGTAAGGATCTATTTGAGAGGGGCTAGGTGGATTTTAGGAGTTCCAACGAGCATGGCGTTACCGTAATCAATTTTGGACAGGACCAAAGCTTGAACAACTGACTTAAAGTCACCAGCAGGAATAAAGGGTTTGATTTTTTTAAGATGGTGCAGTGTGAAGAGAGCACCTTTGGCTGAGTTTTTTATGTGGGGAATAAGACTGAGGTTCTGGGCGGTGCTGATGCCAAGGGATTTAACCGAGTTTGAGATGGAGAGAGAGCAGTTGAGAGCATTAATGTCAGAGATCCAGTTTTGGATAGGGAGCAGGTTGTTTTTTGGAGAGTTGGAGAGAAAAAAATGATTTCCGTTTTTTTTGGGTTTAGTTTTAGGTGGTTGTAGTGAAACCACAATTGTAACTTAGACAGAGTGTCATTTAGATGTAAGATGTCATCATGAGATTTGACTCTGTAATAGAGTTTTGTATCATCAGCATAGAGGTGATAGCTGAGTCCCGCTTGTTTAAGAATAAGAGTAAGAGGTTCCATGAAGAGGTTGAATAGAGTAGGGGAGAGAATAGAGCCCTGGGG
This sequence comes from Lissotriton helveticus, assembly GCF_964261635.1. Lineage (NCBI taxonomy): Eukaryota > Metazoa > Chordata > Amphibia > Caudata > Salamandridae > Lissotriton > Lissotriton helveticus. The sequence continues at coordinate 1,316,642,490 of NC_136065.1, read as the reverse complement.
GACACCCAAGGTGATTGGCTGTGGTTCAGAAAGGCAATTGCAGACTTTAATTTGTTGGGTTCTGTGTTGGAAGTATGAGGTGAACCACTTGAGTACATCACAACCCAAACCAAAACGTTCTTTGAGAGTATTGAGTAAAGTTAAATGGTTAACGGTATCAAAGGCAGCAGATAGGTCAAGAAGAATGAGAAGGGAAGATTGACCCTTATCGAGGGAACAATGGATGTCGTCAATGATGTTGAGCATTGCAGTTTCCGTGCTGCAGCCTTTTCTAAAGCCAGATTGAAAAGCGTCCAAGAGATTGAAAGAGTCAATATGTTTGTTCAATTGAAGCAGGACACATTTTTCCAGGGCCTTAGATAGGAAAGGAAGGTTGGAGATCGGACGAAGATTGTTTAAATCATTAGGATCGGCCATGACGTTTTTTATGATGGGGGTAATTTGGCCTGATTGAAGGGATGCCGGGACACAACCATTAGCAAGTGAGGAGTTAATTATAGATATCCAATAGGGGGCGATGATCTTTTTTTGTTCTTTGACCAAATGGGCCGGGAGGGGATCATTGGAATGTGAGGAAGGTTTGAGCTTGGTGATGATGTTGAGGACCTCAAGTTCAGAAACTGGGCTAAAGTAATTCCATGAAGCCTTGTTTTTTAGTTGTGGAACAGAATGGAAGGGTTCAGTTGGGGTGATAACAGGGTGGGGGGGTTGAGCAGGATCGTTGAGATTGGTGAGAGAGGAAGGTGGTAAGGGGGGAGGTTAGAGAGTAGAGGTTGGTAAACTAGAGGGGGTGTAAGGGCAAAGGTTTGTTCAATTTTGATGATTTTATCAGAGAAAAAGCGAACAATTTTCTAGCATCTTTCGAACGTAGCCAGTGTATTAGGGAGGGCTGAGGACGTCTGGGATTTGACGATGTTAAATAGTTCTTGTGGGCGGTTTCTAGCCTGGTCAAGTTGTGCACGGAAGAAGGAAGCTTTCTCATTAAAGATATGTTTTTTGTAGTTGGCCCTTGCAGTTCTAAGGAGGATAAGATTAGAGGGGGAGGGCTGTTGTCTCCAAGTACGTTCAGTCTGTCTGAGCGCATGTCTCTCTTTATTTAGGTCAATGTTGAACCAGGATCTGAAGGGTTTATTTTTTTTGTAGTTTTAGTTTAGCTGGGGCTATTAGATCAAGTGCTTTACTAATTGCCTTATTGTAGTGTTTGGTAAGATCCGAGGGACTTTGAGACGGAGGAGTGAGCTGTAAAAATTATTTTATTTTCGTCTCGAGTACGCTAGGAGGTATAGTGTGAAGGTTTCTGGATAACTTCTTTTGTTTTGTTAAGTTGGAGGGAGGGGTGGGCACAAAGTTATCGATCGTGAAAAGGATGAGGTGATGATCAGACCAATCAATGGGGGTAATGTGGGAGAGAGACTCCAGATCTCTGCTAGTGATAATAGCGTCAAGAATGGCTCCTTTGGAGTGAGTTGGAGAATCACAGAGTTGTTTAAAATCATTGATGTCAAGTAAGTTATTGATGAGAGTAACCGAAGGGTCATCGATTTTGTTAAAGTGGAGGTTGAAATCACAGAGGAAAAGGTTTCTCGATTTAGAGATAGATGACTGTATAAGAAGATCGGACAGCTCTTCAACAAAGGGGAGAGGTTCGCCAGGTGGGTGATAGATATTATGTAGGAAGATGGAAGGTGAAACCGGGACAGTGAGTTCTGCGCTAAGGTATTCATAGGTGGTCGGGTCGTGGAGGTTAGAAGGAGAGAATTGAAGTTCAGGTTTGTAAATAATGGCAAGGCCACCTCCTATTTTGACAGGCCTGTCTTTCCTGAGGATGGAATAACCAGGGGTCAAGAGCAAGTCAAAGTTAGGTGTGGAGAGGGGATTGAGCCAGGTTTCAGTCAGAAAGGCGATATCAATGCAATCACTGAGAATGGTTTTGGTGATTTCAGTAGCGTGACAAGAGGCTGATCGACAATTTACCAGAATGCATTTGAGGGATTTATGATCAGCTGGAATAGTGGAGGGGCATGGGTGGATACAAGTGAGTTGCTTAGGGGGTCTAGGTGAACCTGGGGAGGATGGGATTCGACTGGTGCCCAGACTAACTGGGATAGATGAGTGTGATGGAGGGGAATTTGTAATTTGGGGGGTGGTGGGCGGGTAGTCATAATTGAGGACAGGTAGGGTGTTGGGGGGAGGAGGAGAAGAGGGGAGAGGCGGACACAATGAAATAACAATGTTTGAGGGACTAGGAGGAGAGTTGTCAATGGGGGAATTATTCCCTTGGATATAGTGCGCAGGGGATAATTGTAAGGGATCAGAGGGATAAGAGCAATGGGAATGGTTCCTAGTGGAGAGCGAGGTGACTTCATTCTTAAGTGAAGAGAGATCTAAAACTAAGGTTGCGAGGTGAAGTTCAATATTGAGGAGTGTTTGGGTAAGAAGTGTTATAGGAAAGGGGGCTAGGGGATCAGAAGGTAGTCGTGCAAGATCCGGGCTATTAGGGGTAGAAGGATTAGGGTGAGAAAGGGGAGGGAAACCGGGCGGAGGGAGTAGAGTGGAGTTATATTTACGAGGAGCAGGGGGCAGTGAAGTGTGGGAGAAAGCATTCACAGGAGTAAGCATGGAGTCCTGAGGGAAAAGAAGGGTCTGGGAAGGGAGTTGGGAGAAGTTATTGAAGAGAGAAAGGGGTGAAAGGAGGCCAATATAGGAGATAGGAGGAGTTCGAGGGGCCATAGTGGGAACAAGGGAAGGTGTTACATAAGGATGGTTAAGGGTTTGAATGGCTGAAGGTAAAGTAGAGAGATTACCAAGCGTGGGTGATTTACGGGTAATACCAGGGGCGCTTGGAGGTTCGTGGCATGAGGGTATCAAGGGGGGAGAGTGTGGGAGATAGAGGGGATCGTAAGAAAATCAGGGGGGGGGATTTCACTAGAGGTTGTGGTGGAGAGCAACAGAGATATGGGGGATTCCATTGAGGTTGGCGCGATAGGAGATGGCATGGAAGGGGTCAATGTGTGTGGGGACAAAAAGGTGTCTTGTGTTTGGGAGGCAGGGCAGTGTGGGAAGTACGTTTAGTGATAGGGAGCTAAAGTGGAGTTCGAAAATAGAAAGGTGGTGTTCGGGGCCTTGAATGAGGATATTTCCAGATTTGAAAATAGAGATGTCGATTTCTCCAGGGAAAGTGGGGGAAGGAGTGGTGGAAAGTTTAAGACCGTATGGAATTTTGCAAGACTTCGTGACAGGAATATGTTGGAGAAAGATGCTTTTCCATTTGGAAGGGCGTTTGGTGAAGAAGATGTCGTTTTTTTTTATGATGGTGTTAAGGCTATGGTAGTTGTCAACTAATAAGGTTTCGTGGTGGCAGATGAGAAGGTTATGCTTGAAGTTTTTCTTCCTATTCTTGGAGAGGGTTGAGGGGTAAAGGATGGATCAAAGAGTTAGGGCCGTGTCTGGAAATGCGAGAGTCCGGTGACAGGAGAGAATTGTTGAGGGGAGGCATGATGAGATTACACTATGGATCTGAGGGATGGGGGAGAAGAGCAGGAGGACGGATTTGGATGAGGCGGATGAGTGTAGTGGGAAAAGGAGGGAAAGGCAAGAGGGGCGGGAAGAAATCAGAGAGATAGGGACTACACAACGTGAAGAGGAGGGTCACGCAATAAGTTGGTAGGATTGAGAGGCTGTAAGAGAGGAGGGAAGATGGGAGGGGGGGTGGAGGGAAGAGGAAGGGGTAGAGTAGGATTGAAGGGGATAAGAAGGATAGAAGTCAGTGGAAAGGAGGAGTGGAAGAAATCAATGAAGAAAAAAAGGCAGGGGGAGAGCAAGTGTCGTTGAATGTCCCAAAAAATATAGAATACAAATTGTAGAAATTTACATTACAGTAAGCATATACCATTGAGTAAAACAATATAACTGCAAATATAATTGAAGATTAATAGTATGATTAAGACTGCATAAAGGTTAAATGATGTAGATTCCTAAGAATGCACACAGAGCATTACTGAGTAAATAATTAGAGCCGTTATACTGCCGTTTAGACCGCATAAAGGCTAACTGAGGTACATTTCTAAGAGAGCACACAGAGCATTAGTGAATAATAATTAGAGCCGTTCACAGTAAAAATTCAAACAGGATAAAGTAGCCAAACAATTCAAAATAAATAAGATAAAGTGGCAGAGTGATTAGAATCAAAGAGATAGATTAGAGGCGACAGAGAGAAGCTTAGGAGTAGTTTGCAATAGTGGAATTACGGGGGGGGCAATAGGGGAGGAGTGCTGACATGTGGTGCTATCACAGGTATGTTTAAGGGTAAGATTCAGAGAGTAAATAAGTAGAATACCAAATTAAAGTACACATATAAACAGAAAGGTAGAGTAAGATAGTACAAGGTAAGGTAAAGTGAGGTAGTTCAAAATGCGTAACATTCCTAAGAATGTACACAGAGCATTAGAGAATAGTGATTAGAGCCGTTCACAGTGATATTCCAACCGGATATAAGAGTCATACATTCAAATAAAATAAAATAAAGTGGCAGAGTGATTAGATTCAGAGAGATAGATAACAAGCATTTGCAATGCAATGGTCTCGGCATCATTAAAGGTAGAGCAATTGGCATTGCTCATGACATTTCTTTTTTTTTCTTTAAATCATAAATAAATGGCATTGTCATTTACATTGCCAATACACAGCACTCTGCACTAAACAGCACACACCACTCTGCACCTGCACTCACTGCTCTGCACACTCACTCTGCACACTCACTGCTCTGCACACTCACTACTCTGCACTCTGCACTCACTACTCTGCACTCTGCACTCACTACTCTGCACTCACTACTCTGCACTCACTACTCTGCACTCACTACTCTGCACTCACTACTCTGCACTCTGCACTCACTACTCTGCACTCTGCACTCACTACTCTGCACTCTGCACTCACTACTCTGCACTCTGCACTCACTACTCTGCACTCTGCACTCACTACTCTGCACTCACTACTCTGCACTCACTACTCTGCACTCTGCACTCACTACTCTGCACTCTGCACTCACTACTCTGCACTCTGCACTCACTACTCTGCACTCACTACTCTGCACTCTGCACTCACTACTCTGCACTCACTACTCTGCACTCACTACTCTGCACTCACTACTCTGCACTCACTACTCTGCACTCTGCACTCACTACTCTGCACTCACTACTCTGCACTCACTACTCACACTCACTACTCTGCACTCTGCACTCACTACTCTGCACTCACTACTCTGCACTCACTACTCACACTCACTACTCTGCACTCACTACTCTGCACTCACTACTCACTACTCTGCACTCACTACTCACTACTCTGCACTCACTACTCACTACTCTGCACTCACTACTCACTACTCTGCACTCACTACTCACTACTCTGCACTCACTACTCTGCACTCTGCACTCACTACTCTGCATTCACTACTCTGCACTCACTACTCTGCACTCACTACTCTGCACTCACTACTCTGCACTCTGCACTCACTACTCTGCACTCACTACTCTGCACTCACTACTCTGCACTCTGCACTCACTACTCTGCACTCACTACTCTGCACTCACTACTCACACTCACTACTCTGCACTCACTACTCTGCACTCACTACTCACTACTCTGCACTCACTACTCACTACTCTGCACTCACTACTCACTACTCTGCACTCACTACTCACTACTCTGCACTCACTACTCACTACTCTGCACTCACTACTCACTACTCTGCACTCACTACTCACTACTCTGCACTCACTACTCTGCACTCTGCACTCACTACTCTGCACTCTGCACTCACCACTCTGCACTCACTACTCTGCACTCACTACTCTGCACTCACTACTCTGCACTCTGCACTCACTACTCTGCACTCACTACTCTGCACTCACTACTCTGCACTCACTACTCTGCACTCACTACTCTGCACTCACTACTCTGCACTCACTACAGCTTCCTTCCACAGCTAGAACTAGTGCATAATGTCAAAACAGAGAAAACAAGGAAACACACTGAAGCTGTCTGTACCACGCAAAGTTCACATTTCGAGCAGCATGTGTTAAATCACGCTTTAGACTACTTCTCTACTCAAAAGTAGTACATTTCCTTCAAAAAGATAAAAATATGACATGCAAACAGTAATGCCGAAACAAACTGTTCAGCATGGGTTCTGATTTACATGAAAACATTAATTTCACTTAAAATAATAATAGTTTTTAGCTAAATTAAATTTACATTTGCATTTAGGGCATATTCACATATTTTTAGTAAATTTAAATGAATTTATTTTCTCATGTACGTTATCATAACCAATGCTATACTATAGTGTACTACGAGATTATTTTGGATTGGTATTATTAGTTGGCTTTAATAGTACAGTACTTAACAAGAGAAACAGTATTTTGGAGTAAAAAAATAAATCAAACATTGCAGTATTTTAATAATGGGATCTCATTAGGAAATAGTTTGGGAAGTGGAATGATAAACTAATTGTAATCCAAAAAGTAACAGTAACACTAAAAGAAATCACTCACAATGTTTCTTCACTTTACTTTTGCATTAGTGTTCACTTAGCACCTAATATTTTTTGACAAAACAGAAAATTTAAAATATTCACAATAGACTACCTCTGTCCTTTTCCTCATCTTCAAGTTGCCCACCCCTCTCAACTCCTCTTTTTTAATACTGTTGAATAATGGAAACCGAAAGCAAAGAGTTATTACTGCAATAACCCAAAGACTACACCAAGAATAACTATAATTAAATTAACTATTATCAAAAGTAAGATGTATTTTAAAGTAAATGGGAACTAAAGATGTGCAAAAGAAAATCACGAACTGATAAAGTTGTAACATCTGAACATCTGTGAGAGGAAGAGTAAATGACCAGATTTCATTTAGGGATCTTACACAATTAAAGATATACAGGAGCAAATGTGTTCAGTTGCAAAGATGCTAATACAATATATTTATCTACAATAAAATCAGGCTCTACTAAAAACCTCCCTTTCCCTACCATCACCTAGATGAAATCTTTACCACGTGCCCCATGCGCTTGGACAGACCACGAACATAGAATTTACACAAGAATTGAAAAGAAAACACATAAAAAGATGCTTAACTAGAAAATCTTTCTACAGCATAATACAGTTTAAAGTCCAGGGAACGTAAATAATGTAGGTTGCGCAGAAACTCTAATGGGGATGACAACCATAGACTCCATATGCCTTTTTACAATAATGTATCGAATTATCAAACATATTTCATTACCGAAAACAAATGCTGGAGATCTGTTTCAGAGAAATTAAGAACACTCTCAGAGCATCAAAAGCTAAGACACTTGGACTTTGAAAGAAATGTCAGTGGCAGATGGACACGCTTTCATTTAGCAGCCAAATATACAATAACTCTTACTGCCCCCGGAATTCCGCCGCGTCCGGACCGGAAGTCAGGCAAGGTCGCCTGTGACGGGGGCGGAGCCGCGTCCGGACCGGAAGAGGAGGCAGGCGGAGGAAATGCGTGGAGCGGCCCGGGGCTCCTGCGAGCGTGGAGAGCCCCGGGGCCGACAACAGGACGTTGCACGCGTGTTGCGGGGCTCCCTTGACCAAGAGGGAGTCCCGGGATAGGAGCCGCAGCGTCAACTCTCCCTGCCGGTGCGGAGAGCGGAGTCCCCCAGATTACCACAGTAAGTTAAAGGGGAGAGGGGGGCCGGGGGGTGTGTGTGTGTGTGTGTGTGTGTGTGTGTGTGTGTGTGTGTGTGTGTGTGTGTGTGTGTGTGTGTGTGTGTGTGTGTGTGTGTGTGTGTGTGTGTGTGTGTGTGTGTGTGTGTGTGTGTGTGTGTGTGTGTGTGTGTGTGTGTGTGTGTGTGTGTGTGTGTGTGTGTGTGTGTGTGTGTGTGTGTGTGTGTGTGTGTGTGTGTGTGTGTGTGTGTGTGTGTGTGTGTGTGTGTGTGTGTGTGTGTGTGTGTGTGTGTGTGTGTGTGTGTGTGTGTGTGTGTGTGTGTGTGTGTGTGTGTGTGTGTGTGTGTGTGTGTGTGTGTGTGTGTGTGTGTGTGTGTGTGTGTGTGTGTGTGTGTGTGTGTGTGTGTGTGTGTGTGTGTGTGTGTGTGTGTGTGTGTGTGTGTGTGTGTGTGTGTGTGTGTGTGTGTGTATGTATATATATATATATATATATATATATATATGAGTGGGGGGTTCTGTATGTATGTGCGTGCGTGAGCGCTTCTGTTTCTATGTATGCGTGTGTTGTGTGGGAGCCTCGCGCAGCGCTCGTACTAATGCGCGTGCCAGTTTAGATTCGCCTGCGCGCGGCCAGGAGTGTCTCCTGGGAAGCACGCTCGGTGACATAAGATCTCGGCGGAGACGCGCTTCCGCGCGTCTTTAGCCGAGACCTAAAAATGACAGAGAGAAGCTTAGATTACAAATCAATAAAATAAATCAATAAAATAAAATGAAGTGGCAGAGTGAATAGAGTCAAAGCGATAGATTAAAAGTGACAGAGAGAAGCTTAGGAGTAGTTAGCATTAAAGAGTGACAAATTAACATAGATCACAGAATGTAACTGACACATGCGACCTGTTTCCATAAAGGCGCACGGGGCCTCCATCGAGGTATCCCGGTATGGCACACCCAAGAAACTGCAATAATACTGCCAACATCCCTACCTTGGGATTTAGCACCTCAGTGCTAATCAGCCCTAGGCACACTGTCCCGGTGTGCAGGCGCTGATCTGCATGTTTGGGCCGCTGGCCCGTGCCTCACTCACAAATGTGGATGTACTTCTCAAACAATGCGGCCAAGCTGGACCTCCGTTGAGGCTTCCTCCCTGCTCGGCTGACTGGCCTTGAAGTTGGGTAGGGCACACATCAGCCTGGTGAGGAAGCAGCAGACCGCTCACCTCAGTCTTTCCCCTATCTCCGGTGGTTCAGCTACCCCGCGAGGCTCCGTCTGGCAAAGGGCAGGGCTGGGACTGGGCATCGCTGTGGTGAGGGCTGCTTCTCCCTCCGGTTGCTGCGGGCTGGTGCAGCCTCCCTTGCGGAGACCACGCTGACTGGTTTGTCCTCATGACGGCCCCTCAGATTGCGCCTGCACTGCTGGTGCGGCGTGAGTCACCCAGAAAGACATGCTGTCCGGGGCAGCTCTTCCCCTCAAGGTGTCAACCTCACTGCCCAGAGAGCACAGGCTCCTCTCTGGCGCTGAGGCTTCAGATACAGGCCTGCCCTCTCCTGGTGCGGCTGGCTCAAAGTTGGGTTGGGGTGGGGCTGGGGCTTACACTGGGCGGGGGCACATTTCTAAAAGAAAAAGGGATATAAGCTCTTAGCACATGCTAGCTGCCAGGCAAAAATTGATTTGTAGCGCCTACCACGCACTATGGCTTTCCCAGAGGTTGGGGCAATGGCCATCACTCCCCTCGTGCTCTACTGGGACAAAGAAAGTGCTCCTCACCTGCTTACACTTTCAGCATTCCGTCCATTAATTGTGTGCCTTTTGCTTTCTGGCTCTAAGTGTGAAGGGTATGCCCAGAAGTGGGTCCCGGCCTCACTGTGCCACTGGAACCAAGCAATCCTGGCTGATGAGGGCTAAAAGCCCGAAACCGGTCCTAGGATGCTTGATTCCGGTCCAGGGAGGACCTGGCTTGGCAGTTCGGGCTGGACTGTTCCCATGAGGCACAGGGTCAAGGCTGATGTGCACATAGCCAGGTATAAACTGGGGTGGCATGGTGAGCAAAAGAATGATGGGTTTAACCCAGATCTCTTGACTGGGGGGTGAATGTTTTGATTTGTTCAGCATTCCGTCCATCAATTGTGTGTCTTTTACACTTTAGAAAAGAGCAGTCCAGTCCTCCTCTTGCTCTAGGCAGGAGCAGCCACTGCAGGCCACCCTACCCCACACACATCAGGGGCAGCACTCCTCACCCAGTGTCTCAAGCTCTCCTCCCAGGCAGTTCACTTTAGGATCCAGTAAGGATCTTTCTTGAAATCTTTTATCTCCCTGAGATTTCCAACAGGAGGCAAGCACACACAAGCCCTTGGAGATTTCTTCACAAACAGGATACCAAAGCAGGGCAAAAAGAGTCAGTCATTTTCCTCCACCACAAATAGAAGCAGCAACTGTAGGCCAATCCAGCCCTTACACAGAAAAGGCAATGCTCCTCACACATGTCTTCCGCTCATCTTCTTGGCAGGTTCTTCTTGTTTCTTGAAGTAATCTAAACTCCTAGTTTTTAAGGGCTCATACTTATACCCCATTTTGTCATTGTTCTCTTTGTGGCAGAGTCTCTGAGTTCAGTCCAAACCAGTTCTATCCTCCCTAGTTCAGCATGACCACTGGGTGGAGACAGCATTGTGCAAAGAAGACACAGCCTATTCAGGTGCTAGAGAAACCCCTCCCACCACTCTAAATACAGACCAGGTTGATTCAAGGCAGGTTGGACAAGAGAGAGCAGACAACATCAGGGGGAGATGGCACAGTACCTGCTTGGAATTATGGCTTCTACAATATGTAATCAAGACACACCCTTCAGGGGAGAATAGGCCAGTTGCATTTGGAATGTTGCTTGCTTTAACAGCCTTGAAATTGAGATAGAGAGGTGAGCACAGATCGCTCAGTTGTCATCATTGTATATATGCTTTGCTGATAGATTTATCTTACCTTTTGAAATGTAAATACCTTTCCTTTATTGATTGAATTTCACAGCTGTACATTGATTATGAGTTAAGCACTTATAATGCTAGGCAATGAGAGGTCAAACCTATATAAGGGACTTTTCAGCTCATACAAGACTAATCATTTGACAGATTGCGCTCTGTATGTTCCGCCCGGGGCTGAGAGTAAATAAAGGTTTGCTTCTTTTAATCACCATGGCCGCAGCTTGACTGTTATTTTCTATTCAGATATTAATCTTTCACAAGCAGACCGATATTTCCTTTTCCCTGTATGCCGCTTTTTCCCCTCTGTGGTGCGAAACAATGCATGTTCTTGAGCTACCTTTGATGGTATTGAAAAAAGAACACAGTTTAGGCCTTAAGCCTAGCTGGATCTAATTGACTTAAATGCCATCTCTGTACTGTTGATGGTGATTAGTACATAAGAAAAGGTAAGCTCATTCGAACCAATGAAATTGAGTAGTGTGCAACCAAGAGTAATACATTCATCTCTGTCAGATGTGTAACATAGTATGCGATTTTCCCAATTAAGAAAGGCTACCTCATTTCTGTGTTGCCTGCTATTGTTATCAGCTAGGTTGTTTACAAGTTACCAGAATGTGGATGGTCTCGCTGCCTTTAAAACGTATATAATATTAACCACTGTAGTCAAGATGATTACGTTCTTCTTCCCACAGAAATTTGTGGCAGTTTCTTCTCAGATACCAAAGGCTGAAAGTGGTTTCAAAGTTTTTACTGTCTCTTTTTGAGAGTTTGTGGGCTGTCATATTCTCAGATTAAAGTGCTTTTAAGGTGGATCTAAACCAAGTCTTCCACATAAGGCACACAGTCTATGGAAAATCATGTAGTTGTCTGTTAGTGGTCAAAGTATTGCTTACTGGTTTTGTAACTGATGACCAGATTGACTGGAATCTGGTAAAGTGTCAAATATTTCAGTGTTTCTTATTATATGTTGCCTCTTTTCTAATTTTGCTATATGAATAGAGCTCGATTTCAACCTCTTCACTTCTCCCAATGTTTCCCTGTGTCCTATCGCTTTGATTACTTCGGCCTGATTTAAATGACAATCATAGACTGAGAAAAGGGGCAAATAATCACTTTCACGCTTATGAATTATGCCAAGATCTAGGCAGATGGAGAACAGGAGTTCAGAAACAAAGGTGTGATCTAAAATAGAAAGGCCCCTTTGAACACTGTGCTGTGTGTGTTATTTTAAATTTAACATTGCTTGATAAAGAGTAATGGCTGAAAGATTAAAAGTGTTTGATAATCTCCAGCCCTTCCTTACTGGTCTGGTGATTTAACATCATGAGATATGCTGGATGAAGAATCAGTGTCCTTTGCCAGTAGATTAAAGATTTTGATCGCAGGTTACTCTACTGGGAACACTGCAATAAGTGTTTCTGTTGTGTTTAGTGAATAGCTATTGTGCTTTTGACAAAGGCCAGTTGTTGGAGCTGAGATGACTATAGTGCCGTCCATAATGGAGCCAATTGAGGATAATGGAATGGCAGTAGTGTTTTACTTGCTAGGTGTAGGATATTTGACTACTGGCATCAGGTGAGATTCTGTAACCTAAAGTGTACCTCACCATTTTTAGCTGTCAAGATTAGTAAAGTAATCAATAGCCATGGCTGAATTCAATATCTAGCACACCTCTAGTGAAGAAATACAAGCGGCATATTAAGCATGATGTACTTAGCTGTAAACTAGAAAACTTGGCTTATGCTGTGAGGAAATTGGCTACACCCTTGATTTTTTATTTTATTTAAATGTATAAAGGAAGCACCCGGGATGTAATAGCTTCAGAGTTCATGGTATTTCACTGTCTTGAACACATAAGCAAAATGATGGGTATCACGAGTTGCAACATTAATCAAAACTCAGTTTACAGATATATGCCTACTTGGACACAAAAATTATCTGGCTTTTGGTCAGATTAGCTCTCCAAATTGAAGAGGACTCAAAAGCTATTAAGCAATCATTTTGACAAGTATTTTGTGAACCTCATTTTTATTGGTCGTGTTTATTTGTAGTATTATTTGCACGAGAAATGAAGCTCACGCTAGCCTTGTCGAATTGCACGTTCTTCCATTTTTTATGTGACAATATAATATATCACGTTATAGCTGTTGTGTTATTTTCCTTGCTTTATTAAGAATTTTGGGTTTACACTGAAAGACTGAGACTTTCCCAGGCGCATTGAATGCAATGTACTTAACCAATGACGATATAGCTGTCCCAGACTGAATTGCATACTATGTACTAAGTAGTGTCACTTTAATAGACTCTGGGAACATCTGAATCTAATGCAGTAGAATTATGAGAGAATTTTAAATTTTATTCTGTAGTGAAATATTTCTTCTTGCTTGTTTCCCATTGGTGCATACCCTGCAAACCATGTATTGGAGTAGTAAATTTGATAAATCCTAAGTATAAAGTCCTAAAAAAAGACTTGCATTTTCTGAGTGGGAACTCTCACCTTTTCTCTTTCTTAGAAGGCGAATCTATGCTAGATTTTCTGTCGAACTTTCCTGAGTTCTTCTCGTATTTAATGATTTATATGCCTAAATGCTTAATTGATTGATGGTTCAGGGCTGATGTATTTCTGTACTTATATTGTTGACTAGACTGTGAAAAATTAGCTTTTGTCTTCATACTTATAGAAAATGTTAACAGCTTACCCAAAGATGTGAGGTTTAATGAAGTACAGAAGGGTCCACTGGGGAGCAATAAAGTCTGGCAGAGACTACACCGTTCTCGGTCCAAGTTGTTGGAGCTCATTAGGTGAGTAAAATGAGACACTGGTCTGTGCGCTGACAGATGTGGTAGCAGAGGTGATTGTTCCGAGTGAATCCATCCAGTACTCATGGGATCTAGTCGGATGAGGTGAAATGACCATAGAACTGATCACTGCACCTATACGGGTCAGGTAGTTTTGCACTGAGATTCGAATTGACTCAGCTCTGACCTGATCCTGGTTCCTGGAGATAGTCTGAGAGATGAAGTGGCTATTTGGTTAACTCAGAAAGAACAACTTGAGTACCAATAGGGATTTGTTTGTGTGTGGAAATCAAATGAGAAGCAAGGCAAATCAGTAAATGTTTGGACTTATAGTTTAAAATGTTATGGTGAAATGTGGTGAATGAACTTCAAATTCAATTATTGCGTGGCATTAGTTCTTGGACTTGTAGGGACAGTGATTATTGTGTTTTTGGCTATGTTTTTCAACTTTTGACGAAGATAGTGTGTGAGTTACTTACGTATACAACATAACGTGTAGAGTGGTACCTTAGTTAAAGTTGTTGAGTGGTTAAAATTATCTGCTAAGGTGAGGTGTATTGTGACGTGCTATCAGTCAAAGATAGGGATGTAACATTTCTATTGGGCGCATGTACTAAGAAACTCTGTGGGTGTTCATTCCTTGGTGGATGAAGTGAGCATGCTAGGTATGGTAAGCTCTTGCAGGTCGAGAGTTTGCTATTAGGTGAAAGTTAATAGTATCCACTGTGTCACAGAGGTTTCTGTTTAGAAGAAGCAGGTAGATGTCAACAGTGAGAAAAGTAGAAATAGTTCAGGAGCAGCTGGCAGTAGACGGGGGCCTATGTTATAAGAAGCCAGACAGGAATTGGCTCCAAAGCCACACTTCGTGGAGAAGTGTGGCTCAATGGTTAGAGCGGCAGACCCTGATGCAGAGGTCTGGCCCGGGACCAGGGTGCAATTCCCGCCTCGGCAGGACTTTGGCTCAATTTCCTCGGACCTGACCATTCTCACTTCGGTGCCTATTCTAATCATGGGTCCCACGCTGCAACTCTGGGCAATAGCTTGCTTAATCTCCACAACGGCCCCAACAGTGCTGGGATGCCTGGCTTCACCTTGGGGGTGCCCAGGAGTGGAGATTTCACAGGGAAAAGCCAGGATGGGTTCCACAGCGGTATGAGTGCAGCGCCGGGACACCCCGTTGCTGAGGCAGCCGTGCGCTTTACAAGTACAACACATTTACATTTACATTTAAAGGGGAAGTTTGAATGAGAAGTTTTGGAACTTGCAGGAAAATCGTGAACTCAGTGGTCTTAAGTGTGTGTGTGATTGGAACAAGGAGTGAATGAGAATATTGATAGAATAGGAAAATCTTTTTTGAAAAGCGAAAGATGTGAATAAGGAAGAGAAATTTCCATCCGAAGGCACACCAGCTAGGGAAATTTCAGAAAAGAAAGGGTGGCACACATGCCTGTGGCTCAGCCAATGGAACGAACACACAGCAGAGGATGAGGAAATTCAGTTCCCACTAAGTGACACTTTACACATACCAGGAATAGACGAGTTGAGAAGAAGAATGAGACCCACACAATTTGAGGTCCAGAATCTCTGGAAATAGGTTGCAAACGAAAATAATTTAAAGAAATTTGCATTAGAGGTCCACGGTAAGGCTTCTTCATGGATAAGTGCATAGGATGATGAGAGGCAGAAGAAATGGAGAGAGGAAGTGATTGACACAATAGAGAGTGAGGACACAGAGAAGGAAACACCAACTGACAAAAAGAAACCAAGGGATGAGACACGTTAGAAAGAGAGGAGGATGCCTATATAGATGAACCCCTCAGAATAAGACCCTCGCCATGTAATACAGCTCAGATGGTTGCTGAGAACGGTGCGAACACCAGGACTCCTCCCGAAGCTAATGCAGCTCCAGGTTACACTTTTACCATCCCCCCCGTCCAGAACTAAGCACCTGTTGCCTCAAGTAATTTACAATCATCAACTAACCGAAGTATCTCCCCCGTTACCACAATCATTAGCACACCACTGAGTTAGAAACCCTTCCTATCATCTTTCTGAAATCAACAGGTGTATCCAGTGCATTAGGTTCAGGCACTACACAGGGAGAGGCCTTAGGAACTCATGTTACATGAATCACCTTGACCAAGATGGCTCCAAAAATCACCCAGCCACACAGAAAACAGGCCCCTCAGAAACTTAATGTCACAACACTGAAGACCGACTATGAAGAGATCGCAAAGGGCAATTTAGGGTTGCATTTCTTGGGGCATTATAATGAGAATGAGTTGCTTTACATGAATATAAGCCTGCAAGGGTGGCACGAGAGGTGTATGTGAGAATGGAGAAAGTGACAGCAAATGCAGGTTTGATCAGATGCAAAGAAAAAAATTGTGAAAGAACATCAGGATGATGATGAGTGATAAAAGTTGAGATTATTAAAATTGATTGATTGAAGACGCACATGAAGGAACTGATTGAGAGCATCAGGAGTGGAGCAATGCATGGAATTGTGGTCTAAGATGGAACGGTCCAAGGAAAAACAGAATAAAGATTCTGTCTTAGTTGAGAAAGGAGAGTTCACATAGAGAGTAGTAAAGAAAAATACTTTGAGGGAGGTCCAGAGAGAAGCTTACATGTTGTCCCCTGCCTTTGAAGAGCCCTTTTCTATTTCATGAATTATCTCCCCAGATTGATGGAAATAATGACTAGTGGAACATCCAGATAGAGCAGATAGTGCCCACTGCGAAGTTCTTGTGGGAGAACTTGGATGTGCTCTTCAAAGTAGCGGTTCCAAAGGATCTATGGTCAGAATGTTAGAGAGCTGTGGATTGGCTGACACAGGAAACCACTAGAGTAGCAAACACAAATGCACCATCGCCAATGGCTAAAACTAAATATTACACAGTCATTGCTCACCTTAAGATCAAATTTCCACAAAAGAAAATAAATTGCCTCAAGATTTTGTAAACATCCCAAGAGCCCAAAGAATATGTACATGCATACTTTGAGAGATTAATGGAGGTTTATAGAGAGCTTACTGGTATGATTGACCCACTTGGAGACAAGATGGGAGCATTTCTTGCCTCCTTTGTACAAAGACTGTGTCTGGGAATCAGAAATCTGTTCATAAACGGTGTCCTCTTCTGGCAAAGCAAGCTTGTGGACGAAATATTTCAGTATGCAAAGTATTGCAACAACATATTAGATGCTAAACAGAGAGGCTAAAGAAAAAGTGATGGTGGCCAAGAACCAGTGGACCCAGAACAGAGGGGTGAAGGGGTTAAACATGCCTTGTCCACAGATGCACCTTGAACCCAGAATAGGGTTAGGCATGCATTGAGTCTCCATGTCCTATAGAGGAAACACCCAAGGAATGGGAATGGGACAAAGAAGTATGTCAGGACCCATGTTCCCTCTTAGGTGGTCGCTTGTATGCCTGTTCACATGCTGCTTACCTGTCGAGGTCAGAGAATGCAAGCGTGCATTTAAAAGTCATACGAAAACAGAAAGCAATTATCACCCTGAAATGGGCCATTAATTACAATAAGCTAAGGCCCTCAGACACTGAATGGAGAGTTCTCTGCTGGTAATTGGCTGTCTTGCACTCCTTATCAGGCCTCACCAAAGCTAAACACGTTTAAATAGCGTGCTGTTGTGATGCAGGTACTGACCCCTGCTTGGCAACATTTAACTTTCCTGTAAGTAAGCCCAAATCACCCTCTGTCTGGGAAGGTAAGGCTTCAACATCATACTTTTCATGGGTCCTGTACAAATGTGTTTCTCTAAGGTCTCTTTACCATTGGCCATTGTTGTTTCTGATATCAGTCATTGTCGATCTGTGCTCTTCACTGCTAGTTTCCCCTTCCGTTTTCAGTTAAGTGCACTGTTTTCATGTGTTACATATATATATGTCACTATAAATATTATACCACTGCAATGATATTTATTTATTTATTTTAGAGGTGTTATATAGCGCTGGCTGGACCCGAAGGTATCAGAGTTCTTTACATGATCGAGCTAGTTACGGTCAGAAACAAATTACAGCATCATGGAATAACAAAACATCAGATCGCTTTACACAACAGAGCTAGTAATGGTAAAACATAATTACAACATCATGGAATAATAGCAGGTAAAACAGAAGAAAGATCGACTTGAGATGATACATATCATGTAAACAGATAGTCCGAGTAAAGAGTTAAATACCTATTAGACGTGGCAGATCGAGTTTACGGCGCAGGTAGAGACCCCCAATATTTGTTGAGGAGGTGCATTTTTAGGTTTTTTTTTTAAAGCTGGAGTAGGAGGGGTTGCATCGTGGGTCTTTGGGGAGGGCGTTCCAGATGTAGGGGGCATTTCCCGAGAAGGAGCTGGATTGTTTGGACTTCTTTTTTAGCAAGGGTCAGACAAGGAGGAGAGCGTTAGTGCTTCTCAGAGGTCGTGTGCTGCCCACTTTGCTGAGTTAATTGGTGAGGTATGAGGGAACAATTTGGTGGAGGACTTTGTGTGTGATGCATACGTTTTTGTAGGCGGATCTGCCTTCGATGGGGAGCCATTTAACCTACGGTGCGGTGGGGCGGGGAGGTGAGCACGGCGGCGCCCAGCTTGTCATGAGTCACAGTGGAGCTGTGCTCATGACGAGCTGTGCTCTTCACAACCCCGCCCACTGATTAATTCTCCCGCACAGGCGGGGAATCAATCACACGTGGGCTGCGCGCAGCTGTTATGACAAGCCCAGCTCGTCATGAGCACAGCTCAACTGTGACTCAGGACGAGCTGGGCTCGTCATGAGCATCGAAGAGGTTAAGAGTTTTGAGGGCTGGGGAAATGTGGTCGAACCGTTTACAGTTGGTGATGAGCCTGGCTGCAAGGTTGAGTACAGATTTGAGTGGGGCTAGGTGGATCTTGGGGATTCCAGGGAGGATGGCATTGCTGTAATCAACTCGCAAAAGAACCAGAGATTGAACTACTAATTTGAAATCTTCAGTTGGGAGAAAGGGTTTGATTTTCTTGAGATGACGGAGAGTGAAGAGGGCTCCTTTAGTTGAATTTTTGATGTGGACATTGAGGTTGAGACTATTATCGATGGAGATACCAAGAGATTTTACTGAGCTGGACAAGGAGAGAGAGCACTTGAGGGCATTGAGGTCAAAGATCCAGGTTTGAATTGGAAGAGGGTTGTTTCTAGGGGAGAAGAGAATGATTTCAGTTTTTTTGGTGTTGAGTTTTAGATGATTAAGGTGGAACCAGGATTGGATTTTAGTGAGGGTGTTATTAAGGTGTATGATGTTGGCGTGGGTTTTGATCTTATAGTAGAGTTATAGGTGGTAGTTGATACCAGCTTGTTTAAGAATGAGGGTGAGTGGTTCCATAAAGAGGTTAAAGAGAGAGCGTGAGAGAATAGATCCCTGGGGGACTCCTAGGGAGACCGGAGTGGAGTCAGATAGACAGTCTTGAATTTTAATTTGCTGGGTTCGATGTTCGATGTTGATGATAGAAGACAAACCATTTGTGGGTAGTACAATTGAGGTCGAAACGATCTTTGAGCACATTAAGTAGAGCAAAGTGGTTAACAGTGTGAAAAGCTGCAGAGAGATCAAGGAGGATAAGTATACATGTCTCACCATTGTCAAGGGAGTGGTGGATGTCGTCAACAATGTTTAGTATGGCAGTTTCAGTGCTGCAGCTTTTTCTGAAAAATTATTGTAAGGGGTCAAGAAGGTTGAATTTTTCGATGTGTTTGTGTTCGATGTGTTTGTCTAATTGGAGCAAGACACATTTTTCGAGGGCTTTAGAAAGAAGGGAGAGGTTAGTGATGGGGCGGAGGTTGTTTAAGTCATTAGGATCAGCATTAGTGTTTTTAATAATGGGGGAGATCTGACCAAGTTGAAGGGAGCTAGGGACAGTTCCAGTAGCAAGGTAGGTGTTGATGATTGTGGTCCAGGATGGGACAATGATGTGCTTTAGGTCTTGGACGAGGTTACAAGGGAGGGGTCTTTGGTATGGGAGGATGGTTTTAGTTTAGCAATGATGTTGTGGACTTCATGCTCGGTCACCGGGCAGAAATTTTGCCAGGAGGCATTGTTTTTTGGTCGTGAGTTTTGGTGTATGGGAAGAGAGGAGTAGTGCTGGAAAGGTGTGGGGGGTAGTTTAGGGTGGTAATAGGAGAAGGAATGTGTGAGGAGGGGTTAGGATGAAGTGAGGAAGCGGGCGGGTGTAAGGGGGATCAGGGGGTGTCAAACGTGAGGAGTGTGATTTAGAGGTGAAGACAGTTCTCTAGGTCTGTTTTTGGCCCGATCGAGTTGTGTACGAAAGAAGAATGCCTTTTCGTTAAAAATGTGTTTTTTGTATGTAGATCTAGCTGATCTGAGGAGTGTCAGGTTTGAGTGGGAGGGATGCTGTCTCCAGGTTCTTTCCACCAGTCTTAATGAGCGTCTTTTGTGGTTAAGTTCAAGGTTAAACAAAAATTTGGAAGGGATGTTTCTTAGAGTTTTAAGTTTAGGAGGGGTCAATTGGTCTAGGAAATCTGTGACAGCTTTATTAAAGTATTCAGTAAGCTCATTTGCGTTTTGTGGGGGAGGAGTAAGGAGCAGTTGAGCTTGGAGTTTTGACTCAAGTTTGCCAGGAGGAATACATTTTAGATTTCTGGTCCATGTCATGGTTTTAATTTGTTTGGTGGGGAGGGAACGGGGCTTAATAGCAATTGTGAACAATATGTGGTGGTAGTCGGACCAATCAATGGGGATGATGCTGGTCAGGAAGGCCAGATCCTTATTGGTAATGATGACGTCCAGGAAGGCTCCTTTGGTGTGGGTGGGGGACTGACATATTTGTTTGAGGTCGTTGATCTCGAGCACGTTGGTGAAGAGGGTAGTAGTGGGGTCATTGTTGTCATTCAGGAGGAGGTTGAGGTCTCCATGGAAGAGATTTTTTGAGTTAGATATTCCAGAAAGTTATGTCAGAAAGTTCATCAATAAAGGGGTGAGTATCACCAGGAGAGTGGTAGATAGTGTGAAAACGAATAGGGTGGGTATCTTGAAATTTATTATTCGAAAGTGGAGTGGCCAGAGTTGTTAACAAGGGAGAGCTGAAGTTCGCTTTTGAAGATTCTGGCCAGCACCCCTATTCTGTCAGGTCTGTCTTTTTTGAGGATAGAGTATCCGGAGGGCGGGGGGAGAGTAGATGAAGCATGCTCGTTGAGTGGTCATTGAACCAGGTTTCCGAGAGGAAAGCAATGTCAATATATTCGCTAAGGATAGATTCAGAGATTTCAGTGGCATGTCGAGCGGCAGATCGACAGTTAACAAGCATGCAGGCGAGTGGTTTGGGGGGTAGGGCAGGAGTGGATGGTGGTGAGTTGTGGCGGGGGTCTTGAGGAGGCAGGAGAGGAGGGAATTCTGTTGGTGCCTAGAATGAGAGGGATGTTAGAGTAGAGGGGAGGTGAGTTGTTAACCAAGGTATTAGGATGGTAATAATTACATAGGTTGGAGAGGTCTGATGGCGAGAGGTGGTGCGAGGTGCGGCGAGCTCTAGGCATCCGGTTGTAGAGGGGGAAGTATTCCAATGATGACGATTGATGTTGGCGGGGATTTTACTGTTGGGATGGTTTGAGTTTGTACATGTGAGTCGGGTTCCAGAGCTGAGGGATTTAACATCTTCTCTAAGTCGAGAGAGTTCATTCGTCAGTAAAGAGAGATTGCGTTCAATATTGTATAGGGTCAGGGTAATAGAGGAGAGGGGGATCATAGAAGGGGGAGATGAGGGTGAGAGGGAATGGATAGTGTTTGTTGCAGACGCGGGACAATTGTGTGTGGGGCAAGTGAAGTCAATGGTGGTGGAGTGCGTAGAGTTAAGGCTATTAGGCGTAGGTGATGGCATGATGGAGGACAAGAGATTTGAAAACTCAGGTGATGTGGATAGAGATAATATGAGGGCACAGAGAGTTTGAAGTAGGACTGCATCAGGGATTAACGGTGCTGAGAAATAAGGTGGTAGTTAAGGAGGATTCGGTGAGGGTAGGGCCAGCGGTGGGACGGTGGGAGAGCTAGGGTGGAGGGGTAGGGATTCAGGTTGGGGATTCAAGGTGGGAGGATAAGGGTTGGGTATTTTAGAAGGGATTGAGGGGGACAGGACATTGGACGATCTGGCTGGTTGGCGGAGGGGGTGTGCAGTGGAGATGTAAGGAAGAGAGAGGATCGTTGGAGGGGGAGAATATATGGATGACTGTGATTGGGAGATGGTATTGGTTATAGAGATGACAGGGGAGGGGTGTGGGGAGTAGGTGTTTGGACTATGGTGTTCGTAGGAGGGAAGAAAGGGGAGCGGGTGAGTGGAGTAGGGAGAAGGGAAGAGAGCAGAGGGGTGTTGATTGGTTGGGTATACGGAAGATTAAGGATAATTTTGTCTAGGTGGAGAGACAAGGTGCTGAAGTGGTGCTCAAAGACAGAGAGGTGTGATTCTGCGGCTTGTATGAGGATGTTACTCGTTTTGAAGATGGAGATGTCGATTGCACCAGGAAAAATTGGGGAGGGAGTAGTGGATAATTTGAATCCATGGGAAATTTTGATTGAGTGAGTGACTGGGAGCTGATGTAGGAAAATGCTTTTCCATTTGGAGGGGTGTTTAGAATAGAAGATGTAGCTGTTTTTTTATGGCTGAGTTAGTTGTAGACGATAAGTGTTTCAGGGTTACGAATGAGTAGTTTATGTTTGAAGTTTTTCTTAGCATTTTTAGACACATTGGGGGTTGTAGTCATGGGGGATGTGTGAGTGATTGAAGGGGGGCATGTAAGGACGGGGCTGAGAAGTAGAGAGTTAGAAAAAGTTAGTGAGGGCAATTAGGGGTAAGGTGAAAAGGGGCTGTATCAGGGATAGGAGAGTGGGAGGGGCATTGAAAACGGTGATCCACAGCCCATGCTCATCTGCAATTTTAAGAACACCAAGATAATCAGAGGGTAAAATTAGTAGAGTGGCCTCCACAGAAGTGCAAGATAAGGTAGTCCAGATGGTCTGGCACAGAACAATTACACTTATAGATCAGGAATGAAAAGAACAGTGCTAAGTTATTGCCATGTGTGTCATGTGAGGGATAGAGCTTAGTGGGGGCTCAACAGGCTAGAGAGTTCAATACCAAAGACTTCAATAGTGAAGGTAGGTTACTAGGTTGTCAACAGGGGATGGGTTACTGTAGAGAAGATATCAGCATGTAATTGTAGTATTTCAAAAGATCTTCCACTAAATGTTGAAAGGTTATCACAAATGAAGACAAAAAGCATATAGGAAGATACAGACAGAGGGTTAAAGGAAACAAGTTACATAAGGAAAAAAGTGTGGATCGCTGTACATAATTAGGCCACAAGGTGGCGCCCCATTGAGCTATCAACTTCACATGCTCAATACAGTTTAAGTACATGAGAAACACAGGCACTATTTCCAAATGCAGAATTAAAACATTTTATAGATTTAAAAATGTTGACCAATTTTCCCTAAAAATGCACAATTCATGCCAGTTCAATTCAATTCGATATTTATTAAAGATTTAGAACTCCTAGGAGGTCCACATAAAAAGTACATACATATTATTACAAGTAATAAAACATAACAGAGTTCATTCCACGAACCATCATATAATTATCAGGGACCTGCGTTAGCAAGGCTAGAATTCCTTTAAGTGAGAATGGTCATTATTATCAGTTATCCCAGTACGTAGAATACTTAAGGTTTTCAACATTAAAATCATATACAGAATAAAATCCAAAGTGCAGTTTCAACTAGAGGATCAATTTAGAATTAGCAGCAAGAAGAAGGGAATAACAGAGCATCTCCTAAAATGTGCAAAGGGCAGTAAGTATGAGCCCGTTTATATGCAGAACAAAGTCCAAAGTTCAACTTCAGCCAGAAGATTCAATTTGGAATTAGCAGAGAAAAATGGAATGACTAAGCATATCTGAACCTGTGCAAATAGCAATTCAGTAGCATCCAGTTCATGCGCAAAATACATCCAAAATCCTACTTCAGGTAATTTTTTTAATTAACAACAAGAACATAGTGGGGAATAAACGCCACATATCCCTATTGTGCAAAATAGCAGTAAATAACAACCAATCAGTGTGCAAAATACAATTGATAAAAGACAAAATACTAATACTTCGCAAAAGGATGACAAACAAGGGGGTTAACCACACAATTAGAAGAATATGTTAAAGATTTAAAATATATACTTAAATTCCTTAAAATAGTTAAAAAGTTTTACACACACTGCTTCGTTTTTTGGACAAAAGAGATAGTCTTGTGCTGATGCTACATTTTTAACACCATTCTGTAATAACATCGGCCGAAGCCAACAATAACGACTCGCTGAGAATACTGGACAAACAAACAAAACATGGTCCAGGGTCTGAATGCTCAGCTTACACAAGTTACAAGTTTTTCCATTATTCAAATTCTGGGAGCAGTTTGCTGGTAAATCATTTAGAGGTAAGAGATTCATGTGACATAAAATGAGCAAACGTCGAATTCCGTGTTCTAAATTCCAAAATAAGTATTTTTGTGCAATTCTAGGTGAGTGTGCCCTTACTAATAATTTTAATCTATCTTTAGAATTACAAAATTTACTATCTCTATAAAAGCTAATTTTGCCACTTAAGGTTTTTAGGAGAGATTTAAATCCTAATGGTGGGAGTGTCAGCACTGATTCTTCGCATATACCAAAGGTTTTTAGTGCCAATGAGAAATCACGGTAACAAAAGTGATTACCTGTCTTAACATCGAAGATTTCATGACACACGAAACCTCTTAGTGAATCTGGCTCGCTATTTTTTAGCTCATATCCCCAGCATATAACCCTGGATAAACCATGGGTATAGGAGCTTATCAAACCGAATTCCAATCTAATTGCTGCCACTGGGACTAATGTATTAAAATTACATATTGTACATAGTATCTGACCTTCAATCCTATCCAAAAACCTCCAGTCCTTAACAGGGATTGATTTGATCGCATAGAGCAGGGTTGGAGGTATTTTTGCCTTAAAAACCATCAGTAAATGTAAAAATCGTCTTCTGCCCATAGCACTGTAAAAAATACGTAAACTATTGGTGTGAGATGTAGCTTTACAAGTACTGTGTTCAATATGAGGTATGTTCTCCGAGCTGCCTGTTAAAAGTTTCCCTAAATAAAGGTATGAGTCTACCACCTCCTTTTCAGGACCAATTTGCCACTTAAAGTTACATGTTTTTCTACTTTTAATACTTTTCATAATTAAAATGTTACTTTTAGCGACATTTATTTTCAAAAAGTGGCCCACTGTATATTTTTGTAGTGATACCAGCTTTCTATTCAACCCAATAGGGGTTATGTCCATTACGACTATATGATCTGCATATAAAAGACATGCAAAAGGCCAGGTACTTATCTTTGGTTCATCTCCTTCAGTTCGAGCAAAGCAGTCGGGTAAATCTGCTATATGAAGAGAGAATAGCAGCGGGTCTAAGAAGCAGCCTTGTTTCAAACCATTTTCTGTATGATAAACCTTGATTTCCACTCATTCATATCTGGCACCAAGTTTGCAAATGTAGTGCAATAATTAATGATAGCAGGGGTGAAGGCAAACCCATTTTTTGCAATTTTCTCTATAATAGAGGTCGATCTACCTTATCGAAGGCTGTTGAAAAGTCTATGAAAGCCATGTATACATTTGAGTTACCAGTAATTGTGTATTTCTCCTCAATTCATTTCAACATAAAAATATTGTCTAGAGTGGAATGATTTTTCCTAAAGCCTGCTAGTTCTATGGGGAGGACTTTCTTTTCCATCTACCATTCCGTAAGGTAATCGAGGATAGTACGTGCAAATATTTTCCCCCGCCGCATCCAGTAGGGCTATTTGCCAATAATTACCTGGGTGTGTTCTAGGGCCTTTTTTGTACAGCGGGATTAAAGTACTTCCTGACCAGGATGGTGGTGTCTTCCCCTGGTAGTAGTACAGATTAAATAGAGGAGCTAGATAGGTATCCCACAAAAGTGGCTCCTTTTTTATTACCGTCATGGGAATTTCATCAGGGCCCATTGCTCATGAGGGTCTCATTTTTTTGATAGCTCCGGCCACTTCATAGATTTAATGTATGTAATTGGATACAGAAGTTTTAGACTGGTACGGTGCCACAATATTTATTCTGAAGGAATCGAAATTCGCAGAATACAGTTCTAACAAATGAAATTTCCATTCCTCTTCTTTTATGGGTATAGCGAGAGATTACACGCTAGTGACACAGCAGTCGACGATTATTTCCCAATACCTTTTGGAATTATTATTAGAGGCTGCCTCTTTTAGCTGTATCCATGCTCCATCTTCCTTTAATTGTCTTAGAGAGCATTTTTTCCTCTGTCTTTCTTCTTTAGTAGCTTTATTAAATTACTTCGCTCGACGGAAAAATTCAGGAACTGACCCCTCACTAATTTATTTATTTCCCTGTTTATAGTTGAGCAATGGGTTATAATGTGATCTCTGTTTAACGGTAACAAGTGTTAATTTGCAAGATTTAGCCAAGAGACCTATATTATAAGAAAAGGCTTCAAGTAAATCTGTTTGAATAGAGTCACACTCTACTGTTACTAAGTGCTGCTGATCTCTTGTGATTGTTGATAAGTGTGCTTTTAATTTAGCGGTCGCTTGAGTGTTCCAGTGAATTCTGCCATTTGTTACATTGAACCCTATTGTGTCACCTTTGAAGTTCCAGGGGCCTACTTTAGCACAAGTAAAATCTAATTTAAAATAAATCAGCATATGGTCACTGAAAACATTTACAAAGACCTCCATATTTGTAAGTTTACGGAAAAAAACTGCAGAGATAATTAAATGATCTATAGTGGATCTCCCAGTTGGTGCCTTATGAGTGTTGTAGTTTGCTGGAATATCTTTTTCTAGCCTCCCATTATCACTTATGAGATCTAAACTTCTAAAACCTTCAAGTAACAAAACTCCTCTTTTGTCTGTCCTGCTGTTATTTGGAAATTGGGCAATGAGAATATTTAGGGCTTTTTTCTTCGCTGTGTAGAAAATACCCTTATACTATGGGATGAAACTTTAGAGTTCAAATAACCAACTAATAATAAGGACTTGCAGTCTTCAATTTCCAAGATGGAGGAAATAAAAAAGAGGAAGATGCATCAGGAGGAAAATATGCATTTATGATCAACAAGGAGTCCAAGTGAACCTGGCCTTCTTTATGATCTAACTTAATCGCCTGAATTAGGTTAGAGGCAAGAGATATTTCTTTATATGACCAACTAAGATTTCTACTTAACAAAATAGCAATACCTCCTTTAGCGTGACCTCTATTCACAGAGAGCGCAGGCCGGCTCGGCACAATATAATCTTCGGTGGACCAGTTCTTTGTGATCCAAGTCTCTTGTAGACAAATTATATCGGCATTCTGCTCTTTCAAGAATTAAAGTTTGTTATTATTAGTGTTTAAGCCGGCTGCGTTCCAAGATATCACATTGATTTCCTTGATAGGAAGAGTTCCCACATTTTAGACCTAGGGGTCTGTTAGAATTAAGAACGCCTGCAACGCAACTCCATTTCTTATCATCCCCCTCTACGGGAGCACGTGCTGAGTATTTTTATCTGTATGAAGTGAGACCCTCCTACCTTCCTTACTGAGGAAAACCTGCAGAGTACTCTCTTTTGTCCAAAAAAGGTATACCTCTTGCGGGGGATACTAAATCAATGTTAGGCAGCTTATTTTGAGCCACTCTTTTTTTATGATAGCTCTACTTCTGGTACTAGAACATCAATGCCACAACAACCTAGTTTATCTCTGTATGTCATTATCAGGTGGGAGAGAGCTTTGGAAACAAATCTTGCTCTTGCACCCCTAAGATTGTTATATTTTTGAACCTCAACCAGAGCAATGTCATTACTTTCAATCATCTGCAGGCTCAAAATTTCAGCAAAACAACCCAACAAAAAGGTCCTATTCATATATAGTTCATGATCAAAAATGAGTGAGAAATCCAAG
Source organism: Lissotriton helveticus (assembly GCF_964261635.1). Classification (NCBI taxonomy): domain Eukaryota; kingdom Metazoa; phylum Chordata; class Amphibia; order Caudata; family Salamandridae; genus Lissotriton; species Lissotriton helveticus. The sequence continues at coordinate 1,316,615,007 of NC_136065.1, read as the reverse complement.
CTATAAGGGGCAGGCTGGGAGTTACTACCTACGCTAAATACCTCCAAAATATTAATAATGGAACTATGGATGATATTATTACCTATAGAGGAAAGGAAGCAAATAAAGAAGCATTATAGTTCAAAATACTCTGCACACTAGGAGGAACACTTATATCTAATGCCACTGCATCTTTGCTAGATTTAATAGGTACATTTTGAAAGGAGGAACAAGGACCTGATAGATTGTACTCTGTCCATCTTCTTTCTTCAGAACATTTAAATCCAGCTTTGGCGATATATTATGGACAAGGTTAGGGGCGAAGCGTAACTGTTTTGACCTTTTTTTATTTATCCTTCGGCGTTTATCCCTTTTTTCCTCAATCTTTTTCTACAGGCATTGTAACTTTTGTTCTTGATAGTGTTGTCCATAATGGGAGAGCATTTGACTTTAAGACCATATTCGATAGGCTGATTTACATCAGTTTTTAGGAAGACAGGGAAAACTTTTCGAATTGTATTTGAGTTTGTATTTTCCGTCTTAGTTTGCGGGCGGTATGTAGATGCAACCACTGTAGCTAAAAACTCATAGTCGAAAAGCTGCTGTAATGTAGAGGAGGGTAACTTATCAAGTATGTCTTCATTTTCTTTCATTTTGATTTTATTGAGTTTAACTTTTGCAGTATGTCTTCTTTTTCTTTCATTTTGGTTTTATTATTTCTATTAAAGATAGGCTTACCAGCCTGGATGCCAATGTCCAGCCTTTTAACATGCGGAACAGAGTCTGTTTGAGTAGAGTATAGTTTGTCGGAGTCTTCCTTCAAAAGAAGGATAGTGGAAGATCCCTTCCCTGTATTAGAGGAGGTACGCAAGCTTTTCCTGACAATAGTTTCAGAGGCTAAATACTTTGTCAGGGCAAAAACAGTGTCCAAAATAAAGTTGGAGTTGCTTACTGATTTCTCCATTAGGGCTAGGATGGAAGCCAACAAGTTCGGGGATAATTCAGGAGTTAATGAACCCCGAGAGTCTAATAAGCTTGGTCCGCTGGGTGTACTACTGAACAGTTGCAGTTTCACTGGATGATCTTTAGAGGAAAGTGAAGTGGTAGGAATAAGAATCCTGGACGATTCTAGATTGTGAGCGTGAGACAACTTATGAGACTGATCTAAATTAATGTCAGGCAACGTAAAGTCTTCCATTATGTGTTCTCCCATTTTAAGGACTGGTTGAGAAACTCCTTCGGATTCATGGACTCCATTTGCAAGGGAGTGAATGGTTAGATTTGCCAGCAAGGAGTCAGCCATCCTAGATTCCGAATGTTGATGATCTGTGGGCCATGATCCCCCGAATTTAGACGGCAGTATGGAAGGTACTACTGGTAGCCTCTACATGATCTTCATGTTCTTTTTGGAAAAGACTCCGGCATCCCTACAGATTTTATACGTGTTTCTGTGTTTTGGAAAGAAGGAAGGGATGGTATTGAAACTCTTCAAAATGTTTATTTGCAGTGAGTTGTTCCTTAGAGGATTAGCTCTAGTTTTTTTAAAAGCTCTTGTGTACACCAATCTGCCAGAGCGTAATTTATTTGCGGTCATATCTTTGTTCTTATAATATATTATATTACAGGTTCCTTAGCCAGGTCTGCCAGCACAGCCGGAGAGGTATGGCTCCAATACGCTAATGTGCAGATGCGCCACTTATGCTACACCGAGCATTGAGCGCTGATTGCTAAATTGCTAAATCGCTAAATCGACTCTCTGACATACAGTATACAATTTCACAAGCTAAGGTGAGAGATTGTATTACTGGCTGCCGGCACAGGGCTCTGGAGCTCAGAGAGATGCGGGAAAGCGCAGGAAGGGGAGCCAAGCTTATCTCCAGTAGTCAGGGCTCTTGTCTACAAAGATCATCAATGCTCAGAGGTCACTACAGTTACACACAATAGGCACCCTCTAGCTCCTGCATACCTTCAGATCTCCTTACCCAAAGAATTACAGTTGAAGATTTTATATGAACTTAGCGAGGTTGTGGAGGTTGTGGAAAAATTATAACAGGGTTATAATGGAGTTAGACTGAATCCTAGGTCCTAGGTCCTTAGTTCCTTAATTGCTTGACTGCTTGAATACTTGACAGCTTAGCAATTGGCTGGCCTGGGTGTTTGAGGTGTAGGTGACCTTGAGAGCCCTAAGATGTTTAAAAATGCATAAAATGGATAGAGTGCTTAGAATGCAAAAAAAAACAGAGCAGAAATAAAGGCAAAAACCAGGGCTAAGCCACAAGGCTAAGCTAAGCCACAAGTGAGGGGAATGGGGTGGGGCAACAGGCTTTTACAGTATCTCCTATGTCTCCGGCTGGTATCTACAGTATTCCCAAACTTTTCATTTCTTAAAGGAACATACCATGATTACTATATTGCTTACAATCTGAGCACTGCATGAAAAAGTAACCTCCGAACATCATCTTAAAAGTCAATGCTTAGGGAAGCTTGAACAACGAAAATTAGTCTGTGGAATATGAGCTACTTGTGTCCAGAATGGCAAAGTAATTGAATTTAAAAAAAACGAATAAAAAAACAGAGGTGGGGGTATGACGTTGCCAGGGTAATAAATAGTCTTTGATTCGCACTGCCAACTCCACAGGGCCGTATCCCTAGAAAGCCTTTGCAATAATTATAAAATCCAGTTTCAACACGGATAACGACCCCATCCTACCCTTAAACACGACCAATTACTATGCACCTCTCAGAGCAAAATCCACGAAAAGCTGCTGTACCGCAAGTGCCAACATACAATAATTTAACCCAAAATGCCCCCACCAGACATGGACCCAAGTGTGAAAGGACTAGCAGTCCGTCGTGACATGAGCAAAATGGCATGTTCAAAAGTTGTTCCAAAAAGCAGCATTAATGGATTATCTACACCCGAAACTAAAGCACGCAGGGATGTAACGCTCACTTCTCGGCACTTGAGAACTTTGTAGTGCCATGTTGCTAGAGCAAGAGTTCAGGGGTCATGTTGTAATGTGGCAGGCTGCAAAGTGTAAAGTGCAGGTCTGTTGAACAATACATCAATGACAAAACAGAACTTAAAGCGCTGGATAGTGGGTGAAATGGCTACTGTACCCCGCTTTATTCACCAGAGATCTGAAAGGGAAAGCAGGGGCATGCACGGTGCCCCGTTTTAGGTGTAGGCACTTGTGGCGCATTATAATATGATCACAAAGCAATGGCTGAAGGGGGCTGACCGGAACTAGGGAGGTCAATGGGCTGGGAAATGTTCACTCTCCACTCTCAAATGTCCCGTCCTATCTCAATGTGTATTAGTCTTGGTAAACCCGTATCTCTTTGAAGCTTACGGATTCTATTTTATTGTTTGTAAAAGGATTTAATGATATGATGTCGCAATTTCAGATCAAAGTCAACGCGTACATAGTACTGGTAGGCCTTTGAATTTCAGGGTGTATGAAAACCCAGATCGAACAGTTTGGTAAACACCGCACCCTATGCCTTGAGTAAAATGAAATGTAACACAAATTGTTTTAACATAGGCGCTCCCCTAATCAGATAGCTTTATTGTTAACCACAACACTTGTTCTATTAAAATTTAAAATGGGTTCATCGATATTATTAACAGACTTCAACGGTACAGCTTTGATCTTACTAGGAAGGATAAAAAGCGGAGCGGCCACACTGCAGAGGCGCAACTAGAGCCAAATTTCGGGGGGGGGGGGGGGGGGCTGAACCTTTAATCAGTATGCAGAGTGGAGCTGCAGGGGCTCTTAGAAGGGGTGAAACAACTGCAAGGCCTAATTAACATTCGAATGGTTTTTTAAAGACCTGTGAAACGTTCGGGTGCGGCTCTGTGTGTGACCGGGATCTGTCTCATCCCGGGCTGCCACACACGACGGGGGGGGCTGAAGCCCGGTGAGTTCAATGGGTGTTGCGCGCCTGGGCCACAGCAGGCTGTTAATACGGTCAGCAGGTTGCACGTGGAACTGCGATTCACCCACAAGTTATTTCACCTGCTCAGACGGACACCCGAAGCTGCACTCTTTTCATAGACTTAACCCCTTCGGGGCTGATGACGAGCTGGGCTCGTCATGGAGCAGGGCGCTCGCACGCTGATGACGAGCCCAGCTAGTCATGAGCCCCACCCTCGGAGGAAGCGCCAGCGCTCCCCCCCGAGTCTGCCCGATTTTCTTCTTTTCTGCGGGGATGGCAGGGGAAGACCTTCCCCTGCCTTCCCCCGCCCTCCCCGCCTGCGTCATCAATGACGTCAGCGCGCGAGGCGCGCTGACGTCACTGGAGGTTCCCTTTGTTTACCGACGCGCAGGGAAGCCATTTGCTTCCTGCGCGTCGTTGGAGAAAGAGGTTCGTTTTGCGGCGGGGGGGGATTGTTTTGAAACTTGCATCGAGGGAAAGGAAAGGCTTTTTCTTTCCCTCGATGCAACTTTAGAGCATTCCTGCTGCACGATCGTGCGATCGTGCAGCTGGAATGCTAGGGATTTAAATTTAATTTTTTTTATTTTCCAATTTCGTTGTTCGGGGTGCGGCCCCTTGGGGAAGGGTCGCTCCCCTTTTTGGGGGAACAGTAACTTTGAAGTGTTTTCGTGCCTCTTATGTTTATAAATTGCTGTTTTTAAAAAAAAAAGCTGATGGGGGTCATTTTGAAATTATAATTATAGTGCTCATTTTAATCAAGGATGCAAGTGCCTCTGTCCTTCATTACTTTTACTTTGTGTTTATCTGAAGTGGCTAAAAAACACACCTGTCCTGCCTAGGCAAAGCTCACTAGTGTTTTTGGGCTGATGAATGTTTTTTTGTATTTGTGCTGCAATTCGAACACATGCTTTGTCTCCAGTGACCATGTGTGTGTTACTATGCCATCGCAGCGATGTGCGAAGGGGTCCCTTGAGTGAGCTGTCCATCATAGTGGGAAGCTCACAAATGTTTTTGGGCTGATGATTGTTTTCCTGAATTTGTGCTGCAACTCGAGCGCCATCTTTGTCTCCAGTGACCATATGTGCGTTACTATGCAATCACACAGATGTGCGCAGGGGTCCCTTGTGTGAGCTGTCCATCATAGTGGAAAGGTCACAAATGTTTTTGGGCTGATGAATGTTTTCCTGAATTTGTGCTGCAACTCGATCACCTGCTTTGTCTCTAGTGACCTTTGTGTGTGTTATTATGCCATTGCACCGATGTGCGCAGGGGTCCCTTGAGTGAGCTGTCCATCATAGTGGGAAGCTCACAAATGTTTTTGGGCTGATGATTGTTTTCCTGAATTTGTGCTGCAACTCGAGCACCATCTTTGTCTCCAGTGTCCATGTGTGCGTTACTATGCAATCGCACAGATGTGCGCAGGGGTCCCTTGTGTGAGCTGTCCATCATAGTGGGAAGGTCACAAATGTTTTTGGGCTGATGAATGTTTTCCTGAATTTGTGCTGCAACTCGAGCGCTTGCTTTGTCTCCAGTGACCGTGTGTGTTACTATGCCATCGCACTGATGTGTGCACAGGTCCCTTGAGTGAGCTGTCCATCATAGTGGGTAAATTTAGGAAAGATGGTGCACTCCGCTAGTTGGTGGGCGTGGCCAAACGGGGGTCTTCTGTGTGAGTTCACATGCCTCTTATGTGTATAAATGGTCAGAGACTGATGAGAGCAGCAGATGGGGAGAAAGAAGCTCCTGGTCATAGGAACTGTTTTTGGATTGCGCTTGTGAAAATCAAGGATGCAAGTGCCTCTGTCCAGCATCACAGTTAACCACAGTAATTCTGCTGCCCCCCTCCCCATGAGAATCCCTGATGACGTCAGCGCGCACAGCACGCGCCAACATCTTCAGGGATTCCCAGGCGCTCGGGAAGCCATTTGCTTCCTGCGCCTAGAGGTGTTAGGTTGGTTTTGAGATTTTTGGGGGGGTTTGGGGCTGCAAAGAGGCATCAGGGGAGAGGCAAGTGAATTTCCTCTCTCCTGATGTCTCTTTGCAGGGCATTTCTGCCTCACGGTCGCGCACAGCATTGCGATTGTGCGGTGGAAATGCCCCCACTAGCACCAGGGATTTTATTTTAGATTGTAGGAAGTGACCCCTTGGGCAAGGGTCGCTTCCAGGTGGGTCGGATTTTAAATTTAGATTTTCTGCCCCCCCGGTGGGCAAATCAACCCGTACTTTTGTCCGTTTTGCCCTTTTTGATGGCCCATCTGTGTGGATGTGATTTTGGGGGTATATTTGTGTGTTGTTTATTCATTTGTTATGTTGTTTGTGAAATGTAGTATTCATTTTTTTTTCTTCTTTGTTTTTGATCCAGGCTTTTGCTGTTTGTATTGGTGTAGGTTGTGGTTCAGTTATTGCTGGTTTTGCAGCTTGTGTAGTTGCATGTGCTTGGTAAGTAAATGTTTTTTGTACTACTTTCCCTAAATGAATGTGTTTTTATGAAAAGTGTAGTTATTGCTGTTTGTGTGGCTTTGTGTTTCTTGATTGTAAACTTTTTTTTGTATTGCTGCTTGATGTGTACTTTGTCTAATCTATACTTTTTTTTTCTTTCTAGTGGGATTTCCTTTCTTTTTGCTGTGTTTCAGCAGAGTAGGTGCTGGTGAGTGTTCTTATATTTGGTTCGATTTGAATTGTTTTTGAGTGTATTGATTTTTGTGTGAAGACTTCTACCTTGTTTACTTCTTACTTTGCACAGTGTAGGTTGTTGTTCACTTGTGTGTGTAGTCTTCTTGCTTTGTAAGGATAATGGCTGCTCGCAGGATGACTGCTAAGCAGGTTGTCAGTTTGCTTTTTGAGTCTTCCTCTGACCATGGTCCAGACACTGACTCCGATTCGGAGCATGAGGTAGGTGCAGAAGATTCAGGCAGTGAGTTTTCTCTTCGCATGGTATCATCGGATGATGATTCTTCTTCTAGTGCTGATGAAGTGCATGTGGTAGAGAGGGACATTGATGTGCCGGTAGAGAGGCAAGAGCCATCTGAGCGGCAGCCTAGGTCCTCAAGGTTTCCCTTTTTTTCTCGTCGGGAAGAGGCAAGTGTGTTAAAGGCTGCGCCCAAAAGGTTTCACATTGCTGTGGTGCGCCAAGGGTTATCTGGTGCTGCTAGTCTTCCTGTTGTAGAGCAGCATGAGGCATCTGGTGCTGCTAGTCTTTCTGTTGTTGTTGAGCAGCAAGTGGCATCTGGGGATGCGAGTTCTTCTGTTGATGTTGAGATGCAAGAGGCAGCTGGGGATGTGAGTTCTCCTGTTGGTGTAGAGATGCAAAATGTATCTGGGGATGCTAGTATTCCTGTTGGTGTAGTGATGCAAGAGGCTTCTGGGGATGCTAGTGTTCCCGTTGATGTAGTGCAGCAAGAGGCAGCTGGGCTGCAGGCTAGGGTGGCTTCTTCTCCCGATGTTAGTGATGACGTCTGGGTTGCCCCTGGCATGGTGCAGCCGGAATTGCCAGACTTCACTGGTGTTCCAGGGTGTAGAGTGAATACTGACAATTTTTTGCCAATTCAATTTTTTCAGTTGTTTTTTGACGATGAGTTTTTGCAAGAGATTGTGGAGCAAACTAATTTGTATGCAGAGCAGTATTTGAGGGACCACAGTGCCAGCCTTAAGCCCCATTCTAGAGCTACCCATTGGTCTCCCACATATGTTGAAGAGATGAAGAAGTTTTTGGGATTAACTTTTTTGATGGGCTTGCTAAGGAAGCCATCAATGTCTTCTTTTTGGTCCACTAGTCCCTTGATGGCAACATCTATATTTCCAGCAGTTATGTCTTGTGATCGATATATGCTTCTTCTTTGCATGATGCATTTTGTTGATAATGATTTAGCGTTGCCACGCAATCACCCTGATTGTGACCGTCTTTTTAAGATTCGGCCTGTCCTTGATCACTTTGTTGATCGTTTTCCTGAGATATTTGCTCCTGGAAAAGAAATAGCTGTGGACGAGTCTTTGGTATTGTTCAAGGGCCGCTTGGTTTTTAGGCAATACATTCCTAGTAAGAGGGCACGCTATGGAATCAAACTGTATATGCTGTGTGACAGTGATACTGGATATGTTTATAATTTCAGGGTGTACACCGGTAAGGATTCCAGCATTAATACTTCTGCTTGTCCGTCCACTTTTGGAGTGACTGAGAAAATTGTGTGGGAACTAGGTAGACGATTATTTAACAAAGGCCACCATTTATATGTAGATAACTTCTACACTAGTGTGCGTTTGTTCAAGGAATTGGCCAAAGTGGGCACTGTTGCTTGTGGCACGATGCGCAGTAACCGGAAAGGTTTCCCAATAGAACTTGTTTGCAAAAGGCTTGTGCGGGGACAGTCTACTGCATTGCGATGTGGGAAGCTTCTAGCTGTGAAGTTTTCAGACAGGAGAGATGTGTACATGCTGACTACTATCCATGACGAAAGCACTGAAGCTCTGCCTGTTCGGGGTGAGAGTGCTGAACTGCGTAAACCTGTGTGCATTTTACAGTACAATAAGTACATGGGTGGTGTTGACAGAGTAGATCAGAGGTTGGAACCTTATGCTGCTCTTCGAAAGGCTTACGTTTGGTACAAGAAGTTGGCTATCCATCTTTTCCACTTGGCATCCTTTGATGCTTTTGTTGTTTTCCAGAAATCTTGTCCTGAGTCAAAGAGGCCTTTTGTTAAGTTTCAGGAGACTATAATAGGCAGCCTTGTACTAGTGGAACAGGCAAGTGTGCCAAGATTTGGAGTGGTGGAGGAAGTGGCTAGACTGAAAGATCGCCACTTTCCAGAATACATTCCTCCCACAACTGCAAAAGACCATCCCACTAAAAGATGTAGAGTCTGTTGGCGAAGAGAAGTGCGGAGGGAGTCTCGTATGTACTGCCCTGACTGTCCTTCAAATCCTGGATTGTGTGTGCCAGCTTGTTTTAAATCGTACCACACACAAAAGAAGTTTTGGGAGTTTCATTGAGCTTGTAAGTGTACTGTCTGGTCTGTATTCTGTAATATTTTTTAGTCTGCTTTAAGGTTTGCATTAGTGCAAAGCATTTAGTTTTTGAATTTGTGTTAGCAGATTTGTAGGTTTCTTCATTTGATTTGTGGTATTTCTTAAAAAAATTCTAATTTTGATGGTGGTGTGTGCAGGATTGTGCTTGGATTGTTGGTGTGCGTGGACTGGCGCTTGGCTGGTGGTGTGCGTGGTCTGGTGCTTGGCTGGCATAGTGCATGGATTGGAGTTGTGCTGGGGGGTGAGTGGATTTTTGCTTGGCTGGCGGAGTGCATGGTTAGGTGCTTGGCTGGTGGTGTGAGTGGATGGCGCTTGGCTGGTGGTGTGCGTGGTCTGGTGCTTGGCTGGCATAGTGCATGGATTGGAGTTGTGCTGGGGGTTGCGTGGATTTTTGCTTGGCTGGCGGAGTGCATGGTTAGGTGCTTGGCTGGCGGTGTGAGTGGAGTGGTGCTTGGCTGTCGGTGTGCGCTGAGTGGTGTTTGGCTGGCAGTGTGCATGGTCTGGTGCTTGGATGGTGGTGTGGGTGGACTGGCGCTCGGCAGGCGGTGTGTGAGTAGTTACTTTCTGTTGGTCACTACACACACTGCTAGTTGAGTGACACTCCACACAGTCCATCATTTTGTGTAGTTGCAGTGTCAGAAATGTGGGCGTGTGAAAGTGATGGGCCCTTGAATGGCGCTGTTTGTTGGTGTGAGTGTTGAAATGTGATGGGTCCGCGGCTGGCGGTGTGAATGTTTTGTATGTGTCACGCGTTCGAAAGGTGTATGAATGGCCTGTAAAGAGGTTGGTGCCTTGACGTGGCTTTACAGCTCACGAGCTGTGAGTCAGTGGTTCAGCTTATCATACTTTCAATTATACGCAGTGTATTTCATTTTTGATTAAATTACTTGCGTATCCAATTGTATGTACTGAATCATCACTCACCCTCGTGCCAAATCCAACCAGTATGTGTGTGTGCTTGCGGATTAGATGGGTGTGCAGTAATAATTGTTTTTTTTCTCTTTCTGCAGTAGGGTGTACCTTGTCCCTTATTGTGATTGTTGTAATGTGTTGCTTTTCCATTCGGATGGTGTCAATGGTCTGGTTTGTATCAGGTATGAAAGGTGCGTGAATGGCCTGTAAAACGGTTGGTGCCTTGTCGTGGCTTTACAGCTCACGAGTTGCGAGTCACTGGTTCGGTTTTTATGTATTTATTTATTGGCAGAGCATTTCATTTTTTTGAAATATCTTGTTAATAAAATTTTATGTACTGAACCATCACTCGCCCTCGTGCCAAATCCAACCTGTATGTGTGTGTCTTTGAGGAATAGATAGCCGTGCTTGAATGTTTGACTTTTGAGTAACTCTGTTAAGGTGTGGTATCCTTTTACTCGGGAGAACAAGGGGAACGCAGGGTCGTAGGACATTTTTGCCGGCACGGCGATCCCACGCCAAAAAGTTTGGAAAAGTGCTATTTTTACCTAATTTTAAGGTTTGCAAGGAGTTCTGGGTAAGAAAACATTGGGGGACCCACGCATGCCATACCTCCCTGGACTCCCCGGGTGTCTAGTTTTCAGAACTGTTTGGGTTTGCTACTTTGCAAAGAATACCACCGAGCCCCGGGCCACACACTCAGATGCCCCCCCCCCAAAATCAAGTTAGTTTTGCAATAAGGTAATGTAAATTCACCACCGTAAGATTTGAACCGTTTCCTGTTGCAGCCACTATGTCTATCCACGCAAGTGATGTACAATTTTTTCAGGAGACCTGGGGGCACGCTGGGTGGGTGGAATTTTGTGGATCCACGCAGATTCCAGAACTTTCCACCACAGAAATGTGAGGAAAATGTGTTTTTTTGGTCAAATTTTTATGTTTGCAAGGGATTCTGGGTAACAAAACCTGGGGGTAGGCAGACGAGTCACCCCATCCTGAATTTCCCTGGGTGTCTAGTTTTCAAAAATGTATAGGTTTGCTAGGTTTCCCTAGGTGCTGGCAGAGCTACGGCGCAAAAACAAAATGAGTCTTTTTGTCCAAAACGTGCTAAATTTCACTGGGAAATTGAGGTGCGACCATGCTGCGTTTTGCGCTGTTTCATGTCGCAGCCACTATGCCTACCCACGCAAGTGAGGTACCATTTTTTTTCGGGAGACCTGGGGGCACGCTGGGTGGGTGGAAATTTGTTGATCCACGCAGATTCCAGAACTTTCCACCACAGAAATGTGAGGAAAATGTGTTTTTTTGGCACATTTTTATGTTTGCAAAGGAATTCTGGGTAACAAAACCTTGGGGTAGGCAGACGAGTCACCCCATTCTAAATTCCCCTGGGTGTCTAGTTTTAAAAAATGTACAGGTTTGCTAGGTTTCCCTAGGTGCTGGCAGAGCTACGGCGCAAAAACAAAAGGTAGTCTTTTTGTCCAAAACGTGCTAAATTTAACTGGGAAATTGAGGTGCGACCATGCTGCGTTTTGCGCTGTTTCATGTCGCAGCCACTATGCCTACCCATGCAAGTGAGGTACCATTTTTTTCGGGAGACCTGGGGACACGCTGGGTGGGTGGAAATTTGTTGATCCACGCAGATTCCAGAACTTTCCACCACAGAAATGTGAGGAAAATGTGTTTTTTTTGTCAAATTTTTATGTTTGCAAGGGATTCTGGGTAACAAAACCTGGGGGTAGGCAGATGAGTCACCCCATCCTAAATTCCCCTGGGTGTCTAGTTTTCAAAAATGTATAGGTTTGCTAGGTTTCCCTAGGTGCTGGCAGAGCTACGGCGGAAAAAGAAAAGGTAGACTTTTTGTCCAAAATGTGCTAAATTTCACTGGGAAATTGAGGTGCGACCATGCTGCGTTTTGCGCTGTTTCATGTCGCAGCCACTATGCCTACCCACGCAAGTGAGGTACCATTTTTTTCGGGAGACCTGGGGGCACGCTGGGTGGGTAGAAATTTGTTGATCCACACGGATTCCAGAACTTTCCACCACAGAAATGTGAGGAAAATGTGTTTTTTTTGTCAAATTCTTATGTTTGCAAGGGATTCTGGGTAACAAAACCTGGAGGTAGGCAGACGAGTCACCCCATCCTAAATTCCCCTGGGTGTCTAGTTATCAAAAATGTATAGGTTTGCTAGGTTTCCCTAGGTGCTGGCAGAGCTACGGCACAAAAACAAAAGGTAGTCTTTTTGTCCAAAACGTGCTTAATTTCACTGGGAAATTGAGGTGCGACCATGCTGCGTTTTGCGCTGTTTCATGTCGCAGCCACTATGCTTACCCACGCAAGTGAGGTACCATTATTTTCGGGAGACCTGGGGGCACGCTGGGTGGGTGGAAATTTGTTGATCCACGCAGATTCCAGAACTTTCCACCACAGAAATGTGAGGAAAATGTGTTTTTTTAGTCAAATGTTTATGTTTGCAAGGGATTCTGGGTAACAAAACCTGGGGGTAGGCAGACAAGTCACCCCATCCTGAATTCCCCTGGGTGTCTAGTTTTCAAAAAATTTACAGGTTTGCTAGGTTTCCCTAGGTGCTGGAAGAGCTACGGCGCAAAAACAAAAGGTAGTCTTTTTGTCCAAAACGTGGTAAATTTCACTGGGAAATTGAGGTGCGACCATGCTGCGTTTTGCGCTGTTTCATGTCGCAGCCATTATGCCTACCCACGCAAGTGAGGTACCATTTTTTTCGGGAGACCTGGGGGCACGCTGGGTGGGTGGAAATTTGTTGATCCACGCAGATTCCAGAACTTTCCACCACAGAAATGTGAGGAAAATGTGTTTTTTTTGTCAAATTTTTATGTTTGCAAGGGATTCTGGGTAACAAAACCTGGGGGTAGGCAGACGAGTCACCCCATCCTGAATTCCCCTGGGTGTCTAGTTTTCAAAAGTGTATAGGTTTGCTAGGTATCCCTAGGTGCTGGCAGAGCTACGGCGCAAAAACAAAAGGTAGTCTTTTTGTCCAAAACGTGCTAAATTTCACTGGGAAATTGAGGTGCGACCATGCTGCGTTTTGCGCTGTTTCATGTCGCAGCCACTATGCCTACCCACGCAAGCGAGGTACCATTTTTTTCGGGAGACCTGGGGGCACGCTGGGTGGGGGGAAATTTGTTGATCCACGCAGATTCCAGAACTTTCCACCACAGAAATGTGAGGATAATGTGGTTTTTTTGTCAAATTTTTAGGTTTGCAAGGGATTCTGGGTAACAAAACCTGGGGGTAGGCAGACGAGTCACCCCATCCTGAATTCCCCTGGGTGTCTAGTTTTAAAAAATGTATAGGTTTGCTAGGTTTCCCTAGGTGCTGGCAGAGCTACGGCGCAAAAACCAAAAGGTAGTCTTTCTGTCCAAAACGTGCTAAATTTCACTGGGAAATTGAGGTGCGACCATGTTGCGCTTTGAGCTGTTTCGTGTCGCAGCCACTATGCCTACCCACGCAAGTGAGGTACCGTTTTTATCGGGAGACCTGGGGGAACGATGGGTGGGTGGAAATTTGTTGTTCCACGCAGATTCCAGAACTTTCCACCACAGAAATTTGAGGAAAATGTGTTTTTTTTGTCAAATTCTTAGCTTTGCAAGGGATTCTGGGTAACAAAACCTGGTGAAAGGCAGTCGAGTCACCCCATCCTGAATTCCACTGGGTGTCTACTTTTCAAAAATGTATAGGTTTGCTAGGTTTCCCTAGGTGCCGGCTGAGCTAGGGCTCAAAAACAAAAGGTAGTCTCTTTGTCCAAAGAGCGCAAGATTTCACTGGGAAATTGAGGTGCGACCACGTTGCATTTTGTGCCATTTCCTGTCGTAGGCACAAGGCCGACCCACACAAGTGTGGTACCGTTTTTATCGGGAGACCTGGGGGAATGCTGGGTGGGTGGATATTTGTTGATCCACGCAGATTCCAGAACTTTCCACCACAGAAATGTGAGGAAAATGTGTTTTTTTTGTCAAAATCTTAGCTTTGCAAGGAATTCTGGGTAACAAAACCTGGTGGTAGGCAGTCGAGTCACCCCATCCTGAATTCCCCTGGGTGTCTACTTTTCAAAAATGTATAGGTTTGCTAGGTTTCCCTAGGTGCCGGCAGAGCTAGGGTGCACAAACTACAGGTAGGCACTTAGCCAAAAAAGGGTCAATTTGTAACTGCAAAATTTAGGTGTGACCACGTTGCATTTTGCGCCGTTTCCTGTCGCAGGCACAAGGCCGACCCACACAAGTGAGGTACCGTTTTTATCGGGACACTTGGGGTAGTTCAGATTTGTAAATCAACTGTTATTACCAATTGAGCTTTCATGCATTTCTCCCTTTCAATGAAAGACATTGTGTAAAAAAAAAATCTTTATGAAAAATGACCAATAATTCTCATGCTAGTATGAGTATTCCCAATTTTGAAAATGTGCAATTATATACTGTTTCTGAATTCTATAATTTGTACCCAATTCAGAAATACATAGGTGTCTTTCATACAGATTATTCCATGTATACATTTTCCAAGACAAAGTGCACTATACCCAGTAAATGAAAAAATACCATTGCAAGTTGCTGCTCAGTTTTTGGATCTGGGTTCGTCGGGTTCTTGGTGAAACTACAAGTCCTATATATCCCCACAACCAGGAAAGTCTAACGGATGTAACGGTATATTGCTTTCCAAGAGCTGTCAAAATTAGAAAAAGTTATAGGTGAAAACGTTGAGACAAAAGGCTGTTTTTTTCAACAAATTTTCAATTATTCCAATATCTAACTGTTAGTTTCTATAACGAAACCTTCATGGATTTAGACAAATGACCCCTTTCTGAATTCAGAATTGTGTCTACTTTTCGAAAATGTAAAGCTTTCCAGGATCCATTATTGCTTTCAAACTCATTTCTACCATTAACTGGAAGGAGGTGGAAAGCTCTAAAAATAGCAAAAATAGGCTATGTCCCAGAAAAATGCCAACACTGAGTGAAAAATTTCTGTTCTCTGACAAAAGACTGTCATTCCCTAAAAGCTGAGAAAATGGAGATTTCAGCCCCACAAACCCTTTTTAGATACCATTTTCAGGGAAAAACCCAGAGGCTTACATTTGCAGCCCGTTTTTCCCATTTTTCTGAAAAAAACAAAACAATCACTATATTTTGGTTAATTTCTGGGACCCCTCCAAGGGAATCCACAAACCTTGGGCGCCTTTAGAATCCACATGATGTTGGAAGAAAAGGACGCAAATTTGGCGTGGATACCTTATGTGGTCAAAAAGTTACAAGGGCCTAAGCGCGCACTACTCCAAAACGCCAAAAAAAGCCTTAGCACAGGAGGGGAAAAGGCCTAGCAGCGAAGGGGTTAACTAACCACACAGCTGACCAGGTAACAGAAGCGTGAGCATACAGTGCAGTGAACCCCAAACGCGCGTGCCAGGGCATGCAAGCAGTGACCGGACGTGCTGCACCCCCCAGGGCCTTCCGGCGCTGCCACCCACCCTGCCGCCGTATTACCAGCCTTGGTGGATATGAACGTCGCGCTGTTTACATACAAGGGATCTTGAGTAACCGCCTGTTTTCCCTTGCATTTCCGTCAGTGTTGGGAGTAAATATTTGCTATGCAAACATGTTGCATGATTTGCCCAAAAATTAAACTGGTAACAGTTACGGTCAACACAACAAATGACGAGTGCTCTCTGTTATACTTTTCTCATACGTTTAGCATGTAATGTTCATAAGTTTCAATAAACTCTTTTAAAAGGGTGATATTGCATTTTGTAGGTTGAAAAATTCATCACAAGTTTTTTGATGAATAGATTTGTCAGGGAAAATTAATACCACTCGAAATGAAAAAACTCTCCTGTTTTGTTTATTATGTTATCATTTTTCTGGTCATTTGATTTCATGTGCCAGTATTTATTGAATTTTATCAAGGAACGTAAACAAGCAGTTAGGTACCCACTTCACAGTTCCATCCACTCAAGGCAGAAAAAGAATGCACAGCTTCGGAAAACCAGGAAAAAAAGAAATGTGGTGTGTTTGAAAAAGCCATCTAATGAGCGATGCAAACAGAAATGTGGAAACGTGCCTTCTAATAAAAGCGGCAAGGAAAACTGAGCCAAAACAGATCGCCCCTGCACACCGCTGCTGGCTCCAGAGAGCAAAACGCTCTGGGAGTAAACATTTCCCTAAAAGCTGGCACATACACACGCCTTTGGCCAATTGATTGCTAAAGACAGACGCAAAGGCCAATGGTGTGTGAGCACCACATGCACGAGCCTCAACAAAAGCTGAAATGATTCAAAGAGGCCGATTTCCTAGAGCAGCACATGCGCTGCCCTGGGCTCGACCTTGTTGCGGGGATTCTACACATATACTGAACTATGCGCAGGAAAACAGGACCTCAGTGAATAGGTGGTGCACCAACCTACCACATTTGTACCCAAAATCCCTAACCAACTAGCTATAGTGTCTCATTTGTTCTCCCTCTACAGCGAAGCTACCAATGATTAGATAACCCAGAACATGTAGCTCTATCTTGAGAATTGCAGGAGCCAGACACTCTTTTGCTTAGCCACTCATACTTATCCACAATGTGAATAATCAGAGACGCAGTATAGTTTAGAATGTTCATTTCAATTAACGCGCTCCATGGTGCAGTACACATGCCAATACTACCAGCAGGATGCATAAACACAATATAGTCAGCATTGTTACAATTCCATAGAATAAAAAGAGGGATGTCATGTTATAAAAACAATGGAAAAGGACGGAACAACTTAACTTCCCTCCCCATGACAAGAGATAGTTTATTATAAAACAGAAGACCTCTGGGCTTTGTCAGCAGACCCCCATACCTCAAGGCCTAGATGCAATGTTCACATCGCAGGACAAACACAGGTCTTTTCTCTGGAAAGGTGTGTAAAAACAGGTTGTACTTGCAATATTAAAGTAGACGATTTCCAGAAGTGCAGCTGGGTGTAGCATGTTATGTCTAGGTGCGAGCGACAGATCAGAACAGTATAACAAGGGGCATTGTTGTTTAACCTAAAACATCGTGTGCAGGCTAAACCTCAGAGCACAGCAAAGAACCTGCAAGGCAGACAGTTCTCATGTGAAAAGGGGCACAGACAAAGTCTTGTAAAATATATGTTTGTAGTGTTGTGAACAAAGGCAGCCACATGACCGCGAAGCTCATGCTAACTTAGCAATTGTCGACAATAGACCTATAAGCCTTACTACACCCTCCCCCTGATATGGCCAGCGTATGGAGACCATACAAGACAGCAACGTTCAAAAAGTGTGTGCAGATATCAATAGCAGTGTCCATACATTTGGAAAAAGCAAAGACGAAAGTCTGTTGTAAAAAAAAAGTTCTGGAAGAAGTCAAATGAGTGCTGAGGAGGCAGTGATAGTAAAAAAAAAGAAACCAGCTGACAACAAAACATCCGGAAAACCAGCCAATATCTACTGGCAATGTACCTGGTTAATCCATCAAGGTGTAAGTGCAAAAGAGTGCAATACCCTCCAGAAGGACATCATTTTGGTCGCCGGAAAAGTGAGATGCCATCCAATTTAGTAAACTGAAGGAACAAGAATGTTCTTCATAGTCAGGTGCCTCCATTAACAGTGATGTATAACTTGTGTGATATGCAATGTAGGTCTGTAGTAGGAGATTCTGTGAAGACTCACAGATATCCCATTGTACCAAAACTATGAGTGCAGCAGCATGCGCCATCAAGCCAACCCCAGTACACTCCTGCTCATGAGCAACTAAGGGGCCCATTTGCCGATCGAACTCCGGGACTGGACATGATGTGTTGGTGAGACATAATTCCAATGCCCACGTAAAGTCACAGCAGAGGCACGAAAACTCAGTAAAGTAAGCAAAAACGAAAAGATAATCCATTAGACACACTGAGTGTCGCAAGAGGCAGTGTATCGAAGCATTCATGTATCCGGTCACAAAGCAGTTGCAGACGACATGGCCTGCGCAGTACCACAAGAGGAGCAGCCATTGCGTAACAAGCACAACAGAAGCAGGACACCCCCTGCCAATGCCAAAAGTAACGGTAAACCGCCAAAGACACTGGAAAAGATAGAATGAATGAATGCAGGTATCACACCAAATATAGTCTGAAAAGAAGTAACGAGGCCAGAACACGCATTTTTTTTTAAAATGAGCCAGGCCTTGAGTATGAGATGCACTTAAAATGCGATGAATCAACTCCACAAAATGTAGTGGGATGTTTGTGTTTAAAAGTGTTTGAATTTCAGACGCTGCACTAGCCACCTGAAGCTTGAAGGTTTCACGTGTGGAAGTCAATGCCACTTCTTGTTACGTTAAAAGCGCTTTTTATCTGCACAGCTTGTTGAAATCTGCGTTAAAAGTTGTTATTTAAGGCCCATTGGACTATCTAGCGGCCCATGCAGGGGTGGGAAAAGCACATTATTGCAACAAATTACTCACTGGGACACCGTTACAATGTAAGGAATGCCAGCCTGTAAGCCTCAGTATTTTTGGTTATTTAAAATAAGATAGCTACCGTTAGTAAGCAGTGTGAATGTGGGAATTATGGCTGGAGCTGGTTTACCTTTTAAAACACACGCAAGATTCGGAGCTGAAAGTTTACAAGCTCCGTGCAACTGTATGTTTTTACATACCAAGGAATGTCCTATAGTGGAATCACAATCCTCCCTGGTTAGGTAAACCTCAGTGTTGTCCCTTAAACATCTATAAGTGAAAGGCAGAAACCACAGTTCATGTAAAAAGCACCTCCAAGAGATTCAAAACGGCCCACCGGGTAATACTTCATACAGGATGTAAATTGAATCTGTGAGAACAGTAAACTTATAACCGCATGGATTAACCAAACTGCAGAATCTGATTCCGCTACAGAAAAAGGGCAATGGGTCTATTTTATCAAAGTGGAAAAGAGTGTAAGTTGCATCCCTCATGAACATAAATTGCTGTTTGTCTGTCAAATTAAACAGGGAAAATAAAGCGGTAGCATTCAAAAAATCCCATGACACTTTTCTAATTTTCAATGTGTGCAAAGTCCATGCAAATTGCATCTCTGAACGTAATTGATTTTGACCATGATATAACAGGGAAACATCTTCTTGCACAATGTCAATTACAGAGGAAAGAATATTATCTAATGTGTAAATGTGGGAAGACAGTGTATTAATGCTGTTGTCGACAGCTAAAACCTTTTCCAAGTTTGCCTGGTCTATTTCCCGTAAACGGGATGTTGCTTCTATTTGTGACAGTTTCCAAATTTCATTGTAAGCAGCATATATCCATCTTTCTGTTCTAGGAGCTCTCAGTCCTAAGGCAAAGTCTGCCAAATTAATATTATTGGACAGCAAAGATAAATGTTGTTTAACAGACAAAAGTGTTGAATGCTGTAACCATTGTTGACACAATTTACCAACACAGTAAGTTGTGACAGTCAGTGAATCAGAAAATCTAGGGTCGGGCCTGTCTTGTTTATAACCTAAACTAGAGTTATGAAAATGAAGTTGGCAGGCATTCGATCTAGTTGGCTAGATTAACCAATTTAGGGGATCCATGGCAGATTCATTAAATGAATTATTTTTCAATAAACTCTGTAAATCTTCAGTGGTATAATTTGTGTGTGAGCGCCAATTATTATATTAAGCAAAAGTCAGAATGGCTGGGGCATTCATTTGCTTAGTAGTAGCCAAACCAAAACATGTGGTTTGGTAAATAGTATTATTTAAAAATAGCATTTGAGAGGGGATGAGGCACGCACGATGTAGGGCCTCGGAGCCTCGTACCAGCCAGTCTTTAAAACCCCAAATTGATTTTAGATTAATGGTTTCCCTGCAATGCTGATAACCCTTTATGGTCAGATCATGGGTAAAGGAAGAATAATATATTAATTTACTATGTGTCAACATGAGTTTCTGAGATGAGGGGCTATTCATTTTAAAATAGAAAGATGCAGGAATTTGATCGATCAAATTCTGTAAAGTAGGTAGACTTTTTCTGTAAAGTTTTCAAGCTGCATTTTAAGGGCGTTGGGCAATGCTCCCACTGAGTGAAATTTACGACAGAACGTAACGGACTAGTCTTGTGTATGAAATGATGCCCATAATGTTGATAATAAGAGGTCAGTATAATTAGCAGAATTCATATACAAGTCTTCAGCATTGAAAGCAGCATAATATTTTAAATCTAAAAAACAAAGCTTAAATCGCAAGCACATACAAATCATCTGAACATATGTCTTGTGTAACCACATTACCCATAGAGACTCTAAAGACGTACGGTACGTTAACCAGCTCTGTCGGACCATGAATTTGGACATGCACTTTATCCCAAACTATACCATCAGAAACTGGGAACGCTGAAATGTTAACAAGAGTCTGGCCACACTTCATGATGTGTGAAGATGAATGTGGGGCCAAAATTCCATCGACAAAGTTCGCAGCAGAGAGTTCAGGCAAGTAGTGACCATTGATGAGTTGAAAAAATACAGTTAAAAACCCAATGGACATAAAACGAAAAATAAAAAATAGTGTCAACCAAATGTATGTCAATGGAGGAACCAAATAACCGGGATAAAAAATTGACACTTTTGTTGGGTCACCTGGGTCACTTGACGATGTGGAGGATGAGTCAAATGAAAATCTGCCACAGTGTAAAGGGGTATCAGGCAAATCATGCAAAGAGTCACTTGTGGGATATGTGTATTCAGCATCTGTTGTATCTGTTGATACAAGAGGGACGGTAGGAGGCTCAGTAACAGTGACCATCTCGATAACAGTGTCATTTGGCAAATTTAAAGATGTTATATTCTCTCAAGTTCTTGAAATTGTTGGAAAGGAAACAGCAGGTGTCACACTATTCAGAATAGGCCAGATGTTGTAACTTGACATTGTCCACTGAGATGTACCTGTTGTCTTTGCGACCCGGGAAAGGAGGTAAAATCACTGTTCGTGTACCCTTCGGGCCAAGAACTGGAACCGGTGCATGATAAGAGGGACCAAATTCTTTTTTGTTCTTCACTTTTCTGGGACCAGATCTCCAACTTTTGGAAGCCAGCCGACCACTGGATTCTGCAGTGCTGCGTCAGTTGCTGAAGAAAAATGTTCAGTAGCAAGGCTGGTACGGGTCTCTTGTAGATTCTGTGACATAGCAGAATGATTATCTACGTCAAAGCTTGTGGCAGCCGCCGCAACGTCTAGACCATCAAGGCCTGTCACAAACATTTTGATGCCAAAGAGCATTTCATATGGGCTCCGTCCACCCAGAGGCCTTCTAGGGAGATTATTAAGTGTATGTTGGACGCCATACAATTGGGCTAACCAGTTCCTGCCAGTACCTAAGACTCTAGCTGTCAAGGATTGCTTTAAGTCACGGTTCAATGGCTCAACAATTGACTTGCCCTCAGGCCTATATGGAGACGAAAATTGCACCAGCACCCCCAAAGACTTCTTAGCATCCTTGTACGCCTTAGAGGCAAACTCTGGTACCTGGTCGGAATGAAAGGTGCCACAGGCAAAAATCCTTACGAAGACACACAAATCCCTGATGACAGTTCGAGCGTCAGCACTGCGTTGTGGCCACACCCAAATGAATCTGGTGCACGAATCAACTGCAACTAAAATATATTTATATGCAGTATCTGAAGAAAAAGGACTGCAGTGATCAAAATACACACAAGCAAAACGTTGATTCACAAGGCTAAGCGGTCTTTGTGGTGGACGTGTTACCACAGATGGCTTAATTTGCTGAAAGATGTCCCAAGAAAGCACATAATTGCGGGTCTGTTTATATAAACCACATCACCAGTGCTGTTGCTTCAAAATAGAAACAGTAGCAGACACTTCAGCATGTGCCGAAGCCATGCCGTGGAGTGCGGTTTTGAATAAAGTGTGTCTGCGGTCTGCTTTAAGAATCAGCCGATCTCCAACGTCTGGTATTCTAGCAAAAGGAACTTGTTCAGGAGGTAACTGATAAGACTGTTTCGAAGGAAAACCCTGCGGGTAAATGAGGCCCTGTTGCACCAATCGCTGCCAAAATGTCATTATCAATCATTGTCTTGGATCTAGTAAAGGCTGCTACAGAACACGTGGCTACTGCAGAGTTGGCTGCTTCATCAGTGAAACAATTCCCAACAGCGTGTGCTCCTATGCGTTTATGACCAAGAGTATGTATAACATGTATGAGTTGGCAGACGCTGTTTAAGATCTGCCACTCGAGCCCAAAGCGTTTTATGCTTAACTGTGCTGCCTTTGGAATCTCGATAATCATTTAAAGTCCAGAAGAATAATTTGTCATTGAAAGACTGAACACAGTAATATGAATTGCAAACAATAAGAGTTGAAACTGTTGGATCAGCAAACTCGAGAGCAAGAACTAAGGCATGCAGCTCAGCCAACTGAGCAGTGCAGTCTCCCAGTGACTGAGTATGCACTATGTAAGATTTGAATTCTCCATTCACCATCGTACCTGAGACAATAGCACAAGCTGCTGAGTAAGCATGTTTAGAACCTGTGGCTGGTTGCGCCATACCATCGGTGTAAATAATACACGCATAGTCTTCCAAAGGAACTAAAGACAAAGTAGGTGAATGAACATGTTCATACTGCAAGAACTTCTGTGTCTGAAGAAAAGCGTCAAAGATTAAAGTTACATCCAAGAAGTAGCCCATTGTATTCAATGAGGATGTAACGATTTTGAGTTTGGCACACTTGCCTTTGTTACTGCCTCTAAGGCAGGGTGAGGCGTAACCACCAAAATGCGTTTTCCCTGGGCCAGGGCGCGTTCCTTCAGAACCGCCATTTGGACAGCTGTCAAAACTTTCTCTACAGTTGAAAACCTCATTTCAGCTAAAGTGTACAAATGTGATTTGTTTTCAATTAGCACAGTGTCTCCTTCATTGTACGTCAAGTAAGTGAAACCCACTGCGCCTGGTATGTTACGTATCATGGAAGCCTCACTTAGCCAAGATGCTCATGAACCACAAGTGTGTAGTTGGGGCATTAAGTAAAGAACACCGGTCCTCATACAGCAGGCCGGTTGCTCCAGCTCTCGCAATTTATGAAGCCAAAGCAGTTAGCTCTGCACTGTATGGGGCGGAGCTATGATAACATTGAGGATATCTGCAGATCCGAGCACAAGGTCTTGAGGGATCTGGTGATGCTCTCTCATAACACTCCACTAACCCCCTTAATGTTTGACATGGGTAGACGGCTGCTCAGGGATATTGCTAAATTGCGGCCATTGCTTTTTTGGGTACGCGTAATGCGCACCCCTGAGCTTGCAAATTATGCTGCTGCCCTGACTGATGTGATAAATCTAGATGTGGCGCACAGGGTCAAGTAGATATACAGTGTTAGAAAGATGCTGAAACTGCTGGGTCTTTTGGAATCATGGGACACTCAAGTTCTACCCAACAAGGTAGAGATCAAGTATATTTATTGGTACTGGGTTGATTCTAATGGACTGAGGAAACCAAACTTGGGGAGATTGACAGCTGAGTTTTTCTTTTACAAGCAGTCCAGAGGCTTAAAGCCTTATCTGGATATTATCCAGGTCCCAAGCGATAGGCTGCTATACACCCAATTTAGGTTAGGCACACTCCCAGTTCATGCAACAATATCTAAATGCCCTAGGAGAAAAATCAAAATGAAGCCTGCCCTTGCTGCAGAGTTCCGCTCGAGAGTGTGTCCCATGTTTTGTTTGCCTGCCCACCTTACTCTATCGCAAGGTCCAAATGGATAAAACCAATTTGCAAATCCATGGGCACACGTGACAAGAGGGTCGCCTTGCATATTCTCAAAACTGACCCAAGCACGCTTTTTACTTGTGGGGTGGCTAAGTTTTTGAGTCGCGCCTGGATTATCAGATGTAAAGCTTTGAAGGGCTCTCATATGGCAGTAATAACGGCAGTTCCTCCCCTATTTTATATTTTATTGTAATATGTTGAAGAGTTCACTAGTTTTGAACCTTGGGGAGGAATTGCATGTATTTTTGAAAACAGAGTGTCCTATCTTGAGATACATTCTCTTTGTGAGTGTTTCTTGTAAAGTTTCATATACCCATGTTTTCACATAATACCGCTTTGTGGTGCTTTAATGCTTCTCCCTACATAGTTTTATACATCCTTATTTTTATAATTCTTAATATTCACCCAGGACTTATCTCTTTTACTAGCATCCTTCATCTTACATACAATCTCTTATGAATTTAGCAAATCAAAATCTAGTTTAATCATGTTTTAACTTGATGTGAATTATTGTATAAATTGAACACTATTGTATGCGCGTTGTACATTCCTTATTGATTCTAGCGATCAAATAAAGCATATTTGGATTTGGATTCATATCACCAGGTTAGTGTGGTTACCACGCCTTAGCAAGTATTTTGATTCAAGCAAATCAGATTGCAAAGAAAGTAAAATAGCAGAATGTTCCGGTAACCAGCTGGCCTTTGAAAATGTAGGTTGTATTGAGGCATAAAGTGGCTTGATACGCTGGGCATATTCGGGAATATAAGAACGCCCGAAATTTAAAATCCCAGCAAGGACTGAAGTTTTTTCAGTGTGGTTGGAGATTGCAACCGCGTGCATTTCTCCAGAAAATGAGGAGCCAGGCCTCGACCTTCATTGTTGAGTTCATAGCCCAAGAAGAGCACTGCATAACATGCGATGTGAGACTTCGCAAAATTAAACTTGTAACCGCAATCTGTACAGTACAGGATTATGCGGTCAACTCGGCACAGATGCGCCCATAATTTGTCGACTGTGAGGTAGATATCATCAACATACGAATATGCATCTAGGTCTATGCTGTCTAACAAAGAGACAACACAAGCAGCTAATACTCTGGTGCTGTTTTTGTAGCCCATTGGCAAGCGCCGGTATTGTTTCTGTATTCCACCTGTGGTGAATGCGGTCCATTAGCTGCATTCAGGGGACAGATTATGGCTGTGAAAACCATTTGAAATATCAAGGGTCGTTTTTTTTTTTTACGAACTATGCTGTCCACCAAGGCAGAACTATGGGTATTCTGTATCGCAAAGTTCAAGCAATGGGAGTTCAAATGCTGGTAATCAAAAACTATGTGGTACGACACATCGGGTTTGGATACAGTAAAGAGCGGAATATTCATTGGTGATATACATGTCTCAATCACTCCTTAAAAATTCCAAATGAGTGAGAATGTTGGCAACAGGACCTTTAGCTTCCAGTCTAATGGGATAATGAGGTTGCGGTTGAGGCATCGTCTGTAATGGAATATCATAAGGGGGTAAATCTTTATCCCAGCCAACTTGATTGCGGTACACAGCCGGAGCAAAGGGCCAAAGGCCACTCAGCTGCAAAAGCCTCTGCATGCTCTTTGCGAATGTAACGTGAAAAACTAGAAAGTATCACGTCTCCCAAAAAATCCCAGTAATTACACGCTCAATGTAACCCTCTTTACGAAAGACTATTACGTACAGCCGATCCGGGGCAGCTACCCGTGTGTCGGCTGTCTCCACAGTAATGAATGTTTCAGTTGCTGTCACCTCCAGACAAGGATGCAGTGCCTCCCGCACTATGGTAACTTCTGCTGCGTTGTCTAGCTGGGTTACCGCCCAAGTCAAATCCAGTAGTCGTGTTCTCACTGCCTGAGGCATATCTCGCTGTTAAAGCGGCAACTATTTTCTTTTAAAATGGGCTCAGAAACGAGGTTGCTCTTCCTGCTTTCCCTTGGCAGCAAATTGACGAGGCAGATCACGTCCTCTTGCAGCATGTTGACTCTTGCCACGATCCTGGCGATCCTCACTACCAGCTTGTGAGCCGAATGAGTACTGTGAAGAATGAGGAGAACGCTGATCAGGGACTTGAAATCTATCAGGAGACTTAATTTTCTCGCGGTCGCACAAGTCATAAGTACGCTCAGAAGATTCATGTGTTGGGGAACTAGTACATGAGCTGTGTTTCTGTCGTTGTTGTTGTCCCTTTTTCTTATTTCTCCAGTTCTTTTTAGAAAAGATTGGGCGTCCATCTGTGTCAGATGGAACCTTCTTTGCCCATTAGTAAAAGGTTTGTTCCCTAAACTATTGCGGCCAATGGTTTTATAAGCCTTTGCAATAATTCTTGGTAATTCATGTGGTTTGTCCAGTTCAGAGAAGGCTGCCAAGCCATTAGCGACTTGGAAGCTCACAGCATCGCCCTTGACATTGGCAAGAATCAAATCAGCCACCATGTTGAATACTCCCACCAGACGCATCGCCAATTCTACTGCCTCTTCAGTGCCATGTTCATCTTGAACGCGATTTATCACGGAGGGGAGGACAGTCATGGATGGTGAGCCAAAACACTTCAAGTATACAGCTGCAAAGACCTTTTCCCCAGGTGTTACAATTAGCCTACTCGGAAATCAAATCCTTAGGCCAACTTATAGTTAATATTCTGTGTTTCTCTACAGGGGTTGTATTAGGAAAAACAGCTTCAAGCTGTCCAAATTTCTTGGCAAGCCAATAAGGTCGTTCATCCTTTATTGTCGGACACTTGCCCATTACCGAGTTAACCATAACCAAAGCACAGGAAATGAACTGTATAACAGTTCTATGAACACGAATTTAAAAAGTATGCAACACCCGCAGCTCATTGAGTTAATCCACGCGGGTGTAGTGCATACCCAGCTAACACCGGACATGAGGCCTCTTCAATTAATAAAGGACCTAAACGGACAGGTGTAAATGTGTGAGGAAGGGTGCCATTAAACCAAATTCGGTGTTGCCAAGCCGAAAGTAGGACCTCTAGGGTCTGATACAGATGATACGCGACCAGCACCATAGTGGCCGTATACTCATGAAACAGATAATCATCCGCTTCAACTGCCGGAAAGGTGACCCAAGAATAAAAGAGCTTGAACGGATACATAGGATCCATTTCAACTGCAAAAATTAAAGCGAACCCTGATTCAGGAATTCCCTGAGCGGGGCACGATTGTGTGCCGCAATTTTAAGCCCCATCACGAAAAGTAGGAACTACAAATTAACGACAGGCAGCACAGCAAGAGCTATAATTAGAGAGCAACCTTTTTTTATATAACTTCAAGCTGGAAAGAACCAATAAAAACTTCAATATAGGAGGTTGCCCCATCACAACCGCCTCCCGGAGGCGGCTGTGACGGTATTGTGGACAAGCACAAGCACTACTCAAGCAACTGCAGATGAGAACCAGACCAAACGTTGGTGGCGCCATGTTGCGGGGATTCTGCACATATAAAGAACTATGCACAGGAAAACAGGACCTCAGTAAATAGGTGGTGTACCAACCTACCACGTTTGTACCCAAAATCCATAACTGACTAGCTATAGTGTCTCATTCGTTCTCCCTCTACAGCGAAGCTACAGATGATTAGACAACCCAGAACACGTATCTCTATCTTGGGAATCGCAGGAACCAGACACTCTTTCGCTTAGCCACTCATACGTTTCCACAATGCGAATAATCAGAGACGCAGTATAATTTAAAATGTTTATTTCAACTAACGCGCTCTATGGTGCAGTACACGAGCCAATACTACCAGCAGGATGCAAAAACACACTATAGTCAGCATTGTTACAATTCCATAGAATACAAACGGGATGTCATGTTATGGAAAACAAACGACCTAACCACCCTCCACGTGACAAGAGATAGTTTATTAGATCAGATCAGAACAGTATAACAAGGGGCATTGTTGTTTAACCTTGAATATTTTCTGCAGACTAAACCTCTGAGCACAGCAATGAACCTGCCTGGCAGATAGTTCTCATGTGAAAAGGGGCACAAACAAAGTCTTGTGACATATATGCTTGCAGTGTCGTGCGCAAAAGCAGCCTCATGACAGAGAAGCTCATGCTTACTTAGCAATTGTCGACAATGGATCTATAAGCCTTACTACAGTCTAAAAAGACAAGAATTTCCCTAGAGGAACTTGTGTTAAGCATTTCAGAGAACCAACATAGACGATAAGTAAATTACATGGCTCAAGAGAAATACGACAAAAATTTATAAAAATAGAGTGTGTTTTTATTTTTTATTTAGACACAAAAACAAGTGGAATAGCATACATACAACTGGAGTTATGGATTTCTTAAGCAATATTAAATCAGTGCAGAAAAATTATATGGATAAAAATAATATTGCAGTCAATGGCAAAATGCCACTGATGCAGACGCACAGTGCACTCAACAGCATCTTAAGCTGCAACCTTCCCTTCCTGCGATCTTCCAGGATTGCAGAAAGGGGTATGTCGCCAGCCATTGCCTGCGCATGATGCTGTAAGTCCTCTTTTTAGCCTCCTGTCCGAGGCATCTATTGTTGCTGGGGTTGAAGTAGATGTTTTATTTTATTTTTCTTAGTTTTCAGCAAACCGCTCAATGTACTGCATTTTCTGCAACACCTAAGGGCAATGCATAGTTTCCAACTAGATAAGACAGTACGTGTGATCTATCATTATATTTGATACAGTTAGTCTGGGTTGACTTACCTAATGTGTTCTGTGTGTGTTTCGTCCAGTCTGTCATTGCGGATGGCACTATAGAAAGGGACTGTTTGCCACCATCGCAAAGGTTAATTTCATGATATCCGACAAGCAACCTGATCATCTAATGTTATATGTAGGCTGTCCAGTTTAAACCTATAATAATAGATAAAACACCACCGAAAGGCAAATAGCCCTCACCAGTGTAAACATATAAACACTGAAAAAACACCAGCACCACCACAAATTAAAGGCATACAAATAACGAAAAAGAGAGTGAAAGAGTCACTTTTTTTCTTCCTGAATGGTCCAATACAATGTAACTTTGAACTGTAACTGTATAGCAGCAAGAAAGACTAAGCTAACATTATTCTGCTCGAGTTTTGTTGTTTAAGGATGTCACTAAAATATTGTTTCTTCTTTCGCTTTTTTCAGTTTTGTGATCTTTGGTCTAAAGATGCAGGGTTAGAAAGCATGTTTTAGATCTTGTTTAATTATTTTATAAACTGTAGTGAATCAGGAATTGTCAAAATCATATTTGATATTTAGGCTCCGTTCTTCCACGGATAGGTAAAATGGCTGGTTTCATAAGAACCTTTCCCAAAATGTGCCATCACATTTACCCACAGAGACTGGATAAAAACCCTTGATACATCATCCCCCAGTTTCTAGTTAGACAGTATTGATAGTAGGTGAAGTGGCAACACCTCAGGCTTTAAACATTCAAACCAAGGTATATGTGAAAAGAGTGTTATAACCAATTATCTGGGATAGTGGTGAAAACATAACACCAGACTTTTTGAAAACATGGAACGCAGTGTCACTTGGAATGATGCTGCAAAAGGTTCTTTCCAAGTTCAACAAAGACTGGAGTGATATTGTTTGTATTTGCAGTGATTCAGCTATGTATATGAAAGAGTTGAAGTGCTTTCCTGTAAAAGATTCTTGCCACTTTATAGATGGTATGCTGAAAGCATCTTTACAATCTTCAAGAGTTAACGAAGAATGCTATTGACTTTTTCGTCCATTCTGGTGCATTGTTTTTTTTATACGTGTGAACTAAAATGCAAATATTTCTCATTTTGTGCTTTGTGTGGCATCAAAGAAAGAGTCATCCCAAGTTCTCATTCCAAGGGGCTGTGCATGCTATATTATTCATGAGGCAAATGTTTACAGACTTTTTGCTGAGAGATAATGTCAAAGGCAAGCAATATCAGGATCTTAGGCCGCATATTGATAGTGATGTGAAAATAATACACTACTGCATTCTTAGATTTTTACAGGAAAACATAACTGCTGTGGTGGACATAATAAAAAAAAAACTAGAGACTGAAAACAACCTTGTCTGCCAAGTGTTCAGCATAATTGGTGTAGATGGGAAACATCTCCTTGAGAGTAGGCTGAGCGACACCTTTAGTGACTTTGGAACGGCAACATGTTTCATGTTAGAGTGCCTGCCACTTGGTAGGCAAAGCAATATTGAAGAGAAATTCAGGAACTTTTATTTTACAATGTATGAGAAATGGCTTGCAATGATACAGAGAAATGTCCCTCCACTAACCATAGCATTGAAGTCAATGAATCCTCACTGTGGTGCTCTGTACAAGCTCTAGATCCCTTCTGTAAAGGGGAATTTACTCTGTAGTTTCAAACGTGATGTTTAATTTTTGACCGCTTCAATAACTCTGAGGGCATAAGCGCCCAGTTCAAAGCAAATGTTGCAGAACCTGCACAGAGAATCACAATCTTCGAGTGCACCAGTATTGGCATGGAAATCTAGGTCAGTGGCCAGAGTAAGCAAATTGTGTACTGGCTGCATAGCCATTTCCCGTCTCAACTGTCAATGCTGAGAGCGTCTTTTTACAGATAAAAGTTTACATGGGAAGGAAAGAGCGAGTGCACATGACCAAAGACTCACTGACGAAGTATTCTCTGGTGTACTTCAATAAATTTGATTTGCAAAAATTTATTTGGACCTTATATACACTGTACGTACACTGTCTATATACCATGCACTATCAGTGCAGAAAGCAAGCAATATTAAAAGCAACACTTTCCATAAACACCGGAAAAACACTGATTATGTTGTTTTTAATGGCACAAAAATGTGTAACCACTGATCACCACTGTTTTTTATGAGGTATTGAAATCACTTGAAAACATAACACCAGAATTTACCCAAAATAGAAACTGAAAACAGGAAAGCCTAATTATATGCTATATGTTTTAAGTATGTTTTGTCCAGTGCTGACATTATTGGTGGCACTTCACTCAGGGATTGTGCGGTAAAAGCTACTTAGCGGGGTAGCTAAATATCTGGGTAGTGCATGGCTGACACGTATGAGGAGGATGATGCCCCGTCCCACCCCGCTTAACACCTAGCCGGCCTCTGGTAGAATACTTGATGGTATCTTTGTACTGGTTAAATGTATCCTACCAATATGTACGGGGATAGTTATGTGAGATCACAGGCATATTTGGTTGTTGGGTCTTAACATATTATGTGTATGGTACATTTTGCACATTATTGATGGAATTTTAATGAATGAAGTATCTATTTATGTATTTTAAATGTATGACATATATTTGTATACTTTTATGGTGTAATTTATTACCGAATAAAGTTATTTCACACTTTCACACGCTACTCTACCACCATTATGGAATACGTTTTCAAATAAGAGGTATTTCTATAGAGTTGTTTTCTCTTTTTCTTTTTTCCAGGTCGGGCTCTCCCTCATTTGACTACTGTATGTGAAGTATTGATTTCATCACATTTTTAGGAGGTTTTTTAATTGAGCACTTTATTGATTTGGTCACCTGTCCCAATCCCATGTAGATTAGGATGTTTTGACGGTGCTGATAAATTGTCTTAGATCATTTGTAACTCCTTTGATGTTAAAAAGCATGTTGACCTCTACTTAAGTTGATCCCTTGAGATACGAAGACGAACATTATTTTGTTCGCAGTTTCACTTAGCTTTTAGATATGACAAGATCCACTATGATGATAAAGTATTATTAGGTGGCTCTTAGATATTTTTCTATTTTTCACTCCTTTTCTCTAATCTACACATTTAGAACCCTGACTTCAGGCTCATTACGGAAAAGCATCTTACAAGATCTCCAGCAAAGAACCTCCTCAAGGGGACCATTGGGCATTGCAGCACTGGCCCAATGAGGAGCTACCCAGTGATGAAGCAAGCAATATTCATATTTCTCCGACCTTTCTGGCCATGGGTTTGATACTAATGATTTTTTTCATGATATGAATTTAGGAACTGCACACTCTGTACATTTGATATATAAAGAGCACTCCTGTAAGACCCAGCATAACCCGCCTAGCAATCAGAGCAAAATGAGACAGTGATACACCTTTTACAGATACAGACATGGATACAATTTTGACATATCACAAGTTGATACCCAATAATGCACAATTCTGCTTCACACGGTTTGAAATATTATAAAATTTTAAATATTGCACAGTGCCTACGTTACCCCACTAACACAAAACAAATATCCTGTTAGGACAGGGAAGGTCCACATTGCCCATGAAACAAAGCATGTTCTTATTTGGTCCTGCCCAACAGCTAAGGGACACTAAAAACAGCTAGTAATTATTCAGACGACAGCATTAGCATCAACAGCCACAGTAACACATTCACTTTAACACATCATCCTAGGCTTACATCCTAAACCCAGAAAGGGAACAATACGTTATCAATGTATGGCTCTGTTATTGGTGTTGGTCAAAATATGATACATATGATATATTGCCTATAACCTCAAGGCCCGCCCTAGAATTATGGAAAAAAGATGAGGGAATGCTAGTTATAGGAATGCAAACGGCTATGGTACGAAAAGATTAGAAATTGCCATACAAGAATGATAGGAAATGTCAAACAGACTTAACGGAGGAGATAATACTCTAATACTCCACATGGCACTATTAATTTTTTATACTTCATAATGAGGACTAAAGGGCCAGCATGAACAAGACCTGTAACTCGAATTATAAATCCGACCAAATACCAATCTACAATAATACAAACATGATACTGATCACTCACATATATCTAAGGGTATTCTTGTTTATTATGAGAATAAAACAATACAAACGTTTTTAAAAACATAATTTGCGGCTCCACTACATCTGCAGCAATATCCTAGAAGTCAATCACAGAATCATACAAATGGGTGGTCAATAATAGGAGAGTCCTCTTTTTTCTGTAAATGTTCTGCCACTACTCAACTGCACTTTAAGAAAGTCGGAGGTAGAAATAATTTGAAATTGAAATGTATCACTTATTGCTTCAAGCCTCATAAATTGCGTGTGAATTCAAAGTACACTAATATGGAAATATGTTTCCTATCGATACATGGCCCATGTTTTCTTTCTAAAATTCGTAAGTAATCTATTCATATGCCACCATTCCGAATTCGTCTTTCCTTACACAATCTAAGTTTCAGGTTTGGTCTAATTCCCCAGTCGTTTCCTCCCTTTGCATCAATAAGTAGATGCAAGTACACTTTTTGATTTTTTCTCCATTTGGATCCTCACGTGACAACTAGGTGTGTAAGATTTTACCTTTTCTGCAAACTTGCCACGAAGTTTACCAGTGCAGGCAGGAGACACATGAGGAAAGAAAGATGCCACAAACGTAAAACAGGTGATTTAAGGAAATGAACATGGTATGTGGGAAATGTAAGAAATAAACAGAGAGAGAGAGGGAGAGGTCACAAGAACATAATGCAGACATGGTGGTTGCTCAGCCTTGACAAGTGAGGCCCTCAAGGGTTTGAATTCTGTGAAGCAGGAATGAAGATCTCCCCAGAGTACACTGCGACAGTATCCTATAAACAATGTTATACAAGGGGGAGACACTCACTTGTAGTTGTCGACTGGGGTGAAAGTGAGAGCCTTGTGCGTCTCACAGAAAACAGTTTTCTCAGTGACCTCCTTCCTGCAAAATATTGCTATTGTAAAGTAGATCAGTGATGTGTGAGTGAAATTTACAATAGTTATTGCAAGATGCTTTAGATTTCATGGTACTACTTTTAGAGGTAGGTTACATGAAGGATTGCTGTGCTCCACCGATTTTGCAGATTTAATAGCACATACACTTCCACATAGCTTCCAATCATACTACTGAATATTAACTGCTGTTGCAACTTGAACTGTATAATGAACTATGAACAATCTCTGTTACTGTTGTAGTGTCCAGGTGTAATCAATAAACACCATGAGGAATACAAAGAGGTTTATAAGGTATGTCTAAGTACAATGTCTCAAATTTATCATGATCTGCCTCTTTACACAGAACTTCCTACATAAAGCTATACTTAGAACCACCTTGTTTTCATAAGGTGAGATCCTAAGAGTATCTTAACACATTTGCCTTTAAGTGTAGACTAACTTTTATTGCCAGACTGCCATAATTTATGTACACCCCAAATTCTCTTCAACATGCAGCAAAGATCTTTGTTCCTTTACTTAATCTTGCAAGAAAACTTTAGGCTGGATCCTCGATTTCATGTATCGCCAATCACATGTTTTGTACTGTACGAGCTGTTTGTTGATACTAACTTTGGATCTGTACATACCTGAACGACACACAGTGCTTTTGCTGCCTCTCGGTGAAGAGTCTGAAAGGATCTCTGCAGCAGTAGCGATGATGGCAATCGCCACAACAAAAGGAGAAAAATTCACAGTCAAAGCCAGGCCTCCATGATCCACTTTTATCGATGTACCACAAACAGTCTTCATTGGCAGAAACTGTGGTGGGGAAAAGACAAGGACTTCTAGTCATTAAATTGTGTGTATCAAGCTAAAATAACCTAGTAGCAGAACAAAATAAAACAATACAAAGATTGCCAATGGGCAGAGAATATAAAGGACGATGTTCACAGGTTTGCTGATATTATGCTTCTCAACAGAAATTTGGTTTTTAGAAGGATTCACCAGAAACGTTCATGATTTTTGGGATTACTTTACCATTGGCCAACTACTTTTCACATATGCTAGATTTAGACAAATTTACTGACCTTGTAGAATATGAACTGAATACTCTCAATTGGAGTAGCTGTGTGATTCTCTACTAGGTCTTTAAAGTGATGATAGAACTAACAACACTTTATTGATGGTCATTGCTCTAACAATTGATAACTTGACTCTCAAGTGTATATGCATGTGCCTAACATTACCACTTATGCATTACCTAAGAGATTCTTACACCACACATATAAATTTCGGATTTATTGAAGTCTACATTAAAAGTATTTTGAAAAGGTCCTGTTTCCAAGCTTTATAGTGCCAGCTTCCCTCAAGGCGCTATATGATTGAAATAAAGTAAATCACTCAGGAATTTAGCAACTTGTAACAGAAGTAGAAACATCAGGCTTTCCCCATTAACGACTGATATTTATGTACCTTGGTATGACATTTCGGTTTATATTAAGGAAATGTGTAGTCTTTTCCCCTGGGTGAATAGTGTATTCTTGCGATTCTGTATCCCTTATATGGGCTGTACTTCTAAATAGCTGTTGATTCTTGTGATATTAGTTCTTTAACCACGAAGCAACAATTCTCCACACACCCGATTTTACACTAACTCTAATTTTGATCAGATTTGAAGTTTATATTCCGTACCTATTGTGCAACTTTTAAAATAAAATTGTGACATGGTGACCGTCTCTTTCTATATAGGTTCTACATCTATCCCCTTTATTTCTGATGGATGAGTATGCCTAATGTGGCTTGAGGAGGATAGAGTATCGAAAATCACCTGACATTTTCACTGGAACTTAAGGCCAGTCTTTGCCTACTCCACTTTGGGAGAAGTGTGAGCACTACCAAGGCTAAAATCACGTGTTTGGAGAGCTGTAAAGTTATTGAACCTTAGTTGAAGACTTATCATTGTCATATGCCTTGTTTCGTTATTATTTGCAATGTGCAACCTAACAATCTCAATCTAATTTCAGCGTATACTTAATAGTAGAAAAATAGATAGGCTACTGAAAGAGGCCGTTAATATTTTCATAAACTAAACCAATGTCTCCAGTAATTGGATGTAAGGAATTCACTGAATACATGTGATGAAAGGTCTCTGGCATGCCTCTGAAGAACATGTTCCCCTGCCTAAAGTTCCACCAGAAAAATGTAGTGTTTGAGACCCCCCAACTCACGACGATCGGGAATCTGAGCTGAATGAAGTGAGAGCCAGAGCAGGACTCTGGGTTCAGAAGGGCACACCATGCACACCTTTCCTTTTGAAGAAAGTGACTACTGACATCTCACCAGGCTTTAGAGGGCTGGCGGAGTAGGGTGTGAAGTGAATATAGTTGGATGACCTGTTGTCAGCTTCCGAGAGTGACCTACTGGCCTTCCCTGTGTTTTTAATTTGTATGCCAGCCCCCTTTGTCCATGAATTTGGGATATGAATGCTACATGGGTGAACTAATTTATGTAGGCAGAAATATGTAGAATGTTTGTGGTCCATGTGGCCGTGGCCACCCTGGCTTTAATTGTGTATGTGCAACAATTTAAATGATCTAGAAATAATATGAATGATCTAAAGTAGCACATACGATGGAGGGTCAGAGAGATTTCAGACAGCTGATGTGAATTGGAGGGCTCTTTAAGACTTTAAGACTTTCAAGCGATCTTTGCACTGGGCCAGACTGTAGAGTGTTATGAGGAGAGACAGTGGTTCACTTTGAAGCTAGGGAGATTACCCTTGCCCTTTCCTGGCTTTTTGTTCTTTGGAAGGGCTACCCTGCACTGTTTTACAGATAGCTCAGTGAGACAGCAGACTCATAGCTCCCCACCCTCCCACTCTGGACAAAGATCATGGCTGGACCGTCTACATGGAAATAGCAAAAGAGCTGACCTGCACTAAACTGGTCAAAGAACTAAATTGCTGGAATACACAAGTCTGTCAGCAACTTGAGTATAAAGATGAGGCAGAATCCTACAGTCATTGTGCCACGATTTCCTGCCCAGAAGTCAATCAGGATATACCATACCAGTGGAGACCGGGAGCATCTTTAGAGCATTAGGGTTGGTGTAGGGACCGCCAACTTCTTTCCTCTTTCTGGATAAGTAACCTAGCGAAATTCACCAAGTTCACCAGAAGGGGCTGCCTGAACCCTACTGTGGTGATCAAGCCTCGATGTTATGAGGCAATGGAATGTTCTGCCTCTGGAGTTCTTCTGCTGTTGCCATGTTTGTCAGTTGGTGTGCTGCTGATGGTGTGAGACAGCGGTGGCTCTTTTACTACATATCGGTCACCCCTAAGGTAGGCCCTAGCTAGCCCTATGGGCAGGGTGCACTGTAGGTAAAAGGTAGGACATGTGCCTTAACTGTGTGGCATGTCCTGGTAGTGACCAACAGCCTTTTTGGTTTCTCACAGCTGTGAGGCTGCCCTCTCATAGGAATGCATGGGGGATTCCCTGATATGTGTTTCAGTGGTAATTCCTGACATGAGAGGAGTAGCCCTCCTGTGGTGTGTCTGGGGCCAGAGTGTACACTTACAATGGGGACTGTTGTGGGCTTGTTAAGTGCCCCCCAGTACGGGTTTGGACTAGGACCAAGGCCTTGAGCCAGGCAGAACAAAGACTTGCAGTGATATACATATTGGGGCTGTGACCACATGTAAACTTGAGCTGTGTGCTTACTTGGGACTTGTGGCCGGCTGCTGAACCACCACTGGGGACTGACCTGCTGCCCTGCTTGGCAGCTAAAGGGTCTGCTTTCTTGTCTAGGAGACCCAGTGTGCTGGCCTGCCTGTGCCAGTTCTGCCTTTGCAATTCCTGGAGGAAAGCGCTGCTGGCTCTCAGCTGGTGTCTGGAATTAGGAACCAGGGGGAGCACTGCACATTTTACCTATTGCTCTGGACCTGGGCCTGAAGCGCTCTTGGCGGGATAGTTGGGAGCACTTGTGAGTGCAGTCCCTTTCTCCTACAGCGGAGAAAAAGCATGTGGAGCATCTCAGTCTTTGATTCCCCTGAGTCCTGAGGTGTTGTGACTAAAGCCCTGGAAGCACATGGTGAGTGCCATGTTTCCCCGAGGAAGTGGAAAGGGGTAGCAGTCGGTGCGCTTGTCGGTGCCCCTACCCAAGTG
This sequence comes from Lissotriton helveticus, assembly GCF_964261635.1. Taxonomy (NCBI): domain Eukaryota; kingdom Metazoa; phylum Chordata; class Amphibia; order Caudata; family Salamandridae; genus Lissotriton; species Lissotriton helveticus. The sequence goes on along the minus strand of NC_136065.1, from coordinate 1,316,577,536 downwards.
CGGTGGGCATTCTTTAATCCTGTGTGCCTGCCGAAAGGGAGGAAGACAGAAGCAGATGGAGACCGTGCTCAATATTTGCCAGCGGGACGGAAGTCAGGCGGAGGCTAAGCCTGACTGTGGGCAGGGCCCGTGCAGCAAAAGCAGACACTGAGGGCAGAAATTGCCCGTCACCGGCAGTCAGGCCATTACCTGGTTGTGGGTGAAGTGTTCAGCGCTTGGCCCACGCAGCTGAAGAGACGCTGGTGTCGTCAGCCTGGAAGACTGGCAACGGAGGTCTGGGAGATCCTGAAGGATACCGGACACACCGCAACGTTGGGGCCAGAGTATTTTTGTTGCTCAGCACCGGGGGAAGCAGACCCCCCCCCCCTTCGGCCAGAATCGAGGAAAAAGCAAGGTGGGGAGCCGAGTCAGCATCCCCACACGTGGCCAGGGTAGCAGCTGCCCTGGATGGTAGTGGTCAGCTACCCGAGTGACCCTTGGCCTGATAGCCCTACTTTCGGGGGCAAAGTCCTTGTTGTAGGTCCTGGTAGCTCGGGGCAGGACCTTGATGGAGGCCCCTGAGCCTGGATGGAGGAAGGAGCCTCCGCCGAGCTACTACGCAGTCCAGGTAGAGAGCACAGAGGCACTTGGACTGCCGTTTGGGGGCCTGTGGGCTCTCGGGGACAGGGTGGCACATTGTGAAGTATATTTACGCCTATGAGGGGCCAATGAACCTTTAATAGCTTTGAAGACCTTGGGCTTTTTCCCCATATAGGGACAATTACTCCCAATATCAAAATCCCCCTCCAAATGAATATTGAAGTCCCCACAAAAAATTAGGGGGGCTGGCCACTCTGCCAGTTCAATACTTAAATAATGTAAAACATCTGGATCTTCCAAATTGGGTCCGTACACAGAACACACGGACACTGGGGAACCATTAATACCCAATTCCACAATGACCCAGCGTCCAAAGGTATCCTCTTTTACCGCCTCTTCACTCCCAAACCATATCTCATAAGAATTGCTACACCTCTAATATTAGAGCCTTGTTTAGTACTCTCTATTAATTCCATACCAAGATCCCTTAACCACTTGCGGTTATTCCAGGCTAAATGAGTTTCTTGTATGCATAACAGATCATAGCGCTGCATCCGGAGCATTTGAGCCAACACCCCTCTTTTTCTTTTATCGTTTAACCCACAAATGTTTGAAGAACAGAAGGAGAATCGTCCCATCTTGATTCATTTAAGAAATGTTATCTGTTTTTCCCAACCAGGTAGAACTAAACCAAAACATTTCCTCCTTCAAACAAAATAGTATCATAATCATTCAGTTCAACTTCACCCAACACCTATCCGCTGTGCCTGCCTCACCACCCTCGCCACCCAGATTCCCCTCCCCCCAGGCTATTAAAGGTTTAATCAGAGAGTTTGGTCTGGTTGATGTGTGGGCAAATCAGAAGAATAGGGCTCCAGGCTACACGTTTTATTCTGCTCCCTATAAGAAGCATGTTCGTTTAGATTACTTTTTTATTTCAAGTGAGGTGGCGATGAATTCTAAAATAGAGATAATGCCGAGGATTATCTCGGAGCGGTAATTGCAAACACAACAGTGATGGACAGAATGTGGATCAATGTCACACATTCACCCCAGTCAAAAGATCTGGGCCCAAATCCATCGTTTTTCCACTCCACACCACCCTGGGTTAGACAATGGCGATATGCAAATCAGCGCTGACCCTGTGCCCCATGGGAACAGTCCAGTCCGAACTACAAAAGCCATGTCCTTCCCAGAACGGAAACAAGCATCCGAGGACCGGCCCGGTTTCGAGGTAACACCTCTCATCAGCCCGGCTAGCTTGACTCCAGTGGTGTGGAGTGCCTGGGACTCACGTCTGAGCATCCCCAGTACACTTAGAGCGGTAATTGCAAACACAACAGTGATGGACAGAATGTGGATCAATGTCACACATTCACCCCAGTCAAAAGATCTGGGCCCAAATCCATCGTTTTTCCACTCCACACCACCCTGGGTTAGACAATGGCGATATGCAAATCAGCGCTGACCCTGTGCCCCATGGGAACAGTCCAGTCCGAACTACAAAAGCCATGTCCTTCCCAGAACGGAAACAAGCATCCGAGGACCGGCCCGGTTTCGAGGTAACACCTCTCATCAGCCCGGCTAGCTTGACTCCAGTGGTGTGGAGTGCCTGGGACTCACGTCAGAGCATCCCCAGTACACTTAGAGCGGTAATTGCAAACACAACAGTGATGGACAGAATGTGGATCAATGTCACACATTCACCCCAGTCAAAAGGTCTGGGCCCAAATCCATCGTTTTTCCACTCCACACCACCCTGGGTTAGACAATGGCGATATGCAAATCAGCGCTGACCCTGTGCCCCATGGGAACAGTCCAGTCCGAACTACAAAAGCCATGTCCTTCCCAGAACGGAAACAAGCATCCGAGGACCGGACCGGTTTCGAGGTAACACCTCTCATCAGCCCGGCTAGCTTGACTCCAGTGGTGTGGAGTGCCTGGGACTCCCGTCTGAGCATCCCCAGTACACTTAGAGCGGTAATTGCAAACACAACAGTGATGGACAGAATGTGGATCAATGTCACACATTCACCCCAGTCAAAAGATCTGGGCCCAAATCCATCGTTTTTCCACTCCACACCACCCTGGGTTAGACAATGGCGATATGCAAATCAGCGCTGACCCTGTGCCCCATGGGAACATTCCAGTCGAAACTACAAAAGCCATGTCCTTCCCAGAACGGAAACAAGCATCCGAGGACCGGCCCGGTTTCGAGGTAACACCTCTCATCAGCCCGGCTAGCTTGACTCCAGTGGTGTGGAGTGCCTGGGACTCACGTCTGAGCATCCCCAGTACACTTAGAGCGGTAATTGCAAACACAACAGTGATGGACAGAATGTGGATCAATGTCATACATTCACCCCAGTCAAAAGATCTGGGCCCAAATCCATCGTTTTTCCACTCCACACCACCCTGGGTTAGACAATGGCGATATGCAAATCAGCGCTGACCCTGTGCCCCATGGGAACAGTCCAGTCCGAACTACAAAAGCCATGTCCTTCCCAGAACGGAAACAAGCATCCGAGGACCGGCCCGGTTTCGAGGTAACACCTCTCATCAGCCCGGCTAGCTTGACTCCAGTGGTGTGGAGTGCCTGGGACTCACGTCTGAGCATCCCCAGTACACTTAGAGCGGTAATTGCAAACACAACAGTGATGGACAGAATGTGGATCAATGTCACACATTCACCCCAGTCAAAAGATCTGGGCCCAAATCCATCGTTTTTCCACTCCACACCACCCTGGGTTAGACAATGGCGATATGCAAATCAGCGCTGACCCTGTGCCCCATGGGAACAGTCCAGTCCGAACTACAAAAGCCATGTCCTTCCCAGAACGGAAACAAGCATCCGAGGACCGGCCCGGTTTCGAGGTAACACCTCTCATCAGCCCGGCTAGCTTGACTCCAGTGGTGTGGAGTGCCTGGGACTCACGTCTGAGCATCCCCAGTACACTTAGAGCGGTAATTGCAAACACAACAGTGATGGACAGAATGTGGATCAATGTCACACATTCACCCCAGTCAAAAGATCTGGGCCCAAATCCATCGTTTTTCCACTCCACACCACCCTGGGTTAGACAATGGCGATATGCAAATCAGCGCTGACCCTGTGCCCCATGGGAACAGTCCAGTCCGAACTACAAAAGCCATGTCTTTCCCAGAACGGAAACAAGCATCCGAGGACCGGCCCGAGGACTGGATGCTTGATTCCGGTCTGGGAAAGACATGGCTTGGTAGTTCGGACTGGACTGTTCCCATGAGGCACAGGGTCAGAGCTGGGTGGTGAGGAGTGCAAAAAAACGATGGATTTAGGCCCAGATCCTTGTACTGGGGTGAATGTATGACATTGTTCTACATTCTGTCCATCACCTGTGTTTTTTGCAATTTCACCCCGAGTGTGCTGGGGATGCTCAGACGTGAGTCCCAGGCTCTCCACACCACTGGAGTCAAGCTATCCAGGCTGAAGAAGGCTGATAGCCAGAAACCGGTCCTTGGATGCTTGATTCCGGTCTGGGAAAGACATGGCTTGGTAGTTCGGACTGGACTGTTCCCATGAGGCACAGGGTCAGAGCTGATTTGCATATAGCCAGTGTCTAACCCAGGGTGGTGTGGAGTGCAAAAAAACGATGGATTTAGGCCCAGATCCTTGTACTGGGGTGAATGTATGACATTGTTCTACATTCTGTCCATCACCTGTGTTTTTTGCAATTTCACCCCGAGTGTGCTGGGGATGCTCAGACGTGAGTCCCAGGCTCTCCACACCACTGGAGTCAAGCTATCCAGGCTGAAGAAGGCTGATAGCCAGAAACCGGTCCTTGGATGCTTAATTCCGGTCTGGGAAAGACATGGCTTGGTAGTTCGGACTGGACTGTTCCCATGAGGCACAGGGTCAGAGCTGATTTGCATATAGCCAGTGTCTAACCCAGGGTGGTGTGGAGTGCAAAAAAACGATGGATTTAGGCCCAGATCCTTGTAATGGGGTGAATGTATGACATTGTTCTACATTCCGTCCATCACCTGTGTTTTTTGCAATTTCACCCCGAGTGTGCTGGGGATGCTCAGACGTGAGTCCCAGGCTCTCCACACCACTGGAGTCAAGCTATCCAGGCTGAAGAAGGCTGATAGCCAGAAACCGGTCCTTGGATGCTTGATTCCGGTCTGGGAAAGACATGGCTTGGTAGTTCGGACTGGACTGTTCCCATGAGGCACAGGGTCAGAGCTGATTTGCATATAGCCAGTGTCTAACCCAGGGTGGTGTGGAGTGCAAAAAAACGATGGATTTAGGCCCAGATCCTTGTACTGGGGTGAATGTATGACATTGTTCTACATTCTGTCCATCACCTGTGTTTTTTGCAATTTCACCCCGAGTGTGCTGGGGATGCTCAGACGTGAGTCCCAGGCTCTCCACACCACTGGAGTCAAGCTATCCAGGCTGAAGAAGGCTGATAGCCAGAAACCGGTCCTTGGATGCTTAATTCCGGTCTGGGAAAGACATGGCTTGGTAGTTCGGACTGGACTGTTCCCATGAGGCACAGGGTCAGAGCTGATTTGCATATAGCCAGTGTCTAACCCAGGGTGGTGTGGAGTGCAAAAAACGATGGATTTAGGCCCAGATCCTTGTAATGGGGTGAATGTATGACATTGTTCTACATTCTGTCCATCACCTGTGTTTTTTGCAATTTCACCCCGAGTGTGCTGGGGATGCTCAGACGTGAGTCCCAGGCTCTCCACACCACTGGAGTCAAGCTATCCAGGCTGAAGAAGGCTGATAGCCAGAAACCGGTCCTTGGATGCTTGATTCCGGTCTGGGAAAGACATGGCTTGGTAGTTCGGACTGGACTGTTCCCATGAGGCACAGGGTCAGAGCTGATTTGCATATAGCCAGTGTCTAACCCAGGGTGGTGTGGAGTGCAAAAAAACGATGGATTTAGGCCCAGATCCTTGTACTGGGGTGAATGTATGACATTGTTCTACATTCTGTCCATCACCTGTGTTTTTTGCAATTTCACCCCGAGTGTGCTGGGGATGCTCAGACGTGAGTCCCAGGCTCTCCACACCACTGGAGTCAAGCTATCCAGGCTGAAGAAGGCTGATAGCCAGAAACCGGTCCTTGGATGCTTAATTCCGGTCTGGGAAAGACATGGCTTGGTAGTTCGGACTGGACTGTTCCCATGAGGCACAGGGTCAGAGCTGATTTGCATATAGCCAGTGTCTAACCCAGGGTGGTGTGGAGTGCAAAAAAACGATGGATTTAGGCCCAGATCCTTGTAATGGGGTGAATGTATGACATTGTTCTACATTCCGTCCATCACCTGTGTTTTTTGCAATTTCACCCCGAGTGTGCTGGGGATGCTCAGACGTGAGTCCCAGGCTCTCCACACCACTGGAGTCAAGCTATCCAGGCTGAAGAAGGCTGATAGCCAGAAACCGGTCCTTGGATGCTTGATTCCGGTCTGGGAAAGACATGGCTTGGTAGTTCGGACTGGACTGTTCCCATGAGGCACAGGGTCAGAGCTGATTTGCATATAGCCAGTGTCTAACCCAGGGTGGTGTGGAGTGCAAAAAAACGATGGATTTAGGCCCAGATCCTTGTACTGGGGTGAATGTATGACATTGTTCTACATTCTGTCCATCACCTGTGTTTTTTGCAATTTCACCCCGAGTGTGCTGGGGATGCTCAGACGTGAGTCCCAGGCTCTCCACACCACTGGAGTCAAGCTATCCAGGCTGAAGAAGGCTGATAGCCAGAAACCGGTCCTTGGATGCTTAATTCCGGTCTGGGAAAGACATGGCTTGGTAGTTCGGACTGGACTGTTCCCATGAGGCACAGGGTCAGAGCTGATTTGCATATAGCCAGTGTCTAACCCAGGGTGGTGTGGAGTGCAAAAAACGATGGATTTAGGCCCAGATCCTTGTAATGGGGTGAATGTATGACATTGTTCTACATTCTGTCCATCACCTGTGTTTTTTGCAATTTCACCCCGAGTGTGCTGGGGATGCTCAGACGTGAGTCCCAGGCTCTCCACACCACTGGAGTCAAGCTATCCAGGCTGAAGAAGGCTGATAGCCAGAAACCGGTCCTTGGATGCTTGATTCCGGTCTGGGAAAGACATGGCTTGGTAGTTCGGACTGGACTGTTCCCATGAGGCACAGGGTCAGAGCTGATTTGCATATAGCCAGTGTCTAACCCAGGGTGGTGTGGAGTGCAAAAAAACGATGGATTTAGGCCCAGATCCTTGTACTGGGGTGAATGTATGACATTGTTCTACATTCTGTCCATCACCTGTGTTTTTTGCAATTTCACCCCGAGTGTGCTGGGGATGCTCAGACGTGAGTCCCAGGCTCTCCACACCACTGGAGTCAAGCTATCCAGGCTGAAGAAGGCTGATAGCCAGAAACCGGTCCTTGGATGCTTGATTCCGGTCTGGGAAAGACATGGCTTGGTAGTTCGGACTGGACTGTTCCCATGAGGCACAGGGTCAGAGCTGATTTGCATATAGCCAGTGTCTAACCCAGGGTGGTGTGGAGTGCAAAAAAACGATGGATTTAGGCCCAGATCCTTGTACTTGGGTGAATGTATTACATTGTTCTACATTCTGTCCATCACCTGTGTTTTTTGCAATTTCACCCCGAGTGTGCTGGGGATGCTCAGACGTGAGTCCCAGGCTCTCCACACCACTGGAGTCAAGCTATCCAGGCTGAAGAAGGCTGATAGCCAGAAACCGGTCCTTGGATGCTTGATTCCGGTCTGGGAAAGACATGGCTTGGTAGTTCGGACTGGACTGTTCCCATGAGGCACAGGGTCAGAGCTGATTTGCATATAGCCAGTGTCTAACCCAGGGTGGTGTGGAGTGCAATAAAACGATGGATTTAGGCCCAGATCCTTGTACTGGGGTGAATGTATGACATTGTTCTACATTCTGTCCATCACCTGTGTTTTTTGCAATTTCACCCCGAGTGTGCTGGGGATGCTCAGACGTGAGTCCCAGGCTCTCCACACCACTGGAGTCCAGCTATCCAGGCTGAAGAAGGCTGATAGCCAGAAACCGGTCCTTGGATGCTTGATTCCGGTCTGGGAAAGACATGGCTTGGTAGTTCGGACTGGACTGTTCCCATGAGGCACAGGGTCAGAGCTGATTTGCATATAGCCAGTGTCTAACCCAGGGTGGTGTGGAGTGCAAAAAAACGATGGATTTAGGCCCAGATCCTTGTACTGGGGTGAATGTATGACATTGTTCTACATTCTGTCCATCACCTGTGTTTTTTGCAATTTCACCCCGAGTGTGCTGGGGATGCTCAGACGTGAGTCCCAGGCTCTCCACACCACTGGAGTCAAGCTATCCAGGCTGAAGAAGGCTGATAGCCAGAAACCGGTCCTTGGATGCTTGATTCCGGTCTGGGAAAGACATGGCTTGGTAGTTCGGACTGGACTGTTCCCATGAGGCACAGGGTCAGAGCTGATTTGCATATAGCCAGTGTCTAACCCAGGGTGGTGTGGAGTGCAAAAAAACGATGGATTTAGGCCCAGATCCTTGTACTTGGGTGAATGTATTACATTGTTCTACATTCTGTCCATCACCTGTGTTTTTTGCAATTTCACCCCGAGTGTGCTGGGGATGCTCAGACGTGAGTCCCAGGCTCTCCACACCACTGGAGTCAAGCTATCCAGGCTGAAGAAGGCTGATAGCCAGAAACCGGTCCTTGGATGCTTGATTCCGGTCTGGGAAAGACATGGCTTGGTAGTTCGGACTGGACTGTTCCCATGAGGCACAGGGTCAGAGCTGATTTGCATATAGCCAGTGTCTAACCCAGGGTGGTGTGGAGTGCAATAAAACGATGGATTTAGGCCCAGATCCTTGTACTGGGGTGAATGTATGACATTGTTCTACATTCTGTCCATCACCTGTGTTTTTTGCAATTTCACCCCGAGTGTGCTGGGGATGCTCAGACGTGAGTCCCAGGCTCTCCACACCACTGGAGTCAAGCTATCCAGGCTGAAGAAGGCTGATAGCCAGAAACCGGTCCTTGGATGCTTGATTCCGGTCTGGGAAAGACATGGCTTGGTAGTTCGGACTGGACTGTTCCCATGAGGCACAGGGTCAGAGCTGATTTGCATATAGCCAGTGTCTAACCCAGGGTGGTGTGGAGTGCAAAAAAAGATGGATTTAGGCCCAGATCCTTGTACTGGGGTGAATGTATGACATTGTTCTACATTCTGTCCATCACCTGTGTTTTTTGCAATTTCACCCCGAGTGTGCTGTGGATGCTCAGACGTGAGTCCCAGGCTCTCCACACCACTGGAGTCAAGCTATCCAGGCTGAAGAAGGCTGATAGCCAGAAACTGGTCCTTGGATGCTTGATTCCAGTCTGGGAAAGACATGGCTTGGTAGTTCGGACTGGACTGTTCCCATGAGGCACAGGGTCAGAGCGGATTTGCATATAGCCAGTGTCTAACCCAGGGTGGTGTGGAGTGCAAAAAAACGATGGATTTAGGCCCAGATCCTTGTACTGGGGTGAATGTATGACATTGTTCTACATTCTGTCCATCACCTGTGTTTTTTGCAATTTCACCCCGAGTGTGCTGGGGATGCTCAGACGTGAGTCCCAGGCTCTCCACACCACTGGAGTCAAGCTATCCAGGCTGAAGAAGGCTGATAGCCAGAAACCGGTCCTTGGATGTTTGATTCCGGTCTGGGAAAGACAAGGCTTGGTAGTTCGGACTGGACTGTTCCCATGAGGCACAGGGTCAGAGCTGATTTGCATATAGCCAGTGTCTAACCCAGGGTGGTGTGGAGTGCAAAAAAACGATGGATTTAGGCCCAGATCCTTGTACTGGGGTGAATGTATGACATTGTTCTACATTCTGTCCATCACCTGTGTTTTTTGCAATTTCACCCCGAGTGTGCTGGGGATGCTCAGACGTGAGTTCCAGGCTCTCCACACCACTGGAGTCAAGCTATTCAGGCTGAAGAAGACTGATAGCCAGAAACCGGTCCTTGGATGCTTGATTCCGGTCTGGGAAAGACATGGCTTGGTAGTTCGGACTGGACTGTTCCCATGAGGCACAGGGTCAGAGCTGATTTGCATATAGCCAGTGTCTAACCCAGGGTGGTGTGGAATGCAAAAAAACGATGGATTTAGGCCCAGATCCTTGTACTGGGGTGAATGTATGACATTGTTTTACATTCTGTCCATCACCTGTGTTTTTTGCAATTTCACCCGAGTGTGCTGGGGATGCTCAGACGTGAGTCCCAGGCTCTCCACACCACTGGAGTCAAGCTATCCAGGCTGAAGAAGGCTGATAGCCAGAAACCGGTCCTTGGATGCTTGATTCCGGTCTGGGAAAGACATGGCTTGGTAGTTCGGACTGGACTGTTCCCATGAGGCACAGGGTCAGAGCTGATTTGCATATAGCCAGTGTCTAACCCAGGGTGGTGTGGAGTGCAAAAAAACGATGGATTTAGGCCCAGATCCTTGTTCTGGGGTGAATGTATGGCATTGTTCTACATTCTGTCCATCACCTGTGTTTTTTGCAATTTCACCCCGAGTGTGCTGGGGATGCTCAGACGTGAGTCCCAGGCTCTCCACACCACTGGAGTCAAGCTATCCAGGCTGAAGAAGGCTGATAGCCAGAAACCGGTCCTTGGATGCTTGATTCCGGTCTGGGAAAGACATGGTTTGGTAGTTCGGACTGGACTGTTCCCATGAGGCACAGGGTCAGAGCTGATTTGCATATAGCCAGTGTCTAACCCAGGGTGGTGTGGAGTGCAAAAAAACGATGGATTTAGGCCCAGATCCTTGTACTGGGGTGAATGTATGACATTGTTCTACATTCTGTCCATCACCTGTGTTTTTTGCAATTTCACCCCGAGTGTGCTGGGGATGCTCAGACGTGAGTCCCAGGCTCTCCACACCACTGGAGTCCAGCTATCCAGGCTGAAGAAGGCTGATAGCCAGAAACCGGTCCTTGGATGCTTGATTCCGGTCTGGGAAAGACATGGCTTGGTAGTTCGGACTGGACTGTTCCCATGAGGCACAGGGTCAGAGCTGATTTGCATATAGCCAGTGTCTAACCCAGGGTGGTGTGGAGTGCAAAAAAACGATGGATTTAGGCCCAGATCCTTGTACTGGGGTGAATGTATGACATTGTTCTACATTCTGTCCATCACCTGTGTTTTTTGCAATTTCACCCCGAGTGTGCTGGGGATGCTCAGACGTGAGTCCCAGGCTCTCCACACCACTGGAGTCAAGCTATCCAGGCTGAAGAAGGCTGATAGCCAGAAACCGGTCCTTGGATGCTTGATTCCGGTCTGGGAAAGACATGGCTTGGTAGTTCGGACTGGACTGTTCCTATGAGGCACAGGGTCAGAGCTGATTTGCATATAGCCAATGTCTAACCCAGGGTGGTGTGGAGTGCAAAAAAACGATGGATTTAGGCCCAGATCCTTGTACTGGGGTGAATGTATGACATTGTTCTACATTCTGTCCATCACCTGTGTTTTTTGCAATTTCACCCCGAGTGTGCTGGGGATGCTCAGACGTGAGTCCCAGGCTCTCCACACCACTGGAGTCAAGCTATCCAGGCTGAAGAAGGCTGATAGCCAGAAACCGGTCCTTGGATGCTTGATTCCGGTCTGGGAAAGACATGGCTTGGTAGTTCGGACTGGACTGTTCCCATGAGGCACAGGGTCAGATCTGATTTGCATATAGCCAGTGTCTAACCCAGGGTGGTGTGGAGTGCAAAAAAACGATGGATTTAGGCCCAGATCCTTGTACTGGGGTGAATGTATGACATTGTTCTACATTCTGTCCATCACCTGTGTTTTTTGCAATTTCACCCCGAGTGTGCTGGGGATGCTCAGACGTGAGTCCCAGGCTCTCCACGCCACTGGAGTCAAGCTATCCAGGCTGAAGAAGGCTGATAGCTAGAAACCGGTCCTCGGATGCTTGATTCCGGTCTGGGAAAGACATGGCTTGGTAGTTCGGACTGGACTGTTCCCATGAGGCACAGGGTCAGAGCTGATTTGCATATAGCCAGTGTCTAACCCAGGGTGGTGTGGAGTGCAAAAAAACGATGGATTTAGGCCCAGATCCTTGTACTGGGGTGAATGTATGACATTGTTCTACATTCTGTCCATCACCTGTGTTTTTTGCAATTTCACCCCGAGTGTGCTGGGGATGCTCAGACGTGAGTCCCAGGCTCTCCACACCACTGGAGTCAAGCTATCCAGGCTGAAGAAGGCTGATAGCCAGAAACCGGTCCTTGGATGCTTGATTCCGGTCTGGGAAAGACATGGCTTGGTAGTTCGGACTGGACTGTTCCCATGAGGCACAGGGTCAGAGCTGATTTGCATATAGCCAGTGTCTAACCCAGGGTGGTGTGGAGTGCAAAAAAAACGATGGATTTAGGCCCAGATCCTTGTACTGGGGTGAATGTATGACATTGTTCTACATTCTGTCCATCACCTGTGTGTTTTTTGCAATTTCACCCCGAGGATTATCTCGGATCATAATCCTGTGGTAATGGATTCCTGGTTGAAAGTACAACAGCAGCATCGACCATGGACTTTCTAACGCAACCTGTTGCTTGATCCGGATTATTGTGAATACATGTGTGTTTGGATTCCACAATTTTTTAAGATAAATCAGGGTACAGCCTCAGACTCTATTGTCTGGATGCATTTAAAGCTGGTGTGAGGGGCGCTACGATGAGCTACTCGATTGGGAAGCAACGTAAGCTAAATATAGAAACTAAAGATCGAATGAAGCAACTTAAGCTTTTGGAGATTCAGCTTATGGATGAACTTTCGCGTCAGCAGAATATAGATTATACTTTAAAAGCAATCTCTATTATGAAAATTCATCAACATTTTGTAAAAAAGATTGCTACTAAGCTGTCTGTCCATAGGGCTCAGGTTTATGAATTAGGGGAGGATGCAGGCAGAATTGTAGCAAAAATATTGCGTCAAAGGGAGAATGCGAATCGAATATCTAGGATATGTGATCATAATGATAGGGTTCTGGAGTCGCCAACTGATATCTTGAGGGTCTTTGGTAGATTTTATGCTGGTCTGTATACAGAGGATATAATAATAAATACAGGAAGGCATATGGAAGAATTTTGTGGCAGTTTAGAAACCAATAAAGTTTCAGAGGCTGATAATGCGGCTTTAGCAGCAGATGTTACATGGGAAGAGGTGGAAGCAGCGATCTTATCATTAGCTAGGGGCAAAGCAGTTGGCCCCGATGGTATTCCACTGGAATTCTACAGAACGTTTCGCTGTGTTTTAATATCTAAGCTTATGACTCTGTTTTTGAACGCGCAACAAGGGATCACACCAGAGTCGTGGAGAGAAACAACGATCATTGTATTTTAAAAAAGGGTAAGCCTGAGCTTTCATCATCATCGTATAGACCTATTTTGCTAATCAATTCTGATAGCAAAATATTCTCAAAAATCCTTGCTTTGCGTTTAGGGACAGTTATTGCTCCTCTAGTATCAAGTGTACAACACAGCTTTATTCCAGGGAGGGATACTGCCGACCACATAAGAAGAGTTATTACCCTTCTGGATTGGGCACAGGCAACGGATTCAGCGCTGGGAGTGATCCTGTTGGACACCGAAAAGGCGTTCGACAGGGTCTCCTGGGGCTATCGGTGGGAAGTTCTGCAGTGGAAAGGGTTCCGCTCAGAATTAATTCAAGCGGTTAAGACCCTATATATTAGCCCAGTGGTCTCAATACTGATTTCAGTGTTGGAGTCTGACGAATTCAATATCAGTCGCCGGACAAGACAAGAGTGCCTGTGCTCTCCCCTTTTATTTGCTTTATACATTGATTTATTTTTGTGTAAATTAAACTGCCATGAGGATATAAAACCAATTAGTTTTAGTGGAGTTGACTATAGAGCATTGGCTTATGCTGATGATATACTCATAGTATCTGGTGAATTGGCAACTTCTCTTTCAGTAATTAAAACCTTAGTGGCACAGTTTGGCTCTTTTTTGGGGTATAAGCCTAACATCGGAAAAACTCAAGTTCTTTACTCTGGGCAAGATCCCCCGGCTGGCGTGGTAGTTACGTCGAAGGCAACTTACCTTGGAATTAAAATTACTCCTAATGTGGACGAGATTCAAGCCCTGAACATTCTCCCTGTCATGGAGAAGGTTAATATTACTCTGGAACGTCTGATTCACCTTCATCTCTCCTTGCATGGTAGATATAATGTCCTCAAAATGTTTGTCCTTAGCAAATTTTTGTATATATTTAGAACTATCCCTTTGGAATTTTCTAACTCACTGTTTTTAAAAGTAGATAGAGTCTGTTCAAGATTTCTGTGGGGGTGTCGGAGAACAAGAAGGGCCCATAAGAAAATGATTCTTACAAGAAATCGCGGTGGCTGGGGTGTCCCACATTTTATAATGTACTATTGGGCAGCCATGTTGCAGATTATGGGGCCATTGATTTTGGGGAGTAAAGCTCCTATTCCTTTATCTCATCGACCATCAATTTACGAGCTTATTATGGGTGAGAAAGCAAATCATTGCCTAGTGACTATTGTAGAGCCATCGTATCACAAAAAAACAAGATTCAAGATTTTGCAAGCAGCTCATCGAGCGTGGGAGCAAATTAAACGGGTATGCAAAATTCCAAAACTGAATTTATTCACTCCGTTTAAGGCCTCGGGGCTGCTCCCTTCAATTTTCAGGGATCACGTTATTTTTAAATGGGACAGAAAAGGAATTTCTTGTTTAGGGGAACTGTTGGATTAAGGGGATTTGATGGTATTTTCAGACCTTAGATTAAAGTTTGCTCTGGACAGGGGAGATTTATTTAAATATTTGCAAATTCAGAGCTGCATGGCCAAATTTGGTCCTAATATAGAACTCAATTTGGTAAAATTGAACTAATTGAGAAAATGAGGAAGAAGACTCTGATTAGGCAATTTTATCAACAATTGGTCACAGCCCTCCCGGATGATTTGGATAACTGTCAATTGAAATGGAAGCAAAAATTTGATGTGGTGGGTCTTAATATTAATAGATCGTTGGAACTCGCCAATAGTGTATTAATGACAGGTAGACATCGTAGCCAGCATTACATGGCCTTGTGGGACTTATATTACTCACCAAGGAAAGTGTCTCGGAGGGGAAAAACAGGCGGGGATAAGTGCAATCGTTGTGGGCTGTTAGCGGTCCATTCCATCCATATGTTTTTTTCCCTGTTCAAAATTAGTGGCGTTCTTTCAGGATTTGGAAGGTTTTCAAAATATTTTATTTAAAAAGCTGATAACCCTCACGCGTGAACTTGTGATTTTGGGGGTGGGGTCGGAGTCATGGCCCATTATAATGAATAATGCTGAAGCTGCACTTTTGTTTATGATGATGGCAGTGGTCAGAGCATGTATTACCAGTGAGTGGATTAGTTCTGAGCCTCCAATTTGTTTGAATTGGAGAGCAAGATTGCTGGCTATGTATAGCTTTGGGCATCAATTTATAGAAGCAAAGGGAGTAGGAAGAGAAGACTTGGGCTAAAATGTCGGGAGGTCTGGTGGGTCAATTAGTGGTTAGTAAGCTAAATATAGCTTAAGGGTTTAAAGGCTATATTGAAAGTTAAATGTGGTTTGTTGCTGCTTTATCTTTTTTTTACTGTAATCAATCGCTTTTTATTTGCTTGACACATCGGTCTGTATTTTTCTTGGTTTGTGTTTTCCTATTTGTTTTATTTTTCAGGTATATATTGTTTCATTCTGATTTTTATGTACAGTTTCCAATGTCCCTGGGGAAAAACAATTTTAAAAAAATTATGAGGGGCCAATGAGATGTGCACAGTGGCAGATGTTACTGTGGTGCACTGTTGCTAACTTAGGATGTATGCCTAAAATGTCATGCTAAGTGTGATGTTACCAGTAGTTACTGGTTGTTTCCTCCAACTGTGAGTTATGATGGTGATGACAGTGGCCCGACTGGCCCTGTAGTGTATATAATCCCTGTAAAGTCATACCTAGTGCCAGGTGGCACAGTGCACAAATGTGATTACATTGTAGTGTGTTTTATGAGTAATACAAAGGCTATTTTTGATAAAACCTTGTGTGGAGTTTCTTTTGTGGTGTGCCTAGTTTGTCACTGCTGTGTGAGTGTGTTGCGCAAATGCATTACATATTACCTCGGGGAGAAGCCTCACTCCTCTGCCAAGCTACCAAGGGGGTGAGAAGGGGTTATCTTCAGCGTGTAACTCCCTTGCCCTGACTAGAGTAGTGGTTTCTGCCTGACTTAGGCGCATGCCCTAGCCGACCAGAAATCCCATTTCTAACAGTAAGGCATGTTGAAAACCGGTGACACGCACATCTTTCTACTTTTTGGCAATGGCATAAAAGCTTCATAGCTAGTTGTTAAAGGCCAGTGAGGAGCATACTCTTCTATGTAAAAGCGTTTCTATGCACTGTAACATGCACAACTGTTTCCACATGGGTAGTTAAAGCACGATTATTTCTACATTATAGTTTTTTTTCTCAACAGTGACACACACACCATTCAATTTAAAAATGTGACACGTATATCTTTTTCCATGGTGGTAGTTAATCCACAGTGACAGCTAAATTTTTCCCATTACAACGGTGACACGCGCACGTCACAAAGAATCTCTTGGAGTTTCTTATGCATAACAACAAAGACATATCAGCATAAGCCATTGGCTTGTCTGATGTATTATTAATCATATATATTGATGATGCTTATACAGTGATGTTTTATGCATTATAAGTGTAAGCCATGTTAACCATAATATTTAGTTTGACACCATATATTTATGTATGTATATATATATTTTTTTGGGCGGGGTTGCATAGGTCTGGTGTAGTTATTAAGAATGTGAAATGCATTTGGTAAATCCACCACCACCATTTCTGGAATCACTGGGGAATCCAACAATCCCATGGAAATATTGGTTTGATGCATTTGGAATGCATTTTGTAGTCATTGGTGCATCACGATTCAGAGCAGAGAAAAATAAATGTTTACTCTTACTTCCCTAGGGTTTGAGGGTAGGGAAATTTACAAACACTAACTGGAGTTAACTGTAGCGGTGCGAGATGATCTTGATGAGTAACAGGAAGTCATCAAAAAATTTGACGAAAGGTTCGACATTCAGCCTAGCATAGTGGTACTCCATCACAAGTTTTTGAAAAGGGGCAAACACAATGTCAGATCGTGGTTGCATACATAAGTGCATTAAATGCTTTAAGAAATTTGAGTTCACAGTGTCAATTTGGAATGTACACTGATCAGTTAATCAGTAACCATTGTTATTAGTCATTGTGGTAAGAAACACATTCAGCTAAAGTTACTAACAATGGGTGATCCATCATTAGATGAAGTCATTAGGTGGGAAAAAGTTTGCAGTTGGCACAATTATTATTGAACAAATTGAGCATTTCCACACAAGCAAAATGGAATGTTAATGTAGCCCAAAGTAATACACAAGTATGGAAGTGAAACACTGTGAGAAAAATGTGTTTAAATGTATAAGCATGTATTTCAGGTGCAGCAACAATCTCCATAGGAGAAGAGGTATAGGGTGCCCAGATAGGAACATTACGTGCTACAAGTGTGCTAAAATGGGGCCATTTGCAAAGGTTTGCCAAAGCTCAGGCAAATGTTTCCAAAGTGGAATGTGTAGTGGAGGAGTATGTTTCTGAGGGTATGGACCAGAATTTGATGAACGATTTTCAGGACATGATTCTGGTGGTGTCGGAAGATGAGGTGGTATGGGGTGATCTCAATATGTGTGTCGATCCCTACATTAATAGCATGGTGGGAAACTAAACAATTCAACTGATGGTAGACTAAATTGCAAGAATTACCATGACAACATCTGAGTTGTTCCATACTATGTGGGGTGACAGAAAGTCATTTCCCCTGATAAAGATCAAGTCTCACATGAAGGCAGGTACATTGATTTGGAAGGCGTTACTGAATATTTGGTGGTGTTTAAGGGACAAAAAATACAAGGCAAAATATATGTAGCAGTAAAGGGCCTCAACATATTGGGATGGTTCCATCAGGGACTTTGTGTGTTGGTGCTCAAATCCGGAACTGGTGGGCAAGTGCTTGTGGTTAAAGAGTTTTTGGCATCTAATTCTATGTAACTTAAATTTCTGACTTTTTTTATTTTGACTTAGGAAAAATTACAGGGTTCAAACACATGATACAAGTAAAACAGGGAGCTATCCCAGTTAAGCAAACACAAGGAGATGATGGACGGAGCGCTCACCCCCAGTCATAGATTTGGGTTCAATCCATCATTGTTCTTTAGCTCACTTCACCACCACCAAAGTACTAATGTGAGGGCATTGAGTTCATATGATCCATATCATTCATGCACAGTTATGGTGGATGCAAGTAGATATAGATTAGGGGCTGGGCTTACATAAAATACTACAAAGGGAGAAGTCACTTTTTGCTTTGCATCAAAGGTTCTCTGTGAAGCAGAACTGAATTATTCAGTTATAAAAGGAGTTATTGGCTTGTTGCTGGGCGAATGTACGTTTGGGATAGAAGGTTTAAACTCCAGACTGGCGATGGCGTTCTTTCAGATGGAGACACGCGGAGCGTGCTAGAAATTATTGGAACGACAGCTGCCCGCAAAAGAACTGCAAATTTATGTGGAAGCTCTATTTATCTCTCGAAAGCGCTTTGACCACGTTTATAAAAGAAACTAACAAGATCCATATACAGCGATTAGAAATTAGGATCGAGATCATGAGAAAAACATATGCCTAATACGCTCAGAGATATATATGGATATACAACATATGATCGAGTGAAGATCATTGAAACACAAAGATTTGCCGAGAACAAAAGAATATAATGATCGAATCGTACCTAATATTGAAACTACTTGTGAACCAACATATGTGCCCTACCATTTCTCAACTCTTGTCATAGCCAATACGATTGCTCCATTGTGCAAAAATTATGCTAAAAGACGGTTTCCTGATGAAGGCAGCAGTGCCGAAACGCACGTAGTTCCTATTCTGCCGCTAGCCATCATCATTTGTATCGGTCTTTTGTTTCATAATCATGAATGTATATATGAGATATAAATAATGAGATAAAATGTTTCTGATCAATTGAGAAATAGTAACAAGAAAAATGAGAATGAACCAAAAAAAAGAAAAAAGAATTATCAGTAAATAAAATAGAATAAAAAGATATTTTTCTAAAGAATATTTCTGTGGACTACCTATTTTGGCACCTATATAGTTTTATGTGTTTTATTGATGTTTGCTACTGTAAACTTTCCTACTTTAAACTCCAGACTGACCATAAACCTTTCATATTATGTGATGAAAGGACTATATATGCCACACTGCATATAGCACGTCTTACCACCAAGCCATTGCAGTATACATTTGATGTATAGCACATACCAGGCAAGGATAATACTATGGCCAAATTGCTATCTAGGTTACCTGTCCAGGATGTTGAAGAAGGGGATCTTGAGGATGGCAAAGAGAATTGTTTTCTGTCCTGTGTTGGTGTTATGCAAATTAAAGCTTGTTTAGAGACTCGGTGTAAAAAAGTGTGTCTAGAGGATTCAGTGATGGTACGGGTCAAAGAATACATAGTGCATGATTGCCCAGGGAAAGGAACTTCTATTCTGAGAAATAAACCTTCTCTAAGATAGCGGAGGAACATTCTATTGAAGATGGTCTGCTGGTAAGGGGTGACAAGTGTGTCCCACCTGTGGCTATTCGATCACATCTGATAAAGGCTGCTCATGAAGGTAATTTAGAAGCTACATTGACAAAAAGAAGAGTCAGAGCTTTTTACTGGTGGTCTGTAATGGACAAAGATATAGATGCTGAGGTGAACGTGTGTGTGGTATTCAACAGTGCAGAAAAAGAGTTAAAAGTAATGACACCTCTGTTACTAATCCAGCTCCCTGATAGCCCTGGGTCAAATTAGAAATGGATATGATTGGGCCTTTTAATATTTTACCCCACATTCAAAACTATGCTTTTCTACTCACGGACTGCCATAGCAAGTGGTCAGAAGTATGTTTTGTATCTGCACCCACTGCATGCAATGCAGTAGTGTTTTTTAAGGACATTTTTACAAGAGAACGTTTCCCTGTGGGTATAATTTCAGACAATAGGATACAATTTGTGAATATGGATATGGAAAAGTTTCTGTGAGAATCAGGTGTAAGACACCTCAAGAGTTCTCTCTATCATCCCCAAACCAATGGGTTGGTAGAGAGAATAAATACAGCTGGAAAGTGTCAAGTGGGCGAAGAATAATGGGTATGATATTGATTGGGCGGTGAAGAGCATGTTATGATTCTATCGCATAACTCCACATTAGACTACAAAGGTGTCTACATTTATGTTACTGAGACAAAGACAGACAACTTCTGTTATGTATCCTGCTTGGCTGCTTAAATCCATTGGAGACAAAGCTGACATAGAAGTGGAGGAAGAAGCTATGTTTAGTAGGGTATTTGAATCTCAAAGTATACAAAACCTCATGTATGATGTCAGGAGGTGCACCAAACCTCATTATTTTTGGTTTGGAGATGTAGTATGAGTTAAAAATCCCAATTTTGTAAAACAAATGAAAGGGCTGTCAGCTAATCAGAACCAGTGTCGGTAGAAAAAGTGTGTGGGAATGCCATAAGAGTTGTTGGTGGTCATTGGTGAAACTTTGGGGAAGTGGTTAAGGTAATGGAAGAAAGATTTAGTCAACCATCAACCCCAGGATCTGAAGCAGCAAATGTTTTTCTAAACGATACTCTAAGCCTGGGACAACAGAAGAGGCCCAATGTGAAAAATTGTATTCTCTGTAGGTCTACTCGGTAGAAGTTCATAACTTGGAAATACAGATGAGTAACTTTTTGGGAAAATTTAGTCTGATATTTTATTTGGTATGTAATGTTTTAAGTTTGAGGAGAATGAGTACAGTAAAGTATATTCTAGATGGATAAGTTGTCTGTGTAGCAAATAAATAGTTAGTTTGGTATTCTTAGATTTATTACTAATGATTGGTTTTCTATGTTGTTTCCTTTTATTATTATCTTGATTTAATTTGTATTAACTTGTGTGTCCCTTGGTTTCCTGTTATAATGAATTGCTTGTTTTAGTAAAAAAAAAAGATATGTTATGTGGTCATCAAGCCTACATATTATGAGGCAATGGAATGTTCAGCCTCAAGACTTCTGCTGTGGCCGTGTTAGGAGCATTCCGCGCTTGTCAGCTGGTGTGCTTCTGTGGAGGCAACACAGTGATGGCTCTTGGTTGTGACTGGGAGAAATAAGGAAACACTAACGAAACACATAGTCAACTTACCTTGTAGTCTTCTTCTTGTTTGTCACAGCACCTACTTCGAGGACAGAACTGAACAACTGGTTTGGAAGGGTGCTGTTGAGTGCTCTTGCACAAGGGAGATACTGCTGTGAGGTGCAAGACGAGTTAACGCTCCTGCTATATTATCAGGAGAGACGTGCTGTTGTATGGATGAGGCTCAATATCCCTGAATTGTCCCTAGCACAGGTGATTGCACCAGCACCTAAACTGAAAGATCACAAAGGGAAGTTGATGGAGTATGTTCTGAAGCAGTGTCTAGTGTTGAGAAGCATCCCAGTGCTGGAAAAAGCCAACCACCATTACTAGTGATGCACATGAGGAACTTGCATGTCCCAACGTGAAAATGCCCCAGCATGAGAAATTCATGGCCGAGGCCAGAGGTGGGTTTAGATTAAGCATACAGAAGAACTCAAGCCACTAGGACACCAAGCACGTAAATTGTAACGCAGTCTCTACATTGTTGCTGGCACCGTTTCTTCAGACCTGAGTCGTGGGAACTGGCATTGTGAATGCAAGAGCACGAGGATTTTCATGGAGCCCGGATAGAGACAGCACCATCTCTGTCCATTGGGCCAAGGTGGATGCACAGCACACAAGCAGAATGCACCCACTGAAGTAACACCACCAGGCATGAAACGCTGATAAAGAACTATGCAACTTCACCTTGACAGGCTGGTACTGTGGTATTAATCCCTGAAAGAGGAAGTGGGGGCAAGTGGGGGAGGAGTGATGTACTGGGATTAACGAGTGACTCTGAATAAATTAGGCTAGACAAGCTGCCCCTAGGGCCACACACATTCCCTTCAAAGGGCAACGGGCCAATACACTTTACCAAGAGAGACTGTCTCAGAGGCTACTGCTCACATTTGTACCCATTAGCAGTTATTATGATTATGCTTAGTATTTCTAGTTGTGTGAGTTGTAAATAAGTACTTTTCATTTTATAAACAAAAATACCGCCAGGACATTGATTTATTAACACTTTTTGATGTTTGTTGAGTGTTGAGTTTCTACCCCACACAACCTCCCTTAGTAAACCTTGGAATGCTCATCTTTGCTATACTGGGAGTAAAATGTGAAAGGGTATGCCTGGTTTTCAGGTTTGGATCCAAAAGCGGGGTTGAGCTGCAGACAACTAGAGGTAAACAACTCAGATTCACACAAACTGAGCCTAGTAACCCTTGACTGCACTGTGACGCCTGACAAAAACTGATCAATCCACAGACAGGAAAGAAAATAGAAGAAAAACAGAACTTCTGATGACCTCATGATTTTGTAGTCTGTCTGTGCAGAATGCAGACAGCTCATCACATCAGCCAAAGGAAAGGACTATACCAACATCAAGAAGGAAACCACTAACAGAAGCAGAATGCTCTTTAAGATAATCAAGCACAGATCAATCCCCGCCAGACCCACCTATTCTTCACTTCACAGAAAAGTGAAATGTCATCAACCTCTTCTATGAAAAAGAAATGAGGATCCGAAAGCACAACTCCAAGCTTGACTTAATCTTTTACTCCATCCCTTCCCACAGACTGCTGCATTCATCAGCCTTCAAATCTCTACCTCTCGCAGACTGTACTGATATACTCAAATCCTTCAAAGCCACTTCTTATGAAGATGAAGTTTCTCGGGACATTCTCTCACCCCTACTCACCATAGTCAATGCCGTTCAAGGCATCTTCCCAGAAGCTCTCATGACAGACCAGCTATTTCCACTCCTCGAGAAACCAACACTACACTCTGATTAGTTAGCCAACTATTGGCCCATAACTGCCCTACCATTCATCAACAAGATTACTGAAAAAGCAGTCTATGGTCAACACCAAGATCACATGAAACAAAACATCTCCTGCTTGGCTACCAGTCTGGCTTCAGATCACGCTGCAGCACAGAGACTCTAACTTACACATCTTGGAAGGTTCCCTGTTGACCACAGATGAAGATGGCCCCTGCCTCCTGATATTGCTGGACCTCACAGCTGCCTTTGGCACAGTCGATCATTCCAACCTCATATATACCCTGGAGTCTTGAATGTGATTCACTAGCAATTTCCTTCACAGTTTCACCTCCTACATTATCAACAAACCTGAATTGTTCACTTGGTCAATTGCAGGTACCAAAATATCCACACCACCTGCAGACTCCCTCAGGGTTCATTATTATCTGTTGTCATCTTCAACCTCTATATGGAACCACTTGGTGGTCTACTCACACATGACAGCATCAAGACTCATCACCCTGCCAATGATACATAACTTACTTGAAAGTCTCCTCTGCGTCAAACATCCACTGCATCAAACACTCTCTGCACACCACTGCACACCATACAAACATGTAAGAATTACCTGATGCTCAACCCAACAAAAATAGAACTCCTGTTATTTGGCAAGAACAACAAACAAGAAAGTACAAACCTGGTTCAAGAACAATAGCCTTGATAGCTTTGAACCCCATCTTTCCCAAAATGCAAAGTCACTTGGATTCACCCTAGACACTAATCCCACCCTCAAAGAACTCCCTTTAAAAAAAAACAAAGACAGCTTAGTACCATCTCTCTCCTCTATAGAAAGTGAAACCATTGCTTACAGAACACTGTTCAAGCCCTTGTACTCTTGCATTTGAATGGTGGTTACACCCTGTTCCATTGCTTACCACACTTCACAATGGCAGCTGTTAGAGCTGGCATCCTTGTTGTGGTATTCCCCCTAACTTTTTGCTTTCAACCCTCCTATTTTGCTGGCTTTGTTTTTGCTAGCCTTAGTCCTCTGCACACTTTACCACTGCAAACCAGTGTTAAAGTGCTCTTACTCTCTCCTTAAAACATGATAGAATTTTATTATACCATATTGGCATATTTAATTTGCTTGAAAGTACCTATTAAAGTGTCATTACCTGTTCCCAGGGCCTGCAAATTAAATACTACTAGCGAACCTGCAAAAAGAACAGATGATGGACGGAATGCTGAACAAATTAAACAGGTATACCCGGACGTGGGACCCATGCTCTCCATGCCACTGGAGTCAAGCTATCCTGGCTAATTATGGCTGAAAGCCAGAAGCCGGTCCTAGGATGCTTGTTTCCAGTCCAGGGAGGACATGGCCTTGCAGTTCGGACTGGACTGTTCCCATTGGGCACAGGGTCAAGCCTGATTTGCATATGGCTGGGTCCAAACTGGAATGGCATGGTGAGCAAAAAAACGATGGATGTAGGCCCAGAGCTCTGTACTGGGGTGAATGTATGACATTGTTCTGCGTTCTGTCCATCAATTTTACTTTTTGCATTTGTAACCCCGAGTGGGACGGGTATGCCCAGATGTGGGTCCCGTGGTCTCCATGCCACTGGAGTCAAGCTATCCTGGCTGATGAGGGCTGAAAGCCCGAAACAGGTTCTAGGATGCTTGTTTCCAGTCCAGGGAGGACCTGGCCTGGCAGTTCGGGCTGGACTGTTCCCATTGGATGCAGGGTCAAGTTTGATTTGCATATGGCAGGCTCCAAACTGGAATGGCATGGTGAGAAAAAACCCGATGCATTTAGTCCCAGATCTCTGTACTGGGGTGAATGTATTACATTGTTCTACATTTTGTCCATCAATTGTTCTTTTTACATTTAGAAAGATGGTATTTTCATGCCTTAGCCTGCTTCCACACAAAGGGCTGCATACCACCTGTAGTAAGTCTGGAGCCAGGGCAGGAAAGGCAGGAAATCTGCCCACTTCAAAGGAAATCCTCTAGAAGCAACTCCCACGTCAAAGAAGGCACATGGGATAAATATTGGACCTCAGACACCAAGTCTTTAGTACATTTCTGGACCTGTGGAAATTCTGCCAAGAAGGACTCCTGTGCTGCTGAAAGTACTGCCATTCTGCTTGACTGCTTACTTACAGGACTGCTTCCATGTTGGATTGCTGACCTGCTGCCTGAGGGATTAGACCTGCACCATAACCCAGGACTCCAGTTGGCCTCCTCTTCAGAGCCATAGGGACATAATAGACTCACAACCACCTGAACCAGACCCTGGATCCAGTTGGAGCAAGGCCCTGACCCCCAAATGTTGCTCACACAGCCTACCAACGTGAACCCAACTCTTCACACTACAGCATCAACCACTCACAGAGAGTGCCATCATGAAGCTCCAGCCCACCCGCTCATGACAAGCAGAAGTTTTGCACTACAACGATGAGCATCTGCAATTGGAGGCCTGCTCTACACGCTCCATTGATGACCGTCCATGACGCTTCTCGGCTCCTGTGGCCCCCTCCACCATGAACTGGACTCTGCGCTGGACTAAGAAGGCAACTTTTCAGCAGGACTAACCTGATGCCTGTATCTGATCCGCACTACATTGCGACTGGCCTGAACTTGTGACTTTCTCCCAGTCTTGCATGACCAAATAGCCACTAATGGCTCTTTGGGCCTTTGGGCACTAGTTTCACTTAAATCTTTAAAATTGCATATCTCAGGTTCTACTGATTGGATTTCTTCTTGTTTTGAATTTGATTTATTTATCAAATTTTTGTCTAGTTTTCTAAATTGGTATGGGGTTGTTCTTGTGTTATATTTTCACTTTATTACTGTTTGAAATGCTGCATAAATTATTTTCACATTGCCTTTAAGTTACGCCAGAGTGCTCTGTGCAAAGCTACCACAAGGCTGAACACAGGTTAATAGGGAGTTTGCTTGTGACTTTACCCTGACAAGGATTATGGTTGCTGCTTGATTAGGGTTTCATCCCCTCAACTAGTAACCCAATTTCTCACAGCACCATGTCTCATCCAGTGCCTGAAGAAATATGATTGCATCACACCCATCCTCATGGAACTCCATTGGCTCCCCTTGCTGGCCCACAACATCTTTAAAAACATCTGTATCATTTACAAAGACATCACGATCAGTACCCCCACTTACCGTGCAAAGAAGCTCACCATTTTTGGTGGTTACTGGCACACCATCTGACTGGACAATAAGAAGTAAAAAAATGGAAAACAATGCAACAGGCCTTTTCCATTTATGCATTCAGTATCTAGAAAAACATCCCCCGTGTCCACCAGGACTGCCCAAACACCACTCCAATTTAGGTAAGAGTTGAAGACACACCTCTTTAAAGAACATTACATCACATTGCATTAACTGTCCACAACTCAACTCTGCTATCAATTGTTGACTTTTTGATTGTCTTAGACCCTGGTCTGGGTACGCTTGACGAGAAGATTGTGGATTGAATACATGCAGGAGTGCACTCGCTCCAGGTTCAGACGATACTGTTGGACATTTTATCTTTATATCTAGGGGACCAAACTCGGTTGGATTGTATGCCCATAAATTGATGGTAACTACTGAGGGTCTTTATACTCATTTGAATGGACTAAACTATTTGACCCGCAGAGAGGTGGAAGATTTCAAGGGATTGACAAGCTATACAGCCCTGAAGAAGTTGCGGGGTATTCCCCTAACGAAGAAACACGTGTTGGCTGGGTGAAAAGAATTAAAGACAAAGATCTGGGGTAAAAATAACGCACTTTTTCATTTGTTTTGTATAATTCATTGTAACTTTCTGTTAAACTGGATGCATGCTTGAGCCAAGGACTGTTGTCAGAATCAAGTAACGACCTCAGGGTCTTACATTTGGAGGGTTAGGGTGATTCTCCTCCCATTGAGCACCGCATCTGATCATACCCGTTGTTGGAATAAAATTACACAAAACTTTAAGAGCGCCAGGGAATCCCTAGTTCCAATTAACCCCATTAGGACATTAAACTAGGAAAATGCAGATGTTGAGGGACTCATTGCTTGAATGTAAAAAGATGGTGGACTGAAACCAGAACATGATGAGGTGTATGTATCACTAGCTAGTTTTTCATACAATAAAGAAGAAGCAAGTGTTGAAGAATGCTGGCCTCGTTTTTAGACAGAGGGGTACAAAAACACCCCAGAGCCACCGTTACAGTTAGATAAGGGAGAGTACAGTATACCAAACAGAATTCAAAAATGTTTTTTATAAATAATCTACAATTCCTATGTAGACAACACATAACCACTAATACAGATGCAATACAGATATATTTGGAGTGTGCAGGCTTGTTAAGTCTATCACCAGAGCACAGAGCAAGACCACCTTCTAAGCAGGGAGGAATTGCCAGTCTAGTAGGAACATAAGCAAAAGCATAATACTCCTTTTCATATTTCAAATTCAGAGATATTGTTAAGCTGGCTACTGAAAATATGAATTGAGACGCTTTCGATAGGCAGGGTGCATGATACTACAAGAGAGGCAATGATAGTATTGATGCCTAAAATACAGAAAGAAAACACACAGATTATAATGTATATCAGCCTTTCTCAATAATAAATGTAGATGTAGCTATAGCAAAGACATTGTTGCCAGTAGTCTTGAATTTGGTACACCACAAAAAAAATCTGTTTTTGCCCCCATAAGGAAAAATCATATACAACCTGAGACGTTTGGCCAATGAGGAATACTTTATAGATACGGAAGAAGGGTAAAATGCAGTGACCTCATGAGGGGTTTGGTACTGCCCTCTACCTGCTGAGTTTGATCAGACAGACATCTATCTGTGTAAGATGAGGGTCTGTACAGGAAAAAATATCAAGGCACCATTATCTAGCAGAATGAGATTAAATTTGGCTGGCTCATGAATAAGAAATAAAGAGACGATCCTTGCGGTGTCCCTGTATGAAGATGACATGCTAGCATATTTAACAACAATAAATATTTTGTACCACACATCTAAGGAATGCTTTAGAAATATGAGATCCGTAGAGGGTTGCACACAAATTGTCCAGGTCACAATTGCGAGTCAGTCTGGCACATTGCAAAGTGGCTAAATTGCTGGACTTTGATTTACCATGGCACATGATTGAATTGAAATGTCTAGGGATACAAGAGAAGCATGATAGGAGACAGCACAACAACCGGAATATTGGATGCATACTAAATGGAATCAAGGAATCACTGGTCTTTTGTACAAAACTGCTGCTCTCTATTATTAGGTGGGTCACTATAATTACAATGTTCATTTTGACCCCCTTCCATTACATTTTTGTCCGATCTCAAAAAGTGTGTATAGGGAATTAGATACCTTGCATTCTGATAAGGCTCTAGACTGGGGGCAAACTAAAAACTTTAAAACTAATTTCTTGGCCTCCATCCCACTCACACACTCATTGCAATCACACAATACTCTCCAAATCCAAGGGTCCACCATCAGCTCTCTTGCAGTCCTTGAACCTTTGACGGTACTGACCTGGCGTCAGACTAAATCTCCTAATCAGAGCTTACTTCATTTTCTCATAGCCCATCTGGTCTGCCACAGGCATCATTACAATGATGGCTGTACCTTCCAGTGCCATGCAGATCATTAAGGATGCTGCCTTAGACACCTCCTTCAAGGCCTTTTGCACCTTACAAGCGACCTCAAAGCTCCCAAACCATATCAAGATATTCTTCCCTTTCACATTCATACATAAAAGCCGTCTTGGAATCTTGACCACAGCCTGGCCTGAACTGGAGGTAAAGACATCTATCCCCAAATAATTTCTCACTGCTGCCATCTAAGCTTCTCTCTCCAGGGCTATCTTATCCCTCCCGAGCTCACTTGCCCTTTCCCCTTCCTCCCACTTTCTTTGCTTCGCTTGTCTCTTCCTCTTTTCTTTTTTTAGGTGAGCTAGTGCTAGCTTCTCCCTCTCAAACTTCCTGGCCTTCTCCTCCTGCTCAGCTTTAACTTTCTGGAGATCCAAAAGCAAGTTCAGGGTCTCTACTAGACTTAACTCACCCAAAGTATTTACTCCTGGTATCGGTGATAGTGGTGCACTAGAATGTAAAGGTAGGGCACACACCTGGGCAATTCTAGACACTAATCGGAGGAGTGCATTTGGGAAAATCTGGAAAGTGGATTGGGGACACACTTAGTGTGTGTCTGTGGTAGATCTGTGCTAAGGGGATCCCATAGTTATCTCCTCCAGGGCGCCTCTCCTAATTCCTTCCCCAAAGCCTACTAAATGCTTCTCCTTTTAACCCAGTTTCTAAAATTGGTGCCTAAGGAAATCAACAAGGACTTCACTGTCCCTGCTTCTGGGAGCCCTCCTCTCTCTATCCCTACATAGATACTTCAGCTGATCTACAGGCAAAGTGCTAAGGCCTTCTCCCAACTCTGTGTTCTCCATTATTTATGTGTGCAGACTAGAGTTGTGTATTACTGGCTTAAATTGGAAATGGCCTATTCAGCACTTGCATCAAACCGCTGCCACCTAGTTTCAGAACTCGTTTTAGCAGGGCATAGGACAAGTAGGAGCTACTGTGCACAACTGTGGGGGTTATGGCCTTTTTTCTCCTACCACAAGGTGAAGTACTACCCCTTCAGCACTTGACTCAGTTATAGCACGGATTGAGTAGCCGAAGGCTTTTCAGGTGAGGGAGGTAGGTGTAAGGTGTACTCAGAATCACAACTCAAAACCTGCTAAACAACAACAAAGAATAAATGTCCAGCAAGATACTTTTTTGAAACCGACAAGGAGCGCCACGACTGCTGGCTTATCCCACCCCAATCGCAGTATTGGGTGAGGGGCGGATCCTTTCCCCTCTTCTATCTTATCTTCAAGGAATAAGCACCAACAGGTTATTAAATGAGACATAGTGCTTTAAAGACGTATCCTAATGAGCAGGGGTCCTTGCAATTCTCACAATTGTCTCTCCAGGCTCTAGGTTTATTGGATGAATCCCCCTGTTTTTGAGAATTGCCACTATTTTCCCATCAACCTTAGATAAATGGACCTAAATATTTCTTCTTTCATATGAGGACGTATACTTCTTATCTTCTAAGTGCCCTGAAGAAGTCCACATGTATGTGGACGAAACGTGTTGGCTGACTTTTTTGATACACAATGATGATGCAACAATAAAGAGAAACATTTCAACTATTACCAGAATATTGTGGATATATTTGGAATCAGAATTAAATTTATAGAAGTGGTGCACTGCTGTTTGCTTTGTTTACCAGTTTTCACCTAACTTAGGTTGGCACTCGTTGGGCAGAGGATGCTTGTAGTGTGTGCACACATTGTCATATTCAAATTGCTTGACTCAACGCATTTCTGGTTGTCGAAGATATCAGTTGTGTGTGTGGCATTAGTCTGGTCTACTGCCTGTTGCTGTTTTCTCACTTTAAAGAAAAAGGTATTATTTACATACACAAAGTGAAATACGGCACACAACAGTTATTACACACAGCCTTTGTAAGGCGGCACTATAGCATTGTTAATTTCAGTCCCTGAGTCCTACTTCCTTACCTAAAGACTGTGGTTATTACCCATTCACATTAGGCCCTGTTAAAAAGTAAAAGTATTAAAAGTTCAATGATGTCTTCTTAAAACTCAAAGTGTCCCAGGGCTGTAGCACTTTTAGTTACAACAACCTTCCCAAGAAGCTTGGTTGTCTGGCAATCAGCATTACCTGCTCTCACTGGAGCTGTTGTTTGGCAGGCCTGGGTGCATGTCATAAGTCTGGATTCCACAGGCAAGGAGCGAGGCAGTAGGCGTCCAAGTCACTACTCCGATAGTGCTGTAAGTCTTACTGAATCTGGCTGTGGGTCTTGGGTGCTTCTGGGTTTGGGTGATTAAATTGATACTCAACTTCCACGAGTCGCAACTCACTATGTTTCATGGTCCAGTGCTGCTCTAGGACGATGGCCCTCTCTTCACCACGGCCCCCACCTGGCATACGGAGGGTCACGAACAGCACACCCCAGAGACATACTGCTAGGTCACAACACTGCACAGGGTGACTGCCAGCTTAATGTCACATTAACGCACCAGGGCTATGTACCTTAATCTTCACTGTGGGCCACACCTGGCATGTGGAGGTCACGAATAGCAGCATTTGGGCAAACTGCACAATCAGTGCAACGGTCCTCAATATTCACTGTGGCCCCAGCCAGGCCCACGGGTGTCATGATTCCTCTTACCATCACCATGTCTTCATCAAAGGACTGGACTCCATTAGCACAGTCCTCACTGACCTTGAACAACTTATTCATCCAATCCACTTAGCTGAGGGCCTGGAAACACCCCACAGTACTAACCTTTGTCAATAAATCCTCAGTAACTAGCCTACTACAGAATAGCTTCCTGCTACCCTACCCGCCAAACTTCATGGAAAAGATGAAAAACAAAGTCCTATCCACCCACCTCCATGACAACCTCCTCCTCGACACCATGCAATCCGGATTCAGGCTCAACCACAGTACAGAGACTGCACTCATAACTGGTACTTTCTGCAGTCTTCAACAGTGTTCCCACCCCATCCTTATCCAACGCCTGCATGAAGGCAACATCCAAAGACCTACACTTTGCTGATTTTGTTCCCTTGTGACAGGCGGCCTGGCTCCCTTCCCCTTAGATGCCAACAACCTCTTCTGTAGAGTTCCCCAAGGATCCTCACTCAGCCCCACCCTGTTCAATGTCTAAATGACCCCACTTTATAGCATAATCTGTGCTTAAGGAATAAATATCATATTATATGACACTCAGCTAATACTCTGCCTCTCCGACAGGTAACCAAGCACCCTGACCAATTTTTTACCCCTATGGCTGAAGTCACTAGATGGATGAAAAAACACCTGCCTCAATCTCAACACAGGCAACATGGAAATAGTCATGTTCAGCAAAGACATCTTGCTCTGGGACACCTTCTGGTGGGCTGCTGCACTCAGACCAACACACCAATCGACAACCGACTCACAATGACCAGCCAAGTAAATGCAGTTTCTGTCTCCTACTTCCACACAATTAAGATGCTGAAGGGATTTTCAATTGGCTCCCCACCAACACTTGCAGAACTATCACCCAAACCCTCGTCACTAGTAAGCTGTACTATGGCAACAAAATCTATGCTGGTACCAATGCTAAACTGACCAGAAAATTCCAGAGTATACAAAGATCCACTGGCTCCAAATCCACAAAAGAACACTCTTCAAAATCCTTACACAGAAAGAGGAATCCTTACACAACATTTGTTCCACATACCTCAAAAACCACATAAAATTTCACAAACCTACCAGACACCACCACTCATTCAGACACCTACTTTCACAACACCCCCTGCTTATGCAGAACTCGATCCAGCAATTGTGCCTTCTCCTGCCTTACTCCTAAAGCCTGGGACGGCCTGCCCCTACACTTCAGAGCCACCTCCTCAGTTCCTGAATTCTGTAAGAAGCTGAAGACCTGACTTTTCACCGAATCCCGGTTTGCCAAATACAGCTCCTGCTTCAGCACCAGGATTCCTTATTGGGTGAGTCATGCGCTCCCCAAATACTCATGAAATAAAATAACTTGTCTCATATATGGGACTGAACCTGTTCTGCCGATGCACCTTTTTGGAACAGAAAGCTGTCCTTAATAAATATTTGGATGCCACATCTTCTGGGTGGATGTACACCAATGGGCAATATTCAAGATAGCAAGATACTGAATAGATGAATAGCTAGGCACTGAATGGGACCAACGCACAGATGGGAGTGCAGGAGAGTCAATTCTTATCTTATGCTATATTGTCTGCTGCAGCACCTAAAATTTGGGAAGGGTTTCCAGGTACACCAACAGAAAATAGAGTGTTTAGAAATGTGATCATTGTTTCTTACACATGCTACTGACGGAGGGACAACTCACCTCAGACCCGTAGAATCCGATCAGGGCTCTGAAAGACATTAGAAAAGTGTTCTTAACACATTTTAAATTCCTCAAGAGAGAGAGAGAGCAAACCTGATGCCTGCCACTGTTCACAAGAAAGTGACAGATGACCCTGGTAGCGGCCAGGATGTGGTAAAAATGAAGCAGTTATGTTTCACATGACTGGCTATCAACAGTATTGTTGGGGTTTTGGAGCAAATAGGAGCTCAAAGATGAAAACTAATAGGATATCTAATTGCTCTAAAGCCCCCACAATGTATTCCTGGTCTTTATACGAAGCCAAAGAAAGAAGATATGCATTTTAGTCCATTGTCTTGGGCACGATGTTGGCAAAAACACATAAAGCAATCCACTGGCTGCAGGACAAGGATCCTATCTATAATTTGAGGTGCACTGATTCAGACTGTTTCAGATGGGATCTTTATGGCCGGGGCTTTTAAACGCACGGCACTGACAGAATATTTGAATGGAGGGAACTATGTCAGGTCTTAGACAACTCAGAGAACAACACTAGTCCTGACTGAACTATCATGCGCGAAATGGCAAAGTTTTATGATATTTCTTGTGTTAGGTGGCATATTCACAAATGGAAATCTGGTGCCGGGGTGCCCTGAGATCTTGGTGTTAGCTGCTAACAGCAGCAAGAGGAAAGCTGGAGAAAAAAGGGGTTATTTAGGGTTTGGCAGAGTGTGGCATTCGGCAAAAAGTATAAGACGTCCCATCCACTTTAGTTAGAGTACTACTGACATCGAAGCACTTGTAAGCCTGTAGCCTCCAAACTGTAAGTATGTTCCAAAGTATTTTCTGGGTGTAAGCACCGTGGGATCAAATACAGTAATTCCAGTACAGCCTGGACAATAAAGTTGTGGATCATCCCGTCTCGAATTAGGGTGATCTCCTCCAACCACCAGTGGTGGCTGGTGACATTTGAACCTGGTGGGGCGGAAAATGATTTCCGCACTGTAGCTCGCAAGCGCGTCCTACTCGCAGTAACAAGAGGGTGTTTCATCTCTGTTGCCATGGTGATCACAGCAGGCGGGGCATCCCTAGGAACTGGAGCATAATCATTTAACCCCAACGCGCGCGCCCCCCTCCCTGCCGTGGCCACATTATTAATACAACAAAATGCCCACTGGCCTGTCCAGGAATCTTATCCACAAACTCAAGATATCAAACATTAGTGTTTGGGATTGTCTATTTAAATAAAAATGTATTACAACCCAAAGGAATCATTTTTTGCAAACATAGAATAACGAAAGATCGAGAAAAAAACCCAAAGATGTTCTGAAACAATGCCTTTCAGTTTACATGCAGCACTTTGATGCCAGTCATGATTCACTGAGCTATGTTCGAAGGATGGTAACCTATGAAGTTCAAGAAACAGAATGATCTCTGTGGCAAAAGCAGCAACCCACTGAGCTATCTACAAAAAAAATCTGTGATAGGCATGCTACACTTTGTGCTTCGCATCAGGAACATTAACACTCTAAGCTGCTTTAGCAGGAGTCAAAATTATCACTAGACTGATCACAGCTCTCTCCATTAAAGTGCATCAATCACCAGAGTACGCGTGCTGTTATTATTCCCTGAAAAAAGCAGTAAATAAAAACATATTCGCAGGCTGTTCTTATCTCTCCTCAGCCTGTCATTCAAATGGCTCCCCCTCGGCCTTAGCGCACAGAGCGATGCCACCTGGCGCATTCGGATTAAATCTTTTGGGGGCCCCTAGGCAGCAAGGATGAATCAACTGAAGCGGGCAGCACAGTGTGTGGAAGTGGCTGCGGGTGCGGGGTGAGAGTGACCAGACGTCATCAAGCAGGTCAGGATTGGTTAGAGAGCAGCCAAACTCCCCGCCCCATTAGGAGGCTGGGGGCTGTGGCATGAGGCAACCCCCGGTTTCCAAAGGGGGGGGGGCTAGTGCGCATGTTCCCGCCGGGCAGAAAAATGACCTGTCCGAAGCGGACACGCGCACTAGCGCGTCTGCACAGCCCCCCCCCCCTTTACCTGATGGTTTCTGGTCCGGCCCGGTGACCGGCCGGCCAGAAACTAGTCTGAATAATGTCTTAATAATGTTTTATTTTAGGCACACTAGCGGTCCCGGATGGCGGCAGTGCGCATTGGGAGGGCAACGCCCGAACGCCCCAATGGACGCACCGCCGCTGCCAACCACCTCTTCAAATCCCCAGGCCAGAGATGGAGTTAGATGTGAAGCAGGCCCACAATCATGTCTGCAACAGGTGACAACTCTTTCTGTGTGCTCTGATGGCAATCTAAAGCAGCAGATGGTGAGGTAAGATGACTTCCTGAACAGAGGCTTGTGGCAATCTCATGTCCTGAAATGGAATCTCAACAACAACTTCCACACATTCTCACTGTCTGCTGGACTCTGCAGTAAGCTGATGCAGAAGCAAAATAGTGTCATTGTAGGTCAGTTACAACAGCACGATATTGCTCTAAGCATATCCCAAGACTGAAAAGGATGCAGCAGACATGAAGACTTAACTGCACTGGTGTTCGGCTGAGTCCTTGGATATTGTGAGATTGTAAACCAAAAGCAAAATACTAATGGAAAAACACAGAAGGTATGGGGGTGATAAGGGAAATGTCTTACTTGGGTACTTGGCTGATAAGCCAAATCATTTTAGATGAGGAAGCATCACCCACTTTTTGTGACATGCTTTATCATGAGCAACCTCATCCTCATCTGGTAAGATGATACCGCCATGGCTGCCTCAAGCTCACGGAGAGGGAGTTCTTAATAAAGCTTAGGCTGGATAAACCGGGATCCAGATAAGTGTAAAAATACCTTGAGTAAAACTAAAGGAAATACCTTTATTTGTAGGTACCCCATGTATGATTAAAAATTATTGTGGTGGACGAATCAGAGTGCAATGGTCCATTTATCTGCTACAGAGTCAATATGTTTCGGCCCGCACAAGTGCCAGAAAACTGCTCAGGGACATTCATCCCCGCTTAATGGGGATACCTTTTTAGACATTATTCTGTTCAGTCACACATGGTAAAAGGAATTTCCTACCTCCACAAGTATAACATATAGGAACCCTAACTTGGGTAAATTATAGCTTCATTATTTGGTTGGAGGGTAGCATCTCCTGCAGTCAAATTTTCATCAAGGAGTTTGCTGATCCATCACTCTACATTGCCACCAGCTGTAATACGGAGACAATTCCTTTTTGAAGGGTGTGCCTTGGGGGTACCTCCTCTTCTCTTTTGGTATTAATAAATACCCATTACTTATGGCCAAACTTGACCAATGGATTAACACCTGATATTTTGAATCTTGCAGGATTCCTCTAATTGAAGAGGAGAATAACTACTACGCGATCAGAGCATGTACAGGTTGTGTTCAGCTGGAGCTTCTTCTGAGTTGGAACACACTTGCCCAAGTAGATTGTTTGTGCACTCCAGACATGAGACCTGATACAGTAGAGAGGCATGAAGTCTGGGAGAGGCTCTAAAACATTGGAAAAGGTACTACAACCTCTTAAAAGCCTAGTAAGCCATCTCTTCCACCAAAAGGAAGAACCGTACTGAGGAGCCAGGGTGGAAGAATGGAAATAGAGGTACTTCCAGATTAGTATGGAGCTGGGCAGGTTTCGCCCAAAGTTAACCTCCATTTATAATGCTACACACATCCATTAAACTCTACCCTGTTCTCAGACAGACAAGCTAGTAATTTCAGACTTGCTCATATCTATACAATCCCTACAGGCACATGTATTATCACCCTTCGTACATGTCCCATCCATGTTGGAGATAAAAGGCCCTGAGGGGAAACTCTTTGTCCGGGAAAGGCCAGAAGACATCTTCGCCATAGGGCTAGAGGCAAAGACACCTGTCTCTGCACTCCAGTCATGCTGCCACCCTTGTCAGCGCCACGCAGCCTGGGCAAAGAGGGCAGTAGCCACTCCCTAGAAAAGAGGTGCACTTTAGGTGCCACCTCGACTTCAAATCCTAGTTCCAAAATCTCATGTTCAGTTAACTGAGAGTACCATCAGTGGCCTTTTATGGTTTTGGAGCTCACAGAGGGAAAACAACTGTCTTAGCAGAAAACAAGGCATAGGGTACAGCAGCACATCTCTCCTAAGCCATGTAGAGTACTTTCCACCCATAGAAAGTACTTTCCACCCCTAGAAAATACTCTCTTTGTTCAGCTTCTGAGGTGAGGTAAGCTGCATGTCCCTCTGTTAAGAAACTTTCAACTGTTTCCACATTATTTTATTTGACCATTTTTATTGCTGACTTAACAGAATCAAAATTGTCAATTAAATATATATATATATATATATATATATATATATATATATATATATATATATATATATATATATATATATTGTTTAGTTATTTGATGATGCATGACATTTTCAAAAATAAATGAGTATTAGGTGAGAAAAAGAAATTGTTGGTTGGGTAGTTTTGAAATATGCTCTATATTTCGGATAGCAAAACAAAAAGATGATGGACGGAATGCTGAACATATCAAACAATCAGCCCCAGTCACAGATATGGGTTAAATCTGTAGCTTTTTTTCTCACTTCGCCACCCCAGTTTGGACCCAGGAATATGCAAATCAGTCTTGATCCTGCTTCCCCTGGGAACAGCGGAGCCGAACTGCCAAGCCAGGTCCTCTCTAGACCGGAAATTAGGGTCTTGGGACCAGTTTTGGGGTATCACCCTCATCAGCCAGGCTAGCTTGAAACCAGTGGTACAGTGAGCACAGGACCCAGGCCTGGTCATAGCCTTCCCACTTAGGGTGACTATAGCGATACAAAAAGATGATGGAAGGACTGCTGAACATATCAAACATTCACCTCCAGTCACATATCTTGCTTAAATCCATAGTTTGTTTGCTCACCGTGCAACCCTAGTTTGGACCCAGCCCTATGCAAATCATTCTTGACCCTGCTCTCCATGGGAAATGTCCAGCCCGAACCAAGCCAGGTCCTCCATGGACCGGAAACAAGCATCCTGGGACCGGTTCTGGGGTATCACTCCTCATCAGCCTGACTAGGTTGAATCCAGTGACACAGTGAGCACAGGACCCAGGCCTGGTCATAGCCTTCCCACTTAGGGTGACTATAGCGATACAAAAAGATGACTGAAGGACTGCTGAACATATCAGGACCCACATCTTGCCGTACCATTTCCACTCAGGCCAACTAACTATAGCATCACAAAAAATGATCGACAGAATACCGAACATATCAAACATTCCCCCACAGTCACAGATCTGGGTTTAAATCATTGTTTTTTATTCATCATGCCACCCCAGTCCAGTCTGGACCCAGCCATATGCAAATCAGTCTTGACCCTGTTCCCCTTGGGAACAGTCTAGCCCGGAAATAAGCCTCCTGGTCCTGTGCTCGCTATGCCACTGGCATACCAGCAATCTAATATGGTACCGCAAAAAGCGATCTTTTTCAAAAAGCTTTGTTTTCTATGTAGAGCACGGATCACCACAACCCATGAGATGGATTAAATCAGTGGTCTTACTTTCTCGGCTGAGGAAGTAGAGAGGATTTTAGCGACATTGTCACCTTTTGAAGGAACTAGTAACCCAGACATGGGTATAGAACAATAAAGACTGGGATGAACTCACGACCCTCAGAAGAACTCAGATCAAAACCATGGCTCATGGTATAATGAGGACCGAGTATCTGAGAGAAAATGAGTGGTTATAGCCGCAGATAAGAAATGACTATGACATGTCAGGAAGGAATCCTGGTTATAACACTGACAGTGATACAACTGACACTAGATCAAATAGTTAAGATTTCAGTTCAAGTGCAAGCAGACTATAGAGAAAGGAGAAACAACAGAAGGGGCACTGGGTGAGAATATGGACAAGGGATAGGAGGGGGCCAATGCAATTGCCTACCTATTTATCCCATGCAATACTATTATGGTCGACCCCCCACGCCACGATGCCTTCAACCCCATTGAACTCTGGGAACCACCACACAGCCCTTACCCAAACCACTCATATAATCAACACAGGCTGTTTTTATGGACAGGCCAGGAACGCCCAAGAGGCGAAACAAAGAGGAGAACTTGAGTCCAACGGGCCCCCACACAGGAACAGGTCAGAATGACCACCAGGAGTATGACCAAAGACACACCACCATGGTCGAGCAACCAGGCAGGCCCAAGCCACCAACCAGTCTAGTAGTTGACCTCACAGGACAGGCCCTCTCAATCCCACAGATGCAGGTATTAGAGAAAGGCCTGTTTTTTGTACCAACAGCAAACCTAGACTAATTTAAACACGTTTGTTAGATCAATGAATTCATTAGAAATATAAAACTGAGGGCTTTTTTGAAGGAAAACCTTTGAACAATAATGCACCGGGGGACACCAGATTGAGAGTGAAATCTACTTTCACTCCACCTACCACTGCAGTACCTGTTGAGATACTCGCTTTCGAGAAGGCGGTCATGAAAGAGATTAGGAACATTGACCCCAGTACATTGAGAGTTTTTCACAAAAATTCCAAGGAGGAAAAGGCAGCCATAAGAGAACGTGCCAGTGAGAGTAATATAGTGATCAAGCCAGCAAACAAAGGGGGAGCCATTGTCATCCAGTTGAAAGAGGCTTATCAAAAGGAATGTCTCAGACTCCTCAGTGACAAAAAGAATTGTGAACTGCTATCAGCAGATTCAATTGATTTCCTCAGAAAACAGATTGGCAGCTGTTAGACCTGACACCCTTGGCGTGGTTTTCCCCTGTCTTTTTGCCTCTGCCACCTGTATTTTTGATGCTGTGCTGGATTTCGTTTTTGCTGGTTTAGATGCTTTGGACACTCTGCCACTGCTGATCAGTGCCAGAGTGTAAGTGCTCCCTATGTAAATTATCATATTGATTGGGTATACCTGATTGGCATATTTGTATCACCATAAGGTCCCTAGTAAAGTGCACTCTGTGCCAGGGCTGGTGATGACAGATGCTAATAGTAGCCCTAAAATGGTGTCTCAGGCCTGCCACCGCAGTGCCTGTGTGCAGTCTGTGAACTGCCATGTCATCCTGGCCAGTGTCCCCACTGGCTGGGCCTAACCCTTCCCTTTATGTACACATTGGTCACCCCTATGGAAGGCTCAAGGTACCCCCCTGGGCAGGGTGCAGTGTATAGGAAAGGTAGAGCATGTACTAGTGCAGGTAACGTGCTCTGGTAGTGAGCAGCAGCCATTTTGTGTGCTCGCTGCTGCAAGGTTATCTTGCTCCATAGACTAACATGGGGGAGGCTGGTCCCAATTGATACCAGCCTATCTTCACATAGGAACAAGATGGGCCATAAGTGATTGATATCCCTGAACTCAGAATTTAATAACACATCTTTTAGGAAAGGTTGTTTTTAAATTCTGTGTTTGAGAAGAGTACTTTTAGAAAGTGGCTGTTCTCTTCTCTAACCCTTCTGTGTGCCTGGGCCTGCTTGTGGATTGACTGTCTGGTTTGAGGGTGACAGGGGCTGGGGAGCCCCCGTGAGGTTGTCTGAGTCAGCCCGTGCTTGAATGACTGCATCTGCAACTAGAGTGGTGGGAGGAGATAGCACCTAGGAGTGAATAGGGCTGTGCCTGCCTGCACAATGCTGGCTCCACCTCCCGCTGGGCGACTGTTACCTCTGCCCCTCACACTGAAAGGAAGAAGGAAGCCAGGAAACCCAAGTGCTCCAGCAACACCCAGAACTGGTTTAGACCGGGCTCAGGGCCCACTTGCACAAAGACTTCAAAGACTTTTAGGGGTATAAGAGAAGGACCCCTGACAACGGAAAATCAGATTCTACAATCAAGA
The DNA here is from genome assembly GCF_964261635.1 of Lissotriton helveticus. Classification (NCBI taxonomy): domain Eukaryota; kingdom Metazoa; phylum Chordata; class Amphibia; order Caudata; family Salamandridae; genus Lissotriton; species Lissotriton helveticus. The sequence continues at coordinate 1,316,537,077 of NC_136065.1, read as the reverse complement.
GGAACCTCTGCTGGAAGAAGTACCGCTGAAGAACTGAAGGAAGATTGCCTTGCTGTGTGCTCCAAGGGCTGACCTGTTCTGCTGTTCATCTGAAGCTAAGGAGAAGAAGGGACTTTGCTGTGTGCTGTGACCCTGCCTGCTTCACCTACAAAGACTTTGCTGTGTGCTGTGTCTCTGAATCTCCAAGGGCCTGAGAAGAGCTGGCCTCCTGTTTTGCAACCCAGGGACAGAAAGGTTGCTAAAGACTAAAAACTCTGCAGTGCCCCTCCCTCCTGAAGCTGCTGTGTGCCATCAAGATCGGGGGTTGTTTGACAGAGTTTACACCATTTACCCCGTGTAGCACGCTGGCTGCTCTCTGACCCGAGTGAGAGTGCCGTGCTGGTAATTGCCTGCAACCGGCTGCTGTGTTGGGGGATCGACGTGCTCATCGGCACGTGTGTGGTGGTGGCCGTGAGATCGTGGGTGTCCCCAGGGCCACATAATCCCCTGCGAGGATTTGCGGCTCCAAGATCGGCCTGTTAACCCTGGGCACGTTTTTTATAAATCTGCCCGCATATCACCGCCGCGGCCCGGGGGCCTGAAACTGATGAGGAACTGCAGTTCGCCTTCCCTGAGCCGCGGAGAAAGAACCGAAGGGGCCGCGACCTGATTGGCCGCCCCTCGGCAGGAGCCGCGCTCTGATTGGCCATTGCTGTGGGCCTGTCCCCAAGAGCCGCGCTCCGATTGGCCGAGGCGCCCGCAGAAGCTCCAACGTCATCGGGGGCTCGCCGCAAGGGCCGCACTAGGATTGGCCCATCGCTCGTGACCTGCTCGAGGAGGCCCTGCATCGACGAAGCTGTCCCGTGGGTCCCCGATGCCTTGACTGCGAAGCCTCCAAGAGGGGGGCCGATTGCCTGGATCATCGCGGAGCGCTGTGTGGGGCATTTCTAAGGTACAGCAGAAGCGGCAGGAAGCGCTAAGAGCGCGTGCAGCGCCTAAGGGCATATTTCAACCCCCGAGAGCCTCGCAGAGCGCGGGGGGACCCGGAGACTGCCGCGCAGTGTGTGATCTCGCTAATAAGAGCGAATAGTGCAGCCTGAGAGAAGCGCTACAGTGAAGTAGTGCTAAGCACCCACCGAATCATTTTTAAGCAACTATAGCCTACCAACATATTCTTTTGAGTATTGTTTCAATTAAGAGACTAGTGACGATTTCTTTTACCTTCCTGGAAATGAGAGAACTATTGAGAGAACCTGAAGATAACGTGCAATTCTACTGTTATTGATTTTGACTGCTGAAACTAGATAAAGTATATTTTTACTTATACCTACCTGTGTGGTCTACCTTTGTGGAGTACTGTGGAATTATTGTGGTGATTGAGTGCAAATACTGTAACACATTGTCTTGGGGGTAAGCCTATCTGCTTGTGCCAAGCTACCTAGGGGGTGAGCAGGGGTTATCTACTGTGTATATCCTTTTACCCTGACTAGAAGTGAGGGTCCCTACTTGGTCAAAGGTACTTACCTCTGCCAATTAGAGACCCCCAGTTCTAACATTGTTGGACAGCGGTGAGGATTTTGAACTAAGTATTTGCACTTGACCTGCAGTGATTTTGTGTACACCACTAGTCTAGTTTACCAGCCACAGTTTGCACCTAATTTTTTTTTCTGGTGAAACCTATTTTTGGAAGGCCTAGGAAGCATCATGTCTCAGAAAGCAGCAAGCGAAGGAATAGAATTGGAATTTGAAATTCAGGAGTTGCTCACATATAAGAAGGAGCAGCTGAAGCAATTCTGCAAACAGCTTGGATGCCTAGTGAAGGGCAGCGCAAACAAGGAAGAGCTACAGAAAGCTCTAAGGGCCCGGTGGGAGGCCAAACATGTTGATTCAGAGGATGTTACTGGAGAGAGGGATGCACAGGTGATGGGTTTTGAATCCCAGGATTTACCAGTGAATAGGTCAGCTTCTAGGGCTGGCAGCAACCATTCCAGTAGGGGTCTTTCTCCAGAGGAGTTGGAGGAAAATCAGAGGGCTAGGGCCCATGAGATTGAGCTTTTTAAACTCAAGACCCAAGCAGAAGAGAGAAAGTTACGCCTTGACAGTGAGAAGAAGGCGGAGGAGAGCAGGAATGCTCTCGCTTTAGAGGAGAAGAAACTCCAGTTGGCTCATGAGTTGAGTCTGAGGGAGCTGGACCTTAAAGCTAAACAAGTGGAGTCCAGTTCTAATGGTGGCAGCGCGCAGCCAGTGCAGGCGGGTAAAGTATACATACCCAAAGATTTGGTGCAGAATTATCAGAGGGGTGAGGATATCTATGCATGGTTTAGATCCTATGAGCTTGCCTTGAAGATGAATGAAGTGCCTGAGAAGAGTTGGGGGACAGGTTTGTGGAAGCATTTTGAGGCCTCTGGGAGGGATGTCTTGGCACCCTTAGAAGCAGCAGGTACCTTAACCTACCCCACTATGAAGGAGGCTTTATGCCTCAGGTATGGGCTTACTCCAGAACAGTACCGCCAGAAGTTTAGGAACTTCAAGAAACTTGATTCTAGTACCTGGGTGGAGTGTGTGAGTATGTACACGCGTGCATTGGAAGGTTGGATAAAGGGCAGCAAAGTAACTGATTATGTGGGGTTGTGTCACTTGATTAGTTGCAAGCACTTGAGTAGTCTATGTGTTCCAGAGCTGCGCCAGCATCTTTTAGACAGCAAGTTAACTGATCCCAGTGAGCTGGACTAGCACCAGGGTCCACAAGGGGGTGGTAGTACCCCAGCCAAGGGTGGACAGGGTCCCCAGCAGAAGGGTGGGGAGGATAAGGGTAACAGTAAGGAGTCCTCTAAAGGGCCCCAAACTAGTTCCAAGGAGAAAGAGTCCCAACCCCCCAAGCCTAAGAGGCCTTGGCCCCATAAGGGCAGGCAGGACAACAGAGCTCAGCCTACTTGCTATGCATGTAGAGAGGTGGGGCACATTGCCCCTAAATGTCCCAACAAACCTCCAGCACCCACTGGTGCTCCAACCCCAGGGTTAGCCAGTGTAGTTTTCGGAGGTGATTTGGTTTCCAGTGGGGAGGAGGGGTTAGCAGTGATGACCCTTGTCTCTTTAGGAGACCAAGCGATGGTCCAGGAAACCTTGCTGCCCGCTAACACTAAAAAATACGGACAGAAGGTGACCATCAATGGAAAAGAGATAGAGGCTCTGAGAGACACAGGGGCCAGCGTGACATCTGTCAGGTGTCAGTGTCTGAAGAGTAGATCATTCCCAATGTACTCCGTCCTGTGGTAGCAGCTGACAGTTCAGTGTGCCTCTGCAAGTTGGCACGTGTTCCCTTTGAATGGGGGGGGAGTCTCTGGTCTTTTGGAAGTTGTTGTCAGTGATGCCTTGCCTGTAGACTGTCTATTAGGTAACGACCTGAAGAGTTCTCCATCGAAGGATGTGGAGCACAGAACTCATTTGGAAATGTTGGGCTTGCCTGCGTGGATCTGTGTGACCACACGTGCTATGGCAGCCAGTAGGGGTGAATCAGCAGAACTGGAGCCTGGAACAATGGCCCAGGGACCTGCCAAGAGAGGAAGGGGCAGAGGGCACGGGAAACCAGCCCTCGCCGTTCCCACGGTCCAGGAGGAAGCAGAACCTGAGGGGGGATGCCCTGGAACCTACAGGGGAGCAGGTGGCCGAACTGGGGGAATTACCTGAGCTGACCCATTGGCAGCAAGTGGGTGGTCCCTCCAGGGAGGAGTTCTGCCAGGCTCAGAAGGAGTGCCCTTCTCTCATCGGTGTGCGGCAACAGGCTGCAGACCAGGCAGCAGGCCTAGGGTCCAAAGAGCATTTGATTTACTGGGAAGATGACTTACTTTATAGTGAGCCTAAGTTCGCTGAGCCTGGTGCAGCCCGTGTGCTGGTGGTACCCGAGGGCTTCAGGAACTTCCTACTGGGCCTGGCTCATGCCGTGCCTCTCGCAGGACATCTGGGGCAAGACAAGACCTATCACAGGCTTGTCACCCACTTTTACTGGCCCCAGATGAAGAAGCAGGTCGGTGCCTTTTGTAAGTCTTGCCAAACTTGTCAGGCCAGTGGCAAGAGCGGAGGGAAGTGCGTGGCACCCCTCCAACCCTTTCCTGTGGTGAGCACCCCTTTTGAGTGGGTGGGCATCGACATCGTGGGGCCCCTGGATCCCAAGACCGCCTTAGGCAACAGGTTTATCCTGGTCTTGGTGGACCATGCCACCCGGTACACGGAAGCAGTCCCTCTCAGGACAATCACAGCCCCCGTGGTGGGCCGTGCATTGATGGGGATCTTTTCCCGAGTGGGGTTCCCCAGAGAGGTGGTCTCTGACCGGGTTACAAACTTCATCTCTAGGTACATGAAGTCTCTGTGGGAGGAGTGTGGGGTGACATACAAGTTCACCACTCCTTACCACCCTCAAGGAAATGGGTTGGTTGAAAGGTTCAACCGCACCCTAAAGGGCATGATTATGGGCCTAGAAGAACCCATGAGGCGGAAGTGGGACGTCTTGTTACCATGCCTGTTGTTTGCCTACAGGGAGGTGCCTCAGAAATCCTTAGGGTTCAGTCCCTTTGAATTACTGTATGGCCACCCTGTCAGAGGACCTCTCACTCTGGTGAAGGAGGGGTGGGAGAAATCCCGTGGGAAAACCCCCGAGGACGTGTTCAGCTATGTGCTGGCCATCCGCAACCAGACAAAGCGCTTCAGGAAGCTCGCTCAAGAGAACCTGGAGGCTAGCCAGGAGGAAATGAAAAGATGGTAAGACCAGAATACCACTCTGGTTGAGTTCCACCCTGGTCAGAAATTGTGGGTGATGGCACCGGTGGAGCCTTGTGTGCTCCGTGACAAGTGGACCGGGCCATAAGAGGTGGTAGAGCGCAAGAGCGAAGTTACCTACCTGGTTAACATGAAAACTCCCAGGCAGCCCCTGAGAGTGTTGCACGTGAAGCGCCTCAAACCCCACTTTGAGAAGTCGGAAGTGACTATGCTCATGGCTACAGATGCTGGAGGGGAAGAGGATAGTGATCCTCTCCCTGACCTCCTGGCAGCCAAGGAGCAAGATGGGTCAGTGAATGGTGTGGTCTTCTCACCCACCCTGGTCCCAGAGCAGCAGAGGGACTGTCGTCAGGTCTTGGGTCAGTTTGCCTCCCTGTTCTCCCTGACCCCAGGTGTCACCAACTGGTGCGTCCACGATGTGGACACTGGAGATAGTCTGCCTGTGAAGCAAACGTTTTACAGGGTGGCTGACAAGGTCAGAGCCAGCATCAAGGAAGAAGTTTCCAAGATGTTGGCGCTGGGGGTAATTGAGCCCTCCAGCAGCCCCTGGGCTAGCCCAGTGGTCTTAGTGCCTAAGAAAGCTGCTATCCCCGGTGGCCCCCCAGAACTCCGGTTCTGCGTGGACTACCGTGGGCTCAATGCGGTCACCAAGACTGACGCACACCCCATCCCCAGAGTTGATGAGCTTGTGGATCGGTTGGGAGCTGCCCAGTACCTCAGCACCTTTGATTTGACTTCAGGGTACTGGCAGATTGCCTTAACTGAGGGGGCCAAGCAGAGGTCAGCATTTTCAACGCCAGAGGGGCACTTCCAGTTCCGCGTCATGCCCTTTGGGTTGAAAAATGCCCCTGCCACATTGCAGAGACTGGTCAACTAGGTACTAGCCGGGCTGGAGCAATTCAGCGCTGCATACCTAGATGACATTGCTGTGTTCAGCTCCACTTGGGAGGAACACCTGCAACACCTCTGTGAAGTGTTGAAGGCCCTGCAGAAGGCAGGCCTCACTATCAAGGCCAGTAAGTGCCAGATAGGGCAGGGATCAGTAGTGTACTTGGGACACCAGGTGGGGAGCGGCCAGGTGGCGCCCCTACAGGCACAGATTGATACCATTCTTGCTTGGGAACCCCCCAAGACCCAGACAGAGGTGAGAGCCTTTCTAGGCCTCACCGGGTATTACAGACGGTTCGTCAAAGGATATGGCACCATTGTTGCCCCTTTCACAGAGCTAACCTCTAGAAATCAGCCCAGGAAAGTGAATTGGACCGAGGCCTGTCAAACTGCTTTTGATGCCCTAAAAACTGCCATGTGCACAGCACCGGTGCTTAAGGCACCTGACTTTTCCAGTGAGTTCATTGTGCATACAGAAGCTTCAGAGCAAGGCGTGGGAGCAGTGCTCTCACAGATCAATGACGAGGGCGGAGACCAACCTGTAGATTTCATTAGTAGGAGGCTACTCCCCAGGGAACAGAGATGGAGTGCAATTGAAAGGGAAGCTTTTGCTGTGGTCTGGGCTCTGAAGAAGCTGAGGCCCTACCTGTTTGGAACTCACTTCCGTGTTCAGACCGACCACAGGCCCCTCAGATGGTTAATGCAGATGATCGGTGAGAACCCAAAACTGTTGAGGTGGTCCATCTCCCTACAGGGAATGGACTTTACGGTGGAACACCGCCCTGGCACAGAACACGCCAACGCTGATGGTCTGTCCAGATTCTTCCGCCTTAGTGAAGAGGACTCCCAAGAGGTTGGGTAGTTCTCCCCACTTTCAGCTGGAGGGGACACGTGTTAGACCTGACACCCTTGGCGTGGTTTTCCCCTATCTTTTTGCCTCTGCCTCCTGTATTTTTGATGCTTTGCTGGATTTCGTTTTTGCTGGTTTAGATGCTTTGGACACTCTGCCACTGCTAATCAGTGCCAGAGCGTAAGTGCTCCCTATGTAAATTATCATATTGATTGGGTATACCTGATTGGCATATTTGTATCACCATGAAGTCCCTAGTAAAGTGCACTGTGTGTGCCAGGGCTGGTGATGACAGATGCTACTAGTGGGCCTGCAGCGCTGATTGCGCCACCCACATAAGTAGCCCTAAAATGGTGTCTCAGGCCTGCCACCACAGTGCCTGTGTGCAGTCAGTGAACTGCCATGTCCTCCTGGCCAGTGTCCCCACTGGCTGGGCCTAACCCTTCCCTTTATGTACACATTGGTCACCCCTATGGAAGGCTCAAGGTACCCCCCTGGGCAGGGTGCAGTGTATAGGAAAGGTAGAGCATATACTAGTGCAGGTAACGTGTTCTGGTAGTGAGCAGCAGCCATTTTGTGTGCTCACTGCTGCAAGGTTATCTTGCTCCATAGACTAACATGGGGGAGGCTGGTCCCAATGGATACCAGCCCATCTTCTCATAGGAACAAGATGGGACATAAGTGATTGATATCCCTGAACTCAGAATTTAATAACACATTGTAGGAGAGTAGGGTCTGCTATCCTATGGTCACCCCAAATTTTTGCTTTTTGCTTCACTGGTTTTAGACTACTGAGGCTGTGGGCCTGCTAATCAGACCCCCAGCCTGCTGTTCTCTCTCTAAATTACTGATACATGTGCTATAGGTACATACCACAATTGGAAATGGACTCCTTGTCAGCCCCTGTACTATGCACTATAGGTGCCCAGGGCATAGTTGCCACCAAGGCCTACCAGGGGCTGCAGCATATCTTTTGCCACCCCTGGCTGGTTCTTAAATTGACACAACTGGCTGATCACTCAGCTGGGGCAAGGTGGTGTAATCACCCCCTGCTTAGATATAGTATACCTATATCTGAACCTATATCTGGACACATATAAACCTGTGAGCCACTCCTATGGAAGGCCTTAGCAATCCTGGAGGCAGAGTGCGTGGTTTAATGTGAGATGGAGCTCTAGCATGAGCTGAGCCTGTCTGCAGCCGTCGGGAACAAATCCCTAAGCTGTTTCAGGATAATGCCATACCATATACTCTTAAGTGCATTATAATCCTCGCGGTTATATAGCAACTCTGGTTTGGCTTTATCAAAACATGTCGTGTAAGGTGTCATACGATTTGGAATACTATCCCCTCGCCAGTTCTGGCACGGGGATAGAATTCCACCCCTCTAGAGGGGAAAGACATGTTACTTTACTTAAATGCGGTTAATTTCTAAAAGGGCCTCAGATCCACGAAATGGATGCTTCTGCCACAGACACAAGTCTGACCCCCTGAAGCTGACCGAAACTCAGCCCAAGGGGCCTGGACAAAGGGTTTCCTGTCGCAGGGCGGTGTTACAACCCCCCAGACAGGAGATAGTGGATTGTAGCAGGGAGGTTTGAAAGAAACCAGACAGTGCCTGGGGAGCACAAGGCTGCCCCTTGCATAATCCGGCCAAACCGGTTCTGGGGCACTCCAGCCCCCGTCCCAGCGCGGCCAGGATCAAAGGAAGGGGGTGTATCCACCCACTTCCTGGGTCCCACCCATAGGAGGGGACCTAGCAGGTAATCCAGCCCCCCAGATTCGAATAAGAGTGGGAGCAGTGCCAATGCACTTCAGATTATCCTGATGAAACATAAGAAACGAAACTCTGGACCCTTCGACATCCTACTCAACGTAGAAGACTGAAGAATCTCCCTTGTGGTCAAGGAGTGACCACCCTGTGCAAACTGGCACCATCCAGCCCTCAACGTCTACTTTGTTGCAGTTCCCGCCGGAACTCGAGCGACAGAGACCGACGAGATCAAGCTTGCCTGCCTTCTAACAGCCCGATCCACAGTCCCTCCAGAGCTGAGACCCGTGGAGGCGACGGAAGCGTGGGGCACGCCATCTTAGAAAGACCACGAGATGCTGACCGTGCAGCCCACGAGTGACCCTCGAAGCTGTACAACGGGGTTTGAGAAGCCCCAACCCTGAGCCACTCTTGCACCGAAGTTCAGCCCCCTACACTCGACGAGTGCTGCGTGGGGCCCTTCTGCTTCTTTTGGCTCACCGCGTTGGCCAGTCCCTTGCCAGCTGGCTTGTGGCCCCTGTGCCGACGAAACTTGAAATACGACTTGTGATTCTGGTTGCTCCAGATTTGCACCAGCTCCCCTGAAAAGGAGCCCCCACTCTGACCCTCCTGGTCCGAGTGAGAAGCAATCTTCCAGTTCCGCGTGGATTGCTTTTGCAAAGTGCCTTGAAGCCGACAGCGCCGACGGCGAGAGCCTGCGTGGGACAGATCGTGACCTGCTCCTGGACTTCGTAGATGCCCCAGAGCCCACGTGACAGCGGAGAGAAGCTCCTCGACAACCACCTGATTGCGCCCGACATTGCCTGGTTCCGTCCTGGTTCCACCCTGGTCACTGCTGAGTGACCCAGACTCTGTCCTCTCTGCTTTCAGGTACTATTCGACTCGAGTCCACCCTTGGACTCCACCGGACACTTCTCCTTCACCTCGCCTGCAGCCCTTTCAGCTCCAAGCACCAAGAACCTGCGTGACGAAACCCGACTCAACTTTGACCCTGTGCACCCGCTTCCTGTGGGTGAGGTAACATTGCAACGCCGGTGTTCCCACACTGGTACACACCTCTAGGGTCTGTGTCTTAAGTTTTGTTCCTCTAGGTTCAGCGGAAGTGTCCTTAAACTCTAACTTTGTAACTTTTACGCACCATTGGTTAACATTGATGCATGCGTGCACTTTCTGCACTGCACCCGAATCCCGCTGGCTTTTCCCGACTTCAGCATTGCTTGTCCCGACTGCTCCTAGCGATTCCCTAGGCCCTAGGCCTAACCACTGATCGATTGGTATCTCTTATACCATTTTTTTAGTATATGGTTTGAGTGGCCCCTTGGCCTCATCCAAAATTGTGCAACTTTGTATGTTATACTGTGCTTTTGATTTAACGCTTGTGCCCCTTTATTCATAAAGAATACTGGGGATTGTTTTAATAAATACATATATATTTATAATATATACTTGTGTGGTGTCCTTTTATTTGATATTACAGGATTGTATGTGGTAAAACAGCTCGCTTAACACGACCTCTTAAGTTAAGCCTTTAAGGCTGCTTATTCCATGCTACCCCTAGGATAGCTTGTCTAATAAGGTTGACTTACAACCAGACACCATAAGGGTTGTTTGGACTGATACAAAGTGGTTCCAGAATTGGAAACATTATACATCAGGCCAACTTCTCACATTGGTGAGCAGCGGTGCGGATTTGAGCTTGCTGTTTGTTTTACCATTGCAATCTTTTTATCAAATTGAAAGATCACATCAAGTACCTCTAGGTACATATAAATCAAAAGCTTAGCATATTTAAGTTCTACTGAACTTAGTAGTTGTAGATTAAAGGGATTAGCACACCCTGACTACAGCTCACTAGCAAGGTACAGTAGGGAAACACCTAGTGTAGGTAGGTGCATCACTTACACCACACTAGAGTCATGTCTGACACAGGAAAAGCCTCAGGGTCTGTTCTTGTGACAGTTGACCTTACCCAGGCAACTTCCAGCTATGACAAACTAACCCACAAAGACTTGGTTGCCTTGTGCATCTCAAGAGGGTTAAAAAGGGCAGAAGTCCCACCAGTCCTTCCCTGATAGCCATTCTAGAGCAGGATGACTTGGAAAAGGCAAATGCAGTTCCCTTAGAATCAGGAGAGGGAGTGGACCCCACAGCCACTGAGACCACCCCAGAGGAGGAAGAAGAGGAGGTAGAAGAGGAGGAGGACTCAGAGGTAGAGGACCCTGAAGATCAGGATCAAGGGGTTAACCAGGTTGTAGTTGCCAGGCTTAACCAGGCCAACTTAAACCTACTGGGAAATGGAGAGGGCCAGCACCTCCCCAGATCCCACCAGAGCATTCTCCCAGGCAACAGAAGAGTGAGATCTCCATCAGGGGACTCTCATATTTCTAGTGCCTCAAGAGAATCTCAGAGAGGCATGACTGCCTCACAAAAGATAGAGCATAAGGCCAGGATGAGAGCTGTCAAACTCCAAATAGAGAGGGAGGAGGTAGCCCTGGCCCAAGCTAGACTTGCCTTGGCAAGAGAGCAGAAATTGTGTGGCTTAGATGTCACTGGTGGCAGCAACATTCCTAGAGAAAAAGACAGGAGCTATGATAATAGAAACCTGACAAAAATTGTGGCCCCCTACAAGGAAGGGGATGACATCCACAAATGGATGACTGCTCTTGAGAGAGCCTGCATGGTACAGCAGGTTCCTCAGGATCAGTGGGCTGCAATTTTATGGTACTCCTTTTCAGAGAAAGGGAGGGACAGGCTCCTCACAGTTAGACCTGAGGATGCCAAAAACTACTCTGTCTTGAAGAGTGCTCTTATTGAAGGGTTTGGCCTAACCACTGAGCAACACAGGTTGTTGTTCAGAGACACCCAAAAAGCACAGACTCAAGACTGGACTGATTTTGTAGATTGTGCCACTAAGGCTCTGGAGGGTTGGTTGCAGGGAAGTAAAGTTTCAGACTATACAGGATTGTACAATCTTATCATGAGAGAACAAATCCTTAATAACTGTACAAACCAGCTGTTGCATCAATACCTTATTGACTCTGATTTGACCTCTCCCCAAGAATTGGGAAAGAAGGCAGACAAATGGGTCAGAACAAGGATTAAGCAGAAACCCCAGAACCAAGGTGGTGACCAGAAGAAAACAGACCAGAAGGGTGGAAATCAGAAAGATAAAGAAAAGGACCAGAAGTCTTCAGGCCCCCAAAATAGTAATAAGGAGGGTGGTTCCCAGAATGGAAACAAGAAAAAGAAGAATAATGGCCCAAAGAAGCCTTGGTGTAATAACTGCAAATCAGTTTCACACTGGGGCAGTGAATGCACCAAGACAAATCCAGTCCCCACCACTGCAGCTCCTAAAGCACCTGCACCCCCTAGTACAGTAAGCAGTGGTGGAACACAGCCAAAGGGTGTAGTAGGGTTAACCCTGGGTACTGAAGTAGGATCTGGCCTAGTCAGAATCCCTACTCAGGCAGTTCTCCTATATGATGTGGACTTAGCTTTGTCCACTACAGTGAGTCCCAGTAACCTGGGCAAATATAGGCAGACACCTTTAATCAATGAGAAACTGGCTCAGGCCTACAGGGACACATGTGCCAGTGTCACAATGGTGACACCTGACTTTGTGGACCCTGGACAGATTGTACTAGGTGAAAGTTACCTAGTGACCAATGCAAGCAACTCCACTACTTCCCATAGTGTGGCAGTTGTGAACTTCTCCTGGGGAGGGGTAAATGGCCTAAAGAAAGTTGTTGTGAGTGCAGACCTTCCAGTAGACTGTCTGTTAGGCAATGATCTTAAAAGCTCAGTTTGGTCAGAAGTGGAGTACAGGACTCATGCAGAAATGCTAGGGATTTCAGCTCATGTCCTTGCAGTGACAAGGTCTCAGGCTAATAAATGCCTTCCTGAACCAGTGGTGGATCTTGAAACAATAGACCATCCACAACCCAAGAGAAGGAGCAAGAGAGGAAAGGCTGAGCCTTCCACCTTGCCCCAGGTTGAGGATCAGGTTTCACAGAAAACTGATTCTGCAGTCCAAGAGGAGACTGTCTCTGAGGAACATGAACCTGAACAGGTTGAGTTTCTGGGGACAGGGGGACCCTCAAGGGCAGACCTGAGGCAGGCTCAATTAGATTGCCCTGCACTTGAACCCCTCAGACAGCAAGCTGCTGCTGAGGCTGCTGGGGATGCCCAAGGTACCCATACTGTATATTGGGATGATGGACTCCTTTACTCAGAGGCTAGAGACCCCAAGCCTGGTACAGCCAGGAGGTTGGTCATACCTCAGAAGTTTAGCGGCTTCCTTCTTACCTTGGCCCATGATATTCCCCTTGCAGGACACTTAGGCCAGAACAAAACGTGGGACAGGCTTGTTTCACACTTTCACTGGCCTCATATGTCAGAAAATGTCAAGGAGTTTTGTCGCTCCTGTGTCACTTGCCAAGCCAGTAGTAAGTCAGGTGGCACAAAAAAGGCCCCCCTCATACCCCTACCTGTGGTGGGGGTACCCTTTGAAAGGGTTGGAATAGATATTGTGGGTCCCATGGATCCTCAAACAGCATCTGGGAACAGATTTATACTGGTGGTAGTGGATCATGCCACCAGGTACCCAGAAGCAATTCCCCTGAGGACCACCACAGCACCTGTGGTGGCAAAAGCCCTCATTGCAGTTTTCTCAAGAGTGGGCTTTCCAAAGGAGGTATTATCAGACAGAGGTACTAACTTCATATCTAGTTATCTAAAAGCAATGTGGAAGGAATGTGGAGTAAACTACAAGTTTACCACACCCTATCACCCACAGTGCAATGGGCTTGTGGAGAGATTCAACAAGACCCTCAAGGGAATGATAAAAGGTTTACCAGAGAAGCTTAGGCGGAAATGGGACATCCTTTTACCCTGCTTGCTCTTTGCTTACAGAGAGGTCCCATAGAAGGGGGTTGGCTACAGCCCTTTTGAACTTTTGTTTGGCCACCATGTTTGGTAAAGGAAGGATGGGAGTTACCTCTCAAAAAGCCTAAGCTAGATGTAGTGGACTATGTACTTGGTCTCCGCTCCAGGATGGCTGAGTATATGGAAAGAGCATCCAAAAACCTGGAGGCCAGCTAAGAATTACAAAAAGCTTGGCATGACCAAAAGGCTGTTCTGGTTGAGTTCCAGCCAGGGCAGAAGGTGTGGGTGTTGGAGCCAGTGGCCCCAGCAGCACTCCAGGACAAATGGACTGGACCCTACCCTATCATTGAAAAGAAGGAAGAAGTCACCTACCTGGTTGACTTTGGAACCCCTAGGAGCCCCCACAGGGTGCTCCATGTGAATCATTTGAAAGCATTTGTGGACAGGGAGGACATGAGCTTGCTCATGGCCACAGATGGGGAACAGGAGGAAGAGAGCGACCCTCTCCCAGACCTGCTTTCTCAGAACCCTGATGATGGTTCAGTTGATGGAGTAGCCTTGGCAGGCAGCCTCACTGACCAGCAACAGATGGACTGCAGACAGGTTTTGCAAGCCCACAGACACTTGTTTTCACTCACACCCAGCCAGACCAACTGGTGCACCCATGAGGTGGACACTGGTGACAGTCTGCCTGTCAAGAATAAGATCTACAGGCAACCTGACCATGTCAGGGATTGTATCAAGGCTGAGGTGCAAAAGATGTTGGAGCTTGGAGTGATTGAGCCATCAGAGAACCCATGGGCCAGCCCAGTAGTCCTTGTGCCAAAACCTCATACCCAAGATGGAAAGAGAGAAATGAGGTTTTGTGTGGACTACAGAGGTCTCAATGCTGTCACTAGGACAGATGCCCATCCCATTCCAAGAGCAGATGAGCTCATTGACAGATTGGCTTCTGCCAAGTTTCTGAGCACATTTGATTTGACAGCTGGCTACTGGCAAATCAGATTGGCTGAGGAGTCAAAAGCCAAGACAGCATTCTCTACCCCCAGTGGGCATTATCAGTTTGTGGTGATGCCCTTTGGTTTGAAGAATGCACCTGCCACCTTCCAAAGGTTGGTGAATCAAGTCCTTGCTGGGTTGGATGACTTTTGTGCAGCATATCTAGATGATATTGCTGTCTTTAGCTCCACCTGGGAGGATCACCTGATCCACCTGAAGTAGGTTCTGGAGGCCCTGCAAAAGGCAGGCCTGACTATCAAGGCTACCAAGTGCCAAATAGGGCAGATTAAGGTTGTGTACCTGGGCCACCTTGTAGGTGGAGGTCAGGTTCAACCACTGGAGACCAAAATCCAGACCATACAGGACTGGGCTCCTCCAGTTACCCAGACACAAGTCAGAGCCTTCTTGGGCCTGACTGGGTATTACAGAAAGTTTGTGAAAAACTATGGGTCCATTGTGACACCATTAAATGACTTGACATCCAAGAAGATGCCAAAAAAGGTTCAGTGGACAGTTAGCTGTCAGAAGGCATTTGATGACCTGAAGAAGGCCATGTGCTCTGCACCTATCCTGAAGAGTCCTGACTACTCCAAACAGTTCATTGTACAGACAGATGCTTCTGAGTTGGGGGTGGGAGCTGTGCTCTCACAACTTAATCAAGATGGTCAAGACCAGCCCATTGCTTTCATTAGCAGAAGGCTGACCCCCAGGGAGAAACGTTGGTCAGACATTGAGAGGGAGGCCTTTGCTGTGGTTTGGGCCCTGAAGAAGTTGAGGTCCTACTTGTTTGGAACTCACTTCCTAGTTCAGACAGACCATAAGCCCCTCTTGTGGCTCAATCAGATGAAGGGTGAAAATCCCAAACTGCTCAGGTGGTCCATTTCCCTACCGGGGATGGACTTTACAGTGGAGCACCACCCAGGGACTGACCATGGTAATGCAGATGGTCTCTCCAGGTACTTCCACTTAGAACATGAAGACTTATCTGGTCAAGGTTAGTTTAATGTCCCTGCATGTGGGGGGGGGGTGTGTAGGAGAGTAGGGTCTGCTATCCTATGGTCACCTCAAATTTTTGCTTTTTGCTTCACTGGTTTTAGACTACTGAGGCTGTGGGCCTGCTAATCAGACCCCCAGCCTGCTGTTCTCTCTCTAAATTACTGATACATGTGCTATAGGTACATACCACAATTGGAAATGGACTCCTTGTCAGCCCCTGTACTATGCACTATAGGTGCCCAGGGCATAGGTGCCACCAAGGCCTACCAGGGGCTGCAGCATATCTTTTGCCACCCCTGGCTGGTTCTTAAATTGACACAACTGGCTGATCACTCAGCTGGGGCAAGGTGGTGTAATCACCCCTTGCTTAGATATAGTATACCTATATCTGAACCTATATCTGGACACATATAAACCTGTGAGCCACTCCTATGGCAGGCCTTAGCAATCCTGGACGCAGAGTGCGTGGTTTAATGTGAGATGGAGCTCTAGCATGAGCTGAGCCTGTCTGCAGCCGTCGGGAACAAATCCCTAAGCTGTTTCAGGATAATGCCATACCATATACTCTTAAGTGCATTATAATCCTCGCGGTTATATAGCAACTCTGGTTTGGCTTTATCAAAACATGTTGTGTAAGGTGTCATACAATTTGGAATACTATCCTCTCGCCAGTTCTGGCGACGGGGATAGCATTCCACCCCTCTAGAGGGGTAAGACATGTTACTTTACTTAAATGTGGTTAATTTCTAAAAGGGCCTCAGATCCACAAAATGGATGCTTCTGCCACAGACACGAGTCTGACCCCCTGAAGCTGACCGAAACTCAGCCCAAGGGGCCTAGACAAAGGGTTTCCTGTCGCAGGGCGGTGTTACAACCCCCCAGACAGGAGATAGTGGATTGTAGCAGGGAGGTTTGAAAGAAACCAGACAGTGCCTGGGGAGCACAAGGCTGCCCCTTGCATAATCCGGCCAAACCGGTTCTGGGGCACTCCAGCCCCCGTCCCAGCGCGGCCAGGATCAAAGGAAGGGGGTGTATCCACTCACTTCCTGGGTCCCACCCATAGGAGGGGACCTAGCAGGTAATCCAGCCCCCCAGATTCGAATAAGAGTGGGAGCAGTGCCAATGCACTTCAGATTATCCTGATGAAACATAAGAAACAAAACTCTGGACCCTTCGACATCCTACTCAACGTAGAAGACTGAAGAATCTCCCTTGTGGTCAAGGAGTGACCACCCTGTGCAAACAGGCACCATCCAGCCCTCGACGTCTACTTTGTTGCAGTTCCCGCCGGAACTCGAGCGACAGAGACCGACGAGATCAAGCTTGCCTGCCTTCTAACAGCCCGATCCACAGTCCCTGCAGAGCTGAGACCCGTGGAGGCGACCGGAAGCGTGGGGCACGCCATCTTGGAAAGACCACGAGACGCTGACCGTGCAGCCCACGAGTGACCCTCGAAGCTGTACAACGGGGTTTGAGAAGCCCCAACCCTGAGCCACTCTTGCACCGAAGTTCAGCCCCCTACACTCGACGAGTGCTGCGTGGGGCCCTTCTGCTTCTTTTGGCTCACCGCGTTGGCCAGCCCCTTGCCAGCTGGCTTGTGGCCCCTGTGCCGACGAAACTTGAAATACAACTTGTGATTCTGGTTGCTCCAGATTTGCACCAGCTCCCCTGAAAAGGAGCCCCCACTCTGACCCTCCTGGTCCGAGTGAGAAGCAATCTTCCAGTTCCGCGTGGATTGCTTTTGCCAAGTGTTGTTTGCTCCAATCTTGAAGCCGACAGCGCCGACGGCGAGAGCCTGCGTGGGACAGATCGTGACCTGGTCCTGGACTTCTTAGATGCCCCAGAGCCCACGTGACAGCGGAGAGAAGCTCCTCGACAATCACCTGATTGCGCCCGACATTGCCTGGTTCCGTCCTGGTTCCGTCCTGGTTCCACCCTGGTCACTGCTGAGTGACCCAGACTCTGTCCCCTCTGCTTTCAGGTACTTTTCGACTCGAGTCCACCCTTGGACTCCACCAGACACTTCTCCTTCACCTCGCCTGCAGCCCTTTCAGCTCCAAGCACCAAGAACCTGCGTGACGAAACCCGACTCAACTTCGACCCTGTGCACCCGCTTCCTGTGGGTGAGGTAACATTGCAACGCCGGTGTTCCCACACTGGTACACACCTCTAGGGTCTGTGTCTTAAGTTTTGTTCCTCTAGGTTCAGCGGAAGTGTCCTTAAACTCTAACTTTGTAACTTTTACGCACCATTGGTTAACATTGATGCATGCGTGCACTTTCTGCACGGCACCCGAATCCCGCGGGCTTTTCCGGACTTCAGCATTGCTTGTCCCGACTACTCCCAGCGATTCCCTAGGCCCTAGGCCTAACCACTGATCGATTGGTATCTCTTATACCATTTTTTTAGTATATGGTTTGAGTGGCCCCTTGGCCTCATCCAAAATTGTGCAACTTTGTATGTTATACTGTGCTTTTGATTTAACGCTTGTGCCCCTTTATTCATAAAGAATACTGGGGATTGTTTTTAGTAATAAATACATATATTTTTATAATATATACTTGTGTGGTGTCCTTTCATTTGATATTACAGGATTGTATGTGGTAAAACAGCTCGCTTAACACGACCTCTTAAGTTAAGAGTCCATGCTACCCCTAGGATAGCTTGTCTAATAAGGTTGACTTACAACCAGACACCATAAGGGTTGTTTGGACTGATACAAAGTGGTTCCAGAATTGGAAACATTATATATCAGGCCAACTTCTCACACACATCTTTTAGGAAAGGTTGTTTTTAAATTCTGTGTTTGAGAACAGTACTTTTAGAAAGTGGCTGTTCTCTTGTTTAACCCTTCTGTGTGCCTGGGCCTGCTTGTGGATTGACTGTCTGGTTTGAGGGTGACAGGGGCTGGGGATCCCCCGGGAGGTTGTCTGAGTCAGCCCGTGCTTGAATGACTGCATCTGCAACAAGAGTGGTGGGAGGAGATAGCACCTAGGAGTGAATAGGGCTGTGCCTGCCTGCCACAATGCTGGCTCCACCTCCCGCTGGGTGACTGTCACCTCTGCCCCTCACACTGAAAGGAAGAAGGAAGCCAGGAAACCCAAGTGCTCCAGCAACACCCAGAACTGGTTTAGACCGGGCTCAGGGCCCACTTGCACAAAGACTTCAAAGACTTTTAGGGGTATAAGAAAAGGACCCCTGACAACAGAAAATCAGATTCTACAATCAAGAGGAACCTCTGCTGGAAGAAGAACCGCTGAAGAACTGAAGGAAGATTGCCTTGCTGTGTGCTCCAAGGGCTGACCTGTTCTGCTGTTCATCTGAAGCTAAAGAGAAGAAGGGACTTTGCTGTGTGCTGTGACCCTGCCTGCTTGACCTACAAAGACTTTGCTGTGTGCTGTGTCTCTGAATCTCCAAGGGCCTGAGAAGAGCTGGCCTCCTGTTTTGCAACCCAGGGACAGAAAGGTTTCTAAAGACTAAAAGACTCTGCAGTGCCCCTCCCTCCTGAAGCTGATGTGTGCAATCAAGATCGGTGGCTGTTTGAAAGAGTTTCCACCATTTACCCCGTGTAGCGTGCTGGCTGCTCTCTGACCCGAGTGAGAGTGCCGCGCTGGTAATTGCCTGCAACCGCTGCCGTGTTGGGGGATCGATGTGCTCATCGGCACGTGTGTGGTGGTGGCCGTGAGATCGTGGGCGTCCCCAGGGCCACATAATCCCCTGCGAGGATTTGCGGCTCCAAGATCGGCCTGTTAACCCTGGGCGCGTTTTTTATAAATCTGCCCGCATATCACCGCCGCGGCCCGGGGGCCTGAAACTGATGAGGAACTGCAGTTCGCCTTCCCTGAGCCGCGGAGAAAGAAATGAAGGGGCCGCGACCTGATTGGCCGCCCCTCGGCGGGAGCCGCGCTCTAATTGGCCATTGCTGTGGGCCTGTCCCCAAGAGCCGCGCTCCGATTGGCCGAGGCGCCCGCAGAAGCTCTAACGTCATCGGGGGCTCGCCGCAAGGGCCGTGCTAGGATTGGCCCATCGCTCGTGACCTGCTCGAGGAGGCCCTGCATCGACGAAGCTGTCCCGTGGGTCCCCGAAGCCTTGACTGCGAAGCCTCCAAGAGGGGGGCCGATTGCCTGGATCATCGCGTAGCGCTGTGTGGGGCATTTCTAAGGTACGGCAGAAGCGGCAGGAAGCGCTAAGAGCGCGTGCAGCGCCTAAGGGCATATTTCAACCCCCGAGAGCCTCGCAGAGCGCGGGGGGACCTGGAGACTGCCGCGCAGTGTGTGATCTCGCTAATAAGAGCGAATAGTGCAGCCTGAGAGAAGCGCTACAGTGAAGTAGTGCTAAGCACCCACCAAATCATTTTTAAGCAACTATAGCCTACCAACATATTCTTTTGAGTATTGTTTCAATTAAGAGACTAGTGACGATTTCTTTTACCTTCCTGGAAATCAGAGAACTATTGAGAGAACCTGAAGATAACGTGCAATTCTACTGTTATTGATTTTGTCTGCAGAAACTAGATAAAGTGTATTTTTACATATACCTACCTGTGTGGTCTACCTTTGTGGAGTACTGTGGAATTATTGTGGTGATTGAGTGCAAATAATGTAACACATTGCCTTGGGGGTAAGCCTATCTGCTCGTGCCAAGCTACCTAGGGGGTGAGCAGGGGTTATCTACTGTGTATATCCTTTTACCCTGACTAGAAGTGAGGGTCCCTACTTGGTCAAAGGTACTTACCTCTGCCAATTAGAGACCCCCAGTTCTAACAGCAGCATGATGACCTTTGCACCAAGTATTGCTGGTCTCTATGTTCACCATTTGGAGGTACACAAAATTCTTGGCTCTCAGAATCCCTTTCACAAACATATAAAACTGTGGAAAAGGTACATTGATGATGTCCTTATCATATTGGAGGATAATGAAGCCACTGCAAAACACTTCTTGAGTTGGCTGAGTGTACAAATACATTTTTGAAGTTCACCCATATCCTAGGGAATAAAGAACTGGTATTCCTGGATCTTAATATTATATCTGACAAGGGAACACTCAGAACTACTACACATGAAAAACCGACTGCCAAAAACTGTCTACTCCTGTATGACCTCAGGGAAAACCTCTCTTTTGGAGAGTTTCCTAAGATTAAGAAGTACCTGTTCCAAACTAAAGGACTACAAAACACAATAGGATTGTCTTGCAACCAACCTAGAGTAGAGGAAATACCCATCGAAGACTGTGACTCGAGCAATGAAATGGGCACAAAACAACAGTAGAGAAGCCCTACTTGTCATTCGCCTATAAAAGAAAATGAGGGAAGACCCATGTGCATCACTACTTTAACATAGCCTCAAACCAAATGACCAAGATTATCAACAAGCACTGGTGCATTTTAAATAGTGGTGCTCTAGAGTTCCCCAATCCTGTGTCCTCCAGCAGACGAGGGCAGAGCCTTCCTTACGAGACATGTTGATACACATGCACCCCTGTAAAACACCCACACACAGAATACAATCACAGGGTACAATACCACCCATCATGGGACACTACCCATGTGGGGATGCAGTGTCTGCCACCTAACTAAGGTTTCCTATAATAACAACATGACATGGGATTTGTAACACACAATGGCTGGTATAGGCAATAACTTGCCCCTGCATTTTTTACTATGTAGGATGACAACCCGCAAGATTAGAACAAAGATTTGTGGGGGCGTGGCCAACTGCTGAGGGAAATGGCCACACGGTAGCTTAGCTCAGTCGTACCACTCACAAAATATCTCAATTAAATAGATTTTTACCTAACCAAAAAGGCTGAAACGGAGCTCAACTGACCCCCCCAGCATGTTTTACCGCTGTACCAGTAACTGCCCTGATCGTGTTCCGGCGAAGATCGCTGGCCGGACCTGGAATGCTGCGGCTGGGGACGCAGAGCGCGCCTCGGAGGCCTCCGGCCATTTGAAGACGATGCCGCGTCAGCTGCAGTACACACCTTGGGCCTCCATCCCTCCCTTCAGAGGGGACTGTACACCGCCAGGTCTCCAGCCGCTTCTGCTCCGGTCAGTTCTCTGCCCCCCGCGACTCACACGACGTGCAGGCCGGTATGAGAGCACGTGCCGAGGGCCTGTGACCACCAGTGTTAACAAACACCGCAACGGCTGGTAGCTCTGCCCACGGGGGCCTGCCACGAGGTCCCTGTATTGCCACTGACTGCCCTCATTCACCTCTGTGGGCTTTCCAGCCTATATATTGAGCGACCTGCAGGCCTCCAGTCATACCACGCGGCATATACTGCGGCTGCAGTGAACAGATTGAACTCCTGTACATCGGGGAGTGTTCCCGGCCCCCGCAGCAGTCGGGGTTGGCTGCATCAGCATCACCGCCATTGACGGTAGTTATTGTGCTGATTTGGGACATTGCATTGCAGCGCAGTTTCGGCACTTGCTTCACCTGGCAGCCCCCTTGGTGAGAGAAGACTGCAGGTATCCACCGGACATCTTGTTTTCCTGCGGTGGGGACGCGTGATTAGAGGTGCGCTGGGAACTTGTTGACCTCCTGTGACACATATGCGAGGGTGGCAGACATAAGGATTGCTTGCAAGGGGGAGGGGAGCAGCGTTCTTCCATCCACACTGAACTGGACCACCGTCATTCACGCAACCGGGGCTCGTTGGAGAACGCCATTTTGAGTGGCCAACAGAGACAATTGCACCACAGTATGCTCCCTCTCCCCCCTCTTTTCTTGGTGTGTGTATCTCCTGGAAGGTGTCTTCTATTATTGTGGGACTAACTGGCGAAACCAGACAGGCCTTACGTAGGTGGCGGTGAGTAGCCAGTGCGGCTCGATCCCTCATCTAACGCACCCTACACACCGGCTACAACATGGCGAGCGGCCACAGCGGCCGGGACGTGCTCCAAACGAAATTGGAAAACTGTGTGTGACAAAAAGGCCAAGAGGAGACACAAACAAACCCCAAATCTGTGGGGGATCAGCCTGACCCCACACTACAAGACATTTTAACAGCCATAACGACTGTACGCACCTCTCTGGAGGGGCAAATTGCCTCTGAGGTCTCCCTGATCAGGGCGGACATGCGGAACATGGCCGAGCACATCACAGAAGTTGAAACCACAACCAAGGAATTCATGACTGACACTGACCTTCTCCAATGTCAAGTAGCTGAGTCAAACCAATCAAGATGTGCTCAAACGACAACTCGACGATTACGATAGTTGAATGCGCCGCAATAACAAGCAAACACTGGGAGTACAGGAACGTGCGGAGGGGCAAGCGGCGGACCTATTAATTGAAAACCTAATACTACAACATCTCTACTCAAAGGGTCTGTCCAAATACTTCTCCATCGAAAGGGCACACAGGGTGCCGGGCAGAAGATCCATACCCGGTGCACCGCCGAGGCCAATCCTGGCATGGGTGTTCAACTTCTGGGACAGGGTCATTACACTTCAAACAGTGAGAGCGGCCCCACTGATCGCCATAGACAACAGCAAGATTACCTTCTTCCCTGATTTTACGCTGCGAGTGCAGAAACAACGTCGTAGATTCCTGGAGGTGAAACGCGCACTGCGCAACCAAGAAATCAAATACGCCATGCGGTTCCTGGTAAAACTGCCCGTTGAATCCAAAGGGTAAGCATGGTTCTTCACCAGGCCTGAGGAAGCATGGGACTGGCTTGATGGCTGGCACACGGTTGGCAAGTGGAACCGTAAAACAATCACCAACACTGGGAATAAAGACAGGTCGAGCCGCCAGCCTGGGTATCCACCGGGCGGCGAATCCAGGACGAAGGGTCCAGCGTAATAGAGACTGGCGGATTGAGGGTGTGCAACAAAGGTTCCCAGTCGATATGACCTAAGCTGCTGGGTCCCTGCAGGCGCAGGCGCACTCTCTGCCGAACTGTCTAGTATCAGAACTTTTTGTGTTCCTTGGCGTCGCTGCCAACAACTCTAAGGCCGCACCTGCTTCTAGCTGAGGGGTATTTGGGTTTTCTTCATATTTGCAGTCTGTCATGTTTCAGTCTAATGTTCAAGGGGCTAATGAAAGGGGTAAATGCATTTAAACTAAATGATGCACCACAGAGTGGGGTTGGTTCACATTCCTGTTTACTTTAAGGGTGGGCGATAGGCACTCTGCAAGTTTGGGGGATGGGAGGTTCATTGCCTGTCATGCAGGGAGGCAGGGAGGGGGGAGGGGAAGGGAAGGGGTATTTTGGAGGGGAGGGGACTCGTTTAATTCGTGTTTGTTGTTGTTCTATTGTGATGGAGGTAATGCAAGACGTATCATCCACTCAGACACACTTGGAATACCGGCATCTGTTACATACACTCAAGATATGGGCGGATAACACCCCAACTCACTCACATGCACCATGTCAGATAGTGACGTGAAGAGAACACTCTGTATTGTTACATGTAACGTCAACAGGTTGGGGGACAAACTAAAGAGAGGGGTTGTGCTCCAGTACCTCAAAAGAATGGTCCCAGACATCGCTCTACTACAAGAGACGCACCTTATCTGTAACACTTGCAAAGCACTTGATCGATGGGGCAACAGGTTGGTGGCATACGCGGGTTTTACGTCTAGCTCAAGAGGGGCAGGCATTCTTATTCACAAGCAATACCCATTTATAATCACCAACCCTTGGACTGATGGCCAGGGCGATAGCTGGCGATGGGAGGGGAATCCCCTCAACATACTCTCGATCTATATCCCTCCTGCGCTGAAAACAGCCACGCTGGCTGACCTGAGTAAACTCCTACTTTATCTTCCGGTCGGCATCCTGGTGTTGGGAGGTGATTTTAACTTTGCGGTGGATGGCCAAGTGGACCGGCATCCCCCTCGAAAAGATTCACATGATACCTCCCCCCGATGGACTTTCTCTTAGCTTTTGGCCTAGTAGACATTTGGTGACATTTTAACACTGGTGCAGAATTTTACCTTTCATTCAGGCGCCCATGGCAGTCAGTCCAGAATTGACCATTTGCTCACACATGCAATCCCACCTAATTTTATAGGGGGCTTTCGGGCCGTAATCAAAGGTCAAGCACTTTCACGGATGGCGGGACACAAGAAGGAACGGATGGCACGATTAGACACCTTAGAGCGGGAGGTTAGGGAGTTGTTGCAAATAGCGGTGATGAGCAGCTCAACCATACTTTAAGTGTTAAACGCCAAGACTATTGCCAGTTAGCGACAGAAACCGCTAGGATGAAACATATCCATAAACTCGCCATAAAATATTGGTTAGGTGACACTACTGGTAAAATGCTTGCATGGATAGAGAGGCGTGAAACCGCACAAAGATGGGTACCCCTTATTGAGACGGATGTGGGTGAACTGGTGGCAGACCCACACCACATTGCTGAGGCCTTCGTCTCCCACTTCACCTCCATATCCTCCTCCACTACCCATACCACCCTACAAGACTCAAGAGACCTCCTGGTCACTATCCCGGTTGCCACCCTCCCCCAGGATGACAATGACTCCTTGGAGGGGGACCTCACAGAGGAGGAACTTGCGACTGACCCAAGCAGTATTAAGTCGGGTTAAGCCATGGGCCCCAATGGGCGCCCAATAGAACTGTTTAAGTGGAATTAGATTGTGTGGGGCCATTGGTAAATTTACCTAATGGAATGAGGTTTGCCATTGTCCTTATAGACTTTCATTCCAAGTGGCCAGAGGTAAGGTTTGTAGAAAACATAACCACCAGTTGCGTTATCGAATTTCTCATGGAGGTGTTTGGTAGGGAATGAAATTCAGAAAAACTGGTACCAGACAATTGTGTGCAATTTGTTTCAAATTAAAGGACACAGTTTCTCCGTACCCATAAGATAAAACGTGTACGCACAGCCTTAAATGATCCACAATGCAACAGTTAGTTGAATGATTTAATCGTTATCTAAAAGAAAGTATACACTTGGCTGTGGTGGGAATGATTCCATTTATGATATCTGTTTGTGAAAGATTGTGGTCATATAGAAACATGCCCCATGCTGTCACAGTAGTATCACCTTCCTTGCTTCTGAGAGGAAGACAACCCACTTCTTTGATTTGACCTTGGTGGTTCAAACTTACATTTTCAAAGCATATGATCATGAATAAGCACGACATGTTTGTTTTGAAGAAAAAGGTCAGTGACATGCAGCATATATCTAAAAGACAATGTGCAAAGGCACATAAAGTTGCACCTTGTAACAGCAAAAAGAAGAGTAAAGGCTTGAGCAAATTCTCTGAACCCATCCAAGGGATAAAAACTAATGCAAGAAGTGTTATAACGCATGATGGCAAATGTTGGAGCATGAAGAGGTTGTCTAAGTGCACCTTGGATAAAAGTGGAAAGATGTCTGGGGAATGCAAAGGTGGTATGGTACATAATTTTGTGGATGTTCCCAGTGATATAGGCAATGGAGTGTTGCTTGATGAGAATCCTCGGGTACATGACGAATGTTCTGAACTGAGTAAAACAATTTCTGAGGAAGCTATGGCTGTAGATTGTTCTGTTGTCTCTGATAGCCCGGAGGTAAGTATTGAGGACACTATAGCCAGTGGGATGAGATTTGCTCCTAGATCTAGAATTCCATCAATGAAAATATGGTTGGAGGGTTAAGTCTTCCTCATTCATTGTGTTTCAAAGGGGGATGCGTTATGTTTGTGTGCTTACTACATTATGTATACACCCTTGTTTTCTTCCCTGCTCCTTCCAACCCGTTTTTTCCTTTCCTCTGTGTTCCCCACCTGCTTACCTATTGGCCACAGGGCTTGTGCCTAGAATGTTGTTGCTCTTTCGTGCGTTACCACAGAAGCCTCCCCTCTGATTCCCTCTCCTCTTTCTCCCCTTTTTGTTTAAAAGGCCAGGTAGAATATGGCCTGGCAGATTAGGACTGGACTGTTCTCATGGAGAGCAGGGTCAAGATGGATTTGCATAAGACTGGGTCCAAACAGGAATGACATGGCGAGAAAACAAATGATGGATTTAAATCCAGTCTGTGACTAGGAGTGAATATTTGATTTGTTCCGCATTCCATTCATCATCTGTTCTTTTTGCATTTGTTGCCCTAAGTGGGAAGGGTATGCCCAGATGAGAGTCCCATGATCGCTATGACACCGGATTCAGGCTAGCCTGGCTGATGAGGGTTGATACACTGAAACCGGTCTCAGGATGCTTGTTTCTGATCCAGGGAGCCCCTGGCTTGGGAATTTGGGATGGACTGTTCTCATGGGGGGCATTGTCAAGACTGATTTGCATTTGGGTGGGTCCAACCTGGAATGGCATGGCGAGCAAAAAACAATGTATTTAACTGTGAGTGGGGGTCAATGTATGATTTGATCAGCATTCTGTCCATCATCTGTTCTTTTTGTTTTTCATATAGGGTGCATTAAATACCTCATACAATACGATATCCCGCAATGGTGTCAACATGTCTCAAGAGTCATATCATGCTGTTAATATTTCTCTTTTTGTTTTGTTCTACACATACTTAATATGTCTATCTGTTTTTGCAGAGTGACAACACATGCCGCTGGATGTCTGTTTTTAGAAATACAGTTGCAGACTGCACCAAGTGCTTAATTTGTGCCTTGGCTAAATACTGAAGATCACCTCTAGCACCTATATTTGGGGGCCAACAGGGGCATACCTTCAGTGGTGGTGTTTGAAACCCCCCCAAATAATGCATTCTTGGCTTAGTAGTTGAGTCTGGGGACCCCGACTCAGTTGAATGCCTGTGTTGCTTTTTTTCCTCATGAACAAGGTATGAAAAAAGTGACCTTTGGTGTAAAACAGCACAGAGAGAGCAAGACAGAAATACAACTGGTGGCTAAATTTCAAAATGTGCAATCATATTACCTATAATCAATACGGGCTTCCCTGATTATCCAAACTGTGTGAGCCTAGGCAAACATTTCATTTCACAGAGCCTCCTTTTTAGGTCGAACCTAGGCAGCGCATGCACTGCTCTGCGAGGAATGCTGTATACAGGTATGGACTTGAAGCGCTGCCCATTTTCCACCCATCTTTTCAATTGGCTCCTTTTACTGTCCTTTCTAAATGGTTGCTTTTGATTCATGAATAGGCTTAGTAGTCCATCCTTAGTACCGCTTTGTCTACATTTGTAACTTCCCATGAGGACTGGCCTTTTTATTTGCGTTGTTACCCGGTCTGTGAGCACTATTTTCTTTAATGATTTTCCCCTATTGCAGGCACAACATGCTTTCCTGAAAGGGTGCCCAGTTTCTCTTTTCTTGTTGTTGCCCTACCTCTGCTTGTGTGTGTTATCTTTACTTCCAGTAGAAGGTTCCTGGAAGAATCCTTAACCAGTGCTTCCTCGATGATACTCATTCTGCACACGCTTTGTGTGGTTATTTTTGACCCTAGATGACAGCGATTCAATATCTAAATTTCATGGCAGAAATATTTCCTCAGAAGTCCTTACACAGGACAGCTGACTAACTTAAAGTCGCACTTACATTCTAGCTCTTAATCCCTCCCTTGGGATCTCCTGTTTTTAATACCAAATACCTCTTTTCGGAAGGTTTTGGTGCACGTACCACATGGCTAATAGGCCGGGACAGATGTAGTGAAATGTGCAACCCACTGTGGTGAGTCACACGTCCTTGTTAACTACACATTGATCTAAGATGTACATGTGTTACAAAAATAATTTCATGTAGGAGGCTAGAAACTGTTTGTTTGATTCATACTGTATATGTATATACTGGATATGAATTTGGTGACAACATGCTTTTTTGTCTCCAATTTAGGTTGTATTGAGTACATACTGAACAGTTAATATTAGATGTTCAGTATTATACTTTTTGATTTATCCTCATGTTTTCATTTTCACGCATTTTCACTTCATTGCTGCAGG
The DNA here is from genome assembly GCF_964261635.1 of Lissotriton helveticus. Lineage (NCBI taxonomy): Eukaryota > Metazoa > Chordata > Amphibia > Caudata > Salamandridae > Lissotriton > Lissotriton helveticus. The sequence continues at coordinate 1,316,509,060 of NC_136065.1, read as the reverse complement.
GGCTGAACTATCTGACCCTGGCTGGAACATGTTGGTCTAGTGATCTACACATTTGTCTCTAATGTCGGCACTTGTGTTATCAACTCCTCGCTGTTTTTAATCCTGACACCGGGTAGCTGAATAAAGTTACAATATAGCTAACCCTGTAGCCAGTTTTAAACTCTCACTTCACAGCACTGCACTCTTTTTATACACACACACCAAGCTCACATAGGGGTTTAGTACACCCCGCCTGATTCAACAAAACATCCCTGAGCTCCTCCCACGTAGCAAGGGGGTTTTAGCCCACACAAAGACTAGGTCTTTAATGTGAGGAGGCACCCCTATGATGAAGCATGACACCTCTGGTGTGTGAGGGGAACCGTCCTGAAAAGGGAAATCCCCCGCCACGCATGGCAGAGCATATTCAAATAGTTTACTAACCTCCTCCTAATTCGGCCCTGTGGCTCTTTTCTGGTGTGATATTAGATTGGTGGGGCATTAGCTCACGCAGGTCCTTAAGTCTCCTCAAGCCCTCAAATGTAGTGATTGTCCAGCGCAGCGGCTCAGCTGCGGGCTTTACTATGTCTCTATTCTCCTTCTCTCATAAGCTGCTATCCAGCGACTATTAACTATGGCTGAACGTACAGGACTTACATATGACTATGGAGTATTATCAGAAATGCTGACAACACCCAGCATCTTAGAAACACATCTATGGCCACTTCAGATGACTTGCAGAAACGGACTAATCTCAAACGATTATACATAGGACCGACAACACACAGCGCCATTATGACTGAATACCTCCAGGGCAATTGCGCCCCAACGGGACTCATTGTGACTAACTACCCTAGATTGTTCCTAAAAGACTGGTCCCTCAACGCATGGTGGTGCACAAGGGACTGGCTTATTTTAATTATCAGCACGGCCAAGAAAGAAGTTGAGAAGGTTTTGGTTCAAATTCAGACAATGGAGGCAGAGATCAAAGTCATCATTGGTGCAACGATGTTTAAAAAGAATGTGGATGAAACCAACAAAACAACAAAAGATTACAAGGAGAACCTCCTTACCAGTAAAATCACGAAATTCAAGAAGGATTTGGCGAAATTCACAATGGAAAAAGTGTACCCCTACACTGATCCTTCCTACCAACCCCCAGAATTTCACAGGACAGGTAGAAGATATGGGTCCAACTATTCCTCTTACGATAGAGAAGACACCTCAAGTGATTCAGACACAAGCCAAGGAAGCACTAATCAAAGAGCCCAGCACCAGAATCAGAAAAGCTGGCGTGGGTCTCAGGGTGGAGCACTGAACAGCCAGTGATGGCCTCCGAACCCCTGGAGTTACCCCACTTTCCTGTTCTTTGGACAAGGTCAACCAGGCCCACTGATGAACTTCCAACAACACCCACAAGCAGGTTACAACCAGCCTTTTTTAGGGCAGGGCCGAGACTGGTCCAGAGGCCGCCGTCGCCCCCAACAACAAGTACACTGGAACTCCCCGATTACCCAGCAGAACACGGGGATCATGACCAAGACCAACCAACAAGCAGGCCCGAGCAGGGACCCAGCCCGATTGTCAATTTTAGCAAGCGGACGCTCACACCTGAAGTACTCAACCAAGGCCTGGGTTTTGTACCAACAAATGATGGTGAACCCTTCCTAATACAACAAGAGGTACACCAATTTTTCAGAAAAGTGAGACTACACTTTTTCTTCGCAGACAAAGACCCGCAGACTGACACTCAGCAGATAACCAACACGAATTTACGCCTGAAGTCAAAATTCAACACCCCGATTGACATGGTCCCATCTGAGGTAGCAACATTTGAGAAGGCTGTCCTCAAGGATCTGACCACTGGATTATCCACACCACAGAGGACCTTCAAGAACATCTCGAAAAGATAACCAGTAGCACTATGTTCCCTGACCACAGATAAAACTATTACCATCAAAGCTGCCGACAAGGACGGAGCGACTGTAATACTGGACACAGACATCTATAGGGCTGAATGTCTAAGGCAACTCAACAACAACACTGCCTATTGACGACTGAATCATGACCCTACAGAAAGTATCACAGCACCATCTTCATCCTAACCAAGAAAGCACATGTGAATGGCTGGATAACGCAGAAAGAGGCGGAATCCCTCTGTACTAAGGCACCTACAACTCCCTACTTTTATGTATTACCGAAAATACATAAGCCACAGAGGCCTCCACCAGGTAGAGACCTATTATTTCGGGGATAGGGTCCCCCCTCGAGCCACTGTCACAGTTTGTTGACTTCTTTCTCCGCCCACTGGTCAGCCAAATGCCCATGTATCTCAAAGATACAACCGATATGCTGCTCCTGCTGGATGATGTGATCTTTGACCCCCAAACCGACTATCTGGTCGCATTTGACATAGAGTCGCTGTATACTTGTATACCCCAGGGCCAAACCCTGGATACAATTGAACTGCTCCTGACAGAACATCCACCCAACACGATCACACCGATTTTATTCATAATGCTGTGCGCACGAATTGCCATGAAGGAGAACTTTTTCCAGTTCGAGGCAGAGTTATACCTACAATCTTGGGCACTTCAATGGTCAGCACCTTAGCGCCTAGTCTAGCGAACCTTTACATGCATGTGTTCGAAGAAGGTGTTGTCCTGGGAGCCCAGAACCCATTTCTCACACACATACTCCTATGGAAGAGGTATAAAGATGACATTTTTGTTATCTGGCGAGGAGATGATGTCCCCATAAACCACTTTCATAACTGGTTAAACAACAACAATGAACATCTCCGCTTCACCTGTGAGTCTAGTAAAGAGAAATTGTCCTTTTTGGACCTCCTGGTCTATCCAGCAGGGGGCACTCTGGAAACTGAACTTCATCAAATGCCAATGGCCCGCAATGCACTCCTCCTATATAAGAGTTATCACCCTAAGTCATTGCAGGACAATTTACCATATGGACAGTTTTTGCGAGTTCGCCGCAATTGCTCCACAACAGAGAAATACAACACACATGCTGATACACTCAGGAGTAACCTATTGGACAGGCACTACCCTGCAAAACTGGTCAAGAAATCAGGCAAACGGGCACTCAACACCAACCTTGAGGCTCTTCTAGATCAGCCCTCTGCCAAACCAACACCATCTCAACTTGCCTGTGTTAACACCTACAGCTCCATGTTCAATGAAGTTAAAAAATCCATATTAAATAATTGGGACATCTTGAACAAAGGACAATTGACCCTTGAAAAACCTCTTTTTGCATTCAGAAGAGGTCAAAATTTAAAAGAAACTCTAATCCACACAAGACTCTCTGTGCCAGAATTAACAAGACAAAATACACTTTGGAACTTATCTCCTGTCCAAGGGCATTACCCCTGTGGGTCATATACAGTTTGTGCCCAAACTAGTATGACCAAAAGCATTGACATAGGGACCTCCAGACCTTGGGTTTTACAAAAACACACCAATTGTAATAGTGAGTGTGTGGTCTACCTTATCACTTGCCCTTGTGGCTTGAGATATGTTGGTATGGCCATCAGGAAAATACGCACCAGGATTTTAGAACATAAAAGTACCATTAGGTGTGCAAAACAAATGACTAAGATGACTAAACACTTTTTTGACATGAAACATAGCCAAGACTCTTTGAGCTGGATGGTCCTAGACAAACCAAACCTGAATGCCAACACCCCCGATCTCATGACCAAACTCCTCAGACTAGAACAGAGATGGGTGTACAGGTTGGGAACCTCAGAAACGGGCTTCAAAGGTGAGATCCCTCGGTTGGCGCTTTCTTGATCTCCTGATCAAGCCGCCAGGACACTTCCTTAGCAATGCGCACCGCCCAGGTCGCCTGATATACACTGACCAAGGCTACAGTCCAGAATACCCCTCTTCTGGGCGTGCCCCCCAGGCCACCCCGTTCAGTGGATGCTACCATTCCCGCTCCCCCTCCCCTTTTCCATTCTCCTGAGCAACATGCCCTCAGCTCTGCCAACCCGGGGAACACACAGTGTTTGCCCCTCTTTTCAAAACATCATTCTAGACCTCCTGGAAGCGCCAGCTGCTCATATCCCCCAACTGGGCAGTTGCATCATTACCACACCCACCTGGCCATACTTTTTTATTAGGTTCCTCATGGGCACATGCACCAGCTCTGTATGAATTCTTGTACCTAACATTCTTGGCATGTGAAACCACCCCCCACCCACAATGGGCGGGTGCAACTTACCTGCCCACACTATCCCCTGGCAGTTCTAATTCCCTGAGCAACTTCTTTTTCCATGAGCCTCCAGTTCCTGGCATTAGGCGCTGGTGATTGGCTCTACCCTGACAGCATGATCAGGTTTATTTGCCAATGCACAAACGAGGCTTGGTTTACATTTTTGTTACGCCAAGCTCGAATCACAGACCCCGACCGACTGCATCAAACTATAATTCCCATGAGGCTCCCACTTCCGGGAACTACAGTCCACGAGCGACTACAACTCCTATGAGGATCCCACTTCCGGGGACGTGCCTCCTTACTCAGCTGCCCTGAGTTTCTCAATCCAGATTGGCTACTTATACAAGTACCGTACGAGCACCCATCCATCTTCCTGCCCCTGGACGTGCTGACTGGTGAGATACCGCAAACTTGTGATAAGTGCTTCAGCCCCTATGACCCACCGCGACCGGCATCAACGAGGCACTTTGGCCTTGTTTTCCGGTTAGGAGATGCTGTGTATTATTCTGGCTCTGTCCACCTTCCGCCTCTCAGCTTTACGCGGCAGTACTGGTGCGCCCACACACCAGTTTTTGCACCCAGGGCATTCACCACAGCCGCCATCATGCCAGATAGGCGAGACCGTATACTACATTGGTCTTCTCCAACTTCCACCCCGAAGGCACTTATCAGGCGCCTATCGCCACTACTGCCATGACCGCTGGGGACAAATGAAGTTGCACTACATAGGCGCTCATCTCTTAAAACGCCCGCCCACTTATATCAGGCTGCTACTACCGCAGGGTACAACCACAGCAGGCCATTGCCAGCTACATATGCTGCACAACCGAGGCGCTTACATTATACCACCCAGCCTACCTTTTTCAGGCTGCACAACTAAGGTCCCACGCGGCTGACAAGCCACCTGAGTCCCACCACGGACACTAGATGTGCCCGCATCCACGCCATCATGCTTAGATCCATGGCAATGGCACCCGATACTGACAATGGATTCAGCAGACATTTGATACCTTGTGCATACTTTGCCAGCACTCCACCTTACAGCACTACCAGGCAGATACATCACTCCCTGCCTGACAGTGACTGGTCAGCCCTTCCCCTTTTCTTTTTCCTTTCCCCACACAGGTAAATACCATCCCCAGCCCCATCTATCTTACCCTACTTGCCCTGAACCAGGTCCACCACTTGCACGCGCCTGGGGACCCAGACCTGTATACCACTCTATGTTTAGCCTTTGGCACTCGTTTGTGAACCAAGCCATTTTTGGCACTTGCCTAGGACTTTCTACTCACAATTTAAGTCTGGGCGTATAGCTAACACCTGAGACCCTAGGTGACAGCGGTTCAATATCGAAGTTTCGCCGCAGAAATGTTTCCTCAGAAGTCCTTACACAGGTCATCTGATTAACTTAAAGTCACACTTACATTCTAGCTATTAATCCCTCCCTTGGGATCACCTGTTTTTAATACCATATACCTCTTTCAGCAGGTTTTGGTGCACGTACCACATGGCTAATAGGCCAGGACAGACATAGTGAAATGTGCAACCCACTGTGGTGAGCCACACGTCCTTGTTAACTACACATTGATCTAAGATGTACATGTGTTACAAAAATGATTTCATGTAGGAGGCTAGAAACTGTTTGTTTGATTCATACTGTATATGTATATACTGGATATGCATTTGGTGACAACATGTTTTTTTGTCTCTAATTTAGGTTGTATTGAGTACATACTGAACAGTTAATATTAGATGTTCAGCATTATACTTTTTGATTTATCCTCATGTTTTCATTTTCACGCATTTTCACTTCATTGCTGCAGTGGCTGAACTAATTGACCTTGAACAATGCCGAGACACTGTTTAGGTCCTTCTGGTCGAAACATGTTGGTCTAGTGATCTACACATTTGTCTCTAATGTCGGCACTTGTGTTATCAGCTCCACACTGTTTTTAATCCTGATACCAGGTAGCTGAATAAAGTTACAATATAGCTAACCCTGTAGCCAGTTTTAAACTCTCACTTCACAGCACTGCACTCTTTTTATACACACGCCAAGCTCACATAGGGGTTTAGTACACCCCGCATGATTCAACAAAACATCCCTGAGCTCCTCCCTCGTAGAGAGGGGGTTGAAGCCCACACAAAGACTAGGTCGTTCGTTTGAGGCAGCACCCCTATGATGAAGCATGACACCTCTGGTGTGTGCCGGGAACCGTCCTGAAAAGGGAAATTCTCCACCTCGCATGACAGAGCATATTTAAACAGTTTACTAACCTCCTCCTAATTCGGACCCGTGGCTCTTTTCTGGTGTGATGATAGATTGGTGGGGAGTTAGCTCATGCAGGTTCGTAAATCTCCTCAAGCCCTCAAGTGTATTGATGATCTGTGTAAAAGTTAGCATTATCTTGGCCATTTGCAAAATGAAGAACAGCAGTACTTTTTGTCCATGCCAACAGTGAGTGGTGCCAGTGAGGCAACTGGGCTGCCCAACAGTGGCTGTGGGCTGCACTGCCCTAAAAAACTAAAATATTCGGCCGTCTTGTGCATTCCTTTTTAAATATATATCACTTGCTTCACTGTATAAAAAACGACCCCAGCAATAAAAAATAAGGAAAATGAATAGGAAAAAAATGGCCATTTGTGACATCATTTTCATCTGTAATTTTTTGTCACAATGGCCATTTCACAAAAGCAATATACCATTACGTCTGCTAGACCCTTCTGGTTTGGGGGATAAACAGGACTTGTAGGATCTCCAAGAACCCAATGTACCCAGAGGTGCACCATACAATAGTTTTTCATTGTGCACCGGGTATAGACTAATTCATAGGGAGCAGTGGGTATTTGTACATCTCTTTTTGGGTACCTGTACTGGCATATGATTTAAATGGTATTTTTCAAAATGTCTTCTCTCACACACACTGGCTTCCATTTGGAAGTCACAAATGTAGCAAATTCCAATTGGTATTAACACATTTTCTACCATTCTATGCTCCCACATGTGTGCCTATAAAATGATACCTCACTTGTGTGGGTAGGCCTAGTGCCCGAGACAAGAAACGGCCCAAAACGCAACATCACTTTTTCCACTGAAAAGGGACCCTTTTTAGGTCTTAGCTTAGCAGCGCATGCACTGCATGCGCCGTCTCAGCGAGACCTGAAGTAATCTCTATGTGTTGGCAGGCGGCCGGTAGTTTCTCCTGCCACTTGCCATTTGCCGAATGTTGCTATAGCTTTTGCTAGCTTAGTTTTGACTGGCAGGTAGTGTCAAACTGACTTCCGTGTAGTCCGGAAGCAGCAGCCACCAACTACAGTTTTAGTCCGCACTGTTCGTACTCCTTCTTTGTCTCGCACATATCTGCCTGATGTAAGTATGGCAGCGGCGCATGCGCAAGGAGCTGGTGTGCGTGAGGGACGATTTCAAGAAACAGCTAGCTGCATTCCTCGTCTGATCCACATCACCGCCCGATCTTCATTACAGACACCAGCTGCTTCAGTCACAGGTCTTCCTCCTTCTCCCATTAGGCGGCTGCACCCTCCTGGTGGTAACAACAGCCTGCCACCAGCGCTGATGTGTTCCTGGTTTCTCCACATTAGGTGAGTGCATGTAATAATGCTCATGCTGCTTTCACCTTCCGCCTGTCACAGTTTGTCATTTGGCCAGGTGCAGTTTGTTTAAACTTGCCAGTACCGCCCGCTGCTCTTCATGACCTTTTTTTTTTTTTTTACTTGTTTCAGAAAGGGATTCCACTCTGGGCAGGCGGGGTAGGCGAGCCGTGCAGCGGCTTGCTTATTCAGAGTAAGAGACACGCGTGCACTCATTGGCATTCCAAGTTCCATGTGTGCTGTTCCCACTGTCCAGCATCTGCGAGAGGGTGGGGTTACACCCAAGTGTGTCTGGGGGCTTCACTGAGCGGTGTGAGACGGGGGCAAGCGTGGCATCCAGTATACTAAAGGAGTACGACTGTGCCAGGGAAAGCGTGTGCAACCCCTAGCTCTAGTGAGAAACAGATGCAAACATAGATAGAAATGAGGAAGTCGCAGTACTATTCTGTGTGGGTGGAAATGCATAGGCAGTTTAAGAGAGATTACTAACTGCAAACTGATATGTATTGTAGCGATGGAGCAGTGTGTCTCTACTCTCATAACAACTAGGGGCGTTTTCAGTTTATAGCAGCATTCTGGGAAAAAAGTGTATTACCTTTTTTATTGTTATTATTTTGACTCCGGATTTTACAATGTCAAGCAGTATTTCCACAACCAGTAGCAGTAATACTTTCGGATTTAATATTATTGAGTGGTTCTCAATAAAGATGATTTTAGAGCACATTTCTTACCTACTCTTCATAAAATATGTTAAGGAAGGTCTTCTAATTACCGTCACAGCTTGCATTGGTGTTGCTTCTTTTAGCCCAGTTATTGGTTTATTGTATTGACTCATTAACCTCCTTCAGTTTATGTACAGTTCTTTAATTTGTTTTCTTTCGGCCATTGCCAGGTTTTAAAATCTTCTACCGTGATATTGTTCTTCTTTGCAGTGAAACTGTAAAATTGAGTATCGCACACATCGCCTTTCTGCCATACTTACAGATCGCTAAATGTAGTCTTAATTGACTGTTCGATCTGAGTAAAACAACATAAATGAACATAGAAGCTTTTGTTCGCAGTTCAGCAACACCCCCTAGCCTTAAGCTTGAGTATACATACGTCCAAACATTCAAGAACTTGTAATCGCAAAGTAAATTCTTGGTTCACCTCAAAGTTTTTCACTGTTGAGCACCCAAAAATGCAACTCGCTTTTTTTTATGGTCCTCTTCTTTGAGACTTGGAGCTTGTTGATAAAGCATCTTTTCTCCAAGAAACCGTGGAGTAAATAAGCATTGAAAATGCAACAGGTCTCGCCTTTGATTAAGTTAAAGCCATTTGCTTTGCTAATGGTATTGTATAGCAAAGCAAATGGCTTTAACTTAATAAAAGGCGAGACCTATTGCATTTTTAATGCTTGTTTGCAAAGTGGATAGCTGTGAATTTTGAGCCCTAGCTCAGTTGGCACCAAAAGAAACCTATTAAACTTGCAGATTTTTGAAAACTAGACACATGGGGTATCCAAGGTGGGGTAACTTGCCTGGCTCTCACTAGGTAATTTTACCCAGAAATCCTTTCAAATATCAAACTTTGGTAAACATACACATTTTCTTTACATTTTTGTGACTGAAAGTTCTGGAAACAGCAGGGAGCCACATATTTCCTACCACTCTGAGTTCCTACTTGTCCTCCTAAAAGCATGGAATCCCACTTGAGTGGGTAGACCATAAAACCACAACACTAAAAGGCCCTAAAACACTACATGGAGAGATAAGCAATTTGGGTAACTGTGGTTTTTGATGCTGTGCCGCTGTGCCACCTATGCAAACCTTTGAACAACAGACATTTTTGAAAACTAGACAACTAAGGGAGTTCATGGTGGTGGGCCATGCGTGGATCCCAATAGGTTTTGTTCCACACAATGCCCTGAAATCTCAAACTATGCCTGTAATCACACATTTTCCCTACATTTCTATGATGGAAACTTCAGAAATCCACAGGAATACACAAAAATTCTACCACCAAGCATTACCCTACTTGTGTAGAGAAAAACGCTGCACCACTTGTGTAGCTTGGACTTGTGCCGGTAACAGGAACGGATCAAACCGAAGTCAATGGGAGTCCCCTTGCAAATGCAACACCTGCACCACTTTCTTTTGCCACAAAGGCAAAATACCTGGTGTCAGGTGCACTTTCTACCCCCAACCGGAGCATATTTGGGGGAATCTCCCCATTTGGGAGTATTCGCCTACCGCCTACCAGGGAGGCAGAAAGTCACTGTTCCCCCTTCCCCGGAAGAGAAGGGGTTGTGGGTCGATGCCGGAGTAGGCTGCATCCTCCTTTAGATTGGTTTGGCTCCTTTTTGAAATGCTTCGTGTTTAGGGGGCTCTCTGCCCATCAGGGCGCACAATGAGGGAGAATAACCATGCCCACCCCTCTGGACTGAAATTCTATTGGGCTGCGAGGTCAGGAGAGAGCATGGGCCCATGCCAAGGGGGCAGCTCCCCCAAACAGAACCCAGTATAAATGTAGTCCGTTATGTCTAGTGTGCTTTCTGCCCCCCCGCGGGGCCAATTGAGATAACTGCCCCAATCCACCCCACCCCAAGGGGGTCAAAAAGACAGGATTCTTGTTGTGATGGGGGAATGGACAGCCCCAATCCCTAAATATATACATAGTTTTTTTAAATCCCTGGTGTCTTGTGGGCTTTTTGCCCCCTGGGAGGCAGATCGGGGGTAATTACCCCCATCTGCCCCAAAAGAGAGCAGAAAGACTATCTCTCTTGTTGGGGTGGGGGCATGTCTATGCCCTTGGTGGGCAGGCCCCACCCCTAAATGTAATCCCTGGTATCTAGTGCGCTTTCTGTCTGGGGTAATCACCCCCATCTGTCCTTTAACCCGTTCCGTGCTCGGCCAACGGGAGCACTCCCTCCCTGGTGCTGCGAACGACCATTGGCCGTCGCAGCCCGCCCACCCTTTACAACGCCCGCGGCGGAATTACTGCCACGGTTAAGGCGTTAAGGGGGGAGAGTAGAACGATTGTTACCGTAGTGTTTGGGGGAGTGGATGCATGGCAATACCCATAGTATGCCACCTCCATTCCTATATTTTTTGTTTTTTGCTTTTTACACATGATAATAATAATTCTCACTCCACTGTATTACTGTGTTCAGAGGAAGCAAATATAATTATTTGTGTTATGTACCAAGCAACTGCTTACTCGAAATGAAAATTAGGACCATGAATTAATTAATCCCAAGAGTCCCATTGTCCTGTGTGACAGCTTCAGCTAGTCCTGGCCTTTAAATCAGCTGAATGAACTTCACATCCTAGGGCACTTGTTTAATTTTTCATGTTAAAAAAATGGTTGCTCAAAACTCTCAGTATACAAATTGCTGTTGATCAAATAACGAAGACCGTCTGTCTCAAGCTATGTGCCTATAAAAGATAAATAAAACATCTTTACTAGCAAGATGCTATAAAAAAAAAAATATATATATATATATATATATATATATATATATATATATATATATATATATATATATATATATATATATATATAACAGCTGCAGCGCTGAGAATGTATTGGGTGGTAAACAATAATCGCAAATATGCAGGCAGTGATGTCGAGTTCGATAAATAGTAAACTAAATCACGTGCATGTCTGTAGCTATCTGGCGATGACTCCGGGGTGTAACTGACACTCCCATCCCTGCCTGAATCCTTACCAGAGATGAGCAGGACATGAAACAGGGAGCCCGCCAGCAGCAAGGCTGATCCCGGGCTCGACATGTCGCAGCTGCTTTCCGTCTGACACAGGAGAAAAAATCTAGGATCAGTCCTGTTAGTCTGCCACACTGCGCTGTCAGAAGGCATTCGATCGGGAGGTGGCAGCCCACACTCCTCAACACGACTGTACATGGCAAAACAGCCATGATGAAAGGGTGTCTTTCTAGTTCATAAGGAGAAATAGACTCTATCACAGAGGTTGTTTAAAGCCGCAACTAATTACAAAATGTTATTAGACACAAGGAAAACATTGATTGAAAGAAAATATTTAACATTTATATTTTGCAAAACGTTATGTTATTATATAAAGCAGTTCGCATTTTGCGAGAATTTAAATACATGGGACTCATTTTTATTATTATTTTGTACTGTTGGTGGTTTTTTGTAAGGTTTGAGCAGTTTGATAGGAAGGAGGCTCTCTTTCAAGATGGCCGTAGTAATCTCCATCGTACAGCCGATCCTTTGCTAGTCTTTCTATTTTTGTACGAGATTAGGAGGTGCCGGGTGAGGCGAAGCGCTCGTTGTCACAGCAGCGAGTACAACCCGATTTGACATGATGGAACACGTGCAACAGCAGCCTCGTTTTTTTGTCAATATATTATAGGACATCAAATTATTAATCATTCATTGCCACTTTTGGGGGCTTCTAAATGCGCTCTATTCACGACAATGAAAACAAGCATTGAAAGTGCAATAGGTCTCGCATTTGATTGAGTTAGAGCTATTGCCGTTGTAAATGGCAATGTCTTTAACCTATATATAATGGAGTGTATGTTTGTGGTGTGTAGTGGAATCATGTGGGTAGGATTGGATTTGTTGGTTGTGGAGTGGCTTTGTGTAACTGAAATATGTTGCATGGTGTGCTGTGGAATTATGTTTATAGTAGTTATGTGGTGTTGAGTGTACTGGGAATTGTGTGGAGTGGGATTGTGTGTTATGGAGTGTAATTATGTGGAATACAATTTTGTGTTGTGGGGTGGTATGTTGTGGATTTTAATTATGTGGTGTGCTGTTTTGTTGCATGAAGTGGAATTCGGTGCTGTGGATTGGGTATATTTGGTGTGTTGTTTAATTATGTTGAGTCAAATCATGTGGTTTGGTGTCGAATTATGTGGTGTGTTTTGGAAATGTGTGGAGTGGGACTGTGTGGATAATGAACACTAATTTGTCAAACGCAGCACACCACAGAAGCAACCACGTTCAACAATCATGCAGCAAGGTGACCTACGCAAAAGAGCTAGTATTGAAGAACACACACACACAAAAAGCACACATACAACTCAACTACTATAACCCTAGCACACTGATCCTCATTTTATTGGCGTGTGGATACCATAACCATGCAGCAACCCTCAATTCAGGCAGCACAGAGTAGTGCTTCAAAACACAAGGCAGAACAGCTCACAGCCATGCCGCACACAGCTGAAAAACCGTAAGCACAAAAGGACCAGTAATATAACATAATACAATGCATTTCATTATGATTGATTGATTAATAGTTTATATAGTGCTCAAAAGCCCAGAGGCATCTTGGCGCTGCTTTCAGGGAACAGCCATCACACCACAACTTTTACCACGCGTTGCTATTACATTGCATGCGTTACAATGCATGCGATGTTACAATGCGTAGTAAAAACTGCGCATACCATTACATCGCATACGCTTTTACAACGCATCCGATGTAATGGTTATCCACTTCGTTTTGCGGAAACTGAGGCTGTTTCCTCACAACGACGTGCACCGCCCCCTGGAAGCAGGAAGCAGGAACCGGGAGCAGAGACAGGGATGCTGGAGAGGAGCCACGAGGAAAGAGAGGTCAGGGGGTTTGCGCTCTTGTGGTGGGGGTTACTTTTGTAGGGTTTAGGGTAGCGTCAAGGTATTATTGTATTGTTTGTGTTGTGTCTGGTTGTATTTTACTTTTTAGTGTGTTTGTGTAGTGTTTTAGGGCTGTGTCAGTGTTTTAGGGTTTAGTGTAGTGTTGTAGTGTTTGTGTAGTGTACTGTTTTAGGGTAGTGTCAGTTTTTTAGGGTTTGTGTAGTGTTGCAGTGTTTGTGTAGTGTATTAGGGTAGTGTCATTGTTTTAGGGCTTAGTGTAGTGTTTGTGTAGTGTTGTGTTTTAGGGTAGTGTCAGTGTTTTAGGGTTTAGGGTAGTGTTGCAGTGTTTGTGTAGTGTTTTAGGGTAGTGTCAGTGTTTTAGGGTTTATTGTAGTGTTGTAGTGTTTGTGTAGTGTAATGTTTTAGGGTAGAGTTGTAGTGTTTGTGTAGTCTTTTAGGGTTTAGTGTAGTGTTGTAGTGTTTGTGTAATGTTTTAGGGTGTAGGGTAGCGTTGTAGTGTTTGTGTAGAGTAGTGTTTTAGGGTTTAGGGTAGTTTTGTAGTGTTTGTGTAGTGTAGTGTTTTATGGTTAAGGGTAGTGTTGTAGTGTTTTGTAGTGTAGTGTTTTAGGGTTTAGGGTAGTGTTGTGGTGTAAGTAGTGTAGTGTTTTAGTGTTTTGGGTAGTATTTGTGTAGTGTTTTAGGGTAGTGCTGTAGGGTTTGTGTAGTATAGTGTTTTAGGGGTAAGGATAGTGTTGTAGTGTTTGTGTAGTGTTTTAGGGTTTAGGGTAGTGTTGTGGTGTTTGTGTAGTGTTTTTTGGTTTAGGTTAGTGTTGTAGTGTTTGTATAGTGTAGTGTATTAGGGTTTAGGGTAGTGTTGTAGTGTGTGTGTAGTGTAGTGTTTTAAAGGATAGTGTTGGGGGGATGTCATGCAGGGTAGTGTAGTGTTATTGTAGGGGTAGGAATGGGGGTCGGCGGAGGGTTGTGTAGGGGTAGGGTAGTCACTTACCTTGCAAACTTTAACCACAAGTATAGCTTTACCATGCATGCCTTTGCGTTGTAATGGCATGCGTGGTAAAGGCATAGTCGTGGTAATACTTTGTGTTGTAATGGCATGTCGCCATTGATATCGCGTAGTAATACCCGCGTTGTAATGGTATGCGTGGTATTAGTATACGATGTAATGACATACATTCGCTGCTTTCACACAAGAGATCAATATATTACGTCCATATAGGGGAAACTAGTTGCTAAAGAGCCACGTCTTTAATGCTTTCCTAAAAGACATAAGATTGGGACTGTCTCTTAAAACAGGGACTAATTTTGAAGATGAAACCTCTCATTGTTCCCAGTTCTTGAATTGGAAATCTGGAAGTGCAGGTTCTCCCCTTTTCCCTTCACACAGGCACAGACAGCAGAGGGGTTTGTATTCAATGACTGCTCAAGAGGGAGGCACGGCGTCGCAAGAGGAAAGCACAGTGGCGAGAGAGGGAGGCATGGCGGCGCAAGACAGAGGCACGGTGGCGCAAGAGGGAGGCAGGGCGGTACAAGAGGGAGTCACAGAGCCACATGAAGTAGCACGGTGACTCTAAGAAAGATGGTGAATTGCATCCATACCTGCCTATCAGTTAACGGGTCATATTGGCGCCCAACCCCCAAAAAAAGACCATGTACAATGGGCAAAGTTATAGTCCCCGCCCTGCAAAGTTTATGTGAAATAATGTCCAATGTAAAATCATCTATGTGCTTACAGTCCAGGATGCTAGAGCAGTAAAACAATGTAGTCAAAGTTCAATGCTATTTTTTTTTAAAACAGCATTTAAAGCACTACTTTTTAAAAAATACTTAAAAATGTATACATATTTTTCAAAACAATGCTTCTAAATTTGTGCCAGCTCAGCTGATTGGTCAGGGGGAGTGCTGTAAGGGAGAGTTATAAAGGGATAGCAAAAGGGTATGATTTTCAAAGCCCATAGGGAATTTTGTTGGAAGCAAGAGAGCAAAAACTGCAGCCAGCACAGCTCGCCATCAAATGTAACATGTAATCAGTAGTTTGGTGCGTGTCTTTTGTTTGGTTCGGTGAAAACGTTACCAGCTGTTTTGGAAGAATTTAAAATTAAAGGAAAACATTATATAGAATCTGTTGTCCATTGACTTATTTTCTTAATCTTGTAATGCAATTGCCTGCAGCTGGGTAAAATGGTCCAATCCGCCCATCATCTTGGGTCTATGGATGCAGTTTCGAGATTTCGCAATGGTCTGGTGGCATATTGGACTTCAAATGACGTTACACAGTAAAACAGAGCACACTCCCGAACCCTGTTTGTCTGGACACAAAGCCAGTGTGCCTAAACACACTCCCCTTACGGTCCTCCAGCTGAATGTCAGGTCCCTTGTAAAACATCACATGGAAGTTAACTCTCTCCTTATCGACGAGAATCCGGATATTCTCTTCCTATGCGAGACCTGGCTCCAGGACGATCTGACCAGCATCCCATGCCTTACGCTGCCGGAAGGTTTCTCTATGAAGTCTATCAACAGAGACACCAGGGGAGGGGGCATAGCTGTCATATACCGATCGCTATTCACCTGCTCTTTCACGAAGGAAGGCATTGAGGGATGTGAAAGTGCCCGGTTCAAAATCACAACGGGCCCCCATTTCTCCCTCTCCTGGCTTTACATCTATCGACCTCCGGGTCCCTCCTCTAAGTTCATTGAGGAACTTCTAGAGGCGGCCCATGCTCTAGTGGTGACCTCACCTAACTTCACTATCCTGGGAGATCTTAATCTCCATTTCGACTCTACCCTAGACCCCACTGTTAAAAATCTTCTGCCGGATTTTGCCGCCTTACAGTTAACTCCACTTATCCACACTACCACACACTCCGCTGGTCACCTACTAGACCCTGTCTTCACCAACATCTCGGAGGCCAGGGCTGACCCACCCAAACCCATGGGATGGACCGACCACTTTCTTATCAGATTTACGACAATGGTAAGAGAACTGCCCAAGAAAGAAGTGTCCACCTCTCGTCTTAAGAGACCATGGCATATACTGCAAACCGATGACCTTCTCACCACTTTGGGAGAATTTCGTTATAATGCCACTGAGGACATTAACTCGTCCTACGCGGCATTCCAGGACTGGATTACTAAAGGACTTGATACCCTCATACCAGCTAAATGGACAAAAGGACGTAGTTCCCCCAGTAACCCATGGTATAATGAAAATCTAAAAACTATGCGGAAAGAGTGTAAAGTAGCGGAGCGTAATTGGAGAAAGGAGTACAAGGACAGGGACAAAGCTCTTTACCTGTCCAAATTGAAACTCTACCACAAAGCCATACGCGCTGCGCGCGCGTCCTTCTACGCTAAAGAAATCAACTTAAGCACTAATCCTACTAAAACTATTTTTAAACTGGTGCAAAAACTTCAAAACTGCGGCAATACAGCCTCCTGTATTACCTCCACTCAGCAGTGTGAAGATCTCGCCGCTTTCTTTATAGATAAGGTGAGGAAAATCTATAGTGCCTTCTCTCAGGACTCTTCCGATCCTACTAATCCTTCTAATCCATCTATCATTGGCACTAGGATGTCACGCTTACCTGCGATTTCCTATGATGATTTATCCAAACTCTGTAGAAAGGTTACGTCCGGCTCCCCTACAGACCCCATGAGACCGGCCCAATTTCTTGAGTCCTTAGAGTTTTGTCTTCCTTCCCTGGCCACTCTACTCAATCTCTCCTTCTCCTCGGCTGTAGTCCCAACCTGCTGGAAACAGGCATGGGTTACCCCTATTATTAAAAAGCCCACTCTAGATCCCACAAAGTTGGAAAATTTTAGACCCATCTCGCTGCTCCCCTGGGTGTCCAAGTTAGCAGAAGCCCACGTAAATAATGTCTTGTCCCACCACATGGCCCTGAATAACATCTTGGACCCTTCCCAGAATGGGTTCAGGCCTGGTCATAGCACCGAGTCTGCCCTTCTATCTACTACCGAACACCTCCGAAAGATACTAGACGCCGGTCAGAGTGCTGCGCTGATTTTGCTTGACCTCAGCGCAGCCTTTGACACGGTGTCCCATAACATCCTGCTAAGACGCCTTGAGGCTATAGGGATTTGTGATCTCGCCCTTGACTGGTTCCGTTCTTTCTTGAAGGACAGATCCTTTTGGGTCTTAGCTCCTCCGTTTATTTCCCGGTCTCACTCCATCGGACAAGGGGTTCCCCAGGGCTCTGCACTCAGCCCATCCCTTTTTAATCTTTATGTTCAGCCTCTCTCGGCAGTAGCCAAGAAGTGGGACCTCACGCTGGTGTCGTACGCTGACGACACACAGCTGGTCATCACTCTCACTGAGGGCCCCTCAAACTCAGCTACGAGATTTAGGGATGGCCTGGCGGCAGTTGCCCAGTGGATGACGGACAACTGCCTACAGCTGAACGCAGGAAAGACGGAGGTGCTGCTCCTCGGAAAGAACTCCAGTCCCTGGAGTGATCACTGGTGGCCTTCTGTGCTGGGCCCCATCCCGTCCCCTAAAACCCTGGTGAAAAACTTGGGTGTATTGCTGGACTCATCGCTCAGCTTTCAGGCCCACACAAAGAAAGTGGCCGCTACTTGTGTGGGCCTGCTGAGGAGCCTCAATCCAATACTCGGATTCTTAGACTCAAAAACACGCCAACTGATAATCCAATCCACTATTTTATCCAGGCTGGATTACGCCAGTGTCCTATTCCTGGGCGCTAACAAAGCAGAAACAGCACGCCTGCAACGGGTACAAAACTCAGCAGCAAGGGCTGTGGTGGGCCTCCCCCGTAGGTGCTCTGCCAGAGCTACTATCCAAAGACTACACTGGCTTCCCATAGAATCCAGAATTAAATTTAAGACCCTCACCATTGCTTTTAAAATTCTCAAATCTGAATACCCTGAACTTTTACGCCCTCTCTTAGTACCCTACACCCCTCAGCGCAATTTGCGCTCCCTAGGCCAACATCTTGTGACTGTCCCTCGAACGAAACTTTGTCGTGTTGGGGGCCGTTCCTTTAGAGTTGTGGGGGCCAAACTCTGGAACTCCCTGCCACTGAACATTCGTTCTATTAACAATTTGTCCGCCTTCAGGAAGGCAATTAAAACCCACTTGTTCCCACTGTGTTAGGCCCCCTGTTTTTACCTCCCCACCCCTCTCAGCAGGTTGTCAAGGTTCTTTAGCGCCGGGACGCCTCATTGCTGGGGCAGCTGTTCGCGCTCAATCAAACTCATAACATAACATAACATAACATAACATCACAAACAGCATCATCAATGATATCCCTCATGACGCCATACAGCATTATCTATAGCTACACCATTCAGAGTCTTTCCAGCACCAGCCTCATATTTGACAGAACCAAATATTATCAACTTTCAGCATATTTCTAAGTGAAGGAGATAGTACAAGAGTTGTGAGAGTGTGAGGAACACCTCATGTATTCGAGCAGGCAGCTCAGCACATTTAAGGCAGACGTATTAGTTTTGGCACCTGCTGCTCAGAAACGCACACCCACCGGGAACCATTAATCAATTAAAGTGGATGCAGTGACATCACAAAGCCTGTTACTGATGTTGATTGCTTCTAGGGGATGCATTTAAACAATATGTGCCATATAATTTCCGCTTGCTTGTCTTTAATAAAATGTAGATT
This sequence comes from Lissotriton helveticus, assembly GCF_964261635.1. Lineage (NCBI taxonomy): Eukaryota > Metazoa > Chordata > Amphibia > Caudata > Salamandridae > Lissotriton > Lissotriton helveticus. The sequence goes on along the minus strand of NC_136065.1, from coordinate 1,316,489,974 downwards.
TCTTTGGTGCAAACTATGACATCCTTATGCATTTCTGTGTGTATGTACATGGTATTTGTGTGGTACAAATCTTGCCAAAGGGCATTAGAGCACTACATGTGGTCAAAGACAAGCAAAAGATCAACAAGTAACAGGAAAGGAACCTGGGTTGTGGACAGTTAATGCATTATGATGTATCGTGCTTTAAAGGGTACAGTCTTCAACTCTTTCCTAAACTGAAGCAGCATTGAGGCGGTCCAGATGAATATGGGGATGTTTTTCCAAATCCTTGATAAATAGATGGAAAAGAGCTGCTGTCTTGTTTCCTCATCCTTATACTTCTACGTCTTCAGTTTGATGGTGTCCTGGATGCAGGTGTGCCAATATCCAATAGAGATGGTGGGCTTGTCTGCAAGATAAGCAGTGGATGCTAGTCATAATAGCTTTGTAAATGATGCAGCTCATTTTGAAGATGGTGTGGACTGGCTAGGTGAGCCAAGGAAGTTTCATCAGGATAGGAGTGATATGATCATATTTCTTAAAGACCTGGATGAGATGTGCAGCAGCATGTAGAATGCCCCTAAAGTGTGCCAGTGTGAAGTCCGGGAGGCCATGAAGGAGAGTTTTGTTACCATCCAGATGTTAGAGTGTGAGGACTTGAACAGCAGTTCCAAAAATTGCTTTCTCGAAGAAATAGTTTCTTTAGAAGAGGGAATTGGTGCTAGGCTGTCCGTGTTTTGGCAATGTTTTCCTTTTGAGCGAGATTAGTGTCCAATGTGAATCTAAGTGACTTTGCATTCAGTGAACACTGTGGTACGAAGCTGTCAATGTCATGTAATTGAGGAAGGTTTCAACTGTATCTTGTTTGTGGTTCTTGGCCAATATTCGGAATTCTGTCCTATTGTATTTTAACACTTATCATATTATAAGAATGGAGCATTGGCAAATCGAATAGATCTGGCTTTAATGTGCTAACACACGCATACATTATTGTTGCATGCTATGTTTGCAAGTTTTCACACATTAAAGCTAGCTGCATTGGCATTGTCGATGCTTGTTATTAAGCAGAGATGGGCTTATTTTATTAACCAGAACTTGAGTTATTTTGGGAGGAGGTGTTGTTATTCAGTTCTTTGTTTGTGTGGGTGTCTCGTCATATGCAATCAATCATATTTTAGAATGTAGGCTTTTCCAAAACATATTATAGTGGTAATTTAGGTCAGCATCCAGAACAATGTTTATTTTCTGCTTATATATGTCAAACTTGATAAACAGGTTCTTATATTAATTGTTGTCACAAAATATTAGTTTTCAAATTCCTATTATGAAAACATGCAATGCGTTTAGTGTCGACAGTATTTCTAAGGATATTGTCTTCCATTTATATGGGTCTCGATTAAAAGGTCTATTGGAAGAGTACCTGTCTGTCTGGTTGTATGTCTTGTGCTTGGCTTCTCAAACTCACTTCGAATCATTGTCTCGCCATAGGAGTGTGCTAGTGCTTCAGTAGGTCATCTATGCCTGTGTGCATTTCTAAATTGAGGTGGCATGGTGAGCAAAAGAATGATGGATTTGACCCAGATCTCTTGACTGGGGGTGAATGTTTTGATTTGTTCTGCATTTCATCCATCAGTTGTGTGTCTTTTACTTTGTGTGCATTTGCTGGCATCAGTACCCTTTAAATATTATTATTATATACATATATATAAAGTGCAGCTATCACCCAGAGGGCATCTTGGCGCTGGTAGTTCATCAGTAAAGAAGAGAGATTATTATTTGCTAGAGTTGATATGTCCTTTCTGTTAGTCTTCTATTTCCAGGAGTTGAGCCAGGTTCTCAGAGTCTTCCTGAAGCTCAACAAATTAGTGTTAGTTCTAAGGGAGAGAGAAGGGTTGTTCAAAGTTGTGCACATTGTAACTAGAGTACCTGGAAGGTTCTACCTCCCATTTGTGTTTTTTTGAAGAGGGCGATGGACAAGAAGGCCGCATGGGCTGATCTTAAGGTTCATGAAGGCTTATACGGCTCAATTATTTGCTGAAGAGCTTAGGGTCCTGTGCCATTTACTGACCTGTGTGTAAAGCACAGCACCTTAAAGATGCCCTTTTCCTTTACTGGCAGCCAGTGGAGTTTCTGTAGTTTTTTTGATGCTGAGTACCTTCTTCCCTTATTTAGTGCTAATTTGTTGGCCAGCACCTGAATCCTCTGGAGCTGTTTTATGAGATATTCAGGGCTGCCTAGTAGCAAAGACTTACAGTAGGCCAGTCTGCTTAAAATTGCAGTCTGTACAACAAGTGTCCTATAGGGCTGATGGAGCAGTGGGACTATTTTTTTCAAGTTTCTGAGGAGTCCGTGACAGGCTGCTACTGTTTTATTGATGTGCGTTTTTTTTTTAAACTTTATTGTCAATTTGGATTCCCAAATTACGTGCTGTCTTTGTTGTATCTAAATCTGAATTATTGGTCCACGGCCAGAAGTTCGCAGGAAGTCGCAGTTGTATGTTTGCTGGTGAGCAGCACACAAATTCTCTCTTATTCGCTCTGTCTTTCCATAATCTTGTTGAAAGTGGGTCCTAGTGGGGGCCTGAAGAGATCGATGCAACAAGATCTCTGAATTATGTCCCTTCTAGCAGAGCAGCCACCTCTAAACTTGCCACCCTGAACCCATTAACCTTAAATATGTCTGAGAAGTTAATTGGTGGTGTTTATATGACAAGAAGGAAGAGGAAGCTTGACATAACTATTCTACCTCTTGTTCTGTTAGACAGCACACTAACACCTACTTCATTGAAGTGCACTTTGTGAAAACAGTGAATGAAACAAGCATTGGCAAATGCAATAGGTTTTGCCTATGGGATTAATAATAAGTTGTTATTTTTGTAAGTTTTAGCTTGGTGAGCAAAGTTTAAGAAACTCTGTAAAAGTGTTATGACTTGTTTTTTGAGAAAGCCAATATACTATGTAGTAACTGGTGATACTATTGTATTGTATTGTAATCGCATTTATATAGCGCTTACTACCGCTGATGAGGCGTCCAAGCGCTTTTCCGGCGAGTTGCATGCTACCCTGGAACCAATAAAGGATTATTGGTGAATTAGTATAGTGAAATGTGAAAGTAATTTGAGTGGTGGATATATTAGTCAGTTATTTGGATTCAGAAGGATAGTGAAGGGATAGAAGAGAGAAAAAGGTTTGCATTTATATAGCACTTGCTACCCCTGATGGGGTGTACCTTCTGATTGGAGCTCTATAAAACTGACCCTAAATAAAATTGTGAGAAGAAGTTTATTAAATACGGATGCAATTAGCTAACCTGTAAGCTTGTATGAAGTAACTGATTATAATATAAAGTGCTCCTGTACCTTCAGGTCATATTGGCGTTATATAAAAGTGCCCAAACAATGAATTAAATAAAAAAGATGTTACATAGCATGTTTTTTATTGAATTAATTGTAATTTGTTTTCTCACTGACTAAGGGATCGCAAATGGTTCTGTTTTTTTGTACGTTGCACTACAGTTTGATACTTTATATGCACAGTACTGATGCTTTACCTATTGTTTGCACTATTAATATATTTTTTATCAGGAACAGTGGATGTTCTGCAGGGGTGGCTCCTCAATTAGGGCGGAGGAGCGTCACCTCACTGCTTCTTGCAGTGCAAGAAGCAGAAACATAAAATGGTAATAACGTTTTGTTAAATACCATTTTATGTTTGGTTGAGGGTGGGCGTGGCTGCTATGAGAGCAGAGCAGGGCAGGGGAGGAATGGTGTGCCTGCCCACTCCTGAGCGTGCAAAGACTGTTTGGTCGGCCCCCTGGGGTCACCCAAACCAGTCATGCGCACTCTGCCTTTTCTCCATGTAGGCTGCATATATATGTTCTGCTGCTTACTTTTGCTCCGTGATACAACTGGAATTATGTACCTGGCATTTAACGGAGAAAGTTCTCACTCCTGTAAAAGCCGGCATTGAATGATTTTTTTGGGAGGGGTGAGGGGTGAGAACACGTGATTGTTTCCCAAGTGATCTTAATATAGAAAAATTACTCAACGAGCGAACAATAAATAGCAGGTAGGGATGCTTGCATTTTTCCCCTCGGTTCAGTTTAAATGCAATTACATATTAAACATTAAGGTGGCTGTTTTTCAGGTGAATTAATGTTGTTCTTATTGTAATTAGTCTCACTTTTGAAGCATAGCTTTAGTACTAGTTTTGGCATCTGCGGCTGCCCGTGGCGCACGCAGTGGGCCCTGTAAGAGGGTGGCCTCCTTAGTGCCACATTAGGCACCTCCCTTGGCCCTTTTGCAGGTTCCCCCTAATATGGGAGTCCCTCCTACGTCTGGCACCTCTGTAGCGTCATTTCCGGTGCGCAGTGGGCTGAGGACAGGTACTTATACCTGCCCCACCCACTCGCCACCCTCTTTGTCCCACACTGGACAGGCTGTCATTCCTGAGAAGATAGCGCATGCTATGTAAACCTGTAAGCCTTTGTAGCAATGAGCTGCTAATTTAACATTGAATCATTTTCGACTTGTGAAGCAGATCGCTGTGGTTTAAATCCGTAATCAAAAAGGTCAGATTTTTATTAAACAGCCGAATAATGAAGTGCCTCATTTTATCTCGTTGTCAGGAATGAGAATTGTTACATCTGATAAAATAAGTTTCATGATCTCAGTGGATTAACTACACTCTAAACCCATGTTTGCACACAGCCACTTGATAGCAATCAAGTCTTCAGTATTTTCAGCCCTATTTTAAAATTTTCGTATTCTATTTTTAGACACAATTGACTCTGCGAAAAAGTGATCGTATGGAGTACGGGCATGAAATTAAAATAAGCAGGCTTGAAATGCTTGCAGCCACAGGGAGATTATGTAAACAGCAGGCAAATGTACAAAAAAAAGTTCTGCAAGCGGATTAGCACAGAGAACGAACAGGCTACAGCCAAAAGAAATGGAGGAAAAGGAAGTGGCAAGCATGCAAACCAATGAAAAGCTAGGGTGGGATGTTGGCCCCTTTTAAGATTTATATTGAATACAATAGATTTTAGAAGCACGGAGCAAGCGCTGTGCAGGCGAAACCTAGAAATAAACTTCTAAAAATCGCCTTAACAGGTCAAAACACTCGATCCTTTGCCCGTAGCTGTGCCTCTCTTTCCACCTCCCATACCCCTTCCTATCTGTTATGTTATTTTAAGGTACTGACGGTTTTGTAAAGTTCTCTTTTACCGAAAGGTTTCATGGTGCTGGAAATCATAAGAAAATACCTGAACAAAGAGGTAAAGAAGAATTAATTACGGAAGGGAAACTTTTTCACTTTCATCCTAAAGGAAAGATAAGAAGAGATTAATTTAAGGTCAGGAGGCAACCCATTCCAATCGTTAGGGGCACACACTGAGAAAATGTCCCCTCAGAGGAGGCTTCCTTTACCCCTTGCTCGCTGCGATAATTCTCCCGCTGTGCGGGACAATTAATAAGCGTCCTCCGCACACGCCCACCGTGACGTATGATGGCCGGGGGCCGTCCTTAGCACCGAAGGGGTTAAAGCGAGGAGGAGCCTGCATCAAAGTATTTGTTTGTTCAACTTTATTTTAGGAAAATTCACTGAAAACCCCAAAAATATTTGCGGACCATGAAAATTGCTTAAAAAATAATGTTCTTTCTCAGTAGAGGCCAGTGAAGCATTTTCAGTAAAGGCTGCCTGAAATGACACGAAAGGATAGCAAGACAACTCTGGACACTTGATTTTGAACCATCTGACATCTGTTCATGTGGTTCTCTGCATGAGCTATATAGAGGGGGGCCTAGTCACAAAAGTTCCCACATTTACTCACTTGTAAATCTACTATGAGAAAAAGGTATGAATCTACATGTGTTTGCTATTTAACATTTTCACTTAAACTTTACTTAAAAATGAAAACGTGTAGACTTACATGTCTCAAGGTAGTGCCTCCAACAACACGATGTATAAGTATAATGTTAATACCTGTAACTTTGCTTATATAGCTGGAGATCTCTGCCACTGTGTAGGAGAGATTTCCCAATGGGAAAGTACAAGGAAAACTATTAAAGCCTATTATCCTTTATAAAATATATATATATATATATATTTAATATAAAATATAAATCTATAATCATTTGAAATATATATTAGAAGCTGAGAAGTAAAAAAATAACTATATTACAGCACATTAACTGATTAAGTTAAATGTCTACTAAATTATAAAGTAATTTAAATATATTTATTTCATAAAAAATATTTTCAAAAGAAAAATGTGAAAATATTCTCACTCTCCGTAACATTTTAATTTTGATCTAATATAATTTACAATTATTTGTGTTATGTTTTAGAAAAAAATCTGATAGTTTAATTCAAGTTTACTATATTTTTTAAATAATACATATTAATATAGTTATTTTATAATATATTTCTTCTTATTAAATTGCATACATATGTATGTGTATATATATATATATATATATATATACACATATTAAATACGTCCTGGCGGTCACCAGTAGGTAGTTATAGTTAGGACCTTGTTTCTATTCAAAAAGTGTTTTTTCTTTTGCCAACATCTTTGGCGCCGTTTGACGAATCTTTGCGACATTTTGAAATCTGGCCCGCTCCGGTCAACTCCTGTATTGAAAGTTTCAGGGTAATTCTTCAAGCGAGGGCTGAGAACAAAGGGGCACTCAAAATGTGTTTTCTCCATGTTAATTTCCATAGGAAACTTTTGCTGCAGCTACAGTCTGAACTGCTTAACAAATTAAACACCAAATGTGGCAGAAAGGTAGCTCTTGGTCCAGAGTGCACTCTTTGCTTTAAATTGTGTAAATCTGTTCAGTAGTTTTTGAAATATTAAAGGAAAAAGAAATATCAATATCTGAGCGGAGCCTTACCACACATCTCATCGTGAGATCTGATTGGCTGTCAGCACTTCATCCAAGAAATGTTGGCAGCCATCTTGGACTGTTCCCATGAGGCACAGGGTCAGACTGATTTGCAAATGGCCATGTCTCAACTGGGGTGGCAGAGTGTGCTAAAGAACGGTGATGGATTAAACCCAGGTCTGTTGACTGGGTGTGAGTGTTTGATTGATTCAGATGCTCCGTCCATCACCACCCCCTTTTGTACCGCTTTGTTCGCCATAAGTTGGCAGGGTATGCTCAGACGTGAGTCCCTTGCTCACTTTGCAACTGGATTCAAGCAAGCCTGGCTGAAGACGGCTGAAATGCCAGAAACCGGTTCTAGGAAGCTTGTTTCCAGTCCAGGGAAGGCATGGCTTGGCAGTTCGGGTTGGACTGTTCCCATGAGGCACAGGGTCAGACTGATTTGCATATGGCCATGTCTGAATTGGGGTGGCAGAGTGGGCTAAAGAACGGTAATGGATTAAACCCAGATCTGTTGACTGGGTGTGAGTGTTTGATTGATTCAGATGCTCCGTCCATCACCACCCCCTTTTGTACCACTTTGATTATTTCAGGGCTTTTTGTAGGTGCAATGAAGTGTTCTCATGATAGATGTTTTTGTAATATTTTTCTGATACAGCCCTTATTAGTGTAGGGCCAAATGTATTCTGAACTGGGAAGAATGAAAGCCGCAAGCAACACAAATGCCTCTTACCATATGCAGATGCGTATAGAAGCCATTTTAACCCATTGCACTACTACCTTTCTGGCATTTGAAGCGGAGTCCTCACTATTAAACTAACTCTGCCTCATCTCTGCAAGCATTTCAGAGGCTCTAGTGTATTGTGCTATCTTTCTAAGTGCACAGACAAATCAATTTTAGGGAGACGTATGGCTGCACTCGCAGTTTGAAAACATGTTTTGAACACGCGTAAAAAAGGTGAGTTTGATCTCATCTACACACATTATTCATGCCATGCTATATTGTGTATTTTGAAGAGGGTTTGTGTGGTTTCTTTTGCTCACAGCACTTTTCACCTACCTTTGTGTTCAAGTCGGCCAGGTGGCTCAGTGGACTAAGGTGCGCACAAGTTTATCCTTTCCTCATAGATTCCTATCGCAGGTCGTAGGTCGATCAAACCGCAACATTGGATGCACACATAGAATCTGTTATTAGTGCTGAAGGCCCACTTTAATAACTATGCCATGCAATAACTTGATGCTGTGGCTTGTAACTGTACAAATATATACAAGAACAATAATTGTACAGAGGCCTGTATCATGTTACCTGGTGAGGAGGGACTTAAGGAGGGTGGAAGATGGAAGGGAATGGTTTTGGGAGGTGGGTGGTCAGAAACAAAGTCCATACCAGGTGCGCCTTTGAATTTCCTTCATTTCCCGCTTCCTGCCCTGATTTTGCACCTGTAAATAGTTGCTATAAAAATGCTCTATCAAAACAAAATCTGTCCAATCTTGAGTTTTGAGTTACAGAGGCCTGCCATAAAAGTATCTGTACACGGGGACTCTCTGTGGGGCTCCCAGTGGGAATGCATTGAGAAGCCAACCATTGCCCCTAGTTGACAGCAGCAAACTCATCAGGAGGGGCAGACACTGGGAAAGGTATCTGCGTGATAAAACAGCCCAAGTGGTTCATGCGCTGGATGCAGATGTGTGTGCAGGTTATGTGTTTGGAGTGACCAGAGTGCCTGCTGTAAAAGTCTGTGTATGTTTTAGGAGGTGTGATCTATGTGTAAACTGCAAATTATATTTTTAAGCACTGCAGCTCGAGGTATTTGTGTGTCCCTGCTTTAATGTGTATACTTCTTGCAGGGACAGAAGGGATGCGAACATGGTGACAGAGCACAGACACTTAGGTGCACATGCATCAATTGAAATTGCATTCGCAAATGGTACGAATCGCAAAATTCAGCAGTTTGCGAATGCAATTCCAATTTTGGGATGCATTAACATTTTTGTAATTTTCGCAATTTAAGAAATCGCAAAATTGCGATTTCTTAAATTGCGATTTCTTAAATTGCGATTGCATTTAAGGAATCTCAAATTGAGATTCCTTAAATGCAATGCATCAAACTTTAAAAATTTGAGAATTCGCAAATAACGGGAGCAAATTACCATGAAGTTGACCTTCATGGTAATTTGCGAAAACGTTGAAAAATGCACTAAAGGGCATTTTTCAAAGTTCCATTTTACACACACACATGCCCTTGGGGCATGTGAGTGTGCAAAATGTACTTCTAAGCAGATTTCAGGGGTGCAACAGGGTGTCCTTTGGACACCCCTGCACCCTTGAAATTGCATTCTTAATTTGCGAATTTCTAATGGTGAATTGCAAATTAGGAATGTCTTTCCATTCATTCCTATGATCCTCTAGGCCGATAGGAATGGATGGGGAGATATGCCTTAATTGCGATTCTCAATTAGAGAATCGCAATTAAGGAATTTTTAGAAATCGCTATTTTTTTAGCAATTTCTTGATGCATTGCAGTTTGCAATTCCTTAATTGCGATTCCTTATTTTTCGCAATTAAGGAATCGCAAAATGCAATATTGATGCATGTGCCCCTTAGTGAGCTTGCTGGAAAAAGACTATGTGTAAACTAAAGTTTACAGGTTTGATTACCTGATGTTAATGGAGTGGCTTTATGAGCTATCCTTGAAGATCTGTGTATTCATCCCGCAGGACAAGAGTTTGAACCGAGAAAGATAGCATGGTGGTTGGGGTGCCTGTTGTAATCATCTGAGTACACAGAATGGGGGTTTGCTCTGACTGCTTCTGTGGCCAATGCAGCCTGGAACGTATGGCGTTCAACACTACACATGGCTCAGGTGCTTTGCAGCAGTTTAAATATCTTAGAGTTTATGGTTGCTCAAATTGGTGTATTTTCTGATATTTATATGTTCCTCTAGTATTTATTGCTTGATTTTGCTTGTGAGAAAGTGTCACTCATAGTCGTTGAATGTCACTCATAATTACACCGAGTTTACGAAAATGTCACACATAAGCAATCTGAAACTTTGCCAGCTATGATTGATCACACCAACCCCAACCTGTACAACCATCCATCTCGTCCATCACCACGCTCTATCACTTATCGTGCATGATAATAAACGAAAGATCAGTCACAGTGACCAAAACCCACCTGAAGATCCACAATCTGACCTAACGACACTGGCCTGGCACTTATCTGCGTCATGAAAACATGGGCAAGGAAACAACTTTACATATTTTCAAATAGATTCACTTTGAATCACGCTATTTCTGTTGGAGTACGTATGCTCCAATGTCTATGCTTAGCAAGAATAAACATGGTTCTCTAGCTCTTTCTAGTGGAGAATAAATTGACCACATTTATGCCACGTTTACCTTGTTCCCATTTAATATCACAATAAAGCACACACGACAAAATCATGTTGTGCTTTCAGTTCTAAATATTAAAAGCTTTCAACCCTATTTGTTTATTGAAACGCTTCACCTGCATACTTTGAAAACTACAGATACATTTTGCCTCTTTCTGGCGTAAAATGAATTTTTTCTCATTTTTCCTTTCATCTACAAAAGCATGTTCGATCTCTAGAATCTTTACTCCGGACATATGGCTAGATGTGTCAAAGATGTTCACGGGAAAATTCATTGATACATAAAAGCTTAATTTCTATTATGTGCTCAGCCAATGCATATTTAAAATCTTTGGCCTCTACTGTAAAGAGATGTGTTGTTTACGCTGTTAACTGTGGTTTAATCAGGGCCACTGGATATTTTGCGGTAGGAAGCACCAAATTATGCGGCAGGGTTGACTAAATTATGTGGCAAGAAAAGGCAAATTATGCAGGCACACTTTTGATACTATTACTTAGGGGGGAGAATTCGGGTGTACCTTGTGGACTCTTAGAGAGATCCCCCGATCTTGAACTAGTCATAGATTTGCCCCAATGTCAGACCTAGATGCATGCGATTGACTTACATCAGTATATGCTCCAGTGTTAAAGGAAGTAACTAATCAATCCGCTGTCTCCCGTCTGCATGAGATAAGTCGACAGATGGTGATAAGTACAGGGACGGAATGTCCTACCATATCTGGAGGCATTATTACGGGCAGCGTTCCTTGTTCTCCTGGCCCATGTTCAGTCAACCAGGGTAGAGCTGAACAAGTGGGCGATCACACTAACAAATGCAGAATCTTGAGCTGGAATATTGCGGGTCTGAGATCGAAGAGAGATGATTCCAACTGGTTATCCTTCATAAAATCATATGATATATTTGCCTTCCAGGAGACCTGGAACAAGGGGGATAATTTCTGGCTGGATGGCTTTAGCTCATTCTCTCTAGCGGCATGCCCAGCTTTAGCGGGCAGGGCAAAAGGTGGTCTCCTGCTTCTCCTCTCTTTGGGCCTAAGATGCTCTGTAAAAAGGTTAGAGTTAGACTCTCCCCATTGTTTAATACTGGAGCTCAGTATACAAAATTGCTCCTAGCTCTTGCTAGTGAATATTTACAATTCGGGGGAGTGTGACTATGTAAACCAGCATTTAAGTACTTTGAGTCACTTTCTTAACAACTATAAGCTTTTTTTTTTTTTTTTTTTTCAGGGTACGAAACTTTTTGAAACAACTATGGAGAACAACACATACGCATATCAAGAATGACATAACCAAAATAAGGTCCCACTACAACATTATAAATGGGGTACAGAGAAACGTGCAAAAGCCATATAAAGAAACTCATCACACGGTGAATTAAATAGAGAAGGTTGACCAGGTAAAGAAACAGCTGAAAGTAATGTTTTCCAGTGACTGCAGTGAAGCCTCGTTGGGTCAGAGAAAGCGTGAACAGCAGACATCAGACTACTTAGCTTCTAAGAAGTTAACCTGCTTCTCTTCTCAGCAGGTGACTGACTTGGCCCAACAACCCAATAAAATAGATTGAGCGAAATTGCTTGGAGCAGACAAAAAGACATTGAAGTTGGTTAAATCCATATTCCGAGGCAATCTGAACATGTTGGTGCTTATCCTATATAGACAAAAAATAAATAGTATATGTCTAATTCTTTAAAGAATGAAGGAGAACTATGCATTAACAAAATTACCACTCTAGTACTGCCTCATCCAGGAGGGGCTCCAACAATGGGAGTGATTCCAGCAGAGAAGACTGGGAACCACAACAACAACGAAGGGGGAGGCGAGGTGGAAGACGTGGACAACAGGTCTACCAACATCTCCCATACCCAGGGCCACCAATGTGGCAATACCCCCAATTCCCACAGACGCTACCTCCTTACGGCCCACAATATCCACCCCAATTAGCCCCACAAGGTGGTAACCAACCTTTTTTAGGCAGAGGTTGGGGCAGAGGGCGCGGGCGCAAGCGAGGAAACGTACCCGAGAAAAGAGTACAGTGGGGAGAAACACCCCCACAGGGGATGGACACGAGTAGCAAGACAGCACAAAAATAAGCCTGGTGGTTAATCTCTCGGACCGCCAATTAACAAAGGGAGAGGAACAAGTCTTACAGAAGGGCCTTGGGTTTGTCCCAACCCCTAGAATAGACCATTTCCAACTGATGTGTGAGCTACAGAAGTTCTTCCGCAAAATAAGACTCAGGGCCTTCTTTGAAGGCAGGCCCAATGAAACAGTTGAGGACTCTGGCCTACATAATCCCTCCACCTTTACTCCCAATAGTGGTATGGTCCCCAATGAAATTCTCACATACGAACAGGCTGTACTCAAAGAAATTAAAACCCTGAATTATCAGCACAATCATCGGAACATATCAAAAACCGAACTGCTGATATTAGAGTCCTTAGCCAATGACCCTGCTATCACCATCAAACAGGCTGACAAGGGAAGCGCGACTGTACTCATGAACACTAAAGATTATGATACCGAGTACCTCAGGCAATTGGATGATAGGCGATATTATACACCCATACCGATCGATCCCACTGAACGCCTGAAATGTACCATCGCAGGCATGATTGAGGTGGCAGAGTGTGAGGAGTGGATCAGCAAAAGAGAAGCTGAGTTCTTAGTCAAGAAGAACCCTCGGGTTCCTTACTTCTATGTACTCCCAAAGATCCACAAAGAGACCACCCCAGTACCCGGGCGTCCAATTGTTTCGGGGATTGACTCGATACTCGAATCTCTGTCACAATTTTGTGACCACTTCTTCCAACCCCTGCTCAAACGTATACTATCCTATATACAGGACACCACAGATGTATTACGTCTCCTTGACACCTTCCAGGATAGTGGACAGATTGACTTCCTTATCACCCTGGACGTGAAGGCCCTCTACACTAACATCCCACAGAGGGCCACACTAGGGGTGATAGAAGAAATTCTCAACAACGAAGTCTGGGCTTCCAATACACCGCCCGCATTTATAATGGAATGTGCTACCCTAGCCCTAACGGAGAATTACTTTGAATTCAAGGGGAACTTCTACCATCAGACACAGGGCACCTCGATGGGCAGTACCTTCGCCCCTTCGGTAGCCTGTCTGTACATGGCGGATTTCAAAGAGAAATTCATACACCATCAGATGAACCCTTACCACAATAACATCAGATTGTGGAAGAGGTTCATCAACGACATCCTGGTATTCTGGACAGGTACGAGTGACTCCTACAAGACATTCTTTGACTGGATGAATACACTCAACCCTTACCTGCGATTTACCATGACAGTGTCTGAAACACAGATCCCCTTCCTGGACCTGACAATTAAACTCACGGAGGGTCAACTGAGTACCACCATGTTTAGGAAACCTACCGATCGCAATAGCCTACTCCACTTCTCCGGTCACCATCCAAAAGCCCTACAAACTAACTTGCCATTTGGACAGTTCCTGAGAGTAAGGCGTAATTGCAGTAGCCTCTCTGAGTACAAGAACCAATCCACTATTCTATCAAGAAATCTGGCTGAGAGAGGGTACCCGTGTAGAGATATAGCCAAAGCACAAAAAAGAGCCAAAAACAACCACAGAGAGGCCCTCCTGGAGCACAGGGTGAAAATCCCTGTGGAGAATGAACCGATGACTTGTGTAACCACTTACACACCGGTATCATCTAAGGTCAGAAACATCATCAAACGTCATTGGCAAATCTTAAATACTGGTGATCTCTCCCTCGAAGTCCCAAGGTTTGCCTTTAAGAGATCAAAGAATGTTAAGGACATTCTGATCAAGACTAGACCGAGCAGACCGAAAAAAAACGCCCAGTCTACCCTTTGGCACCTAGCTCCGGTGAAAGGACACTACCCTTGTGGTTCTTGCAGCGTGTGCCCGTACACTTCTACATACAGGACAATACAGCTAACAGAGTCCTTTGAGTGGGAACTGAGGGGGCACACAAATTGCAACACTTCACACTGTATATATCTATTGAGATGCCCTTGTGGACTCCAATACATTGGAATGACCTTACGTCCTATCAAAACACGCATTACCGAACATCGCAGCAATTTCCGCTGCAAAAAGAACAACACCAAAATGTGTAGACACTTCATCGAACATAATCATACTGCTGACTCGTTGAAGTGGCTTATACTGGAGTCTAGTCCAAACTGCCCTAAGCAGAATCTCTTTTTCAAGGAACAACGCTGGATACACCGTTTGTCAACTGATAAAGGTGGACTAAATAAAGATATTCCCTGGAGTTCACTATAGACAGGTTCTCAGCTTCACCCTTGCTCCAACCACTTGCTACATGGCTATAGGGATAATACTCTCTGTGTGCTGGAAATGGGTATAGGACATTCATATATAGCCCTTGTTTCTATATGTATGGTTTTTGAATCACAAACGTCCTTAACCACTACAAAATGGCCACTCCGGGGACATCCCCAACCATGTGACCTTCCTGTCGCCTACCGACTACACCAGATTGGGAATGGAATACCATTATGGCCGAGCCCGTTAGTATTCATCACCCCTTTTAACATATCCACACAACTGACGGGTTTAGACCACTATTTGAGCTCAAAATATTGTTGCCCATCACACTGACTCCATGCGTGCAAGGGTGGCGATGTACTGATAACAAGCACCCTGATCGCTTTTGCGTGTTTTGATAACCACCCACAATCCGTTATGTTGATCTTGCACATAATTGATTACTTTAAACATTGTATACTCACACGCCCAAGTGTTTATAGTAGTACTAAACCACCTTAAGATGGCCGCCACGATATCTGCCCTACCCCTGTGACCCACTCGCACACTGCTCGTCCAAACTGAGGCCACGCCCTATTTTCATTATAATGGCGGCCGGGCGCACTCTTGCACATCTTCCCGATCCCGGCGGAGAAGGGTAGGACGAGGGTCCACTACACAGGATTTGCAAGGTGAGTTATGCCCTCGTAACATGGGACCCAACGTGGCGCTCTTAGCGCCTGACAACCGCGAGTATCACCACCCGCGGCCCCCCCCTTCCCTCCATGCTCCTTTCCTTCTCAACCCCAAACCAACCACACCACACCCCCCCAACCCACTCTCTGCACCCGCCCGCGACCTTATGATAGTGTTCCTCCCAGATTCGGCACCAGGGACCACTCGAAGAGGGATTACGGGAGCACTACACGAACGGGTGGGGTAGGGGTCCTAAACCAGTGCATGAGGGCTGAACAGAGAACTACCCTCGAGCCAAGGGATATGTACGTATTGGATCAGGGAGATACTTACATACACACCAGATCCGGACATAAAATGAGTCCAGGATTATTAGTTTACCTCGGGCTACCATTCTTCCCCCTAGGTTGTTACGATCACCCTTTATATACAGTATATGTGATCCTTGAATTACTTCACATGCGGTGATTTACCCTGGGGCCAACACGATTATACGGAACTTAAAGGGACATAGCGCGCATGTGTAGTGAGCATGCTCTACTGACGTAGATAATGGTTTTCATTCCATCCACATTACTGCACCACCATAATAAGTACTTTAACGCTGAACAGATGAATGTAGATTAGGTTTACCATGTACTCTTTGTTGTGTTTTAATTCCCAAATATCCAGCCTTATTCATAGAGGCCTAATCCCTGATGTAAGACCCGCCGGGGATTGATGTTGTATGTAGTTCTTGACCACTAGGTGAGTTGGGTCCCAAGCCTTTTGGTACAACCAGAATGCTGCTGAATTATTTTTAATTTTTAATTTCTTTATTTGCACGTATATCCTCACTGCATGCTCTGAGTACAAGCGTTGGACCGCATAAGAGCATGCCACACGGTCCACCCATTAAGTTTCACGCATGCTAGTGCAAACCCACAATCTGACATGTCACTATGTGTATACCTGGCCACAATCATTGAGGATAACATCCCACAATTGTTCATAACCAGCCTCTTTTGTTCCCCACTTCAGGCAAGGAACAATGCAACAGAGGTACAACGTTTCCACAACTGGTAATGAGCATAAAATCCTGACATAGGTTTATTGTTTTTTGTTTTTTGTTTGTAGACTTTACCATAGAGGTCCTGATGAATCGCTTGTCAATGCACTAACACGAGAAACATGTTGACCGACTTTTTAACTCTTCCTAATCTAGTCTAGAGCAAAGGAACATTAATTTCCAGTAAGCCCAGGCTAGCTCCATTTTTAACTGAAGCTAGGGACCACCAGAATAAAGTAGTCTCAGGTACCCTTCGCTCCATTTTAATTGACAGTCCAGTCTACAACTTTCTGGCCCCACACCCGCACTTCACCCATAGGCAGTTGGAAAAAGATCTCCGCCAAAGAGCCCCTCTTTGAGGTGTGCCCGTTGGGTATTGCACCGCCTACCCAACGAGGAGCACTGCCTATGATGAAGCATGACACCTGCAAAGGTGTGTGAGGCAACCATATCCAACACAATGGATACCCAGTGGTAGGAGCGCCAACCACCACACTCCCTCTCTCTTGTGACCAGCACACTATCTCTTTCCAGGAACAGCCTTGTCCATCTTCTTTGATCAATTCCCATATAGAAACTCTAGGGAACTAAACTGATTTGATCATCCTCGATTCTGTCTCACCATGTCAAATATACTAAAAACCGTCTATTCATGTCTCCCTTGCTGAGGTTAACAATCTTTTAGTATTTTTTTTTTATTAGAGACTTTTATTGCATTATCACAAACGTACACAGCAATCCGCCTACAACCCAACAGGCCGGCCGCAGATAGTAAAGCACATCAACAGTTCTTGCATATATACACAGCCAACTTGCCGACATCCCGGAGGCTCGGCGGCAGAGCTCTGTAGATAATGCATCTCATCACTGCATCACAGTCTGTCACAATGCAAGGTCCAAGTGTCTCTTATCTATGTAAACTATGGAAACAATGAACTTGAGTACTGGGTGTATGTGCCTTGTGTCAAAGGTTCAAAGATGCTTTATTCGGTTTGTAAAAGAAATACAACCATATAGCAGCATACACACAAGAGAATTTTAACACCATACTAAATTAAACTATCTCAAAAATAATCATGCATAATAGCACTCATGGTAAAAACATTTTAACAATATTAAAAATGCATAGTCATAGGATCAAAAAATTTGGCAAAAAAAAACTTAACAATCCTACGATCTTTGGTTATGTGCAAATGTACAAATTAAAGTGCTAAGTATTATCTCGAGATTAGTATATGTGCAAATTAACAATTCTAAAGTGCATATCCAATTAGCAGCACCTAAACTGACTATTGGCTTAAAATAATAATGAATAAACTGCAAGTAATAAAATAATCCTACACAAGAAAATATTGATAGCAGCAATTAGTCCAACAACAATATATGTGCAAAATACAATTATATGATTCAGCAGCATCGAATTCAAAGTGCACCATGGTTTTGTGCAAAATGCAAATACGTAGTTCAGCAGCATCAAGTTTAAAGTGCATAGTACAATTAACAACTAACAAAATTCATACAATAATTGATGTGCCTTGTGTCATCTCTTGCATTTTGGTCATCTGTGAAGAAATAAGTATTGGGTTGCAGTAAACTCCATCCTACTATGGGAAAGGAATATTGATATGGCAGTAAGGTCTAGGGAAAGTGGAGAAACACAGGGGCATCATTGGTCTCAAGGGTAGACGGTATGTGTCAGTATCCACAGGACACCTCGGGACCCTTCCAATGGGTCTATAGTCAGCTTGAAAGTCTCAGACAATCCCTACACAATACAATCAGATCATAGCAGTCTATGCAATGTGCATCATCGGTAGAACATTCTGTAAGCAATACGACACCATCACTTCATCATTAATGGCCCATTCCTATTCTTCCGGACAATGGTACAGGCATGTCACAGGAGGTACCCAGCAGTACAGTGTCTTATACTCCTCCTGCAATCACATCCAATGCCCCCTCCACAGCATCTCGCAACCCATCAGTGGAGGAGTCAACCGTGGCCAATAAATAGTCCCGTAGCGGACACCATATGTCCCTGGCTCTACTGTGTAAAGGTTGTGTATCAGCATATATCGTATTCTGCTCCTGACAATATAATAGATCTGTGAGCCATTCCTTAAATTTCAGGGCACGGCCACGTCCCCATCTACATGCCACCCTACGTTTCGCCAGCAGCAGTGCAATGTCTACAAATTTCCGGTGTATCTTGGGTACGTACAGTGTATACCCCAAAAGCATTATAAGAGGGTCTTTAGCAAACTGAGTGGCCACCATCTTCTGCAATGCCGCATGAACCTGTGTCCAGTAATCAAACACCCTTGGACAAGTCCATGCCAGGTGCAGAAAACCCGCGCCCTCTTCCCTGCATCTCTCACATCGGTCATTGTCTATTAAGTTAAACCTCATCTTTTTCTCACGAGTATAATACATTCTCTGCAAAAATTTATAATGAATGATTCGCAATCTGCAACTAGCTGAGACTCTCGAGGTAAGTTCACAGCAATATGACCACTGAGCCTCATCAAGGTCCCTGCCTATGTCTATACTTCAGTGTCGAAGGGCCTTACACTCCCTCTGTTCACTCTGCCCTGGATGCTGCGGTAAAGGTGAGACACCAAATGTTTGCCATCCGTCGACGTAAGTAGCAACTGCAGGGAGAGAACCGTGTCCGGTTCCTCAGGGAATTGCGGTAAAACAGTCCGTAGCCCCTGCCGGAACCTAACATAATAAAAAATGTCCAACGTTGTAGGTTGGTAGCCGTGAAAGACCTGGTCGCGCGTCTTAAATTGCCCTTGCTCAAATAGATCACCCCAAGTGACGATTTTCAACTTGGTACACATCGTTTGGAAACCCTTCTCCTGCAACAGGGATAAATCCGGATGATACACCAGTGGCATCGCCGGAGCGTAAAGAAAAGTGACAGGCAATTGGCGCACTACCCGTCTCCATGCATCAATCGTACAAGTCACCGTGGTAGTCGGCGTCTCCACCGCATTCACAGGACCATGAATAATGCCTTTGAGCGGGAGAGGACGGGCAATCCATTCCTCCACAGCCAGCTGTGGCATGAAAGGCGTGGGTGTAAACCAATTATATGCAAATTGGGCCTGAGCGCTTAGGTAATAAATCATAAAATCAGGGACGTCAAATCCTCCTCTGATATAAGGCTGCGTAATGACCGACCATGCCAATCTGGGTTGCTTACCTGCCCAGAATAGTCATAGCAATTCCGACCGCAACGTTTTTTTAAAAAAAGCACCCGGATAATATGGAATGTTCTGAAACAAATACAAAAACCGAGGTAATATCACCATCTTGATGAGGGACGCCCTGCCAGCCATGGTTAGCGGTAGAGATATCCACCGCGCCACATCTTCCGACAGCTTAGTGATGGCGACACCATAATTGAGTCGTAACGTCTCATCTTTCACAGTCGATATCTGTATCCCTAAATATCGGAGGTCGGAGTCACACCACTCCAGTGGATAATCTAGTGCAGATCTGGCCACAGCCGGAGTGAGGGGGAAAAATTGTGACTTTCTCCAATTAATCTGTATACCGGATAGTCGACCGAAGACCACGAATTCCCTGAGCAGTGAATTGACGTTAGCTTGTGGGTCCACCACATAGAGCGTTAAATCATCAGCATAGAGTGATACATCTATTTGGCGTTGAAAACATTTGAACGCACTTTGTTTATGAAGTTGTCGAATACGACAGGCCAAAGGCTCAATCGCGAACAACAGCGGAGATAATGGGCATCCCTGCCTAGTTCCTCTGGTGAGGAAGAACGATTCCGAGAGCTCCCCATTGATGAGTACCTTTGCCATCGGGTCTGTATAAAGCAGTTTGATCCACGCTATAAATATGGGGGGGAACCCCATCCTGTTAAGAATGACAAACAAATAGCTCCATTCAACGGAGTCAAATGCTTTAGTCGCATCAAGGAATATCGCAGCCACAGGAAGGTCCGGTGCTATCGTCTGGATCAGAGAGAAGAGAGTGCGTAAATTACTAGAAGTGGATCGCCCCGGGACAAATCCAGCCTGGTCCGGCAGGACAATCTTAGTCATAAGCAGGGAGAGCCGAGTTGCCAGCACTTTCGCCAGTATTTTGGCGTCACAATTTATTAAAGAAAGCGGCCTGTACGAGTCGCAATCAGTAGGGTCTTTATTTGGCTTCAAGAGAGACGTGATTACCACATCCCTCATGGACCTCGGCAACTTTCCTACTTCCAAAGAGTCTTCGAAGACCTCCTTTAGGACCGGGGCCATTATGTCAATATAACATTTATAAAACTCCGCTGGGAGACCATCCGAGCCAGGTGCCTTACCATTACTAAGGGACATAATCGCATCCCGGATTTCATCAAGCTCGAATGGTGCCCCTAGGAACTGTCTATGTGTGTCACTCAGCCAACATAAAGCTATATCGTCTAGGAAGCTTTCATAGGGCAGCTCCCCAACTTGGCATGTTGTGTATAATTTCTCATAATTGGCCAAAAAAAGGCCTAGAATGTCCTTCGAGTCTCGGCACACATCACCCTCCGGTGTGCGTATTTCCAGTATCTGCGCACTACACCGTTGCTTCCTAGCGACTTCTGCCAACGCACGGCCTGGTCTTTCTCCCTCACAGTATCGTCGCGCCTGCCAATATTTGCCTCTGAATTTCGCTTCCCTATCTGCTTCTTCTTCATATTGCGTGAGCTTATCCCTGAATAGTTTATGTGTTGGGCCTATTGGTTCTCCAGTCAACTGTACCTCCAACATCCTCAATTCTTTTTCCAGTGTATCAAGTGTCCTTCTAATATCTCTAAGCACTCCAAAGCTCTTAGCAATGTTGTACCCTCTGATAGTCACTTTAAATGCCTCCCAGATGATTTCAACACTATCCACCGACCCCTGATTACGGGGAAAAAACTCTGAAATTTCCTCTCCTAGCTCCTTTTTAAACAGCTCATCCAACAGAGCCGTAGGTTGCATTCGCCATGCCGGTGATGTCTTATCAAATCCCGGTAATGATAGCTGTACCAGTACTGGGCAATGGTCTGAGTATGTTCTTGGTAAATGAGCCACTCTACCCAAATTAACCATTAGCCCCCGAGACAGCAGGCAGTAGTCCAGTCTCGCCCATGAGCTAGCATGTGCTGTGAAGTGTGTGCCCTCCTTGACTCCAGCATGCTGAAACCGCCAACTATCTATAAGTCCCCCTTCTTCAATAATCCCAAGTAAGGCATCTCTTGCGCGTCTATTATATTGGGGGCTTCCATCTGACCTATCCAACCCGGGGGTCAGCGTAACATTAAAGTCTCCACCCCATATTATATGCCTAGAGCCAGTATTTAGTATGATACCCCATAAGTGTGTGAAAAACTCAGGCACATCCACGTTAGGTCCGTAACAGTTCACTATTGTGATCGTATCAGTACCAAGTCTACCCCACAGCACATTGAACCTCCCTTCCTTATCCGCGTGCTCACCAATTTTTACAAATGGCACATTCTTCTTGACCAATATCGCAGTACCCATGGCATATGCTGAGTATGATGAGAAACTACGAAGCGTAGCCCATCTACTGGCAAATGAATAGGTCGTATGTGATCTTAAATGAGTTTCTTGCAGCAACGCAATTTGGATATGATGCTGTTCCAGGTATGCGACCACCCTCCTGCCTTTGCGGGCGTCATTTAGTCCCCGCACATTCCAGGATAGGACCATTAATTTAGCTAGGTATGCGACCACCCTCCTGCCTTTGCGGGCATCATTTAGTCCCCGCACATTCCAGGATAGGACCATTAATTTAGCTAAACGACCTTCACCCGCCATATCCCAACCTTACCATCCTCCCAGAGCAACCCGCCATAGCAGAGCAAGTATCGTATCACATTGTCACTTGGTTTGAACACAAATAGCCATAGCACCCATAGCATCTCATTTTTAGCAACTTTTATATTCGTACTCCGATGGTGTCTCCCCATCGTTCTGGTCAGTAAACATAAACCTCTCAACTGTCCCGACCCTCCCCCCCCTCAAGGAACTCACAATTCTATCCCCTCCCCGCTGCCTCTCCAACCCTCCCCCCTCCCACTGAAGCAAACCCCAATCTGCCAGCCATGTGCCCCCCCATCCCACCCACAATTGCCCCGAAAGCTAGGGCCAATGTATGCCCACAACATCAACAAACTTCTCGGGTATTTCCCGTTAGGGTTCATAACTAGGTGGCCACACGACTCCCCCTCATGTCCGTCAGAACCACGATGCGACTCGCAGCGTGACTGGTGGCCCTGAGGGGGTGCCCGGCGGTATAACCTTAGGCAATTTTGGTGCTACACCAGCAAACCATGTCAGCAGCAGGCCAACAATATCAGGAGAGAAAGAAACCACATTGTAGCAGGACCCCAGAAGATGTCACGTCTGCTAATACCACTAGCAATGGGGGACATACGAAGAAGAAAAAACCAGTCTGCTGCACCATTCCGCATCCGTATATGAAGTGCTATCTCACAGGCATTACCTCCCCACAGAGCCTCCTTTACAACAAGTATGCATTGTTCACCCACTCACTATTCAGCGTCCTCCATATGGTCGTGCATCGGCTCCGGTTCTTCCTCCTCTCTGTCAGCCTGCCTACCAGTCCGCTTATACTGCTTGATGAAATCCTCAACGTGCTGAGGATTAGTAAAGAATTTCTGCCGTCCTTGGTACGTGATTCGCAGCTTAGCCGGGGAGAGCAATGCATAGTCCAGTTGCATGTCGCGCAGTTTGGCCTTCACAGATAGAAATTTTCTGCGTTCCTCCAGCACCATCTGCGTGAAATCTGGATAAACGGTGAAGGAATTGCCATCATACGAGAGTGTCTTGGTATTGCGGGCCGCCCGTAGAGCTGCATCCCTATCCCTATAATTCAACAGCCGGGCGACGATCGGTCTAGGGGGAGCACCCGGCTTCGACTTAGGGGCCAGTGTGCAGTGCGCCCTTTCCACTATGAATTGCGCAGAAAAGACCTCTTTACCAATTGCTGCCACCAACATCTTTTCTACGTATTCCTCCATCCTGCCCACATTTGTCGTCTCCGGAATTCCCACTATGCGTATGGTATTGCGTCTACTCCTCGCTTCCAAATCCTCATTCTTGGACGCAATAACACGCAGCAGATTGTCCATCCTGGATAGTTGAGACGTATGCCGTGTTGTAGTATCCTCTGTATCCGAGATCCGTTGCTCCGCTTCTTTCAGTCTCCCCTCATGTACCTCCAGTTTGTGAACTACCGCATCCATGCGTGATGACATCCTGTCCACTTTGTCAGCTATCGTTGCGAACCCCTGCCGCATTTCCCGGAGAACTTCTTTGAGGTCCGAGGAGCCCTCACGTGGGCCTGCATTGTCCCCACCAGTGTCAGCCTGCTGCTGTTGGTCTGGACCAGTACGATTCGATTTTCTGGCAGTTTCAAACATGAGCTTTGGCTGCTTCGCATCCGGGCGCCCCATTCTAGCCGCCTCGCAGCTCTGGCGTTTATTACTTCAAGTTGCCGTTGCACCAGCACTCCAGGGATGTTCTCCACGACCCACTAATAACAAGAAGCTTTAAAAATAGCAGAGAGCAGGCCCGTTCCACCGTACTCACAGCCCTCTGAGTATATGCTGCAACGGTAGGCAGTCCAGACTCGCACAGTCTCCCCCGGACACAGCCGGTACTGCAAGGGGCGGAAAGGCCCGAGAAATTAGGGGTGCCCACCGCTATCCGCTGAATGCCCTCCGTTACTCCCCACAACCTGGGCACTGGCACACTTCACCCCGCACTGTGCGTAATACCGCTGCGCTGGTAAATGAGGGCCGGAGCTTAGGCCTCAGCAAACATCCGGGTACCTAGCTGTCGTCACTCGTCTTCGCCTGCCACATACATCACACCACTGCCATCTCCGGGGCGCGTAGGAAGCCAGGGCCAGAGCACACTGCGCTCCGTGGGGATGTCCGGGAGCAGGGAGCCACTCACCGCCACTTATGGGAAAAAACACAAAGTCCCTCCACGTCGGATACAGAGTGAGCAAACCTTCTTCGAAGGCAGCGCAGCTTACCCGACAGTAAACGCTGCTCCGATCCTCCCCGCAGCTCCTTAGAACACGCTCGTTCTGCAGGAAGAGGGTCGGTAGCCGGTGCGGGATCTCTCGTCAGCGCTCCCCTATCGATCAACAAGGGGGAGCGGGTCGCGGCACACACCAGGCAGCTCTTGTAGTGTTTCGCGCCTAATGCGGCCTATGGTCCCCAGTGAAGCCGCGGCCTCCCCTGACACTCACAGCCGACCAGCCACAGCGCCTCCTCCAGTGGTCAGTCTCGCTGGGGACGTCGGAGCCTGTCGTGACCTCAGGCAGTTACCGATTCGGTTCAAATCCGAGAATCATGCATCGGAGGTCCCGCTTCTTAGTCAAGTGTAAGCACAGCTGAAATTATTGCCGTTAAGAGGATAATTAACCGGATTTCATTCGCCGGGCGGTGGGAGCCTCACGCGAAGGCAGCCATTCACCAGTGCGCCACCTAGTGCCCCCTTAACAACTATAAGCTAAAGCAATCCACTTCTTTTTATGTTTTATTAATGGGTGATTTTAATACGCATTTGTGTGATTTACATTGTTCATTAAATGACCCGTATGGTTTTAATTTTGCCAAGATCCCACATTTTGAGCACACAACACGGGGTGAGGGTACTACCTGTGGTATTTTGAGTGAAGGTGGCAGGAACTGGCTTTCGGACACGGTGCTACCCTGTGATCAGGGGAGAAGGCTTAGATGTGCGAATGTAACCCCAGAAACGTTTTTAAAGGGCCTGTGTGAGAAATGCACATATCATATTGCCATTTGCACTGACTCTCTAAGTTCCAAGAATGCGGTTCTTGGAGCTTTTGAGGGAATTTGTACACAAGTAAGTTGTGATGTGTGCCTAAAAACTAAAATGAAGCCCTAAGTGGTTCGATAAGAAATATTCTCAAGCCCATCCGTCTTTAATTCTAGCCCTGAAAAAACAACCACGGGATAGGTATTTGATAGCCGAAAGGAGGAAGGAATATAAGCTAATGCTTCACAGTCGGAAAAAAGGAGATTAAGGATGAGGCGTGGAACTCACTGTTGTCAGTGGATGTGCTAAGAGATAGTTCAAGGTTCTGGACCATCATAAACACCCCTTTTTTTCAGGGGAGGAAAATGAGGGCCAGGATTGTAATATTACTGAACCCCAATGGCTTTCCCATGGCTTTAACATTTTGAAGTGATTTATGAGTCGGTGGGGGTTGTGGATTGTACGCCTTGGTCCTCACTCTACCGAGCCTGTGCCCCGCTTGAGTTTAATGAGGGGGAAACTGAGAAAGCCATAAGAGACACTGCTAGTAATAAAGCACCGGGACCAGATGGCGTTCCTGCAGACCTCTATAAAAGCAACCCCCAATTTTGGGCCAAAATCCTTACAAATGTTTTTATTACTGTGGTCACAGCTGGTTTTCCGGCCTCCTGGTCAAAATCAATCAGTATTCCTATTTTTAAAAAGGGGCAGCGAGGGGATCCTCGGTGTTATAGGCCGATATCCCTCATTGATTCCTCTGTAAAAATCTTGGGAAAGGTAATCCTATCTAAAATCACTGATTGGGTACATGAGAAGGGGATTTTATCTATTATGCAATATAGTTTTAGATGCGGGAGGAGTACCATGGACCAGTGTTTAAATTTGCACCTATTAATAGGCAAATACACTATGGCCAAGGAGGGGCGCTTGACAATGGCTTTTATGGATTTATCCAGCGCTTTTGACCTGGTTAACAGGTCAAAGCTCTGGAATATCTTACTGGAAAAGGGTCTCGACCCTTGTCTAGTCTATTTTTTAGCCAACCTTCACTAAGATCTTACAACCTCGGTTAGGATAACGCAGGCTGGTGACTGCACTAGATCTGTTAATTCTGGTAGGGGTGTCCGGCAGGGAGGTATTCTTGCGCCCCTGCTGTGTACCCTTTACATTAATGACCTGGATAAAGTGCTTGTGGAGGCGGCTTTGGATATACCGCGTGTAGGAGACTGCTTAATCCCTGTTCTCCTATACACGGATGACGCCGTACTTTTAGCTTGTACTGCAGTGGGCCTTCAGCGGCTCCTAAACGCCTTTGGGACTTTTATGCACTCATTGGATTTAATCGTGAATAACGGAAAGTCACATACTATGACAGTAGGTCGCAGAGATAGGAAAACATTTACTGTAATAGAGTGGAAATTTCTCCAGTGTCCTCCTTCACTTATCTGGGAGTCCTATTTGATGATAGGTCGTCCTGGGTTCTGCAACAAAATATTAAAAAGAATGCAGTTATATGAGCTTCCTCATCTCTTTTAGGGTTTGCACCGTGGCTGGGGGCATAACCAATAGAGGCTATTTTAAAGGTTTATAAAGTCAAGTGCTTGGCCATTGCGGCCTATGGATCCTCTATCTGGGGATTCAGATAGCTGAAAACTAATTCCTACGGAGTCTCCTGTCTGTTCCACAATCTACCCCATCGTACGCTATACACCAGGAGTTAGGGCTAGGCTATGTTACTGATATTTTGAACACAGCTCCGTTGCTCTGCTGGCTCAAAACTTGGCTGAACCCTGATTTAACCTTGAATCATATGATTTTACGGGACTGCGTGAAGTTAGATAAGTCCCTAAAAATCAAATGGCTGGCATATGTTAAAAGTATGTTTATTAAAATAAGACGGCCAGAACTTTATGAGGAACCGGATAAGATCAGGATGGAGGATGTGTTGTGGGTAAAATTGAATTTTAATAAGCTTTTGATGATGGGACGAGAAGAACAGGAGGTATGTAAACCCTCAGTTAGGGCCCATTACTTGTTGAAAACATCAATTAAATTGGAACCTTATTTATCAATAGTTAACAAGCTTTACCATCGTTGGCTCCTAACCAGGCTCCGCTTCAATTTGATTCATTTCACATTGGGGGATTATCTGGAATAGTGTAATCCTGCTGATGCTGTACCCTGCCAATGTGATAATTTTTCATCCCAGGACACTTTGCACTTCATGATGTTTTGTGACTTTTATTCCAATATCCGCTTGAGGTTTCTGGTTCCTATACTGGTTAGACCGGCATTGGTCTTCCTACAGTCTTTGTGTAACCCTTGGGATATTTTCAATGTTGCATCTTTCTTGGTAGCCGCGATGAGGCTAAAGAATAAGAGAAACTTGATGATGTTTTCTTCTTAAGTAAGATCATAACGTTTACTGTAATTTTAAGGGATAAGGGGTATGATTTAGTGTTAGGTTTTTTTAGTTAAATGAATTGAAATATTGTCTGTGTATTTTAATTATTATGTCAAAATTGTTTGTAATATTGTCTGTTTGTGTTTTTTTTGTACTTTTATGATTTTAACTAATCGAATAAAGTGGATTGACTGACTGATACTATTACTCCATGATTTTGTCATTTTTACATTTGATAATACTGTCTGGACAAAGATTTTACCTCATTAGTACCAGTTTAACAACCAAATACAAATGAAAGTAACTAAAAGTTGACCAGTTAACCTTTGCAAAGGGCCTTCCCCTGCACGTTAATACGTTAATGTACATCGCCACGTTTTTAGGACCCTTTGAGATGTTTGAGGAAGAAACACATTTTTGGGGTAAAATCTGTAGATTATAAAGCAGAGGATGAATTAGGTAGCAAATGTGTCAAATCTATAATTATGCGACAAAAATCTCAGCCCCAGAATCGCATAATTTCAGTGGCCTAGGTTTTTATATATAGTTTATAGCAAGGGCATACTGTTACATAAGTTATAAAGGTTTTTAAGAACGAACCAATGTAAAACTTTTCTTATGAGGTGACCTCTATTACCAAATCATTTCAGGGATGCATGTGCATGCTTACACATTTTATAACGTTTACTTAAAATCTGACATATATGTCTGTGGTCTAGATTGTATCTAGTGAACAATCTGATCTTATCTTCTTTAGCAATCTTATTATTCCTTGCACTGTTTTTCCCCATATTTGTAGCAGTGTGTTCTTGCTGTACATTTTGTATTGTTAATACATTTCACTGGATTATGCAACATTTTGCTGAACACTGAAGAGCAGCAGAGAACTCAGATTTCAAAGACGCAATTGCTGGAACTGTAAATTTCAAAGTTTGGAATCAAATTGTTGAAATAATGAAACAGAGGATCAAGGTTTTTATAACTTGATTTGTTTGCGGTGTTGTGAATACTGTAAATGTGGTCTACTTATTCTTCACTAGTTGGAGTTAGAGACCCATGGTCATCCTTGACAAACAGAGACATTGAACCATATATATGTTGCAAAAAAGCAATAGTGTGATTCAATTATTTATTTATTTAATTGTATTTATTTTGAAAGGTTTGTGTAGCGCAAACAAGACCCAGGAGGGTATCAGAACGCTTCACAGTTGGGTTAGGTTGGATACCAAAGTGGGACAAGCACAGTCGTTGCAAATAGGTTCAAGACAAGAGCATGATATCAGCACGATTCAGAGCATTTAAAAACAAGGTTGGATGGATCCAATAATAGAGAAGAATAGGCAATGTGCATAGTACCAGTAAGATCATAGCATTCCGACACTATTAATCACCGGATTACACAAATGTAAAAGATAATGATCAGGTAATGGGAGAGAAACATTCCATAAATAACATACAAAGAAGTGCAGTGACCTGCTCACACTGTTAATCCCAGGAGTATAACTGTGTAATGGACAGTCATAGCATCAGAGAGGAGCAGCTAAACCAAGGACTTTAGGGCAGGAACTTCAGCATTAGGATTTTTTTCACATCTTTTTTTAAGGAAGTGGAGGATTGGATTTGACGGACTTCCAGTGGAATGAATTCCAAATCTTAGGGGTCATGCCCGAGAATGCTTTGTTACTTGTTTTCTTTTTGTGGAAATCTTGAGGTTTCAGGAGCAGTGAGTTTGCACTTTGAGACGGACCGCCACCCCCTGATAGTGACAAACAAAAAGATATGAAATTTCTGAAATCCCTCTTTTACATCTAAATATGACCCCCTTCTGACTATCTGGACGCTTCTGAACTTGGTTGTGTGGGTGACAGTATCCTCGATGCTGCCACCCCTGAGACCAACTTAACTGGAGAAACTACCTGAGGTGCAATTGTAAGAATCGAAATGAATGTACTAATAGATGTTCAAGAATGCATGTCTGAATGAACTTGGATAGTTATATTTTCTGTCTTCACCTAGGCCTTTATCCCTTGTTTGGCCTCTAGTCCCCGATCATGGGGGGCTGTATCTTAGGAGCTATTACTGGTATTAGAGCCACAACGTCTTATGTTTTCAAATGTATTATCTAAACTAATAAATTGTATGTTGATAAATATGTAGATAAAAATGTACGAAACCTGTTGAAAAATCTAATACAAGAAAGTATGTTTAAATTTCAGCTTGTGTGTTCCCCTCCCCGGCTACATCCGTTTGCCCTGACGAAGGTGCCTTACACCGAAACGCGCGTCGGCGCTACCACCAAGGACGGCAACATTATACCATCTAATTTGCCCTCCCACGATTGCACCCCGGTCCATGCAACCATAAGGCCACCTATTTGCTGCAGGCTTTGTGAAACTCATCTGGTTGAACGGTCTGAATGTGTATGAATCTGAATGACCCCTTGAAGGTGTGAGTGTCTGTTGGACCCCCATAAGTGCCCCGGAGTACTTGGAACACTGAACTGTATGATAATGTTTCCCTCCTGACTTGATATGAAATATCACATTTATTGTTTTTATAAACTCTTGAATATTTACTCCCTGAATGTGTTTTTATAAATATGTGCATACAAATCAATAACAAAATATGAGTTGAATCTCTGGCTCTGATACCTGGTAATGTTGCTCCTTCTTTAACAAAACTGGGTCCCTTGGAGGACCATTGAGTATCCATTTTGGCAGGGTGCTTTTCTCTATTTCAGTTTTAATTAGTGAGCCAGATAGATGGAGGTCTTGAAGTGCAGTGCTTTGTGAGTCAAGCAAGCAATCTTTAGATGTATTCTAGCTTTGTAAGGTAGCCAGTTTAGGGATTATTTTAAGTCTGGGGTTATGTGATCATTTCTTTTTGTACTAGTAATCAATCTGGCTGCTGCATTAATGGAAGCCGTAAGTGGAACCAAGCTTTGATTGGGGAGACCGCAGAGTCTGGAGCTACGGTAGTCTAGCCTTGGCAATACTAGAGCTTGAACCGCCCATTTGAAGTCTTCTTTTGTGAGGAATGGTTTGAGATTCCTTAGTAGCCTCATCTGGTGTTTAGCACCCTTGGTTGCATTGGTAATATGTTTCTGCATGTTCAGGTGCCTGTCTAGGGTGATTCCCAAAGATTTAGCAGACTCAAAAATGTGGGGGGAGCAGTTGAAGGCTGAAAGATGATGCATCCAAGGTCAATCTTGGGGGGTATGGTTAGGGGGAGCAATGAGAAGGAGGTGTTGAGCATAAGGTAGTTTTCAGTGAGCCCGGTTTGGGTGTTCATCAAGATAGAGTTGAGTGAAATGACGTCTTCCAGGTAGGAGACTTTCAAATAAAGTTGGGTGTCATCTGCGTACATGTGAACAAGAATGTTCGCTGAGTTCAGGGCTTTAGCTAAAGTTTCCAAGTATAAATTGAAGAGTATAGCTGAAATGGCGGACCTTTGTGGAACCCCCATAAAAACTGTAGATGGCTGAGATAGGTATTGATTCACTTTGACTCTTTGAGATCTGTTGTGGAGAAAGGAAGAGAACCATTATAAAACCACACCTGATAGACCCATCCGGTATTCTAGCGTGGATAGTAATTTGCTATGGTTAACAGTGTCGAAGGCAGAGGATGAGTCAAGGAGAATAAGGAGGCAGGGTTCATTTTGGTCTAGCAACTTTAAAATGTCATCCAAAATGTGAGTGAGTGCGGATTATGTGTTGTGGCCTCTTTGAAAGCCTGATTGATGTTGATCCAACAGTTGGAATATCTCAATCTGAGCACAGAGTTGAGATTGCACACACTTTTCTAAAGGTTTCGCCAGCGTCGGGATATTGGAGATAGGACGGAAGTTATTCTGATCAGAATTGTCTGTGGTTTTTTTTAGAATGGGGGCTACTTGCACTGCTTTTATGCAGTCGGGTATCATGCCTTGCAGTAGTGAAGCGTTAACAATATCTACCCAAATGGGAAGGGTGGCAGCTTTCATTTCTTTGAATATTGGAGGAGGTAGAGGGTCATTAAAGTGGTTGGAAGATAAAGCGGTTGGAAGTTTGATTGGAAGAAGAGTGTTGTAGATATCAATTTCACTGAGAGGTTTAAAGGTGTGCCAAGAGGCATTGTTCTTGGGTCTAGTACTAGTGGGGACGGGTAGCTCCTGGTGGTTAGGTGGAGTAGTGCGTCTAAAATTTGGAAGAAGAGCCCTTTTTAATTCTAGGTCTATATTAATGCTTGACGTTTTTTTGACAAAGAAGGCGGATAATTCATCGCAAGTAGGAGTGCCTTTACTAGTATCAGTGCGGGTGTGCGCTTTGATCGATTGTTGATTAACAATTTCTGAAGAAGTCAGCTGTAGCACTCTTGATTTTCTTCTTCTATGAGCTCCTGATAGCTCTAAGGAGGTTTAGGTGTTCGGTCGATAGTATAGATCTGCAAGAGCTTTCCGCTGACCTTAGGTTACTGCGTTCTGAGTTTAGGGTGCCGTTGAACAACGGTTTTGAGATTTTGGAGAAGGTATTTTTTTGTTATAAAGGGGCTATATCGTCCATGATACCGGAGATAGAGGTGTTATAGTAATTAGTGAGGACATGACCATCTTTAATTTCTGTATGAGGAGGCCAGGCCTTTAAACAGCAGATTGCTAACTCTTCGGTGTTGATCTTTCTAAGGTTCCTTTTCCATTGCTTCTTTTTCTTGGGTTGAGCGCCCTTCGGAGACACCTCCCTGTTAATAAAGAAGAAGATGCAATAGTGGTCGGATTAGTCGCAAGGGATAATGGAGTGCAGTGTGATGGTGTTACCTTTGGATATGATGAGATCCAGAAGTTCGCCCTTGTTGTGAGTTGGACTATCACAAAAGTGTGTCAGCTCATGATCCAATAGGAAGGATTTAACATAGTTCACTACGTGATCATTTGGGTTAGACCAATGGAGGTTGAAGTCTCCTAGGAAGATTTGGGACACTAGAGGATCGTTGTTGGATGTGATGATTTCCAATAAATGCTCAATTAATAAAAGATTGTCACCAGGGGTGTGGTAGAATGTGTGTCAATTACAGACTTGGCTGTTTTTACTGGTAATGTTGATGCAGAGATATTCACTGGAGGATGGAGTGGTGGAATCAGAATGGGAAAGTGAGAGTGCATTTCTGTGTATACAGGCTATTCCTGTTTTAAATCTCTATCCATACAAATTATGTCATGGCTAGGTGGGACTAGAAGGTCAAGTATAGGTGTGGAGGAGTAGTTTAGCCAAGTTTCTGTGAAGAGAATGATGTCAAGCTCGTTGGTTAGGATGAGATCATAGATGTTGGAGGCGTGTTTACTCACTGATCTGCAATTGAGAACAGCGCATTACAATTGGTCAGTCAAGTGAGAGGTGGAAGCTGGATGGATATTGAAGTGCTGAAGGTTGTCAATATTTATGCCTCCCAGGTTGTGTGATGGGTCTTTGTAAGGGTTAGCTTGGATGGCTTGGATTTGCCCTGTTCTGGACTTGTTAGGTTATTGGGAGTAGAATAGATGTAGCTCTTGGATCTCCCTGGATGAGAGGTCAGCTTTCAGCCATCTGGGGTCGGAGGAGGCATTTGGGAGGGGTAAAGTTTTTCAAGTATGGTGTAATCTATTCTAATTTATGTAAACAGAGCAATGATAGGCCATTAAGGGTTTACATTCTAGATGGGGCATTTCAATTGATGAACTGCTGATTACTTTATTTAGTTGAATTAACACTATTAATTTCTAAAGGGTTAAGCATTCTTAGATCGATAAATCTATTTAAAGTAGAGGAATCTATAGCTCTGCTTTAATATGAGGTCTTGTAAAACACTGATGAAGTAAGAGTGTTTCTTATGTAACTGACAGATGTAAACTTGTCATTAAAATGATATTGCTTCTACTAAATTCAACATTTCATTTTCTTATTTTTTATTGGTGAGCGAGTGTAGCTGGCGAGCCTGGCTGTTATAAGGTGTGTTTGGGAGTTCTTTTACCCCAGGAGTCAATTTTGAAAAAAGAGTGGGCAAATGGTGCATTTTCAAGCAAATTTGAGAAAACAAGAAGGTTAATAAGGCAATTGTGAACATATGCTTATGACATCAATAAAGAGATTTTATATGACAATGACGAAGGTATAGCCTGAGGCCTGAGTTAATTACTGTCACCCTACCACATTCTCAATTTTTTTATATCACACTGCAAGCTACTCTACCAATACAGTGGCAATGGTTTGCATTTCAGTAGAAAGTTCACAATGAGCCACAATTGTAATGCCAGGGGACAACGGAGGACATGCCTTACACATGTTTACATGTTGGAGCAGTTGCATGTCATTTTATAAATCAAATACACTGAGAAAATCGCAGAAGTGAAGACCTATTGTTTCTCTAAAGAGTGAGGGATACAGTGGCGGATCCTCCATGGGGGTGTTTGGGCGCCGGCCCACTGCTTTCTCGCCGTGCGAGAAGGCAGAAACAAATAGTAGAGAACTACCATTTGTTTCTGCCTTCTCGCACGGCGAGAAAGCAGAAGTTCCTGTTTGGGAGAGTGGGAGGGGTTACTCGAGGGCAGGGGGAGTGGCTTTCCCACTGTTGTTAATACTGTCTGTTTGGGCAGCCTGAGAGGCTGTCCAAACAGACAGTATTAACTGTATTAAGAACAGTGGGCAAGCCGCTCCCCCTGCCCTCGAGTAACCCCTCCCACTCTCCCTGCTCTCTGTATGCTCCAGCATACAGAGAGAAATGACGTAGGTAGGGCAGCCGGCCAAACCAATCACAGCGCTGTGCTGTGGCGGAGGGGAGGGGAGGGAGGCTGCCTGCAGCCTTCCTGCTGCGTGACGATGAGTCGAGCACCATGGGAATTTCAAACAGGACGGCGCCGCGGGAGTCGGGACTTGAAGGTGGGAAGCGGAGCCTAAGGTAAGTTAAGTTTGACTTACTGAGAAGAAACGCAGATCTTACCACGTCACTGCAAGACAGAGGCCCGGAATTTAAACAGCTGCACTGCCCCCTCGCACATCACATGCGTTCAAGGCTGCAATTCGTGGACTGGGGCCTACAGTAGCATGGTCGGGGGTAACAGGCTGCCTTAATCCCCAAGAGTGGTTTTAAAACTAGCATTTCGCTGCAAAGTGAAGTGCTGCCTCCTGCCACATTCAAAGCACTATAATTGTCTGCTTCCACTTATGTAAAGCGCCCACCACCAGATAGAAATATTTGTGCATCAAGTACACGGAGGAGGTGATTGTGAAATGGAGTAGATGGGCATGGCAGCTTATTTCCCCTAACAATATTATATTTTAAAAATCACAAAGCATCATTTGCACTATTGCTGTACGATGAAGCATAAGCATTGCAAGTCTGGCAAGGGTGCCATTTGCTGTCGAGTGTTTCCGCCCACACGGGTTTAGCCATTTGTTTCAGGACCGTGATTGAAGCAGAAAAATGCATTCTAAAGTGCAGTCAGGACTCGGGGCTGGTGGTGTGCTGTTCTTTTATAGTGAAGAGAGGAAACAAACGTGTATTCATTCTGCTCTGCTGTAATGCTCGGTGAAGACTTTTGCGTGCTGAGGTCATGTGATCTGAAAGTGTACTCCGTTATACTGCACTTGTGACTTGTTGTACCAAATTGTAAAGCAACCATTTACCACAAAAAAATTATCTTGGCGTTACAATGACATTTGGTTTGGTAAGGGTTGAGGGATATGGGCATGGGCAATATAATCACTTCATGGTTTCTTGCAACACACCAGTGCCTGCTTAGTCACCAGCTATGTTTATTGCTCCTATTTACTACCATGTTTCGGTACCAGGTGTGTGTCTTTGAATTGTGTAACCACCTCGATGAGTAACGTTACGTAGATGAAAATAAATTCCGCCCTGACGTGGTTATGAAGCGCATGTTTAACACTGTATTTGTTATGTCAGCCAGATCCCTGTTAAGTGTAGTTTATTTGCCCCCCAGTTCCTTTCCCTTGGCTCTCTGGCACTTGTAGTCCTGCATTTTGAAAAGTAAGAAACGCTATTCTCACTTGCCAGTGGGCCCTCACAAGGAATTTTTACGCCCCCCACTTTAAAATGTCACCAGCCGCCACTGGAGGGGTATGATGCTAAGGAAGGGGTGACATCCCTGTAATGTGAGCACACATCACATCCAGCCTTGTTCGTGGTGATCCAAAGCACTGTGAAGAGGATGAAAGCATAACTTTTTCACTATGCTAAGTTTAAAAAAATATATTGCAATGAACGTTCACCACAAAAAAACGAAAATTCCTGAAGCACGAAAATGAACAAACAATGACATTCAACGCATCTGATATATATCCTTAAAATATATTAAAGCAGTGCCCCCACAGTGACATAGGCAGAAAGTGTACAGCTACTGAAAAACCCTTCCCCACACGCAAAGCTTGTGCATAAATAAAAAGCCGGCATGAGAAATATTTAATAGCAATACATGTGAGAGAGCGCAAATCAAGAAAATATAGAAGTGCACCATATTTACAAGCACGTTGTATTAGTTTAGTAAACATTATATAAGAGTGTCAAATCTATAGAGTGAAAATATATAAGAGTGTTTAATTAAAATAGAATACTTATATCAAGTGTGAAAAGTTAATGTAGATGTTCGTAGTGATGTTAGAATGATGTTGAAATCCCATGTTATGTGGCGGTAGTAGGGGAAAATGTAATGCTGCTAAACGTAGAAATGTGTAGGCCACATGGCAGTTCACATAGAGTACAAGATGCTGTTACACTCTTACACGATGGTGGATTTCAATGTTATTGTAATTCAAAGTATTATTGATCCTAGAACTGAAATATGTTTTATAGACGTTTCATATAATCATTGTGTGTAATAAGTTAGAATACTGTTTAAACTAAGAAATTAAATGTTTTGCAGAGTGCACAGGCCCGTTCATGTAATTCTAGATAGGCCAGATTGACAAAGTCATTTCTTTTGATCTGCATGTGCTCGTTAGAGAAAGGTCGTGTTAGGCACAAACTGTGGAGCCTGTTTGAATGGTTTACGACTTAGAAGATACGGTGGAGGCCGGAATTTGGGGCCCACAGTACAAGTGTCTGTTTGCAGGTGCGAGGAGGTTTTAATCAAGAGAGTGATGAATAGACTTTTGTTCAAGAGAGCCAGGCACAGGCCTGGAGGAGTCTTCAGGAATTTCCTGGGGGTACCGTCTTGCCGGAGAGGAGCCTGGGAAGCAAGGTCAACGCTAACGATGGACCCAGAGGAGTACCAGCATGGAACATACCAGAAC
The DNA here is from genome assembly GCF_964261635.1 of Lissotriton helveticus. NCBI lineage: Eukaryota > Metazoa > Chordata > Amphibia > Caudata > Salamandridae > Lissotriton > Lissotriton helveticus. The sequence continues at coordinate 1,316,453,182 of NC_136065.1, read as the reverse complement.
CAACACCACGTGAGGGGCGTCTCTAAGGGGTGTCTCCAAAGGGCGTTTCTATTGTAAATGTGATTTTGTATTAGGGACAGTACCCCGGGGTGGAGTTAAGGCAGATGATCTGAGGAACCTAAGAGAGCGGATGGGTAGGCAGATAGGGAACTGCGAGACATCGTTTTTGGAACAAAGACTAAGGGAAGTGTGTGTTCTTCTTTGGAAGTCACCACTGCTGACACCTTTTTAGGTTAAGATCTTGCTAAGTAGGGATGTCACTTAGTCTAGTGTAGGGACAGTCTAATCTGATTTCTTTCCTTTCTGTAAATGACTCATAAGCTACAGCTTGTGTCTATTCTTGCAACTTTGATGATTTTTGAATTGGTTTTGGTAATATTCTTCTGCCGACTAAGAGCATTTAGAAAATTCATGTTTGTATTGATACCCGTATATCTTTTGAACCTTATATTGAGATGTTTGTATCTCCAGTTAAGTTTGGCTTTGTAATAAACTTTTAAACTTTTTAAGCTTAAGTGGTTCTTTAGAGTGGCGTAAGTCATTAACTGATTGACCTAGTAGTGGATTGCCTTTTACTCTATGACAGGTACCAACGGTTCAGTCGACCGGAGTTGGGATCTAGATCTATAACAATAGACCAGAAATCCCGCGTTAACAGTTGGTAGCAGAGGATGGTTACCTTCTTGAGGAAGGTCATCTAGACTAGGTTAAGTTTACCCCAAGGTCCCTAGAGATCGAGAGGTGGCCCGCCGAAGAGGGTGCTGACGGCGCGAGAGAAAAGCAGCAGAATCGGACGAGAGTGAGTATAACAAGGGTCATGCGTGGACAGATTGCGGTGTTTTGTGTTGTATCTGTATTGTAATGTCATGCGGAGTTGAATGCCTGTAGTGTGAATGAGAGAGGGTTGTGAGCGCGCGCAACCTGGCAGACTGGTAAACTGGTAGCCTGGGAAACGGGGGAACCGGTGAACTGGTGAAAATCTTAAGTTCGGGGAAGAGCTTAAGTGGTTCGGGTGTATCGAACATCCAGAGTAGTTGTCGACCAGAGAAAAGGGGGTCATGAGGTACCATTGATCGCCCGCAGGACCGAGATAGGGGGAATGCAAGAGTGAGTGTGTGGGTAACGGACGCAGGTCGAAAGTTACCGTGTGCAAGTAACCTATCAGAGAAGGCGATTGTCTGGACCAACGGAAAGACATTTCGTCAGTTAAGGTGACAATTACAGTTAGACTGTGGACGTACAGTCAAGGAAAGTGATCGCTTGGTCGGAAGTAATCATTTTTCAGAGTATGAATGGGACGCATGCATGACCGGGAGACGAGCGGAGAAAGGAGGGGAACTGCTGCGAAAGGGGGACGAGTGACGTCAGCGAGAGCCGCGCAGTGATAGGCCAGTTAGCGACAACCGCGCTGAGATTGGTGGATTGTCATCAGGAAGTAAACAAACGCGGAGAAAGTAGAAATTCGAAGATTTTGAACATGAAGTGTTTTAAATGTTTGAGAGGGATTTTTAAGAGAAAAAGAAGAGAATCCTATTCCGGGGAAGAGGCACCGCAGAAGGGTACACCAGCTCATTATATGGCAACGAATGTTGGGTTGCATACTATACTGTGGCTTGGGACTTGGAGTAAGATTACAGAGGGGAATGAGGAACTGACTTTTCCAAAATATGGAACGTTTAGATTAGAAGTGTTACATCAGTTGAAAGCAGTTATGTCCTCATTGAGACCTTTGCCTAGACCAACACAATTTGAGGCCCTTAATGCATGGATTAGGGCGGCGCACGACAGGAGTCAGAACAGACGCCAAGAAAGGGTACGGCGATCAGTAAGGGCAGTGCAAGATACCAAATGGGATGCGGAAGCCAAGAAGTGGAGGGTACAGGTGATTGAGGTGGATAAGTTGTACCCCATGAGAGAGGTTACAGGTGGAAAGAAACCCATAGAAGAGGATGATGAGAGCGAGTCGGAGGACGGCCTAATAAATAGGTTGTTGATAGATAAACCACCTCCGGACAATAGGGAGATAGAGGGTACTGAGCTCTCAAGGAAAGGTAGGGTTGACATAGAAGAGAACAGGCCACTCCCTATAACGGATTGGGTACCTACCAAAGGTGAGGAGACACTTCAACATAGTCCAGTACAGAGAGTAGTCGGAAGGGTTGTGGTGCAGAAGATGCCAGCAACAGGAGGGTTGAGTCTTATGGATTGCCAGATGCTCTTCAAGTACCCGTTACCATAGGTCCTGTAGTGTCGGTTTACCACCCAGAGAAAGGGAGAGAGGAAGAACAGGTACGGCTGGAGAGAGAGAGAGTTGAGATGGAAAGAAGGAATAACACGACAAATGCCTGGAGGCAATTGCCGGGACCGATAACGTGGAGCACCCCATTGGAGTCAGCAGTGGATCTCGTAACCGAACAGGGGGGTCAGAGAGGACTGATGGACCTGAGGGGACCACGGCCGAAATCCTACAAGGAGTTGAGGGCTGACTTGAGGGAATGGGATGGGTCCACAGGAGTACCGAGCAGCAGGTCAAGAGCAGAAACAGAATGGGGCAGTCTTAGAGGTGGATCAAAGAGGACCGTTTGTTGAGGCTGAAGTGGCAGGGTGTCCTACAACATTCTTGGTGGATACTGGAGCTACTCGATCAACTTTGAGATCGGCAGTGGTTCCAGATCTACCAATGTCGGGGGAAACGATTCAGGTGGTAGGAGTTGCAAATAAGAGAATTAATAGTCCTTTGACGGAACCAGTATCAGTGAAAATAGGAAACTACACGGATGAACATCAGTTTGTAGTATGTGATTCTAGTCCTGTGTGTCTGTTAGGAAGGGACTTATTGTGCAAACTGAACTGCACAATATACTGCACACCTCAGGGAGTAGAGGTACAGACTACAGATGATAACGCTACCTTCAAAGTTGTAAATTGGAGAACATGCATAGAACTGTATCCTACCCTGACAGTGGAGGAGCTCCCATGGGATTTGCGAGAGGCAGTGTCATCAGAGGTATGGGATTTTACTGGAGAAGAGATAGGACTGATCAAAGGAGTAGAACCAGTGAAGATTATGGTTAAACCAAATGCTGAATATCCAAGAACGCCCCAATACAAACTGACCCCGGAGACGATTGCAGGAATAAAACCTGTAATCGACTCTATGATAAAACAGGGAATACTGAAGGAAATCGTGGGAAGTCCATGCAACTCCCCGATTATGGGTTTGCAGAAACCTAGTGGGAAATTTAGAATAGTGCAGGATCTTCGAAAGATTAACAACATAGTTGTTTCATGTTGTCCAGTGGTACCGAATCCATCAGTGATATTGTTTCAGATACCATTCCAAGCTGAGTGGTTCACAGTGATAGACCTTTGTCAGGCTTTCTTCTCAATCCCATTGGATGAGGAGAGCCAGTACCTTTTTGCTTTTAAGCTGGAAAATCGCGTTTTAACATGGTGTCGTATCCCACAAGGGTATACAGAAAGCCCATCAATTTTCAACCAGCTGTTGAAGAAAAATCTTGAAAGTCTGGTACTGCCCCAGAACTCGGTTCTGGTCCAGTACATAGACGACCTACTGGTTGCGTCAGAAACGGAAGAGGGTTGCAAGACAGATACCATTGCATTGCTGAACCATTTAGCTGAAAATGGGCATAAGGTATCTCCAAACAAATTGCAGTACTGTCTGACAGAAGTACAGTACTTGGGTCACAGGATAGAAAAAGGAAAGCGCAAAGTGTCACCAGATAGGATAGAGGCGATAATGAAGATGAACGCGCCTACGACACAGAGAGAAGTCAGGATGTTCCTAGGAATGGTTGGTTATTGCCGACAGTGGATAGCTAACTTTTCACTGAAAGCAAAACCTTTGCAAAAACTGACGCACAAGGAGGTGAGTGATCCGGTACCATGGGACAAGGATTGTTTGATGGCGTTTCTACAGCTGAGAGAGGACTTGTGTCGTGCTCCGGCTTTGGGGATGCCTGACTATGAAAAACCATTTTCACTTTTCTGCTGCGAAAGGGAAGGTTGTGCTTTGTCAGTTTTGGTACAGATTCATGGAAATGCCCGTAGACCAGTTGCATACTTTTCGGCTACCCTAGATCCAGTGGCCGCAGCGTTGCCCGGATGTCTCAAATCCGTTGCTGCAACAGGTGTCAGCATTGAACAGTGTGAAAATATTGTCATGGGACACCAGTTAGTGGTGTATGTACCTCATTCTGTAGAACTGTTAATGACCAGGACCAAGACACAGCACTTGACCAGTAGTAGGCTCACGCGCTACGAGCAAGTTATACTTGCTGCGGAGAACGTGACCCTTAAGAGGTGCTCTGTTTTGAATCCTGCTACATTGATGCCACTTCCTAATGATATTGAAGGCGAGGAATGTGAAGATCACGACTGCCTTGATGTGACTGAACTATGCACAAAACCAAGACCAGATATCGTGGATGAGCCGTTGATCGACCCTGATGAAATTTTCTTTGTTGATGGCTCATGTTTAAGAGACGATACTGGTCGGTTGAGAGCAGCTTATGCTGTTTGCACCATTACTGGAGTTGTGGAAGCCGCTTGCCTGGAAGGAGTACACTCCGCTCAGGTGGCAGAAATCATTGCATTGACACGTGCCTGTATAGCAGGAAACAAAATTAGAGTCACCATCTATACGGATAGCCAATATGGTTTCGGTGTAGTTCATGATTTTGGGCAGTTGTGGTCTCAGAGAGGTTACATGACCTCCTCTGGTTCGCCTATTTGAAATGGGGAATTTGTGCGACTGTTGTTAGAAGCATTACAAGGTCCAGCAGCAATTACAATTGTCAAATGCGTAGCCCACACCAAAAATACAGATTTTGTGTCGCAGGGAAATAGATATGCAGATGAAGTTGCCCGCTATTGTGCGGAGCACGGATATTCTTTCACGGAGGTGGAAGTAGGTGGGGCTCAGGAAAAGACAGAGTTAAATATGATGCTAGAAACAGTTGATACTTGGGAGGATTTAAAAGAGATGCAAGAGAATGCACCTGATTCTGAGAAAAAGGCATGGGAAACAGCAGGTTGTGTGAAAAGTGAAATGGACTTCTGGGTTTCAGCAGATGGTAGGGCAGTATTACCTGAGGAATTTGCGAATCCCATGGCACGACTGATACATGGTCCAGTACATTTAGGGAGAGATGCCATGCTGAGGGTATTTAGGCAGACTTGCTATTGCCCTAAGTTTAGGATTGCAGCAGAAGCAGTCTGTAGGAGATGCGTTACTTGTCAACAACTGAACGTAGGGAAAAGAACACCAGTTACAATGAGTCACATTGGGAGGTCTGGGGGGCCTTTCAACAGAATGCAATTAGATTTCATTGAAATGCCAAAAAGCAACCGCCTCAGGTATGTTCTGGTGGTTGTATGCATATTTTCCAGATGGGTCGAAGCATACTCTACACGCAGGTGCGACACACTCACAGTAGCAAAGTTGTTGCTTAGAGAGTTGATCCCGCGCTTCGGGGTGCCGACCTCCCTGGAATCAGATCGAGGAACTCATTTCAACAGTGAAGTTGTGAAAATGCTTTGCTCTGCATTGAACATTGATCAGAAGTTGCACTGCAGCTATCGACCAGAGGCTTCAGGTATCGTGGAGCAGATCAATGGCACTTTGAAGTCCCGAATAGCCAAAGTATGTTCATCAACTTCCTTAAGTTGGCCTGATGCTCTGCCCTTGGTACTCATGAGTATGCGTAGCACACCAGACAGGAGGACAGGTCTCTCTCCACACGAAGTTTTAATGGGGAGGGCAATGAGACTTCCGTCTGTACCAACTACAGCTTTGTTGAATATTACAGATGACCTGATCCTGGATTACTGCAAGGGTCTGTCTGACGCCATTCATTCTGTGTCTCTTCAGGTGCAGGCTGCTGAAGTTCCATCTTCAAGAGATCTATGTCACGACTTGTGCCCAGGTGACTGGATCCTGCTGAAGAAGCACGTCCGGAAGAACTGCTTAGACGTGCGTTGGAAGGGCCCCTATCAAGTTATCCTGACAACGAATACCCCTGTGAAGTGTGGAGGGCTGCCAAACTGGATTCACGCTTCCCATACTCAAAGAGTTCCAGCACCCCTGGAAGAAATAGCTCCTCTCGCAGATGAAAACCCAGCTGTAGACGGCGAACCACTAGAGGGGCTCAGTCAAGCTGTGGGGGTGTCGGAAGAAGTTGGGAGCGCTACAGAACAAGAAGATGAAGGACAGGACGACAGTGAAACTGAAGTTGCCACAGAAGGAGAAAGTTGCTGTGAATACGGCTCAGACCCAGATCAAGCCCAGAGTGATCAAGAACTGAATGGGAGAACAAGATACAGGAGAACAAGGCGTGGGGAAGATAGTTGGCCTGAAAGAAGGAAGAGGCCAAGCTTGAAGCCAGCTCCAGAGAAAACTCTTGCCCCTGTATCTGAAGACTCGGATTTGGACGAAAGTACACAAGGACAGGAACAGGAAGGTCCGAGAAGATCGAGGAGGGTGCGAGTGCCTTGCAGAAGATACGCTACTCCTGAGTGGACCTACCTCGCTGCAGATGTCCAGTGTACAGGGATCTGGGAGGGTGAGGAAAGTGACCCTGATCAGTACTGACCCCATCATAACAGTGGCAATAGTGTTGTTGATACCGGGAGTGGAAGTCGAAGGGTTGCTGACACTCAATATCCCCTATCCTCCTTATCTGAGTGGAATAAGAGACTTGGTTTTAAACAGAATAGATTTCCCGACTTGTTGTCCAAGGAGGTCAATACTTGGGGAGGTCCTTCTTCGTTTGGAAATATTAGAAGCCGTGATTAGAGTCGCTGGAACACGTATAATTTCGGATTGCTAAAAGACTGTGTGAAAGACTTTGTAAATAAACAAATTGAGAGATAACCTAGCGCCAAGTAGAAGAAAGAAGAAATTAGGGACTTCCATTGAGTGGATGGAGAAGGGCTAGGGTTGTCTGTTGCTATAGAACACAAAGACTGATCTTGCCGAGAAGATTATCAGCTTCCAGGTGTGGTTCGAAAAGAGACATTGTGCTGTGAAAGAAAACTGGAACTACACTGTTTGAGATCATGGAGGTTGGCAACCCGAACTGCAGGGCCAAATGTATAATAGGCACACTTTTAGTGGGAGTGATTTTTCTTATAGCTTTAGTAGTTACTATATCATATGTAGTGGGACATGAAAATGAAGAAAAGTCTGCAAAGGAAGCAAAAATTGTATCGACACAGAAACCTACTATTGCTGGAAAAAAAGGGGACAATACAGAGAAAGATAAAGCTTTACTAGCAGCAGAGACTCGTAGGTTACATGTAGATGAATCACAGGGAAATTTTAAATCGAATGCATATGCTAAATTGCTTTATGAATATATCGATGTTATGGAGGCTAAGAATTGTTATGTGTGCATGAAATTGCCAGCCTCTGTAGACGAAGGTATCAGATATCATCATCTTCCATTGACTTATGGAATCACATGTAGTTTGTTGCTGAGCATATTTTATGAACGTGATGGGTTTGAATACTATTTTTCGAATTTCGATGCTATTATACCTGAAGTGCCGCACTACAAGCATTTAAATAAGTGGGATTATTATAAGAGTGAAGACATATTACAGAAATGTTTCCTTCCCTGGAAAAAATTAGATACTTCACATGCCCGAAGAAATAATTTGACTTGTAAAGTGTCAGAAATTGAGAAAAAGTTTGTAGGGCAAGTGGATGATCGATACCGGAGACAGAAGAGTTTAAAAGCTTCAGGTCAATGGAAAACAGATTGGACCGAGGAAGAAAGGGCACACCAAAGAAAGGGTAGCAATGGTCCAATAGCTTTAGACCGAGAGAAAAAGGGGAAACTGTGTATACATAGGAGTGAAACCTATTATGAGAATGTGTTTGTGGGAAAAGTAAGTTGTGAACATGCTTTCCAATTAGAATACTATTCGAAGGACTTCTTGAAAGAAATGCAGGTGATCCCAAATGTATATTTTGTCTGTGGAAGAAATGCATACGTGAAACTACCAGATAATTGGTATGGATCATGTTATTTGGCAATTGTCTTCCCCAAAATATACCATGCTAAGGATTTGGAAATTATAGAGGGAGGAACTCAAGCTAGAGGAAGAAGGGATGTAAGCGCTGAGGAGGTAGTTGGAGACGTATTCGGTGCTATGTTTCCTATTTTAGGGATAGCATTAAATGATGTCAAGATAAGAAGATTGGCAACAGTTGTAGATAGGTTGTCCGCCAGTATTGCTAGGTCACTAATGCTGGTGGAGGGAGAAATGCAATCGATAAGGGCAATGGTTCTTCAGAACCGACTTGCTCTAGATGTTCTGTTAGCCAAAGAGGGAGGAGTCTGTAAGGCTTTGAAGGTCCAGGAATGTTGCACTTACATTCCAGACAACTCAAAACCTTTAGAAAAATACATTCGGAACATTACTGAAATACACCATGAAATTGAGGATTTGACAAAGGTAACAGTGTGGGAAAAAGTAGGTCAAGGAATGGGTAAAGTTGGAGGTTGGTTTGCCAACCTAGGAAAAAATATAATTTGGTACATACTGAAACCTATCATCATAATAGTGATTTGTATAATTACCTTGTGGGGATTGGTGTGGCTGTACCAATGGTATAGATCAAACAGGTTGCAAAGGACCATGAGAAGGCAAGAGAGGAGATTGACTGCGATGCAGGATAATCAGTACAGGAGTCTAAAGGCTCTAGAGATGATGAAACGAGGGGGTACTGCAACGACTTCAGTTTGATTCAGACCATACGTCAGGGATGGTGTTGTAATGATGATGACTACTAAAAGTCATCAAAGGGGGGATTGAGAGAGCGCAAATCAAGAAAATATAGAAGTGCACCATATTTACACGCACGTTGTATTAGTTTAGTAAATATTATATAAGAGTGTCAAATCTATAGAGTGAAAATATATAAGAGTGTTTAATTAAAATAGAATACTTATATCAAGTGTGAAAAGTTAATGTAGATGTTCGTAGTGATGTTAGAATGATGTTGAAATCCCATGTTATGTGGCGGTAGTAGGGGAAAATGTAATGCTGCTAAACGTAGAAATGTGTAGGCCACATGGCAGTTCACATAGAGTACAAGATGCTGTTACACTCTTACACGATGGTGGATTTCAATGTTATTGTAATTCAAAGTATTATTGATCCTAGAACTGAAATATGTTTTATAGACGTTTCATATAATCATTGTGTGTAATAAGTTAGAATACTGTTTAAACTAAGAAATTAAATGTTTTGCAGAGTGCACAGGCCCGTTCATGTAATTCTAGATAGGCCTGAATAGACAAAGTCATTTCTTTTGATCTGCATGTGCTCGTTAGAGAAAGGTCGTGTTAGGCACAAACTGTGGAGCCTGTTTGAATGGTTTACGACTTAGAAGATACGGTGGAGGCTGGAATTTGGGGCCCACAGTACAAGTGTCTGTTTGCAGGTGCGAGGAGGTTTTAATCAAGAGAGTGATGAATAGACTTTTGTTCAAGAGAGCCAGGCACAGGCCTGGAGGAGTCTTCAGGAATTTCCTGGGGGTACCGTCTTGCCGGAGAGGAGCCTGGGAAGCAAGGTCAACGCTAACGATGGACCCAGAGGAGTACCAGCATGGAACATACCAGAACCAACACCACGTGAGGGGCGTCTCTAAGGGGTGTCTCCAAAGGGCGTTTCTATTGTAAATGTGATTTTGTATTAGGGACAGTACCCCGGGGTGGAGTTAAGGCAGATGATCTGAGGAACCTAAGAGAGCGGATGGGTAGGCAGATAGGGAACTGCGAGACATCGTTTTTGGAACAAAGACTAAGGGAAGTGTGTGTTCTTCTTTGGAAGTCACCACTGCTGACACCTTTTTAGGTTAAGATCTTGCTAAGTAGGGATGTCACTTAGTCTAGTGTAGGGACAGTCTAATCTGATTTCTTTCCTTTCTGTAAATGACTCATAAGCTACAGCTTGTGTCTATTCTTGCAACTTTGATGATTTTTGAATTGGTTTTGGTAATATTCTTCTGCCGACTAAGAGCATTTAGAAAATTCATGTTTGTATTGATACCCGTATATCTTTTGAACCTTATATTGAGATGTTTGTATCTCCAGTTAAGTTTGGCTTTGTAATAAACTTTTAAACTTTTTAAGCTTAAGTGGTTCTTTAGAGTGGTGTAAGTCATTAACTGATTGACCTAGTAGTGGATTGCCTTTTACTCTATGACAGGTACCAACGGTTCAGTCGACCGGAGTTGGGATCTAGATCTATAACAATAGACCAGAAATCCCGCGTTAACACATGTGTCCCTAAATTGAGTATATAGATCAGAGGTGGGGATGAAACAAGGCCTCAATGCCACAGATGGTACTGGGTAATAAACACCCCTCTTGAGTACTTTCTGCTGCTTCCAAGAACTGTGTTTGACTCAGGTTTTGTCCGGTTGTCGAGCGCTGTGTAAAGGCAGGCTCGCAAGAGCAGCACAGAGGTGAGGGAGGAAGGCGGGCGTTAGGGGTGGTTGTAACAGCCCACAGCAGGCACAGGAGGACTGGGGGGCTCTGCTCTTTGGGGCATTGTTATTTCTAATCACACACTGTTCAAATCTCAGCACTGCTCCTGAATGGCAGGCGCACTAAGGGTGAAAGGCTGAAATGGAAAGGAACTACATTCATTTTGAAAATGTCCTCTGTGTGGAAGCAAGAGGCTCTTATAAAATCAATTTGTGCCAGTGCCATACTAGCAATGAATGTTAGTCCTGTCTCTCTTCATGCCAAAACCAGATGAAAAGGGTAGAGCAAGAGAGCTGATGGAGCAGGGTTTTGCAAAAAGAAACCTGCTTGGCTTAATACCCCCATAATATGTACTAACATTAAGGAGAAATAGAAAACTAATGTACACCTTACATGAAAACAAGGGGAATTGCTTTTGTGCATGCATGAAATAACATGAAATAATATACAAAAGAGTTAAAACAGTAATAACATTTGTGCTTTGAAAGAAACAAGAAATATTGCATGACTAGGCTGCATGTGCATCAGTAATTGCATGTTGCATTCTGCTTTGAAATAATAATGAATGCCGCTTTTGCCACAAGCTATGCTAGGAAATAAGCTAACAGGGAAGAGTGCAAAGATGGGTGGTGAACAGTGAATGTTTATATTTCATTTACTTTAGTGTGTTGGAAAAGGTGCCATCTTCATTAATTTGACTGAAGTGGGAGGGGGTGATTTGAGGAGTGAATCTGATCTGTCAGAGTCAAGACAGACACACTGTGCACCACAGATGACATGAATGAGTTGAAGGGCAAAGTGATGAACGACTGCCAAATGTTGCGTCCAGTCATGGGAACAGAGATTCATACTGCGGAAGATGTTAAATTATGAATAAAAGTTTGCTTAATTTGTATCATGTGTAATAAACGTGAGAATGAACTAAGAACCATACCCTGGGAACAAATGTAGAACAATGAATTAGTTGAATTAAAGGTGAAGTCACTGTGGTATGACAAGCACACCAATCCTTTTGCGAGTTACATTAAAGTTTGCAACAAATGTGGGATGGACATGTTAGTTTTAGGGTATAATTGGGGTGCCTTTGGGGTGTGGTTTAAGTTTAGGCTGGCTGGAGAGAAAGAGGGGAGATGCATTGCTGTCCGTCGGTGTTTCAGAAAGGCCTAGCTGTTCCTGAAGTGCCCTGTTCCTGTTTTTATTCCTTTGTTCCCTGATTCTATTTTGGGGAACCCCCACCATCACCTAGGCCGAGGGGACAGTTTTCCCACAGACCGTTAGGTTTGTATCTTGTCTTTGACTCATTCATGCAAATTTATTTACAAATGCATTTTGTTTCTTAAACTTTTGTCTTTTCACCTATCCACTCCGACATAGATATATTGAACTTATTCCTTTCCATTTGGTGTATTATGTTTCACATATATTTTTGCTGAAACTTTTGTCTCTTAATCTATCCACTCTTTCATGCATAAGGTCATTGTTAAGAGATGAGCTTGTATTCATTTGAGATTTGCTGATGTTTTCTCTCCCTTTGTGAGTTCATTATTTGCATCTGTGACTGCAATGAGCATCTCGTTAAAAATTGAGATAAAACTTCAAAACTTTACTGAGTGTCTGTGGTTATTTAGCTAACTAAAGGGTTAAGTTAGATGGTATAAACATTATCATCAACTATTTAACTAATTGGTCCATCGACCAAATAGAAGGAAAATTGATTAAATTAACTTAGTAAGCAATACTAGTGACATTATGCATGGTTTACAGAAAAGAAAGTATTGAACATGAATAAATTGACCCTAGAGCATCAGGGATTCTGGGTGAATGTGTATGGGCAATGTAATTGTATGAATTTAGTATTGATCCCTGATCAGGCATTGACGTCGCACTGGATCAGTTTCTTGGTAACAGAGGATGGTTTAATTATTGATTAATTTGGTAATGAATATTGATTGTATGTTTTAACACGAAAAGTCAGTGTCATGTTCTATGTTGTCTAGAAGTACAGGTACAGAGATACCTGAGGAATCCCGGGAATAGAATTTAGCCCGAAGTAGGCAGAAGAAGAGTGTGGTAACAAAGCCACACTGCAGACGTACTTTGTCTGTTGTACTAATACCTAGAAGCTATGGAGGGCTGAAGGTGTTATATTAGGGAATTTCGTATATAAGTGGAGTGACTGAAATAGTGAAGGGTCCACTTCCGAAATTCTAGCTTTATCCTCAGGAGAGGTACAAGGCTTCTTTTCATGCCAAAAAGTCCTCTTTTGAAATGTGGTCCTTATCCCTAGAGAAGTAATAGGTCTACCCGGAGCTTGTCTGAAGGGTAAAATAACGCTGGTCGTTATTAGGGATTGTAGTGGGTAAAATTTCTTGATGGGTGAAAACTATCTCTTTATTTAGTGGAACAGACAAGGTAGCATTGTTTTATGTTGCTACTAATAGAATTTTGTTTGAAGAAAACTTAGTAAAATATCGCTGTAATATTTTGTGAAAGGAGGGTCAGTCGAAAGACTAATACTGATGTCAGAAAAGACCACGCTGGCATTGGTCAGACAGCGGACATGTATTAATCTGTGATTGGTTAGTTGGTGTGAGCTGCGCTAGCATTGGTTGAGACTTTGCTTACGTAGCAGTGCTCTGATTAGTTGGTTGGTGCGAATCGCGCTGGTATAGAACGGGAGCTGACAAATAGAATACATAGAAGTAGGGAAGGATTTCTTTGTTTATTTTGGTGAGGTACATTAGAGTAAAAGTTCAGAAAAATGAAGCTGCTAAAGAAAAGAAAGAATTTTTTCAATATGGACAAACCAATTGTGACTAGAGAGGGAATTCCTATTCAACCTTCCAAAACGCCTGCTTCCTTATGATGTTGGAGCGAGGATATCATATGTGTATTTGGTTAGAAAACTGGGTTGAGTATAGAAAGGACGATGGTGTTATAGCTTTTCCACAACATGGTACATTTAATGTAAGGATATTGCAGAATTTGATAAATCGAATGAATTCATTAGAACCGAATCCTAGATTGACACAGTATAAAGCATTGGAAGAATGGGAAGTTGAGGCATTTGAAAGAGAGAAATATAGAGGAAGTAATGGAAGATATAGGAGTTGGAGGCATGGTTATCGTTTTGAGAGTAGGGAAGAAAAGTTGAAAAGGTGGAGGAGAGCTGTAGTAATTGAAGGGTTGTACCCAGTTTTAACCGTTGATGAACAGACTGGAGGCAAATGTAAAGAAAACAAGAATATAGAGACTCCAAGAGTAAGGGGTGATATGAATGATTTTGATGACAATAAATTGATAGAGGTCATTATGAACAAAAGACCTCCGCCTTCTAAAGAGAATTTAGGAGTGATGACTCCAAGTGCACCACAGATGGGAACACCATTGACTCCACAAGTTTCAGAAAGCAAAAGAAGTGCTGGAAAATAAAGCAAATCTGTTAAACAAGGCCAGGTTGGAACAGGTCCAGAAATTAAATCAGTTGAGCCTAAATGCAGAAGCATTGACGATACCAATAACAATTGGTCCTGTAGTTCCGTTGAATGGAGAAAGACAGAATGTATCCAAAGTGCATGCATTGGCTGTTCCAGGAAGTAGTATCAGGAGTGGTGTGAATGAGGATGGACAGGCAAATGCGAATAATATCTTGTTAAATTTTCCAGTTTGTGAGTTATTAACGGAGACCTCTCAAAGAGGTTTACAATCAGACCCAAGGAGAATAGGGAAAAATGTTACTCCAATAGCAGGGAGTTCAGCAGGTTCATCACCAGAAGAATTAAAATAATTGGATAAGGAAATGACAAAACCAAAACCTCTACCACAGAGTATTATTGTGAGTCAATTAAAAGTAGATTTGGAAGAAATGATTATTTGGACAATAAGTCCAGACAGATTGGGAACTTATCGAGATGATGAACTATTGTTTTTGTGCAAAAGTATTACCTGTTGAGCAAAGAATTTACATGAGAAAATATCTGAAGCTGCTACTAAGTATCGGGTAGACATAGAAAACTCGAAGGTATTACAGAAATCGTACAGGTTGGCTTTCACTGACAAGGAATTAAAGAGTTTGAATGCATCAGGAAAAAGGTTACAGATAAAGGAATTGATGAACTTTCTGAAGAAATGGGGAGATGTAGACCGATGGAAAAATAGATGGATGAGAAAGAAGGAAGAGGCCGCTAGCAAAGGAGCATCTATGTTTCCGCTAAAGGAGACAGAACAGGTGGTGGATATGTCCATGTTCCATGGTCAAGACAGGATATATTGTCCTTTACAAACAAGTTTACCAGGTTGTGAGAGAAACCAGTGGTTTGTGAAGGTCTCGAAGTTCCTGCTAAAGGATTTAGATGGGTTGTTTGAGATTATCGTCCACGCTGATTTAGATCACTGTTGCTTGGCCAAAAGATGAATATCCTGGAGACCCTAAAACAGGTGCACCATCAGAAGAGGTGATGAGAAAGTACAATCAAGTAATCACATTTCTTTTTTAAGTTCAAAATGATTTTATTGAAGTATTTTGTAAACAGAAGAAATAGACAAATACAATACAAAAAGAATAAGTCTTATATGCGTAAATGATGAAATTGCAAGTATAAAAAGCAATAAACCAAAAAGGAGGAGAAAGGGAGAAAAAAGGGGGGGAGGGGTGGGGGAGTGATCATATCATAGAATCAGAAACTAAAACAATATAGAGTCACAATTAAATTGAGTAACTAGGATGGTAAAGGAGGGGGAAATTAATCATCAAAATACAGAAAAGGACATTAAATCATAGTAATGCATAACATACGAATCATTGCATAACATACGAATCAATAGGAGACCAAAAAGATTGAAATGACTGTGAATTGTGAACAACGCCTTTAAGAGACAGTTGAGCTCCTTTTCTTGTAAAAATAATCCACGACCACCAAGCATGAACTGAAAGAGAAGAAGCATCTTTCCAACAAACAGTAATGGATTTTAAAGCAGCTGTAATTAAAAAATGAAATAACTTTGCTTCTGACTCACTAAGATGGCGGGAAAGGGCAACTGATTTACATATTAACATAGCATAAGAAATATCATCGTGTAAAGGCAAAATTTTCGAAATGACATTCCAAACATCCAACCAAAATTTCATAATAACTGGGCATTCAAATAACATATGACGAAGTGATCCAGAACTCAAGGTGCAATGCCAACAAACATCAGATGGTAACAATTTCGCATGGTATAATCGAGATGGGGTCCATAGGGCATTAAATATAATAAAAGCATTAGTCTGATAAAGAGACACCGGAAGCCAACCAGAGATACAGTTGAGCCATATTGATGACAAGTGTCATCAGATAGGGAAATGGACAGTTCAGTATTCCAAAAAGATGATATTGCACCAACATTAGAGCCCCGGAAGGAATTACATTTTTTATAAAAAACAGAGACAGCTTTGGGGGAGGACGTAACAGCCGTAAGATAAATTAATAGGTCATTAGTGGTGGAAGAAGGAATACCATTGGGAAAAGAGTCCAAAATTGAATTACATAAAGATTGGTATTTTGAAAAATCAGAAGCTGGGATATCAAACTTTAACTGTAGTTGCTCAAAAGGGATAAAAGCAGTTCCACAAAAAACATCTTTGAGATAAAAAAATTCCTCTTGAAATCCATGAGGACCAGAAATTAATGTTTCTGTTTAGTTTAAGTAAAGCACTATGCCATAAAGACAAGTGAATTGTAGATAGTAAGGGTAAATCAAAATTAGAATCCAAATCATTAATTATTATTCTAGAGGATTTGATTATAGAGGACTGTTGAATAACCTTGGATGCAGAAGACATCGACATCAAAGAGGGCAGTGAAAAGGGACGTACAATTGAGGATTCTATATCAAGCCAAATTGGAGGTTTAACCATATGTGAAGTTGTGAACCATAAGGAGCTTTGCTTTAAGATAAAAGCTTATGGTAGAGGTAAAAGTCTGGAAGGGCAAATCCAGCCTGGGACTTAGGGAGTTTTAATTTCCTGTAAGCAATACGAGGAACCTTGTTAGACCAAAGGAATTTAGATAACAGTTTATTAATATCTTTATACAATTTGAGAGGAAATTGAGTGGGAATCATGGCTAATGAGTAGAAGATTTTTGGTGCAATAGTCATTTTGATAGCCTCCATTCTACCCCACCAGGTGAGGAAAAGGGGAGACCATTTGGAAGTTTTGTTTTTGATATAGTCTAGTATAAAATCACCATTTAGTTTTAATGTAGCAGGCAACAAGGATGCAAATAGGATGCCTAAGTATTTCAGCTTACTGTTCTGCCAAAGAATATCTGTGTTTGGGAGCATATCAGGGGTACAAAAAGCATTCAGAGGAAAAAATTCTGTTTTACTTACATTTAACTTATAACCTGAAACTACCGAATATTTTTCAATAATGTCTAATAGGGAGGGAACAGAAGAAAGCGGATTACTAATAAACAATAAAACATCATCAGCATAGGCTAAAGTTTTAACCATGACATCATTTATCGCAATACCCTGAATATTATCACTGCATCGGATATAATTAAGAAAAGGCTCAATTCCTATTGAAAATAACAGTGGGGAAAGGGGACAACCCAGCCTATTACCTCTAAAGAGGGAAAATTCAGTGGAAATTTGTCCATTAATAAACAAACGAGCAGTAGGGGCAAAATATAAAGCAGAAATCATACGAATAAAATGGGCACCAAAATTAAAAGATAATAAAGTTTTAAATAAAAATTGCCAATGAATTTTGTCAAAAGCTTTTTCTGCATCCAAAGCCATCACTCCCGCAGGGGAAGCAAGATGCGGACTCTGTTCAATAACGTGTAAGAGCGATCTAGTATTGTTAGCCGAGTACCTATTTTTCATAAAACCAGATTGATCTGGATGAATGATGGAGTGAAGGATAGGAGCTAATCTAGTGGCAAGGATTTTAGCATATAACTTACAGTCCTGGTTTATTAGGGAAATGGGACGATAATTAGCAACCAGGGTAGGGTCCTTATCAGGCTTGGGCAGAACAATGATTAGAGCGTCAGTAAAAGAGCCCGAAATAGTGCCAGAGGAACCAAAATGGGAAAAAAGTGTACTTAAATAAGGTTAAAAGGTAAGACTGAAATTCTTTATAAAATTCAGCTGGGATACCATCTGGGCCTGGGAATTTATTCTTGGGAAGTGATTTAATAGCAAGTAAAATCTCATCACAAGTAATTGGAGAATCTAAACCTATTCTGTCTGAGGGAGAAACTTGAGGCAAATTGCATTGATTTAAAAAGGAATCTATTAAAGAATCATCACAGGGGACTGGTTTACTGTATAGGTTAGAATAAAGATTTAAAAATTCTTGGACAATATCATTATGGGAAATAGCAACTTGACCATGAGGACCATGTATGGAAGTTATTTGAGTTTTGTCCTTCTTGATTCGTAAATAGTTTTCAAGAAGTTTTCCAGATCTATTGGTATTAAAGCGAAATTTAGCATTAGATTTTGTGAGTTGGATTCCTGCTCTAGTACTAAGTATGGCATTAAATTCATAACGAAGCTTTTGTAGTTTAAATTTGTGTTGAGGGTCATTAGAGGAAATAAATAAGCGTTCATATTTAGCAATTTGTTTTTCCAAATGTGTAACATTAGAGTTGAATTGTTTGTTCTCATGGGCCATAATAGAAATAGTGGTACCTCTAATGTAGGTCTTAAACGCATCCCATCTATTCACAATTGAAGTTGAACCTTCCGGGTTGAATAAAAAATAGTCTTGAATAGCTTGTAAAAGTTTAGACTTATGCTTATCATTAAGTACTATATTCGTGTTCATACGCCATCGATTTTGCCTGGTAAAAGTAGAGGAAATATTTAATACAAAGGAAATTAAGGCATGGACCGAAATATCAATATTACCTACAACAGGGTTGGTGGCTGATTGAAGTAAAGAAGGCGAAAGCAAAAAATAATCAATCCTTGAATGAGAATTATGGGGATTAGAGAAAAAGGAAAACCATTTCTCAGTAGGAAAGTGTAGCCTCCAAATATCAGCCAACTTGGTTGTGTGAAGGAAAGATTTAAAGGCATGAAAAACTTTAGGAGGACGAAATTTTGTAGTGGAAAGTCTATCTAGTAACGGATCAATAATCACGTTGAAATCTCCCCCAACAATCAAAGGAACCTGCCCTAACTTCAAAACTTCAGAAGTTAAAGTAGCCCAAAAAGAAGGGTCATCAGCCGTAGGACCATAAATATTAAGCAGAAAGAAAATTGAGTCGTGTACTTTAACCTTAACCACTATAAATCTACCTTCTGTGTCTGCGAACTTACTAAGAATCTGACAATGTAACCTTTTTGCAAAGAGGATTGCAACACCATTTTTCTTTCCCTGCGCAGGGGAGGAAACAATATTATCTACCCACTTTTTTCTCAAATATTGCAAAATGTTATCATCAACATGCGTTTCTTGATAAAACAAATGTCAGCTTTGCACGCACCCAGATAATCCAAAATTTTAGTGCGTTTTACTGGATGCCTTAAACCCTTAACATTAAGTGAAACAATTTTAACATTATGAATATTAGCCATTAGGAATTAGGAGAAAGAGGATAGAAGAGTGAATCAGAAGAAGAGGAAAGGAAAAACAGCCATGGAAAAAGAGTGACTCTGTGTATAGAGTAAGAAAAGGAAAGACACAATAAGAAGAAACACAAAAGGAAGGAAAAAGGACAAACAAGAAACAGAGACATAAAGAAGAATACAGAGACGCACACCCGTTCCTCAAGCATGGCCATGAAACCGTTGGAGCCAGTGAAGAGAGAAATATTTAAATGTCAGGAAAAAATCAGATTAGAAGCAATCAAGTGACAGGATCATGAGTGTCCATTGACGGTGAAGCTTGTTGTTCCAGAAAAAGACGCAGATCTTCAGGACGGTGAAAAGATTTAGAGAAGGTGTCTTTCGAGACTCTCATCGTAGAAGGATCAAATAGACCATACTTAAAACCAAGACTTCTCAGTTGTGGACGGTAAGAGGAAAACTCCTTGCGAATAGCAACCGTTTCTTTAGCAAAGTCTTGATGGATGAAGATTTTACAACCATTCACCAAGAGTGAGGGAATGTCTCTTGCCGCTTTCCTGATAAGGACCAAGTGATGGTGTCGCAAAACCTTGAAAATCATTTGCCTGGGCTTAGTGTGGCGATGATTTCTATGCGATGGAATTCTGTGAGCCTTATCTACTTCGAATGTTTCGGGAAATTTGATACATTGATCACATTTCTGAAAGGGAAGATTTCAGCTAAGGAAACAGATGGGGTTAAAATTGACAGAACTATCCAGGAACCAAAAGAGTCGGTACATGCCTACTATGAAAGGTTGTTGCAGGTAGTTAAACAGCATAGTGGATTTGAAAATATTGGAGACGAGGATATGGGACATTTTGTGTATTGTTTTGTGTTTGGACTGAAACCAGAAATTAGTATTATGATTCAACAGCATTTGATTTGCTGGCAGAGCAAAACGATAGACTACATTCTAAATTATGCAAAGTATTGTAGTGATGACATTGAATCAAGACATAAAAAGTTAAATGAGAAAATGATGTGGGCACAGGTGAAAGTGGCAAACCAGCAAGAAGCAAATAATAGTCCTCAAACTGGAAATCAGATGGGTGGTCAGAGTCAAAATGGACAGAATTCCAGTGGAGGTAAAGGAAGGGGAAAAATGAATAGAGAGGAAGCTATGAAGAAATGTCCTTGTCATGCGTGCGGGAAGCTTGGATATTGGAAGAACAAGTGTAGCTCTGATAAAAAGATTAAGGGGAAATCACAATTTAATTCCACAGATACAGAATGAGGTGGGTGTAAATCAACACCAGCAGCAGCAGCAGATAGTTACTCAACAGTTACAGATGCCACAAGCTCCCATGACAAATAATGTGAATGCTCAAATGCAGAGGTACAGTGTGAATGCAGGATTTCACGGAAGTGACCAGAGTGGTAAGATTTAAACTGAACAAATGGTTCCACAATATTTTTTGCAGTGCAATGAGAATGATTCAGACTCATCTCAATGACGGTGCCTGAGTGGGGAGGAAGAGTGTGTACTTGGCGCATCCTTGGCGATAGATCAGTCGGGTCCATTTGTTGACGGAAAGGTGAAAGGGAATGATATTACATTCTTAGTGGACACTGGTGCTACACATTCTACTGTGAGAGCAGAAGAAATCCC
The DNA here is from genome assembly GCF_964261635.1 of Lissotriton helveticus. Classification (NCBI taxonomy): domain Eukaryota; kingdom Metazoa; phylum Chordata; class Amphibia; order Caudata; family Salamandridae; genus Lissotriton; species Lissotriton helveticus. The sequence continues at coordinate 1,316,432,437 of NC_136065.1, read as the reverse complement.
AAACCTACCCCTATCGGGAGAAACTATCCAAGTTGTAGGAGTCTTGAATAAGCATATTAGAACCCCAGTCACAAATCCAATAGATATTCCTATTGGAAACTTCAAAGGCATGCATCGGTTTGTGGTATGTAACTCGAGTCCAGTGAATCTCTTAGGTAGGGATTTACTATGCAAGATGAAGTGTACCATCTACTGTATGCCAGATGGTATTGCATTTCAGGCACCAGATGAGGATATCAAATTTAAAATGATGTTAACTAAGCAAGGAACAGAGGTGGATGAGTTATTTTCACTTCTTACAGAAGAGAATTTACCTGAAGGATTAAAAAGTGCAGTGAGATCAGATGTGTGGGTTTTTTCAGGAAAGGAAATTGGCCTGGTGACAAATGTAGATCCAAATGAGATTATAGTGAAGGATAGTGCTGTATATCCGAACACACGTCAGTACAAAATGAGTCCAGAAGTAATTGCAGGAGTTGCTTCAGTGATTGACCAAATGATCGAACAAGGAATTTTAAAAGAAATAATGAGCAGTCCTTGTAATTTGCCTATAATAGGTATCAAAAAGCCTAGTGGGAAATACCAGATAGTGCAGGATTTGAGAAAGATTAATAAAATTGTAGTACCCTGTGGTCCAGTAGTACCAAATCCAGCAGTGATGCTCTATCAGATTCCTTGTGACGCTGAATGGTACACAGTTATTGATTAGTGCCAAGCCTTTTTCTCAAGCCCATTACATCCAGAATTGTTTGCATTTGTTTGCATTCCGGTTCGGAGACCATGTTTTGGCACGGTGCCGAGTTCCTCAAGGGTACACAGTGAGCCCTCAATCTTTAATCAGACTTGTCATGCCAGGTAATTCAGTTTTGGTTCAATACATTGATGACCTATTGGTTGCATCAAAGACATGAGAGGCACTTGTGACAGACACAGTTGCCCTATTGAACTATTTGGAAGAGGGAGGAAACAAAGTGTCCCCAGCAAAATTCCAACTTTGTAAACAGGAAGTACAGTACCTTGGACACAAAATAGAAAAGGGAGTTAGTAAAGTAACCCCAGAAAGAATCAATGTGATCAAACAGATGAGTCCACCCAAATCTCAGAAAGAAGTACAAATGATTTTGGGAATGGTTGGATACTGTCGATAGTGGATCATTGGTGTCTCACTGATTGCAAAACCTCTACAGAGGTTGACACGAAAAGATGTGAAAGATCCGATTGTTCTGGATGATGAAAGTATGGATACTTTTACAAAATTGAGAAGCAGTCTTTGTCGAGCACCTGCATTGGGAATGCCAGATTATACAAAATAATGTATGTTGTACTGCTGTGAGAGAGATGGGTGCGCACTTTCAGTCCTAACTCAAAAACATGGAATGGCATGACGTCCTGTAGCATATTTGTTCGCTATTTTGGATTCAGTGACCGCAGAATTTACCAGTATATTTGAAAGCTGTAGCATCTACTTGCATGAGTCTGGAACCGATTGTGATGGGGTACCCAGTCAAAGTGTATGTGCCACATTCTGTTGAGATTCTTTTGACTCGTACCAGGACACAGTATCTTACTTCTAGTTGGTTGACTAAGTACGAGAGAGTGATTCTGGGTGCTGAAAATGTGACTGTGGTAAGGTGCACCACTGTGAATCTGGCAACTCTATTGCCTAATTCTCACTGTAAGGAAGTGAGAGAGGAAGCGGATCATGATTGTTTAGATGTGATAGAATTATGTGCAAAACCTAGGCCAGACATAGAAGATAGTCTGTTGGAAGAATCAGATTGTGAGATGTTTGAGAAATGAAAGGGGTGAATTATGCACTGCCTATGCTGTTTACACCACAGAAGGGGTTCTTGTAGCATTCTGTCAGAAAGGAGTAAACTCTGTCCAAATTGCTGAGTTAATAACTCTGATTAGAGCGAGCAAAATTGCAAAAAGCCTAAAAGTAACAATATTCACAGACAGGTAATACAGATTTTGAATTTTCCTTGATTTTGGCCAGCTATGGATGCAAAGGGGATTTATGACTTCTTCAGGTTCCCCTATAAGAAACAGTAAAACTGTAAAAGAACTATTGGATGCCTTGCAATTGCCCAAAAGAAACCTGCTCGGATTAAAACCCCCATAATACGTACTAACAGTAAGTAGAAATAGAAAACTAATGTACACCTTACATGAAAACAAGGGGAATAGTTTTTGCACATGCATGAACTAACATGGAATATTATACGAAAAAGTTAAAAGAGTAATAACATTTGTGCTTTGAAAGAAACCAGAAATATTGCTTGACTAGGCCGCATGTGCATCAGTAATTGTATGTTGCATTCTGCTTTGAAATCAAATTTAATGACGCTCTTGCCACAAGCTATGCTAGGAAATAAGCTAACAGGGAATAGTGAAAAGATGGGTGGAAAACAATGAAGGTTTCATTATCAGATAATTATAAATGTTTATATTTCATTTAATTTAGTGTGTTGGAAAAGGCGGCATCTTCATTAAGTTGACTGAAGTGGGAGGGGTGATTCGAGGAGTGAATCCGATCTGTCCGAGTCAAGACAGACGTGCTGTGCACCGCAGATGACATGAATAAGTTGAAGGCCAAAGTGATGAACAACTGCCAAGTGTTGTGTCCAGTCGTGGGACCGGACATTCATACTGCGGATGATGTTAAATTAGGAATACAAGTTTACTTAATTTGTATCATGTGTAATAAACGTGAGAACGAGCTAAGAACCATACCCTGGGAACGAATGTAGAACAATGAATAAGTTGAATTAAAGGTGAAGTCACAGGGTGTGACAATACCACCTCCCAAGCCCACCAATCCTCTTGCGAGGTACATTAACGTTTTCAACAAATGTGGGATGGACATCTTAGTTTTAGAGTATAATTGGGGTGCCTTTGGGGATGTGGTTTAAGCTTAGGCTGGCGGGAGAGAAAGAGGGGAGATACATCACTGTCCGTTGGTGCTGCAGAGAGGCCTAGCTGTTCCTGACCTGTCCTGTTCTTGTTTTTAATCCTTTGTTCCCTGATTCTATTTTGGGGAACTCCCCACCATCACCTAGGCCGAGGGGGTGCTTTTCACACAGACTGTTAGGTTTGTAGCTTGTCTTTGACTCATACATGCAAATTTATTTGCAAATGTATTTTGTTTCTGAAACTTTTGTCTTTTCACCTATTCCCTCAAAGATAGTATTATGTATGTAATGATGTGCATATTAATGATAACAATACATTTTTAGTCATAATTAGTCATAATCAAAGTAGAGTGAACCTGCAACTCAGACATCATTCGCTTAACAGTCTTGGTGTCCCAGTCATCCGGGGCAGCATCAGAAATCACAATATGGGCTGAGGAGGAGGCAAGATGGCGATCTGACACGGATCGCAGTGCTCGCGCATCAGGGCTCCTGACCAGTCATGCAGAGAGAGCTCTTCCAATGATCGTGAAATGATCCAGAAAGATCGGAGGACCGGAGTAACTGAGGATTAGTGACCACCAAGTTGCCTGCCTGCTTAACCTGCCTAACTAATACCAGAAGCGCACTCTCCAGGAGAACCGATCGGGGGATCGGATGATCAAGTGATCGAGGGATTAAATATCCAAACAGCCTTGAAAAGATACACATGACAAGCATTATAAGTCTTGCCCGACCGAATGGATCTACACCCCTCCACGTAACAAGCAATCTACGATAACGGCTGGGCAGTCCTAAAACTCATCTTGCCAAACCTGCCGACTGTATCAATCAAACCGGTTTGCAGCTCTTGCATACTCAGCGCACAGTGTTCATAGAGACCAGCAAGACAGGATCGCTAGAATCCACCGAGATGGCTTCCAAGACCACCGCTCCACCCCCCCTTTCGGCAGCCGCTCGAGCGAGGGCCGCGAGGCAGGCTCAGCGTGAAGCAGGTGAACGCCGTGAGGCAGAGAGGCTGACAGCCTCACAGGAGAAGGCTGAGAAAGTGGAAAAATCTACACGGCCAAAGCGGACCGATGCGGCGTCTGCAGCACTTGATTCTCCTAAGCCGGGGCCCGTGACCCGGAAGAATGATATGCGGAAGGAAGCCTCGGGACCGACCATAGTGGAACTCATGCGGAAAGGTTCCAATGCGCTTCCGGGCCAGGAGAGCAAGCGTCAGCCCCTACTCGCTGAAAGCCTGAACTGCTCAAGCAGCCTAGCAACCACCCTCTCAGCAGCCCAAGACGCCCCAGACGCGCAAATGATGACAGAGGCGAACTGAACCACCGAAGGTTGCGTCGAGGGTTCCGGAGACACCGATACTGCTGCTGGCTCCTTAATTACATCATATTCCTGGACACCGACCCACGAGGTGAGCACTGCCCCAAATCTTAGCACAGACAGTAATATTGTTGCAATATATGACATTGTGATGCCGCTTGCAACAGATGGAGATCCTCGCTTGAATGTGATCACTAACACGGGCGAAACGGGTGGCTTCACTAAAGGTCAGACAACCCAGCAAGGTGTTTCTAGACTTAGACTTAGTGAACAGGACATTTACAACCAACCTGAGCCTACCATCACTATCCCCAGTCAGGACCTAATTAATGATGGGAATTTGTTCAATATAGGGGGCAGCACATCGACTAATACTCCGGGTAATCCACTTAGTCCGGGTAATCCAGTTAACCCCGACAATACCAGCGCTAAACATATTGACCTTGAGAGAGAAGCTAATGATTTTTTTTCCTTTTCCGATGAAGCAGAGCTGGAAGAGGATTCGGGTGACTCCTCGGCATCATATTTAACTGATGAATCTGACAATTTGACAGACGGGGTAGTGGAACCCCTTACCGTCAAATCAAAACAAAAAACAGCTATTAAGCAGGGCAGGAAATCTCATGGAACTGGCCTGGATTGGGACCATACCCATACTGAACAGCTAACTGAAGCAATTCCAGCAATTCCAATGACTCCGGCATCCGCTTACATCGATGTAGTCTTACAGGCGATAGCTGCAAATCGTGAAGAGACCTCGCAAGATGGGCGCAGGGCACAAGCAGCACTTCACAAAGTGCAAGGAGTAGTGCGCACGCTTGCAAAAACGTGCAGCTCCTTCGGGGATCGACTGACCGAGGTTGAGGCCAGAACTCTTGCCAATGAAGCTGAAATTGTCGCTAATCAGGAGCGGGTTGAGTCAAACGAAGCACAGCTAGGAGATATCAGATGGAAATTGTAAGATTTCGAAAACCGTCAGTGCAGAAACAACCTGTGCATTTTGGGGGCCCCGAAAATACCGAGGGGGGTGGACACCCGTACCTTCATGATAAACCTCTCCCATGACTCCCTGCCTGAGCTCTCCACCTGGAATTGGGACATTGAAATTCAACGAGCCCATCGTATGCCATTTACTCTAAAAACCCCCGCAAAACCTGGAGCATACCTGAGGGCTATTCTAGTATACTTTGGTAACTTTTTGCTTAGACCAGCGGTTTTCGAGAAGGCCAGGCCCGAAGCAAAACGCACCTCCAAAGGTATTACATACTTTTCACGCCCCGATTTCTGCCATACCACCATGGAAAGAAGATGGAGGCTTCGCCAGCTTATAAAACCTTTCTAGGACAAAAAAGCGACTGTCTATCTCAACAACCCAGCGAGGCTCAAGGTTATCTACGGGGGGCAAAAGAATACCTTGATGGCCTAAAATAAATCCTACAACTCAGGAAATGGCGCAATGATTGCTCTAATTGCTACCTTAAGGCCCATTATCAATAATAATCCAAAGGGAATCTAATGAGAATGGAGGAAAAAATGAACAAAAAAAGGGGTTAAAAAAAAAAAATTGAGTGAGGAGGAAAAGGAAAAAAAAGAAAAGAAAAAGAAAGTACTTTTCTATGCTTTTCTAAACTAGTAAGACTTGCGAAGTGATGTAACTTCAGCCTAACGGCCTAGTAACTATTGAACTTTATTGACGCTGTCCGTTAGTCTTAATATTGTTTGGTGGTATGGGGGCGGAAGGGCACTTAATGTATGGTATTTCACGAGGTGTTGGCATTACTACTTTTGTTTATGGTATTAACCTCATGAGTGGGCTCTCTTTAATTTCTCTTTTTCTTTTTTTTATATTTTTTGCATAATGGTCGGGACCTGATTGCATGTTGCAGCCCCATCACATTTAGACTCCGATGGAGTCTTTATGCCTTAATCTGGGAGCAGGGGGGGGTGGGTGGGAAGGGAAATTAAACACTGAAAACGCAAACCACTCCATACCAAAAAATTAGAGTACTGGGAATATCTAATCTGATAAACCACAATAGTACACTTTGCAATGCAAATAAGAGCTCGAGAAGTATGGGCGCAGGATTTCTATTGAACTAAATTAATACACACACTGATAGATTGACGTGTGCAAACTACTCAGCCTTATGTGGAGGATAAATATCTGTAGCTGGAATGTAGCAGGGCTACATAATAGAGATAAACAGGGGCGTTTGATTGAGATAATTAAGCGGAATTCTTTTGACATTATATGTCTTCAAGAAACCCATCTACCTTGGGAAAACAGAAACTTACTTAAAATACAGGGGTACAATGTTCTGGCAACCACAACCCAATCAACAAATACCCGTGGAGTAGCCATACTAGGCAAAACTCATTTAGGGAAGCTGTTAGATCTGGGGGTCTCTAGTTGGCAGAGGTAGGTACCACTGTCCAAATAGGGACCCTTGCTTCTAGTCAGGGCAAGGAGATAACCCTCTGAGATAACCCCTGCTCACGCCCTAGGTAGCTTGGCACGAGCAGTCTAGGCTAACCAGAGGCAATGCGTAAAGTATTTGTACCAACACTCACAGTAACACAGTGAAAACACCACAAACTGACTCCACAACAGTTTAGAAAAATAAAGGTATTTTTAATCTAAACTACACAAGACCAAAACGACAAAAATCCAACATACACAGTTCAAGAATATGGTTTCAAAAAGAGTTCTTAAGGTTGCGTTAGAATTCTCTACGTTAGGATAGAATTCTCTACTGATGCGTGAAAAGTTCACAGTTGCGTCACGTTTACTCACAGTACCTTTTAGTTGCAACAAAGTTCCAAAAGCAGAAGCTGGTGCGGTGGAAAACAAGCGATGCGTTGCTCCTGAGACCCTGGGGAGGTGATGCGACAGCCCCGCTGCAGCAGCGGGCGTGGTGTGACGAATCCGGTCTGTATGGGGAGGAAGGCCACTTGTATGGATTCCGATGCGTAGGTTCCGTAGGAAGTCTGTTCTTGCAAAGGCACGATGCGACGATCTCGTAGGGGCTGCGACGATCTCTAGGGCGACGATGCGCGGTCCAACGGGGATCCTCTCTCTCGCAGCTCCTCGATGCGTTGATTCTGCGACGATGCTCGCAGCGACGTGATGCGGTCCGCAAGCAAGCGGTGCGGCGATCTCACCCAGCGACGAGAGGCTCTGCGACGATACTCGCAGCGATGTTCGATTCTCCCGCACCGGTCTGGTGCGTCCCGCAAACGAAGGATGCGACGTCTCTGGCAGCGGCGTCAGGCGCTGCGACGATCTCGACCTCCGTAGCGGCGGGAAACTTCTCGCACTGTTGGGGATGCGCTCCGCAAGCGAGCGATGCGACACTTTTCAGTTTCAAAAGTCACTCAAGCTTAGTTTCAAGCTTCCCAGCACAGGTACAACTTCCAGAGGCCCCACAACTGGATCAAGCACTATAGGAAGGACAGAACTCTCTCAGCAGAGTTCAGGGAAGCTGGGGGTGAAGTCCTTTTGTTCCTGGGACTTCAAAACAGGGAGCCAGCTCTTCTCAGGCCCTTGGAGATTCCTTCAAGACAGGGGACACAGCTCAGCAGCAAAGTCCTTCCCCTCTCCTTGGCAGCAAAGCAACAGGTCAGTCCAGCAGAGCAACAGCAGGACAATCTTCCTTCTTCAGTTTCAGCTTTCTCCTTGGCAGAGGTTCCGTCTTGATTTCCAGGATGATCTAATTTTCTGTTGTCAGGGGTCCTGTACTTATACCCCTAAAGTCTTTGTTCTCTTGGTGCATGTGGGCCCCGAGCCCGGTCTGAACCAGTTCTGGGTGGATCCTGAGCACTTTGTTTTGCTGGCTGCATCTTTCCTTTCAGAGTGAAGGGCAGGGTCCTCAGCCGCCCAGCAGGGGGGTGGAGCCAGCATTGTGGAAGGCAGGCACAGCCCTATTCAGCCCAGGTGCTAACTCCTCCCACCACTCCAGTTGCAATTGCAGTCATTCAGCCTAGTGCTGACTCATCCAGCCTCCTGGGGAATCCCCCAGCCCCTGTCACTCTCAAACCAGACAGTCAATACACAAACAGGCCCAGGCACACAGAAGGGTCAGACTAGAGAACAGCAACTTTCTAAAAGTGCTGTTCTCAAACACAGGATTTAAAAACAACCTTTCCTAAAAGATGTGTTATTAAATTCTGAGTTCAGGGATACTAGATACTTATGTCCTATCTTGTTCCTATGGGAAGAAAGACTGTTAACCACTGTAGCCAGCATCCCCCATGTTAACCTATGGAGCAAGATAGCCTTACAGTAGTGAAAAACGAAAATGGCTGCCATTCACTACCAGAGCATGGCACCTGCACTAGTACATGCTCTACCTTTTACATACATTGCACCCTGCCCAGGGGGGTACCTTGGGCCTTCCATAGGGGTGACTGATGTGCACAAAAAGGGAAGGGTTAGGCCTGATCAGTGGGGACACTGACCATGAGGACATGGCAGTTCTAAACTGCCCATAGGCACTGCAGTGGCAGGCCTGAGACACCATTTTAGAGCTACTCCTGTGGGTGGCACAAGCAGTGCTGCAGGCCCACCAGTAGCATTTGTCATCGTCAGCCCTGGCACACCCAGTGCACTTTACTAGGGACTTCATAGTGATACAAATATGCCAAACATGTATATTCAATCAGAATAATAATTTACACAGGGAGCACTTACACTCTGGCACTGATCAGCAGTGGCAGAGTGTCCAAAGCATCTAAACCAGCAAAAACGAAATCCAGCACAGCATCAAAAATACAGGAGGTAGAGGCAAAAAGATAGGGGAAACCACGTCAAAGATGCCAGGTCTAACAGAAGCCTATACGTCAAACTGCAGATCAACAAGGTAGATGGGTCATATTAGAGCTAACTCTTGGACTAACCCTGTGCTCAGTCTATGGCTCAAACCTAGACGACCCTTTGTTATTTGAGACTCTAGAATTGGAATTGGCTGGATGGTCGGGACCACTCATATTTGCCGGAGATTTTAATATCGCACTTGACTCCACCTGTAATGATCTAACCAATCACAAGTATATCGGTCGAAAACCTAGAATATTCAAGGCAGTCAGCTCACTTACAACCAGCCATAACCTAGTTGATATTTGGTTTCTTAAACATCAGGGAGATCCTGGCTACACATTCTTTTCACACCCCCACAATAAATATACCAGAATCGATTATATTTTTACAACCCGAGATATCTCAGGCTCAGCAACTATTATTAAACAGCCCAAGCTAATTTCCGATCATAACGCATTGGCTCTCAATATCAACCTAAACTGCACTACTAGAAAGCCGTCTACCTGGACTTTTGACAGGAAACTGTTGGTAAATAGTGACTATATTAACTTTATTAGGAAATGGGCTGAGGAATACTTTGATATGAACCGATATAGCGCACCGAGAAATGTTGTTTGGGACTGCTTTAAAGCTGCTCTTAGGGGAGAAACCCTTAGCTATGTAGCCGGAATTAGGAAGCAACATACGTCGGAATATAAGAAAAAAATAGGGGAGCTAGCTAGATTAGAAGCGGCACACACAACACTAATTGCACATAGGGCAGATGGGACAAACCTGCTTCGCCAGATTTTAATTCTCAAAACTGATCTAAACAAGGGACTTACTCAGAAATCTGCCGAAACTTTTAGAGCACACCAGAGTAACCTTTACGAAAATGGAGAAAGGGTCGGCAAACAATTAGCATTACAAACTAGACAGAAGGCCTCCTGTAATACAATCTCTTCAATAAAGTTGAACGATCAAGAATACACACAAATAAAGGATATAGTGGATGTTTTTCAACACTATTATCAGAACCTATATCAGAACGATATTACCCTTAATGGTGAAGAGATGAAGAAATTTCTAAACAATTTCTTCACTTGCACAGATAATAGCCTTGATAATACCACTAAAAATGATCTAGAGAAAGAGATTTCACTAGCAGAGATCGAACTCGCACTCGCAGAACTAGCTTCTGGTAAAGCAGCACGCCCCGATAATATTCCGCTAGAACTATATAAAATTCTAGGTAAATTTATACTACCATTGTTACTAGATTTATTTCAAGGGATAAAGTGGAATGGCATTACACCCCAATCGTGGAAAGACACTAACATCATTATTTTCCCCAAAAAGGGCAAACCCTCCGACTCCCCTTCATCATATCGTCCAATCTTACTGATAAACTCCGATTCTAAACTTTATGCAAAAATTTTGGCCAATTGGCTCAGGGGGGTCATTGCACATCTGGTCAGCCCGTTGCAACACGGTTTTATCCCGGGGAAGGGTACCACTGATCATATCCGCAGAGCAATTTCACTATTTGATATTATGTCAGTGACGGGCGGCCAGATGTCAATGATCCTTCTCGATGCGGAGAAGGCATTCGATCGAGTATCGTGGGAATTCATGAGGGCTATTTTAGAACATTACAACTTTTGGCATAGTTTTATTAAATCTGTTAAAGCTATGTATATTGAACAAAAGGCTAAACTCCAAATTATGGGATGCAAATTGGGAAGCATTAATGTATCAAGAGGAACCAGGCAGGGCTGCCCGTGCTCCCCAATTTTGTTTGCCCTTTACATAAACCCTTTAATACTAAAACTCCTAAATAACAGCAGAATTAAACCAGTCATGACAGGAGTATTTGAAACCAAAGTTTTAGCTTATGCGGATGACGTCGCAATTTTAACACCCGACCCCGATATAGCTATAATTGAGATCGAGGCGATCACGCATTTGTTCGAATCCCAATCCGGATACTCCCTCAATAGAGGCAAAACCGTTATATTATGTACTGAAAACACACTCTTTATGGACACCAGAAGAACCAAAAAAGCCACATATCTAGGGGTTTGCATAACCGCTAAGGTTCTAAAGATTACTAAAATAAATTATGAACCTCTTATCAACTCAATCAAACAAGACTTAACCAGAGCAAATAGTCTTCATCTGTCTATTATAGGGAGGGGGAATTATGTTAAAATGAATATTTTCCCTAAGGTATTGTATCTATTTCGAGCAATTCCTTTGTTAGTCGAAGACAACTTCATCAAAGTTCTTGACTCCCAGATTTCTCAATTTGTTTGGCAATACGGCAAGATTAGAAGATCGCTTAAATTCCTATCCCTACCATATGATAGGGGGGGGCTCGCAATCCCTCAGCTACTCCTATACTTCTGGGCAGCCTGTCTGCAACAATTCGCACCACTGATAAACCCAGCATGTAATGTACTAGAACCTGGCATACCATCAATATATGAACTAGCCCTTGGTCATAAAGCTAGAGGATTACTCTTAAGACAATTGGAACCTAGGTATTTTAAAAAAGTCAAATTTAAAGTTATCACTAGTGCATGGAAAGTCTGGTCCAAAATTACAAAACTTATGCAAATCCCTAAATGATGTTGCTATACTCCACTCTGGCATTCATTTTTGCTTTCGCAAAATGTTAACGCTATGATTTCTGCTAGCTGGGAAGGACGTGGAATTATTTCCCTTTTTGATTTCCTAGGCACAGATAGGAAGGCAAGTTTTACTGGCCTTCTAAATCCATGTAATATACCTGTAACGGACTATCTTAAATTTTATCAAATAAATACTATTGTTAACTGTCCGGTATTAGCTGGGATAGAATACCTCTTATCGAAAGCATTATTAGGCCTTCCACCAGAATCTGTACAATATACACCTTCCTCCATGAAAAATCACCTGATGACATCGAACACACCGAAATTATATTGGCAAATAAACTTGAAAATCCAGATGTCGACATTGACAAGATTTTAGCTATGACGTCCCAATTGTTACTCTCCTCCAATTTAAAAGCACAACTCTACAAAACAATATACAACCTTTACTTTACTCCAGCTAAATTGCATGCATGGGGCAAAAGAACTAAAGACCAATGTCCTAGGTGTAATCGTGGCCCTGCCACGTTACTTCATATGTTCTATGACTGCAACAAGTTGACACTATTTAAGAAAATGATATGGGAATTTTGGGCGGAGGTTTTTGGGCGGGAATTACCCGAGTCCCCCACTATCTACATGCTGGGGCAGGATAGCACGCTAAATTTAAATCCAAATAAGGAAGCTATTCTTCTTATTGGAACCGCGGTATATAGAATCATACTTGCCGCACGATGGAAAGATGGCGATCCTCCTAGCTTCCAAATGTGGCTTGCCCGCTTTCTGAGCGTATATAATTATGAGACAGCAATATATGCCACCAGGGGTCCGAAGTCTTAAAGACGAGGCAAAAGGATTTGGTCCCCTATCACAGCTTGGAGCATTGCAGTAATCACTAACTGAATGTCTAAAAATTCTATTTGCGTGTTTTATTACCGATAGTATATGATTCTAACTATTCGTCCATGTGTCTTGTTTCTCATATCCCTTAAACTTATAATCTGCAGATTTCTGTGCCCTTTCTATTTTCTTTTTTCTGTTTTTTTTCTTCTTAGTGCATAGGTAATATTTTACTACCTTTCTTTTGCATTTCTTTTTGTTCCCTGTTTACAATTGTTTCTCCATTTGTAAACTGATTATTTTTTGCTCTATTGGAGTTGTTTAATAAAAAAAAAAGAAATCCCAATATGATTAACTGAAACCTTAATTACATATGACAACTATAATGTTTCAGTGGGCCCATAATCTTATATGGGACCTTCTCCCAAGTTATGCCTTTATTCACAAGATAAGCTGTAATGTTAACAGAGGAGAGGTCTCTGTGAGCTCTGTGCATAAACCATAGGGGATGCAATTGTTCTTAACAGCATTGTATGTCCATTTGGTTGCAGTAAAGTGATGATTAACATTGTTTGTTTTTTTAAACTTGTTTTTATTGGCATTTCGTTATGTCAACATTACAAATCATGTATCCAGACATATAAGCAATGAACGATACTGCATTTATACAAGTCCATTATGACATCGGTGACATGTGGAACGGATCTGTAGGCTGTATGCAACTGTAGTAAGTGAAACTGGGGCGTAAACTGGGGAGAGGAGCATGTAAGTACAGAGTACGGGTATAGGAGATATGACGCCGGTCTGGGTGGTGTACGTCTCGCTGGGTTGTGCAGCAGCACACTAGTGCCGTGTGGGGAGGGGCTACATTGGACTGTTGGCGGGGTTCAATCATCTAGTATGACAGGATGTGGGGTGCATCTGTCAGCAAAACGAGTGTGCCGTCAGGGGGGGGCTCATGGTCTGTAGTTGTGTCTGCGTCGGTGGGTGGGGGGTAGTGGGGTCGGACGGGCCGGCATCCGGCTCCTCACCGCGTGTTGATTGTTTAAAGCGGTGTAACAGTATGGCCCACTCCATGGAAATAGGATGTTTACGGATTCCCTTGACCTCTTCTTCGCGCTGTGCTTCCTCCTACTTACATACCGCTCCTACCCATGCCGCTAACGAGGGGCCTGTGGGGGATCGCCAGTGCATGGCTATACTCCTTTTGGCTAGTAATAGTGCTAGTGAGATGAAACGCTTGTGTGCTTTAAGGTGTTTCTGTATCCTGAATATGCCCAGTGCGCTAGCTTCCCAAGTGCCCAGGGTTGTGAGTCCCGTGAGGTCTCTTAGAGTGTCATGGACACTTTGCCACAAGGACCGAAGAGTGGGACAGCTCCAGAACATGTGGTGAAAGTCAGCCTCTGGGGAATGGCATCTGGGACAGAGGAACTGAGTGTCGGGGTAGAATTTTTGCAAGCGCGTCGGTGTCAGATACGCCCTGTGGAGTATATAAAATTGTATATTTTTAAATCGGGCATTCCTGGACACCTTTTTTGGAAATTCAAGGATACTGGCCCATTCCGTCTCATGTAGTGGACGTCTGATTTCATTCTCCCAGGTGGTACGCAAGGTCGTTAGGGGTGTGTTTGCAAGTTAACGAAGCGCCCTGTATAGCCAGTTGATTAAGTGTTGCCCAACCCCCATGTGTAAGATTGTATGTATGACCGGGTGTGTGTTTGGTTCCTCGCCTGGAGGTTGTGATGGGGGCGAAATCATTCGAGAAGTTGACGATACTGTAGGAACTGTCCACCAGGCGTTGAAATGGTTTAATCTGCCTGTCTTCAAAGAGAGACTCCATGTCTGTGATCCCACATGCTGTCCACGCCGTTAGCACGTTGGCCGAATAGTGCGTTTTGTGCCTAGGCCAGCCAACCAGTGGGAACAGTGGGGAGTCTGGGGGCGTCCCGGACGACATGCGGTGAACTCGCATCATGCATTGGCGCGCCACCGTTACCTGTAGGGGGTAAGTACGCCGCGGCTTGGTGCCGAGGAGGAGGATACGGGTGAGTTCCGGAGTGGGAACCCTGCCTGTCAGGGTGTGTGTTTCATTTGTGTGTCGGCCCGCCGTCCAGTAAGATAGCCATTGAAGTTGTGCCGCTAAAAAACAAGACTCAAAGGATGGGGCTCCAAGGCCTTCTTGAGTGGTAGACAATTGTAGTGTCTTCAGTGCTATTCTGTGTCTGCCCGACCCCCAAATGAGCGTGCCAAGAAGGGAGTTAAGGTCGCGAAAGAAGGTTTTGGGTGGGATCACCGGTAGGTTCGTGAAGTGAAAAAATAGCCGAGGGAGCATTATCATTTCAGCCGGAGCCACTCGGCCAACGGGGCCAGCGGGAGTCTGTTCCAAAATGAGACCGCTAACCTAATGCTAGCAAGAGCTCTGCAATGGTTGCCCTCAAAAATATCGGCAGGGGAATGGTAAAGACGGATCCCAAGGTACCGGGAAGCCTCCGTACTCCAGGACACCCTCTGGGTCCCCACCCTTATGTCGCGAGGGGGTAAATTCGGATGGAATGGGTACACCGTGGATTTATCCCAGTTTACTTTGAGTACGGAGGCGTCTGCAAATTCAGTGAGCGTCGTCCATATAGGAGTCAGGTTATCTGTGATGTCCCGTATATATATTAAGAGGTCATCAGCGTACATTGAGACGCTATGAGTGGCGTCCACGATTGGGATGCCCCATTGTATGCCCTCCTGTCGTAACCTTATAGCCAGTTGTTCGACCGCGAGGGCGAAAAGGAGGGGTGAGAGGGGACAACCTTGCCTCGTGCCCTTTCGGACCTCGAAGACTGTGGAAATGTGTCTCCCTAATCGGACCCGTGTGGTAAGTCCTGTGTATAGTAGTCGTGTGTACGCCAGAAGAACGGGGCCGACGTTAATGCGGTGTAAGACAGAAAATAGATACTGCCACGTGAGGGTGTCGAAAGCCTTCTCAAGGTCTAGGATGAGGCAGGCTGTACGGGGGTGTGTGTCTTTCACCTGATCCTGCACGTGAAAGATGCGACGAATGTTCTGGGATGTGTTTCTGCCGGGGACAAACCCGCATTGGTCCGGGTGAACCAAGGGGCGTATTATTTGTATATATCTATCGGCTAATATTTTCCTGAGAATTTTACAGTCGGTGGAGAGAAGTGTAATGGGACGATACGATGCCATGAGTTGTGGGTCTCGATGCAGCTTCAGAAAGGTTACAATTACAGATTCCCTAAGGGATTTGGGCAAAATCCCTTGTTTGAGGGCCGTCGCAAACATTAGTGTTAGCTATGGGACTAGAAGGGAAGAAAAGGCTGTGTAATACTCCAGTGGGAGTCCGTCCAGACCTGGTGCCTTGTTACAGGATAGTGCATGTAGTGCTTGGGTGATATCAGCGGACACGATCACTGTGTCTCGTGCTAGCTTATCTGATTTCGTGATTGTAGGCAGCGTTAGAGGATCGAGGAAATGGTCTAATAAGGACTGTGAGGGTGGGGTCGGAGTGCTGTATACCATCTCATAATAGTGTTGTAACGCTAAAAGGATCTCTTCCTGGGAGCATACCAGGGTGCCTCCTGGGTTGATAATTTCAGTAATTGGTTTAACGTCGGTGTCCTGCCGTGCTAGCCAGGCAAGCATCATGCCTGTTTTATCTCTTTCTTTATGCATCCGGGTGGCATAAGTCCTGAAATTATGTTTACGAAAGTCAACACAGGCCGCTTGGTAGGCTGTTTTGGCCTCGGCCGTGAGCGTCGCCTGTTTCTCGGAAAGGTCGCCTTGTTTAGTGGTTGTGGCGAGGTGCTGTTCCGCTTTAGTGAGTGCCTGCTCTAGTGTCCGTCGAACCCCTATTATTTGCTTAATACACTCTCCATGGGCCACTACTTTGAACGCGTCCCATTCTACTAACACCGATGAAGCCGTGCCTGCATTGTGGGTGAAGAAGTCTTGTATGCTCTGCGCTTGGTCATGCTTAAAGACCTAGTCAGTTAGGCAATCTCGGGGCAGTCACCAGGTGGGGACCGGGGCGTGTGGGGGTCGCCAGCTTAGTCGTAGTATATGAGCATCATGGTCCGAGACGATCCTGCCCATATAATCCGTGGATAAAATCTTGGGGAGGATCGGCGCGGAGCAGAGGAATCTGCCCAGACGTACCCGTAAGTTATATGGGATGGAGTGAAATGAATATATTCGAGTGTGTGGGTGATGGAGTCGCCATACATCTGTGAGAGCCCAGTGTGAGTTCCAGGCCCGAAACTTCTCCGTTTGTTTGGGAGCAGGGGAGCGCAAGGGTGGGGGGGGGTGAGCCGTCCAGGGCAATGTCAAGTGTACAATTATAATCCCCTCCTAAGATCCAGGGGACAGCAGTGAATTGAGCTAGGATCCCCGTAAGATGGTCCCAGAATTTGTCCTGTTCCAAGTTGGGGGCATAAATGCTACCTAAGAGGACTGCTTGGCCATCTAGGAGCCCCTCTAGTAAAGCGTATCTGCCTACTTTGTCCACTACCCGCCTGAGTTTCCGGAAGGGAGTTCCTGGCCTAACCCAGATCAGGGCGCCGCGTGCATATGCTGAATAAGTCGTTACGCAGACTGTGCCACGCCATTTAGCCTGTAGTTTGCCTAATTCAGTGCCAGTGAGGTGGGATTCCTGGAGAAATGCGATCCTGGCGTTTTGGCGTTTTATGTATGAGTATACGGAGTAGCGCTTTATTGGTGTATGTAGACCCCTGACATTGAGTGTAATGATATTAATGTCCGACTGTTGTGTAGCCATCATCCTGTGTCATCGTTACGGCCCTCAGGGTGGGCATGTAGCTGTTGAGGTCCCAGACCCAGTAGCCCTCCTGTTGGGGGAAACACCCATATGACCTACCATAGTGCTGTCTAATGCGTTGCATGTGCCCTGACTCGTACCATGCTATGAGGGGGGTGGGACAAAACCGAACCAGGGTCAGAACTGACGGAACTGGGGCCGGGAAACAGTCCCAATACATAGGACATGTCGCTGGTGGCGATATGTCCAAACTAATTCCCTACAAGGGGAGAAGAGTGACGAGAATCTGCGGGGGTGGCAGTGTGTGTGTGCGCGCGAGACTACGCGCGGATCGGGCCTTTGGAGGATCAGTGAATGTCGCACTAGAGTCAGCACATTGTAATGGTAGCACATGTGCGATGCAAAGGGAGTCCAGTGTGAACCGAGCGCCCATAATAATGTCCGTGAGGCTGCTCACATCGAAGAGACACCCGGTTTTCCATCTAGAATAGCATTGGCAGTCTGTGGGGTGACCAGGGGGGGGTGTGATGGAGCCCCCGCCGGAAAATGTGCCGTCGCTGTCATTTCCCCCTCCCATGTGAATATATGTGGGGGTCGATCAATGTCCTGTGTGAGGGGCGAGGTTTGCAGATCAATCACCGCCTGCAGCGCCTCCCGGCGTTCCCGCACTATGTGTGTTAAATCTGGAGATTCTTGGGGAGAGGACCCGGACCTTCTGGTGGTGCCATTATGGGGTCGCTTCGGACCGCGTCTTCTGGATCGTGGTGGCTTGGGGCTTGAGTTGCGCTGGGTCTCTGCTCTGGACTGTAATGGGCAGTGCTGGTCTGCCCAGTCCTTTGCCTCCTCGGCGGTGGTGAAGAAGATGGCGGAACCCTTGTGTAGGACCTTGAGGCGAGCTGGATACAGCAAGGAGTATTGAACATTGTTCCTGCGAAGCCGCCTCTTTACATCAAGGAAGGAGGACCTCTGTTGTTGAACTGCGCATGCATAGTCCGGGTAATAATTATTTGCTTGTTCTCCACCTGTAGGGGACCTGCCACTCGGGCTGCTCGGAGCACTGCGTCCCGGTCGCGGAAGTGTAGGAACTTTGCACGCATTGGTCTCGGGGCAAATCCTGGCGGTGGTCTCCGGGCCGGAACCCAGTGGGCGCGTTCGATGGAGGAGAATGTAGTTCGGTCTGTAGCTGGGGTAAAAGATTTTATCCATGTCTCCATGTAGTCCAGGGGGTTCGAACCTTCAATTCCCTCCGGCAGACCCAGCACGCATATGTTACAGCGTCTCGACCGTCCTTCCAAGTCATCTGCATGCCCTTCTATGACAGCCATGCAGTGAAGGACCTCGTGTAGCGTGGTTTGATGCGTTTTAACCATGGGTTGTAGGTCAGCTAGTGTCTTCTCTCCGTCTTTTACTTTATTCGCGAGTTTCCGGTGGTCGTCGCGAATTAGGCTGATGTCGGTCACCAGGGTGCCTAGTCGCTCCTCCATGGAGAACTGGGATAATTTGATGGCCGCTAGCACTTGGTCCAGTTTGGCCGATACAGTTGGGTCGGCCTGCGACGCATTAGTTTGTGACCATGCCCGTGTGTGGGGCATATTTTCTGGAGCAGTTTCCGGCACAGTGGGTTTCTGCGGCACCTTCGGTTTCCCCATGGTGACAATCACGGGGGATACTGCACGGGGTCAGATGCAGTGAGGAATGTGCCGCCCAGCGGGTTTCCTTTGCAGGTAAATGGAGCGAGGGGCTGAACGGTGCACACCAGTCTATGTTGTGGCTCGGGTTGTCAGCGTGCTGCTCAGGGTAAGTTCGCCGCAGCACCCAGGCCCTCCGGAGTAGTGTGCCCTGGATGGGTGGGGAAACCAGGGCTCCCAAGTAACGTGTGGCTTGTAGGCAGTGCACGGGCCCGGCTCTGTGTCCCTGTGGTGAGGGTGGTCCGATATATGAAGCAGGGAGAGCTGTCTCCCCTCCATGTTAAGGTCAGGCAATTCCTGTTGCTTTCAGAGGAGGGGGTATGCAGTACAATAGTGAGGTCTCGCCAGGGCCGCCCAACCAAGGAAGCGCTGCAGAGGGGATATTGAGGGGCCCGGCTCACCCTCAGACAGCCGTTTCATAAGCACTCCCTGGGGGCTGCAGCGTCTGCTTCTTCACTTGCGGCGCTCCACGGGCGCCATCTTGGGGTCATGCGGGCCGATTTTGCAGAGTCCCCCGTGAGGATGTTGGTGGCACGCTGAGCACTGGCGGCCTCCCAGGTTTGGGCGTCTGTGAGCAGGCGCTCCCTTATGTTGTGGTGTCGCTGTGTTGCTCGCCTGGGTAAGTTCCGATCACAGATTCTGGTGTGTGTGGCTCTGGGCAACCACGGGAACCGGGTATGATGCCGGCCCAATCGCGGAGCCTCAGCGGGACACAACCGCCATCGTGGCTTGCTTAGCCACGCCCCACTATGATTAACATTGTTAACCATACGTTTAAAAGAGAAGATCCCAAGGTGATCCAAGCAGGACCATGGGAGGATCAGGTACCATTAATGAAGTCTTTTAGTCAGGATATGGTAGTTACACACTTTAGATAACCCCTGCTCACCCCCTTGGTAGCTTGGCGCAAGCAAACCGGCTTATCCCAAAGGCAATCTGTAAAGTATTTTCACAAAACACACACTGTAACACAGTGAAAAAACTACAAATGTATACCACACCAGTTTAGAAAAATAACACAATTTATCTAAACCAAACAAGACCAAAATAACAAAAATCCAACATACACAGTTAAAAATATTACTTTTAAAAGGTTTCAAGCAATTCTGTCCATTTATGGATGCGTTATTTTTACACAAAGTACCCTAACTGCATCAAAATCCACAAGGAAAAACAGCTGCAGAGAGGGAAAGCCCTGGAAAACACAGTGACGTGTCCGTTGCGGAGTCCTTGGCGAGATGACAGTTATGCCTCACGCAGGAGAAGTGGAGCATCAAATCTGGACTGTAGAGGTTAGAGAGGCATTGATTTCCAAGGTAATTCTGGACTGCAGGTGTTGCACCTGAAAAAGTAGGTGCACAGGTGCGATGTGTGAGAAAATTCAGCCGTTATGGGTCAATGCAGCGGCAAACCAGGCGCTGCATCGATTTTCGCAGCCGCACAGGGGTGATAGGTCGATTCTTTTAGCCACACAGCAGAGCCTGCGTCAGACTTGATATGGGGGTCTCTGGCATCAGAGACCGGTGCGTTGAATTCCACTTGTGTCGATTCTGTTGGTCACTGGCAGGTGCTGTGTCGATTTTGTAATTCTGGACTGCAGGTGTTGCACCTGAAAAAGTAGGTGCACAGGTGCGATGTGTGAGAAAATTCAGCCGTTATGGGTCAATGCAGCGGCAAACCAGGCGCTGCATCGAATTTCGCAGCCGCACAGGGGTGATAGGTCGATTCTTTTAGCCACACAGCAGAGCCTGCGTCAGACTTGATATGGGGGTCTCGGGCATCAGAGACCGGTGGTTGAATTCCACTTGTGTCGATTCTGTTGGTCACTGGCAGGTGCTGTGTCGATTTCTTCAGTTGCACAGGCTGTGCATCAGGATTTTTACCAGCACAGTGGTGCTGCATTGGAAAATTCAGCCGCAAGAAGAGCGAAGCGTACATTTTTCAGATTTCTTCAAAGGCCCAGAACTGGATTGGGCACCACAAGGCAAGCCAGAACTCCCAGCAGTGGAGTTCAAGGACGCTGCAGGTTAAGTCTTTGTGTCCCTGAGACTTCAGTACAGGAGGCAAGCTCTACATCAAGCCTTGGAGATACCACAACAGGGCAAATGTTTCAGTCTTTTTCTCTGCTCACAGACAGAAGCAGCAACTGCAGGCCAACCCAACAAAGCAACACACAGCAAAGGGACAGCACTCATCCAGGCAGCTCTTCAGCTCCTTTTTTTGGCAGTGTCCTCTTAGTTCCAGAAGTGATTTGAAGTTCTGGTATATTAGGTCTAATACTTATATCCCATTTCCTCATCGTAGTATGTGTTTTACGAGACTCTGAGCTCGGAACAAACCTGTTCTGTCCTTGCTGGTCCAGCTTCACTGGAGGAGGTGGAGACAGCATTGTGCAGAGCAGGCCCTGCCTATTCAGGTGCTAGTGAAAACTCCTCCCACCACTCTAAATACAGAAAGGTCTATTCAGCATGGCTATGAGTTACCCAGGAAAGGCAGGCCACACACCAACCCCCATTGTGACTGACTAGATTGAATGCACATCTCCATCTCCTGTCACTCCAAAACCACACGGTGAATACACAAACAGGCAGAGGTACACAGGATGAGAAAACAAGAAAATACACACTGTCTAAAAGTGGCATTTTCAAACACACAATTTAAAAACCACCTTTACTAAAAGGGGTGTTATTGAATTCAGAGCTCTGAGCACCTAAACTTCAAATCTCTAGCTGGTCCCAATTGAAAGTTGCACATGTAAAATGTTGGCGCAGCTCTAATGATAGCTTATGGGAGAGCTAGTCCTTGCGATAGTGAAAAACGAAATTGGAGGTATTTCACTATTAGGGCAGGTAAAACACACCAGTACATGTGCTACTTTTCACGTATACTGCACCCTGCCCATGGGGGTACCTTGGGACGACCTTAGGGGTGCTTTACATTTATAAAAAGGGATGGTTAGGGCATGGCAAGTGGATACCCTTGCCAGGTTGACATGGCAGTTAAAACTGCGCACAGACACTGAAGTGGAAGGTCTGAGTCACATTTAAAAAAGGCTACTTCTGTGGATTGCACAACCAGTGTTGCCTGCCACGAGCAGAATTTGAGATACAGGCCCTAGCACCCTCAGTGCACTTTTCCTAGGGATTTACCAGTAAATCAACTATAACAATTATGGGTAACCAATCATAATTACAATTTACCCTGGGAGCACTTGCACTTTGACACTGATCAGCAGTGTCAAAGTGTGAAAAGCATATAAGCCAGCAAGATTGAAATCCAGCACAGAGTGAAGAATGCAGGCTGTAGAGGCAAAACGTCAGGGGAAATCACACCAGGGATGTCAATTTTAAAACTATCCCTCTTTGCCATCTGCTCCATGCTCACGATGTGCAGTCTACGACTGAACAACCCAGCCTTCTCAAATGCCTTCCTCTGTCCCATCACTGACTACTATCAAGTGCAATGATCTCTGTTAGGATACCCGGTTTTACAAATCAGATATGTGCAAAACAGGTTGTTCAACTCTAAAAACCCTGAACTTTGTCCAAAAGGCCTCTGGACCTAGGCATACAGAGGAACACATGCAATTTGAACAGTACCAGGACAGCAATTCAGAGCATTATCTGGAGTGATTATCAGGTCATACACCTTGGCATGAGCCTCACCTTCAATCAAAGTACACCACTAACAACTATCAAGAAGACCAAATACAGGCCAAGGAAGAAACTTAATTTCAGTGCTGTCCAATCACAGCTACTGGATGCACCATTCCAACTCACAATGAAAGGCTCACTGAATCTTTCAACAACTTGATCCCTTTCAAGAGATCTTCACACACCTACTAATGATAGATAGGCTGACTCAATCACAATGTGAGGACTCTGAAGTCAGATAAAGCAAACATCCCCAAAGATTTACTTCGACTTCAGCAGCTCTCAAAGATATGCAAAACTGACATCAAGAATGTGAAAAGCCTCCATTACTCCTATTGCATCTCGTAAGCAACCCATACTCATCTACGCAACTTATAATTATCATTCATAACCCTGAATGCTATGATTCCAGCAACTCTCATTCCTAAGACTTCTGCAAGACACTAGCAGTCAACCACAGTTCCGAAGCCACGAACTTGAATGAGTACCTCATGAAGAAGCTGAATGGCAAATTCTCACCTCAGTCTCCACCACAGAATAAACTTCACTCTGTCCAACAACGAACACTATATTTCTTCAATCCAATTGCAGCCATAGGTTTTGAGGAGGGATGGCAATGTCAATTACTGGTTGCCCGGCAGACATGTTTGCCTAAGTTATTCAACAACATCCTCCTCACCAACTCTGTTGCCTTCTCAGGTAGAGCCTTCTTAAACACATCCTTTACAGCTTAAATCCTAATGATTTTAAAATATCCAAATGATTTTGAGACCTTTGTCAAGCAAATCCTTAAATCGCAAGGCTTCGAGCAAATGGGCTAATCTAGCTTTTGACAAATTTGCATCAGTCCATTTCTTAGCATATTGAAAATCTGCCTTTCACCTATCTCTGCTTTGTTCAAAGCAAACAGCCCCTTTAAAACAGGATTCAGATTCTGTAGAGGGATGGACTCTGAAGACCACTGTCAACACTAACAGGGCCGACGGACTACTGTTAATTGACTTCTCTTGCCCCTTTGCAAATATACTATTATTTAACCAAGACAAGGGAACCCAAGGCGCAATATGCTAAGGACCATGGGCAGGTACTTTATTTCAAAGACAAGGGTCCTTAGACAAAGAAACATTTAAGGAAAATGAACATAGACCAAATGGAACTATATTTTAGGGGGAATGTCCAGCCGGACAATTTATTACCCTAATACAAAATAATCATAAAACAATGAAACACTGCGTGTGATAGAAGCAGGACACCATCCGATGTCTGACTAACACACTGAGAGAACATAAGCAAGAGGGAAGTAGTAGGCAATAGCAGGTCATCTGATTATTGTGAATCATATAACAGACAATCTATAACATACACATATGCATGAAAAGTATATATCAACTATGCATTTAGTGCATTGGGGTCGACGACGTTTCGAACCACGAACAATTTCGGTTCATCCTCAGGACAGAGGGTAATTGCCTTAAGAGTACACATTTACAATAGTCTCACGATTGAGTAAGACTGGAAAGGGGTTCAACCCAAAAAACAATATTCGATAGTATTCATGAAGGTTAACCAAGGGTTGACTGAAATCCAAGGGAAGGTGCCCTCGATATCAGGGTCTGGCAATGCAGTCGGCAAGTCCACAATGGATGGCATTACCAGATATTACCATATCATTTATCAGAACCTTCTGCAATATGCAGATGAAAACTAGATTATTCAAAAACTAGAAAAACCTTCAGAACTCATCTTCTCTCTGTCAAGATGGCGGGTTGATGCCGCCAGGTAAAGGAGGCAGCATGGAGTAGCTCCCACCGCTTTGCATGAAAATATGAGGAAAAGCGCTCTAATGCAATATGAGATTCAGTGATATTACTACTGAAAACTTGACTGACTACGAGAATCATCCGAGATTGAAATCGAAGGGCAAAAGAAAAAAAACTTTGGATTTACTGCAATATTTTTTGCATTGGAAGACCCGCAGCTTTTTGCTGACGCTGGGCTTAATCGCGGCAGGATCTAGATGCTGCAACTTGTTCTTCGCCTGAGCAGAGGGGTTCTGCCGACTTGGAAACTTGCAAGAGTCACCCCCTTCGAACGCCCAGCAGGGCGTGCAGCGGGGCGGGTCTCGGATTACTCGGCTCACTCGCTTCCCAGCTGTGTGTTTCCCTGCACGGAGACTTGACGCCGCGAACATCGACCGAACCGCGGGCCAGCCCGGAATCTTTCGTGGAGTCAATGACATCGAGGCAGACCCGCTCCGCAAGAACTGGGAGGACGGGGAAAGCTGCGAAGCAAGATTATTCAGGTACGATGGCTACTGGCGAAGCTAAAACGCCATTGGGGGACTGTACTGTTAGAGCAAAAACGGCTACGGGTGCAAACATTATTGATAAAGTCTTAACTAAGGCTATGGCAGATAAACAAACAACATCTCCTGCTATGTCCGACGAAAGCGCTAGCAGCACAGCTGAAGCATTGCTTCCATGTAATGAGACTGCAAGAGTAATTTTAATCAGTCAAAAATTGCCTTCTGTGAACGAGTTAGAGGGAGCAAAGGGCAATGAACGAAACAATATAAGTGCAAGAAAAGTTGCCTACAGTGCCCAGATGACAGTGGCGGTAACAGAAAAAGCAATCTCTAAAGTCAAAAATAAAGGCACGGATAAAAGTGTTAAGGTGGACAAGGCTATACCCTGTGTAGATAGTGATTCAATCACTGGGGTTAAAACAACAACTGGGATTCAGAATGACAGGATAGAATTACATGAAGATGCGACTGTTGCCATTTCTGCTGTTGAAATGAGTGCAAACACAGGCAATATAGATACGGTACCGGAACCTTCTCATGCTATTATCAACCTCGAAGTAACACAAACCACTTTGGCAAAAATTGACGGGCTTACAGCTGAGCCTAGAATGATACCTGATAAACAACATTGCAAGAACTTACCAGGAAAGAAAGCTGCAGGCTGCTTGCATAAAGATGACATTGAGACAGCTGAAGAGAGTTCTAATCCTGAATATGAAGAGATCTCTGACGAGGTTGAAATGGATGGAGCACTTAATAACAGATCTAATGCTGGCAAAATAACTGGATTAAGAAAAGCAAGAATGAAGGCTAAAACCAAACAAAAAAGTACAATCCGCAAACCATTGATTAAAGAACCTGCTGTGAGTAAGAAAGGACGCAAGGCTATAGTTGATGATAACCCATTGAGAAAATGGATTGAAGCAAAAGGGGGAGTAAAGAGTATAGCTCTAAGACTTTCTGGTACTAGCCCTGAGGATGATTTAAACCTTCGAGGTAGAGACATATTTCTTAAAATGGGGTCTACAAAAATACCAATGCCTAAAAATGATGATATAATAGCTTCATCAACTATTACAAGTATTGAATCTAGAGACGCGGACTCCAATAAGATAACTCAAAATGATATTTTAGAAACAACTGTGTCTATGACTGCTGTGAGCAATCCTATAATTACTCATCTCATTAATACACAAGAGGATCTGGCTAATCTAACACCCAGGTTAACACCATCGATTGAAATAGCATTTGAGAATGGCCCACTGGAACTATCTAACATTGAAAGCATTGAAATAGAGGAAACGGATATGGGCAGCAGTTCTTCTGAGGCTAACAATTTGCTCACAATAACAGATCACACGGATACTTCAAACCAATTGCAAACTCAAAGACGGATACAGGATATAACACCAGATCCTTCAGATATTATATCTATGGACTTAATTATGCAAACTCTCTTAGCACAAAGGAAGGAAAGCCAACAACAATACCTACAATTAAGAGAGGATAATACCAAAATACAGGCTTTTATGAGTGAAGTCTGTCAAAAACTTGGAGGGGTCACAAAAGAGATGGAAGATTTAAAACAACGAGTTGTAGCAGTGGAAGAAGGTGCAAGTAGATCGGAATCAACTACTAGATCTAACTCTACACGTGTTTCTAAATTGGAGGCCAAAGTGGAAGATATGGAGAATCGAGCACGTAGACAGAACCTCAGACTTTTTGGAATTCCCGAAGGCACGGAGGGGGCTGATCCCAGATCTTTTGTTGTGAATTTATTTCAGAGAGCCTTTAGCGATCTATCGGATTGGGACTGGGATTCCCAACTCCAGCGAGTACACAGACTACCTCTTTTCCCGAAAAACAAAAATAACAAATTTCCTAGACCGTTTTTTATTTATTTCAGGAATTTCTTATTGAGACAAGCAGTATCACTTAAAGCCAAACCCAATAACCCTGTTACTATTGATAACATCACTTTTTTTGTGCGGTCAGATTTGAGCAAGGGCACAATGGATCGACGTTGGGAACTTCGTAAAATGATCGACTCCTTCAAGGCTATAGGATGTACGGTTTACTTACAAGAACCTGCCCGCCTTAAGGTTATAAGAAATGGTCAATCTCTATTTTTTACTGAACCGGAAGAGGCGGTTCAGGCTCTAGAGAGATTCACTCTAGAAAGAGACAAATGAACTAATATTAAATTCACGGTTTAAAATTTGTTGATATAACCACTTAAAAATTCATGCTCCATACTTTATTTGTCTTTTTTTTTCTTCTCTTCTTTTCTCTTGCTTTTCCTTTTTGGTGAATTAGTATTATACATTAGAAGCAGATGGGGTAGTCTCCATGCATGCTACTTCACAGTGCTGCCCTTCCGGCGGTAGCAAGGGATAGAAGGGTGCTCCCCCAAGGGACGTGAGGGTGAGAGGGTGGGAGAAGGTAGAAGAAAAGGGTGGGGGTGGGATGGGACAAAAAAGGGAAAAAACTGTTATTGCAAGAAATGGATATGCTTTAAGTCATAACAAAAAACACTTGTACAATAAAGTTTATAAACAGAGGAGAATCAATACTACTGAAAAGATTATAAAATATAAAAATGCTTAAATTAAGATTATTAAGTTGGAATGTTGCCGGTCTCAATAGCAAAGAAAAGAGAAGATTAGTACAGGAAGAGATTGAAATGTATAAACCCCACTTTGTGCTACTCTCAGAAACCCATATTAGCTATCAGGAAAGAAAATTGTTATCCCAAATGGGCTATGAACTGGTGGTATGCTCTACTTTAAGAGCATCTATTCGGGGGATTGCCATCTTAAAACAAAAACGAATTTTGACCGATATTATTAAGACAGCTTCAGATGCACAGGGAAGGTGGGCGATAGCTCAGATACATTGTGAAAATAAAAAATGTGTTTTCTGTGTGGTATATGGACATAACATAGATGATCCTAAATTGTATGAACAATTAAGCATAGAGGTATTAGAATGGGAGGGTGAAGTTTTAGTCATGGGCGATTTCAACTGTGTTATTAATTACAAAATAGATTCCTCTGGGCAAGGTTCCTCAAACAGGATGAGAAAGGTCAGATTTGCAATACTTGAACTGGCAAGATTAAATAATTTGAAGGATATATGGCGCTTCAAACACCCTCTAATAGCAGGCCATACTTATTACTCAGCGCCTCACAGATCTTGCTCTAGAATAGACATGATCTGGGCATCGGACCATATCGCAGAATGTTGTAATCTGGAACTATGCCCAAGAATCACATCTGACCATAATCCGATGCTACTTGAAATTGAAATTAGAAACCAAAAGAGGGATACACGAAACTTCACATTCTCAAGATACCTACTTGTAGAACCTGGATTTATTACACTATTGAAAGAACACATCAAAGATTTTATATCATTTAATATTAACTCCGCCAATATAAATATTGTATGGGATACTTGTAAATGTAGTATTAGGGGATTTGCTCAACAATATATATTGAGATCAAATGCTGAGAATCGTCGAGTTATTAAAATGACCACTTCTAACATATTACAAATAGAACAACAACTCGCCGAAGCCACGATACAATCAAAAACAAACATCGATGAGCTAAGAATAAAGCTGGCTGAATTACAATCTCGTGATCAATCTTAGCTCCCACTCTTTATCGGATGATGAAGAGAGTCTCCTCAACCGAGAGTTAGGTTTTGTGGCCACGAATGAAGGTGACCATTTTACAGCACAGGTTGAACTAGCTAAGCTGTTCAGAAAGATTAGGCTTCATTACTTTTTTTCTAGACATGATTCGACCAACCCAATACAATCTGATGCCAACACTGGTTTAAAAAAACCATCGACTTTCAACCCTACGGTCACTGGCTTACCAGCTAGAGTCCAGACCTTTGAAGAGGCTGTGGAAAACGATATCAGCACACTCTTCAAGACTGAAAGGCCTAGGCCCTATATGAATCTTGCCAAAAAAGAAAAATTAGCGTTACGCTCTTTAACATCTAATGAAGCAATCATAATTAAGCCCGCAGATAAAGGCGGTGCAATAGTGCTGTTAGACACAGAAACCTATAGAACAGAATGCTTAAGACAACTTCAGGATCGGAAATCCTACATGCCACTGAAGGAAGATCCGACGGAGAAATTAAAAACTAAGATCAGTCACCTAGTAGAAGAGGCCATCTCGGAAGGATGGATTACCCCTCAGGAAGGCCAATATCTGTGCACTTCCCATCCATCCATTCCATACTTCTACTGTCTCCCTAAGGTCCATAAACCACAGAGACCACCTCCAGGGAGACCTATAATCTCCGGAGTTGGTTCTATTCTTGAACCTCTGTCTACATTTGTAGACCATTTCTTGAACCCTATAGTAAGAGAGATGCCTACGTATTTGAAGGACACTAAGGATATATTGCGGCTCCTTCCTGACATTGATTTCGACATCTCAAGAGACCTTCTTGTCTCTTTTGATGTCGAGTCTCGTTATACTTCCATCCCCCAGACAGAGACCCTAGAGGTCATCGATACCATTCTACAAGGGAGGGACCTACAATCTCGAACACCTGTCCCTTTCATCATGAACTTGGCTGAACTAGCTATGAAAGAGAATTATTTCAAATTCGAAGACACTACCTATCTCCAAATATCTGGCACTAGCATGGGTAGTGTCTTCGCTCCAAGCTTAGCTAATCTCTATGTTCATGTATTTGAACAGACGAAGGTGCTCAATCATGACAATCTATACTATGTATCGCTCCGAGTCTGGAAGCGATACATAGATGACATCTTCGTAGTCTGGAGAGGTTCAGAATTAGATCTCATGGATTTTCATCGCTGGTTAAATTCCTGCAACATGTATTTGAAATTCACAATTGAATTCAGCAGAACCCACTTGCCTTTTTTAGATCTTTTGATATTGGCCACTCCAGCTGGCCTTATCTCTGAACTGTACAGGAAACCCATGGCCAGGAATGCGCTCCTCAACTATGAGAGCTGCCACCCAAGAGCATTGAGAAACAACTTGCCCTTTGGACAGTTCCTTAGGCTGAAAAGGAATTGCTCAACTAAAGAGGCTTTTGAGACTCATTCGGCCAAACTGTCAACACAACTGCGTGAGAAGAACTATCCATCTAAAATTATACAACAATCTAAGAAAAGGGCTTCGAATAATAACCGTGAAGCCCTCCTAGATTTAGCGGTCCCGAAAGAGAAGTCAGACAGGATGACTTTCGTGAACACCTTCCACACCAGATCCAATCAGGTTCAAAAGATCATAAAAAAACACTGGTCAATTCTAAATACCAGCGGGGACACACTGCCGTTACCACTTTTTGCTTTCAAGAGAGGGCAAAATATTAAAGATCAGCTGGTGCATACCCGGCCAAAAAACAGGATGACCCGACAGGTGGGGACCCTATGGGATCTCCCACCTGTACAAGGACATCATCCCTGCGGAAACTGTTCCGTCTGCCCTCAGACAACTAAATCTACCACAGTTGAAATAGGCACAGGCCGGCCGTGGCAACAGATAAAATTCACAAATTGCAACAGTGAGAACACCATCTATCTCATCACCTGCCCATGCTCAAAGAGATATGTGGGCATGACCACTAGGAAAACACAAACTCGCATTTGTGAACACAAAAGTACAGTTTGTTGCCGCAAACAAGCGATGCGCCTTACAGCACACTTCCTTGAAGTGGGACATGGCCCCAATGATTTCACGTGGACGATACTTGAACAGCCAACCATTCCTGACCATTGTCCTGATATAAGCAAATTTCTGTTAAAAAAAGAACAGAAATGGGTTTATAAACTCAATAGCGACAAGGATGGCCTTAACGAACCTATTCCCTGGATGTCGCTATGACCTATTTAACAAACTGGGGGTGATCTTCACATATACTGATCATGCTACTGTGCAAAACAACCCTACAAAAGAATCTATCTGCACTGTCACACGGGCCACTGTTAAAAATCATAGCTGCCAAACTACTACCATCCTTAACTTACGGTGCGGAAGTGCTAAATGGGAAGGATGCTGTGCTTATCAACAATGCTGTAGCAAAAACCTATAAAATATTATTTACCCTACCATGTAACGCCTCACAAGCACAAATAAGGATGGAATTTGGTATGAACAATCAACTATATGCCCGGCAAGGCCAAATACTAAAAGTTTGGAATAGAGTAAAATATGATCAGGACAATCAATTGTCTATAGCTTTGTGGAGAGAGGTCAAAGACAACCAGAAGCTGCAAGCGTGGAAATACCTAAACAACGCAAAAGAAGAATTTGGAATATCAGCAATCTGGGAAAACACTATAACGCAGGAAAGTTAAAAAAAAAACATCAATAAGCTGGTAACTCACCTATCGCTGCTTAAAGACAAAGCTTTGCTAGCAAAACGTAA
The DNA here is from genome assembly GCF_964261635.1 of Lissotriton helveticus. Lineage (NCBI taxonomy): Eukaryota > Metazoa > Chordata > Amphibia > Caudata > Salamandridae > Lissotriton > Lissotriton helveticus. The sequence goes on along the minus strand of NC_136065.1, from coordinate 1,316,401,067 downwards.
GCATTCATGGCCAATTATAAACGGCTACAAAAAAAACCAAGTCCAAGCCTACCTCCATACGGCATGGTCAGCCCAAAGTAAGCGAACATTTATAGGAGCACGCTTTGGTGTATGGCCAGGTTTGTGTCATCTCCCACCCTGGAAACTAAACGAGGGCAATATGTTATGCAGACTTTGCAAGGGGGGAAAAGAAGACATTGTGCACCTGGTATGTTTGTGTCCTGCAATAGCCTCAGAAAGGAGACTAATCCTCAGGAGGTTGCTCAATGTACGATATATAAGATCCTGTAGACAAGCAATAATGGCCTGTCTAAATCCGAATGACCTACCAATGAATGTTGCTTTTGTAAAAATTCTAAATGTGATTGCCAAAGGTCATAAGGAAAATTTCATTTAGTTTTATAATTTTTATTTCCTTTATAATTATTTTTAAGGACATTTACTATTTGTATGACGTATAAAGTGTATTGATGCTGATACTTTCTCTAAGGTCACATTTTTGTAAGATTTTAATTAATCAAACAAATAAAATAAACTTACTGTGCAAAACAGATAAAATTGTCAGCCTCTGAATTACACACGGTACTGGTAGTGATCCTCCGCATATTCTACATTTAGCGGTGATACATCTGGTTCACACTCGGACTCCTTGGATCCATACTTCTCATTGTATCTATCATCTGAGTTATGGGAGGCTAAGATCAAACTTAGTAATTCACTACGTCAGTCTCTTGTGATCAACTTTGAGGGTCAGTATCACTGTCCGAATATTATTACGACATTTTTGCTTAAAGGACTGCAAAAACGGTTTTATATAACTTAGGCACACTCCTTTAGATGCACACATATTCCATCATAGCCTAGGTCTAAAAGAGAGTATTTTCGTTAAGATCTACGCTTCATGTACTACAATATCCATCATCCCTTGCGCTATCACGTGAGCGCATGGAGAAGATGAGTCATCAAATAGCTGCCGCCTCTTCCGTTCGGTGCCTCCCCAAGTCCAGCGCAGAGGAACGCCTGGAGACACCGACGGAGAGGTAAGGGTCTCTTGCTTTGCACACTCACGTGTGAAGTTTAACACTAAGATTCTTCATACTGGAATGAAGGCAGATTGCCTCATTTTTTAACGTATGTGGGTGACGCCTAGCATATCACCGAGTTCAGTAGCGTTATTTCCTCTGAGCCACTTTGTTTAGCGGAGTTACGTACACCGAGTCCCGCACTGGCGACAATCTGGTGGGCGTGTACTATTCATCTAATGACCCACAAATGCGGTTTTCGCAAAATCATTGGCTCCGCCGTGGGGTCTAGATGTAAAGATCGTGTGTAACATGAAGCTGGGGACTTTAGATAGTGTTACTACCGATACAAAAATGCGGCACAACTGCTGATTACCATCTATGTGCGCATGTAATACAGATATTATTTTTAATAATGGCGTCAATCTGGTGGGCGTGTACTATTCATCTAACGACCCACAAATGCGGTTTTTACAAAATCATTGGCTCTGCCGTGGGGTCTAGATGTAAAGATCGTGTGTAACATGAAGCTGGGTACTTTGTATAGTGTCACTACCGATACAAACATGCGGCACAACTACTGATTACCATCTATGTGCGCATGTAATACAGATATTATTTTTAAATTGAAACAAGGGTCAGTGAATGGTGTGTCCTGAGTCGTTTATACTATCATACGGCATAAGAGGATACTCTGTATTTTCATAGCGTTTATAATACTGGCCAGTGTTGTCATTTTCGGCACTTTACGGGATTACCAGTGAATTCATATGTGTATATGTGGTTTTTCTAAACAGAGCGGTGCTCCTCATTTACCTGAGCTGCAGCCATGTGAGGTGAGGCGCGATCACCACACTAATTGGGTGAGTGCGAATATGTCATGAAAAGATGTTTTGACAAGTCGCTTCAATAACATTACCTATGAATGTATTGTTTATTAATGTGTATAAAACTACGTGTTTCTCTTCACTCCCCCCCTTCTGTTGATGTGATTTTATTTTGTAGATTGTGGTGGAGCATCTGTACCTGACAATCAGGTGATATGATTCCTCTTAATTTTTGTCACTAATTTTACAGCAGTAGCACGAACTAGGTCCTGATGAATGCATGGGCACTACCCTGTATGCAGAAACATGTTGACCACTCGCTGAGCAGATATTCTGTTAAATCTGTTTTCACACTTTTTTAGACTTAGGGAGCTGAGAGAAAACATTAAAAGTCTTCCTTCTACTCAGTCTCACCTAATTTTATATTCTCACTGAAACACTCACTTGCACTGCTTTTTCAGTTGTCCTATTACACTGTTTCCGCTCACCAGACAAGAACGGTGGGTCTTCTCACTCTCACAGTCCTCTTTTTCGTTTTGTGTGACTGTGACTGCATTGACTCCTGGGTAAGGAGAACCCAAATGATGTAAATGTGGCGGTACAGTTAGACAACTGATGGGAAAATTCTCACCTTGAGTATGTGCTTCACTTGAATGTGGTGTCCTTATATCACGTGGTGCAATTGGTTAACATAGCTGTCACCCCTCCCTTAGTTGTCACGTCAACAGTTGTTTGTGATTAGATTTCACTTTTAGACTCCTAGATATTCCTTTGTGTAGAATCAGTTAGTTAGGGGCATGTATCTAGTATGAGTCGGTAAACTAGCCCTTAGACCCCCTTCTATGTAGTTTGTGTATTCTGAATTACAATCATCTATTAAAAAACCTCTTAGAGAAAGATATAGCGCGAAAATTCATAAATATAAAATGGCTTAATATGAAATAAAGACAATTATAGGCCCAGATCAATTTAAGTACGAACATCCGGATCAGATTCTAAGCCAGTTTGTTAGTTATTATCAAAACTTGTATACCCCAGATAATGTAGCCCCTAAAGCTACAATATTGCAATATCTTAACAAATATCTACCAACACAAAGAGATTTAAATATAGAAATCGTTCAACAATTAAACTCAAAAATAACAATAAATGAAATACATTTAGCAATTTCTGCCCTACATATAGGAAAAGCAGTAGGAGAGGACTGTTTACCACTGGAACTATACAAAATCTGTGCTCAAGAACTGCTACCTTTGCTAGAAGAAGTGATTAACTCTATAACTAAATTTGGGAAGGCTCCAGCATCATGGAAAATAGCTAAGATAATTTTCTTCCTCAAAAAAGGCAAACCCCAGAAAGAGTGTGGTTCCTATTGTCCAATATCTTTGCTCAACTCGGATGCAAAAATATTTTCTAAGATTTTGGCTAATCGTCTCGTTCCCATCATGCCAGACCTGGTCAATCTACAACAACATGGCTTTGTGATGGGAAGAGAGACTACAGCCCATGTAAATACGGCAATCACAGCTTTCGATGTTGCCGGAACTACTCTCACCCCACTCGGAATGATTATGTTGGATGCGGAAAAGGCATTTGATCGAGTGGGGTGGGAATATCTGTGGGAAGTGCTAAAGAAAATGGGCATTTGTGGACCATACTTGGACTGGGTCTGCTCACTCTATGATAACCCGTTGGCCAAGATTAGCTATGGGGGGAAGGACTCAATTAACTTCAGGATAGGAAGAGGAACAAGGCAAGGCTGCCCCCTCTCCCCTCTGCTTTTTGCTCTATCTTTGGAGCCTTTCTTAAATGCATTAACTGAACAGGCGAATATCATCCCAACTTACCATGGTGAAAGGAGCTTAAAGATAACGGCTTTTGCCGACGACATCGCGGTATATACAAAAGACCTAGTCAAAGCCATACCTGAAATAATTGAAGAAGCTATACAATTTGGCAATGTGTCAGGCTATAAATTGAACGTGAGTAAGACACAAGTTATCGCTAACTATAACCCAGAGGAACCAATCCCCGGCACATGTCAAAGTGCGACATATTTAGGAATTAAGTTAGCAGCCGATACTGAGAAAATAATAAATATGAACTACGAATCTTTATTAAAAGAAACTCCTTTAATTTTTAAGAAATGGCACAAGATCCCACTTAGCTTAGTAGGGCGAATCAATCTGGTAAAAATGAAGATATTACCTAAAGTATTAAACTTATTTAGGGCAATACCTTTACAACCAAACAAACTTTTTTTTTTTAAATTGGATGGCATTTGTAGTAGCTTTCTATGGGGATATAAAAAAGCTCGTAGGGCTATGAAACTCCTGGAACTACCAATCGAAAAAGGGGGTCTTTCTTTTCCTGATTTTAATTTATATTTTCTTGCAACTTTTTTTGGTCGCATAAGAAGCTTGTTGAAAAATGAAAATTCTTTATTTTATTATCAATACATGCTGGGACCAGACAGTAATCAATTCTTATTTCGCCTACACGATCCTAACTATTTCAAACGTGTCAAATTCAAGACGGCTAGACATATTAAAAAAATCTGGGATCAAATTATGACTATCGATAAAAGCTCCTTCTTCAATGCTGAACTTAGACTTTGGGGTAATCCAGGTCTTCCAGATATATTTTCAGACGGGACAGGAAATCGGTGGACCCGACACGGCATTAGTACGTTGGGAGATTTATACGGTCCAAATGGCTTTCTGGATTTCGATACACTTAGAATCATATCTGATTTAACAAATGATATGTATTTTAAATATATACAAATAAGAGATTACCTGCTCCGTAAAATGAAAATATTGGAAGTAACCCAATCAGACTTATTAGCCTGTCTATATTCTGAAAAAACAAAATCACTTATTAGCTTGGGCTATCAATACCTAACATGTGGTAAATATGACGATACCATTAAAATTGCATCTAAATGGTCTGGCAGACTTGGCATGTACATTAGTCCTGTACAGATTTCAGCCTCACTGTCTCATATAAACTCCATAGTACATTCCTCCAATTTAAGACTACAATCGTATAGAACAATTACACAACTATACTATACCCCACAAAGAATATCTAGCTGGACACAGGGCAACTTAGTAACTGATAAAACAAAATGTTTGAAATGCAATTTGACTGCAGCTGGAATGGAACACATGTTGTTTTCTTGCCCAAAACTATTTACATACTGGAAAGGAATAATGGATGTTCTAAACCGCAAACAAATTATAACTCTGGTGCTTTCTGCACAATTGGTCCTGTTAGACATTCAAGATACTAACTGCCAGCATAAAGATCTCATAACGATACTATTTGCTTGTGCTAGGTTAGTGATAGCAAGATCATGGATCTCTAAAGAACCCCCAAATATATCAGAATGGTGTACTTTGGTAAGCGAAATAAGAGTAATGGAACTTACGCTAGCAAAACATAGAGGTCCAAAAGCGTGTAAAAAAAAGGAAAAGATCTGGAAACTTTTTTTTGAACTTTGAAAAACTCACTATATAACTTGTACTTAAACAAGAGGCCAAACTTATTTGTGACTCTCTATCATTTGCTTAATACTACATATGTTTTCTTATAATGTTTTGCTTTCCCCTCTGGTTTCTATATACGCTTTTGATATCAATTGATTTGTGTATTCACTATATTTTATTATCTCATTGATATGTGAATGTAATTTGTTCTTTCTTGCAACAATAAACAGACTTTAAAAAAAAAAAAAGAACTCATCTTCTCTCTCCTAAGCCCATACCGTCAAGCAGTAGACTACTGGATGATAGTCCAATTTATACTCAGCTAGTGTAAAACTGGGCAAAGTAGTGCCCCTCTGCTGTCTGAGATATGGATCTCAGCCCCTCCACTAACTCCAACAGAAGTGAGGTATCTTGGAATGATGATGGACCTGTGCTACTAGTAAATGAAATGACTAAAAGTCTACACCAAAAAGTGTACACCACATGACCATGCATATAAGCTGCATTATTCATCACCTATACGTCCCTCAAAGGATTCAGGTCACCATGACCGTCGTCTTGCCACTCCTAGATTACACCAATGGACTGCATCTTGGAGCCCCTCTCCATCGACTGCAGACTTTCAGGTCCACATGTTGCACACACATACATAGTTCATTATATTTGATAGTGAGGTAAAACCTAGGGTCACTTTAAAAATCACAGACCCCTTTCCAGTGAATTCAGACTTTTGATCTGGAGCAGTAAGTCTATGAGATCCAAAAAGGAAGCCGCACCTCCAAAAGCATTGTTTGCTGGGGCAGGACTTTCTGTATTCGGCCACGGTTTTTCAATTTGAGCACGCAAACCTGAATGTTGTTCAAAGAAACAGGAGATCTATGTTTGAAAGAATGAATGTTCTTCGACTTCAAAATATAGTTCTTCTTTCCTAGAAAAAAGACCCTGCCTTTGGAGTTTGATATCATTCTGTTTTAAATAGGTGATACTGCAATACCGAATTGAAAGCTACCTGCAGACCATCACTGAAGTTGGTCGGAAGGGGGAGGTTGAGAATAAGTAGGAGACTGCAGGCTCTATCGAAGACGAGAATGCTCGGGCTTCATCTACATCTCCACCAGAACAAAAGCAGAGGATGTGGTTTGCATTAAAGAATTGGGATTTTCACCAAAATACCAATAAAAAAAAAATCTTGTTTAATCCCAAGGGGAAAATAAACTGAATGTCAGAAAGTTACATACAAGCTCTGTGAGGATAAATTGACCCGGGGACGTTGAGGTTCATACTTCTTTGTTTGAATTACTACCATTAAAAGGCACCTGCAAGCAAAGCTGGGGAAAGAGTTTACAAAATTAGAACGTGAATAGCAAAAAACGAAAAAAAACACTGTTAGAAATTGGGTTTCTGATTGGCTAGGGTATGCACCTAAGCCAGGCAGAACCCAGCACTGTAGTCAGGGCAAGTAAGTAAGTTACACACCAAAGATAACCTGTGCTTACCTTCTGGTAGCTTGGTGCAGAGCAGTCAGGCATATCATCAGAGGCAATGTGTAAAGCGTATGAGCAATGCACTCACGCAGAAACACAATGATTACACCACAAAAGTGACTCCCCACAAGATTACACACAAATATGATCAAAACGACATGAACCACACAAGATTACGTTAAATATGACCAAAAAGACATGAACCAATAATTACTTTGCCAATAGACAGTTGTCAAACATCACAATGAGTGCAATAAGTGAAAGGTTTATACGTTGCACACATCATCAAAACAGTTGCTCACACAGCAAGATTCAGCGGGGAGACCTCGCTGGGTCCCCCCACACCAAGTGAAATGAAATGAAAAATTAAACTTATATAGCGCGTAACCACCCTGAGGCCTCGCAGCGCTTTAGCCAGGACCGTTCTGACAACAGGATAGGGCGCTAATAAGCTTTTGCAAACAGATGAGTTTTTATTTGTCTCCTGAAAGTCAGCAGATTGTTGTTCTCTCTCAGGGCAAGCGGGAGGGAGTTCCACATTCTGGCGGCATTGTGCGAAAATGAGCGACCACCCCAGCGGGCTTTGTTTATATTGGTCATAGTGGCCAAGTGCAACACGCTGGATTGCGGGCTCTAGAAGGGGAATAGGGAATGGCCAAGGGAAACATTATGGATGGGCCTGTCTTGCGAAGGGCCTTCTGAGCCAGGCACATAGATTTGAATTGTATCCAGGCTGCTACCGGAAGCCAGTGTAGCTTCCTCAAGGCAGGTCTGGCCGACTGCCATCGAGGGATCTGGAAAAGCAATCGGGCTGCACAATTTTGGGTAACATGGAGCTTATGTATTGTGGCCAGAGGGGCTCCAAGATAAAGTGCATTGCCGTAGTCCAGGCGGGAGAGGATCAGAGCCTGAACCATGATTCTCCTAACCTGGAACGGCAATAACGGGAGGACTTTCCGGAGCATTTTCATAAGTCCGAAGCAAGTAGCAGATGTCTTGGTTGCCTGGACAGTGAAGTCGAGTGATCTGTCTAACCAGACTCCTAGGCTCTTTATCTGGGGTTTGGGGGAGGGGGAAGGACCGAGACAGGGGGGCCAAATGGGAACCAGAATGGAAGGTGAAGGGTTCCCCAACAGCATAACCTCCGTCTTTTCCCCATTTAATCTAAGGCAGGAGAGCTCCATCCATCTGGCGACCGCCTCAAGACAGGTACTCAAAGTGCTAGACGACCCCTCAGCATTGTTCAATGATACCACAAGCTGAGTGTCGTCTGCATAAGTGACTATACGGACACCAAATGGATGGACAATCTGTGTGAGGGGCCTCATATAGACATTAAAAAGTGTGGGGCTCAGGGCAGAGCCCTGAGGCACCCCACAGCTGAGTGGCTGTTTGGAAGAAACAACTTCTCCTTCAAAAACCTGGAAGAAGCTTTCCTCCAGGAAGGAAGTGAGCCATAACAGAGCCGCGCCCGACACTCCCATGCCACTAAGACGATGTAATAATGTGGCATGGTTAACAGTGTCGAACGCGGCGCTAAGATCTAATAATATAATGGCCGCTTTTCCTCCCTGGTCTAATACGATTCTGGCCTCCTCAGTAACTGCTAATAGGGCTGTCTCCGTCCCATGTTGGGGGCGGAAGCCCGTTTGAGAAGCACAGAGCAGATCGTTAGACTCAAGATGTTCCACTAAGATGTTATTAATGTGCTTCTCAAGCAGTTTGCTCATCCATGGCAACAGAGAAATAGGGCGTAATTTGGCTAAATTGTTCTGGTCTAGATGTTTTTTTTTCAAGAGTGCCTTGACCATTGCACATTTCCAGGATTTTGGAACAACACTTGAGGTGATTGAAGAATTTAGAACGTCCAGAATTGCTGGGCGAATTAGCTCCATGACCGAGGTAAGGACAGGTGGCGGTGCAGGGTCCTTAGGAGAGCCAGAGGTGACTTTTGGGATTATTTTGTCCAGCAAAACCGGATCTAAGAGAGTGAACTTTTCCAGTGTACATGGGGGAGTGTGTTGTGGCTTGCTACTGTTGCAGCCTCCAGATCAGTTAGGTCATCGGTGAATGAGGAGTAGATGGTCTGGATTTTTTGATAAAAGAAAGATGCTAGGCTATTACAGCGGGCAGGTGCCCCGTCTAATGGTGTTTGTTCGGGGGGGGGGGGGGGGGGGGGGGGAATGAGCAATGACTTTGCTATTCGAAAAATTTCCTTGGGGGCATTGGCGGCTAAACTAATTTTAGACTCATAAAACTGTGCTTGGGTTGCCTTAATTTCAGTTTTATAGTGCCTGATAGCGGCTCTATAGTCTGTCTTCCTGCCCTGTGTGCGATCTTGTCTCCAGGACCTTTCCAATTTACGGCATGAAAGCTTCATGTCCCTCAGTCTCGGGGTGTACCAGGGGGCTACTTTTCGCCTTCTTATGCAGTGTAAGGCTTCCTTCGGGAGAACTGAGTCAAGGGTGTTATCAATCCAATTATCAAAGTTGGCACTGGCTATGTCAGGACTGGAGGACTTTGGAAGCTCACGTGCTGCAAGTGAATACCCCCACTCAGTGGAGGGGAGTTTTGACCACTTCCTGCCCAGGTATTTTTTAGGTTCCTGTGCGGAGAGAGGGGACTCTGTGATCCAGGTGATAGGTAACAGATAATGATCAGTCCATGGTAGTTGAATGGGAGGTTCAGTTTTTAACGTATCAATGTTACTGAACACTTGGTCCTGGAGATGACCGTTATTATGTGTTGGGAGAAAACCCTTTTGAATCAAGTCAATTGCTTGAAGATTCAGCCGGAGGCTGTTGGCTGCTAAATCCTGTTGATCATCTAGATGGAGATTTAGATCACCTAAAACGGTGAAATTGGCCGAGGTAATTGCTAGATTGGCAGTTAGATCTGCTATATCTGATGTAAATTGACCTGGCACTCCAGGAGGTCGATAGACCAAGAGGCCCGAGAAGGAGTTTGTGGGGGATAATTCTAGGGAGAACAGTAGGCTTTCACAGGCTGGTAGGATAGTGGGGGTCAGACGGCATTTAAATCTATCTCTATAGATGATAGCGAGGCCGCCTCCTCTACACTTATTACGATCGAGTCTCTTGATAGTATATCCCTGTGGGGTCGCCCATACAGTAGCAGGGTCAGCCTCCATATGGAGCCATGTTTCTGTCAAAAAGAATATGTCAGGGTCAAGCTCCTCGATTAGAAGAGCCAGCTCAGTGTGGTGTTTAGGCAGAGATCTGCAATTAAGAAGGAACATCTTCCAGGATCTACAATTGGAGTGTCCCCTGACCGTTGTTTCTGAGGATTCCCACTTGCAGTGTACGTATTTACTCAGAATATCTGCGGGACGAATGTGGTGCAGACATTTGGAGTGAGAGACGGATCTTAAGTTGTGCAGCACAGAGGAACTATAGGAGATTAAATTTCCTACCATTTTATCAGGGGACTTAGCTCGAGGCGCAGTGGGCGCAGCTGGACGCGGACTGGCGCTGACTGGCTTCTTTTAGGCGACTCTTCGGCGCGATCGAGGCGCCCGCTGACGCGTCCACTACGCAGAGAAGATGGCCTCTAGATATATGGCTGAGCAGGGGAAGTGAGGAAGCCCGCACCACTGGACCACCGACCAGCGTGCCTGACTCCTCCTATAATGGCCGCTGGTGGTGTCTGCAGCCTACAAGTCCCACAATACCCCTGTGGGTATGAGGGCAGGGAGTGGAGCAGCGCGAAGAAAATGCCACCGTATAGTGGAAAAAAAGAAGAGTTCAGCAGGAATCCATAGCTCGAGAAAACACCCGGCTTCCGCCTCAGGTGTAGGAAAGGAAAAAGAAAAGTTGCACAGAACAAATCAAGAGTAGATGAAGCAGCAGGAGGTAAGATGCTAGACGCGCTAGCTATCAGCGCAGAATCAGACTAAAACAAATTTAGGCAGCATTGAAGGGGAGATGTTATAGCGCTAGCAGTCAGCGCAACTCATAAACAAACAGTGCAACCCGTGAATTAAAAGCGCTTGTAGTCAGCCTAAATGGGGAGAGATTATAGCGCTAGCAATCAGCGCAGCTAACAACAGTAAGGCACAAGTATTTAAAAAGCGCTTGTGGCAAGCGCAATTCGACCGCAATTAAAACAACTAAGAAAAAACAGTGCTCATCTACGTCCGACCTCCGTCTCCGATCCTAGCAGGGAGGTTTTAACCAAGTAAATCACAGCCGCCTTCTCCAGAAAGAGGAGAACCTCATGGAGTATTTTCCTTTCAGAACAATGACAATGCTTTAATGCCGCTCTCTGCGAAAGCATGACACTGCTGTCCTCAAAAGCTGTTCGCCCTATGTGGGAAGGGTATGCCCAGACGTGGGTCCCGTGCTCACTACGCCACTGGAGTCAAGCTATCCTGGCTGATGACGGCTGATAGCCAGAATCCGGTCCTAGGATGCTTGATTCCGGTCCAGGGAAGACATGGCTTGGCAGTTCGGACTTGACTGTTCCCATGAGGCACAGGGTCAAGACTGATTTGCATATGGCCATATCTGAACTGGGGTGGCGTGGTGAGCACAATAACGATGGATTAAACCCAGATCTGTGACTGGGGGTGAATGTTTTGCCAATGTGCAACATTCCGTCCATCATCTTGTGTGTTTTGCTGTTGCCCAGACTTGGGTGCCATGCTCACTATGCCACTGGAGTCAAGCTATCCTGGCTGATGATGGCTGATAGCCAGAAACCGGTCCTAGGATGCTTGATTCCGGTCCAGGGAAGACATGGCTTGGCAGTTCGGACTTGACTGTTCCCATGAGGCACAGGGTCAAGACTGATCAGCATATGACCATGTCTGAACTGGGGTGGCGTGGTGAGCAAAATAACGATGGATTAAACCCAGATCTGTGACTGTGGGTGAATGGTTTGCCAATGTGCAACATTCCGTCCATCATCTTGTGTGTTTTGCTGTTCACCCTATGTGGGAAGAGTATGCCCAGATGTGGCTCCTGTGCTCACTACGCCACTGGAGTCAAGCTATCCTGGCTGATGACGGCTGATAGCCAGAAACCGGTCCTAGGATGCTTGATACTGGTCCAGGGAAGACATGGCTTGGCAGTTCGGGCTGGACTGTTCGCATGAGGCACAGGGTCAAGACTGATTTGCATATGGCCATGTCTGAACTGAGGTTGCATGGTGAGTAAAATAACGATGGATTAAACCCAGATCTGTGATGGGGGGTGAGTGTTTTGCCCATGTGCAACATTCCGTCCATCATCATGTGTGTTTTGCTGTCCTCAAAGCTTGGCACAGATTTCCTCAAACGCTTGGTGCAGCTGTCCTCACGCTGAGTCTCTCGCCATTCAGCCACGTTACCTTCTTGTAGGCTGAAATGGAAATCTAAGGAAGATGGGGTGGCAATGCCTTGGCTATGAACTCGGCTCAATTCAAACTTTTTTCACGGCGCACTGACTGGGCAGCATGAATCTAAACCCCGGACACACCAGTCCAGAGTGCAGCTTTTCTCTCTTCCAGGGCCTTTCTCAATTCAGGGCACTCAAGCAAAGCAAAGCGCTCGGTACATGCTTTGCAGCAAGCACCAGCGCTCACCCTGCACTCATGGAAAAGTTTACTATGGCCGGACTCACAAGTCCCACAGCCGTTTCTCAGTTTGGATGAGTGGAATCCTACTAAGTCCTGCAGCAGCAGAGAGGGGGCAAGCCAGCCTTTCCCTGGAGAGCACTGGGGGCACAAGCAGGAAGTAGGCAGCAGTCCAGCACATAGAAGCAGCATGCAATGTGGCAGTCTCTCCAGCAGCCTAGTAGGCACACAGGCCAGCACAACAAAGCAAATAGTGCCAATGCTAGGCCCTTCTGGCAGCACAGCAGTCCCTGGCAATGTGCAGCATGTAGAACCAGCGGTGTCTGGTACCAAATCGCAAGCAGTGTATCAAATCATGGGGTCAGGGATTTTTGCAAATACAGAAGATAAGCCATATGAATAATATAAAATGAACATAATATAAGAAAACTTTTGGCAAGAGTCATATGGAAAAAGATATGTTACAGGGAAAAAGAAGAGAAAGGTAATAACGAGGGGAAAAGAAGAGAAAAAAAAAAAAGAAACGAGAGAAAGGAAGAAAGAAAGAAGGGAGGCAAAAGGAAAGGCAAGAAGAGAAGGGAGAGCAAAGAGAGGGGAGAAAAAAGCGACCAGATAACGTAAAAGAGGGGTAGGGCAGAAAAAAGAGAACAGCAAAAGTAATATCACGAAGGTTTGGTAGAAAGATAAGTAGTAAAAGGAAAAAAAATAAAAACGGGTCCCTGTACTTATACTCTAAATGTCTTTGATCTAGTGGTGACTTTAAAGGACCCTTTTCAAGTGCTCAACAAACCTCTTTCGACCCAGCCCTGACTCCAGAGGGTAAATCAGCCCTTTGTGTGAGGGCAGGACACATCCTATGCAAATGTAAAGTGTGAACGCCCTTCTCTCTCTCAGCCCAGGCAGACCATCAGTATGCAGATGAATGCATGTGTAACTCTGTCACACCCAACCCTTCTTGTGTGATGGCAGTCTTGAAAGTATGCAGAAGTGTAGCTGTCACCCAGGTCTCCACTTAGATTGAAGTCAGGCTGCAAAGCACAAAGAGTCATAAGAACTGAGATATGCCCACTTTCTAAAACTGTAATTTCAACAACAAAAAAGTAAAAGACAACTGCACCAGTAAGCAGGATTTATCACCACTATTCCAACCATATCAAACATGTCAACACTACTCCTTTTGGATCAGGAATTATCACTTAAAAACATATAAGGTAATTCCCAATGCTAGCCAAAGAGAGGGGTAGGCCTCACAGTAGTGAGAAACAAAATAGGCTGTTTGTCACTACCAGGACATGACACGCAATAAGGGACATATCCCTCCTTTTACTTACACAGCACCCTGCCCATAGGGCTACCTAGGGGCTACCTTAGGGGTGACCTATGTGTAGTAAAAGGGGAGTTTAAGGCTTGACAAGTAGTTTTAAATGCAAGTCAAAGTGGCAGTATACTGTGCATACAGGCCCTGCAGTGACAGGCCTGAGACAGGTTTGAAAGGCTACGTCTGTGGGTGGAACAAGTAGTGCTACAGTCCCACTAGTAACTGAACTAAATGGGAGTGTTGCCCCCCAGACCATTATTCAAATTTTACTTAAAGTAGAAGAAACCAAAACCTTGTTCCCTCTATTGTCTTTAATTTGACCTGCTATAATTTCTTTGTTTCATCCAGGTCGTCTACTCCTGAATATCATGCCTATGTGTGTGACTTTTACGTCATTATTCTGAAATGAATCACTGAAACTTTTCATGAATCATAGCAAGTTTTTCTTTTTACTTGTTTTTTACAGAAAGGAAATGTTTTAAAGGAAACATACTATACTATACATTTGTAGACATAATGAAAACAGACAATACTCATAAAAAACATAACTGACATGACACCATTTCTTTGATACATATAATGGATTAATCCAAAAAACAATTAGTATACATCTAAAATACAATTGAATCAATTTGTGGACATGCAACAAGTGCAGTTGCTTGTTTAGTGTCCTGAAGCGTGTTGTCATTGGTACCTCTACCACTTGTGTCCTCTCTGTGTGTACTGTTGAACACTATTGCTGGGCCCTATTGTAGTAGGGGTCAAGGCAAACATTTGTACCCAAATGGGATCCCTGATTCCATCTCTCGGAGTACTCTACTATTGTGCACACAATATGTCAATTTAAGGTCACGTTTGACCCCGTTTGTGGTTGCGCTGACACGTTTTGACCTTCAAAGATGTGCCTGTGGGTGATTTCGGGGAAGGTCTTCTTCAGGGCAGGTGGTTGTAAGGACACTGTGGGGAAGTTAAAAAAACAATTACTGCCTTGTGCGTGTCCTTGTATGTCAGAACCTTGAACGTAGTGGAATATGTTGCACTTGTTCTCAAAACTTAGTGGAGGACGTACCGTTTTGCTAGATATGTTGTCACCTTCTTTTTCAGTTTATCTAGCTGATTTCTTGTTCCCTTTTCAGGTCTGTTCATTAGGCCCTGCAGGATGGTTCAGCCCTGTAACAGGTGCAAAAACATTTCTAGAGGCTAAGAAATTACTTGTTCTTTATTTTCTTATACGTTGGGAGGGGTAGACATCATACCTTGTATGTGTGGTGTGTGGGTCCTTTCGTCATTGTTATTCTGGGAACTTACAGGAGAGCAATGGGCTGTCCTGTGGACTGTGTCTTATTTACCTCTCTAGAGACAGTGGTCTATCTCACGGGTTTCATTAGGGCCATTGTTGGTTGTGCCCAGACGTAAAATCATTTTTGCTTCCAGTTTGGATAGAATGGCATCTACCTGCCTTGCCTTCACATGCTTTAACACTGTCCATTTCATGTCCAATCGTCCATGATTGTTTTCTGTATAGTGGTGTACCATTGGTGCATCTTGGACAATACACTTGATGTGCGACCTTTGTTGGGTAATCCACTTTTTGATGGCCTATGTTGTTTTTCCAACGTATGCTAAATTGTATAGGCACGTGACACAATATATCACGTTTTCTGTATTGCAGTTAGTAAATTCTTCATGTTTGATTGTGATTCCATGATAGTTGAATTTTTCGCTTTCTATTGTGCTGGCGCACAAAGAGCAGTTTCCACACCCCTATGGTGTCCTCTGATTGGGGGCAGGGCAGGCATTGTGCATAATTATGCACTTTTCTCCTTCTGGTGTGTGTTTGCTCTTTCCAATTTGTCTCTTACATTTTTTTTATATATTTTTTTATTGGCAATTCAAATAAGTAGTAACATTGTATACATTAAATTTAGGACATCGAACTATTATCTCAACCATACGGATGTATGCATTGTTTGATGATTTCTCCCCAGCCTCCCCTAACCCCCACCACAGGCTCAGTAAACTTAGTGCTATGCAGGTGACTCCGGACTACCTAGCGATGAGGGGGAATACTTCAGTGACCACACCCTACATTCATATGCCTGCATATGCGAATATCGAGCACATTGTACTTTCTGTCCGCCATAATACTTTTGGTGCGATGTGACCATGTACTGTGGCACCGAGTTATACCTGCACCTTATGCTCTGCTGGAGTAACTCTTCTGGTGGCGTAAGCAGCTCCGCAAGCATTGCCGCCCACGCCCTTAAGTTATCACTCACTTTTTCATCCCTTCAGGTTACCTTCATATGGCATCCTTCTGCGCTTATTCACTCAGCCATGTCTTTCAGCCAATCCTCTATCTTCTTAGTTTCTTTTTCTAGCAAAACTGTATTAACCCCAATGAACACTGCAATGGTTCCCTAGGTATCTCCCACTCCGTAACAGTATTAAGTTTTGAAAGGACTGCCAGTATTCATTAATATCTGGGCAGCTCCATAACGTGTAAAAAATCCACCGGCTGCCACCCACACCTTGGACATTCCTATGAGCGCTGCAGGTATATGGACTGCAATCTACTGGGGGCTAAATACACCCGATGCACCACATTGTATTGGAGGAGCTTAAACCTTGCGTTCGTAGATGTACCTTTGACTTCTTCATATATCTTCTCCCAATCTTTTCCTGTTATAGGTTTTTCTATCTGCTCTTCCTATCTCTCCTGTATCATCAGTGTATTTTTTAGTGCGTTCTCCCTCAGGGCCCTATATATGTGGGAAATCAGCCTTTTGCCCTCAACCATCACTAGGAGACCTTCTAACATGCAGGCAGTGGGCGATGCATCCGGGAACGATGGCCAGATCTCACGGAAGGTGGCCGCTATCTTGGCATACTGCAAAAACTATCCAGGGCCCAATCGAAATGTCTCCAGTGCATCTGCTAATGTTATGCATGTATTGTTGGGATAGAGGTCTCCCAACGTCACAAGACTGCCCCTCCGCCATCTTTGCAGAGACATAGACTTCTCTATAATACCCAGATGTTCATTTCACCCACAAATTCATCACTGTCCATATAGTTCTGTCCCACACCGTACACACCACATGGACAGCGTACGGCAGCCACTCAGGGGTTCCCGCCCCCATCATCAGAACTTATGGCAATGGACAAGCACCACATGTGCTTCACAGCAGTCTACACATCCAGCTATCCCCTTCTTCTAACCAGTACACCGCATGCTGAAGCTGCGCCGCCAGGTGTTAATATTCCATACAGGGCACCACCAGTCCGCCCCTGCTATTCACACTTCAAGGTCATCAAAGTCACTCGCTTCCTCCTGGTATGTCAGAGCAATTCCACCAGCAATTTCTCCAGTTCCAGGAAGATACACCTAGGAATATCGTATAGGGTGCCTTGGAATACATATAAACACCTAGGGAGCATTACCATCTTAACAAATGCTATTTTCTCCATCAAGGACAGTTTGAGTATGTTCCAAAATTGTACGTTTTGTTTCTGACCACTAATGACTCTCCCTATATTAGCCTCCTCAAACTCCTAGGCATCATATGTGACCCTTATTCCCAGGTATCTCACACACTGCCTCTCCCAGGGGAGGGCCAGATGCAGCAGGTCCACAGCAGGCCTCCCCGTCAGGGTGCCTAGTGGGAACAATTTAGACTTGGAATGGTTCACACATGATCCTGCATGTGTACCAAAATCCCCCAAAGCCTCCAGCATGGTAGAGACTGAATGACTGGGGTTTCTAAGATAAACTAGCGTGCCATCGGAGTATAGTGATACCACATGTCTGGTGTCCCCGACTTCAATGCAGCACTCATATGAGACATCACGTAAGTGGGAGGTTAGCAGTTCCATAGCTATCGTAAATAGGAGCTGGGACAGTGGGCATCCCTGTCATGTACCCCTGTGCAATGCAAAGCCACACGATACCAACCCACCTGTGCATACCGTAGCTAGGGGTTCCTTATACAATAATTGCACCCATTTTATGAAGTTTTTGCCAATTCCCATCTTATACAATGGTTCCCAGCGGAAGTCCCAGGTGAGTGAATCAAATGCTTGTTCGATATCTAGTAACACCATGGCATACTGCCCTTTGCTTAAGCCCGGAGAGTGAAGAACCAGCGACAACCTCCTAAGCTTGCACTGTGTACTCCTATTGAGGATGAATCTACACTGGTCCTCCGCTACCAGTTGTGGAAGGAATCCCAGTAATCTCGTGGCCATTACCTTACTCAGGATTTTCAGGTCTACATTCAGCATTGACAGTGGGCAGTAGGAGGACACCACCTGGCCGTCTGTATCAGGCTTCGGCAACATCACAATGATCGCCTCCCGCAAGGACTCCGGGAGTACCCCCTTCTCATAGGCCTCCTGATACACTTCAAGTAATCGCTCGGCCAGTGTTCCTTGCTGGCATCAGGGCATCAATAAAACTCAGCTGGAGGCCATCTCTGCCAGGGCCCTTAGCCATCGTTAAGGCGCTGATGGCTGTCAATGTCTCCTCCTTAGTAATAGGAGAGTCCAGGAGCGCTCTGTCTTCCTCTATTGGATGTGGCAGTAGTATCTCTGCTTGATAAGACTTGATCTCCTGAGGGTTAGATGTCACAGGGGCTCCATATAGGCCCTGCAGGTGTTGAGTGAACACTTCCAGGATTTCCTGCTGCGATAATCTTAGTCTACCCTGTTTGTCTCTGAGTCCCATTATAGGTGGATGCCGATTTTCACCCCGGATGATCATTGTGAGCACACGGCTCACTTTGACACCCTCCCTATGTAGCCTTTTTCTATATGTGGAGCAGGAGAATTTATCCAGTCTATCCCAAGTATCGAATATTTTGGCTCTGTAGTCCCGCCAGGGCTGCAGCCTGAGATGCCATTCAGCCAGATCTTTTTCCAGTGCACCTAGCCTTTTCTCGAGCCTGTACAGATCTGCGAGAAGTTGGCTTTTTAGACCATATGCTATCTTCAGACACTCTCTTCTTATTACCACCATCATAGCACCCCGGTCCATTGCCCTGGAAGAGGCACTGCCCCAATTTATATCAAAATAACCATCTAGTGTCTTGGCTTATTCATGTACGAATACCTAATCCGATAGAGCTTCCACACTCTCATAGTGGGACTGCCGGCTCCTGCACCTGCAAGCAACTAGAAACTAATAATGGTGAGTGGTCCAAGAGACAGTGGGCCAGATACGCATCCACCGTCACCCACTGCAGCGCCACCACCAACACTAGACAGTAGTCTAGCCGACTTTATGTATTAACAGCTGGTAAATAGCATGAAGATTCCTTACCTTTGGGATGGCACACTCTCCTGACATTGTGTAGTCCTATAACCTTAGTCAAATCCAATAATGCAGCTGTCATAGAAGGCTTAGTGGCCACTGAAGGGGCAATGCCCTCAATGTCATTACATTACTAGCAGAGGGTCATGGTTCCAGCGAGCAGGCGAGGCGAAGCCTGCCCGATGCTCCATGACCCTGGTGGAGCATCCTGCCTCTTTGCTACCAAATTACCCACATTAGCATAATTACCTGTCAACAAAAAAGCTGTCTCGGTCATACCTACTCACTCTCCACTGGCGACCATAGTACACATACTCATAGTTATTTCAGAAACAGTTCTGCCAAAACGCCATCGTAGAGATGCCAGTGTGCACATGCACTGGAGTCTGCATCCCCCCCTGACCAGCATGCCAGCATGTGCTCACTTGCCGCCTGTAGTGCCCCCTCCTCTGTTCTTGTTCTCTTTCCGCTGCTGTGGAGGTTCATCTGTGTCAAGTATACAGTATGAATCCACCAGGGTGCCATCCGGGCAGACCAGGATTCTGCCAAAGTGGCAATTATTGTGATTCGTAATTGATTCCCCAGAGTGTCTCAATGCTCAAGGGCTCCATCTCAGCCGCCTCAGACTAGGTACTCTTCTCTCTAATGTACTCCTCTGTGCTGTGGTCCCTAGTGTGTCAAGCCAATCTTTGGCCTCTGCCGGGATCGTGAATAAGTAAGCCTTTCCTTTATGCTTGATTCTGAGTTTTGCAGAGAACAGGAGACTGTATCTCATATCACTGTCTCATAGTTTTTTCTTAGTTGCCCTAAAGTCCTTAGTACCTTACGAGTGTAGTCTGGAAATATCATAATTACTTGTCAGTTGATCTTTGGGGTGCCGTGCGCTCTGACATGCTGAAGTATTACATCACGATCTGTAAAATTAATTAACCAGGCTATTATTGCGCGTGGTGGTGCTCCTGCCCTGGACGGAGGCACCAGAGCTCTGTGCGCCCACTCTATTTGAAAAAAATTAGCTATCCTTTAAAAAAAAAGAAATATCCTTTTGGGGCATAACTTAATCAGGATCCAGTCCTTCAGAAAAAGGTCCATCAATTGACCCTCCGCCTTTTCGGGGACTCCCACTATACAGAGATTATTTCTTCTGGAACGCCCCTCCTCATCTCTGACCTGTTCCTTCAACCATGTGGTCTTGGGTTTAAGCTCCGTACCCATCTTCTTCAATTATAATTATAATTATAATCCACATTTGTAAAGCGCACAATCACCCGTAAGGGCCTCTAGTCGCTGGGGGCCCTCGGGAAGATTAAGCAAGCTATTGCCCAGAGTCACATGGTGCTGGGCTAATCTGCTGCTGGTGCCAGGGATCCAACCGTGATCCCCAGATTCCAGAGTCAGTCGCCCTAGCCACGGCGCCACACCTCTTCAGGGAGGCTTGTTCTGACTGTACCATTTGCATTTCTCCCTCTGTGGCTGTCACCCTATCTGAGATCTTCTGGACATCTGCGCAGTGCAATCCCATCTCCAAAGCAACAGTATCAATCTTTTCTATGGCGAGGTCTCTTGATCCCTTAATCTCAGCTAATAATTCAGCAAGCTTAGGAGCCTTTTGTCCCCCATCAGGGGCCTGCGGGTCTGTTCCTCCTCTTGCCACCTCTTTCTATAGTGGCATGGCATAATTATTAATGTTGTTTGCCTGCACATTCTTGCCCCCTGTGTCTTTAGCCATGGCCCACTGATTTTCCCACAAGCCCCTTGAGTAGGCCCAGCTAGTCTGTGGGTTCTGGAACGTGCCAAAAGCATACTTCTGTTACATCAGATGGGGGGTCCCCTCCACTACTGTCCTACACTCACCACTGATAGACCCTGCTGCCAACTGCACACCCTTCCAGTGGTTGGGGAATCTGCAGTGTGCCACCCTCCCAAGTCTGTTCGGCTCTCATGATTGCACTCCTACTACGTCGAATTTGATCAAATCCAGGCTCTTTCAGGCTGCTCGCCAGCTGAGGCACATTATTTCATTGCAGCTACCTTGCATTCCTTTCTTTTACAGATTGCTATCCACCCATGTGGAGGCCCCACTCCATGCGGAGGCCCCACTCATCGATCGCACATGAAACTTATTATAGGCGGGCCCCATCACCTGCCACCGGTGGACGCACCTCCTTTGGTATTATACAGCACTGGATGTGCGTCCTCTCTGTGCGTCCTCTCTCAGCCTGTTCCCAGCCTCAGACAACATGCGCCCACCTTCTAGCACAGTACGAGGTGCCACCGGTCCACAGCCAGACATGTCGTGTCATCTGAGGGCACCGCCGGAGGCCTCCAGGCTCCTCCCTCTACATCTCCACTGTCCGTGGCAGCTCCCTCGGTCCTGGCTTCCATGGACCAATGCAAGGCATCTCTTCAAGGAAGAGCGAATCACCGACTCATCTCCCTCTGCCTCCTGCAGCACCCTAGTTCCAGGCCCACCTGTGTTATTTCGCCGGTTTCAGGCCAACTGCTATTCGTCGCTCCCTCTCTACTTTCACCGGGCTACCACAGCAGCACGGGGCACCAGTCACACTGCACGCCCTGTGGTTGAGGTCACCGGCTTCGCTTCTTTTGGCCCACCACAGGTCAGTCCCTCCGGCCAATGAGGACCCGCCCACCTAAGCAGGCCGGACAGCATGAATTTTGGGTGAATGTACAACAGGATAATGTAGGATTTATTCCGGTTCAGCCGTAGCTCTGGGGCTCCGCGTCTAGCAAGCCATCTTGCTTGGCCATGCCCCCATTGTCTCTTAAATGTGTATTCCTTTACAGAACGAATAAAGGAGTTTCTCACAATTTTTTAAGACCTTTCTTGGTATTCCTGTTTTTCCTGACAGTTTTCTTAGTCATTGGTGATACTTGAGAATGTGGTTACGCATACCAATGGTTTGTCCTCTTTCCGTTCCTTGAGGACTAACAATGTTTATCTGGGTGTGTACCATGCTCTTTTTGGTGCTCTCTTTAATAGTTTCCATAGGTAGTTTCTCTGTTGCAGTTTGACAATCAATTAATTTGCATTGCTGAAGTAATCTTCCCTTTTGGTGCAATTACGTTGAATTCTCAAAAATTCACTGGTTTCAAGCCAACTGTTAGTCGTCGCCGCCTCCCATTGTTCGCCGGGACCAGGCTACCACAGCAGCACCGGGCCCCAGTCACACCGCACGCCTTTTGGTCAAGGTCTCCGGCTTCACTTCTTTTGGCCCGCCACAAGCCAGTCCCTCCGACCAATGAGGACCCGCCCACCTAAGCTGGTCGGACAGCATGAATTTCGGGTGAATGTATAACAGGATAATGTAGGATTTATTACAGGTCAGCAGTAGCTCTGGGGCTCCGCGTCTAGCAAGCCATCTTGCTTGGCCATACCCCCATTGTCTCTTAAATTTGTATTCCTTTTCAGAATGAATAAAGGAGTTTCCCACAATTTTTCATGACCTTTCACGGTATTCCAGTTTTTCCTGATGGTTTTCTAAATGTCATTGGTGACACTTGAGAATGTGGTTATGCATACCAATTCTTTATCCTCTTTTCGATCCTTGAGGACTAACAATGTTTCTCTGGGTGTGTACCATGCTCTTTTTAGTGCTCTCTTTAATAGTTTCCGTTGGTAGTTTCTCTGTTGAAGTTTGACTATGAATTTATTCGCATTGCTGAAGTAATCTTCCCTTTTGGTGCAATTACGTTGAATTCTCAAAAATTCACTATATGGCAAGCTTTCCCGTAGATTTATTTAGTGGAAACTGGAGAAGTGCAAAGAGGTATTTCTGTCAGTATTTTTGGTGTAGATGGTGGTGTAGATGCATTTATCTTCGTGTTTGATGATAATACCTAAAAAGTTGATTTCCTCTATGTTGGAGTCTATTGAGAATTGTATGACACGATTTCTGATGTTCAACCAGCAGTAGAATTCTTGATGTTTTTCTGTAGGGCCTCTACAGGTCATGAACACATCATCTACAAAACGTTTCCATGTTGCAATATGTCCTACGTATGGATTATTGTTGAAAATCCAATTTTCTTCACATAGTGCCATGAACATGACCGCCATCTCTGGAGAGAATGGACAGCCCATCACTGTACCTTTTGTTTAAAGATAACTCTGCTCATTGAATTTAAAAGAAAATTGGATTTCAAACAGACCTCTGCTATTTTTAGTTGGAAATCTGTGGGGACACCATTTGGGTGGTCTCTTTTGTCATGAAAGTACTCGAGTGCTTCTAGACCGCTATCCTATGGAATATTTGTATTAAGACTGACAATATCCAGTGTCACCATTATGTCCAAGGAAGGGTCAAACTGATTGCCTTCAAGATGTTAATACTTTGCATAGTGTCTCTAAGGTAACTGGGAATCGCCGGAACCAGTGGTTTTAAAAAGGTGTCCACATATTTTGCTGGTCTTTCCAAGATCGAGTTGACCCCTGAAATTATTGGCCTGCCCAGGGGGTTTACAGGCTCTTTATGGATATTTAGTACGGTATATATCAAAGACATTCTGGAATTCCCATTTAGTAAATATTTGGTTTCCTTCTTTGACAGCCAGCCATTCGCTTCTTCTTTTTGGGTTAGGTCGATTAATTTGTTTGTCACTATTGTGGTCAGATTCCCCTGAATTTTCTTATATTGATCTGGATTATCAAGTTGGCGGCAAACTTCTGACTCGTAGTCAGTCTTCTTCATGATAATTACCCCCCCCCCCTTTATCTGTGGGCTTGATGATGATATCCTGGTTGTTCTTAATTCTTTCAAGGGCTTCATTTTCATTCCTTTTCAGATTCCATTTTACAAATGTCTTTTTTCTTTCAAGGTTTTCAATGTCTCTCATGACACTTTTTTTTAATGTTTGGAGTTCCAAGGGTATACTCGAGTTGGGGGGATAAAATGTTGAAGGATCTCTCAGACCGGAGTATTTGGTTTCTGGTTGGTATATTTGATCTGAGAAAAATACCTGTAATCGCATCTTCCTAAACAGTCAGAACATCTCAAATGTAGTCTGGCTGAAGTCCAGGTGTGTAGTTGGAATGAAGGATAGTCCTTTAATTAGCACTTTAGTCTCCTCCTGGTCTAGGTTCATGTTGGATAAGTTATAAGTTGGAGTCTGCTCTCCTTCTACCACCTGTACGTCTGCCTCCTCGTAGTGATTTCCCCTTGGTACTGATTTGGGTTGAACCTTTGTATTGCTCTGTTGAGTCCTTGTGGTCGTCCCTGGCCTCTATCTAAAAAAGGTTCAGGGACTGGAAAGAAATGACCCTGGTGGTTCCTTCTGGTACTGGTGGAGGTTTCTGCGTCGCTTGAACTATCGGAATATGATGATGTGTCCAAAAACTAAATGAATTTCTTCTTGCTCCTCCCAGAGAATTGTCTTAGAACTCATGTGTGTTCTGGTTGTTTGTAAAAGTCTTTATCCAGATAAGGATATGCTTTCTACTCGCTAAAGTTGGAAATTGTCTTTTTGTAGTTTCGTTCTTTTGAAGTCTTCTGTGTTTTTCTCAAACGTTGCTTTAACTTTTTCCAGCTTGTTCAGTAGGGCTTGTGTGTTTTCAATGGCCTCATTAGATAATAGTGCCTCTTCTAGTTCTTTAATGAGTTCCAGTTCTTTAAGGCTCAATTTTTTCGGCTGTCTTAATGAATAGAAACATCCAATCTCATGAACATTTGGTGCCAATATGACTAATGTTCCCCAAATACTCAGGTAGGTCTCCACAGATGACAGGGTCATTCTTCACTTGGAGACCTACAGGAATTGTGCCTGCTCTCAGGTGTGTCAACAGGAACGCTCGAGGTAGTGCCTCTCTAAAGCTTGATGTTTTTGGTTCTGTAATTTGAATGGAAAATGGTACGTCCCCTTCTTGTTTGACCTATGTGTAAGACGTGTGGCAATTTAGAAGTGTGCAAGACGGGGGAACTGTGAAACTGAAATTATTCTACACGTGGAACATGGCTCCACTTTTCTTGGGACTTTACTCTCTAATTATTTTATCTTATAGAACTCCCTCATAGGCTAGTGCCTACTCATACATATCTCCAAAAATGAGGAGTGATTCAAAGGTGAACTGGGGAGGCTGGAATTAATGCGTAACTGGACAAAATTTGAGTGTTGCCTCCCAGAGCATTAATCAAATGGTACTTAAAGTAGAAGAAACCAAAACAATGTTCCCTCTATTGTCTTTAATTTGACCTGCTATTACTTCATCCTTTCATCCAGGTTGTGGTCTCCTGAATATTACGCCTAAGTGTGTGACTTTTACATCATTATTCTGAAATGAATTACGGAAACTTTTCATGAATCATAGCTATTTTTTCTTTTTGCTTGTTTTTTATAGAAAGGGACATACTATACATTTGTGACATGACAAGAGACAATACGCATACAAAAATAACTGACATGACAACATTTAGAGGATTAATTAAAAAAACAATTACTATACATCTAAAATACAATTCATGGATGAATTTGTGGGCATGCAACAGAACATGTGCAATTGCTTGTCTAGTGTCCTGAAACGTGTTGTCATTGGTACCTCTACCACTTGTGTCCTCTCTGTGTGTAGTGTTGAACACTATTGCTGGGCCCTATTGTAGAAGGGGTTAGAGCACAAATTTGCACCAGGATGGGATCATTGATTCCATCTCTCGGAGTGCACTACTATTGTGCACACAATACATCAATGTATGGTCACTCTTGACCCCGTTTATGTGTGCGCGGACGTGTTTTGACCTTCAAAGATGGGCCTGTGGGTGGTTTCCGAAAAAGCCTTCTTCAGGGCAGGTGGTTTTAAGGAAACTGTGGGGAAGTTAAAAAACTATTACTGTCTTGTGTGTGTCCTTGTATGTCAGAACCTTGAACATAGTGGAATATGTTCCATTTGTTCGCAAAACTTAGTGGAAGCCGTACCGATTTACTAGATATGTTGTCACCGTCTTTTTAAGTTTATCTAGCTGATCTCTTGTTCTTGGTCTTCTTCGGGGCAGGTGGTTTTATGGACACTGTGTGGAAGTTAAAAAACAACTACGTCTTGTGTGTGTCCTTGTATGTCAGAACCTTGAACATAGTGGAATATGTTCTATTTGTTCTCAAAACTTAGTAGAGGACGGTTAGCTACATATGTTGTCACCGTCCTTTTCTGTGTATCAAGATTTCTTGTTCCCTGTTCAGGTCTGGTCATTGGGCCCTGTAGAATGGTTTAGCCCTGTAACAGGAGCATTAACTTTGCTGGAGGCTATGAAATGACTTGCTCTTTATTTTCGTATAGGTTAATTGAGAGGGGTGGACATCATACCTTGAATGTGTGATGTTTGGGACCCTTCGTCACTGTTGTTCTTGGAACTTACAGGAGAGCAAAGGGTGTCTTGTCAGGGAGTTAATTGATACAATTGAGGGGTGGGGTGGTTGGAGGTGAAAATGTAGAGCCCAGCAAGCACTTTTGGATTGAACTATCATCGTGCAAAGAAGCTAGTGTGAATGGATACTGTGGGGGCATTATTTGGTGCACGCTGTGTGCAGATACATGTATTATTGGGGTACTAGGCCCACTGGTAGCATTCAATTTACAGGCTCTGGGTATATGGTATACCGCTGTATAAGAGACTTACAATTAAGTTAAAAAATGCCACACAATGGTAAACCAATAATACTATGTTTTAGAAGAGAACACGTTCACATTAATACTGGTTAGCAGCGGTAAAGTGCCCAGAGTCCCAAAGCAAACAAAAAGAGGGTCAGAAAAATAGGAGGAAAAGTCAAAAAGTTTGGGGAGAACCCTGCAAAAATGGCCAGGTCCAACAAACACCTATGCGTTGCAAGAGAAATGAAGGATGTGCAAACAACAGAAAAAATTCCTAGAAAGGTCCAGCAGAATATTGAAAAACAGAACAATCCCTGCTTCAACATTTTAGCATTGTATTATGCACTTTGTCAAACTAATGTGTGGATTCGAAAGCAAAATCCCAGGATTGGAATAAAGATGATGGAAGAGCACTACAAAAAAAATCCATGAATAATTTATTAATAACGAACCCATTTTGTTGTTTTAAAAAAAATCTTTTTATTAACATTTTTTACATAATAAATGCATTCCCACCCCCCCACCCTCGACTCCCCGACCAAGATCATGTCATAAAGAAACGACTTATTACATTCATAAATCTGAAATGAATCCATTATAATCCGCATTTCTTGAGCATAAAAAAGAGAAAAAGAAATAAACAAACAGAATACATTCATGTATGTCTCTGAATCCACAGCAAGAGCGGTGCCCAGATCTGCATGCCCCTTAATATTTTTTTAGCTCCTTTGTTCCTATAGATTGCCATTTCCAGACTGCAGGTCACTAATTGTCTAGCCCTCCATTGTTGGAATACCGGTGGGTTAGGATCTAGCCAGGCGGAGGCGATACTAAGTCGGAATATTGCCATAGCCACAAATATCAATTCCTTTGTGTTTGTCTGCTGTTCACCATTCGCCACCCCTAGCATGATTTTCTCTGTTGAAACTTCTACTCTTGTTTGGCATACTTCAGAAAGAAATTCTGACATATCTTTAATCAGGCCGGAGAGCGTGTTACAAGTGGCAAACATATGAATAATATCAGCCCCATAGAGTGCACAGCGAGGACATGTAGTTCCCTTCCCTGTTCCCCATTTGGCAATGTTCTTAGGTGTGTAATACAGGGAAAAAAATGTTTTATAAAATTGTGCTTGTAGCTTTATCGATATTAACGAGTTTAGGGCTAAACCGTAGGCCATGCGGGGGATTGTAATATGTACTCCCAGCAGAGCCTGCCAGACAGTGCATTGTTTATCCATATCATCTGGGGAGGCTAGATTCAATATTTCATAAATTTCCCCGATCCTGGGAGTAATTTTTTTACATAAATTATCAATTAATTGATTATTCTGGAAATTCTCATGCCCGCCGGTTTTCTTTATTAAGAAATCTCTGACCTGCAGAAACTTAAAGTCCCTATGGCTAATATTATATTCCTCATGTAGGTCTTCAAACATCTTGAGACAGCCTTTTTTATAAAAATAGCCCAGCTGCACCACCCCTACCGAGGCCCATCTGTTCATACAGCTATCATGAAATATTGGGGGTAGATCGTTATTGCCGTTCACTGGCGTATAAAATGAAAATCGCCCCAACCCCAAAATCTTACGAACACTGCACCACACTTTATAAACCCCTACAATAGTTTTAAACTTGACTTTCTTAAAGTAGCTATCATTGGTATGTCGCCAAAAACAACCAGCGCAATCTTCTCCTAGTATAAGTTCTTGAGGGGACGGGATCTCTAGGTTAATACCATCATGTGAAATCAGTTTAGCGCAATATTTCAGGACAGTGGCCCAATAATACAGTTTAAAGTTGGGTAGAGATAAACCTCCTCTTTCCTTTGGTAGTACCAACCGTTTAAGGGCCCTTCGGGGTTTCTTATATCCCCAAATAAAGCTTGAAAGCATAGATTCAATAATCCTAAAAATTTTGGGGGAGAACTCAAGGCAAATGGTCCTAAAGAAATATAAAAATCGGGGCAAAAAAAGCATCTTAATCAGATTACAGCGGCCCCCTATGGTCAAATGCAGATTATCCAGTCGGGCCAACTCCTTCTTAGTTCGAGAGATCAATGGGTATAGGTTGATATCCACAATATTTTGAATTTTTGCACTTATTATAACGCCTAGGTATACGGCCTCCTCTGTCACCCTTGAATCTCCCATCACAATCTGATTGTTGAGTACAATCTGGGTTTTGTTGGAGTTCAATTTATATCCAGATACTAATCCGAATAGGTGTGCCTCTTCTTCTATCACTGGCATGGCTAGATTAGTGTCTCTAGTGACAAGCGCGATATCATCGGCGTATGCCAAAATTTTAGTGTTATAACTACGTATTTGAATCGGTGGAATAGATACACAATTGTCCAACCACCGAATAAAAAGATCGATATAAATCGCGAACAACAGAGGTGAGCATGGGCTGTCTGGTTCCTCTCGTGATCGCAAAGTTCTCTGACAGGAGCCCAGTAACCAATACTCTAGCCCTCGGCTTATTATATAGCCCTTGGGTAGCCATAATGAATCTGTTATTAATTCCACAATGAGACATTGCCGCCCATAAAAATTTCCAGGAGACCCTATCAAACACTTTCTCCGCATCAAGGAGGATCAGCGCCATAGGGTCTCCTGTTGACTCCGTATAATCAAATAGCGAGATCACCCGTTGAACGTGGTCAGTTGTTGACTGTCCTGGTATAAACCCATGTTGATATTTTGAGATTATTTTAATAATTATTGGTGCCAGTCTAGCTGCTAGAAGTTTCGAATACATTTTTGAATCCCCATTAATCAGGGTAATTGGGCGATATGAACCTAAATCGAGTGGATTATTTTTTTTTTTCAGGGAGACCACAATCTTAGCTTCAGACCATGAGGTGGGGGGGTCCCTCCCTGAAATATATGAGCAAACAAGACCATCATTATAGATTTTAATTGATCAGCAAATTTCAAATAGAACTCTGATGGAATCCCATCCAGTCCTGACACTTTCCCACTATTTAGCGCATTTAAAGAGAGCAGGATCTCATCCCAGTTAGGTAACTCATCCAGCATTTCCTTATCTTTCTTCTCGAGACTAGGCCCTGGATTTACATCCAAATATAAATCTGGGTCCCCCAGCCCCACTATGGGTTCTGTATAGAGTTCTTGATAGAATCTCTGAAACGCGGCCCTTACTTCGACTGGTTCAGCTTTTAAGCCTAGTCTGGGGTCCTGAATTTCTTTAATAGTGCTTGCTGATGCCTCTTCTCTAGTACGCACCACCAGCTGATGCCCAACCAGTTCGCTCAGCTCGTACACTTTCTCCTTATTAACTGATGCTTTAATGATGGCCTTTTCTACTATTATTTCTGTGATAAGATTTCTCGCGATGGCTACCTGAGCCAATGTATTATCCAGCACTTGGCCCTGTTGAGCTGCAGCGATCAGATCCTCCTCGGCTTTACCCAGGTTATGATGTAGTACAGCTAGGCGGAGTTTCCCTTCCTTATTAGACCTAAGCGAGAATTGCAGTGTCTCGCCTCATATGTACGCTTTTAGAGCATCCCATACTATTGCTACAGGAGCACTTCCAAGATTATCTGCTATAAAACCCGGGATCCACCCCCTCATGTGTTGACAGTAATTTTCATTCTTTAACAGAGCCCGTTCAAACGTCCAGGTAGAAATTGGACGTTTATTCAAAGTATAAGATAGGTTCAAAATTAGAGGGTTATGGTCCGACAATAAGCGCGGAAGTTTATCTACCGTACATGTAGCTTTCAATGAGTTTGCCATAAACATGTAATCTAATCTTGCATGTTGCGAGTGCGGATATGAATAGAACGTGAAGCCAGGATCTCCACTATGATTATGTTGCCACCCATCTATTAGGCCATGTACCTTACACAGGTCTTTAAGCGCCCGAAAAACTCTAGGTTTCCTACCGTGATATTTAAATTCCGGCCCCATTGTCCAGTCACCGGGGAGATGTAAATTAAGATCCCCGCAAACTATGAGAGGTAGGGGCCAATGAGTTAACTCATTAGAAACATATGTAAGCGTCTCGGGTTCATCACAGACACTCCCATAAATGGTGCAGATTGTCATTTTATTCCGTCCATTATTATACTTGCATTCGTAGATTCCCCATCTACTAAATTTATCAGAAAGTACTCTGTCAAATTGGAGCCCCCCACCTTTTGCTAAAATTGCCACCCCCTTAGTTCAGACTCCCTGGGTCGAGGCGGTGATAAGGTTATACCCCAATGATTTCAATAAGAAATGCTGAGAACCGTCAATATGAGTTTCTTGTAAACAAACAATATTAGCTTCCATTAATTGCAGCCCCGCTGCTACCTTCTGACTTTTTTTAGTATCATTGAGGCCACATATATTTAGTGAAGCAATTTTCAACTTAGCCATAATGTCATTAATGTTATTGCCATTTGCCTTGCATCATATCCATGTCCTATTTTCCTGGTCATTACAGAATTATCTGGCACCACAGTAACAAAGTCTTTTCTATCCTTCATGTGCTTGGAATTTCTTGGTCCTATACTCCCCCCCGCTACTCCCTCATCCCACCCCTGATTCCCCCCACCACTCCCCCCCCCTTACCATCCTATGAGGCATCCTAGGTCCCGGGTCCTAGTTGTGGGCGTCCGTATGGTCAGATAGCCACAGCGGACCCCGTGGCCTGGGCAGGTTTATGGAATGTAGTGTTTCCCAGAGTCTTTATACTTGTTCAAATATCATTACAAAATTTGCTTTATAAGCTTATATTATTCTCAACCCCACTCTACCCTTCTAGTGATTCCCCATACTTCCAGACCTTAACTCTTCTAAGGCTGTTTAGGACAGCTAAGTTCAATGACCATCTCCTTCTATAGTTCCTTTAAGTGTTTTTTTAATTATTTCCCTGAGTTTCGTGTCCCAGTTTCTGAAATTTCTCTTAAGTAGTCCTCGGCTTGTACTTCGCTAGTAAAGCTTCTTGTTGAGCCCTTGAATATAATTTTCAGCCGTGCCGGGTTTTGTAGAAAAACTGTAGCTCCAATTTTTTCAAAAGGCGCGAAAAGTTGGCGCATTTTCCACCTTCGCTCTACGGTAGTGTGGGCAAAATCTGGTCTTACAAAGAACTTAAACCCTTTGTATTCCCTTTGGCTTGTAGGTCTGGCAAGATCATAAATTGCTTCACGAAGAAGGAAGTTCCCAAAATGAACCAGCATAGCCCTGGGATATTGGCGTGGCTTATGAGCGTGTTTTGGTAGCGTCAAAGGAAAGCGATGGGCACGCTGTATCTCTCTGTCCATATCCACGGCCTCCAATTCCGGGAACAAACCCATTTTGAATGCAGTTATTCATAGAACTTTTCCAGTAAGATGTATAGAAAATAAAAAAAGACATAAATGTCGACAAAATCTGCCAAATAGCCACAAAAAGTTTGTTTCTTATCAGAACCACCCATTTTGTTAAAAGAGAGTCGTTTCTTAATCTCTCAATTTTCCTTTTTTTAATTGTACAAGAACCAATCACGTTTGTAAACTTGACTTTTGAAGAAGTCACTGCGCAGAAGGATTATTGAGAATTATATAATAGGACGTCCAAAGGTCAGGCCCAGGAAAGAGTTTACCTTTTCACACATTTCAAGTCCATGTAAAAAGCATCAGCTGAAGCCTCAAATTGGTGCAAGCCATGAGAAGATCACTGGAAGCACACAGAGGAGATCAGAACTGTAACTTCAAGCTCTTTGAAGGTCGTTGTTGGTGCAAAGAACAAATGTCCCCTGGAACTTCATGTTGGCAGGAGACCCAGCGGTAGTCGCTGACCGAAGGGGCAGGTTGCCGTCAGATCTTTGTATTGGTGGGTTTTGCAGGCAGTACTTTGTGGTGACAAAAGCCCAAAACTGCTGCATTATAAACTAGAGTTCAGATTGGAAGCAGGAGAAGTATACTCTGACACCAGCCATGGGTTCAGGGCCTGAGGATGCACCTCTTTGTGGTTAGGACTCACTCCAGCAGAGGCCAGCAGCAGGGCTCAGGCAGGTCCAGTTGGTGTTGGCCAGCTGGGTAATTGCAAGGAAGACCTCTGTTAGAAATGTTCTGATGAGAGGGTTTGAGGGTACCACTTTATAATCAGTGCCAGCCTTTTCCTGGGGCCCCCCTCATTGTCTCCTCCTAAACTGGTTCTCGTCTGGCCTGTCCCAACCCCTGGGTCTGGCTTCAAAGTGTCTACTGTAACATAGGGCAGGCAGGCCCAGATATCAGCTGCATTTGGCGGTGACAGAGTAGACACATTTAGAAGTCAGGAAGAGGGTGAGCAAGCTCTCCGGCTACCTTATTAAGATCACGAAGAGCTAAGAACAACCTGATTATACCAAGTCTCTGATTATACCACACTCTGGATATAGCAAGGATCTATTTATGTTAGCTCTGCATATTTGCATTCTCAATCTAAACAGTGACCTGCTTGATGTGTGGGATCTGTTTAGTCCAGCTTTCTGATCACAGTAGGGCTCTGAATCTGCCATCACAGCATTTCTGGAAGACTTCCGATTGTAGCAGAGTTTTGATATATAAGTGTTCCAATTATGCCCTTGCCCTTAGTTTCAGAGAAAGGATCTTGTGCATTGGTCTGGCATATACATTGTATAGCATTTAGTTCACCCTATAAAATGTTTCTGTAAAGAAACCCAGATTATACTTCTGGTCCAGTGCCTACATTAGCAACTGAGTACCTTTCAGATTCTGACCTTCTCCACCTAATCACATTGTTTAATCTCCTCTCCTTGCCTTAATGAAATTTGTGAGCAAATCTGTGAGCACAAGCAAAGTACTTTATCAATGGCTGGACGGTTACATTTTGCAAGTAGATAAACCATGCAAGTTCTCTTCAGAGTCAAACCTTTAACTGCTTAATTCCTTTCAGGAGTAAGTTGGCATATACATACAAAAATGTGTTTTGGACTTTTAAAAGAATTTTAACTCTGCGATCTTCAAGCGAGTGAATCTATTGCAAGAAGTGGGGCTCTTGGGATGCATTGTAATTTGTGCTTGCTCACACCTGCAAACAAAAATGTTTTTCAGTGTTCATAACTGTCACTCCCAACAAGGCAGGTGTAAAACATTTTCCATTGTGGAAAATAACATCCCTGAAATAGTTCAGGGGAAGAGGTTTCTACATGAGGGAAAATATTTTCTATGTGGAGAAAAAAAAGAAAAGAT
This sequence comes from Lissotriton helveticus, assembly GCF_964261635.1. NCBI lineage: Eukaryota > Metazoa > Chordata > Amphibia > Caudata > Salamandridae > Lissotriton > Lissotriton helveticus. The sequence continues at coordinate 1,316,367,255 of NC_136065.1, read as the reverse complement.
AAAGCTTGCATATGCACGTGCACTTTCTCTTCAATATGTCCTCCACGAAATGTGCTTGTTAATATTGAAAAATATGATGTCAAAGTGTGCCATGATATATGAATGTATAACAACAGACTTGCATCACTATTGTCGAATTCACCCAATTTGACCTCCCCATCAACTCTGAGTCAAAAATAAGTTGTCAGGCAGGCCCTGCCACTGAGGCCTGGAACAACTGATTGACAGATCACAGGTGGCGTGGCACGTAGTTCTTACATAGGCGCACAAACAGGAAAAGCCCAGATCAATCCCATAGATAGGCATGGACACTACAATAGTCTTAGAAAATTGGCCGCAATGAAACACCTTTAGCCGGAAGGGCGCACATTTCCAAAACAGCATAAAGTCAGATTCCACACTTGGGAGCCGATTATGATGGCGGACGGAAACGGGTTCCGTCCGCCAAGGACGCGGCCAAGATACTCCCGACCGCTCCGCGGATAAACCGCCATTGCGATTAGGATAATAATGTCCTGAAACTCCATCCGCGGCGGACGGAGTACATCAAACCCCGTCCGCGGCGGACGGAGTACACCTAAGACCGCCGCAAGCGGACGGAACCAAAGAAACACCGTCCGCCGCGGACGAACATGACCGCGGGAACAGGCACAGCCACCGCAATACCTGCGGAGGCTCTGTGCCTGCGATTAGGATAACGCCGCCAGTCCCACGGAACTCACCTCGATCCACGACCGCTGCGGAAACAATGCAAACATAAACCCAGCATCCCAGCGGAAGGACAACACGAACAGCATCCCTACCGTCAAACCAATTTCCAAATGGCTGACGGAAGTAAATACAAAACACACTACACAGGACACCCACCCACCTGAAACACCCACACCAATCACAAGCCACAATGACACCCCCCCAAGCGCCTAAAAATCCACTGAAGTCAACACACCCACCTAGCACCTGAATGGCAACAACCATTGGGACACTACCACGACACCGAGTATAAAAAGATACCACAATCCTTTGCACCACAGCATAGCTGCAAGCAAGAGGCTCAATATGACTAACAGCAGACACAAAAGTGCACACATACAACCTGCACACAAACACACCCACCACACAAACACCCACCACACCATTCCTACACACCACACACCTGCACATCCCAACCCACTCCACCCACACCTTGCACATCACACACCATGGCACCAAAAACAAATCCTAAATTCACTGACACAGAGTTGAAGGTCCTGGTGGATGAAATCATCCGTGTCGAACCCCACCTATTCGGCACACTAGTCCAGCAGACCACCGTGGCAACCAAAAACCACATGTGGGACAGGATAGACAGTTGGGTGAATGCGTCAGGGACCGTGCCACGAACCAAGCACGACATCCAGAGGTGGTGGCACGACCTCAAAACAAGGGTCAAAGGCATCCGTGCAAAAAATCACCTGTGGGCACACCACACTGGCGGCGGCACATCCCCGGAGCCCATACCCTATGCAGAATGGGAGGAAAAGGTGCTGGGCATACTGCACCCAGAGAGCCTTGAAGGAATCGACGAGGGAGAAGAGGCTGGTAAGTACAAACCAAGCACCACTATCACACCGACATGGTCTGCCTCACACAACTGAGAGGACACATCCCCCAGGCCCAAAACCATGCATGTGGGCCACATACTCACCAAAATGTGAAAGACTCCCAACAGGCCCCCATGTCCACAGGGAGGGTGGTGGGGTGTGTTGGGAGGTGGGTGGGGTATGTTGGGAGGTGGGTGGTGTGTGTTGGGAGGTGGGTGGGGTATGTGAGAGACCAGCACTACGACTCCCAACAGGCCCCCATGTCCACAGGGAGGGTGGTGGTGTGTGTTGGGTGGTGGATGGGGTGTGTTGGGGGGTGGGTGGGGTGTGTTGGCAGGTGGGTGGGGTGTGTGAGAGACCAGCACTATGACTCCCAACAGGACCCCGTGTCCACAGGGAGGGTGGTGGTGTGTGTTGGGAGGTGGGTGGTGTGTGTTGGGAGGTGGGTAGGGTGTGTGAGAGACCAGCACTATGACTCCCAACAGGCACCCATGTCCACAGGGAGGGCGGTGGTGTGTGTTGGGAGGTGGGTGGTGTGTGTTGGGAGGTGGGTGGGGTGTGTTGGGAGGAGGGTAGGGTGTGTGAGAGACCAGCACTACGACTCCCAACAGGCCCCCTTGTCCACAGGGAGGGTGGTGGTGTGTGTTGGGAGGTGGGTGGTGTGTGTTGGGAGGTGGGTGGGGTGTGTGAGAGACCAGCACTACGGCTCCCAATAGGCCCCTATGTCCACAGGGAGGGTGTTGGTGTGTGTTGGGAGGTGGGTAGTGTGTGTTGGGAGGTGGGTGGGGTGTGTTGGGAGGTGGGTGGGGTGTGTTGGGAGGTGGGTGGGGTGTGTGAGAGACCAGCACTACAACTCCCAACAGGCCCCCGTGTCCACAGGGAGGGTGGTGGTGTGTGTTGGGAGGTGGGTGGTGTGTGTTGGGAGGGTGGTGGGGTGTGTGAGAGACCAGCACTACGACTCGCAACAGGCACCCATGTCCACAGGGAGGGTGGTGGGGTGTGTTGGGAGGTGGGTGGTGTGTGTTGGGAGGTGGGTGGTGTGTGTTGGGAGGGTGGTGGGGTGTGTGAGAGACCAGCACTACAACTCCCAACAGGCCCCATGTCCACAGGGAGGGTGGTGGGGTGTGTTGGGAGGTGGGTGGTGTGTGTTGGGAGGTGGGTGGGGTGTGTTGGGAGGTGGGTGGGGTGTGTGAGAGACCAGCACTATGACTCCCAACAGGCCCCCATGTCCACAGGGAGGGTGGTGGTGTGTGTTGGGAGGTGGGTGATGTGTGTTGGGAGGTGGGTGGGGTGTGTTGAGAGGGTGGTGGGGTGTGTTGGGAGGTAGGTGGGGTGTGTAGAGAGGTCAGTGATATGTAATGTTGGAAAGATTAAAACATGTCATGTCCACTGCATCGATCATTAAAATCTTGTCCCTCAGGTGATCACAACCTGACTGGTGAAACCAGCAACCGCCTGCAACAGTCGCCCCACTCACAGCACGGACTCTCTGGGGACGATCCCACTGTCAGCTCCGATGCGGAGGACGAAGCGGGCCCAAGCCGTCTCCCAGGGCCATCAGGTTCATAGGACATCCCTGCCTCCACAACCTTGGCCTGTGTCAGCCCACCAACACCTGCCATAGTGACCTGTGCAGCCACCGCCAACACCACCTCCACCACCACCAGTACCACCACTCCTGCCTGTGCCACCCTGCCTGACCCATCGCACGACGCAGGGCCATCTACATCCCAGCCAAGCAGGGAGAGTGGACGGGAAAGGACAGACCAGAGGGCACATCTCACCAACAGGAGTGCTTCACACCGGCGAGGTGTGGAAGGACACCCACCCCATCCTGCTGCAGAAACACTGGAAGCCCTAGCCAGAGTCCAGGCCTCCTATGAGTGGGGGCAGGCACAGGCTGATCGTGCCCACCAGGACTCAGTGGAGAACACCAATCAGTTGCGGTCAATTGACAGGCGCATAGGGCAACTAGTGGACATCATGGGCCAGGTAACAGCACTGTGGAGGGACTGGTTATCCCGCACCACCCCCTCCTCAGCCAAGTACCCAGCCGCCACAGTCGCCAACACCACTGCCACCGCCACTTGAGCCCATGGACACGGATGTGGCCCCTGACCAATCTGCCCCCCCAGCTGTCTCCGCTCCGGCTACAAGACGGAGGGGCCGTCCGAGGCTGGAAGTAGGTGAGAGCAGCGGGGATGCACCATCCACCCGCTCAAAGAGGGGCCACCAATGACATTAACCTTGCCTGACCCTGCCATTCACCCACCAACTATCCTGTCCCACAACGCCAAGTATTGGCACCGGTCTGCTGGACTAGCTGGACATCACCCAATGTGGTGTCACCACGGTCTTTTCATCTACCATGACCTTCAACTAACACTCCCCCACCCAACACTTACTTGTAAATATCCACAGCATCAATTCACAACCTGTAAATAAATTTCACTTACATACTCAATGATGTGTTGCCTCCATGTTTTAATCACATGATTGTCTCAGAATCAGACGTCACCAGGCGCAGGGAACTATGTCGGTGAGAATTATGCCTCAGTGGGAGTGACCTAGGGAAAATGAGAGACAACAAACACACGTCAGGAAACTGATTCACACCCATCACAACACACTGTACTGCAACATACCACAAACCACACTCACCACCAAATCTGAGGATGAGAGGACACACATCATGGAGCCTTGCATGTCCACAATAAATACAACACACACATGCAAACATAACATACCAGAACAGCCAGCTTTCAAACACCACATCCACACACCACCAGCAAACATATATCACGCATTGTCAACCTGCACAAGAGGTAGTCACTCACATTCAAGGAAAATAGCGATCAATGAGCTGACGCCTCTGGTCCACACCTTCTTTCTCGCCACTATCCTCATCAGTCGACATGGGTGGGATGGGAGGCCGAGGGACTTGTTGGTCTTCAGGGTCCAAGATTAGTTCAATGTGATTGCGCAAGGCCAGGTTGTGGAGCATGCAGCAGGCAATCACGATCCTGCATACTTTGCCTGGTGAGTAAGGCAGGGCTCCTCCGGTTTTATCCAGGCAGCAAAACCTAGACTTTAGCAGTCCAAAAGTACGTTTCTTTATAATTTAAGTCAAAGGGCAATCCCTGGACTGTGTACTAGTCGCTCCTTATTTTTAATCTTCATATATCCACATCAGTCAAACCTTGCCATTTTCATACAGTATCAAACCAACACGAAAATATGACGTTTACAGTCTTTGTACTTTTATTAAAAACTTTTGTACTCAAGGTTAAAAACAGACTTATGTCTGTGGTGTATAAAAACAATTTGTTGTACACTTATGTCAACTCAAGTACATATGAATATGTACATGTGCAAATTACAAAAACGAAAAAGTACATTAATTAATATCAGAAAGAAAGGCAAACAATAGTCATCAAAATTACATCAGATATATGCTGCTTAGTTGCACAGAACAAAACAAACCCTTTCCCACCATAGGTAGAACTATTTCCCTATTCTTTTTTTTTTTTTTTTTTTTTAAGCCTGACCCAGTATCCTCTTGTGAATATAATACACAAATATGCAATTGATGGTAGAGATCACAGTAACCACAATCCAGGTATATCTGTTCTCTGTTAGGGATCTGACTGGGTTCTATTTTATAATGCATCGACGCGTTTCGGTGTTCGCAACTGGTATGTCTACACCTTCATCAGGACTGCTGATACGTGGGGTTCATCATTTTTCTATATCTTTCTCTGCATGTAAAACAATAATATACAGTTAGGAGATGTTTCAATTGTGATTGCTACATTTATCAATTTTGGACCCATTACACTGACTACTTTCCTTCTAAAGTGCTCTATTTCACCACTTTTTCTTTGCCCTTGAGCCTCTGTGTTACCCATTGGCTCATTACCTCTTTAACAAGACACTTTTCTAAACCATTTTGGTAACATTGTATTGTGGGAACATTGTGTTGAGGGAACCTTTTAGTCACAATAAATCTAACCTTACACTGAAAAAGCAGCTCACAAATGTCCCTCCGTTATATTTGGGTGTTGGATTCTTATTCATTCGTCCCATTTACACATTCATTCTCTCTCCTTCATTCACCCTATCATTCATATCAAAAAAGAAGATTTTAGTTTTTTTGTTTTTACCTTACTATCAGGAAGATATATCCTTAGTTTAGGTCTATGTCCCCTGTAATGATATGATATGACAGGTGGAGCTGCCTGTGGGATCAAAATATATTTTCTTTTAGTGGTTAAGTTTCTAGATCCCTGGCCTCACACTATTTATTAGCTTCGGTTATTACCTTATTGTGATTCCTCAAGCCGTCACTTATTTTCTTTTCAAGCCAGAGGTGAGAGTCTTGTTTTACGATTCTCTTAAACAGGATGTATTTCTCTTTTCTATTTGCGTTATGTCTGTTAGAAAACAGGGATAACATGAGAAATGTATCATGTTGTGTGCTTTTGTTATAATTCTATTTTGTCCACAAATACATTTTGGACGTTTATTTACCTTAACTTGTGTTTCAGCAGTATTTCTTACTTGGGTTTCTTTCCTGCGCTATTTTGGACTGGGTAAGATTATTTCTGAAAATAATTGACAACGTTTGTTTTAGTACCATCCCTCTTTCCTTTTTATGTTCATGCTGTTTTCTCATAGAATGGTTCATACCTTGGTTATGTTAAAATTCGTCACAACGAGGTATAGCGTTTTTCTTACTGCATACCAAAGAACTGGATATGTTCTGCGGAGGACGTTTCACCACCCTACGTGTCCTTCCATGGGCATCATTGTATCGCATTTCATCAGCTGTAGTTGGATTATGTATGGGACTCAGCAGCCACGGCCGGTTTGGGTACGCAGAATCGCCTATGTGGGGGGATGACAGACACAGATATCACTACCAGGATTGGTGGGTACCCCATGCCACACAGAATACACAACTGTCCTCACAGCATACTCACCAACAAGCCACGCACGTTCTGGACGCAGATTTGCCATCAGTTGGGGGACAATGCTGCTCCGCATGATGTGGGAGTCATGTGCGGACCCTGGAAATCTGGCACACACATGGGATATGATGTTGTCGGCCAGGCACACCACCTGCACGTTGAGCGAATGAAAGTGTTTCCGATTGCTATATACAGGCTCACGTGCCCGGGGTGGAATGAGACCGATATGGGTGCCATCAATGGAACCCACTACGTGTGGTATCTGGCCCAGTGCATAGAAGTCTGCTTTGACTGCTGTCAACTCTGCCGCCCGTGGAAAATGGATGTAATCATCCTTGTAAATCATCATGGCTTTGAGAACATCCTGCAGTACCATGCTGAACATGAACTGTGACATCCCCCCGGCATGTCCAACTGTGTACTGGAAGGTGCCAGTTGCAAAGAAGTGAAGTGCCGCCATCACCTTTGCTGTGGGTGTAATGGAACCAGGATATGTACTTCGTGGCTGCAGATGAGGAGACAATTGGTCTACAAGCTCCAGCAATCTACGTCGATCAAGCCGGAATTTCCTGATCACCTCCTCGTCAACCATGTCCTCCAGCACAGTGTATGGGCGATGCACATTTGGAGCCCTCCTGTGTGGGAGTAGATGTAGTAGATGCCAATTTTCCAACAACGCATAGCTGTGCAACTCTATCACATGTAGGCCAACACAATCAAAATGAGAAATGTAGTCGACAATTATCATATGTGTGACATGTCTGAAATTACCTACAATACAGAGTAGCATGCAAACAATGTGCAGCCACTAACAACATGATGTGTGCCAACATGTACAATGTAACGTACTCACACGTCAAAATAACTGCCAACAAGACATGCCTAATGACCCTAATGTGGACAAGCGTCATCACTGACACACATGCATGTGCACACACAATACAAAAATGCTACACACACTCCATGTCATCATGCACCAATTACCTCTCCTACAATGGTGAGCATCCTCACATTACATGCATGGTCACACAAGAGGCGACACACATACGCATACACTGAATCCATGTGTACCCCCACCATTGTTACTTGCACGCACAAACCACACACTCACAACAGATCATGAATGTGGCCAGGCAGCCTTGATGTAGTGTGTAGATGTGTATGTGTTGAAACGTGTTTACCGAAAAAACAAGAGGTCGACACGTAGACATGCACATGTGTAGCAAATTGGGTACACATCAATGGCCATAGTGTGAACACACATGATATAGTGCATGACATATGCTGTTTAGCCATCACGGTCACACCCCCATAACGCATGTGCGGACTGCCAAGACGGTGCTGCATTTGAAAATATACAATCAGTGGCATCGACATGGCGGTGCACGGCTTCCGCCATTGTCGATGGCGCATACGCGCCCCGTGGTACCTCTTCCCATTGGCTTCCTGTGCACCTGCCGTCACGGACACACATCGGCAACCGCAAGTGCGCACTTCCGCGACGGTTGCATCTTTTGCAACAATGTTCAATCAGTGACGCCACCATGGCGGTGCACGCCTTCCGCGGGGGAGGTGCAGGCCAACACATACTTGTGATTATGGAAATCAAAATGGCAGTTCATGAACCCCCTTACAGTCACATTGCATCATCCACCGTAGACCGCCCGTCCCAGCCCGGTCACCCACCGCCGTCCCAGCCCGGTCACCCACCGCCGTCCAAGCCCAGTCACCCACCACCGTGCCAGCCCAGTCACCCACCGCCGTCCCAGCCCGGTCACCCACCGCCGTCCCAGCCCAGTCACCCTCCGCCGTCCCAGCCCGGTCACCCACCGCCGGGTGTTGACTGGCCTGGCCCGGCGGTGGGTGACCGGGCTGGGACGGCGGTGGGTGACCGGGCTGGCACGGCTGTGGGTGACCGGGCTGGGACGGCGGTGGGTGACCGGGCTGGGACAGCGGTGGGTGACCGGGCTGGGACGGCAGTGGGTGACTGGGCTGGGACGGCGGTGGGTGACCGGGCTGGGACGGCGGTGGGTGACCGGGCTAGCATGGCGGTGGGTGACCGGACTGGGGTGACCGGGCTGGCACGGCTGTGGGTGACCGGGCTGGGACGGCAGTGGGTGACCGGGCTGGGACAGCGGTGGGTGACCGGGCTGGGACGGCAGTGGGTGACTGGGCTGGCATGGCTGTGGGTGACCGGGCTGGGACGGCTGTGGGTGACCGGGCTGGGACGGCGGTGGGTGACCGGGCTGGGACGGCGGTGGGTGACCGGGCTGGGATGGCGGTGGGTGACTGGGCTGGGACGGCGGTGGGTGACTGAGCTGGGACGGCGGTGGGTGACCGGGCTGGGACGGCGGTGGGTGATGGGGCTGGCACGGCGGTGGGTGACCGGGCTGGCACGGCGGTGGGTGACCGGGCTGGGACGGCGGTGGGTGACCGGGCTGGGACGGCAGTGGGTGACCGGGCTGGGACAGCGGTGGGTGACCGGGCTGGGACGGCGGTGGGTGACCGGGCTGGGACGGGCGGTCTACGGTGGATGATGCAATGTGACTGTAAGGGGGGTCATGAACTGCCATTTTGATTTCCATAATCACAAGTATGTGTTGGCCTGCACCTCCCCCGCGGAAGGCGTGCACCGCCATGGTGGCGCCACTGATTGAACATTGTTGCAAAAGATGCAACCGTCGCGGAAGTGCGCACTTGCGGTTGCCGATGTGTGTCCGTGACGGCACGTGCACAGGCAGCGAATGGGAAGAGGTACCGAGGGGAGCGTATGCGCCATCGACAATGGCGGAAAGAGTGCACCGCCACACCAGGGCCTGTCATTTGCCCTTTTCGAATGAGGCATCCAGGGGGAACCAATAGCTGGCGACGTGTGCCACTGACATGGGCTCATGGCCCTATATATGTGTGAATTTCACAAGCACACATTCACTGCTTTGATCGAGTGCTGCCTGTGACCATCACCTCGACCTGCTTCTGCTGAGCTGACCAACGGCTGCTGCCTGTGACCATCACCTCGACCTGCTGCTGTTCAGCTGACCAACGGCTGCTGCCTGTGACCATCACCGCGACCTGCTTCTGCTGAGCTGACCAACGGCTGCTGCCTGTGACCATCACCTCGACCTGCTGCTGCTGAGCTGACCAACGGCTGCTGCCTGTGACCATCACCTCGACCTGCTTCTGCTGAGCTGACCAACGGCTGCTGCCTGTGACCATCACCTCGACCTGCTTCTGCTGAGCTGACCAACGGCTGCTGCTGCTGTGCCACAGTCCAGGACCTTGCCATGCAGAGAGTACGAGAGACCCGGTCTCGTCCCTTCACCGCAGCGGAGCTGGATGTCCTTGTGGACGGTGTGCTCAGCCACTACCAACGGCTCTACGGTGCACCCGGGCAGGTGGTAAGTTCAGTGGTGTACATGTTGTTGGCCATGAGGTGTTCAGTGGCTCCTGTCTTCTGCAAGCCTGGCGGTGTGCTGTGGGACCTTCACATGTGTAGTGCTGAGCATGGCTGCATGTAGAAACGTGTTACTATGATGTTTGTGCATGTCATACTGTCCACTTACGTTACCCTCTTGTCTCCCATCATGGTAGGTAAAGCTGCACCTTCGCAAGGCCGTGTGGAGGACCATAGCATGTGATGTACGGGCAGTGGGGGGGTGCCATAGACGACACACACACTGCCACAAGCGCTGGGACGACATATCCAGGCTTAGCAAGAATGTGGCGGAGATGACACTGGGGATGATTCCAGGATCTACACGTCTGGCCCGCCGCACCATGACCCCTCTTATGCACCGTATCATTGCTGTGACGCATCCTGACCTGTCCGCCCGGCTGAGTGGGGATCCACAGCAAACTAGCGGTAAGCAGAATGTATGTGTATGTTACTTGGGCCTGCAATGCATGTATTGGTGCTCAGACACAGTAGTGACTTCCGTGGTGCGTATGTTTAGCTGAAATACCATGCTGGTGCCATTAGCGGAGTGAGCGTTGGCATCCATATCCGCCAGGTGGACAGCCCACTTGCTTAGTAGTTGAGGGTTCCAGGACATGCCGTTGAGGTCTGTGGTCCCATAGCATGACATGTTTGTAGATCTACAGGCACTTGCCATGTTTGTATGATGTACATGTTTGACATTCTTTGATGTGAGGATGACTGGAAGGGATGGGACGTGTGCAGGATGTGTGTGACATGTACTATGTATGTAAAGGAATTCTAGATCTGTTTTCCTTCAGTACGTGAGTGTGACACTTACTCACACCTCGTTTCTCTCTATTTCAGCTTTGGCAGAGGGCACTGACCCACAGACGACGGAGATGAGTGGTGGCAATGCTTCCGGATCAGAGGTCACACACACGCAGACTGACACTGAAGAGGGCATCCCCGGAGAGGGGGACAGGACCGATGTGGAAACACCATCGCCCTCATCCTCAGAAAGTGTTGGTGAGTCCGCACTGTTGGCACAGACAGGGAGTGGGCAATCGACACCTTCAGTCGGGACACAGCACACAGGGCCCACACTGCCACCCACTGCAACATGTACTGCTCGTGCTCGCCAGAGGAGGGGGAGCAGAGTTGCCTTCGGTGCAGGAACCGCCGCTCCTGCCCCAGTGACACAAAGTGCACTTTGTGCAGAGGCTGTAGATCTGCTGTGACAGCTGTGTGTAGGGCAGACCAACATGATCAATGCATTCCAAGAACATGATAGGACAGGTGGTGGCATTCATGGAGGGTATGCATGGGGATGTTGCTGGTCTACACAGAACAGTTCAGTCATTGGCAAACACTGTGTCTTCTGCCATTGAACAGTCGCAAAGACAGGGTGCTACTTCTGTTCCCCCATCCACGCCACTTGATGTCTCAGGGGGGAGTGACTTCTCAGAGCAGGACTCTTTTACAGGTTATTGCACTAGGAGCAGCCACAGGCAGCAGGGCAGGGCACGGAGAGCACAGCCCCCATCCCCTAGGACTGGTAAATCTGGCACCAAAGACGACGTGAGCTACACTGGAGTTGACACACAGGATCCTCAAGGGGTGTGGGTGGAAATGGCTTCACATGCTACACAGGCATCCCCCACAAAAGGTAGTCCCAAGGGAAGGGCAACTCCCAAGTCTAGGGACACTACCAAGGACACCACAAAGGAAGGTTCAACTCCTAAGAGCAGGGACACTCCCAAGGACAAGGACACTACAAAGGCAAGGCCACCTCAAAAGAGCAGGGACACTCCCAAGGACAAGGGCACTACAAAGGTAGGGGCAACTCCCAAGAGAAGAGACACTCCCAGGGACAAGGACACTACAAAGGAAGGGGCAACTCCCAAGAGCAGGGACACTCCCAAGGACAAGGACACTACAAAGGAAGGGGCAACTCCCAAGAGCAGGGACACTCCCAAGGACAAGGACACTACAAAGGAAGGGGCAACTCCCAAGAGAAGAGACACTCCCAAGGACAAGGACACTACAAAGGAAGGGACAACTCCCAAGAGAAGAGACACTCCCAAGGACAAGGACACCACAAAGGAAGGGGCAACTCCCAAGAGCAGGGACACTCCCAGGGACAAGGTTGCTTCTAGAGACAGGTACACTACAATGGAAAAGTCTGCACCCAGGGACAGGGCACCGCCCAGGGGTCAGGGAACTTCCAGGGACAGGACACCTCCTACGGCCAAGGCAAATCCAAGGGACAGGGCTTCTCCCATAGACACTAGCTCCATCAAGGACAGGCATACATCACCCCTGGCTGCACTGAGGCTGATGTTGTTGAAGGAACGTAGTAAAGATGTGTCCGCAGTGGAGTCCGCCCATACCTCTACTCCCATCCACGCCCGTCAGAAGCAGAGGAAGGAGTACCCTGTAGTTGCATCCCCCATTACACATGATTTAGAGGGCGGAAGGCAGGCCCACAGCAAACGACAAGCAGGGTCCAGCACGTCCCCCGAGAGCAGACCCCCACCAGCAGATGATCCACCTTCGCTGGGTGATGTTTCAGATGAGGCCACACCGCTTACCAGTCCAGTCATGTCCAGGGTGCACTCACATATCCCTAAGAAACATAGACACACACCATTGACACCTGAACACCCCGATGTCGCTCAAGTACAGCTATCCCCAGCTCCCAGGGCCACCATGCCTCCTGGCCCTTACAGCCCTGTGGCTCATCATTTCACTGGTCCCAGTGGCGCAGCTGCAGTTGACTCTCATGTGTCAGATGGTGGCACTGTGTCTGTTGTTTGCTGTCATGCTTTATGTAGTAGCACTGTCTCTGTTGTGCCCTCTCCTATTTCTGGTGCTGGCAGTGTGTCTGGGTCTGTGGCTCATGTGTCTGACAGTAGATCTGTGGCTGTGTCTCACATTCCTGTTTCTGGTGCTGGCAGTGTGTCGGGGTCTGTGGCTCACGTGTCAGTCACTCGAGCTGTGGCTGTGTCTCACATTCCTGTTTCTGGTGCTGGCAGTGTGTCTGGGTCTGTGGCTCATGTGTCAGTCAGTAGATCTGTGGCTGTGTCTCACATTTTTGTTTCTGGTGCTGGCAGTGTGTCGGGGTCTGTGGCTCATGTGTCAGTCAGTAGATCTGTGGCTGTGTCTCACACTCCTGTTTCTGGTGCTGGCAGTGTGTCAGGGTCTGTGGCTCACGTGTCAGTCACTCGAGCTGAGCTGTGTCTCACATTCCTGTTTCTGGTGCTGGCAGTGTGTCGGGGTGTGTGGCTCATGTGTCAGTCACTCGAGCTGTGGCTGTGTCTCACACTCCTGTTTTTGGTGCTGGCAGTGTGTCCGAGGCAGGTAGTTCAAGCAGTCCACCTGTTTCTGTGATGTGAGGTGCTGTTCACTTCACTCCCATGTGATTTGACTTGGTGTGTACATTGTCCATTGTAACCAGCCTTGCACTGTTGTTGTCGTTGGGACGGGTAGCTTGACCCACGTACTGGTGTTGCTAGTGATGTACCTGCTCTGTTGTTCACAATGCCCTTTTGCTGTTCTGATACTGCATTCTGCCCTCTCATGTGCTGCATATCATGTACCTGCTCTGTTGTCCACAATGCCCTATTGCTGTTCTGATACTGCATTCTGCCCTCTCATGTGCTGCCTATCATGTACCTGCTCTGTTGTTCATAATGCCCTCTTGCTGTTCTGATACTACATTCTGCCCTCTCATGTGCTGCCTCTGATGGACCTGCTCTGTTGTCCACAATGCCCTGTTGCTGTTCTGATACTGCATTCTGCCCTATCATGTGCTGCCTATCATGTACCTGCTCTGTTGTTCACAATGCCCTGTTGCTATTCTGATACTGCATTCTGCCCTCTCATGTGCTGCATATCATGTACCTGCTCTGTTGTTCACAATGCCCTGTTGCTGTTCTGATACTGCATTCTACCCTCTCATGTGCTGCCTCTGATGGACCTGCTCTGTTGTCCACAATGCCCTGTTGCTGTTCTGATACTGCATTCTGCCCTCTCATGTGCTGCCTATCATGTACCTGCTCTGTTGTTCACAATGCCCTGTTGCTGTTCTGATACTGCATTCTGCCCTCTCATGTGCTGCCTCTGATGGACCTGCTCTGTTGTCCACAATGCCCTGTTGCTGTTCTGATACTGCATTCTGCCCTCTCATGTGCTGCCTATCATGTACCTGCTCTGTTGTTCACAATACCCTGTTGCTGTTCTGATACTGCATTCTGCCCTCTCATGTGCTGCCTATCATGTACCTGCTCTGTTGTTCACAATGCCCTGTTGCTGTTCTGATACTGCATTCTGCCCTCTCATGTGCTGCCTCTGATGGACCTGTTCAGTGCAATGGACTGTTGATGCACTTAGCCCCTCTCATGTGCTGCCTCTGATGGACCTGTTCAGTGCAGTGGACTGTTGATGCACTTAGCCCATCTCATGTGCTGCCTCTGATGAACCTCTTCAGTGGAATGGACTGTTGATGCACTTAGCCCCTCTCATGTGCTGCCTCTGATGGACCTGTTCAGTGCAATGGACTGCTGATGCACTTAGCCCCTCTCATGTGCTGCCTCTGATGGATCTGTTCAGTGCAATGGACTGTTGATGCACTTAGCCCCTCTCATGTGCTGCCTCTGATGGACCTGTTCAGTGCAATGGAATGTTGATGCACTTAGCCCCTCTCATGTGCTGCCTCTGATGGACCTGCTCTGTTGTCCACAATGCCCTGTTGCTGTTCTGATACTGCATTCTGCCCTCTCATGTGCTGCCTATCATGTACCTGCTCTGTTGTACCCAGTGCCCATGCTCTTGCATACTCAGAGATTGTACCCCAATTATGTTTAATAAAGCAAGTCATTCATCTGTACTGGTTTGTCGTTGTCATTCATGTATGTGTACTTCGATTGCGGATATGTTTGTGCGATCTGATGTGGTTTCTCGTACATGACACTCCCCCTCCCAACGTCACAGCCCTGCCAGGTACTCCCCTTCCGACATTAAATGGTGTGTAGCGTACCTGCGTCGTCATCGATGATGGTCCATGACTTGCTGGTGGAGGCTCGCGAAGAGTATCGGAAAAGCGTGTAGCGCTGGGTCCATGTGGGCGAGCTGCTTGTGGTGGGTATCTTAGCAATGTGTGGTTTGTTCGCTGTGGAGAATCCGCCGTGTTCAGGCAGGTTGTTTTTTCGCAGCGGTTTTATGTGTGTTTTCCGCCATCTTGATTTGGGACACGGTCGGAGACGTCATTCTGTACGGCGGTGTCTCTGGATTGGTTACGTACGGAGTTTTGACAGTGTTTCCCATCCTAATATGGCGGTCGGACTGTCCGCGGCAGGCGGACACGGAAAAGGCATTTTCCGCATACTCCAGGACGGCGGTCGCACTTCCGTCCGCCATCCTAATGAGCCCCTAAGTTAGGAATACTCAGCTAATCACAACCCTGCATGCACACTGCACGCAGTGATCATGGGGCCCCATGTCGCACACCTGGACATGTACCCACTGGCCCCACAATGTACCACGCAAGTTCAAGACCCTTTTGCGCTTCTCATCAAATGAACAGATTTATGGCCCCATAGCTAGGCCCGAATTCCTGTTCTAAAAGAATGTACAAATGTGAAATGTATAAAATGAGGGTCAAAACCAATTAACTTTAAGACAGTCTTCAGACCTTTACTCTGTTAGCTGTTCTCCCGGTCACATCATTTAATTAAACCATCTGTTCCTGTTTTGCCAAACGCCTCTTGTCTTCTAGCTTTTCAAGAAAAATTCACATTCGAGCAACACGCTCTTTCTGAACAGTTGTCAAGTTTAGAATTGATGTTTGGGGTAAATTCACTAAATCTTTTGTCTAGAAACAACAGTAGAAGATATGGAATCCAAAAGTTCAAATCAGGAGTATATTATCTATGTAGCATATGTATCTCAAAGGTTTCCAATAACAGGTGTCAACAAATCCCCTCTTCCATTCTATCATGAACAGTTTTTCAAACTGAAGAGCAATACCTGTTCCCATATACCTGTCAGTTAAAGTTACATGTCATTTCGAAATGTGAGGCAGTTGTCAGTCAAGATGAATGATATACCCTTCTCCTCCTTGTATTCAATATTGATCTGCAGTAATTTCCATAACATGTGTGTGACAGCAATATTCCAGTTGATAGATGGTAAGCAGCATTTTAATAGATCAGACTGGATATAACTGTGAGTAGTTCTTATAATTTGATTCAGGATGTTTTCTACCCAGACATGAATGTCCTCAGCTACCATACCTAATCTACGGATTACGGGGCACTCTTGTTTTTCTGTTTCCATATCTTGGGAATCATGGAGAGCCTGCAAGATATTGCAATATTTTAGTCTAGGCTTTCAATTTGTTCCCCTGAGTTATTTAGGATTTTTTCTATCATCCTGGGAGGTTTCCTATTGAATTGTTTCGTTGCGCATCCCTGTTGTCTACTTGTTAACTCGGTCAGTCGTCAGGATCGGTTTGTTGCTAGGAATGGTCCACCTCTCGATCTATCCAAACCTTATAGCCGTAATGGCACAGGTCATCGGAAGGATCAAGTGGGGGAAGGAAAGGAAGGGAACAGCAGGGAGGGAGATCTGTAAAAAATAAGCACTATTGTAAATACCTTCTTGGTCTTCTACCCATACTCATAGAAAACATGCATTTAACAACTGGACTGTCTAGTGGCACCTCCTATACCTGTAACAAAAAGAATAACATTTGTAGAAGCGGGTACTTCTATAAAAGGGGTGCCTTCTGTGTTGAACGCTACTTGCTGTGTAAGAACACACATAAGGCTATCACTAACAACATGCCCTTTTCTAGACTCCTCTGTACATCACAGGGATAGTGTAGTCCTCTACCACTCATAAAACCCCTGTTAAAACAGAGCCAGAATAACACAATTACAAGACCTTTTGATCATCCAAGTCATAATAAAAATACTTCTGCGTATATCCTCAGATATGGTTACTTCACCATAGGTTATAGTCCACACAGTATTTGTATATTATGCAACAGCTTAAGTACTCCCTGTTTAATAGGCATTTACCCAGAAGGTAATATATAACCTTAAGTAAGGCTCCAGCCCTCAGTGAGAGAAACCGTAAGCCTTCAGAAATGCAGGGTTTGCATAGTATAAGGAGTTGCCCAGGACTCCAAAAACCGACCTCCGCATGAGCAATACGCTCACCAACCGAGGACGGATACACCGCCGGCCGACAAGGCAGGCTGAACAAAAACCCAAAGAAAATACGCCTGCCTCCGCACAAGCAGAACTCTCACCCACGGAGGAGGGACAAAAGTAAAGCAAACTCCGCCAGCCGTCAATGCCAGCTGAAAATCAAAGGGGGGACTTAGCCAGCCTCCGCATGAGCATTGCACTCTCCAACGGAGGATGGCAACCAAGGAAACAAGAGGTGGTGCAGTGCACCCTTAACAGACCTCTTCTGTGGACCCAGGAACCGCAGTCTATACCACTGGCGGGGACGAAGAATTTCCGAAACCGGCTGGTGTTCTGTTCTTCCTTTGAGCCGTCTTCTCATGACGTCGTGCGTGACACGCATGGCCTCATGGGAGTTGTAGTTTCGGCATTGCAGTGCGGTACGTCAGTCAGGGAATGTACAGCACTTTTACCTGTGTGTCGCAGAAATGCGCATGTAACACTACTATAGTATCTTGCACCTGTAATTCGGCTGTGTGCTTTCTGAATGTATTCAGTGGTGTTCATTATGGTATTTGCTCCATCCTTGTCTGCTGGTTTTATCGTGATGGTTTTATCGTGATACTGCTATTGTTTTCATTGACTTGATGGATCTTTTCCCCATTGCCTTTAGGTTATATGACTGTATACGAATCCTCTGATATATCTGTTGAGTTTCAGGGAGCACCCTGTTTCTGGGATCCAGTTACAATTTTGTCTCTTTTTACTGCCACCCACAGTCTAATTGGCCCTTAACCCCATTTCTAGTTTGTAGGACCAGGAAAAAGCAGCACTGGAACTGTGTATGAAAAATGCTTCAAGGTCATTGCACAAAAATGTGCAAAGACCTGGAAGAATTTTTCAGACAACTCTGCTTGGATGAATCTTACCACAACAAAAATCTCTTCAATGAGTATGCATCTTGTTGTAGTGTAGTTCCTGCATTCCCAATAGGCTCTGCGTATTGGAATAGTATATCCTACAGATTAGACGTAGGACTGAGGTCGACTAGGTCTCTATCGCATATACTAGACTTAATTGTGTGTGTCAGCTAGCTCAGAGGTCACTAGAAACTTTCTCAAATTCACAAGAAGGGATTAGTGTCTGACAACCGCATAAACATGACAACTTTGTTTCCCCAAGATAAAACGTATCTTTATAGTCATGGAAACAATAGATAGATATTTCACTCAGTCAGTCGTGCATGGTTCGTTTCACTAGAGGTGCAGAGAAAGTAGAAAGACAGGCGTTTTCAATAAAAGGATTTATTGAACAGTCTTCTTTCTCAAGCATAAGAAATGAACTGCTACAATCGTAACACTGTTTGTAAAATATAATGCATACAGTATAAATAGTAGAATAAAATAATACTGTAAAAGCATTGTATGGTTCCTAAACCATATATAAATACATACATAAATAACAAAGGCTAAAAGTACTCAACTGGTGCTTCTAAAATACGCCTACCCCGTTGTACCTAACCTAAGCTTAGTACGAGGGAAGAAGTAAGTGAGATGTAGCATAAAGGTAGTATTCTTTTGCCAAGAATCTGCTCAAGATTTCGGGTCGAATCAGCTCCATACCTTAGTTTAGAATGGAGAAGGTCAGGTTCAGGACTCGATTTCCCAACAACCCGCAAGGGTATCTTGGAAACACTGGAGCTGGATTTCTCGGCAGGAGAAAAGACAGCGTCTCTCTCAGTGCGTCTGCTGGAGGGTCTGCTTCCTTCGGCACTTGCTGTAGCAGGGCGCGTCGGGCAAGTAGATAGTCAAACTGCTCCAAACCACTGTGTGTTTGCTTGGGCAAGTGTGGGCACATTTATACCTTGAAGGTGCCGACTTGACGTACAGTTGGACATAATAACATCATCAAAGAGTCTCAGTTATTTGAAAACTCCATGAGTTCTTGGATAAATAAATATTCAAGCAAGGGGAAGTACCCGGCTGCTGAAGCTGAGTTTTCCAGGAAATCGTTGTGGATTTTCGGAACTAGTGGAAGTAGCCCTGCCGTATTTGGACTGCATGAGCTATGCCTAAATATGGTTATGATTTCTATGCCTATATAAGGATATGGTGATTTATACCTATATAAGGGCATGAATCGGGAAACTTACAATAGGGTCCTAAAATGATACATAACACCCACTCCACGTTATCATGTTCATCTAAGTTCCATGTAAACACATGCTCCATGGAGAGCATGTGTTTACAATCCCCAAAAAATCATATAAAATGCATCTTGAAATGGTTGCACACAAAAAAATTAGCATTTTGTATAGTACACATTTAAGGGAAATGACTTCATTGTAAGTATATGACATGATATTAGCAATGCTAACTAAATGAATCACGAAAATTAAATTTATGAAATGGCTCTTAGTTACATAAGAAAAAGGTCGAAACCATCCCATAGTAGAATATACAAACTGTTTTGGTTTGTTGATTAAGGTAATATTGTTTCTAGGAAGTGTTCAAGGAATTCTTGTTCTCTAAGAATAGTTCTACTTTAAGCAGATTACTTTATTGTGCCAAAGTTCGATTTGTTTTTTGGAAAAAGTCAAATAAATCTATCGTAAAAATAGAGTCTCAAACTTGGATGTTTTTGTTTCGAAAAAATGAAGGTCGAATTTCAGAGTTCGAAAGAGAGCTGTGTGCTAATTTCAAAAGTTATTCTCGGTGTCAGGAGAATACATTAAGTCATCAAGGCTGGCAAAGAAATTGTCTACCACAGTAGGTGAAAGTTCGACTACTTCTTTAAAAAGGTCAATTGTGCACAGATGCGAAGCATCGCCGTCAGCGTCAGCCGCGTTAGCAATGTTCACATCAGATGGTACCTGTGTGTCTGTTGGTCCGCGTATCTCACGTCCAGTTGGATTTGCCGGTGAGATCTCAATGAATGCCGTCATCAAGATTGGTAGCCGCTGGGTGCAACACATCACATGAGCCGTTACCGGACCCAGTAATGCGTCAGCATCCGTTGGCATAACCGATGGTAGTGTTAGACAGACATCTAACACGCATTCCTCTCCACAAAGCAGGCATCGTAGAACAGGTAAGATGCAATCTTGCCAGATTGGTCTGAATGACAGGAACCATGTGGTATTCAGATCTCTCAAACGAGCCAAGCCAAGCCAAGGATCTGTGTTATTCTCTCACGATACCTCATGGCCTGGAGTGCATTTTCCATGCTGACTTGGGTATTGTATAAGATCCCTGCTATGAGTCCGAAAATAAGAGGCAGGCCGCCGAACACAGAGGGGACGAAGTTAGGAAAAATGCCCAGGACTGCTTCAAAGGGTGCTAACAGTCCCGAAATAATCGTCTTAAATACATGTGCAATAACGCTGGTATCAGACATTTTAAAGGTACGACCTAACATTTCTGCGAAATGTACTGGGCAGTTTGTTGATAATAAAGCATGTATCTCTGCAGAAGTCCTTGCAATTTGCAGATCATACGTCTCTTTGGTCGAGGTCAGTGGCACAGTTTTTTGCAAAAGAATGGCTTTCATTCTGCTCAATTCGTATAGAAGAGATGTTAAGTGAAGACTATAGTGGCGACTCCCCATCTGTGTTGGTTTCAGGAAACAATACTTGCATACAGCAAGTAACCCTGGCTGAAACAGTAACGAGATAGCTCATTCCTGGCATAATTCCACAACTGATGTGATCATTTAACATAATGTAGATACCATTGGAAAGCTGCCTGAAAATTGAATCTATCACCGCTGTGGGTGAACCCTGCAGGTGGCAAGAAAGGGTTTTGGAAGAACCTTCGCAGGCTCCGTGAAAATTTATACCTTGACACAATAGTGTACCGCTTAGTGAGTTTTCACAATTTTTACCACTAAGAAATACTTCCTTTCCCCCACTCCAACATTTGTGTGTGTATGGTAAATCCCAAGTCAACTTAATGTATTCTTTACCCAACCTTTCATACAGGCCTGCTGGTATGTGTTTTAAGCAATACTGAAACTGGAAAGTCGTCACTGGTATCCTGATGGTGCCATGTATTATTTATTCAACTGATGGTTTCTCAGAAACGGTCAATGGTAATCTCTCCAGTTTTTCTATGCTCAGCACCGTATAGTCTGCTCCCCTCTGTGCCAAAGAGATTTGTTTATCTGTAAGGTTAAATACAGTAAACAGTGACGTCGTATTGATTAAACGCCAAGGCACACAGCCAGAATGAAGGTTTTGCAACGTCCAGCCTAATAGCATTATAGGACGTAATTGAGACTGGCCATGTTGTAGCATTAGCAAGTCCTATTCCATTATGTCTATGGTAGATGATACAATGCTGTCCAAAGAATATATTCTGGCGACAGAGTTGTTAACCCATTGTAAACTACAGAGAGTGATTTCTCTAAATTAATACGATCAATTTCTCGTATTCTTTCAGCTGTTTCCATTTGTGTGACTTTTCAAGCTTCATTGTAAGCAACGTATATACCGGCGAATATGAAACGTTTATGATGTGGATTACGAGGTCCAAGTAAGAATTATCGTAAATCAACGCCATCTTTAAGCAAAGATAAGTGTTGTTTTATGTCTGGAAGTGTGGATCTCTGTAGCCACTCAAGGCATAGTTTTCCTACACTATAAGTTGTATTATCCCTGGATGTTGTCTTTGGATATATCTTGGATCTGGCCGAGTTACTGTGAACGCTTGTTTCTTATCCGGAATCTATCTTGACAGTTATTTGTGTCTGTGGGCCTGATTAACCATTTTTTCCATTCAGGATTTGATCTGTTCTGTTGTAAAATATAATTTACGTCTACCTCCTCATCTGCAGTTAAATTACTATCAGGTGTGGGCGCAGGTGTGGACGGTTTGTGTAAATCTTTTATCTTAGCAATGCCAAGACAAGATGTCTGTTGAACAGTGTCATTTAAAAACATCATTTGTTCTGGGATGATGCCGGCTCTGAACAATGCTTCTAAATCTTGTACCTGCCAGTCTTTTGTGCCCAAACAGTTTTTGTGTCAATGTTGTCTTTCCAAACGTCAAAGCCTAAGGTGGACAATTGAGCATAAAAGGCAGCAGAATAAATGTGTTTAGTATTGGTCAACATACTTTTCATGCCTGTCTTATTCATATTTTTTAAGTAAAAACTTTCTGGGTTTGTAACATTGAAACCTGTGAAATATGGAAATTTTCTGAGAAACGTTTTAGAACTACCTTTTGGAGGTGTTGGACAATGTTCCCATTGATTATAAGTTAAAACGTTTCTAGGGTTTGCAGATGTATGCAAGTAATGATGACCAAAATGATTAAAACAACACATTTCTTCATAATTTGCTGAACCTTCTAAGTATTCATGTTTTGTAAATTTTGCTGACATTTCTAAGTCTGCCATCATGTTATTAACAGTCTCAAAGTCCCAATCATCAGAAAATGTGCTCGGTGGGACGAAATCACTCAAGGAAACCTTAAATTGATGAGGACTCTTTAGCAGCTCAACAGGGCCATAAATGTCATAATCAGTTGTATCTCATGCTATTCTACCAGGTAGTGGGTTCACTGATGACAGGTCTCGTTGTTCACGATGAGATGATTTGTGTGGCTTCAGGAGCAAGTTGATGTTCTTACTTGCTGTGTACATTTTAATGTGCTTTCCATCTATCAGCTGTCCCAAACTTAACACAAGAATGAGCCATAGCAGGAGATAAAGTACACCTAACACAATCCAAAGTTCAACCCAAGGTGAAACCAGATATGTATTTTTAAGCTCTTGACCAAGTTCCTTTACATTTTCCTTGAAAGATTTCTTTGCTGGCATTGTTTCAGGTTCACTGGATCCTCAGAAAAGTTATCAAAGTTGATAAAATAGCCAGAGGCAGTTCTGTCAATTGTTGGTATTGCATCCGGGTTCTTTGAAATCGCTGGACCTGTTTTTCCTTGGATACGTTTGTATAGTCAGATGGTACATCATTGTAGACGGGAGTTTCTTGACGAACTGTTTTTTGGGTTTCAAGAGGCACAAGTTCCATGACTTTATTGCATAGTCCTTTTCTCACTTTAGAATCTTCAAAGGTGATGAGTCTTTCAGTTTGAACCTCTTGGATAGTAGCAAGATTTGATTGTCTGCTACTTCTTGGGAGTCCACTGGGCCTACTACGTATTATCGGCCACATGGTGTGGTTTTATCAGGTCAATTGACACAGAGCTGTTCTCCTTTTTTCCACCAAGGGTCGGCAGTAGTACTGTTCTTGATCCGTGGATTGCTAGTACAGGTACTGGTTTTCTGTAAGAAGGCCCAAATTCCTTCTTGTTCGCTATTTTCTCCCTGACCAGATCCCCAATCTTTGGAATCCAGACAGGTCTTGCTGGGACAGGTGTTTTTTCTTCAGTGGTAGTTGGCTTTTCACTGGTATTGCTTAGACTTCTTCTTGTTTCATTTAAGTCCTGTAAAACAGCCAAACGATCTTTGATATCAAAGGGTTTTTGTTCCACCACTGAAGTGTGACGATCAAGGTCTTCAACCAACATTCTAGTACCGAAAAGGATTTCATATGGAGTGATTCCACCCAGAGAATTTCTTGGCAGGCTATTGAGACTACGATGGACATTTATTAGTTGTTTGACCCACCCATCACCCGAACCTAATACCCTAGCTGTTATAGACTGCTTTATGTCATTTTTTTTCTCTCCACAACCGAATTTCCCTCAGGATGGAATGGACTCGAAAATCGCAATGCAATGCCCAGGCTGGCCATGGCCTCCTTGTAAGCTCGAGAGCTAAATGCAAGACCCTGGTCAGAATGTAGTGTGCCGATTGTGTATGTGCCGATAAAGATTCGCAAATCTTTTATAACAGTTCGGGCGTCAGCCGAGCGCTGGGGCCACATCTAAATGAATCTCGCCTTAATGTTTATGGGATCGTTTTTTTTCCGTGTGGATGTCTGCGTGTAGATAGCCTAATGCTGTCTAATAGAGGTGTCTGGGCTGGTATCTGGTCCGGTTCACAACTGCGATCTCTGTTGCAGTCCTGACAATCCATTGCAAAGTTATAAATTTGCACGCTCATCCCCGGCCACCAGTATTGTGATTGTAATTCTATTAGAGATTTCAAGATCTCTTGGTGCCTCAGACCCATTCCCATGTGTGCTTCTTGAATCAAGTAAGCCCTCCGGTTCGTGTTTGGAATTACTCTGTCCCCCACTCCAGGGATTCGAGCAAAAGGAACGGAGTTCGCATCAATTATGTATGTATTGTCGAGTGGATAGTTGAGAGGTAATGCTGCATAGTCGCCTTTTAATGAGGCTTTTACTGCCAGCATGGTCTCTCCCTCTATTTGTTTTTTCAAACGCTTTTTTGTAGCTACGGAAGCCGGTTGAACCGCTGCCGTTCTGGCTCTGTTAGCCAATGAATTCCCTGCAATGTGAACGCCATCACGTTGAAGACTCTGCGTATGTATCACGTGAGTCTTTCGTAGTTCCTTCTGTAAAAGAACTACTTGTTCCCATAGTTTTTTATGCTTTATTGTGACACCTGTCTCATCTTTGTAACCGTTTTCAATCCAGGTCTGCATGAAATTATTGTAAGAGTGGACGCAATAATACGAATCGCACACTATTAGTGTGGGGAATTCGCAATCAGCATTCTCAAACGCCATCTTTAAAGCTCGTATTTCAGCTCGCTGAGCTGTACAGTTTCTGAGTGATTCAGTTTTAGTGACCATCGGTCTGAATTTACCTAAGCGCCAGCGACCTTTAACAATCGTGCATGCTGCATTGTAAACTTCTTTATCCACAACGTAGTGTTGTGCAAATCTGTCCGTGTAGATTACATAGGTGTACTGTTCGAGAGGCAGAATTTCGATTGACAGAGGACATTCATGTTCGTATTGGTGAAATTCTTGCGTTTTTAAGTTAGGATCAAATTTGTATACTACGTCTGATGCAGCAAGAGAATTAACCCATTGTATCCATCTTGTATGTAAAGCTTTAGCATTCGGAATGCCTGCTTTTGTTACTGCCTCTAGGGCAGGTACAGGTGTAACGATTATTATATGTTTACCTTGTGATAGGGCTCTTTCTTCTGCTACAGCAGTTTGTACCGCAGTCAGAATTCTTTCAGCAGAACTGAATTTCATTTCAGCTTTTGTGTACAAGTGTGATTTATAAGCTATTGGTACCGTTTCTCCCTCATTAGAGGTCAGGTACGCAAATCCGCATCTTCCTGGGATGACTCGGATTACAAGGTTGCGTTCGTTTGCGCGTGTTTGCAGTTTTGTTTTAGTTAACATGTCTGTTTGTATTGATCGTAAATTTTTTGGGTGTTTCTGAGTCCAATTAATTGGTTTGAAATCAGGTTTTATTAATTTGTAGAGGGGTTTAACCCTCTCTGCGTAGTTTAGAATGTAAGTTCATTCGAAATTCAGGAAACCTAGAATTGATTGTAAGTTTTTCAGCGTTTTTGGAGCTTGGAGTACTGCACACTTCTCTAAGAAGTTGTCTGCTAGGCTTTTGCCTTCACTTGATAACTCATATCCTAAAAATAGGACAGTGAGGTGGGCAATTCGTGACTTTTTAAAGTTGAATTTGAACCCTTCAGATGCGAACCCAAGTATAATGGTGTTCACTCTTTTCAAGTATGTCTCCAGGTCATCCTCAGTTAGATAGATGTCATCGACATAAGATAATGCCTCATCGTCATACATTTGTAGTAATTCTGTTGCCGACTTTGACGTACAGTTGGACATAATAACGTTATCAAACAGTCTCAGTTCTTTGAAAACTCCATGAGTTCTTGGATAAATCAATATTCAAGCAAGGGGAAGTCCCCTGCTGCTGAAGCTGAGTTTTCCAGGAAATCGTTGTGGATTTTCGGAACTAGTGGAAGTAGCCATGCCATATTTGGATTGCATGAGCTATGCCTAAATATGGTTATGATTTCTATGCCTATATAAGGATATGGTGATTTATACTTATATAAGGGCATGAATCTGGAAACTTACAATAGGGTCCTAAAATGATACATAACACTGTGGGATCCTTAACTTTCCCACACTGCATATTTGTAGAAGTCTATCATCTCTCTAGGTTACCAGTGCATATTCTTCTTGGTGTCCATCTCCGTCTTTGCTGTCAAGCTAGGATTTCTTTGCAAGAACAGTTCATATGGGATGTGCTCCATGAGTACCACTGGCTCTTTGTGCAAATGTTGTTGAGCTCTGGCAATATAACTTTAAGTTATATTATTGTTGTCAAAGGAGGTTTATTTCCCTGGCGCAAATCTGTATATTGTGTGTTCCTGAGGTTCGCAGACTGTCGCTTGTGTTACTCAGAATCCATTTCAGCTGAACCGTAGCATCTTAGTTACCAGCTCTTATTGTGTTTCCCTTTTAATAGTCTGAAAATTGTAGGATTAATTAGATTGTCAAGTCACACATCAAGTCAATAATCTGTGACAGATCATTAGACGATTAATGTGCAACTCTGTCTTTTTGTGTGCTATTTGAGATCTATGGATAAATATTCCATGCATATTGATGAAATGTGGCAACTGATCCTTGATCTCAATCTCCAGTGCTCACTTTGTTCTCCTGTTATATTTCCAATTAAATGAGTTTCATGCTGCATGCTCTGTGAGATCCCCAGGTATTCTGTTGTACTGCTCTTTTTTTGTGTTGATAACACACAATACTCTATTTAGACTACACCTCTTACTTGCCCTTATGCTGTGATTACTCCCTGGGATGAGTTCTATAAGCTGTTCAGTGACATCCTAGTTCTCACTTATACTCCCTGGCCTGAACTAATTGAACATGTTGTTGATGCTTATCTGAGCACCATTCCCCTTCCTCAAATTAACGCAACACAAAGAACGGCTTTTGATGACTCCTTTCAACTGGAAGAACTGCAAGAGTGGATAGCACAAATGGCAGGGGCTAAACACCAGGCCAAGACAGGCTTCAACCTAGGAGTAGTGGCACACCTCTTAAAAACGTATTAGGTGGCCAGAGAGGGAGGCATTAATTGTGGTCTTGCCTAAGCCCAACAGCGGTGGCCTCCTACCGGCTGTTGTCTCTGTTAAAACTTGGCTACATTATCTTGAGAAAGTATTGTCATATTGCTTGTCACCATTGAGCCAGGTGCTGATTCACATTGACCAACATGGCTTTATACTGGCTGTAATGCCTTTCTAAACCTTTGGTGCTTGTTTGGGATCATGGACTGGGCTAGACAACACCAATAGCACCACTGGGTGGCCCCACTAGACATTGAAAAGGTCTTTGATACCCTCAGCTGCCCCTATCTGTTGGTGGGTGCTAAGGCTGTCTAGTATATGGACTGGATTCCTTTCGATGGGTTAGCCTGCTCTACAGGAACCGTGAGGTATGAGTACGTACGGTTGGACTGATATCCTACCCTATTCGGATCAGAAGGGTAATGCAACAGGGGTGCAATCTTTCTCCCTGCTCTCTGCCTTAGCTATTGAGCCTCTGCCTCGTGCCCTGTGATCGTTATCACAGGCTTGTGGGATTATGATGTGGAGAGAATGGCACTTAGTGTCACTATACACTGATGGTGTTTCTCCTCCAAGATACGATTGGTTCCAAACGGAGAATGCTGTCACAGTTGCCGTATACACAAAACAGAAGGTAATTTTTTAATAAAAAAACTTATAACCCCAAGTAAAAAATGCAAGCTTTTCTATAATTGTAAAACAATTTGAAGTACTACAGTAAAATAGTCACAAGTGAACGTTGCACTTTTTTTTAGAGCTCGGATATGGACAGCTCCAGCAATCTGTTGTTAAACAGTCAGTCCTACTTTATCCAATATGAACTTAGAGAGGACCATGTATCTTCTGGTTATGTTTTGATGACTTTCTCATCTATCTCAGTTCCTGTCCAATATATAGGAGGTTACACGGACATCGAATATAATAGATTATGTTGACTGAATTACAGTTAGAAAAGAAATCCAGTTTGTGAATAGCGGTGCCGTAATCACATTCTTCAGTGTGATTTGTGAGTGGACATGCAACACAGTTCCCGCATTTATAGTGCCCTGTAACTGGGGGGAGACGAAAAAATGAGTGCACATTATTGGCATGACGTGATGGGTTACGTGCCCTAACCAGGTGGTCTTTAATGTTGCGACCCCGCTTGAAGGAGAGAAGGGGGGGGCTAATTTGTGATGATGATTTAGGTAAGGAGGTGTGTGGTGATCTGGGTTGATGACATAAGCTCCCATGTCATCTGGATCTGGATTGGCCAAACGGCTAAGGCGCTTGACCTCGGACCTGGGGATCTGGGTTCGAGTCTCGGTAACGACGCCAAAAACCCCCTGTGATTCTGGGCAAATCACTTAATCTCCCCGTTCCCTAAAACATGAAAGTGTGTCCTCATGTAACGTAACTGGTGCTATGTAAAGCGCTCTGATAACTGATTCGGTTCGGTTCTAGTTCGCGCTATATAAAACTCTGCAAAAAAAAAAAAATGAAAAAAAAATGGTGCTTTGATATTCTTACACCCCGATAATGGCACTGCTGGAGGATTTCAGCAGGGCCTCGGCCTTGTGTCTGAGTGTGAATTGGGATATCTCCTGTCTGTTCCTGTTGACTGCCAGGAACTCCAAAGGCAATTAGGTCCAGTCGAGCATGACATTGCAATTGGTGGCTGATTTACTCAAGTTCCTGGGAATTTACATTCATGACACTGAAATAGATTCCTGTAATGATAACCTGGGGAAGGCAGTAACCTCCATTCGGAACTCCCTCCTGTTCTGGAATGCTTTACCTTTGTCCACACTGTGTCATGTAGCCATCAGTAAAATGTTAATACTCTCTAGGCTACTATACTTTTTGCAGCCTTATCACTTGTACTAAAGAGGCCCTTTTTAGGTCGAGCCTGTAGAAGCAGCGCACATGCTCTGCTCACTCTGTGAGGCATGCAGTAATGGAGTATGCTGTGGAAGTTCCACTCACTTTCCGCTCATGTTTTTAATTGGCTCTTGTCATTGTCTTTCATAAATGCTGTCTACTGATTGATTATGAGGCTTGTTATTCCCACATTATTATGGCCATGTTGTCATTTGAACCCTCCCATGGCTACTGGCCCCTTTACTTCGAGTGTTACACAGTAGGGTACGAGCAGTGGTAGAAGTGGGCGGGAACAGATAAGAACGGCGTGCCCCTACTTCTAAAAATTATTTCAGTCCGTTCCCCTACTTCCTACTTTCAAAAAAGCATCCCGGGATGGCAAGAATAGTCCTACTTAAAAAGGATAACTTTTTTCATTCAGATTCCAGGGGCTGCTCGCACTTCTCTGTTGAACTCCAGAGGCTGCAGCAGCCCCTCCCTGAGCGCTCACAGACTGGGCTGGCCCATTGTCATTCTGAATGTGGATGATTATCACCTTTTGAATGACAATGCGCCGCCTTCTGCTGTTAGCATATCAAGAGCCAGTGAGATCAGAGTTAGTGATTACAGATGAGCTTTCCCCAAACAGGCTACTGTGGGGAATTTGCCCCCTTGTGTAATTTGTCAATGTTGTACACGGAGTGAACTGGGCAGGAGCAGTGACCGGACAGAAGAGGCGACAGGAAAGGAGAGGTACTAGGGCAGGAGAGGTGACCGGGCAGGAGAAGTAACAGGCAGGAGAAGTTATGTTATGTTATGTTATTGCTTATTTGTATAGCGCCTATCACCGCCGGTCTCTAAGCGCTTAGAAACAGAACAACACAACACACTGTTAGCCCAAATCTCTCAGGCATACCCATCGACTATGCTGAAGTCATCGCCCTTTTAAATAAATGAGTTTTTAATTTCTTTCTGAAGGGCAGTAACTCAGATTCTTCCTTCAGAGTAGTCGGAAGTGCATTCCACAACTGTGGGAGAAGAACAGACAGAGCCCTGCCTCCTCTGGTTTTTAGCTTGAATCTTGGTTGAAACAGATTAGAGGTCTTCCCTGAGCGCAGAGGTCTACCCGGAACGTATCTCATGAGACGTTGTTTTATGTACTCTGGTGCTTTACCAAAGAGAGCCTTGTGGGCCACACAGAGACATTTGAATTGGACTCTGTACATGACCGGTAGCCAGTGCAACTTTTGGAGCAGGGGGGTGGCGTGAGAGTTTCTAGGCAGGGAGTGGATCAGCCTTGCGGCATCGTTCTGTACTACCTGCAGCTTCCTCAACAGCTTCTGTGGCAAGCCGAGGTATAGTGCATTGCCGTGATCCAGTCTTGAAATGACTGTGGCAGATACAATCGATTGCAGGGTAGAGGCTGATAGGATGGGTACCAATTTCCGCAATTGCAATTGGCAATTGCCTCAATACACCTGTGCAAGAACCAACCACGGCTGCGACGTGGCCGAGAAGTGACGGGGCAGGAGAAGTAACGGATAGGAGAAGTGACAGGGCAGGAGAGTTGACATGTCAGGAGCAGATACGGGACAGGAGAGGTGACAGGAAAGGAGAGGTGACGGGGCAGGAGAAGTGATGGGGCAGGAGAAGTGAAGGGGCAGGAGCGGTGATTAGGCATGGGCAGGAGCGGTATCCGGCAGGAGCATTGAACAGATAGGGGCAGTGAACGGGGCAGGAGAAGTGATGGGACAGGAGAAGTGATGGGGCTGGAGCGGTGCTCGGGTAGTAGTGCTGACCGGACAGAAGCAGTGAACGGGCAGGAGCGGTGACAGGGCAGGAAAAGTGATGGCGTAGGAAATGTGATGAGGTAGGAAAAGTGATAGGCCTGGAGCAGTGACGGGGCAGGAGAGGCAACAGGAAAGGAGAGGTGACTGGGCAGGAGAGGTAACTGGGCAGGAGAGGTGACCGTGCAGGAGAAGTGACAGGGCAGGAGAAGTGACGGGGCATGAGAAGTGACGGGGCACGAGAAGTGACGGGCAGGTAACATGACAGGCAGGTGATGTGATGGGCAGAAGAGGTGATGGGCAAGAGCGGTGACGGGGCAAGAGAGGTGACGGGGCAGGAGAAGTGACGAAGCAGTAGAAGTAATGGGACAGGAGCGGTGATTAGGCATGAGCAGGAGTGGTAACTGGGCAGGAGCAGTGAACAGAGCAGGAGCAGTGAACGGGGCAGGAGCAGTGCATGGGGCAGGAGCAGTGAATGGGCAGGAGCAGTGAACAGGGCAGGAGCAGTGAACGGGACAGGAGAAGTGACGGGACAGGAGAAGTGAAGGGACAGGAGAAGTGACGGAACAGAACAAGTGACGGGACAGGAGAAGTGACGGGGCAGGAGAGGCAACAGGGCAGGAGAGGTGACCGGGCAGGAGAAGTGACCGGGCAGGAGAAGTGACGGGCAGGTGACATGACAGGGCAGGAGAGGTGACGGGCAGGAGAAGTGACAAAGCAGGAGAAGTGATGGGGCAGGAGCGGTGATTAGGCATGAGCAAGAGCGGGGAACGGGGCAGGAGTAGTCAATGGGGCAGGAGTAGTGAACGGGGCACGAGTAGTGAACTGGGCAGGAGTAGTGAACGGGGCAGGAGTAGTGAACGTGGCAGAAGCAGTGAATGGGCAGAAGTGGCGGGGCAGGAGCAGTGAACGGGACGCAGCAGTGACTGGGGCAGGAGCAGTGAACAGGGCAGAAGAGACGGGGCAGGAGAAGGGACAGGACATGAGAAGGGACAGGGCAGGAGAGCCGACAGGGCAGGAGAGGCGCCAGGGAAGGAGATGCGCCAGGGAAGGAGAGGCGCCAGGGAAGGAGAAGTGATGGGCAGGAGAAGTGATGGGCAGGAGAAGTGATGGGGCAGGAGAGGTGATGGGGCAGGAGAGGTGATGGGGCAGGAGAGGTGACGAGACAGGAGAGGTGACGGGACAGGAGAGGTGAAGGGGCAGAAGAAGTGATTAGGCATGAGCAGGAGCAGTGACTGGGCAGGAGCGGGGAACAGACAGGATCGGTGAATGGACAGGAGTTGAACGGGGCAGGAGCAGTGAACGAGGCAGGAGCAGTGAAAGGGGCGGGAGCGGTGAATGGGGCAGGAGCAGTGAACGGGGCAGGAGAAGTGACAGGACATGAGAAGGGACAGGGCAGGAGAGGCCACAGGGCAGGAGAGGCACCAGGGTAGTAGAGCCCCCAGAGAAGGAGAGGCACCAGAGAAGGAGAGGTGATGGGCAGGAGAAGTGATGGGCAGGAGAAGTGATGGGGCAGGAGAGTTGACGGGGCAGGAGAGGTGAAGGGACAGGAGAGGTAACGGGACAGGAGCGGTAACGGGGCAAAAGCAGTGATTAGACATGAGCAGGAGCAGTGACCGGGCAGGTGCGGGGAAAAGACAGGAGCGGTGTACGGGGCAGGACCAGTGAACGAGGCAGGCGCAGCAAACGAGGCAGGTGCAGCAAATGAGGCAGGAGCAGTGAACGGGGCAGGAGCGGTGAACGGTGAAGGGGGCAGGAGCGGTGAACGGGGCAGGAGCGGTAAACGGGGAAAGAGCGGTGAACAGGGCAGGAGCAGTGAATAGGGCAGGAGCAGTGAACAGGGCAGGAGAAGTGATGGGCCAGGAGAAGGGAGGGGGCAGGGGAATTGACGAAGCAGGAGTGTTGATCGAGCATGAGCAGGAGTACTGACTGGACAGGAGCAGTGAAAGGGTAGGAGCAGGCGTTTCCCAGGGCGACTGGAAGGGTAGGGGGCCGTTTAGTTTGAGGGGACCGGTTTTGTACAAGTGCAGGAGTTTTAAAAACACTACAAAGTTCTTTGTATATTCAGCAGGTTTTGGTCAACAATACAAGTGCCAAGATGACTTTGGTGATCAATGTATCTGCTGGAGAGAGATGGGAGCATGTTTTGTCTAGTGGCTTTTTTACTCATCTAAGGTAGCGCAGAGGGGTAATATGCCTGCTGCAAAGAACATGTACCATGCATATCAAAGAGAAATATGATATGTGCATAGTTCAGTGGGTACTGCTTTGTGTTCACTTCCAGAATGAAAGGACACTTGAATACATATGGCCTGGCAGTTCGGGCTGGACTGTTCACATTGGGCGCAGGATCAAGACTGATTTGCATATGGCTCGATCCAAACTGGAATGGCATGGTGAGCAAAAAACGATGGATTTAAGCCCAAATCTCTGAACTGGGGTGAATGTATGATATTGTTCTGCATTCTGTCCACCAGTTGTTATTTTTATTATATTATGATTGAGCAGCGAGCTGGCTGACATGATATGAAGAAGCCTTTGTGGGTTTCCGTGAGTCTAGATTCTCCTGAAGAGTCCCTTTCTCTTCTGAGCTCCGCAACACATGTGTACAGGAGGAGCCCTGCATTCATGTCCTCAATGTTTGAGACAATAATTAATCATGAATTTTTGAACAATGAGAGTAAAAGCATTAAGGTAACATGTTGTTCCTGCTTATATTTCACACGCTTTACATAAACCTTTAGTCCCTATGTGGGTTTGCTTTTTCCTGAATTAAACCCACAGTTCCCCTACTTTTTTTTCCCACTTCGACCACTGGGTGCGTGTTATTTAGACTGTGAGCACTACTTTGTCCGTGCCTTCTCAACCCCTCCTCCCCCGGCTGCACTCCCGTTGACCTTGCTCCCCCCTTTATCCGTGATGCAATGCAATAGGTCTTGTGTAATGCGAGTCCTATTGCATTGCAAATGGTTGTTTTGTTTGTGTGCCTGTGCATCTGTGTGCAACTGCCCTCGTGTTTCTCTGATGGCTCGGGACTGTACTGCATACCCAGTGGGGATCCAGCCGTGGGCCATCATTGACACCGCTGCCGGCTGCAGGCACTGTGCAGCATGGCATGGATGCATGTGTATAGGGGTGCAGTGACATCACAAGGGTGCTTTGCAGGACATTGACAGCCTGTGTGTTCAGTATCTGGTGCATTAGCAGATGCTGTGTGTATTGTGCACAGTGCACTGTGGTTGGAAACCTGGCACGGGCGCTCTAGTGGGCGGTAGGCATCACATCTTTAATGTGCGCCTGGGTAACCCTTCTTGGCGCTCCACTGAAGGCACAAGACACCGTACAGTGTGCAGTAGAGTCAGGTGACATCCCGCTGTATTTCTGGCCAGAGTGGGGGCTGCAGGAGGAAGAGGGCAGTCGCCAACCTGACAGCTTTCATTTGTGAGTGTGTGAGCGCTTATGTGTGGCGCATCCCATGTGCTCCGGTCCAGACAATGCATGATGTGGAGTAGGGTCAGACATTGCGGGTCGAAGACGTTAACATGATGCCTGTGCATGTTTGTGTCCTCCCCACCTCTCTGTGGCTTCATAGAGCGCCCAGACACCCAACAGTGTGTGACACACCCTCCTGACCTGTTCACCTAATAGTGACAGGTTATGGAGTAGCTGCTGCAGGATGCGTCGGACTGACCTTATGTTTGTTTGTGTGTGTGTGCATGCGTGCACACTGCTCCGCACTACCCCTGGGGTGGCACACCTCAGGAGAACCAGGACCATGCCTTAGTCACAAGCACCTCTTTGCTGTCGGATGAACCTCACAAAAAAACAGTTCTTAAAAACTGCTATCTGTTTCTCACCTAAAAGCGCGAAGTTAGAATATATTCTGAGTACCAACATTGCCGCCTTTCACATAACATGAAATACATGTAATTTACGTACATTTCGGGACGCCAATATGGGCACCACAGGTCGAAAATACATACATGGTGAAGTTAGTGCCCAATTAAAAAAATATAAACTTTCAATAAAAATATTGTTTTCTGTTGATGTGTCACATCTGCTGCGGTTCTATGACATCACAACGCATGCTTTTACCACGCATGCCATTACAACGCAGTTTTTACAACGCAAGTCGTTACAACGACTTGCGTTGGGGGCGTTGGATAGTGGAATAGTTTAATTTTCTATTACAACTCCAGTCTCCATGGATAGTAGGGAAGGTGTTGGATAGAAAATAAGCTATTCCCTATCCTACAGCACCCTCAGGCGCAAGTCGTTGTAATGACTTGCGTTGTAATGGTTGCGTTGTAATGGTAGTGCGGGGTAAGAGTTGCGTTTTAAAGGATGTTCCCCATCTGCTGCAGAGGCGTTTGAAAAAACATCTGGGCCGGTGGAATGCGCCCGGTACAGATAACTTTTAGCAAGATGTAACAAGTTGACATTGCATCTCGCCAAGAAGAGATGGATCTGTGACCCTCAGTGCAGCGCCGGCTCTGGTGCATCCTGGGCGCTCTCTCTGGATGCTTGGCATTACCCGCTACTTCCACCCTCAGTGCAGCACCGGCTCTGGTGCGTCATGTGGGCTCTCTCTGGATGCTTGGCACTACCCGCTGCCTCTGTGGAACACCAGCTCTGGTGCATCCTGTGTGGGCTCTCTCTGGATGCTTGGCACTTCCCGCTGCCTCAGGTGCATACTGTATCTCTCTCTGGATGCTTGGCACTAGTCACTGCCTCTGTGGAGCACCAGCTCTGGTGGATCCTATGTGCTTTCTCCGGATGCTTGGCATTACGCTCTGCCTCTGTGCAGCACCAGCTCTGGTGCATCCTGTGGGCTCCCCATGGATACCCGGTATTAGGCACGGTCTCTGTCATCAGTGCCAGCTCTCGTGCATCCTGTGGGCTCTCTCTGAGTGCTTGGCACTACCCACAGCCTATGCTCTCAATGCAGCCCCAGCTCTGGTGCATCCTGTGGTCTCTCTATGGATGCTTGGCACTACCTACTGCCTTGGCCCGCAGTGCAGCGTCAGCTCTGGTGCATCCTGTGGGCTCTAGCTGGATGATTGGCACTACCTGCTGCCTCAACTCTCAGTGCAGCACCAGCTCTGGGGCATCCTGTGGGCTCTCTATGGATGCCTGGTATTAGGCACTGTCTAGGCCCGCAGCACGAGATCTGGTGGATCCTATGTGCTCTCTCCGGATGCTTGCCACTATCCGCTGCCGCAGCCTCGGCCCTCAGTGCAGCCCTGGGTCTGGTGCAATCTGTGGGCTCTCTAAGGATGCTTGGCACTACCCGCTGCCTCCACCCTCAGGTTAACACTGGCTTTGGTGCATTCTGTGGGCTCTTTCTGGGTGCTTGGCACCACCCACTGCCTCCACCCTCACCCTCTTCTAATCCACAGGAAGACGCTAACACGGAGGAGCAGGGAGGCCACTTTTGAGAAACAAGATATCGGGAATTTGGATGAGAGAAATCCTGACATCGGGGCCGCGTACTACATAATTTCCGCGGAAGTCCATAATATACTGGCCAAAAGTAAAACAAGGTTTTAAAGACATTAAGAATTTTCGCCCAGACTGATGGTGGCTCCTCCGTGTACATATAACACAGAGCTGCATACAGTAAGAGCTCACGGAAATTGAAAAACCTGAGCATCTCGCAAATACGTGGGAAAGTGTTGAAATACACCATTTTTAAAAACACAGAAAAAATGGAGTCAAATGTTGTAAAGTCCTGAAGAAGGTGTGAAAAAAGAAAAAGCACCGAAACGCTGCGTCGACTGTTTTTTGATTAAATCTTTGACTTGTTTTATGAAATTGTACAACCATGTTATGTGGTCTTTTAAATTTTTTAAATTTGTGATAACATGTTAGACTGTAACCCAATTGGGAGGTAAATAAATCCAGATGATTAATTTTTAATGACAAAAACTTTTTTGTTTGGTATATTTGAGTGCGTTTGTAAGTCCATCAAGTTGTAGTATAGTGTTCCACCCAGTAGGTACATTTGCCCCTATAGAAAATGGTATCATTTAATATCCCTCTCTAACTAGACCACTTCTACAAGTTCTAAAACCAGCTATCTGCTGTCTTGCTAAGACAGGGATTTCTTATCTTTTCTACTGTTCTAACCCCCTTCCCTGTTGTAAAAAATCAGGGGTACCTCCTAATTGGTTTTGCTCCACCCTCAGTGCACCACCAGCTCTGATGCATCCTGTGGGCTTTCTCCGGATGCTTGGTACTACCTGCTTCCTCCACCCTCAGTGTAGTGCCAGCTCTGGTGCATCCTGTGGGCTCTCTCTGGATGCTTGGCACTACCCGCGGCCTCGGCCCTCAGTGCAGCACCAGCTCTGGTGCATCCTGCGTACTCTCTCTAGATGCTTAAGTAACAAGGAGAGAACCTAACTGTCACTTTTCAAGTGCTAAAATGAATTTACCAGACTAGGATCATTTTCTTATTCGAATATTCATGGGCATTTATTAGCTTCTCTTTTCAAAAAAATGTGTTTTGTTTTTTAAATGATTCATTTCATTTATAAAGCATGTCTAACCATAGGACACACCGCCTTCACAGTAATTTACATGTACTAAACGGACATTATATACATCCAACATAAATGAAAATACATTCAATATATATGTAGAACATAAATGGAAATACATTAAGGTTAAATCCCGTCACTTTTGAATACATCAGTCTAGTATTTAATTATACCATACTACTTTTGTGCATCAAATAGAAAGTTTGTTGGCTATTAGGTATACATTACTAAACAACAAGGGCAATTGATTTTGACTTGCTCCCTGCAGTGAATAAATGTATAGTGATTATATTAAGCCAACAGTAATGGACGCCAACGCGTTTCGAGCCCCACCTTAGTTTTGGGGTTCTCCTATGGGCCTTTGGGCCAAATTTAGTCTGGAAAGAAAGATCCCTAATATTTTATTTGTATTGATTCTACTTTTCATTACTTTTTCACACTACATGTCTTTTTCCTTAATTGGAGTGATTCCCTGCAATCCTCCTGCATTGGCTGCTCCTGCGGGTTTATTTTGAATCCTTATTTTTAAAGTGTTCAGCCCGTGGATAAGGCAATTCTAAAGACAGGGGTAAAAAAAACATGATTTAGCCTTTTAGCTGGCCTAACGGTAGTTTGCTCAAGTCTGGATGCATTACATCTTTTTGAACTTACGCCATTTAATTTTGGAACTTGTGGTTTCATTTTTGGTCCCGCTGTATCAAAGCGGCTTATTTTTTCAACAGGGGTCACTTTCTTCTAGATGATTGTCTTTTCCGATCTTGGCCTTATGCAACTGTAATAAATCAATGAAATGCGGTGTCAAGACTCTTTGTTTACGGAGCCATTGTTTGCGCTCTGTTTAGTACGAGCGTTTTAGCATTTTTCTAAAACGTTTTACATCCACTTACTTATCAAAGACTTCAACTCTCTTCGAAGTGTTGCAAATCTTAGCGGTGGTTGTTAGCATTCAAATTTGGGCTCGCGGGCTGAATGATTAAAACGGTCCTGAAATAAAGAAAATCACTATATGTAATTGCTGCGTCTGGGGCATGTTGTGAGCTATTACGTTGTTTCTATTTTTCCGGCATTTAATTCACTTATCTATCAGTCGTGCTGGACCGTACTGACGTCCTGTCTGATCATGCTTCTCCGGTGAAGGGAAGCCGATTTGAGGGTCATTTTGTCATTATGTAGATTCATTTACCGCAGCTGTGGCTTGTGGTTTTTGTATGATTTGATCACTGAAATCCACCATTAAACTCTGGTTTCTTGGAGACTAATTGAGATGAATATTAAATCACATAGCACATTAAACCCTTAATGATGATTATTTCTATGTGTAATGGCCAAAGAGTGTTTCTCTCGGGTTATAATTCTTGGTCATGATGCTCCATTGTATCTTGTGGAAATGGTAGGTCTCTTATGCGCATTTACTAAGGAATTTGTGTACATTGATATTTAACTCAATCAGGGTGTAATTCTTTATTCATTTTTATGAAAATTGAGGCTACCGGAGTGGACTGGCATTTTACTGCGTTGACAAATTAAAGATGCCAGGAGGTGGTCTTGTTCAATGGGGCATGTATTAACGACCATAGATGAATCCCATCATGTTTTTCCTATTTCAGACATTTCATTCAATCCTTGGACTGGGCTTTTGAATTTTAGGATTAGATATGCTTCTTTTTTCAACATTTTGGATTCAATGTCTCCTCCTTTTGGGCATGGTTTGCTGGCAAACAATACGGTCCATTTAAAATCTCTCTCAATATGTTTAATCTTCATGTATTAACTAACCATTGGGGCAAAAATAACCTTGTTTTTATCCTGGACCGATGTTGCACTAGTCTTTGTCTTACTTCTTAGTTTGTCTTGTCGACGTACCGTTTTGAACAAGGGCATACTAATGGGAAAATTACTTTCTTCGTTTTACAGTTTGTAACCTCTTTCTGTGTCCATTTAACATTCCCATGGACACATTCTGTGCCCTAAATTGTGGTTTTACACATTGAGCAGGTCCCACACTTGTGGTGTCCCTCGACGGGTTTGAGGTTCCATTGTGATATAAGAACTTTTTTCTTGGTTGATGGAAAGACATCTACCCTTACTATATATTGTCCTATGCCGCGGTTCTTCTTCATCGCAAATAGTGGTGGATCCAGTGGTTGTTCCATGTTTGATAGCAAGTGCCAATTCTTAAGGATAATTTGACACAAATTGTGCATGTGTGGCCCAAATGTGGAA
The DNA here is from genome assembly GCF_964261635.1 of Lissotriton helveticus. Taxonomy (NCBI): domain Eukaryota; kingdom Metazoa; phylum Chordata; class Amphibia; order Caudata; family Salamandridae; genus Lissotriton; species Lissotriton helveticus. The sequence goes on along the minus strand of NC_136065.1, from coordinate 1,316,327,693 downwards.
ACACAAACCAGTTTGTCTTAAGTTTTTCTTTTTTTGTTAGAAGACATTCTCTCTGCGTGTACTGTGCACGTTTCATGGCAAGTTTCAATAATTATTTTGGGTAGCCTTGGTTGATCAATTGAGCATGGAACGCTTCAACATGTATTACATAATCTTCTTGCTGTGTTCAATTTCTTCTTATTCTCAATAGCTGTCCATACTGCAGGTTGTCCTTCAGGCTTTGTGGGTGAAAGCTCTTATAATGCAATAAAGTATTGAGATCAGTTTTTTTTTTTGTGTAAAGTTGTGACCAATTATTCTTCAAAAGATTTCACCTCCACGTCCAGAAATGTCAGAATACTTTGACTCTTGGAGATGGTGAACTTTATTTCTGGATGTCTGTTGTTGAGCCATTGGAAAAAACTGTCCAAGTCTTCTTCTGCCCTGCTCCAAAGGCACCAGACATCGTCTATGTAGCGGTACCATTGTTTTATGTAGTCCAGGTAAGGGTTGTTGTCATGGATGTATTTCTCCTCAAAACGTGCCATATACAGGATGACCATCTCCGGCGCAATGGGACATCCCATTGCTGTCCCTTTCCTCTGAACATAGAATGTATCTTCGAATTTGAAGTATTTTTTCTTGAGAGCAACAGAGGCCAATTGTAGAATGAACTCTGTGGGGACCTGGTGAGGGCGAATTCTGGATTCCAAGAAATATTCAATAGCTTCCAATGCCTCATCTTGTGGAATTTGTGTGTAAAGGAACACGTGAAACAGTGAGAGGTACCCCTTAAATTGTCAAGGGAAATGAGGTACAAATAACAAACAAAAAATGTAATCCCCTTGACCCAATAATCATATAAACAAATTATAGAATGCTAAACATTAGTATCTTCACAACTATAGTATATAAAAAATCATTTTATTAAAAGAATCGTTATTCTGATCATAAAATACACAAATACGTTAATTGTATCACAATACAATTGATTCAATCATCTAAAAATAACATAATTATCCCCCCAAAAATTGGTTGCTAACACATAATAATTATGACCTGCATAATTGGGACAGACAGAGAGGTTGTACGACATAAGACTTGTCCAATACTTGTGTACATCCAATTATCTATATAAACACAGTGCCTTATACGTTAATTCAATTGGTAATTCAGCAAAAGTGCCAATCTTCTGGATTGTACTCTTATTTGCGTTGACGCGTTTCGATGGCTATGGCTTGTCACACCATCTTTTTCAAGAACATCGATAATTCTGTCACAATAGGGATTATTATTTTTTCTCCCTATAATAGATATACATAAAATGTATGAGTATGCAAATCAATACAGCCTGATCAGGATCATTGTAACACATATAAAATGTTAACATCATTTCTGAATCATTCGTTAAAAATAATGAGGCAACAGAGGTTATTAGCTACATACAAAACTTTAAGATCACCCCACTTCACTGTAGTGATGATACCCACTCTTATTATGGGTTGTTTACTCCATAAAGGGTCTTACATATGAAGAATCCCACCCTTCTTTTGTCTATGCATTGCGTTGATTATATCACCAATCAGAAAAAAGTACCTTATCTTTTCTGGATATTTTAATCCACTCCTCGTCCTTACTTCGGAATATTATTTGGTACTCTGGGATCTCTTGATCATGTCTAAATAACAGACATAGATGTTTTACCAAGGACCCTTTACTATCCATAATATGCTACCTACCCCCCGTAACCAATATGAGCTTGAGGTTTGCAGGCCCCTTCTATCTAGTGATCCTATTTTTATTCTCACCTTATTGACTTGATTATTTTTGTCAGTGCCCCGTTTTTGTTTGAGCACCACAAAACTCTAGAATAGTTTATCCTAGGCATTGCCGTTCCTCAATTTAACCAGCACTGCTCTGTGGGGAATGAATAATGTATGATCAAAACTCCACTATTTTTGGACCCGCTCTACTTACATACTATTATGTTAAATATCACTAGTTATTACCTCAGAACTGCCGTGTATTCGTCACGCAGTAATCTCCGCCAGTTTATCACATAAATTCTCCCTAACTAGCAATTTGAGCGTTTCTTTCTTTAGCAGTGTCCTTGTTATGAAAACAGGAGAAAGAAACAAAGGCTAGTTTTAGCCCGTATTCCCTACCACCGATCCTTAATAGGTCGCGGTCTACAGTGGAACTACGCCCGTCTCTACCTACTACTCCTCACCTTTCAAGTCGGCAAAGTTTCCGCCTTCATCCAGTGGGGTTACGCGAAATTCCGCTGGTCATGGAATTCTGATTGTGTTTATAATCGCTAATTGTTAAGCTCCTAATGGCTCTGATTTCGTAATATCCCGCCTACTTCTTAAAGTTGCAAGATTATTGGAGAGAATTGCGCGCCAGATTGTTCAGGGCACAAAATTGGCGGCCTTATGTGAACGCTGCAAAAGACTCTACAGATTGTGTGGATGCTCTCTATTGGTCCGTTCTAGTCATGTGATGGGGTAATACGACTTCTAGTCTACCCTACTGATATATTGCATTTGGACCCTTTCGGACTCACGCAATATGCGTGAAACCGAAGGATTCTGTTTATCTCGAATTGCTGATCTCGAGCGATAGTGTACAGAAACCTCTTAGGGATAATCTCATTCAAAGACTACATTATACTGAGTATGGTAAAATTATCCCTTTAGATATCCAGGGGGGGTAGAAAAGGGAAAGTAATTGTATGGAAATTACAACGTTGTCCAAGTTTTTTATTCCCACATATACGTGTAGATATGCAGGAACGAATCCCTATGTCTGTATGATTTTAGTCCAATCTTCCCTGGAATTAAGTCCTACTTCTGCAGTGTTGAGGTAACATATAAACCACTGTTCCCTCTTTTTTCTAATGGCATCTATATCGTCTATTTATCCAGATTTTTTCTAAAATAAACCATTTCAGGTCATTAAAGTTGTGGTTGTTATTTTGGTAATGATCTGTGAGTGGAGCATTGATCTTATTGGTTCTTATAGCTGATTTATGTTCCAGAACTAGTGTGCGCAGTTCCCTACTAGTCTCTCCAACATATCCTAGACCACAAGGACACGTGAGGAGATAGATTACATTTTTACTGCGACACTTGTTCAAGGTTTTTGATGTGAGAAGTAGATACGCTACTCAGATCAGGTAAAGAGGAAGGCTAGATCTGTGAAAATGAATATAAATTTATGCTAAACACATCCCATGATTCCGGCAATTTATGGATTACCAAAAATCCATAAAAATGCATCAGACCCACCTATGAGGCCAATAATTAGTAGCATTGACTCTATATTGGAGCCCCTCAGCAGGAACGCTGATTTAACTACTGGTCACCCTTGATATTGAAGCCCTGTACACCAATGTTCCCCAGGACAGCACTATTAATGTGATCTCTGCTGTCCTGCAGGAAGAAGATCTTGGTGGAGGGAATAAGGACTTCATCATGTCCTGTATTCAACTGGTACTTAAAAGAAACCTTTTTCTGTTTAAAGAAGAATTGTACCTGCAAATAAAGGGGACCAGCATGGGGGCCACTTGTGCCCCCAGTCTGGCCTGCCTATATGTAGGGGAGTTTGAGCAACACCATATATTCAATGAGGTTGCTCCCTACTTTGAAAACATCACTTGCTGGCACCGTTACATAGACGATATCATCTTTATATGCAATGGTGCCAGCAGTGATCTCATGACATTCCTTGAGTGGATTAACTCGGGGGACCCGAACCTCAAATTCACAGCACACTATAGTAACGGAAAAGTTGACTTTTTAGACATTATAATTAAAAGTGAAGATGAGATACTGAAGGTGGAGCTATATACAAAGCCCACAAACAAGAATTCGCTCCTGTTATAGACAAGTAATCACCCACATGCACAAAAAGATAGTATTCCATTTGGGGAATTTTTAAGATTTCGGAGAAATTGTACCACCCTTGAGGACTTTTACCATCACGCGGAAAATACCAAAAAGAAATTAAAAGCAAAAGGATATCCAAATAAATTAATAAAACATTCACTAAAAAGAGCAAGATTCTATGACAGGGATAGTCTGTTGGACCAGAATAAAGAAAGGAAAAAGGCAACCCTGGATAGAGTAGTATTCGTAACACAATACTCCCATATTAGTAACCAAATAAAAAATATAGTCAACAGGAATTGGAAAATCCTGAACTACAACACAGAGAATCAGTTGCAGAAACCCCTCTTTTCCTTCAGAAGGAATAAAACCATGAGAAATACCCTAGTTAAAACATAAAACTCCAAAGGAAAACCAAACAACCTTAATGGGTGTACCAGCCATTGGCAACCACAAATGTGGTACTTGCTCGATATAGCCTCAATGTATAGAAGGTAAAAACCTTTTATTTGCAGGCAAAAATCTCACAGCGAAAACCTTGAACAACTGTGGCAGTAAAAATGTAATCTTTCTCCTCACGTGTCCTTGTGGTCAAGGATATGTTTGGGAGACTAGTAGGGAACTGCACACTCGAGTTCTGGAACATAAAACAGCTAAAAGAACCAGTAAGATCAATGCTCCACTCACAGATCATTACCAAAATAACAACCACGACTGTAATGACCTGAAATGGTTTATTTTAGAAAAAATCAGGATAAATAGATGAGGAGAGGATATACATGCCATGAGAAAAAAGAGGGAACAGTGGTTTATATGTTACCTCAACACTGCAGTAGTAGGACTTAATTCCAGGGAAGATTGGGCAAAAATCATACAGACATAGGGATTCCTTCCTGCATATCTACACGTATATGTGGGAATAAAAAACTTGGATAACGTTGTAATTTCCATACAATTACTTTCCCTTTTCTACCCCCCCCCCGCCCGGGATATCTAAAGGGATCATTTGTACCATACTCGGCATAATGTAGTCTATGAATGAGATTATCCCTAAGAGGATTCTGTACCCTATCGCTCGAGATGAGCAATTTGAGATAAACAGAATCCTTCGATTTCACACATATTGCGCGAGTCCGAATGGGTCCAAATGCAATATATCAGTAGGGTAGACTAGAAGTCGTATTACCCCATCATATGACTAGAACGGACCAATAGAGAGCGTCCACACAATCTGTAGAGTCTTTTACAGCGTTCACATAAGGCCGCCAATGTTGTGCCCTGAACAATCTAGCGCGCAATTCTCTCCAATAATCTTGCCGCTTTAAGAAGTAGGCGGGATATTACGAAATCAGAGCCAATAGGAGCTTAACAATTAGCGATTATAAACACAATCAGAATTCCATGACCAGCGGAATTTCGCGGAATCCCACTGGATGAAGGCGGAAACTTTGCAGACTTGAAAGGTGAGGAGTAGTAGGTAGAGACGGGCGTAGTTCGACTATAGACTGCGACCCATTAAGGATCAGTGGTAGGGAATACGGGCTAAAACTAGTCTTTGTTTCTTTCTCTGTTTTCATAACAAAGACACTGCTAAAGAAAGAAACGCTAAAATTTCGAGCTCGTAACACGACCGGGAGAATTTATGTGATAAACCGGCGTAGATTACTGCGCGACGAATAAACGGCAGTTCTGAGGTAATAACTAGTGATATTTAACATAATAGTATGTAAGTAGAGCGGGTCCAATAATAGTGGAGTTTTGATCATACATTATTCATTCTCCATAGAGTAGTGCTGGTTAAATCGAGGAACGGCAACGCCTAGGATAAACTATTCTAGAGTTTTGTGGTGTTGAAACAAAAACAAGACACTGACAAAAATAATCAAGTCAATAAGGTGAGAATAAAAAGAGGATCACCAGATAGAAGGGGCCTGCAAACCTCAAGCACATATTGGTTACGGGGGGTAGGTAGAATATTATGGATATAAAGGGTCCTTGGTAAAACATCTATGTCTGTTATTTAGACATGATCAAGAGATCCCAGAGTACCAAATAATATTCCGAAGTAAGGACGAGGAGTGGATTAAAATATCCAGAAAAGATAAGGTACTTTTTTCTGATTGGTGACATAATCAACACAACACATAGATAAAAGAAGGGTGGGATTCTTCATATGTAAGACCCTTTATGGAGTAAAGAACCATTAATAAGAGTGGGTAACATCAGTACAGTGAAGTGGGGTGATCTTAAAGTTTTGTATGTAGCTAATAACCTCTGTTGCCTCATTATTTTTTAATGAATGGTTCAGAAATGATGTTAACATTTTATATGTGTTACAATGATTATGATCAGGCTGTATTGATTTGCATACTCATACATTTTATGTATATCTATTATAGGGAGAAAAAATAATAATCCCTATTGTGACAGAATTATCGATTGTCTTGAAAAAGATGGTGTGACAAGCTATAGCCATCGAAACGCGTCGACGCAAATAAGAGTACAATCCAGAAGATTGGTACTTTTGCTGAAATACCGATTGAGCTAACGTATAAGGCACTGTGTTTATATAGATAATTGGATGTACACAATTATTGGACAAGTCTTATGTCGTACAACCTCTCTGTCTGTCCCAATTATGCAGGTCATAATTATTATGTGTTAGCAACCAATTTTTTGGTGGATTATTATGTTGTTTTTAGATGATTGGATCAATTGTATTGTGATATAATTAATGTATTTGTGTATTTTATGATCAGAATTAAGATTCTTTTAATAAAATGATTTTCTATATACTATAGTATTGAAGATACTAACTGTTAGCATTCTATAATTTGTTTGTATGATTATTGGGTCAAGGAGATTACATTTTTTGTTTGGTATTTGTACCTCATTTCCCTTGACAAGTTAGGGGTACCTCTCACTGTTTCACGCTATATTGTACAACCTGTTGGTTGGAGGGGTTTTCTGTCTCACATTTAGGATACTTGATAGATCCACCATTTAGATAAAGGGGACTTCAAGACTATCACCATGGATAAACTAAAAACTTTCGGATTTTCCGAGGACCAATATAACAGACTGATGAATTTAAACACACGCAATGGGGGGTCAAAAGGGCTTAATAATACCAGCCATGAACAACTTGTGAAGATTCTTAATTTAAAAAAGAAACAGATAAGAACGGAACTTCACGCGGAATATCTAATTGATTATTTAAAAGCAGGAGTCATTCCAATAGGTCTCCAAGTAAGGAATGAACCTGGCCTATTTTTTGAACACCCAAAATTTATTGAGACATGGACACTAATTGCCGATCGGTGTAGTCGCGTTTGGCTCATTCTAATAATAGAGACAGCCCAAGAGCTATTAGAGATAGAAAAACAAGAGATCGAAGGATTAGAAACCCAGTTAAAACAAAATCCTGCTTTAGAAGACGCCAAGAACAAATTAGAAGAGCTGGAGGCTGAAGCAGACAGCTATAGGGAATATCTAACCAATAAAAAAATGAAAAAGTTTAAGAAAGATGTTGAGAGATACACTGTGGAAGGAGTGTACCCATATACCAACAAAGATTACAATAGTAGCAAGAAAGAACAAAAGTGGGAAAACCCCCAATTTCAGAGACCACTATACTCTAGAGGGGGCAATAAATGTATAATCTTCTCCGAGACATCAGGCTTTAGTAGCGAGGAAGAGCAGGAAAATGCACAGGGAAGTAGAGCAGGCCCTCCTTTTGTACGGGACTCTTTTTTAGGGAGATGCCAAAATTGAGGACAGAGGGGTTCAGGGGATACAATCGTCAGGAACCGGCCCGGAACCATCAACCTCAAAATGGCGGCCAAGAGTACTTAGCCACACGAAACAAACAATATTGGAGATAAATGAATTCCCCATCATCAATCTCTCTCAAAGAATACTTAGTAAAGAGGAACAGGAGGTACTACAAAAAGGTTTTAATTTTGCCCCCACTAATGGGCAAGATATGTTCGAACTAGAAAGTGACCTAAAAAGTTTTTTTAGAAAAATACGCTTGAATAAGTCCTTTAAAGATAAAACCTATACACCACCCCCCAATGTAACAGGTCTTAAACCTAAATCGACCTTTATACCGAACTTAAATCAACTGGATAAAAACGTAGACATTTTTGAGAGAGTTGTTGATCTGGAAATTAAGACCATGAGTAAAGAAAGATACAAAAATAGATGTAATAACAACTTAACTAGGGAACAGAGAAAAGCATTAATGACTCTACAAAATTGTGAAGAATTAACTACCAAACTGGCCAATAAGGGCGGCGGTGTAGTCATATTTGACACACCCAAATATGCAGAAAAGTTGAGAGATCTTCTCAATGTAAAAGGACATTATCAGCACACTAGATTCACAGATATCAGCAAATTAAAAACAGAGGTAGATATGCTACTCAGTTCAGGTAAAGAGGAAGGCTGAATCTGTGAAAATGAATATAAATTTATGCTAAACACACATCCCATGATTCCGGCAATTTATGGATTACCAAAAATCCATAAAAATGCATCAGACCCACCTATGAGGCCCATAATTAGTAGCATTGGCTCTATATTGGAGCCCCTCAGCAGGTATGCTGATTTCTTTTTAAAGCCCATAGTGAGGAGGCAAAGATCATACCTCAAGGATACAGCTCATGCCATATCTATCTTTGAGAGACAGGGCTTCAACAGGGTGACCCAACTACTGGTCACCCTTGATATTGAAGCCCTGCACACCAATATTCCCCAGGACAGCACTATTAATGGGATCTCTGCTGGCCTGGAGGGAGAAGATATTGGTGAAGGGAATAAGGACTTCATCATGTCCTGTATCCAACTGGTACTTAAAAGAAACCTTTTTCTGTTTAAAGAAGAATTGTACCTGCAAATAAAGGGGACCAGCATGGGGGCCACTAGTGCCCCCAGTCTGGCCTGCCTTTAGGGGAGTTTGAACAACACCATATATTCAATGAGATTGCTCCCTACTTTGAAAACATCACTTGCTGGCACCATTACATAGAAGATATCATCTTTATATGAAATGGTGCCAGCAGTGATCTCATGACATTCCTTGAGTGGATTAACTTGGGGGACCCGAACCTCAAATTCACAGCACACTATAGCAACGAAAAAGTTGAGTTTTTAGACATTATAATTAAAAGTAAAGATGAGGTACTGAAGGTGGAGCTATATACAAAGCCCACAGACAGGAATTCACTCCTGTTATATACAAGCAATAACACACATGCACAAAAAGATAATATTCCATTTGTGGAATTTAAAAGATTGCGGAGAAATTGTACCACCCTTGAGGACTTTTACCATCACGCGGAAAATACCAAAAAGAAATTAAAAGCAAGAGGATATCCAAATAAATTAAGAAAACATTCACTAAAAAGAGCAAGATTCTATGACAGGGATAGTCTGTTGGACCAGAATAAAGAAAGGAAAAAGGCAACCCTGGATAGAGTAGTATTCGTAACACAATACTCCCATATTAGTAACCAAATAAAAAATATAGTGAACAGGAATCGGAAAATCCTGAATTTCAACACAGAGAGTCAGAAACCCCTCTTTTCCTTCAGAAGGAATAAAACCATAAGAAACTCCCTAGTTAAAACATATAAAACTCCAAAGGAAAACCAAACAACCTTAATGGGTGTACCAGCCATTGGCAACCACAAATGTGGTACTTGCTCGATATGCCCTCAATGTATAGAAGGTAAAAACCTTTTATTTGCTGGCAAAAATCTCACAGCGAAAACCTTGAACAACTGTCGCAGTAAAAATGTCATATATCCCCTAATGTGTCCTTGTGGTCTAGGATACGTTGGGGAGACTAGTAGGGAACTGCGCACACAAGTTCTGGAACATAAATCAGCTATAAGAACCAATAAGATCAATGCTCCACTCACAGATCATTACCAAAATAACAACCACGACTGTAATGACCTGAAATGGTTTATTTTAGAAAAAATCTGGATAAATAGACGAGGAGGGGATATAGATGCCATGAGAAAAAAGAGGGAACAGTGCTTTATATGTTATCTCAACACTGCAGAAGTAGGACTTAATTCCAGGGAAGATTGGGCAAAAATCATACAGACATAGGGATTCCTTCCTGCATATCTCCACGTATATATGGGAATAAAAAACTTCGACAACGTTGTAATTTCCATACAATTACTTTCCCTTTTCTACCCCCCCCCGGATATCTAAAGGGATAATTTGTACCATACTCAGTATAATGTAGTCTCTGAATGAGATTATCCCTAAAATGATTCTGTAGACTATCGCTCGAGATTAGCAATTCGAGATAAACAGAATCCTTCGATTTCACGCATATTACGTGAGTCCGAATGGATCCAAATGCAATGTATCAGTAGGGTAGACTAGAAGTCGTATTACCCCATCATATGACTAGAATGGACCAATAGAGAGCGTCCACACAATCTGTAGAGTCTCTTACAGCGTTCACATAAGGGCGCCAATGTTGTGCCCTGAACAATCTGGCGCGCAATTCTCTCTAATAATCTTACCGCTTTAAGAAGTAGGCGGGATATTACGAAATCAGAGCCAATAGGAGCTTAACAATTAGCGATTATAAACACGATCAGAATTCCATGACCAGTGGAATTTCGCAGAATCCCACTGGATGAAGGCTGAAACTTTGCCGACTTGAAAGGTGAGGAGTAGTAGGTAGAGACCTGCGTAGTTCGACTATAGACCGCGACCCATTAAAGATCGGTGGTAGGGAATACGGGCTAAAACTAGGTTTTGTTTCTTTCTCCTTTTTTCATAACAAGGACACTGCTAAAGAAAGAAACGCTCAAATTGCGAGCTCATAACATGACTGGGAGAATTTATGTGATAAACCGGCAGAGATTACTGCGCGACGAATACACGGCAGTTCTGAGGTAATAACTAGTGATATTTAACATAATAGTATGTAAGTAGAGGGGGTCCAAAAATAGTGGAGTTTTGATCATACATTATTCATTCTCCACAGAGCAGTGCCGGTTAAATCGAGGAACGGCAAAGCCTAGGATAAATTATTCTAGAGTTTTTTGGTGTTCAAACGAAAACGCGATACTGACGAAAATAATCACGTCAATAAGGTGAGAATAAAAAGAGGATCACTAGATAGAAGGGGCTTGCAAACCTCAAGCACATATTGTTTACGGCGGTTAGGTAGAATATTATGGATATAAAGGGTCCTTGGTAAGACATCTATGTCTGTTATTTAGACATGATCAAGAGATCCCAGAGTACGAAATAATATTCCGAAGTAAGGACGAGGAGTGGATTAAAATATCCAGAAGAGATAAGGTACTTTTTTCTGATTGGTGAAATAATCAACGCAACGCATAGATAAAAGAAGGGTGGGATTCTTCATATGTAAGACCCTTTATGGAGTAAACAACCCTTAATAAGAGTGGGCAACATCAGTACAGTGAAGTGGGGTGATCTTAAAGTTTTGTATGTAGCTAATAACCTCTGTTGCCTCATTCTTTTTTAATGAATGATTCGGAAATTATGTTAACATTTTATATGTGTTGCAATGATCATGATCAGGCTGTATTGATTTGCATAGTCATACATTTTATTTTTATCTATTATAGGGAGAAAAAATAATAATCCCTATTGTGAGAGAATTATCGATTGTCTTGAAAAAGATGGTGTGACAAACTATAGCCATTGAAACGCGTCAGCGCAAATAAGAGTACCATCCAGAAGATTGGCACTTTTGCTGTAATACCGATTGAATTAACGTATAAGGCACTGTGTTTATATAGATAATTGGATGTACACAAGTATTGGACAAGTCTTATGTCGTACAACCTCTCTGTCTGTCCCAATTATGCAGGTCATAATTATTATGTGTTAGCAACCAATTATTTGGAAGATTATTATGTTGTTTTTAGATGATTGGATCAATTGTATTGTGATATAGTACTTTGGACCAAGCTATAAAGGCTCTCAACTATCAATCCGATAAGATGGAGGTCCAAATAGATTTGATAAACGTCATTGCAGACCACATTGCTCAAATCAGTTCCAAAACGGACACAATCAGCACTCTTTGGCAACCAAACAATCCTCGGATACTGCCCTGGCAAAACAGGCTCTAACTGACAAAGGCCTTACAAGCCCATTGTAAAGTTGCGACTGTGGGTGCATCATCGAGAAACTGGCCACACTCCCTGCAATACTCAAAGATATTCTGGGTGCAGTAAGAAAAGGAAACAACCAGAAGATAAATCTAGTTCCATCGGGAGAAAATCACAACACTGGGAAACCAAGTGCTTCAACCCTTTAACCTTCACTATGCGAGAGTCCAGATGGGAATGGGGATCCTTGCCCGCCACCCCACCGAAAGTCGCAGAATAAAGCTTCCTCGATCTCAATCGTCCATTCGCTAAAAGGCATGGCCGATCATGAACCTCCGCCCCCCGAGAACCTTACAAAAAAACAAGGGAAAAGAGCGAGGAAAGCTAGGTCCAACCTTAAAGGTAAACAAGGGACCATCGACAACTTCTTTTCCAAAACTTCGATCAATCAGCCAAGAGCAAATGGATCAGCAAACACCTCTTTCAACACCGTCGGAAGGACAATCCCTCATCCAGGCAAAAACTTTAATGAAAAATTCCAAACAGTGGGCACAGTCCTGCGGCACAGGCAACCATCCACAGAAGGACTGAGCAAGACTCAGAAAGCACTGACTGCTCGTACCAACATAAAATCACCCTTGCAACTCGCCCCGGAACCGACATCATCGGTGAAAACCTTTAGTCCGACTTCAAATGCTAAACAGACTCCCGTACAAGGAAATAGACCAACAGCTGGGAGTGACCCGCTCGAAAAAACATGTCCCTCGGAGCAACCATCAATTAACCTAAAAGGAGTCACAATACCAAGTAGGACCCAACGAGAAAGTGGCCAAATCCACTCCTACTCAGTACACGATTTGACCCCGATCAAAATAACCAAAATCGGGAATGACAGGCAGTGTACCAAACAAAAAACAATGGCCCAACCGGGAATAATGCAACATAAACCAGGAACCTGTGTCCCACAAAGGAACATCACCCCGATATTAATAACTAAAAATGGGCAAAACCGCAATTGTACAGTGCAATCACATCTGATTATTGAACCCAAAAACAACTACAAGCCACTATTAACCCTTTCTCCTGCAATGGGCTCCAGCGACAAGGGTTCAACACAAAACATGATAAAAAAAAACAAAAAAGCATCCAGTGAGTAACCCCAATCACTCTATCACACGCCCTCGAGAATTATTGATACCAGATCCAGAACCAATGCTAATATTTACCCCTGAATATGAGTCAAAGGGCTTGGATGACATTCTAAACAGAGGAAATATACTGAAATTATTTGGACTCGTTCCCGAGCTGAGAGGTATATCCACCCAAGATCTTGTCTCAGTTGAGTTTGGCCAAAAAACAGATCATACAAACATCGAAGTTTCGGTTACAACCTGGGCTACCAAGGAGATAGCCGCAAGAATCTTTGAAAACAAAGGATCATTCGAACACTGGGGAATTATCATTACACACCATACACGCAAGAGATATCCCTTCCCGCTTGTAAAAAGTCTGCAGAATACAAGCAGTGAGGAGAGAACAAACCACAAGCAAACCTCGTGTCTTCATGGTGCTCTCTCGGCTACACTAGCCCAAGAGAACTGTGGTAATGATATATTCCAACCGCAATCTTGTCCAGGCGGGTCCCAAACCCAGGACTGGTCATGGATCCCGTTAACCTTAAATCAAAAGTATACCTAAGAAAAATGACTTTTTAAATCAAAGCACATGGCCAAAACCTGCATTCAAGGACGGGGTAAAAATGCCTAAAATAGGCATCTGCAGTTGGAACATTCATGGATTTAGTAGTATGGATCAAGACAGTGAGACTCAATTGTTTTTTAAAACAAACATGACGTTCTACTACTACAAGAGACCTGGAATCTGATATACCTCACCATTCCTGGCTTCACCGTATATCACATCCTTGCCGAGAGAACATCCAAGTTTGGGCACCCCAGTGGTGGGTTATCCACATACATCTCGCAGAAATACAATTAGGAGCCGGAAAAACAGGACGTGGGACTAAGCTGGGTGCAGGTAACCAAGATCTCTATAAAGCCCCGCCACCATTTGTTAATAATAAACATTTACATTCCCCCTGATCAACAGAAAAAAAAGAGAAATGGCCGTGCTTACCGAACTTATAAAAACACTCCAAATATCAAACTGTCAAAGCTTGCTGATTCTATCAGGCGATTTTAATCTAAACCTAAACAATGACGATTTATATACTTACATCTCAAGACAAAAGACCCGGGCGGAGCCCAACTCATCAATCTAAAAAAACCTGACTTCGTTGGGATTAACAATCTTAAAGTCTGAAAAAGTCTGACAACAGCTCCCACATATATGAGTGGCAAGGTTTTGTCAACGATCTACTTTACCTTAATCAGTAATAAACTGATCGACTCATTGGAGGGCTATGAAATAGTAATGCGATCTGAAAGTGACCACTTTCCTCAAACTACTTGGATCAACTTAGGGGTGCCGGAGTCTGCCCAACTAACTGCTCTCTCTGATCATACAGAGAAATTCAATTTACGAAGACTGCGTTGGAGGGGCAGCGGAACCAAAGTCATCTACGAAACCGCAAACGACTTCTTTGCTCTATACGAAAACGAACAAAAAGAAGATTCAATTTCAACTTGGGAAAATCTGTTAGAGAACCTGTCCAATCAACACTCGGTACCCTCAGCTTCGTATCAAGTCCCACTAGTTTCACGGGAACCATGGTTTAATAATAAACTAATACAGGAAAAGAGAAAATTAGCCCAGGTGCAACGGAAGACAATAAGGAGTAACACCGAGCGCTCCTCACTAACCTACTCCCTTGTTAGGAGTATGAGAAAAAAGTATCGTAAAATGGTGTGGAAAGCTAAGAACAAACAGAAGGAAGAAATGTGGGCGAAATTGCTAGTAGCCAGTAAGAAGCGCAACACAAGGGACTTCTGGGGCATTATTAATAAACTAAACAACGCAGAAGTAATATCCCAGGACCCCGGCATTAGCAAACAAAGCTGGGAAGACCATGTTAAAAAGCTCTATTTCAAAACGGACGTATCTCCTTCCGAAAATTATTGTTGTTCCAATCCCACCATGAATTCAATCTACCTGAAAGGAGCAGTAGAAAACATAACAAATAACCGAGATATAGGAAGGCTTAATGACCTGCCGATACAGTCGGACTCATTCTCCAGCGATCGAGTCAAAAGGGTTATTAACAAACTCAAAACAGAAGGCGCACCAGGACCCAACGGTCTTCCTAATGCAGCATTTAAATATAACACTGATTTTTGGGCCCTCCAGCTCTCTGCCCTATTTAACCAAGTTTTTGCCCAAAAGCAGCAGCCTCCATCATGGAATGGTAATATCATCCACCCCATTTTCAAAAAGGGGGACAGGAGACTGCCACAGAACTATCGTTTAATATCCTTGATAGACGTGGAAGCCAAACTATACGCATCCTGCATTCTGGAGGAAATACAGGAATGGGTGGATAATAACAATCTAATCCCCAGTTATCAAACAGGTTTTCGAAAAGGTACAGGGACAACAACTAATCTCACAGCCCTAGCACTCCTGATAGAAAGAGCCAAAACAAAGAACAGCCAGTTATATGGCTGCTTAATCGACATTAGAGCCGCCTTTGACCGAGTTAGTAGGGGGAGACTTTGGGCAAAACTCAAGAAGTGGGGGCTGTCAACAAACCTTCTCAACCCACTAATGCTCCTCTACATGGACACTTGGGCAAGGGTTAAACAAGGACAGAGAACAAGTCTCACGTCAAAAATTCCAACTGAAGACGCACTGAAACAAGGCTGTGTCCTGGCTCGCCGATCTAGGGAAAAACCTTGGTGAAGTTGTTAGTCATGCTCCGAATCTCTGCAACACCCCAATGCCAATCATTCAGTTTGCAGATGACATTGTCCTTTTAAGCCAAACTCCAATCGGGCTGCAAAGGCTGATAAATGCTCTACAACTCTACTTAGACGAAGAACATCTGGAACTTAATAAAGACAAGACAAAGGTAATACGTCTTGTAGAGCGAAAATCAATCAAATACAATTGGACATGTAATCACCTTGCAATAGGGGAACAGCCGCATTATCGGTATCGGGGGGTTACCATCGGCAAAGATAATTCAAAAAAAGAACATTCTGCGGTGTTAAAAGCTAAGTCCCAGACGTTAATCTACGGATACAGGCGTCTCTTGCAAAAAACTGGAAGGTCCAAATTATACCCATCTTTTAAAAGTAATGGTCGCTCAGGTTCTACCCACATAATCGTACGGGCTGGTAACATGGCTTGGAGGGGAGGCCGGTCAACTAAATACTCTACAAAACAAAATCTATAAAGAAGTATTCAAACTGCCTAAATGCTCCTCACCAGCGCAGGTGAGATTAGAATTAGGGCTTCAAAATCAAAACTTCAGGGCCAAGTCAACATTTGTTAAATTTTTCCACAAACTTCGTGCTGCCGACCCAGACACTCTAAATAATCTTTGTTGGCAAGCAATAAATACAGATCCCACTCAGCCCTGGGCCATTCATTTGGAGAAATGTCTTGTGGACTTCGATCTGCCAGTAACATGGAATAAAAAAATTGATCAGGCCAGTTTTTGCAAAATAGTAAATTCTATTGCTAAAAGGAAGTCTGTTCTAGAAGACAAACAAACATTGTCCCATCGACGTCATGCCTGGTCAGTCATTTCCTCTTACTCACTCCAACAACCTCAGGCCTACTTGCCAACTAATTTTAGCCACTATTTAAAAAAATACCTTCTCAACCTCCGTGTGGGCCTTCACGAATCCAAGGACTCACTACCTTCCTGGAAACCTCAAGATGATTGCACAAAATGTCGACTCTGCGGATACCATACTGAATCTCTAGTTCATTTGTTTTGTGTATGTCCATCCCTTATGGTATCTAGAAGACATTTTATACGGGACATATTGAACAACTTGAAAATAAGAACATGTCGCCAGGCCGTTATTTTCTGGCTGGGAGGTTCATCTCCAATCCTGACTTGTCGGGGTCTCAAATTTATGATGGAAATTAGAAAGCAGCTACAGGCCTCCCCATGATCATTTTACATACTGTCATGCATTCACTCAGGCCTAGAAGCCCTTAACCTAGATCCTGGGCCCCTTCCTGTTTCAGTGGTGTCCCCCTTGAAGGAAGCCCCGGTGAGGGCTCTGGGTTATAACCTTACTAATTTCCCTTCGCTCACTCTGGTGCAACTTAGTTTGCACCTGGACAAACTTAAATCCGGATCTCCTCTTGATCCCTGTCCTTTGAAAATCCTTAAAGAGTGCAGGGAAGTTCTTCTCCCCCCGCTCCTGGAGGTAATCAATCAGGCAATACATGAAGGTGTCTTCCCGACAGTGTGGAAAATGGCCATAGTTAAGCCCCTCCTTAAGAAGCCCACTCAGGATCCGGCGATTTTAAAGAACTTCCGCCCAATCTCCTTACTTCCAGCCCCTTCAAAAATGCTAGAGGCCCACCTAAACAGCCACCTGAGTGCCTTCCGGACAACTCCAATCTATTGGACTCCCCTCAGCACGGTTTTCGGAGGGAACATAGCACTGAGTCCACCCTTACAGTAGTCACAATTAACATCCGCGCTAAGGTCGACAGTGGCCAGACTACCCTTCTGGTCCTGCTCGACCTTACAGCTGCCTTCGACACCCTGTCCCCCTCCATCTTGGCCAAGCACCAAAGGGAGATAGGAGTGGACGGACCAGCGCTTAGCCTACTGACATCCTTCCTTGATCACCGTGAACAGAGGGTCAAGCTGGGTGACTTTCTTTCCCCAGTCAAGCCTGTGCAGTGTGGGGTGCCTCAGGGTTTGTCCCTGAGCCCCACGCTCTTCAATATCTATGTAGCACCGCTTGCCAGGCTTGTGAGATCTTTCGGGCTTGAAGTCCTATCCTATGCTGACAACACTCAGATTATGGTCTCCCTCTCGCAATCCGTAGACATCACAGCCCAAAATGTTAGGAACTGTATGGAAGCAGTTGCGGGCTGGATGATAAGGAACTTCCTTAAACTAAATGGGGAGAAAACGGAGGTCCTTATCTTCGGAGGCAAGCATGAGATCTGGTCGATGGAGTGGTGGCCCTCTGCTCTTGGAGCTTGCCCCACGCCCTCACAGTCTGCCCGCAATCTGGGTGTAATTTGCGACACCAAGCTCTCCTTCGACAAACAAATCAGTAGGACTACCTCAACTTGCTGCGGGGTCTTAAGAATCTTGAGGAAAATTGTACACTATCTCTCAATCGAGGCCCGAAAACAGGTCACCGTGGCTCGCATATCCTCAAGGTTAGACTACTGCAATGCACTATATCTAGGAATCAACAAACAACTAGTTCAACGTCTTCAAACGGTGCAAAATGTAGCAGCCAGGTTTGTTTCTGACGCCCCGAGATTCTCATCAGGCTCCTTCATTAGGAGGGATCTGCATTGGCTCCCCATACAGGCCAGGATAGAGTTTAAGGTCCTATGTGTCACCCACCGGGCCCTGCATGGGTCCGGGGCCGGAGACATTAGATCCCTTGTCTCCCTCTATACCCCCGGCAGGGCACTTTGCTCAGCATCTAAAAATCTTCTTTCTGTGCAACGAGTCACCAAAGCCAGATTAGGCGGGAGGGCCTTTTCCTCCCTTGCCCCCAGGATCTGGAACATACTTCCGGCTGAGCTTAAGGGACAAACATCCCATTCTCTTTTCCGGAAGGCATTAACCACTCCCCTGCTGGTGATGGAACCACTCCATCATCAGCTGCGGTCGCGCTGTGCTGATGACGGAGCGGTTCCGTCACGGCCCGCTCGGCACGCCTGTGTGGCGCAGATTCTGCGCCTGCGCTGAGCGTTCCATTGAGCGGGCGGGGCCGTGACGGAACCGCTCCGTCATGAGCACAGTGCAATCGCGGCTGGTGACGGAGCGGTTCTGTCACCAGCATGCGCCCGCCGCGTGGCCGCCCCGCCCCCTTAGCACTGCGGCGGAATAGCCGCCGCTGTGAAGGGGTTAAAGACCTGGCTCTTCAGGGAGGCCTACCTATAGCCTGTGCACGCCCTCTCCCCTCATACAGTCAGCACCATCTGCAGCGCCTTGATGCCCACGGGCAAAGTTGCGCTTTAATAAATCATTATTCATTCATTCATTCATTCTTGCCCCTACCCTCTTTGCTAGTGATCCCCAGCCCACTTTATAAATCCCTATGTTGTAAGAGGGGGCGGGTTTTGAGTAGAGTTCTAGTTTTAACTCTTTTTTAAATTGTTATCTTCTTGTTTTTATAATGTAACCTGCGCTGCAAACACTGGTTAATCTTACCTTTCTTATTTTAAGGATTTTTATTAATTCAACAATAAAAACATATTGTATTGTATTGTATTGTATTGTGATATAATTAATGTATTTGTGTATTTTATGATCAGAATAACGATTCTTTTAATAAAATTATTTTTGTATATACTATAGTTGTGAAGATACTAATGTTTAGCATTCTATAATTTGTTTATAAGATTATTGGGTCAAGGGGATTACATTTTTGTTTGGTATAAAGGAACACCACATCGAATGACTAGCTAATGTTCCTCCGCCCTCAGTGCAGAGCCAGCTCTGGTGCATTCTATGGGCTCTCTCTGGATGCTTAGCAATATCTGCTGTCTCGGCCCTCAGTGCAGTGCCAGCTCTAGCGCACCCTGTGGGCTCTCTATGAATGCCTGGTACTACCCACTGCCTCCACCCTCAGTGCAGCACCAGCTCTGAGGCATAGTGTGGATTCTCTGTGGATGCTTGGCACTACTCACTGACCCCACACGCATCATGTGGGCTCTCTCTGGGTATTTGGCACTATCCTGCATTTAATAGGTATATCAGCTTTTACGAATAAAGACTTGCACCTCTGCCATTACCATGGTATGCCCATCACAACAGCACCCTAAAGCACACCCACTCCTCTTGTTAAATCCCTCAGTCCTTGCCATTTTATTTCCACCCTTTCCTTATGTTTATCTCTGCTAAGCAGCCTCAACCCCCGTACACATAGTTCGCTTTTAACTCATAGTTTTCACTTTAACCCTCTCAATCGGTTTGTTCTTCCTCCTCATTACTCCTTCATGTCTCTTTTGTGCTTTTGTCACTTCTTCTCTCCTTTGACCCTCTTCTTAGCTTGTTCCTAGTTCTTCACTTTTTAGCCTCCATCCATTTTCCTCTCTCTTTCCAGTTTTATTACTCCAGGGTTTTCAAAATCTTTCTTTCTTCCTCGACTTTTACCTGTCTCCCTCTTTCCTTCTGCTCCCCGACCCTTTTCTTCTCTCTTCCATCATCCTCTCAATCCCAATCCCTCTCTAATTCCTTCATCAAAGCTCTTTGTTAAACACGTTTACTCTACTGTATGAAATACTTAAACGTGTGCTCATTTCTTTTTGGGTCACTGTCTCGTGCTAATTGTGCTACACCCTCTCCTCCTACATATGGTGTTCTCTTGCTCTCCCTTTGCAGTTTTAATTAGCGCAAACCTGGCCCAAAGGTATGAGAACGCTTTTCATAGGCACTAGATTACATTACTCAGGGACCGTTCTTTAGGCACAGGGTGATTAACCGATTTCGCCAGAATCATACAATGTTGAGCTGGGGTCGGAACTCAAACTTGGTTCCCCAGTTCCATGATAGTCTGTTCAGGCCTATTTGGAGACCTTGCAAACTCTAATACACTGGCCCCTTCTTTCTTTCCTCTTATAACTAGCTTCTTGCTTTTCTCCTCCTCACTCTTAAACCGACATTGCTCTGTCACTTACTGTCCCTTTGTCTTTTGTGTGTACTGCAAGTCTATCTCAAGCTACACATTCGCTTATTAAAAGGAAAAAGGTTTATTATTTCAATTATGGATCAAGCAAAACTTAACAGAATCAATTGAATGCCCAAATGCATATAAGGCCCCAAGGGCAAGAAGTATTGCATTCCAAATGCTTGTTTAATGAGCTGCACTCCTTATTGTCAATGGTCATATGAGCTACTGGGAGGCACAGGGTGAGGCTGGCAGATCTCCATCTTCTGCATGATGAAGGGGGCCTAGCTGCTGTTGGCTACAACTATACAATGCAGCAGCGCAATTACAATGGCCAATGTGATGGCTAGCTAAGTCTGCTTACCCGGATGCCTCGATTATATGGGATCACCTTGATGGTGTACTGCTGCTGCTAGGTCTATGGGGAACAGATGAAAAGTGTACTACCACCAACATACTGTTCAGGACAGCTCTCTGTTGCTGGAAAAAGTACATACATTATGCTCTTAGAAAAACCGGCATACGTACCAGAGTTGTCCCTCTTGTCTATACTTGAGAGTGAGCCACTGGCTATGATACATGATGATACATGCCTCTGGACAGGAAGGCCAGAGTTTATATGTAACTCCACAGAATTCATCGGAGTAAAACTCTATGAGTTTTGCCCACTCCTAGTGCTAATGTCTTTCATTTTTTTTTATCTGAGCCATGTCTACATTTGCTAATATAGTCTCGGAAAACTACAAACTACTCGCTGAGAAGTCAAAGTTCTATTATGTAGGCAATTTGGCTTTCTAGTGTACATTTAAATATGGCAGTATTTTAACTGTTTCGTAACATGAAGCTTGACTTTTATCTGCATCTGTAGTAGTATCAAACAATCCCTCTGTAAGTAAATATGTTTTATTTCCATTTCTAATACACATGGCATGCTTCCATGCTTTCTACATTAACTGCTCAGAAAAGTGCATGCTCGTCCAAGCATGTTTGGCACACAGATGGTGCCATCTTGAGGATTCTATATAAAGAGTCTACTGCATGTGAAAGAGAGTTGAATGCCCATAATTACGGAAGTTGAGGACTCTTTAGCATTCAAATAGGAAGTACCATTCAAGCAGCATCAAAGAGAGATGTTATCAGAGCATGATTCTAGATGCACACCGTAAAACCACCATTCAGAGCTTTAGAGGCAGAGCTGTTGCCTACCCATCTATGTCTCCTCTAACTGCAAATGGAACTTGTGTCCTCAGTAGGGTCATAGGGTTCAAATGTACCCATACTACTGGGTGAACAATAACAGGTTAGCTTTCCTACTCACATTTGATCTTTGGTTCAAGGCATCAGCACTGAATGTTAAAGGTAGGTTATTGAAGCCCCGCACAACCTCACCCAATACATTGTTGAAGTGGAATCATTGCTTTTTGGTAAATAATAATCCGTAAAGGGGATCTGGTGCACTGTGGTATTGGAAACAGATCTATTTCACTCTTTAAAATATCACACACACCACAGTTCTAAGTAGGCACTTTTAACTAAAAGCCTTTAATGCAAAAGGGTGAACCTGTTTCTCAGCACATCTAAAACAACCACACAAAATATCATAAAAGCAGCCAATAGTCATGTTGTTCATAATGGGAATAAAATGAGCATTTCTAACAGTTAAAATGTCATCTACAATCTGACATCATGAAACCTTCTTCTATATGCTGCACTAGGAGAGCATGGAAAGTAGAACTTGTAATGTAGACTTTCTTAGGGGGAAGCAACACATTTCATATCATGTTGAAAGCAAAAGCTATGATTATCAAAGAGGTGTGAAGGCAGTGTTACCTATGAAAGGAAAACACATTCCATTGCAACATGCTTTCCCCTGGACTCAGCTCGTAATCTGCATTGGGTGCGTTGTAGCATCTTCTTGGTGCACTGGCAGCAGTCAAGACCATTTCTCATGCAATCATTTCGGCAACGGATCTCTCCTCACAAGTGGTCAAGGGGCAGAACTTACATATTTAATCTTATCAGAGATTTTAATTTCTGACGTACGTTTAGGAATGTCTGACATAGATTATGGGCAGCAAAGCATGGTTCCCAGACGTATCGTTATGAAGATATAAGGCAAATGGACCTTAATTCAGAACACACTATTTTGGCTAAACGTCTGTTTTTGCTTTTATTTGACCTTGATATTTTGATAGACAACTGTTCCAGACAGGTATGATATCCATGTAATTGTTTGAAGGACTTGACACTTTTGCAGTTCTTGGAATGATAAGGTCAGACGACCTAAGATGGAATCGGGCCTCCTTGGAAATGGAGTCGCACCTTTGGGGCTTTACATAAATCCCAGACTCACACAATCACCTATCCCCTACCATGCCAACCTGTCTTGTTGTTGGATTTCTCACAAAGGTCTCATTTTGTACAGCACCTCTTACACAATCTACCAATAACTGTGAGGATGGTATGCTAATGTCGCAGCCTACTTCAAGTCCATGCAGTTTTGATGATTGCTTTTGAGCAAATGTAATTGAACTATCCATCTTTTGTCACAACCTCATAGTAAAATTAATTGTGGGAACTTCCTAACCCTAAAGTCCACGGTATAATAACATTAACATTTTATTAGTTTTCATCACTGTTGCAACCCTAAAATGTTTAACCCCTCCCATGCTCATGATGAGCTCAGCTTGTCATGAGTCACGGTTCCGGTGTGCTTATGATGAGCTGAGCTCGTCATGACCGTTAGAACGCTCCCACACGGGGCTAATTTCCCTGCTGTGCAAGCGTTCTGCACAAACGGGTGTGGCCGTGACGAGCTCTGCTCGTCATGAGCACACAAGCATCGTGGCTCCTCGTCATGAGTATGGGGGCGCTGTGCGCACCCCCCACCCCCCAGCACAGCAGGGGAATCAGCCCCGCAGTGAAGGGGTTAATATACACTGTTCACCCTTATTTTCACAGAATGTCCTAGATGGATATTCTCCAAGCTCTCTGTAAAATTATTTTAAATTAGTGGTGAGTTAAATTAAAACTTATGAAGTTGGATGAAATTGGGAATCTCCACACTTTACAAAGCAGATTAAGTTTCCTAACTTTATATGAGGTAAGGTTTATCTCAACAGACCTTCCAGGGGTGATGATTTAATGATGCAGATGTACAGAGGTAGGACATCCTCCAATGTAGAAATGTTGTGTGTGGAGGCTTGACATCCACCAGCTCAGGTAAGAGGTGCAGGAGGAAGGGCTCTGAGCTGAGGCCAGCTTAATTTAAAAAAAAGAATTTCATAAGCTTTGCATTTCACAAAGCTTGAACAGTTTAGAGAATACACAGAGTAAGGAATCAGCTGGATTTCCATGTTTACACCCCTCTGTTTAAATCCTATCTAATTAATAGGATGTAAAGCTGGATTGTGGAAAGTTGGTTGTGCTTTAATACATACCTTACAAAATCCACATATTCATTCACATTGAACCACATTATATACACCTTGAATATCAAAACCAGAATTTTTAGAGTACAACGATGAGAACAGTAATTGAGCAATGGCAAAAGTTTACACAGAAAATAGTGAAGTCTAATGAAAGCACTTTATGTGTACAAACAAAACAAGCGACCCAGACTGAAAAAAGAGAAACTAACATCTATCTCCCGTATACTGTGAGAAAAATTAGACGCACCCGCAACAGACTAAGGAAACAGTTAACCAAGTTTCCTCTTAAGGAAGATATACGGGTACAATTAAAAAAATACTATTTATAACCTGAGG
The DNA here is from genome assembly GCF_964261635.1 of Lissotriton helveticus. Taxonomy (NCBI): domain Eukaryota; kingdom Metazoa; phylum Chordata; class Amphibia; order Caudata; family Salamandridae; genus Lissotriton; species Lissotriton helveticus. The sequence continues at coordinate 1,316,303,145 of NC_136065.1, read as the reverse complement.
AAATTGATTTGGAATGAAAAAAATAAAGCTAGACAAGAATTGTGGCCAAAAATCATCCACGCAAGTACTCTAACAAACTCAAGGAAATTCTGGAGACTGATTAACGGTCTAGCTAGACCAAATAAATCTGTTGTAGGATCTACCCTAACTGAAGACGAATGGGCTACGTTTCTTATAAAACACCTAAACCCAGAGACTTCAGCAAATATTCAAGGTAACATACAGAAAAAGATGATTAAACCTGACCTAGAATGTGATTATGAAATTTATATAACTAATACTGTACCTAATCCTCCTGAGGCGGAAGCCGGGAGTTCTGTTTTGCTGAAAAACTTGAATTTGTTGCTTTTAAAATTGTATTTTGTGTGTTCTTAAACCACTTAGCACCCACTCCCTCACGCTTACCTGCTTACCCGAATCAGCCGATCCAAGCGCTGTCAGGGGCAGGAAACGCTTGCTCGCCGCCATCCCTCACCTCGAGGAGCCACGGGACACGCCCACTCCTGTTGGCCACGCCCATCCCTCGCTAGTACTAAAGCGCGCCTGATTGTGAGAGCCGCATTGTACCTAATCCTCCTGAGGCGGAAGCCGGGAGTTCTGTTTTGCTGAAAAACTTGAATTTGTTGCTTTTAAAATTGTATTTTGTGTGTTCTTAAACCACTTAGCACCCACTCCCTCACGCTTACCTGCTTACCCGAATCAGACGATCCAAGCGCTGTCAGGGGCAGGAAACGCTTGCTCGCCGCCATCCCTCACCTCGAGGAGCCACGGGACACGCCCACTCCTGTTGGCCACGCCCATCCCTCGCTAGTACTACAGCGCGCCTGATTGTGAGAGCCGCATTGTACCTAATCCTCCTGAGGCGGAAGCCGGGAGTTCTGTTTTGCTGAAAAACTTGAATTTGTTGCTTTTAAAATTGTATTTTGTGTGTTCTTAAACCACTTAGCACCCACTCCCTCACGCTTACCTGCTTACCCGAATCAGCCGATCCAAGCGCTGTCAGGGGCAGGAAACGCTTGCTCGCCGCCATCCCTCACCTCGAGGAGCCACGGGACACGCCCACTCCTGTTGGCCACGCCCATCCCTCGCTAGTACTAAAGCGCGCCTGATTGTGAGAGCCGCATTGTACCTAATCCTCCTGAGGCGGAAGCCGGGAGTTCTGTTTTGCTGAAAAACTTGAATTTGTTGCTTTTAAAATTGTATTTTGTGTGTTCTTAAACCACTTAGCACCCACTCCCTCACGCTTACCTGCTTACCCGAATCAGCCGATCCAAGCGCTGTCAGGGGCAGGAAACGCTTGCTCGCCGCCATCCCTCACCTCGAGGAGCCACGGGACACGCCCACTCCTGTTGGCCACGCCCATCCCTCGCTAGTACTAAAGCGCGCCTGATTGTGAGAGCCGCATTGTACCTAATCCTCCTGAGGCGGAAGCCGGGAGTTCTGTTTTGCTGAAAAACTTGAATTTGTTGCTTTTAAAATTGTATTTTGTGTGTTCTTAAACCACTTAGCACCCACTCCCTCACGCTTACCTGCTTACCCGAATCAGCCGATCCAAGCGCTGTCAGGGGCAGGAAACGCTTGCTCGCCGCCATCCCTCACCTCGAGGAGCCACGGGACACGCCCACTCCTGTTGGCCACGCCCATCTCTCCAACGCCCATCAACGCTCCATAAAATATGTGCCAGCATAGGGAGCGCAGCGGACGGGCGCAGCGGGCGCGCCGTCAGCGCGCCGAAGGCAAGCCTGTCTGGGCCCGTCCGGGCCCAGCCGGCCCCAGGCCCAGTCACACTGTCCTTATCGGCCCGCAACGACCGGACTTACACTCGCGCGGACTTATTATCCCTAAACCCCAACAAACAGCCCGCCTGCTCACGCATCCTGAATGGAGACACCTATTTTACTGGCTGTGACACTTGCGACCCTGCCAATCAACACTCGGCACCCAAGGGTTTGCACCTAGGCCTACTTAACTGCAGGTCGCTCGTAAAACACTCACACGAAGTGAACCTTTTAATTACAAACAATGCCCTAGATATTCTGTTTCTAACAGAAACCTGGCTTACCCCCAGCAGTGGCCCAGACATCGTTCTAGCACTCCCCCCCGGATACGTCATGTGCTCACTGAATAGACCAGAAGGGAGGGGAGGTGGACTAGCGATAATTCTTAAAGACACCCTCACCTGTAGAACATCTGATGGCAACATCAAGGGATACGAAAGCTGCCATTACACAATACAAATATCCCCAGTTACCTCGCTGTCAGGGACACTGATATACCGTCCACCAGGCAATCTAGGAGACTTTTCGAACAAAATTATCGACCAGACGTCCATCAAATGTACCTCCACCACTAACTACCTATTACTAGGAGACTTGAATGTACATTTCTTGGACCCTGATGACAAGCAGGCCAGTGAACTACTCCAGGATTTCACCTCAATGGGCCTTGATCTCAAAAACCCACGGGCCACTCATGAAAGAGGGCAACTGCTTGATCCGATTCTTTCCAATATCTCCAATCTGAGAACGCTCGACCATATCCCTCTTCCCTGGACGGACCACTTTTTGGTCTCCCTAGTATGGGACATCACCACTCCGCCCCCTCCACCTCCCAAAACCAGAACGTATACCAGACGTTGGCAGAGACTGGAACCAGACGTGTGGGCAGCCAAACTCAGGGAAAACGCCCCGCCTCCCCCCCACGACACCTTAGCAGGGGACAAAGAACTCAGTACCTGGATTACCCAATCGCTCGACGCCATTCTGCCTAAAACCCACTCTCTGAAATACATCAAGAGAGTTAATCCCTCACCCTGGTACACCCCGGAACTGAACCTTCTTCGCAAGATTTGCAAAAGGAATGAACGTATCTGGAGGAAGGAAAAAACCATGGAACAAAAAGAGTCATTCCGTTCCTCTGTAAAAACTTACAAAAAAGAGCTCCGTTACACCAAAACTAGCTTCTACGAGAACAGAATTAAAAACGCCGCTTGCTCGGCCCATGAAACCTATTCAGTTCTTAAAGAACTCCTCCACGCCCCCTGACCCCCCACTCAAATACCTTGACCCCAAAGAAGCTGAAACTAAATGTAACAACTTAGCCACCTTCTTTGACGAAAAGATTCAAAAAATTCTTCTTACCATACCCCCCCCCGACCAAGCCCACACAGAGCAGGATCTCACTGCCACCTCTACCTATCCTCCTTTGCCACTAGCTCACCCCCAACCCTTCCTGGATGCCTTCGGCCCCGTAACAACGGAAGAAGTAGGAGCAACGCTGGCCTCAATTAAAAGTGGCTCCCCCCTCGACCCTGCACCCCTCCGTTTCCTAAAAAAAGTGTCGAGCACCATCATCCCCCCTCTTACGGCCCTGATCAACTCCTCCTTCACGGAGGGCATAGTCCCCTCCAGTTGGAAAACGGCAGCTGTCAAAGGTCTACTAAAAAAACCTTCCTTAGACCCGCGGGACCTCACCAACTACAGGCCCATATCCCTCCTTCCTGGAAACAGCAAGATCGCAGAGAAGCTGGTAAACAAACAATTATCATCTTACCTAGAAAGCAACAACCTCTTAGCGGTCTCCCAGACAGGGTTCCGTCCAGGTCAGGGCACGGACATCGCCCTCCTGGCAGCGGTAGAGAAGGCCAGAAGCATTCTGGACACAGGAGGATCAGTGGCAGTGATCCTCCTGGACCTCAGCGCGGCCTTCGACACTGTAGACCACCCAACCCTAATCCATCGACTGGGAGAGATCGGACTAAAGGGTACGGCCCTGAAATGGTTAGAATCCTTTTTATCAGGACGCTCCTTTCAGGTGCGGGAAAATGACAGCTGCTCATCCACCTTCCCCCTCCGGTGCGGAGTACCACAGGGCTCATCCTTGAGCCCCACGTTGTTTAACGTGTACATGGCCCCACTGGAGAAGAGGGTCAGTTCGTTCGGCGTATCAATTATCAACTACGCCGACGACACTCAACTGGTCGTAACCCTCTCACATCCCCACCACGCCCCATCGGATCTCCACAGCTGCCTCTCCGAGGTCCACCGATGGATGAACCTCTCTTCACTTAAACTGAATGGGTCCAAGACCGAGATCCTCTTGATGGGCCACAAGGGGCTCTCTCTACCATCCCACCTTTGGCCCAGTTGCCTAGGTGACCCTCCTACACCCAAGGAAGAGGTCAAGAGCCTTGGTGTGTGGATTGAGAAGGATATGAGCTTTAAAACCCAGGCTAAAAAAACGGCAGGGACATGTTTTGGGCTACTCAGAGCCTGCAGGAAGGTCTTCCCCCTACTCCCTGAGACCGCAAGGAGGCTCCTCATTCAGGGTCTAATCCTGGCAAGATTAGACTACTGTAACTCCATCTACCTGGGAGCCCCTGAAGCCACCCTGAACTCACTGCAAAAAGTCCAAAACGCCGCCGCCCGCCTACTCACGGGCACACCAGGAAGATCTTCCGCCAGGCCGGCTCTTAAATCCCTCCACTGGCTCCCAGTCAGAGAAAGGGTCGTCTTCAAGGCCCTCTGCCTGGCCCATAAAACCCTCAACAATAATGGTCCCCCCCTTCTCAAAGAACTCCTAATCCCATACAAAGCGGAGAGAGACCTCCGGTCCGGTGCAGAAAATCTTATCGCAGTCCCGAGAGTTAGGAAAGCCAAGACCGGTGGCCGTCGCTTTTCGGTTCACACGGCAAAACATTGGAACCATCTACCACGGAAACTCAGGACAGAACCGAACTACCTCCAGTTTAGAAAAACCCTAAAGACCCTCCTTTTCCCGCAGACATAAGTTCATCAGACAGCTGAAACCCTTGGAGAATCAGGTCAGCGCTGGGATGCTCATTGAGTTACTACGCGCTTTACAAAACCATTAAATAAATAAATAAATAAAATAAAGCACAAGTGGCCAAGCTGATAAAGAATCAGAAAGATGGGGCTCCTGGTCCCAATGGAATACAGTTTGCATTGTACAAAAAAGAACCAGATGTTTGGTCCACCTATCCAACTGATGTCTTTAATGAAGTGGTTCAGAGTGGATTAATTCCGAAATCGTGGAGAGGGTCACTAATATCTCCTATCTTTAAGAAAGGAAATTGGCAATTGCCGGAATACTACAGTTTAATTACCCTTCAAGATACGGATGCAAAACTGTTTGCTAGGATTCTATTAATGATTTTAACTAATATATTAATATTATCTGTACTAATTGATAAGGCAATTTTAGCAAAACAACCCTTAGACTTTTGTTTTTTGGATTTTAAATCTGCTGTTGATTGTGTTGACAGGCAACTTTTGTGGGCAAAACTTGAAAATCAAGGAATTCCTGACACATTGTTAAAAATGATTAAGCTTCTGCACTCTGATACTTGGGTAAGGGTGAGGATTGGCGACGGACGCACACTAACAAAAGAAATCCCCACGTCTAGTGGACTAAAACAAGGGTGCATCCTGGCCGTCATTACTTTTTAATTTATTTTTAGCTGATCTTTCTACGGCTTTGAATGAAATTAAAACACATCCTCCAAAGTTAGCAGACAAACAAATATCCAACTTCTATGCAGATGAATGATGTTATACTCTTAAGTCACACCAAAATTGGATTGCAACGATTAATCGACTGTATCTGAAAGTATTCGAAGGCAAATGGTATGGTAATAAATGAAGCTACGACTAAATTAATGGTTATTACAAAAAACATGCGACTTAAATATAAATATAAATGGTTTTTGGAAGACAATGAATTAGAACAAGTTATTTGTGTTATTTTTAATGAAAATTGAAACTTCTTACCACAAAAAATGGATCTCACAAGGAAAGCAAATACCCTGGTTGCGGCATTTAGGACTATTCAGAAAGCTATACGTGACTTGTCTTATCGTCCTTATTAAAAGTAATCACTGGAAAACTACCACCAACTTTAATGTACGGTAGCGAGGCCATTAACGGGAAAGATGAGGAGATTATTAATAGTGCGGTTGGAAAAACGTACAAATGTTATTCTCCCTGCCAAAGAATGCCTCACAAGCGCAGGTGAGGTTGCAATTTGGGTTAAATAATCAGCTATATGCAAGGAAAGGGCAAGCACTGAAAGTATGGAACAGAATAAAAAATTATCAAGATAACCAAATGTCTCGGCTATTGTGGCAAGAAGTAAAATATAACAGAAAATTACATGTCTGGTCTTATCTAAACACTGCGATATAAGAATTTGGCATAACATCGATTTGGAACAACACAATCGCACAGGAAAGCTTCAAAAAAACAATTAATATTTTACTAACCATCTTTCCTTGATAAAGGATAAAGATATGCTTGTAAAAAGAAATTATGCATGGCCAATCATAAATGGATTCAAGGGAAAAAAAGCTCAAGAATATCTTGAAATATCAACGTCTAAGAAAAACAAACACATCTGTATCAATGCTAGATTTGGTTGTCTGCCAGGATTACGTCGCCATGGAAGAGAACAGAAGAGGAAAAACTATGCAGTCTGTGTAAATCCAGACAAGAGAACATTACACATTTACTGTGTCTTTGTCCAGATTTGGAATATGAAAGAAAATTCACTCTTAAGAGACTATTCAATAATCGTGGAGTAAGGACATGTAGGCAAGCCCTGATAGCATGTTTAAATTCTGAAGACTTATTAATGAATTCTGCATTTGTAAAATTTCTATGTGCTGTTGGGAAAAAGTTGGAGGTTTTTATCGGATTCTCTAATGGATTGTGCTAATATATATTATATATAATCAAGTTTTTGGATATAAACCTTATATGATTGATTGTTTTATAACTTTTTAACTTTGATGATATTTTAGCTGTTTTGTGTAAGATTTTAATTAATCAAACAAAGTAAATAACTTGAAACTTGAATTTTGAGGGTACAGAATATTGAATCCAAAATATCGACCAGTAGGTAATTATCTTCAAGGTATGTAGATGTGGAGTTAGGAATAGTAATTCTATACTTCCCTATATGCATGTATTTTCGAAATTCTCTCCTCGATATTCTTGTAACACAATATTTTGGGAGGTCCATGTTTAGTAGTACGTCCAATCAAACCAATAACAATAAATCACCAAAAGCACTGAATGCTTTAAAATGTTGCATACTGTACTCTGGTCCGTACAAGTATTTTGGGAAAGAATACACATATAGTGCACACCTTTAATGTTTGGTCAAGCTGAGCGCCAGCCCCCTAAAAATTTACATTTGGCTACAGGCATGTATGAACCCACTGCTTCTTCCCTATTACTTCATTGTGCCACGTTGCAGGCTCTGTGTGTGTGTTCCTGTACCACCTCTGTTGGCCTTCTGTGAACCCATATTCACACTGCAGCTCTTCCCACTTCCTCTGCAGACCATATGTTGCCTCCACTTCCCCTCTCTTTGCTCTTGATCTCTGCAGCCTGCATGTGTACTACCCTCCCTACAATTGAGTCCAGGCAAAATTTGAGTTACGGAGTAATTGACTTAATTTCAGTAGATTTATATTATTTTTGATGTGTGGAATTTCTGTAATGATGCTATTTTGCCAAATTGTATGATTACGTGTCATTTGTGATAAAAACCTGTGCCATTCTTGATAAAATTGTATAGCAAATGCACATGAACAATGCGAACGTCAAAGAGTAAGTGCCTGTTGTTTGCAGTGCTTTCGTTTTTTTTCCTTTTTAAGCGCAAAATGCATCATCACGTCCAAAGTGGATGCAAGGAAGCATTTTGAGCTAAAAAACTGCACCAAATGACAGCTTTGCATTATAAATTATCTTGATTTTGCACACCCCTAACTGTAACCCCTGTAACTCCACCCCTATGCAGGCACTCTGCATGTCCCCTTTCTCCCGTCATTGTACACCAAGTGTCTGCAGCTACCCTATTGGCTTAGTCGCATCTGACGTAAGTATGTCCTCACTTGCCTTTCTGTGGGTTCTCCTGATCCCTCCATTTGCTGTGTGTGCCAGCCCCCTGCCTGCTCTCTGTCGTGTCTATGAAATGAAGACTGACAAGTAGATATATATTTCTAGAGGAGCTTTATTGAGTACCTCCTTCAGTGTCCCTGTCCCTACTCTAACTAACTCCTTCCTCTCCACGCTCCTCCTCTTCCCTTCCACCCCAGCTAGCTCCACCCACCCAGCTACTAGACTGCTGACTACATAACATCTCCCCCTTTCTTAACAAAACGACAGAACAGGGTGCTAGATCACATTTCTTCAATGAGTCTCTGTGGCCGTTGAATATCTCGGCGGGGTCGCGTGGACGTGGTTCCAGAAGTATCATCAATCAGGGGTCCACTTGGCTGACTCCTGCTCTCTTGGTCAATTTGGCCAGACTCTTCAGGAGTGAGCATGTCAGTCACGTTCATCAAGGGTCCTTTCATGTCTCGTGGGCATTTCTTAAAATGCGATACATTCCTGGTGACTCGTCGTTGATCAGATTCCGCAGTTAGCATGGTGCTGTTCTGTTGGGTAACCAGCAAAGGTTCATCTCGGAACCGACAGTCAGTCTTTCTTTGTTGATCTTGTTTGACAACAACGTGATCTCCTTCATGCAAGGATGGTGATCTCGCTCTCCTTTTTGTATCAGCATATAATTTCATTTTGTCCTTGTTGCATTTATCAGTCACCATCATCTCTTGATGGCTGTGTGTTGGCGACATTGCTCGCAAGGCCCCTTCCCAGGTTGGGATGCGGTTTCTCATGGGACGCCCTAGCATGAGTGTTGCAGGGCACTTTCCGGTGGTCGAGTGAGGGGTAATCCTATATGCTCTGAGGACCTCATTGAGGGCCACTTGTAGGTCCTTCTTTTCAGCTGTGGCTTGCTGGAATGTCTTTTTGAGTGTGGCCATAAATCTTTCGATGGTGCCATTCGCTTGTGGCCAGAGAGGTGTAATTTTCCTGTGATTGAAATCCAGGTGTTTTGCAAACGCACTGAACTAGTGCCCATTGAACGGAGGTCCATTGTCTGTTTTCACCTCTCTGGGGACACCCCAGGTTGCAAACACTTCATCTAGCACTTTGAGAGTGCTAGTGGCACTTGTGGATGGCACAAATTGTGCGATGGGAAATCGTGAGTATTCATCAATTATGGCTACCACGTATTTTCCGGATTGTAGCGGTCCATAGAAACCCATGGCAAGTTCTTGCCATACTCCACTGGGTAGGGTGGTCATTTTTAGTGGGGCCGGTGGATCACCTTTGTTGGTCAGCTGGCACAGATGACAATCCTTCAGAGTAGACTCTACCATCTGGTCGAGGAGGGGAAACCACACGCGTTCCCGGAGAGCTCACTTTGTTGATACTACTCCTCTGTGGCCTTCATGAGCAAGGTTGATGACTCCCTGCCGTAGTTGACTAGGAACCACAATCCGTTGACCTCGCAGTATTACTCCATCTGTGGTGACAGATAGTTAGTCACAGACGTGACGGAATGCTTGCATCTCCTGCTTGACAGCCGGGTCATTGTCTTCTTCTTGAGAATCATGTCTCCACCGGTTAGTCTGAATCCGAAAGAGTACTTTCTGCAGGACAACGTCTTGCGCGGTGACCTCTCGGATGGGAATGGCAGGTGGTAGCGCCTGGTCAGCCACGAAATGGATGTACTCCTCAGCAATAGATGGTTTGGAGTCTGACGATGCATGAGTGTGTCGGGACATGTAGTCGGCCGGGTTCTCTGCCTTCCCGGGTTTGTGAACAATGGTAAAAGTGTATTCCTGAATTCTGAGACCCCATCTCTCAATCCTTGGAGGCATTTTGGATCTGGGGTTGCCATAGATGGTGACCAGCGCCTGATGATCGGTGATCAAAGTAAAATGCTTGCCGTAAATGAAAACATGAAAGTGTTCACATGCCCACACCACCGCAAGACTCTCCTTTTCAGGTTGCGAATACGCCTTTTCAGGATCAGACAGACTGCGACTGGCATAGGCAATGATGCGTCTCTGGTCAGAGTCATTGTCATATTGTGCCAAAATAGCCCCCAACCCTACAGGGCTGGCATCCACAGTGATCTCAGTCTTCCGTCCAGGATTGAAGTACGAGAGGTTGTCAGCAGATTCCACTGCACGCTTGATTTCTCTAAACGCTTGTTCACACTGGGGCGTCCAGTCGAACGGTTGGCCTTGTTTAGTGAGGTGGCGAAGGGGATGACTGATGGTCGCATAGTCTCTGATGTAGCGGGCACAGTATTTGGCCATCCCCAGGAACGATCTCAGTTCACTGACATCTTGTGGGCTCTTGGTGTCGTTCAGAGCCGCTATCTTGTCCGGATCAGGTTTCATTCCTGCACCCGAGAAAATGTGGCCAAAGAATTTTAAAGTGGACTGGTGGAACTCGCACTTATCTTTGTTCAATGTCAGGTTCACATCCAACAGGGCGTGACAAACGCGATCAAGTGCTATGTTGTGCTCACGAACATCGGAGCCATACACAAGAATATCGTCGCTGTAATTCAGAGTATTGGGGATGTGTTGAATGATCTGCCTGATTGTCTCTTGAAAAATTTCCGCGGCTGATGAGACACCAAAACTCAGTCTCTTGTATCTGAAGAGTCCTAAGTGAGTTGCAAATGTCGTAATGTAGCGGGATTTGACGTCGAATTCCAGCTGGTTTGTTTAAATCCAGCTTCGAGAACACCTTTGCTCCATTCAAAGCAGAAATCATGTCGCTCAGATGCGGCCCAGGGTGACGCTCCCTTTCTATCGCCGTGTTGGGTAGGCGCATGTCAACACACAGTCTCACCTTGCTGGGGGTCCCCTTCTTTGGTACGATGACCACTGGCGATACCCATGGGGTTGGACCATCCGTTCGTTCGATGATGTCTGCAGACAGGAGGTCTTGAAGTTCATCCTCAACAGCTTTCTGAAGAAGGAATGGAACACGTCGAGGGTGCTGTGCCTCAGGCTTAATCTGTTCATTGATGTGTAGATGTATTTGGCATCCCTTCAATTTCCCTAGACCTTGAAACAGCTTGGGAAACTTGCTGACGCTGTCCTGGTTATCACTGACCTTAAATAGGATTTCAACAAGGCGGAGACGCTCCGCAGTGGGCAGACTAAGTAAGCAGTCGGCCTCTGGGCCTTTGATAACATGTATGACCGCTGGAATGGTGATGGTGTCATGTTTGAGAGTTGTTGGGAATTTTCCCAAGCAGGGGAGTGGCTTCTTAGACATCCTAGTGAAAACTTGGACCAGTGCAAAAGTTAGTGGGGGCTTAGGATTCATTCTCTCATATTCTGTGACCGAGATATAGTTCAGCGAAGCCCCGCTGTCCAGTACGAATTTAGTGTTGTGGTTCCCTACTTTTATGTCCAAGCGTGGATATTTTTTGAGTTGGTCGGGATCCGCGATCATATTCACATATTCTACTGTGTATTCTGAATCTCTGGACGATTATCTGGAGTCCTGGGACGGTGATCTACGGTCCCATCGAGATCTGCGCGACTCTCGGCTGGAGTGTGACGAGCATGAGGACAATGTGGATTTTCCTTGGACAGCTCTTATATGATCTTTGCTGGTGTCAGAGCGAGATGACCTTGTTGTTTCGCTTCGCCTCTCCTTGTGATAGTCCCCACACATCGCTTCGAAGTGGTTCATCCGCCCACATTTCCTGCATCGCTGACCCATGGCAGGGCAGGTATCGGCATGAGGATAGTCATATCCACACCTGTAGCATCTTCTCGTCCTTTCCGGTCCCCTGTCTCTCCGCCCAGGTTCTCGCCTCCTGTGGTCTGGACGTCTTCGACGAGATGACGGTCTCGGTCTCCATTGCTTTTCTCTTGAGCTCCTTCGGCTGCTGCCTTTGGCTTGGACGCGACGCACTTGTTCATGACTTACATTGCGCCCCGTTTCAATGGTGGTGGCATGTTCCTCCGCCTGGTCATAGACGCGAGTCATTTCTTCAATGTCGTCTAGCTCATGGGGTTTTCATAGTAGCCGCCTCCTGAGGGCTTCCAAGTGGCATCCATCTATAATCTGTGACTTGATGGCGGCATCTGTTGAGAAGTTGTCGAATTCACAGTGCCTCGACAGCCGCCGCAGTCGGGTGATGAACGCGCTCATCGCCTCCTCCTTTCCTTGGCGCGCTTGATGAAACGCATGACGCTCATAATCCACGTTTCTTTTATGGAGGAATTTTTTGTTCAATGCCTCCCGTACCCTGTCATAGGTTCCAGCATCTGTTTGATTATCTTGCTTATTTCTAGCCCTGCTAGGTTGCGGAGGGCAATCAATTTTTCTTTGTCTACTGTTACTTTGGATCCCTCGATGTAGTCTTCAAAGTCTTCCAGCCACTCTTGCCACTTGGGGCCCATGCTCCCTCCAGTGGTCAGGGTTAAAGGTTCCGGGGCCTGCAGATGCAACACTCCTGCCACGATGGGCTTGACTTCATTTCGCTGTGGGGATGTATCTGGGGTCACCATCGTGGTATCACGTGCCTCACACCCTTTTCTCTGACACTGACTGGCCTGTCACTGCTCGTTCGCACATGCTTTAGTTGGGTAAATACGGTCTTCTTCAGCCAGTGTTGTTATCTGACTTTGCTCGTGTTTGTTTATCTTGCTACAGCTGCCTGTGCTTGTTCAGCTTTGTTTAAACTGGTTAATTCAGGTTTGCTGTGCTTCTTGGTAGCCTGCGTGTCATTTCTCACTGGCCAATCACCATGCCTGACCTTAAGATGGCCGCCCCTACATTGCACATGGAGTCTGTCCTTGAGGCTGCCTGACCTCAAGATGGCCGCCGTTGTTAGCTTCTCACTGCACTCGAGACTTTCTCTCTGTTCATTCAGACCAGGGCTGTTTCAGTACAGACTCACCGGCCGTCGATTCCAGGAAGGGCAACACTTCTCCTGGTCTCCACACCCTGGGCCACTGCTGCTGCACTCAGGTAAGGATGGGGCGGGCTCCTGCCTTGCTTTCTTGGCGTCTCGCGCTCAATGGGCGCCACCTTGCCGAACCTCACGCATCGGGAGTGAGATCGCGAGGTTGCGCGCCACTCGAGCTCCAGGTGCACCACGCTCGCTGGCGCGGGTCCGCAGGCCTTCTGTGGGCGACGCTTGCCGCCAGGATGATTCCGGATGACTTTGGGTGGCGGGCAGAGTCGGAGTGGGCTCCCGACTTCTGCTCTTTCAGCACGTGCTACTTTACACGCATTGGGCGTGAGTCGCGGTTTTGGCGCGAACAGGTTTCCTTTTCTCGAGCGTTTCGGCACTCGTTGCTTCGGCCCCTCTTGGCTCCCTCGCAGTCGCCTGACTGAGGGACAGGGTCACCTGCTGCTGGCCTCTCTCTTCAGGCGGCAGCTTCGCTTCGCACAGCAGCGTTCTCTTCTCTGGACGCTGCTTGGGACAGGGTCACTCCTGCAGGGTTTTGTGGGCTATGGACACACCGATCTCACCCTCGTCGCCAGTTGTCGTGTCTATGAAATGAAGACTAACAAGTAGATATATATTTCTAGAGGAGCTTTATTGAGTACCTCCTTCAGTGTCCCTCTCCCTACTCTAACTAACTCCTTCCTTTCCACGCTCCTCCTCTTCCCTTCCACCCCAGCTAGCTCCACCCACCCAGCTACTAGACTGCTGACTACATAACACTCTCATTTATATACAGCCCGTGTGTGATGCCTTGCACCTGCAACCTGTCAGTATTCAGACTCAACACAGACATGGGATTTGGCGGGTAGGTAGTTGGGGTTAGGCACTTTGGAGAATGGTACAGTGGAAAAGGAAAGGACTTGAACACTAAACTGCTCAAAAGATTGGTTGTCCTTGCACGCTTGCTTTCTTGCTCTCTTGCTCTAAGTGTACTTCTGGGACAAAGGGGTAGAGCCTGTCAACATGTCATAGTTGTGTGGCTCTCCACTATATACTAGTTTGCAATCGTTTATGCATCCCTCACTGTTGTTCTATCCCTGTCTGATTCCCTCACGTTTAGGATTTGACTCTACTTACATCCAATACTGGGGTAATTGTTGTGCTTGATACCTTTGGATGTGCTATCTTCTTCTTACCTTCTCAGGTCTAGTCCAGTCTGTTTGTGGAGGCATTCTGCAGATCCAGGCAGGTGTCTGTCTGTTGGGTGTTTGTCAAAGAAACCTACACTCCCTGCCGAAACGCGAAGGCCAAAGCATCTCTTCTACTCAGGGCCGGCTTTACGCTGGTGGTGCTCAGTGGGACAATCAGTTTTGGCGTTCCCCCATGAATACCACAGGACAAAACTGCACCTTTTCTCTCCATAGCCCCTCTCTCACAAACAGTTTATTTGTTGTAAAGCACTGGTATGTTTTTACGTCATTTGCCAAGGTTTGGCAGTTGGTGTTATCCCATCACAACATGAGAAGGATGAAAAAGCCGCTCGCGTAGTATACACAGATCATCTCATGACACATACTGAAGACCAGGCCCGGTAATGATAGGATTCCCCCTTGAGGGGATTCTGCCTAGACGAGGCTTTACTGATATCAATGTAAGGAGAAAGGATCACGTATGACTGATAAATCTAAGGAGAAAGGATCATTCTATGACAGGAAAGATCCCTAATAAAAGGCCAACATATTTTTATTTGCCCTGAAGAAATCCGATGGGACGAAATGCGTTGGCTATGGTCGCATTTTATTATGAAGAAGAGTTTTTGAATAAAGAAAATTGGAATAAGACCTGCTGAATCAATCTTTTCTATAAGGTATAAGGAGCTATCTGTTTAACTACAATTTGGAGTGCTGGACCATATTGTTGTGTTATTTGTGAGATATCCTATTCCTAGGAGGCTTAACGGTATTGAGCCTCATGTCCTTGGCACCACAGAAGTTAAAACTATACATGACCCCACTATAGTGAAAAGTACAGTCAAAATTGCCTCATACCCTTTGTATTGTGTTTCTTACACCACAAGACCTTATCGTATCTCACATCCAGGACGTAAGAGATAAACTGTGGGTCACTCGAAAAAGTGAGAACTGCAACACTAAATGGCTCAACACACTTTTAGGGGCAGATTTACAAGCCCCTTGCGCCACTTTTGCGTCACTTTCCCATGTTAAAAATGATGCAAAAGTGGTGCAAGGGCCTTGTAAATAAGCCCTTTAGCGTTTATGCACACACTTCCAAGTTCACAGTGTACGTTTGAATATAAGGGGCAGCCCTTGTCTTCGCTATGCACTAGTCACACTTGTTTGTGTCCCTCATGTTAGTTGCTGTGTCCCTTTTGAGTTCTGTTGCAGTGAAGATTGCTGTTTACTTCCCTCCTCTGTGGTGCTTGTTTTTATGCTTTATAATGTTGGGTAGTGTATCTTTCGCACAGTTCCCCAGCTCCAATCGGGTCTGCATGCGGTTCCACCTTGTGTGTACCAAGCTGCATTGTTCATTTCACAGCATCCTCTGCTGCTGACACTGGTAAGTCGGAGCTGGTGGTCAGTACACTGAATTTGCCTGTTGTTCCTATTTCCCTTAAAATGGAGTCAATTACTCATTATTGTTTCACAAACAAGTTCTATTCTGTAATGTGGCTAGCCTGTGATACATCTATGCAGAGGGCAAACTCCAGTCCAGTGTTTCTCTTGCACTTCCATTCATTATTTCAACCCTGATTCCTACAACACTTGTGTTGTTACCTTTACTTGCCATTTTGGGAATTCAGGAATTGCAGGGGGATTCCACGGGTATTCAGGGGTCTGACAGTGTGCATCTCCACCTCTGACAACTTTGATATGTGTTTCTCATATCCTCTGCATCTGCTCTTTATGCCCCTGTTATGCGTTTCTCCTGTCCCTATCAGCCTTTGTATGTGACCATGTCCAACATTGCAGTCCCTCTGTGGGTCTTCCTCCAGCCCAGCAGCACCTCTGTATGCTCCCCACCAGTCCATCTGTGCACTGCTCTGCCCTCTGCAACTCCTGCCCCTGAAATCCTATGTGTGCCTTCTCCCTCTGAGTATCCACAGTCTCTTCCTGTTATTATGTGTGTCTGTTACCCCCCTGTAGTCACTGAGTGTCGCCTTGCCCATGCTGCACAGCTGTGTGACCCGAGACCCCCTGAATCTTCTCTGTTTGCCCCACCTCTACTCCGTGTGCCCCTTGCAGGCCTCTAGTGCCCACCAGCTCACCTTTCGTGGGGGGTTAGGGGAGGGGGAACTGGGGATTGGTTTAATATCTCCCAATATTTAAATGGATAGAGATTAAAAACAAGCATTGGTAAATGCATTAGGTTTCACCTAAGTAATTAATAATAAGCTGTTTTTGTTGTAAGTTATAGCTTGCTGAGTAGATATACAATATAAGTTACAGACAGTATGTTAAAAGGCAATATATTGTGTTGTTACTAGTGGAATAGTGTGGCTAAGTAATAGAAAACTTTTGAAAAATGAAAGAGGGAAATATAATTAATTAATGTAATAGCAATATTTGTTTTTTTAGAGGAGTTATGACAACGTTTGGCCCCGGTACCACTGCACCTGCTGCATCATTCAAATCATGACCATATTGCCTGTAAGGTACTTGCACTTGTGACTGCCTGTTAAGTAGTAAATTATTGCAATACTCGGTGTTTAGAGGGGTTCCAAGACCTTTTGGCTCTGATGTCACTGCTCCTGCTGCACCATTCAACTCAAGTCCCGTTTAACCTCAAGGTAACTGCAATTGTAACAGCCTGTTTAGTAGTCATACATAGCAATATTATGTGCTTAAAGGAGTTCTGACATTTGGGCCTGGTGCTACTGCACCTCCTGCACCGTTCAAATTATGACCCTGTTGTCTGCAAGGTAATTGCACTTGTGACTGCCTGATTAGTAGTAAAATCTAGTATAGCTCTATTATATTAACTTTATAATGTGCAATGTTTATGACAAAGTTGAAAAATTCCTACAAAGTGCCTACAAAGTGCAAAGAAAGGTACTGAGGCATGAATTGGAAATGTAACAAACGTTCTAAGGCTAAAGCATCTGCTTTACACAACTAAGTAATAACAAAACAGCATTCCAGCATACTGTTACAAGCTGTCTGCCTTTTCTGTAGGAAGAGACCTTATCTTGACTGTGAATGGGGCTTAAACAGTGTGAACATCTATAGTAGAAGTATCATAAATGTGTGCAGCCAGGGGAATTTTACAAACAAAAAAGGTCTACACAAAAGCAAATGAAAACATTATATTGGCAATGGGAACTGATAAGAGCCCCCTTTTAAGATATATTAAATGCAACAGATTTCACAAACACAGTGCAAGTAATACACAGGCGAAACTTAAAAAGAGAATGAACTTCAGGATTGAAGAGCACCCCAATTCCCAGGCATAATTTGTTTCTTAAATGCCGCCTGATGCACATGAACATCATGATTTATTTAACAAAAGAATGAGGCGGGAGTCATTATAGGGCTATTGCAGTCTCTTCTTGCCAGCAGTGGATTCCTCACTAATTCCTACCACTGCACAAGGTCTGAGATAGTATGTGCCATTAACCTACATCTTGTTCAAGGGCAGGGAGAGAATGATTTCCTCCCTTACCGTGCAAACGAATATGGGACTGAAACAAAAGGCAAAAATTAGTGAGTGACCGGGAACAGTGGAGCGAGTGCCAGCTGACCAGCTCCTCTGTGGCCAAAACACTGTGCAGGTCTGTGAGGAGTAGGTCATCTATCATCCCACATCTGTGCCATGTAGCTAATTGTGTGCGGGTGTGAAGCCTGACGGCTCACAACTCAGCATTTTTATATAACCAAGGGTAGCCAAACAAAGTGCTCAGCTTCTAATCTTTTTATTTTTTTTAACTAATGGTAATCAGACTGAAACTGTTCTGCTACAGCAAGGCACATCCTCAGGGCCATTGGAGTTCTAGCACTTCGACAGTCTTCCACCAATCCTCTGAGCCACCTGTGCAGTTCCCAGAGGATCCAATATCCCAGAAGTCATGTTGGCCAATCTGGCATGCTTCACGTTCATGCACCATGCATGGTCAACCTCTGCCATAGGTACTCAGGGAGACTGCTACCTCCCCTAGTACCTACTATGTTGGTGGATGCACCCCTTTTGGTGTGGGACCAACTGTGTGAGGGAAATAAAATGTGCACACCACTGGTTAATGCATCATATGCGATTCCAGTCTGGCTTAGAGATAGCCTTACCCTCAGTGTTCTTCTACCTATTTGACCATTTTGACAAACAACTACACACCAACCCACTCCAAGCATTTTACATATTGGAAGGGAAAACATCTGTGCCTGACATCTTAACTTCTCCTTGATAGCCTCTTTAAACTAGACTTTTTGTGATCTCTCCCTGCAACATCTTTAGTGTCTGTGTTGAAATTTTTGCAGAAAGTCTGTAATGCCTCTTGTGTCCTCTGGTCTCTCTGAACATTATATATTCGTAGCTAAATATATTTAAAGGGAACAATCCGCTGTGGGGGTTGGTATTAAAACCTGTGTTACCCTGAGGTAAAAGGCATATAACACAGTACTATTTTGTGTCGATCAAACACAAAAGCTGACCCCTTCTCTTGAGGTCATTACAGACACAAACTCGAGTCTTGAAGTTTTCATCTAAAAAACTGACTTCATGCGTGTTAGTCTAATTAAGTCAATAGACATTAAACACGGCTACAACTCACAGAATGTATTAGGCTATTACACAAAAGGCCAAGACGGGGACAGTGTCTGTATTCACCCTGAATGACCCTACCAAAACAGCTCCACCGATTGATAGCCATTTAATGTGGGGGTACTAATCGGTGTAAGCTGGGCTCACTTTCATTTAATAGTACTTTATCAGCTATTTACAGAAGAACTATTGTTTTTTTTAATACATATGTGACTTCACTTAGGATGGCTGATAAATCTCCTAAAGGACAGTGTATGTACTTTCTACTGTGGACCTATATACATTTAGTAGGTATACTATTGATAAATAGGTAAAAAGTTGAAATTCCACCTCCAAGTCCAAGTCATTGGAAATCAATGTGCTATTCAATCCGCTGAATATTTTAGAAAAACCAGCCTGTTTTTGACAGCATTGTTGTTGAAACAATTTTAAGAGCAGGGGAGCTTCACTCAATGTTACATCACTGAATTGCATAAGGATTGTGGTTTTGCATTTTAAAGCCAACAATTACACTGTCATTTACAGACTGTCATAAAAGGAGATTCTGTTATTTGCTGTTTTAAGAAATTGTATTAAACAAGTTGTTTTAGTTAGGATAATTTCCTGAATGAAACTTTCTTGCAAGAAACTAATTCTGAAATACCAGCTCAGGGATTAACTTCTGAGAAGTAGACACATTGAAATTAAACAGAATTGCAGCATTGAACTACTTCAAAGGTTCAAGTGCCACATTGAAGTTTCTTTTATAACTAGTCTTTGATGGTGGAGTGACATGTTACAGTTAAAGGTTCTTGGGAATGTGTACACAATGCTTCTCAAACTATCCAGCACTTCTGTATGAAGACATTAAGGGTGGTTAATTTCAGTTACTTCACTTGAAGAGATAAAAAGGTCAAGTAAGAAGATTTTGAAGAGGTTTGTTTTTTCCTTTGTTAATTATGAGCTGGTAATGTGAAATGGAAAAATAACTTTGAAAGGTTGTTTTTTATAGAAACAATTAAGATGCACATCCTTTGCTATGAAGAATATTTAAATAGATAACATGTATTTGTCTGAAAGTGACTGCAATCTGGGACACGTTTAACTTCTAGTACACTTGTTTTTGAATGCCTGGCAAGTCACTAAAGTTTATTTTTGTCTTGGACTTTTAAATCAGACTTTCATGAAAAAAGGTAAAAGATGGCAGGATGGGAAAATTGTTAAAGATCCGTTGCAACTCACTGTTCTTTCTTTACTTCGTTCTAAACACATGTATTTTCTTTTAAAACAGAGTTTGCTGGAAAGAATATATGCATGTTGTAACAGCATGCAGCCAGCCAAGAAAGTTTAGATAGCATTAATGTTAGTGTCAAGAGTCTGTTGTGTGTACAACATTCACCTCTTTTACAATATCTGAATTAATCAGTGAATTTCTGTTTCCTTAGGTAACCAACCTTTGACTAGTGCTACAGTGAACAACAGTAGGGAAAGCGTTGGATAGCGTAGGGGTAAAAAATACTATTCCCACTCCAGAGAGTGCAACAGTAGGGAAAGCGTTGGATAGCGTAGGGGTAGAAATTACTATACCCACTCCAGAGAGTGCAACAGTAGGGAAAGATGTGGATAGCGGGAGGGTAAAATTACTATTCCCACTCCAGTGAGTGCAACAGTAGGGAAAGTGTTGGATAGTGGGAGGGTAAAAATTACTATTCACACTCAAGTGAGTGCAACAGTAGGGAAAGTAATGATTTAATATTTAAATAAAAAAATATATCTATCAATACCAATAAAGAATTAATGTATATTATTTACCAATTACAACATATTTAATAATTAATTGATTATAATTGCCAATAAATATTATTGATTAAAAATGAATTACCTATTAATAATTACTTAACAACCAATTAATTGTCAATATCCAAAATTAATAAGTAGTAAAAAAATACAATTAATAATTAATTAACAGTAAATTAATTATCAATACACAAAAATAATTTCAATAATTACTTAATTACAATTAAATTACTTCCCACCCTATTCCTCTATAAACCGACAGCCCGCTACAAATAATAAATGAATACAATTAATATAATTATCAATTAATCAATTAATAAACATTAATTACCAATTAATAACAAATTATTACCAATTAATAAAAATGAAATGCAAACTAATAATTAAATCACAATAAATTAATTATCAATACCAATAAATAAAAAATAATAATTACTTAATAAAGATTAAATGACTTCCCATCCTACTCCTCTATAAACTCACAACCCGCTACAGAACTAAAACGCAAAATTAAATTAAAAATAAGTAATAATGCCTAAAAATGAATATTTAATTTACTATAATTAAATTACTTTCCACCCTATTCCCCTATAAACCCACAACCTACTACAGAATTAAATTACGCAAAAATGAATAACATAAAATTAATTACTTTAAAAAAATTCAAACATACATTACAAAAATAATACATACTTTTAACACATATACTAACACTTAAAAAACTATAAAAAATTGGATATTTTTAACAACTATATTATGACTGTTGATATTACTAATTTTGATATTATGGAAATCTATATTTCTTACCTGAATTTCGATATTGTGCACCACTATATTTTGGCAATTCGATATTCTGTCCATTCTATATAAAAAACGTGATATTCTGTCAATGCGATATTTATTTTCTCGATATTATGATTATGACTGTTCACCGTTCTGAGCTACAGGGACACACCAAGCTTCAAAGGCCTACCTGGAACTGTCCGGCTGACCTGCTGCAAATAGCCTTGCCTGGACCTGCAACTGGACCCGCCTGAGACCTGCTGACTTCTGCTGGAGTAAGTTCCTGATCGCAACGAGGTGCCTCCCCAGGTCCTGGGCCCTTGGCTGGCATCATTTGAGAACCTCCTGTAAAATCCTGACTTTTCAGGCTTTGCACACCAGACTTTCTGTGAGAGGCTACCTTTTTTAACAGGACTATCTGGGTCCCTGTATACAGCCCAAACTCCATTGTGGTAGACCAGAGTTTGTGACTTTGTCCAGGTTTGCCGCAAGCAGATACTCACACTTAGCTCTTTCTGCTTCTTGGTGCTATTTTAACCTTTAAAATTACATGTCTACAATTCTACTTATTAGATTTTTGTGGTATTGGTCTAATTTTCGGTATTAAAATGCATCTTTTTATTCAAAACCGGTTTGAGATTTTTCTTGTGTTGTGTTTTCACTTTGGTACTGTTGATGTGCTGCATTAATACAAACACAGTTTAAACAGGTTAATTAAAAAACTTTTATTTTTTACCCTGACTGTTACTTGGGATGGGTTTTCATCTCCCTAAATGAGAAACCCAATTTCTTACAGCAAATTTATCATTTGTGCCAAGATTAGTGTCTTAATTTGTTTTGGTCATATTGAAATCTTAGGGTGCGATTTATATCTTGGCAGTATGTATTCTCCTTCACACATTCTGCCAAGATTAAAGCCCACCCACCAAATCCTCTCCATGGAAGGGAGGAATTTATTTTTTGAATAAATGAGAAATCAGTTCAGTGTAGAGCTAAGTTATGTTAACGGAGCCCTGTACCAAACTGTGAACAGCATTGACATGAACTGCAGTGACAGCAGTTGTTGTCAATGCTTTAGAAATGATCACCAGGGGGCGTGGCCAAGATGGCGGCGTGAGAAGACGCTCAGATCTCAAGCTCCCGCCGACGGCCTCTGATAGCACCAGGCCTGGGGGCTGATATAGCAATGGTCGGCATCCCAGAGGCGAGTCGAGTGCCCCTGGAGCAGTTGACCTCCGTGTGGAGACCGGAAAGTCCGCGAAGGGAGCTTATAGCGGCGGCTGGCAGTTCGGTGCATTTGAGGCCTGCGAGGTGGAAGAGCGGAGAACGCGTCTGGACCGGGAGCCCTGTCGAGCTTGCAACAGGAGCAGCTGCTGCCAGTCTGAAGTTCGGCAGCCGAGCTTTGTGACAGTCTCCCGCAGCGCAACGGAGGTGCGGCGGGAGATAGCGTAGGAGCCGCTATTTTGGAAGCGGCGGAATGGGAGACGAAGGGCCCGGAGCACCCGGGGAGCCCCAGAGACGACATGGCGAACCCATAGACCACCGAGGAGGCTCGCGTCAGCGGCTGAGGAGCCTACCCGCAGGGTCCAGATGGGGGAGAGTGCAGACGGCGATATCGGAGGAGGGGGCAGGACCCGCCATTTGGCTGCGGCGCGGGAGGCCTCCTAGCGACCTAGCAAGAGACAGCGGAGACGGCCCTGATACTGGAGCTGCGGGAGTGAACAGAACAGGCAGAAGTGCCGATGGCCGAGGTGAGGAGGCGGGTAGTCATCCGGCGAGACCTTCGCTGCGGGCCCCTGGTGAAGCGGGGGTGAGGGGAGACCCCTGGGACCCGGAGGCGCCTTGTGATCCATCTAGCGAAGGAGGCCGGGGACAATTGCTGGACCCCACTGCGGGGGGGTGCACACGAACTCGGCGGGACCCCTGCATTCATGCGAGCAAAAGCGGACTGAGCCGGGGGGGCGGCGCAGTGTCAGGAGCGCTCTGGAGGTAGCCGAGGTAGCCTGCAGCCACCCAGAGGGAGAGAGACACAAGCAGAGAGGTACCACGAGGGCGGTTGACGGCAAAGGGAGAGAACCCCAGGCTAACGCACGCGGACATTGGCGCAGGAGCAATACCCCGTGTCGCTGCCTTACTCTGGACAGGGCACATTGCGATGTTTGGGTCCCGGGCTATCTATCGGAACTTGGCGACAAGCAGACAGGCGCGGTGAAGAGCAGTTGCCACTGAGACCCGGGGGCTCTTGGAGGCACACAGTGAGGAGTCGAGGAGGGCCTCCCGGCCCGGAGGTCAAAATCTTCATCGCTGCTGACACGCGGTGGCCGGCGAGAGAAGCGGAGACAGAGCAGCGGCGCCGCTATCTTACGTCATGGCCGCAGCTCAGACGAACGAGGCCAGTGGAGGTGATCTGACGCGAGAGCCGGTGAGGGGCATTGCAAGCCACCAGGTCGACGCAGCTGGGAATCTGGCGAAAGAAGGGCGGCAGCCAACTGTGCGGAGACTGGACGCGGTTGAGGTGGTAGTCCAGGCCCCCACTGATGGACTGATATAGACAGGTTTGGCGAGTGGTCTTGGGGGAAGGCAGGGCAGAGCTTGTACAGCCCAAGAAGAGATCGGGGTGCCCGGCGAGATACAGCACATTGATTTTCTGCCACGGCCCAACACGCAGACATTCACTGAGTGTCCCTGTCTAGTGACTGGTCTAAGCCTCAGGAGGAGGGATCCCAATAAGGGGTCCATATACCATGTCCGGTGCGAGGGTTCGCAAGGACAAAACAGTTAAGGACCTGTTCGCGAATACCCAGGCGACTCAGTCGCCCAAAAACATGGCTGCGGCTACCACACGTCCAGCTACGGGCTCGGCGGACGGCTCAGAGCCCATCACGAAAGCCTTTATAGACTCGCTCTTCACAGCGTTAAGAGATGACATTCACACCTTCAAAAAAGAATTCACTGAAGAGCTTAAGGAGGTTCGCAGAGATGTTGATGGGATAGGGGAACGAGTAATGACACTAGAGGCGAAGGCTGATGGACATGACACTGACATCGAGGCCCTCCAGCAATAGATACTGAGGCTGCACGACCAGCAGGTGGACCTACAATCGCACATGGAGGACTTAGAGAACAGATCTCGGCGTCATAACATACGGATACGAGGTGTAAAAGCAGCAGATGACACCAAAGACTTACTTGGCTTCACCAGGGAACTTTTTACCCACATCTTGGGTCGTCCACTAGAGTCAGAGCTTCAACTCGATAGAGTGCATAGAGTGGGGCCCCGCCAGACATCCTGGTATGTATGCAAGATTACCGCACAAAAGAGGACATTCTACAGAGAGCTCGGCAGTTACACCCCATAACCTTCAAGAACCACTCACCGGTCTTGTTCCAGGATCTGTCTGCACTTACTTTACAGAAGAGACGGTCCTTTAAACCTGTCACAACGCATCTCCAACAGCATCAAATTCCCTACAGCTGGGGCCACCCCTCTCCCATAGTGTTTAAACTTGATAACAAGCTGTATCCGATCCGCTCATTGGGAGAAGCCTGTCGCCTGCTAAGAATAGATCCACCCGAGGAGGAGGATAGTTTGCCGGTCCGCACTGGGGGGACTGCGGCCCCGGGCCCCCAGTGGCGCCAACAGGGCAGGAGACGCCGTATCAGGAAGCCTCCAGCAACCGACATCAGGGATGGGCAGCGTGTCACGGTTGAAGCGGTCGTCTCAGACCTGTCCTCAACCCATCACAGTTGACATTAACGGTTTCATCATCTGCAGTCACAGGCTGTTCATTTCTTGTGCCGGTCCGTCGGCGGGAGGGAGGAGTATTCCGAACTGACTGTAACACCCCGAGAGAATACATTTCTGAACGCCCCGGAAGGTGATGGACTTTGGACCTTTGAATTTTTGGGGGTTTTGGGGTTTTTGAGGGGAGGGGGAGGGGGAGGGGGGAGTTTTTGGGGGAGTTGGGGAACGGGGGAGGCAAGGATGTCCAGTGCTCCATATTCGCTTTCCACTCCTAGATTTTACACTCGCGCAGGTCTGTGAGGTCCCGTCTCGTCATACCAACACCCGCACATATGACACGCCTTACCGGGCCTCGGATACTAGCATGATCAAATCCGTTGAAGGCTATGCCCCCCACCACCCTTAAGATCCTGACCCTTAATGTGAGGGGCCTGAACAATCCTGTTAAACGACGAGCAATTTTATCCTATCTAGAAAATGCGCAGGCGAACATATATTTTTTACAGGGGACTCACTTGTTGGCTCGGGATTGCCATCGGCTGCAATCGCATAAATTCCCAGCGCAGTTCTTCTCTTCTAGCTCCACCAAGTCAGTGGGATTAGCGATTCTAGTGGCACGACAATTCAAAGGGGAGGTCCTACATAAAAGCGCAGAACTTAGAGGGAGTCTGCTTGCATATCGCTTCGCCTTGGGGGGCCTCACATTTATGGTTGGGTCCCTTTACGGCCCTAATGAGGGCCAAGAACAGTTCCTACACTCGGCCCTTACGGAGGCCACAGCCACGCCAGACAGACACATTATACTGGGTGGCGACTTAAATCTGGTCTTTGATAATATCCTGGATAGGTCTGGCCAACTCACTCACCAGACAGGGGCGCTGTCAACCAGCAGCATAGACCGGCTGAAGGAATTAGATCTCCATAATCTTTGGCGCAGAAGTCACCCACACGATAAAGAATATTCATACTACTCTAATGCACACAAAATGTACGCCAGACTAGACCACCTCTTAGCCTCCGGCCAGGTGTGCACACTATCTACCTCAACAGAGATAGGGATTATCTCACTCTCAGACTATGCACCAGTCACTACCATGCTCACCCTGCCACCTGCATCATACCCCCCTAGAGTATGGCGCCTTAGAGACACGTTATTGCATAGAAGGGATGTGGTGAAACATATTTAAGATGCCATCCAAGACTACCTGTCCCACAATGCTAACTCCGACACAACCCTTGCGACGCAGTGGGCTGCTTTAAAGGTGGTTCTCCGTGGGGAGTTTATAGCCCTCTCTTCCACCGAAAACAGAGACAGACAACGTAAACGCGATGAACTCACGCACCGCGTCCATGAACTGGAGCAAATGCACCAACGAACTGGGGCCCCAAGAATTTGGAAGCAACTTAAGGCCACGCGACACCAATTAACGGCCTTAGACATGGATCGACGGAATTCGCGGCACTAAGGCTGCGGCATGCCTATTATACCGGAGGCGGCAGATGTGGCCGCCTGTTGGCTAACAGGTTACGAGTAACACGCCAACAGCAGAAGGTCAAAGAGATTGCCCGACTCAAAGGGACCTGCGTCTCGGAGGATGTCGGGATTGCGGACGCCTTCCGCAATTTTTACGACACCCTCTGAACGGGCAGCCCGATGAACGACCAGAGGCTATTGCTTTTCTAGATTCAGTCGCACTCCCTTCCCTATCTCCGCCCCAAACAAAATATCTCGATAGAGACATCCGCATTGAAGAGGTAGTTGCCGCCATCGCTAGGCTCAGACTAGGGAAAGCACCGGGACCGGATGGCTTTCCAGCCATCTTTTATAAGAAATTCTGCACTACACTCGCCCCGATTCTCACCCGTCTTTTCAACACGTTTGCCGAACCTGGGGGGATACCGCCTGACCTTCTCCGAGCTTCAATAACGGTCATTCCCAAACCTGGGAAAGACAGTACTAAATGTGGAGCCTACCGGCCGATATCATTATTAAACGTGGATCTCAAACTGTATACAGGGATCCTAGCAGCCCGACTTGCCCCCCATTTACCCGGCCTCATAGACCCGGATCAGGCGGGCTTTATCCCTGAAATCCAGACGGTAGATAATACCAAGCGCATCGTCCACCTGATAGAAAAAGCTTCCCGAGTGCATGGGGAGAGAATGATGCTAACAGTAGACGCCGAAAAGCCATTAGACCGGGTTCATTGGCCCTATTTGGAACTGGTCATGGCAAAGGTGGGTATTGGAGAGAAATTCCGCAACCTCAGTTTTAACTGTTACAAGTCCCTCACTGCAGTAGTCTGGGTGAATGGCTATAGCTCGGCTAGTTTTGATATTGAGGGGGGCACGAGGCAAGGGTGTCCACTATCGCCCCTCTTATTCGCCCTGTACATGGAGCCACTTGCCCAGAGAATATGCCAAAATCAGGCAGCTGCAGGGATACAATTTGGCTGCTTCATGCATACCATCAGTCTCTATACAGACGATATCCTGATCTCTTTAGAAAACCCACGTACTGCCCTGCCAGCCTGTATAGCGGAGTTGGACGCCTCCGCCAAAGTGGCAGGGTTCAAAATGAATACAGACAAGTCGATTGCCTTAGACTTATCGCCGTCCCCCACCACAAGAGTTTATTTACAGAACCTCCTCCCCATTCAGTGGGCATCAGACACAGTTCCGTACCTGGGGATCCAGATGGCCTTCACACTTTCCACCATGGCTGAAGCTAATTACACGACACTCCGCTGGAAGATTCGGGAGGAGATAGGTCGGTGGAGACATTTCCCGCTCTCCTGGTTGGGCAGGATTGCAGCGGTCAAATGACCATCTTACCCCAAATCCTCTATCTCTTCCGGGTCCTACCGCTGCGACCGCCCGCAGGATGGATCCGGCAAACACAAGCTTACCTTGCCCAATTTATTTGGCAGGGCCAGAAACCCAGAATGTGGAGGGCATTGGCCACGTTAGCCCCGGAATCGGGGGCCTAGGAATACCTGACCTGCACAAATACTACCAGGCGGCGCAGTGGCGCTACCTGGTCGAATGGAGTAAATGGGAGTCAGAGAAACACTGGCTCTTTCAAGACCAGGCAGTAGCTGGCCGCCCACTGCAGGAAATCCCCTTTCTTCGGAAGGCCCACAGGCCTGTAAACCTCTACACCTCTTACATCACACGGGTTCCCTTAGAAGTGTGGGACGCCACCAGTGTTACCCATGACCTTACAACTTTCCCATCCCCGCTTACATCGCTAGTGGATAACCCAGACTTCACCCCGTGCACAGGGAGAGGACCTTCACACATTGGCGACTGGTGGGTTGCCGCTTCTTATACAACATCTATAGTCCAGAGGGGGCGATCCCCTTCCCACTTTTTAAACAAGAATAGGGCCTCCCTGAGACGGAGCGGATGCGATATCTACAAGTCAGACACTAGGCACTCCAACCACAGGTGAGGACGAGCGGCGATAGACGGCTCCTGCCATATGAACGATGGCTCATATCCCGTACTTCAGACGCTAAACTCATATTTAACCTTTATAAGATGCTACAGACGCCACAGGCACATAATTACAACCCAGGCAGGGAACGATGGGAAAGAGAACTGGGCAGGGTCCTTAGTCATAAAGAATGGGAGAAGATATCCTATAGAGCATGCCACTCCGCATACCACACTGGACTCACGGAGACACTCACGAAAATAACCACATACTGGTACTACACCCCAGAATGGTTGCACGAGATGGATCATAGTAAAGAAAGATGCTGCTGGCGAGGCTGTGGTCAAGTTGGCCACGTGGTACACCTGTTGTGGGACTGTGACCATCTCCAATCTACCTGGACACAGGTGCTTGACAACGTGGACAAACACTTTCAAACAGAGCTTCCACGCTTCCCAGCGTATATCTTATTAGGGCTTCCTAACCCACTGACATACCCCTTACGCTCCCGCAGAGGACGTGAAATAGCCATTGCACTGGGTTCCACGGAGCAAAACATCCTCACACACTGGCTCACCACCACTACCCCCTCCATTACGGACTGGCTGCACAGGATGTGGCATGTACTGGGTGTGGAAAAATTATCACTCACCATGGTGGGGGAAGGGGACAAATATGAGGAGCTCTGGCAACAATTTCGATCACTACTAATCACGGAATTGAGAGAAATCACTTGTCCGAGGTACCTTCGGCTGTTGAGGCTCACGGAGCCAAAGGAGGTCAACTCTTAAGGCAGATACAGACGGAGAGACATAATAGACGGGAGCGGAGGAGAAGTTGGGGGTGGTAATGAGCACTGGACGGGTTGGGAAAGG
This sequence comes from Lissotriton helveticus, assembly GCF_964261635.1. Lineage (NCBI taxonomy): Eukaryota > Metazoa > Chordata > Amphibia > Caudata > Salamandridae > Lissotriton > Lissotriton helveticus. The sequence goes on along the minus strand of NC_136065.1, from coordinate 1,316,273,951 downwards.
GGGGGAAGGATTGGGGGTGGAGCGCGAAGTTCTTATTTTTGATGTTTCACCTTATTTCTTCATATTAATGACTGTTCTTCATCAGGCTGGAAGTTGCATGCTGCATTGGGCCTACCCTGGGCCCTGTTTGCTTTTATGTCGCTTCTTAACAGCACCTGACTGAATTGTACATGTGGTGAATGTTTTATTTACTATGCATTGACTTTAATAAAAAAGAATTAAACCATAGAAATGATCACCAGATTTAGAGTAATGTCTAAATTTTGGCAAGCAACATCGTCTTGGCCTGGCGGACGCTCAGTCCTCTGGCAGGCCAACAGAGATTATTCAGTCCACTAACTCCTAAATTGGGCCCTTACACTTCATCACAAATCAGAATTACAAAATAATGTGCCTCAAGCGTGCTTTCCTAATGCATGATATATTTTAAAGCAGTTGTACAGTTCATTTACAGATATGTAAATGCTGTTGTGTATTAGAATAAAATTGACATCCAGTATCCTTTTCTTTTCACACTCCTTGTTCCCCAGCAAGATAGCACATAGTTCATTTACAAATCCTATCATGTTTTAGTCAGATAAAGAAAATAAAACATTAATCTCTATGTTAAAAGAATAAGCTGCAATTTGTCAGACATAGCCTGACATTTGACCTCTGTCTCTGAACTTACAACAAATGTGACAAAATAAAGACAAACTTTAAAGGCCTCTTTATTGCTCTTTCACCTTCTGATCTCCAGCATGGGTATTTTGTGGGTGCTGCAGCACTCCTTGTACTGCTACTTTCAGTACCTATGCTTGACAGAAAGGACCCATAATCATAAAACAGACACATGTAGAGAAAAAGGAACAAGATCAGGACACAAGGTAGATCATTTGGAAAGTACTGCCTTGTGCAATTCAAAAATTCAGAGATACTTAACTAATCTGTCTGCTCTAGACCAGCGGCTCTTAACCTGTGGTCCGGGACTCTGGTTGTCCGAAATGCCTATTTGGGGATCTGAAATGCCTTGGAAAATTAAATAACAATAACAGATTAATAACGTGTATATAAATAAAAACGCAAAATCTAAAATGTTAAAAAACTTTGTAAATGTGGAAAAATGTGATATTGGAGACTAAAAATGAAGTTGGTGATATGAAATAAACAGAGTATAGCATGGAAAAATGGTTGGCCAGGATTAAATTTAGAACAACCTTAACCTTCACAATCAAATGAAAATTTATCTTTTTTTATGTTTGTGAAATAAATTAAATATTTTTTCATTTGTGTATTTGTTTTTTGTTTGCTGATTGCTTGTTTCTGTATTTGTATGTATTGGTTTGAGGTTCAAATAATCAAAATTGCCTACACTGGTGTTCCCAACTACCAGTAATTGTACAGTATTGTATTGTAATTGAATTTATATAGTGCTTACTACCCCTGACAACGGGTCGAAGACCTTTTTCGGCGAGTAGCATGCTACTCATGGGGATGGCTATGGAGGACCACGCCTCCAGATAGCCGTGAGTGACTGCTGCCCCACCCCCCTCCAACATGGCGATCGGCAATTGCGGTGAACACGCCAGCCAGCGTTCAGCTCAGCGTTTCTGGTGTTTCTAAGAGCCTGCGAGTTTCGGAGCTTTATGTTGCGTCATTTTTTTATGTTGGTGATTTCAAGTCATGCAAGGCTGCTTTTGGAGTCCCGGGCATTGAGACTGAAGTGGTCCGAGTGAAGTTTTGCCCTCGAGGGGGGCGCGGCCGGGAGTTTACCAGTGGATTGGCTTCTCTCACCTGTGCTTGTGAGGGAGGAGAGGTAGCATTTCGGCAGCCAAAAGAGGCGAGGACAGCGCTCATCAAGGTGAGGAGGGGGTGCTTGCCTTCCAAGTAATGGCCAGGATTTCTGAAAAGGGTGCAGGAAAAGATAACGTGTCCCTGAAATACGAAGTGAAGTATCAAGGAGGCATTTTTTGGCTATTTTTCTTCTGAGGAGATAAAAGAAAAAAGAGGATTTATAAGGTCTTGCAATACCAGTGATTAAAGGGGAGAAGAAGAAGTAAGACGGGGAAAGTAACAAGCTAAAGCTACTTAATTAAAGGCAAGAAGCAAGAAGGCAAAATAAAAGAAAAAATACTTTAAAAAAGAGGTAACAATGGGTAACCCCCAGAAAGATGCAAGTATTGCAAATAAATCCAGTAAAATAGATGCTAGGCCGCAGCTTGCCTCAAAGCCAAAACACGCCTGGCCCGAGCGAAAAAAGCTGCGCTTCGGGCCAATAGGGAAAAAGATAAGGGCAACAATTCCAGTACCCCTGATCTCAACAGTACCCCTGAGATCTCTGAAGATGAGTCCCCTTCCATCACTGCTTCTCCACAACACGAGGGGCAGCCGGAATTAAGGGCTGAACAGGTTTGCGCCACACTGGAGCAGACGGAGGCCGCTGGTGTAATATCTTCACAAGGCAGCCCGATGCAGAATGGCTTATGAAAAAGTCTAAAAGGAGTGAAGGATTTTCCACTGTTTATAAAGAAATCTACCCTACAAATGTCACAATCCTCTCCACCAACTATAACGCCAACTCCAGTCTCCAAACCATTGAGTATTCCACTGCCGGGGTCAGGATAAGTTTTCGTAGGTTCACAAGAAGAAGTGACTCCCAAGGATCAAGTTGCAACTACAACTCGACCAAATTCGGAATTGGATCTCACGGGGATCCCGCACCCACAGCAAGATTTAACTTTAGTACAAGTATCAGCAGTGCCCCCATCATCTTTAAGCTCCATGAATACAGGGGGAAAAACTATGCCAAGGTCAACTTCCACCCAAGTTCAAGATGGGGGAGACAAAGGCGGAAGGATTAAGATTATCACTTTAGTGAGCTTGACGCCATCGCAGCCCCAACCCCACCCCAACCCCAATCTCAACCTCAACCTCAATGAAGACTTCAGGGGCAATCGCTCCCAGAAGATAGGCCGGTCCTTTCGGATTTAAGGATGAGAGATATGAACATTGAAGCTGATGGCCAATTGGGTAACACCGGTCCGATTATGGAGTCTGGGGGGGTCTTTCAGTTAGATATTAAAGATATGCTGAATTTAATCTTGGAGGTGGTCCGCAAAATGAAAAAAGTACAACAAATGGAAATCTCTTCTCTGCATCAGAGACTGGGGAAAATTGAAAAAGTGATGACAGGATTTCCCACCAGATTGCAGGAAGCAGAAGCCAGAATATTGGTATTAAAGGATCAAATGAACGTGACCATGGGAGAGGTAAAGGAGTCAGCTAAAAGAAAGAACTACCTAGAGAACAAACTGTAAGAACTTGAAAACCACTTGCGGAGGTCCAACCTCCGGATCATTGGAGGTCCAGAGGGGATAGAAGGCTCCCAACCCCTCCCATGGGTAAACTAATTCATCAAGTAGCATGTCTTCCCTGAATTTGAGGGTGACCTCACTATTACAAGAGCCCACCGAGTCCCAGCGCAACCTTTTCCAAATTCCTCAATACCAAGAACTATCTTGCTGAACGTTGCGGATTTCCGAATAAAGGAAAGGATCTTGTCAAAAGCCATCCAGCAGAGACAATTTTTGGTGAATGAGACTAAAAACTGTTGTATATTCTCTGGCATGCCTGCTGCTGCAGCACGCAGGAGAAACTTATTTGTAAAAATCTTGCATTTGTTCAAAGCTCACGGTGCACAAGCATCAATCTCTCCACAGTCAAAACTCAGAGTTTTAGTCAAGGAAACGTTCTTTATGTTGTCAGACCTTGAAGAGGCTCAGGCTCTGTTAAAAGAGATTTCATCAGGGTCTAGTGCTTGAATATTGAAATATATGGGGAATTATCAGTAGTAATGATAAGATTTAGTGCCCTTCCCCCAAAAGACACAAGCCGAGCTGGTTAGGGAAAAAATATAACTGATCAATTGAAATGATTAAAAAAAATGTTTTTCTTTTCTTTTTGAAAGTATTGTGGGGGTCCCGGGGTCAGTGGGGGTCCCTTAGGATGTAATTTCATGACACCCATGAGGGTAGCTGGGAGGGGGGAAATGTGGTCAGCGTGGTTGGAAGGGGTTCCTCCACATTTCGGGGTGGGGTTGGTTCCTTCTAGACGGGTAGGGTGGGGGGGTCAGGATGTATGCAGGAAAAAAAAGAGTAAGAGCAGAAGATACCGAGAATATACAAAATGTAAGATCCTATCAGTGAATGTAAATGGAATTTTAAACAAAAAGAAATATGGTGCTTTGATAAGATGGTTGACATCCTTTAACCCACAAGTCCTGTTTTTTCAGGAGAAACACGTAAAATCTAATTCTCCTAAACTATTTGTTCCCAGGGTCTTCTCCAATGTTTTTTTCGCATCTGCAGGTCTGGCTATGAAAGGAGTTGCCGTTTATTTCTCGAAACAGCTCCCTTGGGAATTTTTACAAACGCATAGGGAGATACATGGTGGATGGATTTGTGTGGTAGTAAAGCTGCAAGGGAACATTTTAAATTTTATAAATTACTATGGTCCTGTTTCAGACGATATCTCAGCACAGGTCGAGATTAAAGAGCTTATGTTACAGGCCCCAGGGCAGTTTATTTGTGCAGAGGATTTTAACTTCATACAGGATCTGAGAAAGGATTAAGTATGGGCGAATTTTGCGAATTCGCAATTCGCGAAATTGCGTATTTACGGATTCGCAATCCGCAAAATTTGCGAACTCGCGCGAATTTTGCAGATTTTTTTTGTGTTTGCAAGTGTTTCTGCCATTTCGCAAGGGTTTTTTACAAGTTCGCAAACGCGAACTTACTTGTCGGGTAGCAACGGTCGCGACCATGTTGTTTCTATGTCTGGTTCATCACAGCAGCCTCTGTTTCACCACTGCCACCCTCTGTTTCACCACTGCCACCCTCTGGCACACCCATGCCTCCCTCTGGTTCATCACTGTAGATTATGGGGGGAAAAGCACACCTGCCCTGCCTCAACTGACATGAATGAATTAGGGGCTGATTAGTGTGTCACTGAATTTGAACTTCCAGTCTGGCACCTGATTCCTTTTCTGTAATTGCTTTCTGTTGCAGGACCTTTGTGGCATACTTGTAGCTATTCTCTGAGCCTGCCGTGAGGGTCAGAGCAGGGTCATAGAATAGTTGCAAGTAGGCAACTGAACTCTGGAGGGGCCCCTCAGGAAGCACTGCAGGGAATGGTTACTAATTATGAGCTTGAACTTTTGCACCTGCTGAGTGCTTTCAGTTTTGCAAAAATCGTTTTTCTGCAATTTCGCGCGATTCGCGGGGCACGAATTCGCGCGAGATTGATTCCGGAAGTCGCAAATTCGTGGGAATATACGATTTGTTTTTTTTTGCGGCGTGTTAGTTCACGTGATTTTTTGCGTTTTCGAAAGCCGCTTGTAGCGCAACGTTGCAAAGTTACCCTAGTGCTCGTACATGTGCGCGGCCATCTTGTTTGCGTGACGTATTTCCGTTTCCAGGGGCTATGTGTAATCTCGCAAAGTGTGCGGCTCGCTAGTACAATTTCGCGTGTGATCGCGGGGGAAATCTTGGGTGAACTTACCCACGCGGTCGTGAACGGGCGTGGCCATCTTGTTTTTCATTCATTGCTATGGTTCTGGGCATCCTTTCTGTATCCTCTATCAATCTCTGCCATCCTTTGCTTGTTTGAAGTTTTTTTTATCTATTTTACTTATTATCTATCCCTCTATTTTTCTATATTTTTGTGTTTTCTGCTACTTTTGGTTAATTTTAAACTACTTTTTTTAACTCTTTTCTTTTCTTCTTCCCTATTCTATTTCTTCTTTATTATTTACCTTCCTTTCTGCCCAAACCATGGTAAAGGGAGCCCGAGAAGGGGAAGGGTCCTGCACCCCGTGCCCGGCTCCCGTGCGGGCGTTTGAGGGGGGAGCTGGTGATGCCACGGGAGATCTTTAGCGCGGAGGAGGTGGCCGCACTAGTGTTCTTTGTACAGCGCCGCCTCCCCAGGACCATCGCGGCAGGAGGCAAGATCGCAAGCGGCTACAGGCTCCGGGAGCGCCGGAAGCGGTGGGAGAAGGTGTGCCGGGCCATGTTTGAACACTCTCGGGTCCGGCGCACCTACAACCAGGCCACCCACCATTGGACGGATCTCCTGGACCGGGAACGCGACTTGCTCGACCTGCTCGGCGTCGAGATCCCCGGGCTTGGTGAGTAGTAGTAGCTATTTCATCACTACTCTGTTTTCTCATGCTCTGTGTGTTATTATATTGCAAATTTTTTTTTAATCAAGAGCAATAATGCTGCAGATAACATTGTAGGTAACTTATATTTCAAAATCTTCTGTGCATTTCAGGTGCACTGCTCTCTTTCTCAGTAGCGTTGCTACTATGCTTATTTGTTTTCGATTTTGTGTTCATTTCATTGGCCTGAGAAATTATGTATGAGTGTAGTTTACAGAACTGCGTAATGCTAGACACTAAGGGGCAGATTTGCAATTACCGGCGCATCCCTGCAAAGTAGCAGGGATGCGCCAGTAATTGTGCGCCACGCCACCACCACCCATGGTGCGCCGTATTTACAATGCGGCGCACCATGGCCCAAAACGTCACCGAAGCGTTACGTTTCTGTGCCGTATAGGCGGCGCATTGCTGGAGTTGCGTCGCAACGATGGCCCAGCTCCAGCAATGCTCTGGGGTGCCCTATATCCCCAATGCTGCGTCAAGCCGTACGTCTGCTTCAAGCAGGCGCAGGGTTTGAGTGACGCATCATTGTCCTAAAAGTGACTGATTGAAATCTTGTAGATTTCCCTCAGCCACTCTTAGGATGCGTTCCTGCGCAGGAACGCACTCCCTTGCGCCGGAACGCCCCCTATTGGCGCAGGGCTTTACAACGTGATGCATCTCCCAAATGCGTCACGTTGTTAATATACGCCGCACCATGGCGCCTCTTTTGTTCTGCCGCTGCGTCACAAAAGTCACGCAACAACGGAGCAAAAGAGCCGCAAGGGGCTTGTAAATCTGCCCCTACAGACTCAAGTCCAGTCCTTCCTTTGTACACCTGGCAATAAGAAGAAATAGTGGTGGTGGATTGATAGTTTGAGTATTTTAATGACTGGTTAATGTTGTAGGAAACTTTTTAGTGTTGTCACTGATCTGCAATCACGATGGAGTTTGTATGTCACTTCGCGTGCTGCGGACTGCTGCCTGCCAGTCCTAGGCGAACCTTTTTAGTACTTTGTTTAATGAGTTACATAACTTTCCAAGTCGACGGTCCGCAAATCAAGCAATACTAATATCGTAGTATACCACATGAGATAGGTCAATATATCCCGTGGAATAGTTGTCTATTTGCTATTTCGACAAAATATTTTGTTATTGTTCTTTTGAAATGTTTGATTTGGTTGACAACAATCATCCATGTTTTCGGGTCTTTCTTTCTTTAATGTTGTACATCATCTCCCCCCCAGGGGCAAGAGGACAGAGGAGGAGGTGGTTGCTGCTGCTGTTGTAGAAGGCCAGGATCAGTCAGGCGAGGGCTCCATTGCTGGCCCCAGTAAGTTTTCATTTTAATATAGAGTACCTATTTTTTCCTAGCGTTCCTCATTCGTTTTTTTCTAAATCGTCTTTGATCTTCTTGTAGACTGTATCTAAATTCTTATCCTGCCTCTACTATGACTCCCTGTGGTATTACTAGATTATTATTCTTATTAGTCTGTCTGTGTAGCTAACTAAGATTGCACAGTTGGAAAAAGGTGTCAAACTAAACTCCCATTCTAGTCATCAATAGCTCTATGAACTGAGTGCAGTCCTCCGGGATTGTCCATAATGTCTTTTCAAGTCTTCAAAATGTTTATGCTTTGACGATTCCCAACAATAAAATGCGAATGACCACCAAGAAAGAATAAAATACTACTTTACTTTTGGTTTGGATAGGAGGACAATCCATACTACTACTGTTGCAGGGACAAATCTGCACAAACAGAACTATGGTTTCTAAATAGTGCATTGTTTATCAATTATAATAGGCGTAGGTAGACTTTCCACATACCTCAGTGATAACAGACTTTGAAGAACCCCCAATCTCCTTACTGACTAGATAGTGTGGCAGAGTCATTTAGCTCCCGAATTCATCGATGATTGATCCCCAATGATGATTATCCAACGCAGGACAAGAGTACGGAGTCAGAGTCCAGAAGTGTCAGAGGCACGGACTCATGCGTGCAAATTGCAAAACCTTTTGCTCAGTCACTCTTGACCAAAAACCACAGAGTCTATTTAAGTTTTAAAGCTTTATTAAAAGTAAAAACATTTATTAAATATCAAGTTTGTCATAAAACATAAACGGTTGATTAAAAATGGAAAAGTGCTTAGTGATTTATTTCACACATTTATTGTGGGCGAGCCGAGCCCTCACCTGGTTTTAACTTTAATTTTTCTTTTTGGTGCTGAATCGTTGGTCACTCCGTCCTAGTGATGATGATCTGATCTTGCTCTTGTTCTTAGAAGTGAAGCTTCTGTCTGTTATGAGAAAAATGGTGCGTGTTAAAAAGCAAGCATTCATCAGTTGTGCCAAAAAGTGCAGCAAGACAACACGCTTCCCTGGAAAAAGGGACATTTTTACTTTAGAGTAGACAGTCACAAATTATTAGATTGGTTTCAGTATTCACATTTCTTCATACCTAGACAAATTACTAGTGAGTGGTGTATGTCTATGACATCTAACATTCTTAAATGTACTTTGTAGGTGGAACATCTGGTGCTGGGGCCAGCGCGGAGGTGGAGGAGGACACTTCTGGGAAGGAGGCGGTGCAAGTGCCGGAGGAAACTGCTGTGAGGGTTGCCACGGTAGTGGCGGGCAGTGGTAAGCTCTTATATTCCTTACTTATTGAGATTGCAGACTGCAGAGTGTGCTCTCTGCATGGGTGTAGTATATATGTTGTACAGTTAAGTTACTATACTGTTAAGAAGACTTTCAAATTTAGAACAAAGTTTTTATCAACCAGGTAGTAGCCTCCTCTAAATGTACTTCAACTCAGCGGTGAATTTTTTTTTGAGAATCCAAATCAGATCTGAGATGAACTTGATGGATGGGATGAACGAAAAGCGAAAGAAGGGTGTAAGTAAGTGTGGAAGGACGAGCAAGTTAAAAGTAATGATGACTGACAAAGAAGAATGATACGTGTTTGATTGGTGCCCGAGGTGGCTGGGAAGGAATATGATGCATGGCTGGGTGAAGGATGAAGCAAGGATGGGTGGAAGGAGAACAGCCTTGGTGGGTGAAACAGAAACTGTATGTGTGCGCAATATATCCTTTGGTTGAAATTCAAATGCAAGTCAAGCACGGATGTATGGCTTGCGGTTTCCCAAATAAAATGAAAAGGTTGTTTTCCCGTGAGAAAACGTAAGGTTTGTCCAGATGAGAGACATGAAGAAGAATGATTGACATATAGTTTGAATGGATGGATGCCTGGATCATGGTACTATCTGACTCTTAGATAGCATATGTGTATCTAGAGAGAGTAGACGGTCACTGGATGAACTAAGTGTTACTTTGAAGAGCATGTAACACCGCACCCGCACGTCCGTTCCAGTGTAGGAAAGGCAAGGAGAAGAAGTTTTAATTTTGTCCGAATACTACCATGAATATTAGCAGTAGTTTGTATTGCAAGCACAGCATATATCCGGCTATTACGATGGCCACTCACTACCTCTGTTAATAAGTTTAGTAGAACTCGGTCATTCATGTGTGGATGTATTACTGTTCACTAAATAAAAAAGCAAAGCACATAAAGTCATCCCATATGTAAGCAAATACATACCATGTGCAGTGATAGATAATCAGTTTATTTATCTTCTTCATTTTCCTTTTCTAGTATTCATTGGCACTGTAGGGTGAAAGTTAAATTAATTAAGCAGTAGCCCTTGTAACAGAGTATTCTCAGTGCCACCCATAATAGAAAAGTAAGAGCATCACCATCTGCATGTACTGGACCGGTACAGTAACGCATGTCAGTCTCACTCATCATGGCGGGCGTCTGTTTTTCTCGGGTGCAAGTTGACTGCGCTGGCATTATGCCGGCTTGCAGAAGTTAACGTACCAATTTTGCTAAACAAGAGAGAAGAAGAAGAAGAAGACTGGTGTACTGTCATAGTCGACTCTAATAGAGTGAGTCCATAGTGCTCGTAGAATTGATTCCTTAAACTCCCACTAATGTTAGAGCAAGGATGAAGAAGTGGGAGGTTAGATAGATATTGACCACAATAGTTATGTACTGCGCTTGCAAGTTGCTAGTTCTACTGTGACACAACTTTCTGCTGAATCATTTTGTGTTAATCTTAAAGAGCATTGGTTACAGAATATGTCTTTCTTTCTTCATATAGATGCTCCTTCCAAACCAACCTGGAAGGAGCTGGCTAAAAGGGCCCGGCAACTGAGGCTGGAGGCGACTGTCGCCGAATATCGGCGGCTGGTGGCCCAGGAGGAGGGGGACACGCAGTCGACCACAACATCGACCGGTACAGCTGCATCCTCCTCCGCGCCAGGGTACCGCAGCCACCCGCCACCGCCGAGCAGCAAAAAAATCAGCTGCCCCACACAGCAGTACCAAAAAAAGGTTGCACTGCCTTTCACTGAGGGTGTCCTATCTCGAGCAGGAGCTGCTCAACACCAAAACCCTGCTCGAGACCCTCCGCAAGGAGCATGCCGACCTGGCCCGAAAAGTCAACAGCAGCCAGCATTAGGAGGAGACTGTCCCTTGCCCCTTTTTTAAAGACTTCTGGGGGGTGGGAATTGGGAGTTGGGTTTTCTACTTTTTTGGACTTAGTTTTCACGGACATTCGTTGGGGTTCGGGAGGGGGGGTTGGTTCTTGCGGGAGATTATTTATGTTAGGGATATAAATATACTTTAAACTTTATCTTAGCATACGTGTTTTTACTTTTTTACTGCTTTTGACTGGCTGGTGGGTGGGGGTTTAACAGTAAGTTTGTTTTCCTGAAACTTAAGTGGCATCTTGATTCAAGTTGTGTAAGTAATTGCCCAAATGTTTTCAAAACTAAGTGCCTCTCACAGAGTAAGTGAATTCAATAGTCCTAGGACCGTCAGTCTATCGTCTCTCCTAATACTCCATTATACTACCTCCCCCCCAAACGCTTATCTTACCTGTAATTTGTGATTGGAAATAGGGCTAGGCACAGGGCTGGCTGCACGGGAAATGGCGATTAAGGTTGGCAATCCTGGGCGGGTGAAATGTATCATTGCGGTGGTACTAGTGGTGTTACACAGTGGCAGTTGCAGCATCTGAAAAAAAGAAAATGAAACCTTGTTTGTCCTTACCGTAGCATTAGAATGGTACGATAGAGAATATAGCAGGTGACAGTACACTAGAACAGTGCCACAATGTAGCCTAACAAATGGTAAAGTATTGAAAGTATAACTACTACTTGCGTTGAATTTCTTTGACATTGGCTACTACTACAAGAAATAGTACTGAAGGTGAAGGACACAGCAGCGTAATCATTTGCCACGCCTAGGAGGAGGATGTTCTTGATGAGCAATCAAGTTGATGGCGCACATGAAAATTTGCTTTCATTTGCCAATAGTCATGGGTCTGTGTCAAGCTGAGTAAGATATATCCTCGGATTCCTTCACCAGCCTGTTGCTATGACCTTATCCTCCCCAGCAAGTTTGTGGAATTATTGCTGTCATTTAGTCACACATCAATCAAAACCACACAGCCCGGGGAAAGAGGGTTAGGGTTTGGAAAATGGATGGGAAAGGGGTTTTTTGGGAAAGTTTTGTTGAGAGAAGAAAAAAAAACACAGCATGGACAAACAATAATTGAAGATAAACAAATCTTTGGGTACAAAGCTATCCATAAATCTTTTAAGTGACATAAAGGAAGTGCATGCACTACTGCATGCATGGTTACTGAAAAGTAAGTAGTACTTTAGACAACCGTGAATGAAAGAATGCGACAGTACAGGGCTGCAGTAATAATGCGTTTTCACTTGCCTATCTCTGCACTCAGAGTAACACTTCGTACATTAAATTAGGTTTGAAAAATAGCAGAAGTAAAACCTATACAATGGCTGTAGGGATGAATTTAGAAGCAGAGATCAAAGAAATGCAGAGTCACACTCATAGAAGTTCACAGCAATAACATTACTTAAAAGATAATTAGAAAAGAACGGATACTGTATCTGTATGTTGTTGTAGTTGTCCTGTTGAATTTGGGAAGTTGCATGCATCCAACCATTCCTCCTATTAGCGGGACTCCTCCATTCCATCTGACGCTCCGTGCATCAATGTTGGTGACCAGAAGACACCCTGCCCACTGCCTGCCTGGCGGATGCTGAATTGCGGCTCGCTAATGTGAAGCCTGACTTCATCCTTTTTTCCCATTGCTCAGGCTGAAACCCGGCCTGTAATTATTGATGGAAAAACAGGAAGTTATAATAGACTAGCACTCACAAATTAATATAAGGTATGTATGCTGTGTAGTGCAAAAAGTCACACTTTGAGTTTCCTAATAGACAGTACAATATTTTTGAAAGTGCGTACTCTGTCTGAGTCTCCTTTTGAAGGATAAATAAGTATGGGCGAATTAATTTAGCGGATCTTTCCCCTCAAGCTAGGTGTACTGTAAACTGTGTTTTAGAACAAATTTAGACCTTCGCAGCAGTGCTCCCAGACCCTTACTAAACCCAGTCGCAAAAATGTAGAAGACCCCCAATCAGATCTCAAAAACGTGCGATACTGCTACCTGTCAGAGGCCTAGTAGAAAATGGTGACCATACGTACTTTGAAAGTAAAGTAGGCCCAAATCCCCCCTTACCCACCATGGATTGCATTCAAACCACTTGCAAGCAAGCAAAAGTATCCATACCCAGCATTGCTCCAAGACTCGCAAACCCCCCCACAAACACCAGGAACCCCCACAAACAGCCCCCTGAAAACGGTAGCGTCAGCGAAATCTCAGAAAATGCAAAAACTTTTTCCCCAGGGATTGTCTCCAAAATACTTTCTTTTGGGTATTAGACCTTCCCAAGCAATGGCTCCACAACTGTCAACCCGGGCGAAAACAAGTTTAACACCCCCAACAAGCCAAAAGGCAAAACACGGGAAAAGCCACACTTAGAAAACTTTGGGCCTACCTGGAATTCAGGCCAAATACGCTCTGCAGCTAGGCCCTAACTCCCCTTTTCCACCATGGATTTCCTGTAAAACAAATGCAATCAACATTAGAATGTGCCATCAGTGCTCACAGACCCCAAAACCCACCCCAACAACCTAAAAGCCCCCCAAACAGCACCCCAAAGACAGCCAAGTGATCAAAAGCGCAAAAACTTTTTCTGCTCCGATTTTCTCCAAACCACTTTTAGCCGGTATTACACCTTCCAAGCAAGGCCCCCAGACACGTGAACCCGGGCAAAAACAAGTTTCACCCCCCCAAAAAGCTGATAAGCAAAACCGGGAAAAGCCACACTTAGGAAACTGTGGGCCTACCTGGAATGCAGTCCAAATGATCTCTGCAGCTAGGCCCTAACTCCCCTTTTCCACCATGGATTTCCTGTAAAACAAATGCAATCAACATTAGAATGTGCAAGCAGTGCTCACAGACCCCAAAACCCACCCCCAACAACCTAAAAGCCCCCCAAACAGCACCCCAAAGACAGGCAAGTGATCAAAAGCGCAAAAACTTTTTCTGCTCCGATTTTCTCCAAACCACTTTTAGCCGGTATTAGACCTTCACAGCAATGCCCCAGACCCGTCAACTCACCCGCAAAGAAGTAGAACACCCCCACAAGTGCCGAGTCTTTTTTCATTGGGCGTAATCCAGCCATCTGCTTTGAGGGAAATAGGAGTCTGGAGGAGGAGGATAGAGGAGCATGTTCTTGTGAACTTGTGAACCTGAGGAATGCAGACTGCGGCACCTTCAAATCAATAAGCAAATAAGTGAAGACAGTTCTGCTGATGGGCTTATTTTTGTGATTATGTGATTAAAGTTTTTTTTATATAGATTTTGCAAAACAAAGAAAGACAGACACACAGGAATAAAAGTGAATAAGGACGAAAAAGAAAGTTAGTGCTTCATTGACTCATGTTCTGGTCTCGGTTTCAGGGAAGAAGAGCTCGTCCTCAAACTCTGCTAATTCAGACGGGAGTAGGTCAGTTAACAGGGAAGAACTTCCCTCATCTAAGTTGATGTCCTCCTCGTCTTCTTCCTGCGTGCATTCTCGTATTTTGTAATCTGGTGGTATGAAGTGCTGATTCATCTTGATCATTGTTAACCTCTCCACATTTTTGGGCGAGAGGCGGGTCCTTTTGGAAGTTACAATGCCACCAGCAGCACTGAAAACACATTCAGAAGACACGCTTGCGAGTGGGCAAGACAAGTAATTTATAGCCAGGTTGGTGATCTCTGGCCACACATCTGTTTTCCCATGCCAATACGCCAATGGGTCATGAGAAAGATGGACCTCTGTTGAGTCATTCAGATAGGCCTGCACCATCGACTCAAGGTTCTCCAGGGTTCCTCCACTTTGCTTACTTTTTTCTGGGACCATTTGAGAAGCAAACCCAAGCTCAGTTAGCCAATCCTCTTCTTCACACAATATTACTGTTGTGTCTGGTGCAGATGATACGGTTGCTGATGTCGTTAACGGCAGAGAGGGAAAATCACTCACTTCTGCCACAGCCATAGATGCAGAAGTGGATTTTTTTTACTGCGGCTGGCCTGCTGATGTACTGCCTTTTCCTTCAATTTCCTGCCGTTCTCTTTCAAACCGAGTGGCTGACACAGCTAGACAATGTTTGTACTTTGTAACATCTGCGTCATCAAAAGGAAAGAATACTCTGCCTGCCACTGCCTTTTTGTACCCTGGATCCAGAATAGTAGCAGAAATGTAATGCTGTTCTGTCTGGATCTTTTCAAGACGTTCATCGCGAAGTAGGCGCTGTAATAACTTCTCCGCCAACTCAAATGCTTCTTCTTTTCCATCTTTTTCAAAGCTAGAAGACACCGCCTTCAGTTGGTGCTCTAGCATGCGCAACAATGGGATAGCTTTTCCCAAATTACAGTCCTCCCTGCTGACTGCACGCGTGAAGACCTCAAAAGGACGAAGCATGTCTGTCAGGCTTTTAACTAGCTCCCATTGCTCCACCTGTATCCACATGTCTATCATAGGTGTACCCAGTTTAAAGAAATACTGATCGACTACCGCATACTGCTCATAAAGACGCTCAAGCATGTAGAAGGTTGAGTTCCAACGTGTTGCCACCTCCTGGAGGAGTGCTTTCACTGGCACTTTACGTTCATGTTGTAGGTACCTCAGCTGCTTCCGGGCCTTAAAAGAATGGTTGAAATGTGTGCACATTCTTCGGCAGGTGGTCAGTAACTCGGAGACTGGACTTTCTTCACTCAAGAATTTTTTAACAACCAGGTTTGTACAGTGCGCCAAACACGCCACTCTGAAATAGTTACCCTTATCCATGGCCTTAACTACATTGGCGCCATTATCCGTGGAAACATAACCAATCATGCGTTTTCTTGGGGACAGCCATTCAAAGACCTTTGTGTTAAACTCATGCAAAATGTTTTCTCCTGTATGAGTTTTCTCCGTGGCAAACATGGCTATTGTTGCATGTTTCCGAGCAGCTTTATAAACTTTGTCCGTGTCAACACCTGGGTTTAGCTTTACTTTAACCCCTGAAAAAGAGATCCAGTGTGCAGTGATGCACATGTAATCAGTGGCTGCGCAACTGGTCCACATGTCTGTTGTCAGATGTATAGTGTGAACAGCAATCTTCTGCAAAGCTGCCCCAATCACCTCCGCACATCTTCATGTAGTGCTGGAACCGCAACTCTGGCAAAATAGAACCGGCTAGGAACCTTCAATTTAGGGCAGAGCGTTGCCACCATTTCAAGAAAACCCACCCCTTCCACAAAAGAAAAAGGGAGAAGGTCCAGCGCTAGCATTTTAGCCAGCTTAATGTTATACAGACGCGCCGTTGGGTGGTTGCGTTCAAATGGCGCATCTGAAAACAACATGCTTCTAATGGTGGGCTGGACCATTTTACGGGATGATGATGACTTCTTCGACCCAGTTATGCTCAGTGATGATGACCTTTTTCGCATTGGTGTCTCACTCTCTTAGTTTGGCTGATATATCTTCCAGGGGGTGTGCTGCTGACAGGGGTACTGGGTGTAACTGAAGAAATGTTTGAAGCTTTTTCCTCCTCGTCATCAGCAGATGAAACATCAACGGATACAATTTGTTGACTTGCAATTCGGGCTGCCTTAATCTCCCTTAGGTGCGCATGCCATTTGACAGTGTGCTGTCTCTCAAGATGACCTCTCTGGCCTCCGGTACCATAGTTGGTAACAAGCTTACCACAACTAACTTGAACCTTACAAATGGTACAAATGGCTATGTTTTCCCTTGTTGGGCTAACACTAAAGAAGTCCCAAACTGCGGACTTCAAATGTCTGTGGGGGGCGGAGGAGGCGATACTGGGAATGCTGCTAATGCCAGATGAAGTGGAGGATGTGTGTTGCCGAAATTTAGTACGTTGTGCACTTACAGCACCACTAATTGTGGAACTGGAGGTCGAGGTGGATGGAGGTCCCTTCTGGCGAGAAAATATGGAAGCTGTAGGTGGTGGTGTACTAGTTAACTGCATTGGTGGTGGTCCCATTGACACGTCGCCAGCATCACGCTCGGCAGCATTTCGGGATAGGGTAAAAATGTCTGTTTGCTGCATGCCCGCTGAGGCTGGAGTGACATCTATGATGACTGCGTCGTCGTCGTGAGAGTCTTCATCAGCACATTCAGCAGGAGTATACGCCACTTCTTGTTCAGCGTCATCATCACACTCCATAACTCTGCGACTTTCGGGGACCTTCCTTTTACGCTTAGCTACCTTTGTCAGATCATGGTGTGCCTCACTCTCAGACAGCACTGGTGGTTCCCAATTTTCATCCATATCATCAGAAGGAAGGGGGCTTGAAGAAGATGTAGACACCATCCTTGATCTTTTCCTTGCTGGGGATCTGGAAGACAATGAATCATCAGGAGGAGTGGCTTTCTCATATGATACCTCGGCTTGAATGTCGATTTCCTGATGTGCCCCTACTTCGGGAGGAACAACTATTGTGGGCACTTGTGCCGCTCCATGCACCTCTGCTTGCGCCTCTCCTTGCGCCGCCTCTCCTTCCACATGTACTTGGGCTTGTACTTGCACATGTGGTTGTTGTTGTGGCTGTGGTTGTTGAACACTCGTCAGATGAGTTACAACAACCTGTGTTGATTGAGGGATGCTGCTACTTTCTAGCGATGAGCCTACATCACTGCTCGATGGTGATTGAACAACTATACTGGCTGCCTCTGGAGCACTCAAGGGCTTGGACCTAAGTTGGCGTGGTGGTGGCGGCACTGAGCCCAATGGAGAGGAGATGCTGCTCCCAGCTTGGTCCCCAGCAGACCCCGCTGCTGCTGCAGGCGTACTTTTTTTCCCCCAAAAGATGCGGCGGTCGGCACACCAGTCTCCTTGGTAAGTGGCGCCACTTGCTTCTTCTGCTCCTTACTGGCAACTTTCTTGCTAGAGGAGCTACGGGCAACTTTTTTTGGGGACATCTTCTTCAGATGTCAGAACAGCAGGCCGCAGTTGCACAAGTTCCAGAGTTGTCTGTGGCCACACGTGACGTTGTGCTGCACACACCGCAGCAGGGCTTCTTCCTGGCACTGATGAGGAACAATGAGGCTGATGATTCGTCTTTCTGCACCTAAAAGCAAACGAAGCCAGAGGAACATCAGTTAAA
Source organism: Lissotriton helveticus (assembly GCF_964261635.1). Classification (NCBI taxonomy): domain Eukaryota; kingdom Metazoa; phylum Chordata; class Amphibia; order Caudata; family Salamandridae; genus Lissotriton; species Lissotriton helveticus. The sequence goes on along the minus strand of NC_136065.1, from coordinate 1,316,256,175 downwards.
TAAATGTTGCATATGTAGCGCTTCAATTAATAGTTTGCAAGTAAGCATTTTTATTATACCCACCCCCCAAAATGGAAAGGCCAATAAAATGCACCACTAACAGAGTACCCCTGGGCATAATGGATGAAAGCATGGCAGACTGGGTGCAGGCCTATGGCACAACAAAGCATACTGCCTGGCTTCAAAATGGCCCTTAGACCCCCACCCACATGCCCAGGCCCTGTCTGTACCAGTCCTCAAAATGGCCCCCACCCACATGGCCATGCCCCATCAACACCCCAAAAAACTCGAAAAACACACAAGAATCACCACAATCCAATGCCATCCATGCCCTCCATGATGTTTACATTAAAGAGACCCCACAGAAAGACTAGGCCCATGCACCACTGGGTACCCCTGGGCATAATGGATGCAAGCAAGGCACATTGGATGCAGGCCTATGGCACAAAGCACACTGCCTGGATTCAAAATGGCCCCTTGACCCCCACCACATGGCCAGGCCCTGCCTGTACCAGTCCTCAAAATGGCCCCACCCACATGGCCATGCCCCATCAACACCACAAAAAACACACCAAAATCACCACAATCCAATGCCATCCATGCCCTCCATGATGTTTACATTAAAGAGACCCCACAGCAAGACTCAGTCCCTGCACCACTGAATACCCCTGGGCAAAAGGCCCAACAACAGCCATAAAATCGAAAAACACACAAAAATCACCACAATTTAATGCCATCCATGCCCTCAATCATGTTGAAATTTAAGACACCCCACAGAAAGACTCGGACTCGGTCCATGCACCACTGAGTACCCCTGGGCATAATGGATGAAAGCATGGCAGACTGGGTGCAGGACTATGGCACAACAAAGCACACTGCCTGGCTTCAAAATGGCCCCTTGACCCCCACCACATGGCCAGGTCCTGCCTGTACAGTCCTCAAAATGGCCCCCACCCACATGGCCATGCCCCATCAACACCACAAAAACACACAAAAATCACCACAATCCAATGCCATCCATGCCCTCCATCATGTTTACATTAAAGAGACCCCACAGAAAGACTCAGTCCAAGCACCACTGAGTACCCCTGGGCAAAAGGCCCCATCAACACCCCAAAAAATTGAAAAACACACAAAAATCACCACAATCCAATGCATCCATGCCCTCAATGATGTTTACATTCAAGAGACACCACAGAAAGACTAGGCCCATGCACCACTGAGTACCCCTGGGCAAAAGGCCCCAAAAACAGCCCAAAAATCGAAAAACACACAAACATCACCACAATCCAATGCCATCCATGCCCTCAATGATGTTTACATTCAGACACCCCACAGAAAGACTAGGCCCATGCACCACTGAGTAACCCTGGGCATAATGGATGAAAGCATGGCAGACTGGGTGCAGGCCTATGGCACAACAAAGCACACTGCCTGGATTCAAAATGGCCCCTTGACCCCCACCACATGGCCAGGCCCTGCCTGTACCAGTCCTCAAAATGGCCCCCACCCACATGGCCATGCCCCATCAACACCACAAAAAATCGAAAAACACACAAAAATCACCACTATCCAATGCCATCCATGCCCTCCATGATGTTTACATTAAATAGACCCCACAGCAAGACTCAGTCCATGCACCACTGAGTACCCCTGGGCAAAAGGCCCAACAACAGCCAAAAAATCGAAAAACACACAAAAATCACCAAAAATCAATGCCATCCATGCCCTCAATCATGTTGAAATTTAAGACACCCCACAGAAAGACTCAGTCCATGCACCACTGAGTACCCCTGGGCATAATGGATGAAAGCATGGCAGACTGGGTGCAGGACTATGGCACAACAAAGCACACTGCCTGGCTTCAAAATGGCCCCTAGACCCCCACCCACATGGCCAGGCCCTGCCTGTACCAGTCCTCAAAATGGCCCCCACCCACATGGCCATGCCCAATCAACACCCCAAAAAATCGAAAAACACACAAAAATCACCACAATCCAATGCCATCCATGCCCTCCATGATGTTTACATTAAAGAGACCCCACAGAAATACTCAGTCCAAGCACCACTGAGTACCCCTGGGCAAAAGGCCCCATCAACACCCCAAACAATCGAAAAACAGACAAAAATCACCACAATCCAATGCCATCCATGCCCTCCATGATGTTTACATTAAAGAGACCCCACAGAAATACTCAGTCCAAGCACCACTGAGTACCCCTGGGCAAAAGGCCCCAACAACAGCCCAAAAATCGAAAAACACACAAAAATCACAACAATCCAATGCCATCCATGCCCTCAATGATGTATACATTCAAGACACCCCACAGAAAGACTAGGCCAATGCACCACTGAGTACCCCTGGGCAAAAGGCCCCAACAACAGCCAAAAAATCGAAAAAGACATAAAAATCACCACAATCCAATGCCATCCATGCCCTCCATGATGTTTACATTAAAGAGACCCCACAGAAAGACTCAGTCCATGCACCACTGAGTACCGCTGGGCAAAAGGCCCCAACAACAGCCAAACAAATTGAAAAACACACAAAAATCACCACAATCCAATGCCATCCATGCCCTAAATGATGTTGAAATTCAACGAAACTGTTGCATCATGCACCCATAACTAACCCTGGTCCTACTGGATACTGTGGCTACCCACAATATATTTTATTTAATGTTCTGAAAAAGTTCCAAAATTGTAGTTGCAGCAACTGTAATGCCCCAAACAAACAACATCAACTTACTTGTGAAATTTCTAATCCAAAAGTGATCCAAAGAAAGTCAAAAAAGCCTCAAATCCAAATATCCAGCAGCATCCACAAAAAGTAATCTTTCCAGGTCAAGATCCAAATCAAAGTGACCAGGACATGAACAAAGCACTGGGAGGAGCCTGCTGGACAGGAACAGGAAGTTGGAGACTGTGGGGCACTTCCTTCCTCCCCCCCCCAAAACGGACTCCTTGCAAAAAAAAGTGCAGGCAAATGTCAACCTGAGGAGTTATTCTGATAAAAATCATCATTTTCAAGGTTTATGCTGCCTGCTGGTGGATTTCTCGTGCGAAATTGCAAATTTTGCAATCTCGCAATTGCGAAATTGTCGCTGCCTGCCGCATCTACATGTTCGCAAGTTTTTACTCCCGCGATGTGTGATCACGGGCCTTTATGACGTACTCGCGTTGACAAACTCTCGCTGTGCAAGGTGGCAAGCCGCGATGACGTAATCGCGGTCGACAAACTCCCGCAGGATCCCGCAGCAAGATCCAAAATGGCGCAGCACACGCAAACATGGAGAAAAACAACTCTTCAAACGCTGAATGACGGTAAGTGAACGCCGCGCGCCGCAAAATTGTATAATATTGTATTTGTCAAGCGCGACCAAGCAAAAAAATCCGCTTCGCGCGAATTTGCGAATTTTCGGCAAATTCGCGAGAGTTCGCGGATTGCAAGTTTGCCGAAAATCCGCGAATTCCGCGAGCGGAACGGATTTTACGCCCACGCTTAGAAAGGATACCTCTAATAAAAATAAAAAACAATTGAAACTTAATACCAAAAAGATAGTGGATGCCATTAGAACAGAATATCAATCAATAGATCCATGGTGAGAAATGAATTTCGATAAAGAATATTATACTTGTTATTCACATCGTTTTTGAACAGCGCCACAAATTGTTTTTTTCTTATGTCTAGATCTCTTCAAGTTCTTAAGGCTGATATCGAGTGTTATCTTTTTTCAGATCACGCATATGTTGGGTTGCAGATGGTGTTTAGGGGAGAACGTAGAGAGCGGCCTAGGTGGCAGCTGGACCGACTCCTTTTGCAGGATCAGGACTGGGTGAAAGAATTCAGAAAATGGATAACTGAATATTTTAATATTAATGAGAACACAGCAGAGCCCTTTGCAGTTTGGGGGGATTCAAGGCGGCGGCCCACGGGTAAATAATTGCCTTTACAGCCGCACAAGTAAATACCCGGAGGTTAAAAATAGCCGAACTACAATTAAAGGTGGAAAAGGAATTTGCTCTCCAACTTCGGTTGCTTCCCAATCTTCTAGAACAGACAAGAATAGCATTGAGGGATTTTTTTGTTGTGGAGGAGATTTGTAGTTCACAAATGTTCCAAAAAAAGGTTTACGAGGAAAGCCAGTTAGTAGGTAAATTCCTGGCTAACTCAACCAGAAAAAGACAAGAAGCCACCATAATAACAAAAGTGTTCGATACCCTGACAGGTCTGGATGTAGCCGATAGCAGCGAGATTCCCCAGATATTCCTGAAACACTTTCACAGACTCTACTCTACTGAGTATTTGGTGGAGGAGGAGAAGATCCAGGAGTATTTTTTGAATATGGATACTCCCAAATTATCAGACAATAGGATCAGATTAGTAGGATCAGATGTAGAAACAGATGAGATCTCGGCAGCCATTAAAGAAACAGCTGGGGCTAAAGCATGTGGACAGGATGGATTCCCTATCGAATTTTATAAGGTTTTCTTAGGGGATCTGATCTCTCCTTTGAAGAAATTGTTAAATTACCTAAAAGCAGGTGGCCTAGTTCCAACAAGTTTTAAAGAATCGATAATTGTATCTTGTTAAAAAAGATAAAAAGCAGGCAGACGTAGATTCATACAGGCCCATTAGTCTTCTGAATTCAGATTATAAAATACTAATGAAAGTGTGGGCTAAGTGCTTTTTATTTGCAGCTCAGGAGACTATTGGTAGTGATCAGACCGGGTTCATAGCGGGCAGATTAATGACGGCGAATACCCAGTTTTTAATACATGCCTTGGATTTTTTTGCTATGAACTCTATCTCGGCTAGTGTTGTTATGGTCGATGCAGAGAAAGCGTTTGACCTCGTGAACTGGAGAACCTTGTTTTTCGCCCTTGAGCGATTTGGTTTTCCAGTTCAGGTGGTCAATATGCTTCCTAATATTTATCAGGGGGCAACGGCCTAGGTAGTCATTAATTTGAAACAAGTAGGGACTATAAAAATGAATCGTGGGACAAGGCAGGGTTGGCCGCTTTCGCCTTTACTTTTTACTTTTTTTATCAAGCCACTGGCAATTAAAATACGTAATAATGTGGCGATTAAACCTCCTATTCCTGGTATGGCTAAGCTGAAACTCTTTGCAGACAATATGATTTTATATTTAACCCCAGATAAAGAGAATTTTGAAATGGTTCTAAGGGAATTTAAAAGTTTTGAGTTAATTGGTGGTTATTAAATAAACGCAAATAAAAAGGAAGTTCCTACCCTCAATGCAGATTTAAATTCTTTCCACCTTGCTTGAGGACGCAAGCAATTAAACCAGACCCAATTAGATATCTTGGGATATATGTATCTAGCCAATACCATCAGCTATTTAAATTGAACTATTTAAGAATGAAGGTGAAAATCAAGAAACTCTTGGAACAATGGCTTTTACTCCCTCTATCGATAGTAGGAAGAGTTTCGCTAATTAAAATGTCTATACTTCCGTTACTTATATTTCTTTTTACTAATTTCCCAATAAGGATAAACATGTCCTTTTTTAAAGAACTAGAAAGTTTATTTAGAGAATTTGTCTGGGGAAAGAAAGTACCAAGGGTCAAAATGGTAGTGGTTCAATTACCTATCGCACAAGGGGGCTTAGCTTTGCCTCATTTAAGAACGTACTACGAGGAAGCCTTTATAGATTTAATATTGGGACTGATGGGATCTAAATGCATTAAAGATAGCTTTTTTTTAGATAATATGATTCAAGAAAGCAACTCGCAAACCCCAGTGTTTTTAAAAAGTTCCAAACTTCCCCAAAAAAACAGGTATAAGACCTTGAAGGACGTGGCTTTTAGACTTCAGTCATTTTTTTTTAAAAAGGGCTCCTCGGGTCTCCAATATTTAAAATTGAGAGAAATTTCCAGCTGTGGTCTCCAGCTTCGATCTAGTCACATTAGGAACTGGAAAAGCTGTGGACTACTCGAGTTAAGACATTTTATAATTCAAAATAGGGTGATTTCCTGGCAAGAAGTAGTAGCCCGAGCAGAAAGCCTTCGAAAACCCTCTTTTTTTTAATATTTACAAATCGTCCACTTTTAAAATACAATGAACGGTGTTTTGGACACCCCAGATCAATTGATGGTAGCTCTTTATGGGGCCAGAGTGAGCGGTGTGGGGAACTGGTACCGGTTACTATGTAAACAGGGTCAATGATTGTGTTGGAGAGCCATTTAGCTAAAATAGATCGTGAAACAGGGTGTAACCTCTCTCCGAATGATTGGGAGGCCATATGCCTTCTAGGAAGCAAATCTTTGCGTGCGGCGAATTTTAAAAGGATGGCCTTCCTTTCACGATGGCTCTCCTATTTAACCCCGGCCGCTCTAGAAACAAGATTTCCGGGAGCCGAGTATAAATGCTTTGCTGCCAGGCAGACAGGAAAGGTGGTTAACACCATATTGTTTTTAGGTGTCCTCGGCCGAGACCCTTCTGGGAGGCAATTTATTCTGATATTGAGGCAACAATTGGCAAGCACGTTCCTCTCGAGGCAGAGTCCCGCTATTTGGATTCTGTCGAGATAGAACGATCTTATCGGAGACTGAGAAAACTTTTATATTTATTTCTTATGCTGTAGCCCGTTCATTAATTCTCCAGAATTGGAAATCTAGCGAAGCCCCCTCGCATTTGAAATGGTTTGATAAAATGAAAAGGACCCGATAATTTGAAAAAGCTTATGCCAGACGGGTCGGGGCAACCAGGAAATGTAAAAAGAATTGGACGGTTTTTTTTTATTTAGAAAACTTGAAAGAGGGATTGTAGTATTCACTTTTTATATCAATGCTGTGGATGTATTGTATTGCACTTTAGAAGCATTTGCACTTTATATCATTGTACTTTATTGGTATTTCAGGGATATTCAAAATTTCATTGGTTATTGCACTTTAGAAAAGTCTTAAGAGGGACTGCAGTACTCACTTTTAATATCAATGTGCTAGTCGGTCTGTATCCACTGTTTATATCGATGCTGCAGCTGTATTATTTTGCACTTTTGAAGCATTTGCACTTTATATTTTTGTACTTTATTGGTATTCCAGGAACATTCGCAATTTTCATTGGTTATTGCACTTTAGAAACCTCTTAAGACTGCAGTATTTACTTTTTATATCAATATGGTAGCTGTCTTGTACTGCACTTTAGAATTATTTCGATTTTGACACTGTCCCACTTTATCTAAGCTTGTAAGCACATTGGTTATTTCACTTTATTTTACATAATTTCCACAAGATTAATACTGGAAGATGATGATATATGCTGCTACAGTTAAATAACTCGATTTCTCGTTTTTTAAAGTTCTATCTTGAAAATGGAAGCTATCAAATTGATAATGTATTACTGGGTTTTTTATTGATGTCTTTTAAATGTGGAGAAGCGTGGCTCAGTGGTTAGAGGCGGCAGACCCGGAAGCTGAGATCGACCGTGTACCAGGGTTCGATTTCCCGCCTCGGCGGGTCTCGGGCTCAAAATTCCACGGACTCGACAATTCTCGCTCTGGTACCTACTCAACTCACGGGGTCACACTCTGTGACTCTGGGCAATAGCTTGCTTAATCTCCACTAGGCCCCTTGTGGCGGGATGCCTGGCTTTCACCTTGTGGACACCCTGCCGGGGTTTCTCACAGGGGAATACCAGGACGGGTTCCCTAAGCAAGCGCCGGGACGCTTACGGGCAGCTGTGCGCTTTACAAGTCCAACACATTTACATTTACATTTTACATTACATTTACAAATGGATCATGTATCTATGAATTTATGTATCCAAAGCTCTGCTCAATAAAAAATATATGAAAAAAAAGAGTAGCATGCTACTCCGGAACCTATAAAGGATTAGTGTTGAGTTAGTATAGTAAAATATGAAAGTAATTTGAGTGGTAGATAGGTTAGTCAGTTATTTGGATTCAGAAGGATAGCGGAGGGATAGAAGAGGGAAAAAAATGTTTCCATTTATATAGCGCTTGTTACCCCTGATGGGGTGTTGAAGCAACAGAAGTCAAAAGATTAAGAACCATTGTTCTAGATGATAAATTAATACTAGGGCTCCCCGTTTATGGTATATGTTTTTTTATATTTCCGTCTTCATTAATGCAGATTTATTTTGTGTTTAAGTTATCTGTATTTTTCTATATTTTTTGTGGTTTTGTGACAAACTAAGTTTTAACTAGTATATTTCCACGTTTATGTATGTAACTCATGCTTGAATGTCTGACATGTTTCAGTGATATGAACACCCACAGATGATAAATCAATGCACTTGTATGAAAACATGCACATTTTAGTATCACCCTTGTGCATATCTACTGCTGTTTACGTCTTTTTACTAAAATTCCTTTCTTTTTATAATTCATTACATGTCAATACTCACAGCTATTGGTCTGACAGTCATGACTGTTAGCATTGAGAATTACTCAATAAATAACACAATTTGTTTTTATCCACATGTAAAAATACATACAGACAGAACACATTTTTCTATTTGTATTTAGCTGTAAAATCAGTAAAAATGGAAAACAGTGAGCCTTAATTAAAACCTTTAGTCTAGAATTACAAAGATCACCACATATTTGCCAAGCATTTGAATCAAGGTCAACACTCTCAGCAATGCTATAAGCCACATACACTCAACACACCTACTCACAAAGAAAATCCATCAAAACCTAGGAAAGTACAGTACCACATACAGCAAGATGCATACTGAGACCCTCACCAGAACGACTGCCACAGCTGTCACATTAGGTGGCCGCTCAAATGACCAGCACCAACTGCCATATTCCGGCAGAGACAACCCAAAAATGCTTCACCCTTGTCGGTAGGTCACAATGACCCACCTTCCCTTGCCCCAGGAAAGCCCCACCTTCCAGTACAACACTGCTATCACTATATTGTGCCTGCTCTGTCCTGGAAAATTCCAAGGACAGCTTCCGTGGACAAACCCACAGCCGCAGACAAAGACGTTTGCAAGGATGAGTGCTAAGGGGCAAGCAATCTGCAGGTGTGCACTATATGAATACCACACAACAAAGCAGAGGATGTGGCTTAACGGGCTAGGGTTGTTGATCTCAATTTTGGTGAGCCGGTTCGAGTCTCGGTAATGACGCTCAACATCCTGTGATTCAGGTCAAATCACTAATCTTCCTCTGTGCCTTCGTGTAATGAAACGGGTGCTCATGTAAAGCGCTCTGATACTTTGGAGTCAAGCTCGAATCTTATATATAAAACTCCAGAGGGGAAAAAAAACATTGAAGTACTTTTAATCGCAACGCACCTGCAATTTTGACAATACTGATATGGTTTCAGTCCTACGATACTGGCACCGGCAGGGTTACTGTATTTGTAAAAGACCAGTACTAACCAGCACTTCACAGCAGTAGTTGTTAAGAAACCACCAACAACATTCTTATGTATTCAGCTTATTTATTATTTCACACCAACACACGCGCTCCGGGGAGCGGAGCGCCCGACCTGTCAAGCCTGCCACCAGCTGTCATCTGTCAACATTCCAGAGACAGCTGGTGACATAGGCACAAGGCGTACGGTGTCCTAGAAGGGGCACTGGTAATCACAACACATCCTCCTCCTGGAGTAAGGAAAAGAAACAGGGTGAGGAAGAGAAAGAAGAAAGAACATGGAAAAGGGGAGACGGAAAGAAGGTGGGAAGTATTAGACAAGGATGGATCAGTTTAGAGGGTAGGAGAGGAGATGCATGGAGAGCTGCGCATTAAACCAGAACAGTCTGTGTTTAAACGTACATTTCAATGCTAGTCACAAACATAATCTGACAATTTAATGGGTGGTAATATTCTCCTTCCTGTTCTACTGGTGGCTAGGTTAAATGCACGGTAAGTACCCTGCGGGAATGGTAACCTCCTACTTATCCTGCTGGCATCTGTCCTACCCGGCTCATTTTGATATCGAGAGGTACTGCCTACCTCAAGATTGGGTATCCCGGTGGGTGCATGAAGTTCTACGGCAGTCTCTTCATCTGACCATTCCAAACATGCTCTGTCTAAGCCTTGTGTCTGTTCTCGGGCCACACCATCTGGTCTCTCTGTTTTGCTTTTGCATGGTGACAAGGCAGCGAAATGCCACACCTTGCCATCACTGAGTAAGGCTGAATTGCAATACACCTCCCGCACTGCCAGTGGCTCTGTGTATCTGTTGCTGCCCTTGCCTATGTGTCCACTTTTCTTCACTCTCACCACGCCCCCAACCTCCAGTGTAACTGGTTTGCATCCATGTTTCTCATCGTACCTTTTCTTGCAGTTAGCTTGTGCCACTTTAAACTTCTCCTCAACCTGCTCAGCAGACCAGATAACTCTTTTAGTTGCCTTGGCCCATCCTACATTATCTTTGCACAAAGGTGTCCTACCTCGCATCAGTTCAAATGGGCTGTGGCCAGTAGTAATGCACGGTGTGATGCGATATGCCCACACTGTTTTGCACACTTCCTGCCTCCATTTCTTGTTGTTGTTACTAGCCATTTGAATTGTCCCTTTTATGACTCTGTTAAACCTCTCCACCACTCCATTGCCGGCGGGGTGGTACACAGATGTTGTTTTGTGACATACTTTGTTTCTTAGAATATACCTTTTGAAGGTGTCTGAAGTGAACTGTGGGCCATTGTCACTGACTATGGTTTTGGGAAGGCCTTCCTTTGTGAAAACTTTGTCAATAAATTTCACCACATTGACTGCGTCGGGTTGGGTTAAGAATTTGACCTCTGGCCACTTGGAGAAGTGATCAATGAGGACAACCATGTAAACTTGTTCCCCATTGTCCACAACCGGTCCCATGATGTCTATTCCTGCTCTCTCCCACGGCATGGATGGGCAGGGAATGAGTTGCAATGGCGGTCTAAGGGTCACTTGTGTTTTGTCAGAGTTTAAACATGAGGGACAGACCCTAACAACCCTTTCAACTTCCAGGCTTACCCCTGGCCACCAGTAACTGTTTTTAACCCTGTTCTTGGTTTTTGCTATTCCTAAATGCCCCTCGTGGCAAATGTTCAGCATCCTTCTTCTTAGTGTAGTAGGTGGTGCTACTTTTCCCCCCCTTAACAACAACCCATCTTCGATTGATAGTTCATCTCTTACTTCCCAAAAGGGTTTTATCTTCTCTGTTATGATACTCTTAGAACCCCAACCTTTTTTTACCATTTCAACTACCTCACACAAAGTCTTGTCATTGTCTTGTTCAACACCCCACTCTTCGAGTGAAATTCCCTCTAGTTCTTCCTTTATGCTTGCAACACTCTCTTCATCATTATCATTACACATTTCACGTCCTGGCAATGGGCTGCGACTTAAAAAGTCTGCCACAACATTCCGTACCCCAGGTACATATTCCCCTAAATAGTTGTATTCCAGCAATTTCATGGACAATCGCGCCAACCTAGGTGACGTATTGTACAAACCTTTAGTAGTGAAAACTTTTGTCAAAGGTTTGTGGTCACTGCGAAGAATAACCCTGCCACCCCAGACAAACTGTCTAAAATTTTCCAGCGCCCATATGCACGCCAATGCCTCCCGTTCTATGACCGAAAATTTTTCTTCACTCGGGGTCAAGGAGCGTGAGGCAAAGGCAGTGGTACACTCCTTTCCATTAACCTCTCTCCGTGATAGTACAGCTCCTAAGCCTTTGCAGCTAGCGTCTGTTGTTATTACATTCTGAAGTCTGGGATCAAAACCTTGTAATGGTACAGTTGAACATAAATCTTTCTTCAGCTCTGCGAAAGTACTCTGGCACTCGTCACTCCAAATGTACTTGTCCCTTTCCTTTATCAGTTGCCTCAGTGGGTAAGTTTTATGTGAAAAGTTCTTTATGAACTTCGCATAAAATTCAATTAATCCTAAGAAGGACCTCAGTTCCTCTCTGTTTTTTGGTTCTGGTGCATCATTGATGGCTTCCAACAGTTCCTTTTTGGGACTTATACCTTCTCCAGATATTTCGTGCCCCAGATAATTCACCTTGCGACATTCGAACTTGCATTTCTTGTGCTCCGCCGTCAAACCCTTTGCAGCTAAAGTTTCCAGAACTTGATCTACCTTGTCGTCGTGTTCTTTACGAGTCTTTCCCATGACGAGAATATCGTCCTGGAACATTAGCAAGTCTGGATGGTCTGCAAAGATGTTCTGGATCAGTCTTTGAAACATGGCAGCAGCTGAAGCCAGGCCAAAAGGAACTCTGTTGAAGCGATAGCACCCAAAAGGCGTCACGAATGTGGTCAGATTCTTACTCTCTCTGTGGAGAGGTACCTGGTGATAGGCGGCCTTCAAGTCTATCGTCGAGAACCACCTCACACCCTTTGTTCTAGCTAGCATTTTGTTGATTCTTGGCAAAGGATACTGTTCTACAACTATGTTTCTGTTTAGGTCACGTAGGTCAATGCACAATCTTAAACTGCCATTAGCCAGTTTCGCTACGACTAAAGGTGCAACCCATTCAGATGCTTCAACCTGTTCAATAACACCCTCCATGAACAGCTTGTCAAGTTGTTCTTTCACTTCTTCCTTTACTGAAAAGGGCAAGTTGCGTACTTTGTGCATCACAGGTACAGCATCCTTCTTTAGAATAATTTTGTGTGCATATCCCTTTAGAGACCCTATCTTGCCATTGAAGACTCCTGGGAATTTTTTCAGTAAGGCTTTACTGTAACTCTCACTGTCATCCACTATTAGAACTGGATCCGCCTTTGTGGGTCAAGTTTTATTCCTAGATCCCCTTGGTCCATCCAGCCCAAAACAGACGGTCCTACTGCTGACACATAGAGTTTGCAAACCGCTTCTCTTCCCTTGAAGACAAATTTCAATTTCCTAAATCTGCAGACTTCGATTGGGTCATTATTGAATGTCTTAATTTTGATGTCTGCTTTGTCCAGATGTTTACCTAAGTGCGGTCCAAACTTCTCTTTCCACACCTCATTGTTAACAATTGTATACGGAGATCCGGAGTCCGCTACAATGCTGATTCCAATTCCTCCTATTGTCATCTCACATACTGGCTTTCTTGTTCTTGTACTCTTTTCGTTTTCTACGTTCTTCACGCATTCATCCTCGATACTCAGTGTAAACAGATCTTCTTCTTCGTCCTCAGTTGTCTCTTGACCATCAGGTTCCTCACATTCTACCATTTTCATTTTGCTCGCACCCCGTCTGTAGCACACTCTTTGGAAGTGTCCAATAAGTCCACAATTTGTGCACTTAGTACCATGTGCTGGGCATCTTCTATCATCTGCCATGTGATTAGTGCTCCCACATCTGAAAGAGCGCCTTCTGTCACTGTATTGTGCTCTTCCTCGCACTGGTTTGTAGCTGCTGAATGACTGGCCTGTGTTGTTGTTTTTCTTAACATCAGTCACTTTATTTACTGTTCCACCTTCTTTCTTTTCGCTACTTTCTGCAATTACTGCCTTGGCGCACCTTCCTGTTAGTTCCGCTTTCTTTGCAATGTCTATTATGTTCTGTAGGGGATATTCTCCCTTTGCCCACAAGTTGTCTTGGATGTTGCTGTTGGAGCCCTGCATTACAATTTGGTCCCTTATTAATTCATCGTGCAAGTCCCCAAAATGGCAGTTTATTGCTAAGTTCTTTAATGCCGCGACATAGTCAAATCAAATCATCTTTATTCGGTTTTCCATTATTTTTTGAAAGACCATAAAAGTTCATTAAAACATGTTAAAAACAGTATAAAAATTCACATTATTTCTAGTTTCAAAAAATGTTTAGAACTATTTTTTGCAAGTCCTTCTTTTTACGCGAAGACAATTCAGTCCGCTTTTCAAAGGTTCATTCGGTGCCTAACACAAAGTTTAAGAAAGTGTACGATCGATTTTGCCATCAGTTCATTTTCCAAAAACTGTAAAGCCAGATAGGCCGGACGACATTGGTGAATCTTTAAAGCCTTTAGAAGTGGAACTATCCACCGTCTGCGTAACGACACGTAACATTTACAAAAAAAGAAAACATGAATAGTGGATTGCAGAGACATTGAATCACAAGGGCAAACAGAGAGATTAGGAGACCAATCATTTTGGTTGGGAAATGAGATCATACGGTGAAATATATTGAACCTAAAACGGGTCAACAAAAATGTTCCATAGTGACTTAAATTATACTGTAAATATGGTTGAATAGTGGGAACAAATTGTATTAGTAAACATTGCTGCACAGATGGTTTCCCTATTTCACTCAGCAAGCGCATTTGAGACAGGTGAGACAGACAAAGTATTTTTAGTTCTTTTTTTGAAAGGTCTGTTACTGAAGGAGGATCGTCAAAGAATCTTGCGTGTTCGATGTCCGTGAGAAATGTTTTCACGTAGACCAGCCATCTGATCTTGCTCATATTCTCAAGTTTCATACAATCTAGGACTATTGTTCTTGTGAGATGGCATTGCTCCGTTGCCCAGATTCTTCGCCACAGCATGATCGGTTGGATTTTGATAATATCTGAGACATAGTCCAGACCAAGTTCAAGATGGCTGCCATATGTTGTAGTACTGTTTGGGACTGCCAGCAGGAACCTTAGGAAGGAATATTCAACTATTTGAAGCTGATCTACATTTGCCCCTCCCCAGACCCCTGCTCCAAAGGTTACAGTACTGAGACATTTTGCATTATATATTTTTATCATCTCGGTCAGAGGTCTTTTACCAAGCTGAAGAGCAAAAGCCTTTAGTGCGCCAATGGTTCTTATAAAGGCCAATTTACGAGAATTAATAGCTTCCTTCCATTTAAATGCCTCGTCAATAATGATTCCTAAATAGGGGTATGTGTTTGTTCTTTCGAGAGGTGAATTATCCACGTAGATTTTCTTGGGTTTTTTCCGCTTTATGCCAGCGTGCATCACGTATGTCTTTTTTATATTGACTCTGAGACTCAGGCTGGCCATAAAGGAACAATAGTTATTCAAAACCCGTTGGAGCTGAACTGGGGTTCGGGCTAGAATTACCGCGTCGTCGGCATATAATAGAGCTGGTATCTGCCGACGACCGGCTACTGGAAGATCTTTTGCACCCTCTAACATTTTGGCCTCTAACCCATTGGTATATAGCGTAAATAAGAAAGGGGCCAGCACACACCCTTGTCTGACCCCCTTCTCTATTAAAAAAACTATTGGTTAGCTGGCCACCAGTCCCAAATCTCACCCTTCCCGTTGCTCCGGTGTATAATTCTCGAAGGAAATCAACTATTGGTGGATCAATTCCCATTTGCAGCATTATTGTCCATAATCTTGAGTGTTCAACACAGTCGAACGCTGCTGTGAGGTCCACATATACCATGTGTAAGGAGGAATGTTTTGCGTCTACGTATTTTCCGGCCAGTAAGGTCAAATTTAGAACCTGGTCCACCGTGCTCAGTCCCGTCCTGAACCCATATTGTAGATCCGAAATTGCCCCATGATCAAGCGACCACTCCTGGAGACGGTCAAGAAGAATGCGCCCTGCCATTTTTCCAATTGAATCCAGGAGGGAAATGGGACGGTAGCAGGAGGGGCTGTCTCTATTTCCCTTCTTAAAAATAGGGACCAGTATCGAGGTCGACCAGGAGTCAGGCAAGCCGATTTCCTTTGCCGCGTTTAGTACGTTGGTGAGTAATGAGGACCAGAGGTCTGGGACATATTTGTAAAGGTCCATAGGAACCGAATCCGGGCCTGGTGCTTTTCCTGATTTTGCGGTTTTTATAGCCTTCTTCATTTCATCTAATGTGAAATGGAGGGCTAATGGGTATTTCACCGGCATAAGCAAATCCGGATGTTCTGAATCTGGGAGTTTGTCCCTACTGAAGACCCCAGAGAAATGTTGCACCCATTCCTCTGCATTTATTGCGACATCTAGTGAAGGCGCCTCGGTTTTTTCTGTTAAGAAGGGAGATTTCAGTATCTGCCAGAAAGCAGTACTATCTTTTAGAATGCTGCTTTTCTGTAATTCAGCCCATAGATTTGCTTGTAACTCCTTTTTTCTTTTTCGGATTGCGAGCGCATAAATCTTCCTTAATTTTATCACCTCGTCTCTATCTCTTCCTTTTTTGGCTAACGCCTTCTTTAGGTTGGAATAGGCTTTTGTACATTCTGTACTGAACCATCCCTTTCTGGTAGTCCTATTTTGTGTGCGGGACTTGGTTAATTCTTTCCTTATATTTTCCACAATGTCAGTGTAGTTAGTCAGGATCTCGATTGAAGTTGTTGAAGGATCTAGGCACCTATCTATCTCATTTCTACATATTTTTACTATTCTTGTAATTGTGGTTTCCTGATCTACTTTGCCCCATTTTAGTGCGAAGCCATTTAGCCTATCTAGTGTTAGTGATTGCTGGTATAACAAACTTGGGTGTACCCTGTCTCCCCTATTCTGTGATTTGGGTTCCTGAAATGTCATACTGATAGGGGAGTGATCGCTGAGTACGTTGTTATGTACTTTAAAAGTCTTAATATGTGCTGCTTTGTTAGTGGATACTAAAATATAGTCTATTAAAGTTTTGAGACCTCTGCCGTGGAAAGTTGGAACAAATTCAGTTGCGGGTGATTTTATCTTATTAGCAAACCCTATATCCAACCCAGTCATTATGGTCTGTATGTTATTGCCCTCTGGGTTGTGGGTAAAGTGAGTTAGACAATTCCCGTCTTCATCTATAATCCCGCAGTTGGGAGTGTCGCTTCTGTTGCATAAATGGAGATTGAAATCTCCTCCCCAGATTACTGTGTGGAAGTCCTTTGCATGTTTCTTTTTGATATCATTTGTTAGGTGAGAAATTTCGTTTAAAACCTTGATTAATTCTAAAGAGGTCATGTTATTATAAAAATTAATAATAGTATAGGCCTCTTGTCTGGTTCCACTTATGTTAATAATCTGGAAGTTCTGATCTAGAATTACAGGGGTTATTTCGCGACAGGGCCAAAGGTTCGAGATATATGTTATTAGGCCTCCTTTACTTCTACCTGCGTTGGATCTTATGGCTTGTGAGAAATATGTTTTATAGCCCAGAAGATGGATTGGGTCATTAAGCCAGGTCTCCTAGACGCAAATTACATTGCTGGAGTTTGCCAAGCAAAGGAAACTTTTTTCAGAGTGTTTGGTGGCTAAACCCGCCACGTTCCAAAATAATAACCTTATTTCAGAATTAGAGCTTGCTACGATAGGTGTCATGCTCTGGGCACTGATTTCTTCAGGGTGAGTTGGCTGTAATTCGGAGGCCAGCTTTGGAGCACTTTCCCGTATCTCTATACCACTTTGTGGGGGAGAGGGAAAACCAGTGGAGACCTCGGGGGGAGAGCACGGCTCTTGTGTTGGGTCTACCATGGTTTGATGTTTAATCATCGTATTTGATCCATTTGGCCGTTTAACTGATGTGGGGGGGTCTTTATTGAGACTAATATTTATAGGGTATTTGGGTGTTTTTTTAAGTGGATCTCTGTTGTTTGGTGGACTAATCACATAGTGCTTCCTTTGTGATAGTGGTCAATCGACCATCTCTAAACAGCTATAGCTGTTGAAGGTTGGTATTCCACCCCAGGGTTCCCTATATGGTTGTTGTTGTGCCCTCTTACCATTGGGGTTCCAGTCGCCCCAATCTTTGTTTTCATGCCCCCATTCTCCCTGGGTCCAGCCCCTTTGATTATTTCCATATCCCCAGTCTCCCTGGTTCCAGGCTCTTTGTCCGTGCTCTAGCTGGTTCCAAGACCAATTTAAGGACCAGTTCAGGCCTTCAGAATAGTGGCGTTGTCGGGGATAGAAAAAGGATAGACGTTTGATGTTTATGCCTCCACTCCTGCCTGCTGAATCCCAAGAACAGATGTATTCCACTGCCCGAGGATTTTTAAAATGAACTATTACGCAATCGCCCGGGATAGATTTTGGTTGATATCCTATCCATGAAGCTCTTCTTACTGTGGTGATTCTAGTAACGTGATTATGCTGATTTGGTCTGTTAATATTCAGCCAATGACGAGTTTTGTTTAATAGGGACCAAGTTGGTTCGTCTGTATCATTACTTAGTTCGGGGACCCCTGTTAAGATGGCTACAAATGGGGCTGCCTCAGGTGGAAGATTTACTGGTTTGGTCCATCTCTTTTTTGTCCGTTCTGCCTGAATATTATGCCTCTGTAGGTGTTCGTGGCGAGGACTGTTTGTTAAGAGTGGTCTAGGGGGGGCGTTTGTTGGGGGAGGATTTTGTGGGTCTGGAACTTGCTTAAGAGATTTTTGGGGTGACTTGATTTTTGAAATATCAGGTGGATTAATTGGGTTATTCACAGGTTCTCCTCTCCTAACGGTAGGACTGTTTGTTACGGTCGTAATATTATTAGATGATTGACCTGACTTAGTGTTACTATTTATAGGCTTGGCATTGCTAGTTAAAGGCTTCGATCCTCCCATATGTGACAACCCTTGGTTTCTTAAGGTTGCAGGATTTTTCGAAATAGCGACTAGTACTGCTACTTGTTTCTCGATAACTTCCAAGCTTTTTTGGATAGGTTGTAGCTGGTGTTTAATTATATCAGCTATCTCTTTCATCAGTTGATGGTCTGACTCGATTTTTTTGTTTGAATTTGAGTCTGAGTTTTCCTTATGGGCGTTGTTGGAGTTGCCTACATTCGTGCTGTTATCCACCACAACGACATGGGGATTAGTGTTACTATTGGGTGCTGTTGTGTCATTAGATTTATCATTATCCTGACTTTGCTCATTAGTTTTATTACTCTGTCGACGTTTCTTGGGGCGTGACTTATGTTGTAGTTTATCGGGAGTTATGAAGTCTTCAATGTCTTGATTTTTTTTGCTTGGTTTCTTATGTTTCGGGATTGCTCCCTCCTTTAGCCCCCTGAGTTCGCTCTGTATAGGGTCGTTCTCCTGTAAAGGTAGACTCGCAAAGATATCCGGCGTTTGTTCAAGGCCCTGGGTCAATTGTGAGTCCAGCAGTGAGGAGGACACTGACAGATCAACTAAATTGGGAATGACATGAATATCCGCACGTGTTTCCAGGGCGGGTACTTTTTCTGATTGAATTATTGGTGTTTGTGCTAATGCCAATGGTCCCATTGACGAGCGTCTTGCTTGTTCTAGTACGTAAGATACTCGTCGATCTAGCAGCATTACAGTTTGGTCAATGGTTTGGTTAACTTTAGTAATGAATTGATCAATTGGGCCGACGGATTTCGCCATATTTTTAAGCGTTTTACTTCTGGAGCCCCTCGGTGACATTTTTTATTATTTGATGAGAGGGGTTAGTGGTTGTGCAAATTTCAAATGAGGAGGGACTGACCAACACCGGAAGTATATATTTCTTTTGTTTATGTGGCGACAGTATGTGGTGAGATTAGGTAACTTTGAGAGGATTACCTTGTACAAGTTGTTAGAGGGTGACCCCAGCCCAGTCTCTTCCGGTCTCTGACGGGATAAGACGGGCCCGCCCTTGGCCCGTGCTTCGCCCGGCGTCCCGCGAGACGGTGGTAGCGTCGTTTTTATGCGCCTTCTGGCGCTTAGAGGTGAGGCGAACCCCAGTAGGGCTTCTGGGTATTGTGGTCCTGCCCCTCGCCGGTCTCCTCTCGGCGGCTCCCGCTCCAGTTGGTAAAAGAGCTATGGAGCAGCGGGAGACTGGCGGGCGGGTCCGCAGAAGGCAGCAGTGCTCTATAATGATATGTGGGATCAGCTGGTTACAGCTACGGCAGCAACACGGGCAGACAAGAGTTCCCACTCACAATGGTGGTAGCGTCGTTTTTATGTGCCTCCTGGCGCTTAGAGGTGAGGCGGACCCCAGTAGGGCTTCTGGGTATTGTGGTCCTGCCCCTCGCCGGTCTCCTCTCGGCGGCTCCCGCTCCAGTTGGTAAAAGAGCTATGGAGCAGCTGGAGACTGGCGGGCGGGTCCGCAGAAGGCAGCAGTGCTCTATAATGATATGTGGGATCAGCTGGTTACAGCTACGGCAGCAACACGGGCAGACAAGAGTTCCCACTCACAATGGTGGTAGCGTCGTTTTTATGCGCCTCCTGGCGCTTAGAGGTGAGGCGGACCCCAGTAGGGCTTCTGGGTATTGTGGTCCTGCCCCTCGCCGGTCTCCTCTCGGCGGCTCCCGCTCCAGTTGGTAAAAGAGCTATGGAGCAGCGGGAGACTGGCGGGCGGGTCCGCAGAATGCAGCAGTGCTCTATAATGATATGTGGGATCAGCTGGTTACAGCTACGGCAGCAACACGGGCAGACAAGAGTTGACTCCTCTTTGCTTTGTTTTCTATGGAAAAATGTGTACCTGTCTACCCCTACACATACTGTTGGTTTGTAGTAGGTGTTCAGGTCATCAATAGCATTCTCGAACACGTCTTTTTCTCCTTCTCCCCTAGTCTTTTTATTAATACTTTTGAACACTCTTATTCCTCCTGCTCCCAGACTGTGTAGTAGTATTTTTTTTTTCTGCTTTGAATTCATCATCATCCTCAAAGTTAGAGATGTAGTTTAGGAAAAATTCTCTCCATTCCTCCCATTTTACTTCTGGTTCACCTTTTCCCGGGAGGAATGCCTGAGGCGGTGTCAAGTTCCATAAATACCATGATGCCATGAGTTTTCTACTTTTATTCACCTTTACACACACTGGTATGCCCCTGTACTTTCTTTTCTTTTCTCACAGTTTATTCCGTTTTAATCCAGCAGGTGGCAGTATTGCACTGTTATATTCAAGATATATAGTAAGGTAGTGTTACAGATTGCAATTTCGGCAGTGGGAATGACTCTCATATACTTTAAGTTATTTTTATTATGTTTGTCGCGTTTTTTTAAGTGTCCTGACTCCTTTGTTAGCTTTGCCGGTACTGAATTCCCTTTCAAAGCTTTTATTTTATTTCCTTCAAAATGGCCGCCCGCACGTGACGTAGACGCGCTTTCCAGTCAGCTTGTGGCACACTGCTGAGGAGACGGGTGCTCAGCTGTAAACTGACAGGTCAGTGACGAACAGCAGATCGATGCAACTGGCAAACGTCTCTCTTCAGGCTCACAGAACATAAACAGACCTCTTGCCACAGAAATCTCCTTTCGTTATTTTCACAAGAGCTTCAACTCATGAAGTCATTTCGAATACTGTTTACTGTTCTGATTCAAATTTTCCAACTTCCATTAATTTAGGTTAATTCTTACTCGTTCTCACTGCAATATCATTTTAATACATATTTTCTCATCATATATTTTCCTCAAGTTATCTTTGTTATTTCCTTTTTTTTCCACTCACATTTTTTCTTCAAGCAGTGGTGCGTGGGTTCTTGTGTTGGTGCCCTCGTCGCCAACTTTGTTAAGAAACCGCCGACAACATTCTTATGTATTCAGCTTCTTTATTATTTCACACCAACACACGCGCTCCGGGGAGCGGAGCGCCCGACCTGTCAAGCCTGCCACCAGCTGTCATCTGTCAACATTCCAGAGACAGCTGGTGACGTAGGCACAAGGCGTACGGTGTCCTAGAAGGGGCACTGGTAATCACAACAGTAGTGCTTCCTATTTATGGCATTCTTACGTCACTGTTCAGCAGGGTTACTCTGCTTTAATGCCAATGTTTAAGTTTCCCAGATTTCCTGTTGCTGACCAGCCACAGAAGTAACAGAGAGGCCCTGCTGCAACCTTGCATCACGCTGCATAGCTCCTTCCTAGAATGATGCAGAAGTGGTACAAGGCAGCTCCATGTTGAGAGCTGCCGTCCTATCCCCATCTTCATGGTCCCAATTCTCCTTCGAGAATAGCTTCAGGTCTAAAACTTTAACTGCGGTGCCTGAGGGCGGTGAGGCGTGAGCCGGGAGCAGGTTGTTTTGCGAGCCGAGCTCCGTGAACCGCCGCTAACAGCATCTAAAACTGTTTTTACAGGGATTCGGGGAGGTGGGGAATTTGAATTTGGAAATGGTATCTTGTGTAATTAGTTGTATCTAACTGCTTTTAAAATTAAGTAGGATTCACCGATACCTGAATAACACACGCACTTGCCTAAGGGCTACGTTCTACCGCTTCTGAAGACATAGGAAGGGGATTAAGGAATAGCGCTTGCCCGTACGGCCGCCATCTTACGTTGGGCCAGGGTCAGCGCTCTATGCAATTTGAACACCGCCCTTAAAAACAGGGCTGGCGTGACCGCGCAGCCTTGATAGCTCCTGAGGCGTGAGCCGGGAGCAGGTTGTTTTGCGAGCCGAGCTCAGTGAACCGCTGCTAACAGCATCTAAAACTGTTTTTACAGGGATTCGGGGAGGTGGGGAATTTGAATTTGGAAATGTTATCTTGTGTAATTAGTTGTATCTAACTGCTTTTAAAATTGAGTAGGATTCACCGATACCTGAATAACACACGCACTTGCCTAAGGGCTAGGTTCTACCGCTTCTGAAGACATAGGAAGGGGATTAAGGAATAGCGTTTGCCCGGACGGCCGCCATCTTACGTTGGGCCAGGGTCAGCGCTCTATGCAATTTGAACACCGCCCTTAAAAACAGGGCTGGCGCGACCGCGCAGCCTTGATAGCTCCTGAGGCGTGAGCCGGGAGCAGGTTATTTTGCGAGCCGAGCTCAGTGATCCGCTGCTAACAGCATCTAAAACTGTTTTTACAGGGATTCGGGGAGGTGGGGAATTTGAATTTGGAAATTTTATCTTGTGTAATTAGTTGTATCTAACTGCTTTTAAAATTGAGTAGGATTCACCGATACCTGAATAACACACGCACTTGCCTAAGGGCTAGGTTCTACCGCTTCTGAAGACATAGGAAGGGGATTAAGGAATAGCGCTTGCCCGGAGGGCCGCCATCTTACGTTGGGCCAGGGTCAGCGCTCTATGCAATTTGAACACCGCCCTTAAAAACAGGGCTGGCGCGACCGCGCAGCGGACGCGCCAAAGGCAAGCCCGTCTACGCCCGTCCGCGCTGGTACCGCGCCTAGCACCAGGACCCCTGTTGGTGAGGCCCCAGGCAGTGCGCCACGTAAGGTGTATGATCGCAACACTCTACTGAGCCTTAATTTGGCTGAAAGATTAACAGGCTGTAAATCACTGAGGATGAATGAGATCCTGCAAGGGGGTCCTCATGTCTGCCATGTTTGTGAAACACATACCCAGGATATCCTGATGAGCACAATCAATGCATTAATCCCGACAGGGAGGAATAAGGAGGAATTAAAGAGGAGGGATTCTGACTGCCTGTTGATCAACGCAAGATCGTTGGTCAAGCACAGTCTAGAGGTAGCCGAATTAATAAAAGATCATGATGTTAAGATAGCATTTGTTACCGAAACCTGGACTGATGCAGCGTCCGGCCCAGACATGGTAAAGGCGATTCCAGCGGACTACCTTAGTTACACACTGGATAGGCCAAAGAAAAGAGGAGGAGGCCTGGCGGTCATATATCACCCATCCATTAAAGGTAGCTTTCTCCCTATAGTCTCCGACTCTTGTGAGGATTTAGCATTCAATCTAACCCTATCGGATCATCAATCCTTTAAGGGTTGTCTCATATAATGACCACCGGGTGCTAAAGTTGGGTTTCTGGGGGATGTGGGCAACTTTTTAGAGGAAGCACTGTGCACAAAGGCTTACACTGTCCTTGGGGATCTTAATTTCCACCTGGACTCTAGTCAGGACAGTGACACAGTGGCATTAAAAGACCTAATGGAAGGGCTGGCGCTGATACAGGTGGTCATTGGGCCCACTCATAAAGCAGGCCATACCTTGGATGGGATTTTTACGAGTCACCCAGATTTGCAATTCTCCGGGACAGAGCCTGTAGCCTGGTCAGACAACAACGTGGTGTGGTTTAGAATTCAAGGCGGGGCATCATGGAGAGTAAGAAGGATTACGAAGGAAGTCAAGGTGAGTAGAGCCTGGACCAAAATAGATGGGACGGCTTTGGAGGAATTGCTGGTAGCCTCCGAGGTGCCTCTGCCGGTAGGAATAGAGGAAGCCGCCACCACTTTTGCTAACTGGATTGACCAAGCTTGTACCACACTGGAAACTTACTTCACAGATCGTATCCTTGGGGCAAAAAATGCTCCCAAGGAACTCTTTCATACAGTAGCCAGTTTGGCCACACCTAAACCGGTAGCTACGCCTCCAACGCAGGAACTCTGCGAGAATCTAGCCCATTTTTTCTCAAGCAAGGTGGAAAAAATCTATTCATCTTTGGAAACCCCTGTGGCGCAGAGCCTGCTGGCATCTAGATCCATGCACCCGAAGACAGCCACTCAGGACATCAAATTGCTGGGCTTCATCCCAGTGGAAGGGGAAGAGATTAAAAGACATTTGTTGAGCATAAAATTGGGTTCACCTTATGATCCCTGCCCAGTAACAGTTGCTAAGTCGGCAGCAACCCCCATAGCCAAGGCTTTAGCAGGATTAGCTAAGCAGCTATTTGAGACGGGGGATTTTCCATCGAGCTGGAAGCGGGCGTCCTTTAAACCACTATTAAAAAAGCCTAATCTGGACATCGCGGACCCCAACAACTATCGGCCAATTTCTAGACTTCCCATGCCAGCCAAGATTGTAGAAAGGCTAATGAACATCCAGCTTAGTGCATACCTAGGAACCACTGAGGGGCTAGACATCTCACAGCATGGGTTCAGACCAGGCCACAGTACCGAGTCCGCCCTGATCAAGTCAACAGAAGAGGTCAGGAAGGTGATGGACTCGGGAGGTCGGGCAGCTTTGATCATGCTGGATTTGTCGTCGGCCTTCGACACGGTCCACCATACCATCTTGGTGGACCGGCTGGAGGAATGTGGGGTTCAGGGGAAGGCTCTAGGCATTTTGAGATCTTTTTTGACCAACAGGGTCCAGGTAGTCGCGTTGGGGGACTTTGAGTCGAAACCCTTTCAACCATCTTGTGGGGTTCCCCAGGGTTCCTCACTTAGCCCTACCTTGTTCAATGTTTATGTCTCTTCTCTGGCCCCAGTCATCTGCTCCCATGGGTTTGAACTTACATCTTATGCAGACGACACACAGATTGTGGTGTCACTGCTACCCGGGAGGGAAAATGACGTTGCCAGCAAGTTCCAGGAATGCATGAAAGCTGTGAGCAAATGGATGGCAGGAAACTGTCTAAAACTTAATTCGGCCAAAACCGAAGTTATATTGTTTGGTTCTACGGCTAACTTCTGGGGCCCGAGTTGGCGGCCTGAAGAGATGGGGATTTTGCCCACTCCGGTCAACAAGGTAAAGAACTTGGGGGTCATCCTGGATGACAGACTTTCTTATAAACCGCAGGTAAATGCACTGGCCTCATCCATCCACTGGACATTGAAAATCCTTCGGAAGGTTCTTCCGTTTCTTCCAGGGGAATGCAAAAAAACAGTTGTGACGTCTCTTGTGCTCTCACGATTGGATTATTGTAACAGTCTGCTCCTGGAAGCCCAACAAGGAGTACTCAGTAAGTTACAGATATTGCAGAATGCAGCAGCGCGCCTGCTTACAGGCTTGCCTAAATTTGCGCCCATTTCCCATGAACTAGTGAAACTACACTGGTTGCCAGTGAGGAAGCGGATTCTATTCAAAAGTCTGTGTATTGTCTTCAAGGCGATCCATGGCATAGGTCCAGTATTTCTGGGGCAATATTTTCACTGGCACAAACCCGGAAGACTACTGAGGTCAGCTACTTTGGGATTGATCAGGACCCCACGCATTAGAAAGGTGGGTTGGGGAGGCAGGAGTTTCAGGCGAGGGGCGGCGGTGCCTGGAATGCTCTTCCAATGGCACTCCATCTGTCCCCTGAGCTTATGACCTTCCGGCGAGATTTAAAAACATGGCTTTTCGTAAATTAACCTGAGGATATAGTTTTGGGAGTTATCAAATAGCGCCAGGACACCGTAAGGTAACAGTGCGCTTTATAAGTGCCAAAAATAAATAAATAAATAAATAAATGCAAACACTAGTATTGCCCCCCCCCCCCACAACTGCCTCGATGGTAACTATAGTCATTTGGAGTTTGCAAAACAGTCAAGGGTATATCATAATGAATACCAATGATTGTACCAGAAGTCAAGTCTGTTTTATGAAGCACAGAGGCTGGTGGACACCATGATGTGAGCGGCCAGGGCAAGTGAGCGAGGCAGTGGTAGTGAAAGGTAAGCTTCGGTTCACGTTATGTACTTTTCTAGTTGACTCTTGTTAAATTTGATGCTGATCTATGACTAGGGGTATGAATTAGGGTTAATGCATCAATAACGTGACAGATGTCCCGTCCGCCTGATTACAAGTGGCAGTTATGATAATGCACTTGTAATTCGGCGGATGGGATATTAGAGTGACCAAATGCCGTAAATTTCATGGACCATCCGGTATTTGGGCCTCTTGTCCATTAACCGTGATGATTTCTTTCACAGACGTCTTTTGTCCGTAATTCTGGACATTGGAAACAGCTGTCACCCTGCAATTAGCCTCAGAGTTCTGTGGCTCTCACTGCAGGGGCCAGCTCAGCTCCTACTGTGAACTCGAGGGCCAGCCGCAACCCCTCCCTGACCTGGCACCAGGGTCGGATTGGGATCACAATTTGCCCCGAGCACTCACAAAAAAAGTGGCCCACATTGGTGGGTCGTGGCCCACATTGGCAGGGCTGGCCCACATTTGCGGGACGTGCCCTTTCATGAAACACCATTTGGTTACTCTAGAGGTCTAATTTGTGGATAAATATTTAGTAAATTAAGCCTTTTAAAGCTTAGAGAGCCATTAACATTGGTAAAGACTAGGAGCCCTGAAGTTCTGAAAACTGAATACTTACTTGCAGTCTTAACGCCCTACACAATGACAGTAATTCACTTAATCTGTGCCTGTAGAGGAACAACAAAAAGCAACAGAAGTGCTTAAAAATAGGGGAAACTTTGATAAATACAACCCTTTGTGGCATGTTGGCAGATGGTACGAATGCCCTCGTCTCTCACATGGTAATTACAGATTGTACTTGATCAAGGAGCTGTGTTACACATGTAATTCATTGATGGATACTTTGTCTGGTTGGTCATTTCTTAATAGAGAACTGCTATTCTGTTTGTGTTTTTATCAGCCAATCCCCATCACAAGGTTTACTGTCCAGTAAGGCGAATAACAAACCTTGCGCCCTGACGATTTTGCCACGACTTAGAAATGGCAATGAAACATGTTGGCCTACTTTGACAAGGTTTGCAACATGCAGTGTTTTTAGTTTGAGTAAGCTCACGACTATGAATAAAGAGGGCAAATCTAACTGTGAGTCTTACCACAATTTTAATTGAAGGAGCACATTGTCCTTCACACATCACGGGGTTTCTGCTTTGGAGTTAGTTAAAATTATGTTCTACTCTTTCTATCTTCTTGCTGGACACGGTTATGTTTTTTCAGTGAGCAGGCAACCAATAATGACAAATGTGGGCATCATGGTGAGAACCTGCCGGTAGCCTCACTGGTGTTGCGTACGTGAGGTGCCTACTCACTCTTTCACTTATTTTTATAAGTGTCCTTTACTCACACACTGGGGTTAAGGGTTTGTGTTCGCGGATTGACTGAATGCATTTCATTTTTAGGAAACTTAAATGGTCGAGGGCTCTAGGACTGGCCTATACTGGACATATTGTCAGAGACTAGTTGAAGGTAGATATCCTCACTTCATAAGCCTTTCCTCTGAAAAATCTGTCTACCCTCTTAGAAGGCCAGGCCATATGTTGTATTTGTGATTAATCAGTGGAGGGTGGCCTGGCTGGGTTTTCCCTCTAAAGCTCCTTGTTGTGAATGATATAGAGAAATGTGCATTTTGGATGAGGCCCTTAAAATAGAGTTAAATTGTTAACTGGCACAAAGTAAACAGTTAATGGTGCCAAAAATGGTAAACAAATCTCTGCAAATGGTTCCTGCCTGTTCCTTCTTGCTTCAGAGGAAGGGGTCGGCTAGCAACACTTTCCATTTCTGGGTGCTGCATGTGGCAGGTCAAGCAAAGCTTTGGGGCAGACCTACTGCACTGAGCCTAGTGCAGTATTTTCTGGATACGGTGGGACCACGATTGAGGTGCACTAGATGTGGCTTTGAGTACTGCTTTACACAGCCTGCTTTGGTCAGCCCTGTGGAGAGTGGGGTGCCGAGTGGATTAGATGGCCCTCTGGAGTTGAAGCTTGACAGTGTGGTGCATCTGGTTAGTAACCAAATAGAAAAGGCAGGGGGAACACACTGTAGTTCTGTATGGGTGGGTCAGGACTGTCTTCTTCCTAAGCCTCAGGAGGTGGACTGGGTCACTGAAGGCCTACACATGTATTCCTTCCACCTGGGAAGGATAGGAAAAGGTTGGGGCCTAATGAGATGAAGATGTAGGCTGAAGCAGCAGCCTGTTGAAGCAGGTCTTCTCAGTACCTGAGGCTGGCCAGGTCTTTACTTTGACCTCCTGGTGCGACTCCTAGATATGATCCACCTGGTGGTGGGTGCTGTAGAGTCCAACTTGAAGATGTCTGACGAAAGCTACTGGCAAGCTGCTTTTATGTCTCTCACCTGGCTAACGTGGGCGTGGTAATCAGGAGGCGGGAAAGAAATCTATGAATTCTTACCCCCACTTCAATCCAGAAACCGTGTCTTACTGGCTGACTGAGAAAGGGGGTGTGGTCAGAGCACTGATATAGAAACCTTTGGGCCTGCTGGTTTCCCACAGGCAGTGAGCAAGGGGTGTGTTCATATGGAGGTAAGGCAGGAGCTGGCGAGGGAAAGGAAGGCCACAAATATCACCCAATAAGATCCCCCATTGAGGAGGGAGTCACTGGAAAATATGAATACTATGAAATGCTATCTTAGTGCAAGCTTAGACTCTCCCAGAATGACAAAAAGAACATAGAAGTAGAATGGTGCACCCAACAAAAGGTACATTTTGACTTAAGTGTCAGAGCACAGCCTCCACAACATAAGAAAACTAGACTGGGAGGCACTAAGGGGAATTAAATAAAAATTCAAATTTTGCATCAGAAAAGCTGTGTTAAAAAATACAGACGTTTTTATAATGTGTCCTCTTTAATTATCATGTTCCCTTTGCAGAATAATAAAGCATAAACAAATCATTATTTTTTAATGTTGTTTTTCCATTTGACAGTTTTATATAGTGTGAATTCAGCCCAAGACAAAGGCTATTTGAATTTTATTCATGAGCACTAATTACTGTACACAAGATCCAATTTTTCTTATTTAAGGGCCTGGGCGATGAAGTGATGTGCCCAGAATCACAGGACATTGAGCAGACGCTGGGACTTAAACCCGATTCCCTATCTCTGCAACTCTGGTGTCAGGCCACATATGTCTGTGCACACACAAGGGATGAAAGTGGGAGGATACTGTTCTTAGGAAGGACGCAGGGCCAAGGTGACAATGGCCTACAAGCCGAGCAACTAAAAAAGCAGCAAGGTCCCTTCCTGTTGCAAAATTATTTGAGCCCTCCAGCGTAGGAGCACCTGAAAAGCAGTGAGGCCCCTGCTATCACTAACCTACTGAGGCCCCTGCTATTAGAAAACGAATCCGCCCTCCATGGCCTCAGGGCAATGTTCTAGCAGGGGAGCACAAAACACAGCTGCTGGGTCATCCATGGGGGCCAGGGGGAGGCTGAAATGAAGATGGTGCGAGTTCCAAACATCACCTGGCTCCCACAGCGAGACTTTCCAGTGGGTTACTGTACTATTTTTGTCACTGGGACCTTTGCTGTTAATTGCAATTCATAAGATACAATTCTAAAAAAACAGTGAGCTATGAACCAAAATCAAGTAGCAGCATGGAAAATTCCTGGTACTGGTTTACCGGCTTATTATTTTTCTTTCATTTTTCATTATTCTGAGGTTGTTAAATAGGGTTTCTTTGGATGATAATAATGCGGCAGGATTGAGTAAATTAGGCAGCAAGAAAAGGCAAATTATGTAGCGTAATGCAGCACATTTTGTAATAGTATTACTTAATTATTTTGACATTTTTTAAACTTGCTACACTATCTGGGCATGGATTGCACCCCATTAGTACTAGTTTAATTCACAAATATAGCAAAAAGCAACAGAAAGGTGACCAGTGACCCTGTGCAAAGGGCCTTCCACTGCGCGGAAACGTGTTGCTGCGTTTTTAGTAACTTTTGAATCATTTGAGCTAAAATCTGCAGAATATGCAACAGATGATGGATTATGTGGCAAATTCAGCAAATCAATAATTATGTGAAAATTGCAGCAGATGGACAATTAAATAATTCCAGTAGCCCTGGTCTCAAGTAACATTTACTATACATTGGCCTACACACATATACAAGCCATTGTCAGTATAATATGTGTGTGATACAAAAAACTCCAACACCCTATTTTACTCTACATACTTGAAATGAGTGTCAGTGTAAAAGAAATTAATTGCATATGAGAGCAGGTCTATGTAGAGAGGAGGGGCACCATTGGAGGGTGGTACTGATTGAATCCTTGGAGAAGGAGGTCTTTGGGGGTGTGGGGCACAACAAATATTCTCACACCACCTGGCACCAGCACTAAAGAAAGCCCTGTCAGGGGCGTAGCTATCATTCCTGCAGCCTGTGCAATGCTCCAGGACCTGAGGTAAAAGCACTTCAGCAGCTGATTGTGGGATGGCTAGTAGGAAAAAAATAATCTATGAACAGAGGAATTTAATTTTATTGTAATCATTGTTTGTATACAATTTGTATTTCAACATTTCCAGTTAAAGGAAAACAAATAGTACAAGTAGAAATGCCTACTTAACATGATCGATGAGCTCAAATCCCAGAATCTTCTAGTAACACACTGTGACCTGCCAGAAAACGGCTTTGAGCTGGAACATTGGATGGATTTTTCCTCCATTCTTTGAAAAATAGCATTTTCTTAACAAGCAGTGTTTTTCTGTCTGTCTGTGTGCAAATGTCATTTCTGTAGCAGGACCCTAGCCAAAACAGAATGTAAGTCTGGATACCGGCACCAAATTGTTGAGGAATATATTTGCCAACATTTCAAACAACACTGCAAGCGGAGTAATTAAAGTTGTGCTGCATTGCGTGAAAGGGAAAGAGTAGAGTAGCACCATATTTTCAAAGATATGGTACATTAGACTTGGGATTGAAAGGTCTTTCATGCAATTCGCAAAGTGAACCCTCACATAATCTCTCTGTTCACTCCTTATTCAACCTTTTCACCTCTTGGTTCCTTTTTGTCTATCTGTTCCCTCCTATCCCCTGCCTAGCCATTTGTCTCTGCCTCTTTCCCCTTATATGTGTTCTTTCGGTTCCCCCTACCTTTCCTTTTATGTCCCCTCAAACTTTTTTCTCTTTTCAGCCTTCTCTCTGTCACCCTCACCATCTTTCTGTATCTGTTGTTTGCTCTTTTCTCTACTCCATATTCTTTTTTTGTCATATTTTCTCTTTTCCTCATCTGTTCTTTCTCTCAGCTGGCAGGCCCTCGTTTGCTTTACTCTTCTCTCTCTGTTCCAAACTTCTGTCTTTCTCTGCCAGCCTATAGCCTTCTCCCCTTTCTCACCACCCTTTCCCTCTCTTTTTCACACTCTCTAGTAGTGCTACTGCCTGCCACTTGGATCCTTGGACCCCCCAGAAGATAGCCTTAATTCAGGCTTCCAGGTCCCGGTACACAGTTACCATCACCCTCTGAACACGGAAACTCTGTCGGAATTTTTCACAATTGCCCAGTGGTCCTTACTTGACCCCCGTCTTCGCCTGCGCCTTTTGGCCACCGGCTCATATCATGTATTGATATCCCACTACCACCCCAGCACTATTTCAAAATCAGTAACTATCGTCTTGGTGATGACCTGGAATTGAACAGGTCAAAATGCCGTTGACTATTCAGCCCGAACTGTGACGCTAATGTGGTCAACCAACTCAGTCCAAATCGAAATCTCTATCTTGTGTATATCTGCTTTGTATTATTGACCGCTCAATCATTTGTATTAGTTGTTTTTCGTCCTTCATGCAGTTTTTTCACCCTTGTGTCACTGCGCCGTTCACCGTCACTTGCACTTCAGTGCACAATTGTGTGTCATTGTTACCTTTGTAAAATTGTACTGTAGTGCTGATACAACTACGTGCAAATAATAAGCTACACTCTATGACATTTTCTCGTGGCCTTCCTTTCTTCTCCTCCTTTCAGTGATTTATACAACCCTTGAAATTGTCCTAGCTAATGATTACCAGATGAGACATTGTTGTTTTGTTGCATACTCTACCCGGTCTCAACTGGGTTAATGGGTTTACTCCTGTGTTTCGGATTCATGGAGAGATGAGAGGCACTGTTGTAGGGTGATAATGAGGGAATCATTGAAGAGCCCCAACAAAGATTTCTGTATCCTCGAGCACAGTAAGGTCATCATTTACTATGCTTTAAAAGCTAATGCAATTCAATATATATTGACGTATATGTGTTGTAGAATGCACCATTTTGTCGCACATTTTCTTTAGGGGGGAACCTCCCAAAGCCCCCTTTCTATTGGTCAGGCTCACTCGTTGCACTTGGTGTGCATTGTGCAGGGACTGATCTGACTTTTGCCTGGCCTGCTTTGGGTGCCCAGTGTAGCCGTGGCAGAAGCAGGAGCCTCATACCACAAAATAAAACCAAACATTGAAAAGTTAGTTGCCAAGATGCAGCCCCAATCTTCCCATTAAATTGTTTAGATTTTTTCAAATGTTTTCAATAGAAAATAGTAATATCTTTAGGAATTTGAGTATTTGTTTGGTGTTCACTTGTTTGTGTATTTTTTGCGAATTATTGTCTTAATGTTTGAAATTTAAATCGTAAAAATTGCATGGGGGTTCCCTGCTCCAGTAGCGACTCATTAGGGATCCTCAGGAGTAAAAAGGTTGGGAACCACCGGCCTAGTACACAGAGGTTTTAACCATCTTTCATATCAAATAATGAGCAGTGTCTGTGCTAATCTCCCCAGGTTTAAAGTACTCTACCTTACCATTCAAACATGATTGTATAGTTGTTGGAAAATAAACAATTTGGAAATAAGGTGCCTGAATGCTTAAATTGGACATATGGGGCCCATCAGAAATTCACCCCTCTTTTTCTAGCCGGTGGTGGGGAATCCCCTCAATGCAAGATGCCAACGCTCTGATTCACCTGTAGGCCCACTGGAGACAAGCCAAGATAATTTAAATTGTTTACAGAAGCCTATAAACTTGGTCAGATACACATACATCCCAGCCTTATCATGAGTTTGAGATCAGAAGGTGAATGGGCAATAAAGATGCCTTTGAATTTTCTTTTCAGCTTGTCACAAGTGCTATGTGTTCAAGAACAGAGGACAAATGTCAGGCTGTATCCTCTGACAAGTTTCTAGTTATTCCTTTAACATGTGGATCAGTGTTTGCAAAATTCTCTAACTTTACAGTTAAAGAGTGAACTAGTTGACTGTTTTGTTGCGGTGGTAAAGGGCATGTGAAAATAAAGGCTGAAAGCTGTCCATTTGTTTGTAACATACAACAATTTTAAAATAACTGTAAATTAACTGTGCAAATATTTCAAAACGTATCAGCAGTTAGTAAACCACAAATGGACCACCTGTTTGTAATTCAGAAGTGTGCTGGAAACAGAATTTTAATAGGATCAAAACAGTATAGACACTTTACTTGGTGATGTTCAAATGATAGTTATTTGCTAGCACCACATCTTCACACATTACTGTTTGTGCGCTGTTAGATCTGGGGGTCTCTAGTTGGCAATGGTTATCACCTTTGTCCGAATAGGGACCATTACTTCTAAGTCAGGACAAGAAGATTACTCTCCTTAATAACCCCTACTCACCCCCTTGGTAGCTTGGCACGAGCAGACAGGCTTATCTCAGAGGCAGTGTGTTAAGCATTTGTGAATAAACACAGTAATACAGTGATAGCACTACAGATGGACACAAGACAGGTTTTATAAAAATAGGTATTCTTTATATAGACTTAAACACAAGACCACAAACAACAAAAGTCTCTTAATTCAAGTTGATGGTAAATGCGACAAAGTTCTCAACAAAGTTCTTGGATGCGGCACGCAAGGTGAACAAAAGGCTCGCAAAAGGGGAGATGCGTCGGTTCAGTGACCCGGGGGAACGGTTGCGTCCTTCCTCAATGCTTGCGCAGAGTAGGAGACTCGTCGTGAGCCTTACCGGTGCGGAGGTGATGCGTAGATTCTCGACCTGTTGCGGTGCGCAAGAAGGCGCCTTGAGGTGATGCGATGACGATGCGATGATCCAGTTGTGATGCGAGAAGATGGCGCCCTTGATGCGGCGAAGCGATGACGATGCGATGACGCCCTGGCAGTCTTGCGACGACTCTTTACTTTGGAGCCGCGACAGGCCCTGCGATGCGCTTCTCCGGCGATGTGATGACAGCTCTCTCGATGCGTCGCGCTTCTCCGGAGATGCGACAGCAGGCAGCTTCGATGAACACACGCTTCCAGGGAGATGCGACGAACTCCCGCTTCTCCGGCGTTGCGATGATTTCAGCTGCGGCGGCGACACGCTTCTTCTCGATGCGTCGCGCTTCCAGCTCCCAGCGGCACGCAAGTGACTGGAGTCAGAATTCCCAGCAAGGAAATTCAGGAGGGAGTTGGAGGTGAAGTCTTTTTGGCCCTGAGACTTCAGCAGGAGGCAAGCCAGTTCAAGCCCTTGGAGAATATTCTGTAGATGGAAGTCCTTACAAAGTTCCTTCTCCTTTCCCTTGGCAATGAAGCAACCAGTGCAGGCCAACCCAGCAAACAGCACACTGGCAGAGGGGCAGTCCAAACTCCTGCAGCTTCCTTGGTTCTTCTCCTTGGCAGAAAGGTATCTTGTTCCAGAAGTGATCTAAAGTCTGTGGGACTGGGTCCCAATATTTATACCAAACAATCCTTTGTTCTCTGAAGGCAGAGAGACCTCTACCTAGTTTAAACCAGTTCCTGAGCACTGTGTTTACATGACTCTTCGCTTCCTTTCACTGTGCAGGTCAGAAACATCAAACGCCCCACAGGAGGTGGAGCCAGCACAGGGGAGGGAAGATGCAGCTCTGGAGTACTCTGTTGACAGGATTCCCCTTCTCCTTTCACTGTGCAGGGCAGAGACATCAGACAAGCCACAGGGGGTGGAGCCAGCATTGTGGAGGGAAGGCCTAGCCCTATTCAGGTCCCAGGTGCACTCTCCCCCTCCAATCTGGAGGTAAATCTCCCTATTGACCACTGGGCTGTCCCAGACTGTCTCCTGGAATTTCCCTAGCCCTGTCACACACAAACCCAGACAAGGAATAGACAAGTCAGCAGAGGCGGGCTCAAATGGTTAGGCAAGCAAATACCTAAAAGTGGTATTTGCAAATACAGAATATTAAAATAAACTTTACTAAAAGCTGTATTTTATTATTCTGAGTTCAGGCATACTAAACTCGAATTTCTACAATGTTCCCTGAGTCAGTTAGGATTGTAGGGATGTAACAATCTTCCCTGCCCATTCTAATATATGAGAACAGGTA
The DNA here is from genome assembly GCF_964261635.1 of Lissotriton helveticus. Taxonomy (NCBI): domain Eukaryota; kingdom Metazoa; phylum Chordata; class Amphibia; order Caudata; family Salamandridae; genus Lissotriton; species Lissotriton helveticus. The sequence goes on along the minus strand of NC_136065.1, from coordinate 1,316,220,752 downwards.
GCCTTCAATAGTGAAACACGAAAATGGCTGTAATTCACTACTAGAACATGCTACACACATCAGAGCATGTCCTACCTTATACTTACAATGCACCCTGCCCTTGGGCCTACCATAGGGGTGTCTAATTTGAAGCAAAGGGAAGGTTTAGGGACTGGCAAGTGGGTGCACTTGGCCAAGTCGACATGGTAGTCACAGACCACACACAGGCCTTGCAATGGCAGGCCTGAGACACACTTTACAAGCTGCTTCTGTGGGTGGAATAACCAGTGCTGCAAGCCCACCAGCAGCATTTGCTCTACAAGCCCTGGGCACACAAGGTGCACTGTACTAGGGCCTGACAGTAGATCAAATAAGCCAATCATGGAATCCAATCAGTATATCCATTTAACATAGGGAGCACTTGCACTGTGGCACTGATTAGCAGTGGCACAGGGCCCAAAACATACAACCAGCAAAAATATGTCAAAACAGAGGAGGCAATTTGTCAAAAATGGAAGGGAGACTCACGCCAATGATGTCAGGTCTAACATGTGCTATGTCGTTTTATCAGTAAAACTGCATGTTGACATTCTGCTGCCATTTCAATGGAAAATGTTCTGTATGTAGCAATTCTGTGCATCAATGAGAATCTGCCGTTTATAGCTCACAGAAGTGAAACAGCCCAATCAATATATGATTCCCCATCTACAGGTAAAATAAGGAGAGCTGATATATGGCTAGCCAGGGCATTATATAGTAATGTCAACTCTTATTTAACCGTTCTGGCCCAAAATAATACTATAACACTCAGCAGTCAGCAGCCAATTATAGATCATGCAGGCTGGTTAATAACTCCCTTTTCCTGCTCAATGCTCTTATCCTTAGAGAAGACCTATCTGCTATTGATCTTATCCAAAAGCCCCTAAATCCAGGATTTGTAAAGCGCAGCAAATAGCCCGTGAGGGTCTCAAGGTGCTGAATTGTAGGCACAGGAGATTAAGTGATTTTCTCAGAATCATAGGATGTTAGCTCCAATTACGAGACTCGGCAGCTCAGGCTGTGATGCCACAACTAGTCATCACCAGCTGAACAGACACGGAATAACTGATGTGATCTGACAGATAAAGCTGGCTACTCGGAGAACTTCACTCTAGTCCAGCACTGCAGGTCCCAACTAGCTACATTCTGTTCATGCTGCTTTACATTACACAATGGGACTCAGATATGAGATGCTAGTAACAAAGTCCACCCGAACAGATCTTCCTGACTACTTCTTTCACCAAACATGCCTGCTTAGGCTCATGAACTGTAAACAAAATATCAGACTGAACCACTCAGAGAAATAACAAACTGGCAGATGCATCAAAGTTATGTTTTGCGAGTCCTTAATAGCTAATTTTAAGGAATCGCTATTAAAGACTCGCAAAACGGGATGCATGTAGGAATCGCAATGTTATTAGCGATTCCTACAGATTCCTAATTTGCGATTCGGCAATAGCTAATCGCTAATAAGGAATGAATGGGAAAGCCATTCCTTATTAGCGATTAGCTATTGCCGAATCGCTAATGTTCCGCTATTTCAAGGGTGCCAGGGTGTCCAAAGGACACCCTGTTGCACCCCTGAAATGGACATGTGCACAAATGTTACACACACACACATGCCCTAAGGGCTTGTGTGTGCGCAACACGTAACTTTGAAAAATGCACAAAAGTGCATTTTTCAAAGTTTTAGCAAATTACCACGAAGTTCAACTTCATTGTAATTTGCTCCCCCTATTAGCGAATTCGCTATTTTTTTGGGTTTCATGCATAGCATTTAAGAAATCTCATTTTGGGATTCCTTAAATGCAAGAGCAATTTAAGGAATCGCTATTTAGAGATTCCTTAAATTGCCATTTCTGCATTTGGGATGATGCATCCCAAATGCAAAAATACCGGGAGCAAACGGCCAGATTCTGAGAATCTGCCTGTTTGCTCCCGGTATTTTCTTTGATGCATCTGCCTAATATGAATAGATTATGATCATGTAAAATACCACAAAAAGACCTGCACAGTTGCTCAAAGCTGTGAGCACACCAAAACAACATAAAACATGTGATGGTCTCAGCCTAATATTAACTTATTTTGTCTTGTACTTATGTTGTTTGTCTATTTACTAACTTATATACTATTGCGTGACCTCCTCTGACATGTCTGTAAAACGTACCTTTTGTCCCGAATTTTTGTCATGAATTTTGTCTCTTTGTCCTGAATTTTTGCACTTACTGTCCTGAATTTGCCCCATACCAGTTCATCACCAAAGAGACAGATATCCGGTAGGGTGACCGAGTATCCTATCTGCCGAACTGTAAATCAGGCGTGACAAGCGTGCTGTTTATTATGATGTAGTTAAATCGAAGTTGCACGTCATTTTACTTAGTTATGGAAGTTGCTCTTGAAAAATGCAATTATGACACCAATGTCACAGTTCTCTGCTGCATTGTCTACATTTAATGACTTTCCTTGTAGCATCAGGATTTGCAAAGTGAAAACACCTCAGTTTGGCCCACTTATTCAGATTTGACCAAACTGATATTAACTAACGTCTTCTAAACTCTTCACTCGGTCACAGCATCACTCTTATCCTGGTCCGAGGGGTAGGTACTGGTCCCTCCGTTGTGCACTGCTGAGGACATTGAGGCCACTGAGGGGACATTGAGACATTACTGAGGGGACCAGGCCGTGTCATGTATTTACTTATAATGAAAAGAGCAAATGTTCCCCCATATACATTACAGTTGTATATAGATAACCATTTTTTCAAGCCATGCCAGATATGTGCCATGAAGGGTTATGGTTCTGGTTTACCGATTCTCAGCCTTCATTTGGTGACACTTCCGGCTTGATTACAAGTCTGGCTGTCCACAGACTGCCAGACTCACAGTTGCACAGCGGTGGCGGTCTCCCCACCACCCTATTACAATTATGACAGTCAGACCACCACTGCCCCGCCCGCAGCCACCAGGGAACCGCCGCTTCCTGGCGGTGGTGCGGCAGTGTAAAGGCAGGAATTACAAGTTTCCTCTGTGCCACAGTTTTCATGGTGGTTCCCCCCCCAATGAAAGCTGTGGTGGAGAGGAAACAAAGGGGTCCCTACAGGGCCCCCTGATGCCTCACGCAATGTGGATGCACTCTGGGGAGCTCAAAATGTAACTCCTGTGTGGATGCACACCAGTTCCTGCACAGCATAAACTTTACAGTCCATGCCATGCAGGAACTGTTTTTGGCGTTCCCATTGTGATGTCCATTTTCTGAGGCACTGCCCTGAAAAAGTACAAAGAAAAAGCCAGCCAGACATGAGAGACTTATAATGTGTCTAGTGCACCACTTGGCCCTGTGAAGTGTACACTGTTAGGGCAGCTTGGCACTGTGAAACACATACTGATGATGGCACAGAGCACTGGGATGTTCAGGCTGCTGGGGAACCAGGCCATGCGATGTGCACTTTGGTAAGAGCACCAGGGATTTTGCTGTGTGAACTACTAAAGTCTCTGAACCCATAATTGTGGAAACTGGTGAGAGCACCTAGCCCTGCTTTTTACGCACTAGTATCTTTCTATGCTCTGCAAATAGACAAATGTGGGTACTTGGCTTAGTGATGTGCAGTTTAGTGTGGAGTGACAAAATAACCTGTGATGATTGCACCAGTGGTTACACCCGGTCACTAGCATGTACTGAATGGATGGTGAGGGGAACAGGCCTTGTGATTTGCTCTCTGGTGAGGACACCAGAGCCTATGATGCACGAACTGTAATAAAGACACAACACCCTGCCATACTCATACTGGTGAGGACTTGAGGCATTGAGGTGATGTGCCATGACCTATATGTGTATTGTCCCCCTCAGTGACTCTTCTAAGCCCTGTGGTGTGCAGACCGGTGATTTCATTATGCCCTATCGTGCGGAGTAGTTTTAGCATGTGCATCTGGACAGGCATCTTTCCCTTTGATGTGAAAACGTCTGTCTGATGAAATCGTGGCGTAGCAAGTGCACATAGCTAGGGCACTAGGCTTTATGTTGTACAGATTGGTGTACTTAGTGCTCCAGTGCTTGACTGCACACGCATCCCCACATCCACGGGCCAGGTGTGGCCTGCGGGGTTAAATAAAAGGAAGGCGTCGCTCGGGGACGTCACTTCCGACCGTGACCGGCATGAGTGTTGCCTGATTTGCTGCAGCTCCGCGCTTCCACCCACGTGCGCGACCAGGCCGCCTGCAGTCTACCACTGCTAACTGCCCCTCATAACACTGGCGACCTGGGTGGGGGGCCTTGCCATTGCCCAAGGTCACGGACTGACCCTATAATTCACAGACACGCGGTGAGCCGACGTGTGGAGCTCACCACCGGGCACATGCTGCAAGCGCGGTGCGGCCCTGCCATTGCTCATGCATCGCGCGTGATACTGCGGGTCAGCACGCTAAGTGTGCGAGGATCGCTGCGGGAGTCCCTGGCCCCTGTCAAGCCTGCCTTCTCATTACTGGGGGCCCTGTTTCTTCTAGTGGAGGAGAGAAGCAGCAACTGGTGGCACGCTCAGAACAATGCAAGCATTTGCACAGGCGACATGAGTTAAGGTGCTGGAGGGGGCACCGCACATCACCACTGGTGTTCAGGAGCAGGAAAGGGCGCCAACACGACGGCCCGCTGCAAGCCAGGTCCTGTGTGCCCGTGAGGCCGCACACACGTCGCCCACACACAGGTGTGTGTTGACGTTCACAGTACTACTGAGGGAGTGTGACAAGGTGTCGCCTGAGGAGGACAGACGGTGTGGTGCCGGGCACTCCAGAAGAAGGGGGAAAAGAGGAAAAAAGAGCAAGTCACGCCACGCCAGAGGCCCTGTGTATCGTGCCATGTGCCACACGACATCACGCCATGGGGGATGCCGACGCGGCCGCAGGTCCCATACGCATCCAGTTTCAGCATGCTGCATCAGGGATTTTGCCGCCATTTAGTGTACTGGAAGACCCGGCAACTGCGTCACTACGCTGGAAGACGTGGATAGCGCGCCTCGAAAACTATTTCATTGTTATGAGGGAGTCCGACAAGGCAATGAAGAGGTCTCTGTTGCTTCACTACGCGGGAGATGAGATATTCAAACTATTTAAACATCTACCTAACACCGGAGCGGAGGATGACTACGATGCAGCCATAGCGGCGCTCAATGGCCATTTCGATCCCCAGTTGAACCCGGATTTCGAGGTCTTCAAGCTAGGGCAAGCACGCCAATGAGAAGGAGAGTCGATGGATCTATTTTGCTCTCGCTTACGAGAACTCGTGAGTACGTGCACGGATGAAGAACAACCCAAAGCAATCTGACGGCAACTCATTCAAGGATGTCGCGACAAGACGCTACGGGGACTGATATTAAGGAAACCGGGGATTACACTCGAAGACATCCTGATGCTCGCGCGGTCCCACGACCTGTCGGCTGTGAGAGCAACGGCGATGGAGCAAGCACTTAACAAACCCCAGGGGAAAGTGGAAGCAATTAAAACTGAGCGTGCCGACGCAATAAGAACACAGCCGCGAGGAACCCAACTGAGAGAGTCCCGGAGGGAAAATTCCAGACCACGTTGCGGATACTGCGGCCATGAGCCCCATGCAGCAAAAGATTGTCCGGCCCAGGGCAAAACATGCACCCACTGTGGGATTCCGAACCACTTCGCATCAGTATGCCGACGGCGCAGCAACCCCAGGACCTTTAGGAAGCAAAAGTCACTGACCAGAGCTGTCCATGGAAGACCCACGGGGGGCTCGACAAAGACCAGCCAGATACCTGCCGACTGCAGATGATTCCTCAGAGACGGAAGACGAAGAGGCGTACATTGTTTCATTTGCGCGAGAACTGAAACAACGCCGGAGGCCTCAGCCCACGTGTGTCGTCCAGATGGCTGGAAACGAAGTTAAAGCAGTCATCAACACTGGAGCCATGGTCAATGTTATGGGCCTGCAACAATTCAGGAAACTACGACCTCGCCCTCCTGTCATGCCATCCAAAACCAGGATTTACGCCTATGGAGCAGACACCCCGTTACCCCTAAAAGGGAAGATCACAGTACCAATCAGGGCGGATGACCTGGAGGTGATGGCAACAATCCATGTGATCGACAGGGAGGCGAACACCCTTTTGAGTAGCCATACGGCCGAAGATCTAAAGTTAATAGCGTTTGCCAACCGAATCAGAATGCACCAAGTGGATGAGCTACTGGGGGCAATTCCCAGAGCTGTTCGATGGTCTGGGCTGTATCAAGTGTGAACCCATCAAACTACACATTGATAAGGCGGTTGCCCCCATTGCCCTGCGACACCGGCGGATTCCATTCCACTTGAGACCGTTGGTGGAGAAAGAACTTGAGAAACTGGAGGACCAAGGTGTTATAGAAAAGGTGTCTGGGCCAACCCCCGTGGGTATCCCCCATGGTCATCATGGAGAAATCCAAGCAACCAGGGGCATTGACATGCGGCTACCAAATAAGGTGATTAAAAGGGAGCGACATCTAACACCTACGATGGACGACATCATTGCAGACGTGAATGGATCGAGGTGGTTTTCCAAGATCGACCTGAACGCGGGGTACCACCATCTACCCCTTGCCGAGGAGAGCCGTTTCATCACCGCGTTCAGTACTCACCTCGGACTGCGACTGTATAAGAGACTGAACTTTGGGATCTCCTCTGCGGCAGAGGCGTTCCAAAACACCATACGGGAAGTACTGTCGGGCCTGCCTGGGGTCATCAATGTCAGCGATGACATCCTTATACATTCTGCGACAGCCGCCGACCACCACAAGCACCTTCGAGAAAACTTGAAGAGACTTAGTGCACATGGAGCGACACTCCACAAGGAGAAGTGCCAGTTTTTCCAACCGTCAAGTGAATTCTTTGGATACGTTTTTAATCAAGAGGGCATCCAGGTGGACCCGAGAAAATCAAAAGCAATAAAAGATACCCCGGCACCTAAATCCCCGACGGAAGTGAGGAGCTTCCTGGGCATGGCCACCTATTGTGGCCGCTTCATACCCAGCCTGGCTACCTGGGGTGAACCTCTGCATGCAATAACCAAATCTGACGCCGTCTGACGGTGGGGCCCCAAGGAAGGAGAAGCATTTCAAGGGATAAAGGACGCTCTCCTGGAAAAAGCCACCTTAGCCAACTTCGACCCCACCAAACGTACAGAGGTAATAGTGGACGCCAGCCCAGTGGGCCTGGGTGCGGTGTGAACACAAGAACAAGAACCAGGCCAGTGGATAGCCTTAGCTTTTGCCAGCAAAGCCCTTACCCCGACAGAAGCCTGGTACGCTCAAATTGAGCGAGAAGCACTGGCCATTAAATGGGCCTGCAGCCATTTCCATCTGTACTTGAGAGGACACCTATTTGTTATGGTTACCGACCACCAACCGTTGGTCCCACTCTTCAAGCGGACAGCCCCGCATCCACCCCCAAGGATTGAACGGTGGGTGATCCAACTACAACCCTATGAGATGGAGGTGGTGTACCGGCCTGGGGCCAAAAACCCTGCGGACTTTTTGGCCCACCATCCTAGCGAACAAGGACAGAAGGAGGAGGATGGAGACAGTGTAGAATTTGCCAAGTGGGTAGCACTCACATCGTGCCCTCAGAGAATGTCCTTAGTGGAGATCAAAGAAGCGGCCACCACTGACGCAGTATACACCCAGACGCTGGGAGCGGTTCAGGAAGGATCGTGGGTAGAACATCTCCGCCACACCAACTCATGGACCTCGGAGGACAAGGAATCCCTCACGAAAATGTGGCGCATTCGACATGAGCTGAGTGCCACTGAAGACGGCGTTCTGTTGAGAGGATCCTGTTTGGCTATCCCACAGAGTCTGCGAAATCGAGCCGTACAGCTGGCACATAATGGACACCAGGGAGTGACAAAAATGAAGGCGAAAATGAGGGAGAAGGTATGGTTCCCAGACCTGGAGAATATGGTGGAGGAACATGTCCGGAGATGCATGGCATGTCAGTTGACGAGCGAACCAGAAAGGCCCCAGCCAATTATCACTGAGGAAGCGTGCTCGACCCCATGGGCCAAGGTGAGCGTAGACTTTGGAAGTTTTCCCGGGGGAGGTTATACGTTGATCCTTGTTGACGCCTACTCCAAGTACCCGGTGGTAGAAACAGTCATGTTCACCGCATTCAGCCACGTAGGTCCAGCCCTGGAGAAAATATTTGCCACGTGTGGGCTCCCACAGGAAGTTCGCAGTGATAATGGACCTCCTTTCCAAGGATCAGAGTTCGCCACATTCCTCCAGCAGCGGGGAATCCACCACCGACAAATCACGCCCCAATGGCCGCAAGCCAACGGAAATGTTGAGAGATTTATGCGCACATTGAACAAAGTGTTCCGCATAGCTGTGGTCGAACAAGCTGACCCCGAGCAGAGACTCCACGAATTTCTAAGAGAGTATCAGGGAACGCCCCACTGCACGACCCAGAGGAGTCCCTGGGCGCTCATGTTCCATGGACCCCAGAGAGACCTTCTTCCCAATAGCCCAGGGTGGACACCGGCTCCATTCAATGATGAAGAGGCGCTGGAAAGAAGGAGGCATGGAAACCAAAGAGTGAGCAATCGGCGGAGGGCCGCGCAAAGAAGACTTACACACGGAACACCGGTCATCCTACGGAACAGGCGGCAAGGAGGGAAGTTTCAAACCAGATATGAGCCAGGCACCTGGACAGTCACAGCCAACAGTGGCACGATGGTAACGGCCAGGAGGGGAGAAGAGGAAGTATCGAGGAATATCTCGTGGTTTAAAGAGGTCCCGCCAGAGAGCCGCAGGAGGGAAACGCTTAGTGAACACAACCCCGAGATGACAGCCGTAGCAGGAAGTGAGTAGGAGTTGCCTGTGAGAGACCAGCTGGGAGAAGACAGCGAGGCACAGCCCCCCCGACTCCGGAGGCCAGTTCCAGCAGCCCCCGTCGAGACACGGGGAGAGGGGGTGCGAATCCTCAGCGATATGGGTTGAGGCCCAACCCACAACCGAGCCAGAGACTGAGAGACTATGCCTGTTTGCTGAGACCCTGAAGGGAAACGCAAGTACCGAGCATAGTTATCTGTAAACTATACCAAATTCATGTGATGTTGATGGACATTTTGTTTGAAAAGAACATGGTTGGATAGGGATGTAATAGTTAGCGCTCTAGTGCTTGACTGCACATGCATCCCCACATCTGCAGGCCAGGCGTGGCCTGCGGGGTTAAATAAAAGGAAGGCGTCTGCTCTGGGATGTCACTTCCGACCGTGACTGGCATGAGTGTTGCCTGATTTGCTGCAGCTCCGCGCTTCCACCATCGCGCGTGACCAGGCCGCCTGCAGTCTACCACTGCTAACTGCCCCTCATAACAGTGATGACTATGGATTCTTTGATTTGTGGAGTTATGTGGCCTGCTGCCCTGTGCTTATGCAGCTTGGTGAAAGAGACTAGACCTGTAATCTGCAACATGGTGAGAGTGGGTGACTCAGTAAATAAAGACCTTTAGCATGCCTGGCCCTGTATGTGCAGCCTGGTGACCATGCCTAGCTCTGATATGTAGTTTGGTGCGTATGCTTAACCTAGTACGTGCAGAGTGGTGAGTGCTTTAATGTGCAGACTGCCAAGCTAAGAAAACAATAAGAGTTCCAAATGCACTTTTAATGGTACTCAAGGCTTGCTGATAAGTATATTTTATACATTTAAAAACACATCCATTTTGAAATAAGGAGAACATCAATGTTCCTATGTGCCTCTGACTGAACAATTGCATTTTCCTAGATGGGCAAGCTAACCTAACATCGAGAATCTTTAGGCATCGGAGTCTCTTTTCCCGTTCTATTGAGGGTGCACAATTTCATTGCAGCAAGATGTCCACGGCAGCAACGCCTCCTTGCCATCAAAAGACGCGTGATGTGCTAGTACTCCACTGCAGTCCTGTCGGCCATTTAATTCCTTAAAGCAGGCAACTGCGTCACTGTCACGGGGCTCTCTCTGTGGCACAACTCGCCCTTTCCGACCAGCTCCGCAGAGCTGACGGCTGGACGGTTCTTCATAAAATCTCTGACATTCTGATATTTGGGCATTTTGTGCAGACTCGGACCCAGTCCTAGGAGCAGCCGCCTGAAAGGAATTGCAACTGGATCAAATTTATGACTAATTTGGAAAATGGTAAAGGCCAATACGATATGTAAAAGGGGATGTAGGCAGAGCCTGCACCCAACTCAACTGAAGCAGAGTCATTAAGGCCAACTTAAAAGGTAGCGTTTGAGGAAAATGAGGAGTGCACATAGGAAAAACAGAAGCCTTTAGTTAGCTCGATGCCTGGCAGGGCTCCGACGCTACTTTAGATTTTTTTTTGCATATATTCCGTGGTAAACAAGTGCACATCCTTCGGTTTTCAACGAAGCGGTTGATGTTGTCTCGTCCTCCAGTACATGCCCGGCGAAACCTCCTCCAAACGCGCGGTTGGCCCCGCCTTAAAGAAAGCCATCGCAGACGGGCACCTATCCATTGGTGGTGAACAAAGCGGTTGTTTTGTACTCTGCCGGTACATACCCTGCGAAATCGTTCCCAAATAAGCCTGGGCCTTGGCAATGCTTTAGAGTTCATTCTCATTCTCAACCAGTCGCACAACCTTTCGAATCGGGGGGCAAACGCCTGACGAAATCTTTCCCAGATAGGCCTGTCGGTATGGCCATCATCAACATTTGTAAGGATCGTGCAATCTTCTTCTTCATCGTCTTTTCCTTCTTCATCTGGAGGTTCATAACTTACTATATGGTAATGTTGTTGAGGATGCAGCAAGATATTGTCTAAGGGCCTTTTTATCTTCGATGTGCTCTGCAAAATAAGCATAAAATATATATATATATTAGCGAGTGGGTATATGAAACAAAAGACAATTTATATGCAACCATGTTTAGGGGAAGTAAACATAACCCGCTTTGAAATCAACATAGTGGGTTCCCTGGAGGCAAAACCAGTGCCCATGTCGACATCTTGCCATCATTTGTGTTTAAAAACCATCAAAAAAGAACTGGCACACTAGTCACTGTGATATGGAGCCAAGCTAGAGTTTCATTTGGTGCTACATCAAACTGCACCCCAGGTACCATGAGGTGTACCTAGGGTGACTACTGAAAGTAAATCCAAACATACAAAGATCTGAATGTCTGGAACGCAGAGCCAAGCTGTATGAAAAGTATTACACATATGTGGTACGAAAATACAAGACTTTAATTATAATACCAAATGAACACAGTAGAGCAACTCATCAATGTTCTCCCATATAGACATACATGGAATAAATCCTATTACAAAAGACAGTAACCATCCCTGTATGAGCACCATGGAACACAGATAGTATTTCTTAAATGGTTTTTCAATAATACACTGATTGTATATTAAATATAGGACTCAGTAGTGTTGTATGAGCTCTGCGAATGCAGTTGATACAGCCAGCACGTGCTTCATCTGGAAGACTTCTTTTTGGCTGTAATGGCATATAATGTATATATATTGGCCTAATCATACCAGAGAAAATAAGTTATAAAAAGTGACAAGAAAGAATGCCAACACCAAAGCAATGTCCCAAGGATGTCGTCAAAAGAACACCATAAGCCAGTATCACCATATATACATATGTGAAAGAGTACAGTAAAAAATGATTATCTTAACCCAGAAAATTGTAACATGCCTAAACAGAGTAAGAAAAAGTCAGAACCAGGGACATCTTCCAAGAGGAAACAAGCGTTGGCATAGCCAATAGGTCTCGCCTTTGGGACCTTATAAGTGTTTAGCCAGCGAAATTGACTTTGCCTATGTCTTTAAGCTGTGCTGTACTGAAGTCTGCAGCATGCTGAAAAGCGTTTTTGTTACCTTTTCTATGACCAAGAAAGCATTATGTACAACTGAACGACCATATTAAAAAAGTATTAACAATAAATAATGCCTAGAGTCTTTTTGTGTCCTTTCAATGCTGGCAACTTCTATCTGCCTGTCCCAGTGGTTGCTTGTTATGTTTTGTTTGTGACAGGGGGCATAAATAACAGGAGGGTGAAGGTCAGTGAGAGTGTCCGTTAGTTAGTCAGTCAGTGAGAGAGTCAGTCAGTCAGTGAGAGAGTGAGAGTCAGTCAGTGAGAGAGAGAGAGTGAGAGAGTCAGTCAGTCAGTGAAAGAGAGAGTGAAAGAGTCAATCAGTCACTCAGTGAGAGAGTCAGTCAGTGAGAGAGAGTGAGAGTCAGAGAGTCAGTCAGTGAGAGAGAGTCAGAGAGTCAGAGAGTCAGTCAGTGGGAGAGAAAGTCAGTCAGTGAGAGAGAGAGAGTCATAGAGTCAGTCAGTGAGAGAGAGAGTCAGAGAGCCAGTCAGTGAGAGAGGGATTCAGTCAGTGAGAGCAGTGAGAGAGAGAGAGCGAGAGAGAGAGAGAGAGAGAGAGAGAGAGAGAGAGAGAGACTGTCTTAATGACTGCCCTTAAGGTTATGTCCCTATTGAGGTCAAAAGAAACAAAACTAAATTAGCTTGACTTGGTACTTTACTTGTTTACGTTGTTGCAACTGTTCATGATTGTATTCTTGGAAAACTGTAAATTAATCAATAATTTTTTGGTGTAATTGAAATGCTGCGCCTCTGTTTATTTTCGGTCCTTTGGGGTCGCAATTATTAGATATCTTAGCACATGACATAGAGAGCTGTGTTGGAATCAAGAACATTTTAAATGAGAAATGAATATCGATGGTTGTTTTGAATGACAATAACGCTAGGAGGCTCTAGACAAGAGCTGCCACATGCTTCAGAGGGCCGACAGCTGTAGCGTGTATTATATCTGCATGACTGAACAGAAAATGTGTGAAAACTATGCGGTGCAACTCATATAGGCCAACTATTTCTGCGCGAGAGGAGAAAGTCTAATTGTTGGACGGACATATGGGAACCACACTCCTGCCGAGGAGGAAATGCATTTTGACAGACTTCTCAAGGTGGAGATGCGCTGTTTTCAGAGCCAGAAACAAATAATTTGAACGGCGTGTGCATATCACGAGAATGGTCCGAATAAAAATGGGGTAAACAGGAGTAGACGCATTTCAATTGAATTGGAGAACCGGGTGGCGGTTAAAATCGATTTAAAGGAAAAGAAAAAATACATTGGTAGAAACTCCTGCAGATTGAGAGGTAGGTGACGTGAGAACAATATCGAGAGGAGAAAGAGGAAGGCTGAAAGGGAAGGATAAACCTTTTTTCGTGGAAAAGTGAAGATGCGTGGATGGTGATAATGTGTAATAATTTTATCCCAGAACCTCTCGCTCCTTGGGCGATTCTGCAATAAAGTTATTAGCACAAGCCCTCAACAGAGCGTGTCACCTTAATCAGCTGCAGAACCTCCACCATGTCTGCACTGTATGTTTGACCTCTCCTTTTGAATCCGTGATACCGGCCATCCCCACCCCTTGGGTCACAGCCAGTCTTGTGTTTTCTTTTGTGGTGCCGTCAGTCACAATTGGACATGAATTAGTCAGCCAGGGAGAGAGACAATAGCTGAGATGGTCCGTCATTCGGTGAAGCCGGTCACCTCCTCTGTGGAGGACTCTCAAAAGTCACTGATTCTGCAGTCACTGACAGAGGGGAATCAAAGCCAACAGATTTGGAAACAAAGGAGAGGGGGGCTCGTGCAGGGCGGGCGCCTTACCCCTCCCTCGACTGACAGCGCAAGAGCGACCGCAGGTGAGGTCCTTAGAGGACTTTCCCAAGAAGTGCTGACTTCTTCACCCCCCCAACCCCCTACCCCTTCTCCCCACAGAGGGTTTGCTCGCTCATAAAATCTTCCTCAGTCACTGCTGGAAATGAAGCGGGTGGGAGGGTGGGGGCCTCAGGAGGATGTGTCTTGAGAGGACATCAAACTGCGGCCAGGTGAACAGAGGAGCTCCGGGGAGTGACGGACCACACACTCCCTCTAGCTCCGTTTCAATTACCTTTTGTGGGGCGGTCTGTGGTGCAGATTGATACCAAGAGGTTATTTTCCTAGGACTGCGCACGTGCGCTGTGCTAGGCTGGACCTAAAAATGCACTCTCAAAAGGTCCACAATGAAAGCAAAACAAGTACTTATCAAGACGTGTTTTAAGCGTGGACTCTATGACTCTACGACATTATATGCTTCAATGTCGTAGAACTGTATTCTTTAACATGTAAAAATATTTATCGTACAAAAAGGAAATATTGCCGACAATATGAAGCAAAAAAACAGCAACATAGAGATGCGGAAACAATAAAACCTCAAGTGAGGCCAACAGCTGCCAAGACGACAAAAGTACTTAGAAAAAAGACACCAGAGTGCTGTGTCCACAGTTCATAGTACAGTGCAAAGACATTATTGGCTTCCTAGGACTGAAGATGAGTAAAATGCATTGAAAATTAAACCAACCATGCAAACAAGCATTGGTAAATGTATTAGGTTTTGCCTATTTGATTAACAATAAAAGCTGTTTTTTGTTGTAAGTTGTAACTTGCTGAGTAATTGAACAATATAAGTTACACAAAGTCTGTTAAAGTGTTATGGCTTGTTTATGTACCAAAAGACTATATTGTGCTGTTACTAGTGGTAAAGTGCAGGTAAATAGCAACATTTTAAAAAATGAAATGAAAGAGGGAAATAATTGAATTCATTGATTTAATAGCAATAGTATGCGTTTATAGCAGTTCTGACAACTTTTGGGCCTGGTGCCACTGCACCATTCAAATCCTGCACATTGTGCCTGCAAGACAACTGCATTTGTGACTGCTGTTTAGTAGTAAAATATAGTAAGGGGTCAAAACTCTGTGGGGGACTGCTAACACACCCACCTGTGCCCAGGATATCGCGGCATCCAGCTTCGCTCTCCCCCACCGCCGCTCTCGAACCAGCGGCCGCCGAGAGGGGGGAGCGTCCCTGTGACCTGTGACTGGAGACTACAATCCCCAGCAGGCAGTGCGTTCTCCTGAGGACGCCGGGAGCAGCGTCAGCGCCAGTGTACCGCGCCCGGAGGCGCTTAAGAGCAAGCCGCTCCTCCCGCGTCGCGGTACGCGCGTGGGCGACGCCGGGCTAAGCCCGGGCAAAGGGCGGGCCCTCTTTGGCCCTCTGTGGCCGGAAGAGGTCGGGACGGGCCATAGACCCTGGATCTATTTTAGGAACTATATCATTCACGTGAGACTTTGGACTCATTATTAAGTTTAATTTGTGTCTTTATATTATTTGTTTTATTGGTTTAAACTGTTGCTATTACTGGTGGTTTGATCTACTATTTTAAACGTAAAGAGTATAGCTGTTAGTGTAATGTCTAGACTCACCAAAGTCATGCCAGTTGCTGGTCGGATCACTATGGATAACTTTTTGGTTAAAAAGGTTAACCAAATAAATAATGGGCGCAGGGCCTCTCTAGGACGTAGTAATCTTCCTGTATCACCTGAAAATATGCCCACTCAAGTGATAGAAGGGACAGAGGGAATTACAGAAGGGAACCCTAATTCAAGTAGTGAAGGGGCACCTAGGACTGTGGTACAGGCACAGGTACATGCTGAGGTGCATTTAGATCTGCAAAACTCCTCTAGTGAAGAATCAGACTCGGCCCCTCCAACACTAAGACCAATAAGAAAGTGTAGAAAGATTCAGGCGAAACGAGGGGGAAAAACCACAAAACAAAGAGCTGATATTTCCCGTCCTAATGCTAGTAAGGCTACTAACCCTGCTATAGGCATTAGTAATTTGGAGGGTAATAGTGAGGGAGGGTTAAGCCTAACTTCTAATCACTATGAGAATCTAATCAGCACATTACTAAGCAAGATGGAGGAGAAAATCACTGAACTGGTTAATCCACTACTAACTAGACTGGATGCAGTAGCCTCTGAGGTAGAAAGGCTGGGAGGACTGTTGGCGGCACATCTGGCTCCTGCCACTGCCCCAAAAACGATTGCCCCAAAAACTAATTCTAACAAAGTTGTGAAGGGAAAGGCAGACAGGGCAGAGAGTGTGCAGCAACGGTGTCCCCAAGGCTTGGTAGAAACCAGGGTGGTAAATAATTCGTCACCAGCAATCCAGCCAAAAAAACAAGCGCCGGCACTTTTGAGTAGCAGACCAGCGCCAACCCAGAGAATAAAACTTAGGAACGTAAATCTTCCGCCTGACTGTGTGCCCTATGTGGTGGTGCTGACAAATGTCCCATGCTTTGAAGAACATCCTGCCCTACCACATGGGGAGTCTCAAGAATCACTGAAAAACAGAACAGTGGCCTGGTTAAACAAAAATTGTGGTTTTCCAACTCATTATTATGACCAAATTATTTCAATAGAAAGGGTCAACTGGGTTGGTCCCTCGCGTAAATCAACAACTGGGGATTGTGTGGTTATTAATTTTAAACATCCACAACACGTTGCTACAGTGTTGCGTGCATCCTCACTAGTGTATAGCCCAAACAGTGTCTGTGTGCGCCCATTAGGATATTTTTATGCGCCTGGGCCAATTACCCCCAAAAATTCTCGAAGTTTCAGGCTAATGTTCCAAACCCGTCCACCCACACCGGCAGCACCATACATGTATAATACTGCTAACCATGGGGTGAATGGATGGCAGATGCCTGTACAAAATAATAATGCTGTTAATCAGAGTTGGAGAGGGTTTAATGTGGCCACTCAGAATAGATTTGAAGTGTTTTCGGGCCTGGATGCTTGTGATTGACTGGAGGAGCATGAGGGTCAAAGTATTGCACGAACCCCAGTAGATCAGCCTATAGAGGCAAGACATCTCACAATACACAAAAATAATGTTATTTGTTGGAATGTTGCCGGGCTGGCCACTAAGATGCAAGATGAGAACTGGATTAAATATATTAAATGCTTTCAGATTATATGTTTACAAGAGACTTGGTCAGTAGAGTGTGACCTTTTTATTGAAGGATACAAGGCATACTTTGTTCCTGCTACAGCAGTAAGCAGAGGCAGGCCAAAGGGGGGGATGGTCACGTTTATTTCTGTAGCTATGAAGGGTATCAAGTAACCCTGGTATCCTAGGCTTAGTGCTAACCAGAGAAAATTGTAGGGTTGGTCTGATCAATTTTTATAATTCTACTAATACATGCACAGCTTCTAATAATCTAAAAACCCTAAATGACTATGTTAGTTCATCAATTAAGGACTGCTCACATAATCTAATGATCATGGGTGATTTTAATGTTCACCCCTGTGGGGACCCTCTAATGAAAAATCTTCAGGAAATCCATTGTGCTAGACATGAGGGCCTGCACTAGGAACATACACTGGAGGGGGACTTTTTTAATGATTTATTAAATGACCATGATCTTACTTTAACAATGGCACTGTGTGATCCCATGAAGCGCTTTGATGTTCCAACTTTCAAAGGGCATGGGAAAGGGACATTTATAGATTATATGTTATTAACTTTGCCAATGCAGGTTTTTACAGATTCATTCACTATTGAAAATAATGAATTTAGTGATCACAATCCACTGACTATCCACCTTAGGGGTCCCTGGGTGGTTAATACAAGTTGTAGTCTGTCCTTGGGCAGGGTAAGGACAACGGATGGAAGACGCCGCCTAAAATGGGCCATGTGTACTCCTGATCTCATATATAAAAACATCAAAGATACCTGCAGTGATGAAATTAATAGCTGCACTCAGGATGACTCTAATCCAATGCAGGTCCTGTCTGCATTTCAATGTCTTACAGACAAAGTTTCCATCTTAATGACAGACCCAGCAAAAAAGTCTGTGAAAGAGGGACCGTGTTGGTTTAATCAGGAATGCTCTAAAGCTGCGCGCAACCTGAGATCTGCCCTGGCAGAAAACCCCCGAACAAGGAGACAGTCAAAGGGTGTCGCAAAGAGTTTAAACTAGCCACTGCTACTCGTAAAGAATCTCTGAGGAACGAGGCGTGGAATGAGATCTTGGATCCACAAACCCTAAAAAATAGTTCTAGATTCTGGGTGGTAGTCAAGAAACCATTCCTGGTGCAAGATCCAGGAGAGGGACTAGAAAGTGTTATAACTAAGGAGGAGTGGGTAGTACATTTTAAGCAATTATATGGCGGCACGGTGGACAATGTCACGAATACCGACCCCGATAATGGGGCAGCCTCCTTTAGAGTAAATAGAGGAGAGGTAATGGTAGGGATAGAGGGGCTTACAGCTGGTAAAGCGCCAGGACCTGACGGGATACCCCCTGACCTTTTTAAATCTGATCCCAATTTTTGGGCACCGATTGTTGAAGCTGTTATTAATGCAGCCTCTAGAGTCGGGTGCCCACTTTCTTGGGGGTTTCCACCATTGTCCCGATTTTTAAAAAGGGGGACAGGGACAGCCCACTCTGTTATAGGCCTATCTCCCTAATTAATTCCATGGCTAAAATAGTAGGGAGAATTGTACTGCAGAGACTTTCTGACTGGGTGATGGACAATAACATCATGTCTATCTCACAGTATGGCTTCTGCAGTGGCCGATCAACCATAACACAATGTATAAACCTTTACTCAATACTCAGCAAATCTTGTACTGCCCAAAAAGGCACAGTCCACCTAGCCTTCATGGACCTATCCTCAGCCTTCGACTGTGTGAACAGGAGAAGGCTCTGGGGTTCCATGAGAGAGAAGGGAGTAGACAGTGGGATTGTTAATTTTCTTGTTGAACTACATAGTAACACAAGTGCGAATGTTAGGTATTCCCAAGAGCTGTGCGTAACTGAGAATTTTAGAACTGGGAAGGGTGTGCGCCAAGGTTGCATACTAGCCCCTTTCCTTTTAATTTTTATATACATGAACTTGATAGTGTTTTGCAGGAGGTGAAAGCTGATTGTCCTAGGGTGGGGAGAAGGAGTATTCCCGTTCTTTTATACGCAGATGATGTGGTCTTAATATCTAGAACTGAAAAAGGTCTCCAATCGTTACTCAATGCTTTTAAACAGTTTATGGAAGAAAGAGATCTGCTGGTTAATAACTCCAAATCATTCATTATGCAAGTTGGTAATCGACCAAAAAGACAATATACATTCAAACTAGATAATGTAGTAATTCCATTTTCCAATACATTCTCTTATCTAGGAGTTCTTTTTGATTCCAAACTGTCGTGGGGTCCACAACTTGCAAAGAAAATATGTGATGTGGTTAGGGTTAATGCTTCTATTTTTAACTTTGCTTCAAAATTAGGGAAAAAGCCAACGCTTGCAATGATGAAATTATATGATGCTAAATCAGTAGCAACTGCAGTCTATGGTAGTGAACTCTGGGGTTATATGGCTTGTGAACAACTACAGATTGCAGAAAATGCATTTCTCAAACGCCTCCTGTGTGTCCCGGCCGCCACTTCCAACTTTGCAGTTTATGAGGAGTTAGGAGTAGAACATTTGAGCGATATTCTCTCCCTACGCCCATTGACCTGCTGGTTGAAATTGTGGCTGAGCCAAGATATCCCCTTAACACACCTGATTGTAAATGACTTCATTTCTCATGATAAGGCATTAGGCACCCCATGGTTGAAGTACTTAAAAAACAGTTTTTGTGAGCTGGGCCGCCCTGAACTATTCGATCGTCCGACTGAAATTGTAAAAGGGGATGTTGAAGCAATTAAGCAGTCTTTTCTTCTGCGACGGAAGGCCGTGAGGGAGGGTGCTGAGTTACAGGAAACAAGTGTAAGGAAATATATCATGGTTAAAACGTGTATGACAATGGAGCCTTACCTACTCGGCACTTTTAGTACCCATGAAAAGTTCTTGTTAACAAGATTTAGATTGAATTTGTTCCATCATCTGCTTATAAGACCAAAAAAAGATGTTTTTAATAAACTTCCTGCATCCTGTAGCTGCGACGGAAAGTCTCCACAGGATATGCTGCACTTCATGTTTTTATGTAGATTTTATGAATATCCGCGTAAACGCTACTTGCTTGTTCTTTTAAAGAAACTTAATTTTAATCAGATACGACCAGCCTTTTTATATTTACAATTGTTGCACAGTGATAGTGTCCTCCAAATAACTGAATTTTTAAAATTGTCTCTTAGAATGAGAATTTGTCTGGATCAATGAATGTTAATATGTTAATGAATTACAGTTCTGTGGAACTAATGTAGATAGGGAAACGTATCCTTGTAATTAGATCTTACTAATGTTTTATGTATGTACAGTATGAAATGTGTACTTTTATGGTTGAATCAAACCGAAATAAAGTCTCTTTTGAATTTGAATTTGAATTTAGTAATATTTTGTGTTTAGAGGAGTTATGACAACTTTTCGCCACAGTGCCACTGCACCATTAAAATCACTTGTGGCTGCCTGTTTAGTAGTAAAATATTGCAATATTTTGTGTTTAGAGGGGTTCCTGGAGCTTTGGGCCCTGGTGTCACTACACCTGTGAAATCTTGGTCCTAGTGCCTGCATGGTAGCTGCACTTGTGAATGCTTATTGAGTAGTTAAATATAGCAACATTTTGTGTTTGGAGGAGTTCTGACAACTTTAGGCTCCGGTGCCACTGCACCTGCAGCACAGTGAAATCATGGCCCTAGTGCCTGCTAGATAACTGCGCTTGTGACTGCCTGTTTAGTAGTGAAATTTAGCGGTAGTCTGCGTTTAGTGGAGACCCTGGAGCTTTTGCCTTTGGTGCCACTGCACCTGCTGCACCTTTTACATCAAACTCCTTTTAACTGTAAGATAACTGCAATTGCTTCTCCCTGTATAGTAGTAAAATGTAGTAATATTAGGTGTTTAGAGGAATTCTGACATCTTTTGGGCCTGGTGTCACTGCACCTGCTACACCATTCAAATCATGACCCTGTTGTCTGCAAGGTAACCACATGTGTGACTGCCTGTTTACTAGTAAAATATAGCAATATTAAGTGTTCATTGGGGTGCCTAAAGCTTTTAGTCCTGATGCTTCTGCACCTGCTGCACCATTCAAATCATGAGCTTATTGCATGCTAGATAACTGCACTTATGACTGCCTCTTTAATTGTAAAATATAGCAATAATCGGTGCTTTGTGGGGTGACTGGAGCTTTCAGTCCCGACACAACTGCACCTGTTTCACTATTGAAATCGTGAACCTAGCACTTTCTGGATAACTGCAATTGTGACTGCCTGTTTAGTAGTAAAATAGAGCAGTACTTCGCGTTTAGTGTAGTTTTGACAACATTTGTACCTGGTGCCGCTGCAGCAGCTACATCATTTAACTGAAAGGTAAATTCAATTGTGATTGCCTGTATAGTAGTAACATGTAGGAATATTAGGTGTCTAGAGGAGTTCTGACAACTTTTGGGCCCCGTGCCACTGCACCTGCTGCACCATTCAAATCATGACCCTGTTGTCTGCTAGATAACTGCACTTGTGACAGTCTTGTTTTGTAGTAAAATTTAGCAATAATCTGGGTTTAGTGGGGTCCCTAGAGGTTTTGGCGCCAGTGCCACTGCTCCTGCTGCACCATTCATATCAACACTATTTTAACTGCAAGGTAACTGCTATTGTGACTGCCTGTTTAGTAGACAAATAAAGGGATATTATGTGTTTTCAGGACATCTGACAACTTTTGGGCCCGGTGCTACTGCACCTGCTGCACCATTGAAATCATGACCCTATTGTCTGCAAGGTAACTGCTATTGTGACTGCCTGTTTAGTAGACAAATAAAGGGATATTATGTGTTTTCAGGACATCTGACAACTTTTGGGCCCGGTGCTACTGCACCTGCTGCACCATTGAAATCATGACCCTATTGTCTGCAAGGTACCTGCACTTGTGGCTGCCTGTTTAGTAGTAAAATATAGCAATATTAGATGTATAGTGGGGTGCCTGGAGTTGTTGTTCTCCGTGCCGCTCCACCTGCTGCACTATTGAAATCATGACCCTAGTGCTTGCTAGATAAGTGCACTTGTGACTGCCTGTTTAGTAGCAAAATATAGCACTATTAGGTGTTTAGAGGAGTTCTGACAACTTTTGGGAACGGTGCCGCTGCACCATTCAAATCAAGCTTCTTTTAACTGCAAGGTAACTGTAATTGTGACTGCCTGTATAGTAGTAAAATATAGCAAAATTAGGTGTTTACAGGAGTTCTGACAAATGTTGGGCCCGGTGCTACATGACCCTGTTATCTGCAAGGTAACTGCACTTGTGGTTGCCTGTTTAGGAATAAAATCTAGCAATATTAGGTGTTTAGTGGAGTACCTGGGAGCTTTTGATCTCGATGCTACTGCACCTGCTACTGAAATCGTGAAACTAGTGATTGCTTGATAACTGCACTTATGACTGCCTTTTTAGTTGTAAAAAATAGCAATATTAGGTGTTTAAAGGAGTTCTGACAACTTTTGGTCCCTGTGCTGCTGCACCTGCTGCACCATTCAAATCAAGCTCCTTTTTAACTGCAAGGTAATTGCAATTGTGGCTGCCTGTTTACTAGTAAAATATAGCAATATTAGGTGTTTAGAGTAGTTTGGACAATGTTTGGGCCTGGTGCTACTGCACCTGCTGCACTATTCAAATCATGACCCTGTAGTCTGCAAGGTAACTGCACTTGCACTTATGACTGCCTGTTTAGTAGTAAAATATAGTAATTTTAGGCGTTTAGTGGGGTGACTACAGCTTTTGATCCTGGTGTCACTGCATTGAAATCATGAATCTGTTGTCTGCAATGTAACTGCACTTGTGACTGCCTGTTTAGCGTTACATTTTAGCAATAATTCTGAGTTTAGCGGGGTCCCTGGAGCTTTGGCCCCTGTGCCACTGCACCTGCTGCACCACTCACATCATGCCCCTTTTAACTACAAGGTAACTTCAATTGTGACTGCCTGTTTAGTGGTAAAATAGAGCAATATTTTGTGTTTGGAGGAGTTCTGACAACTTTTGGGCCCAGTGCTACTGTACCTGCTGCACCATTCAAATCATGACCCTTTTGTCTGCATGGTAACTGCACTTGTGTCTGTTTAGTAGTAAAATATAGCATAGCTCTTATATATTACTTTATTTTTAATATGCAATGTTTATTACAACATTTAGAATTTGATCATAATGACCAAATAGGTTAAGTTGAAAAAATCAATCCAATAATGACTACAAAGTGCAAAGAAAGGTGCTGAGGCAGGAATAGGATATACCACAAACGTTCTAAGGCTAAAGTATCTGCTTTACACACCTAATAATAGCAAGCATTTCAGCATACTGTTAGAAGCTGTCTGCCTTTGTATACTATTTTTCGTACAGCTTGGTTGTATGCTCCAGACATTCAGATCATCATTTGTGTTCAGCCTGGTGTGTGCTGTCCATCCCCAAATTTCAGATCCAAAATTCACTTTTGGTGAAACTGTGCCCTCATGGACTCCTAATAATGTGAACTGAATAACGTCCATGTATGGCACCATGCGTCCATGGAACCAAAGAAGACAAATATTTAGTATTTGTTTGTGTTTAATTTCCTGCTCTACGGAGATGTTTACATACCTAAGATGTGGTCCTGGTTCCTAAAGGTAATTTAAGCTGTGCATGTATGTTTATGGTAAAAAGCTGCGAGATTTACTAATACTTACTTTATTGAACTTTAATTCGGCTATTGCCATAAAAGCAAATATAACAATAGGTTAAAAGAATAAAGTCATTAAAACCCTTAAAATCATGATATATAGCTGAAAATAGCATATAAAAATAAGATCTAGCAACATATGAGTTCATTTCAGAGCTTCTAGATATGATTTTGTGCTGTAACATGTGCCGAAAGTCCATAATCAAAAAGCAGCATATAATGTATTAATTAGCGAGAAACTGTGTGATACAGCATATAAATACACAGGTTCTGGGCACTAGGCATTAAGCACCAACAGGGTGACCCGTTTCTGTCTATGTCTCAACATGTGTATGAGAAAGCAAGAAACAGGAGACACAATTCATTGAGTGGTGTCTGCCTTAAGTATCCTGGTTGCAATTTTGTACTCCCTGATGCCCGGATTGCGGAAAAACAGCAGAATCCATTTCCTCTTATGTGTATAGTATTGTGGGCATAAATACAGGAAATGGTTTACAGTTTCAGGTCAGGTTCAGCATCGGCAAGGGGACGTTGCCACGTCACAGTAATTGAACAAAGTGGCAGGGTCCTAATATGGAGCTTAATGTAAAGAGATCTGGTAGCTGGGGGCTCAAATATATTCATGTACTCTTCCATACAATAGGTGTCTTTGAATTCCAGAAATATTGAGGTCAGAGACCCTCCCTCTCCCCCCCCATCTTTGTGGGATTTGCCATCTGCTTGTCTCTAATAAAATGTCTGCGGATCGGCCAACATATTTCCGCACCCAATCTCTTCAAGACAGCGCCTAATGTACCCCAACCATGGGATCCTTACAGGCCCAGGGAAGGGCAATAAGTCATGACCAAATCCCCCTCCATTTCAATAAGGATCCAAGTTTTACTCTGGAGGCAAGATGTTGAATGCCAAGATCCAATCGGAGTGGCACTAATGTAGTTCTGGTAGGCAGATTGGTAAGAATTCAGAGAAAACGATTTTACGTCAATTCCTTATCGTGGACATTGCTGTGCCCCCAAAATTCCCCACCATATAGAGACCTCACTAAAGCTTGCAAGTTGTAAATTTGCAATGCAGGTGTTATCTGACTAAAGCTAGATGCCTTAAAGGCTCTTAGGATACAACCAGTGTATTGTTCAAATCTGAGCTTGGACTTTTGGATCTGAGGTGACTAACCAAAATGCTTTTTAAATCATAGTTCCATAAGTAGATGTCACAATAATCCTTCTGTTGTACTGCCAGTGCCAATCTCCCTCTTGCTTTCGAGCGCTTTATAAAACTTATTTTCACTTCATTTCAAATGCTCATTAAGGATGAGCCCCAGGTTTTCAAAGGTACGAACCCTCTCCAGTGGGAAGCCATTAAGGACTGTGTGTGATATGGCTATGTGGCAAGACTTCAATACCATATATTTGTTTACTGAGGTTGATCTCCAACCATCTCGGTCTGAAGAAGATATCGAACTGATTCAGCAAAATAGATGCTTGTTGGGCATTTCGAGACCAGTATGGTGTTGTCCGCAAACCAGAGCGCCTGGATCTTCCTGTTTGCCAGACGCGGGGCATCATGCTTCCACTGCTCTAATGTGGTTATTTAGCGCAAACTCGACCCGAAGGTATTAGAGCATCGGTTACGTTACATATTCAGGCATGGGAGATTAAGTGATTTGCCCAGAATCACAAGATGTGGACGCAACCCCGAGGCTTGAACCCTGGTTTCCAGCACCAAAGTCGGCAATCTAGCCGACGGACCACATCCTTTCCTGCATCCTGCTAGATGTACTCCGTATAAGGCTAGCCGGTGTCAACAAGGCCAGCTCATTCATCCCCACATCTTGCGCATTTGGCCTGAGAAATGTTCAACCCAAGAGGCAGCTGTTATATTACTACACAGCGGGATTACGGAATAAAGACCATTTTTCGCCACTATTTCCCAAAAGGAGCGATGGTCTTTCCCCCATTTAGTTATTTCATTGTCTCATTTGGCCCCGCCCGGTACAGCTTTATAGGAAGCTCTTGCTCCCTGGTTGCAGCTCTGGTCCTCCCTTGATAGCAGCCATCAGGGCCTGCCTGTGTAACCAACATGCCTTGGTGAACCATTTGGCCGCATGAGCCCATTTTGGAACAGTCCTGGCTTCTTTGAGGCACAGGGTCAGACTGATTTGCATATGGCCATGTCTGAACTGGGGTGGCGTAGTGAGCTAAAGAACGGTGATGGATTAAACCCAGATCAGTTGACTGGGGGTGAGTGTTTGTATTGTCAACACTCCGTCCATCATCCCCTTTGGTTTTTCTTTCTGAAGCAGAACAAGTAATTGTGGGTGTCAGTAAGGTCCTCCCATGAGGATGATGCAAGTGAGCTCCCTCCTAGGGCAAGACTGCTATCAGGGCTGTAGCAATGACCTTGTACAGCTGGGCCTGGATAGTTGGAGTAGCAACAATGACACTACACCTTTGCCTACATCAATTGCTGGTTGGCAAGAGGTTCCTATCAAAGGGTTCTAAGTCATATGATGAGATGCTGGAGCTCAAGGAGACGTTTAAGCATTGTGGTCTCTATCCTGCTTAGAAATCACCTTCATATCGATTACTCACGACCACAGCCTCACATCCATCAGGATGTAATCTATGTGACTGTACCAATCCTGTCTATTAAAGGTGTCCTTCCCCTCTTGTAACAGTCAGATATATAACTGCTATGTAGTCTAAAAGAATACAATAACAAAAGAGGGAGAGAGCAACTGCCTGGCCCACTTCCACACAATTCACACAGATTCCACTACAGTGAGTGTTATCATGCACTGCATTTACCAGAATGCAAGCCTTTAGTACTCACCATTATTTGTGCACCCAGTGCAGTGTACATTTACGCATGTTTTTCAGTATACTTGTCCTTCTTCAGTAGAGAGTAAAAGTTAAATTTGGTTTGATGGCAATGCTGCGCACAGTCGTCTCTGGTTTCTGTACTGATCCCAGGGTTCAGGTACATTCCAGAGCTCGCCTGCCCAAAAAACTCAACAAAACACCACAACAAAAAGCTAATCACAGAAGAGGGAGGAAGCTCACTGCCTCACCTACCAGACATTCAACTAAAATGAGTGTCATCATGCACTGAATGTACCTCAATGTGTCTTGGAGAAATATGTGCTGATATGCCAGGCAGTGTGCCCCCCCCTTTCTGATTTTCAAAAGGGGACCTAGCATGTGCAAATGTATATACACCTGTCTACAAGTATGCTATAACTGCCTACAATAATCCAGGAGTAAATCCCACCCAATGGGTGGG
The DNA here is from genome assembly GCF_964261635.1 of Lissotriton helveticus. NCBI lineage: Eukaryota > Metazoa > Chordata > Amphibia > Caudata > Salamandridae > Lissotriton > Lissotriton helveticus. The sequence goes on along the minus strand of NC_136065.1, from coordinate 1,316,193,930 downwards.
ATTTATTCATTCCAAGGCAAGATTAGGTTTGTACATTTGCAAACTGCCACAAACTCATGAGATTGTGAGAATGCACAAACTTACTTTGCTCTTTCCTACACTGGAATTGGTTGGAGATTTCCTCCTGAAAAGAGCTGGAGTAAGTCCCATGCCTTGTATAACACACAATTAATACTGATACTTATTTCTGGGCCATGAGGTCTAGACTAAAAGTCTTACATTACAACAATGGCCTTTAAAATCCAGTATTTACAAAACGTTCTACTGGTGTGACAACCAAATATCACGTGTTGCCTTTAGATCTTACAGCATACCTGTATCATGATCACACAACTAAAATGAAGCTACCTGTTTAAAGTCTCCTACATCCCATATGATTTGGGTATTTGGATTACAGAAATTGGTGTATGTTCCGTAGATAATTATTGCTTCTTTATATTGCAACATCATATAAATTGAGTGGCTGTATTTGATCCCTGTTTTGCTGATATTTGGTATTGGGGTTAATTAGCCATTTTTGGTATGCCCTCAAAGTTTGTCAGGATAACTAGGTAAATTATGGGCCGTGTGGTCTCCATCCATGGCTCAAATATGAACTCAGCTCAAAGTTCCTCTGCTGTGTACAGACTCTCCTGGCAGAGTTTGGAATTAAGTCCCTCAATCTTCTCCTCAAATCATGAAACCACCGGTGCTTGTTGCTCATTGGCTGCAAAGAAATTACATTCACCTTGTTGTGTAACAACTGTTAGCCTTGGCCCTTTTTGCAGGGTCATATCAGAACTTTTTGCCTTCCTCCTGTATTTTATCTGACCTTTTGTTGGTAGTTTTAGGACTCTGGGTACTTAATCACTGCTGGTCAGTGCTAAAGTGCATGTGCTCTGTATTGAAACTTGGTAAGATTGGACTACACCACTTTGGCATATTTAATTTACCTGTCAGTCCCTTGTACAGTGGTATCTCATATACCCAGGGCCAGTAAATTAAATGCTACTGGTGGGCTTGCAGCGCTGCTTGCGCCACCCAACAAAGTAGCCTTTCAAACCTGTCTCAGGCCTCTGCTACTGCAGGGCCTGCACGCGCAGTTTACTGCCGCGGTGACATGGCGCATAAAGTGGTTGCCACTTCTATGACTCCCCTTTTACTACAGATCAGTCACCCCTAAGGTGGGCCCTAGCTAGCCCTATGGGCAGGGTGCGGTGTAGGCAAAAGGTAGGACATGTGCCTTAACTGTGTGGCATGCCCTGATAGTGATAAACAGCCTATTTGGTTTCTCACTGCTGTGAGGCTGCCCTCTCATAGGTGTGCATTGAGGATTCCCTGATATGTACTTCAGTGGTAATTCATGACATGAGAGGGGTAACGTGATCAAGTTTGGTATGTTTGGAACAGTGGTGATAAATGCTGCTTATTGGTGTTCTCAAATTTATTATCACTATTTTAGAAATGCCACTTTTAGACGTAGGCATTTCTGTGTGCTATGTTTCTTTGTACCTGCCTGTTGTGTATTGACTGTCTGGCCTTGGAGTGGCAGGGGCTGGGGAGGTGCAGTGGCTCCAGAGAGGCTGGATGAGTCAGCTCTAGGCTGAATATGCTTTGTCTGCATTTGCAGTGGTGGGAGGATTAGCACCTGCGCTTGAATAGGGCTGTGCCTGCCTTCCACTATGATGGCTCTTCCCCCCTGTGGTGTGTCTGGGGCCAGGGCATACACTTACAATGGGGAGTATTGTGCACTGTAATTGATGCTTGTTATGTGCCCCCAGAACTGGTTTACACTGGGTCCAGGGCCCTGTATCAGGGCAGAATAAAGACTTTGTGCTCTATGAATATTGGGGCTGTGACCAAATGTCTGTTGAACTTTGTGAACTTTTGGAATTGAATCTGAAGAAGAGGACTGCTGTGTGCCAGGAGGGACCGTTGACTGGGACTACCTGCTGCCTACTGGCTGACTGAGAGGACTGCCCCTCTGCTAGGAGACCTGACGTGCTGGCCTACCTAGGCCCTGTCCTCTTCCCCCATCCTCTGCCCCAAGATCTTTCAAGGCTTGGGATCCTGCCCTGTAGTACTTACAAATTTAGCGCTAAGGGAGCGCTGGATTCAGGGGGTATGCCCCCCCTTTGCCTTAGGAAAGCTCTAGCGAGGGTGCTCTACTTTTCCCCTGATCCTGGGTGCTTTGCTCTCCTTGCAGTCCCAGGGGATCGGTAATCCTGTCGTGGAATTCTTGATGGAACCCCCACTCCTGGAGAAGCCTTAGGGCCCATTAGTAATTTGTGTCAGCGTGGCCGCTTGTAAGCGAAAACAATGTGAGGGAGTTACGAGCGTTGCTGGGCAACCAGCGGAGCAGGCTAGAGTTTGAAACATTGCCCGGCCACGTCCCCAGAAACCAGCGAGGATGCTGCATCCGAAGTTGCTTCCGACACGCCCACAACGAGACCGGAGTAAGGCACCATAAGGAGCAACGCTGAGAGTAAGGGCGAAAGAAAGCAAAGTAGATGGAGACTTCACTCCGTGTCCTGCCGCAGCAACCCAGATAGGAGACTCTGCAGCGCGAGGTTGCCGGGAGAGTGATCTGCTTTGCTGGGTGTCTTGGCCAGCGGAGGACGGTGCGGAATTCTCATCCTCCCCCACATTTGGCAGGCAGCATCACTGCATGTTTGTGGGTAGCTTGCTTGGGGGCGATTCTTGTTTCCTTTTTACTCAGCATCATGGGGTGGATCCTCGACTGAGGCACCGGTGCTGGGACCTACCACATTTGATGGATAGACGCGCTGACAGTCGGCGGCCTACGAGGTGGGCACAAGCGTGTAGCATCACCCTGTTATAGGAAGGGCAGGTGTGCAAGGGAGTGGCCAGGAGTTACAGCATTCCCCGGTGTAGGCAGGCAGATGACTCAGGAGCCTAAATGTGAGAGGTGGAATATTGTATAAACTATGATATGAACGCCAGTGCACTCTGGGTATGATAAAGTGTTTTGTTCCAACTCTGCCTCCCACTACTGGCTTCATGATCCGATCCTGATTACGCTGTGAGGTTGTGGTGCCTATGTGGCCTACACAAGAGAGATGTACTGTAATGTGATATTATCATATGTGTACATTACTAATGTTTACTATGATGCACTGCTGATGATGTTTTATGCCTAATGTGGTGTGCTAAGTGCACCCTTACCAGTAGTTACTGGCTGTCCTCACTAACTGTGATTTGTGATAATTATGACAATGGCCCGATTGGCCAAGTGATGTACGTAATCCCTGTGAAGTCATGACGAGAGCCTAGACGCACAGTGTTATATGTGATTATGTTCTCCTAATGCGTTTTGTGGATAATACAAACTTAATTTGTATATAAACTTGTGTAGAGTTTCTTTTGAGGTGTGGCTAGTGTGTCGCTGTTGTGTGAGTGTGTTGCGCAAATGCTTTCGACATCGTCTCTGGGATAAGCTTGACTGCTCTGCCAAGCTACCAGGGAGTGAGCAGGCGTTATCTTCAGTGTGAAACTCCCTTGCCCTGACTAGATTAGTGGTTTCTGCCTGGATTAGGCGCATGCCCTAGCAAACCAGAAATCCCATTTCTAACAACGGCCATCTTCAGCTCTGCTGCTTTGAGAATGTTTTCACCATCAGATGGTCCATTTACCTCTCCTCCTTCTTAATAATTTAATCTACCAGCTCTGTAGGCTCCCAATCTGAGAACATATGCTGCATAATTCTACACAGCTGTAAGTATGTGCAATTGCATGTCCAGGACCTGGTTTTTAGAAGATGGCTCAACGTTACTTATTGCTGTATTACCATACTCTCAAATTCCATAGCTCATATTGAGGGACATTTTTGCTTTGCTTATAACATTTGGTGCTGTTATATGAATCCACTTCAGCAAAAAACAATGGAGGAAAATACACCAAACTTGATTTGTAACTAGACCTTGGCTATGCGGCAGAAATCAAAGCTAGACCTAATCCCACCAAATGCATTTTTAAAAATTGTTCAAGAACTACAGAGTAATAGAACTATTGCATCCAGTATAACCTCTGCACAGCAGTGTGAAGATCTTGCTACTTTTTTTGTCGAAAAAGTGCAAAAAATGTATACGTCATTCCCGCAACATTCTCCAGAAATACATGCCCCCACCAATACCAAGGTTGAGGGCGCTACCCTGGTAGCTATACCAGAGATCACCAGTGAAGAGCTAGTTAAACTATGTAGGAAAGTTAAATCTGGATCTCCGTCGGACCCTATGAGGCCGGCACAATTTATTGAGTCTCTGACGCTCTTCCAGCAGCCTCTGGGCCTCATACTCAACCTGTCCTTTTCCACGGCCATTGTTTCTATGACATGGAAACAGGCATGGGTATCCCCTATTATTAGGAAGCCCACTTTGGATCCGTCAAAACTGGAAAACTTTAGGCTAATCTCCCTTCTCCCATGGGTGGCTAAGATTGCTGAGGCCCACGTGAATAATGTGTTATGCCAATTCATGCATCTTAATGGCATTTTAGATCCATCTCAAAACGGTTTTAGGCCGGGCCACAGTACCGCGTCTGCCCTACTAGCCACGACCGAACATCTACGGACGATTCTCGATGCTGGTTTTGTTAGATCTCAGCGCTGCCTTTGACACGGTGTCTCATGACATCCTTTTATATCGTCTGGAGGCAGTTGGGATTACTGGACTTGCTCTAGAATGGTTTCGATCATTTCTGAAAGATAGATCATTCCGAGTATCGGCACCACCATACATTTCCCAGTCCCATTCCATTGGACAGGGGGTCCCTCAAGGTTCTGCACTCAGCCCGTCTCTATTTAATCTTTATGTACAGCCGCTTGCGGCAGTGGCTAAAGAGTGGGACCTAACACTGGTATCAAATGCTGATGATACCCAGCTGGTTATCACCTTAGCTGAAGGGCCTTCTGCCTCGGCTACGAGGTTCAGAGACGGGATGGCAGCAGTTGCCCAATGGATGACTGACAACTGTCTGCAGCTTAATGCAGGCAAAACTGAGGTTCTGCTTGTAGGGAAGAACATCACCCTCTGGAATGAGCACTGGTGGCCGGCCTCGCTGGATATCATGCCAGTGCCTAAATCTCTAGTTAAGTACCTGGGAGTCTGGATGGACTCCTCGCTTAGCTTTCAGACTCACACCAAGAGTGGCAGCTACTTGTGTGGGTCTGCTAAGAGGCCTTAACCCTTTTCTGAAGTTTTTCGACTCAAAAGTGCGTCAGACTATTGTCCAAGCCACTATTCTATCACGCTTGGACTATGCCAGTGTGCTGTTCTTGGGCGCTAATAAAGCCGAGATAGCGCGACTACAGCGAGTCCAAAACTCAGCAGCGAGAACCTTCGTAGGACTTCCCCGTAGGTGTTCAGCCAGAGCCACGATCAGAAGGCTGCACTGGCTTCCGATTAACTCTCGAATCCAGTTTAAAGCTCTTTGTCTGGCGTTTAAGATTCTTAAATTCGGGAGCCCGGACCTACTATGACCACTTTTAACCCCATATGTTCCACAGCGTAGTCTGCGTTCATTAGGACAACATCAGGTGATTGTACCTTGGACTCCATTTTGCCGCATTGGTGGCCGTACTTTCCGGGTTTTGGCAGCCAAGCTTTGGAACTCTTTGCCGGTTGGCATCCGCAGAATGGAAAATTTGCTTGCTTTCCAGAAAGGTATTAAAACCTTTCTGTTTCCTCCATCATAGGGAGTTACCACCATGGTCGGCTAGCCATTAGTTGCTTCAGTACTTTTGGATCTAGCAGCGCCGGGACGCCTCTTTGCTGGGGCAGCTGTTGCGCTTACAAAACATTTAGCATAACATGCTTGGTTTAAATCCGCGTAGTGTTTTTTGAGAAATTACATTACAAAATACATTTTGGACACACAGTGAGGCTAAATTATAGTGTTATTTTGTGCATTAATTCACGATCCTCCATGGATTTGCATATCCGTGGTGGATGGTTAGGAAAGTGACACAGTTGACCGTTGACAAGGCAGGTTTTGTTTTTGACATTTACTGGGGATTCACAGATCCACCTTTGGGTGTGTGAATCTGTATGATCTGATTGGATGGACTTCACAGAGAAATATATGTTGCAGCACTTGGCAATACATTAGGAAAATGTTTAATTTGTAGGGACTATAGACATAAATAGGGAATATGGCAGAAGTTGAGCAAGTTCTGACCCCATACCCCTGTAATGAGCCCCAATGAGACCCCTGTTATTAAAATGTATTAAAAAAAAGTTTAGTGCTGAACGTATGGCTCCAAGACCATTTCTAGATCATGCAGATCCTCCTGGGAGTCTCAGGATCCCTGAATATAGCTGAGGAATTCTCAAAGAAAAAACACTATGCTACCTCGGGTGTGAATGGTCAACAGCTATGCACAGTTGGGTTTGGGTGAACAAGGGGCTATTTGCGCCTGTCCAAAGGTCTTGTCTATTTGGGATTACCTGATTATAGAGGGTTGGGAAGAGGGTCTGGCCTTTGCGAAGCCTCCTGTATCTCTTTGGTCCTTCTGCCAACAGCTCTCGCTGACTCAACCCATCAGACACAGTTAAACCATGGTGTGGGATTTAAATACAATAGGTTATGATGTTTTGCTGCTCTTTCTCTACTCACTACAGGGCTTCTTTCTTGAAGGACAGAGACTGAAATGCTGCTAGCATACACTAGAACCTCAAAGTCTGTTTCCTCTACCACTTTTCACCCCTCCCCTTTTCTCATCTCTCAAGACAGTCTACTGACATTTTATTCACTTGTTCTCAGTTCATGGATCAGGTAAGACTCTCTCTCTCTTTTTTCTCCATAAGTATTTTGAAATGCGCGATTAAATGGACGAATTCTGCTAAACATTGTGTGATGTAGTGGATGACATATTGGAAGACAGCTATTCTCAGTCATGGGAATCATCCCATGGCACACAAGACATTATTTGAAGGCCATATGTGGCCATTAAAGAATGTAGAACCAAAATGGTTTCATTTCACACAAAATAATGTATTGATTTTTATTGTTTCATATCACATGAGTTTTAAATATATGTCTTGCTTCATCTCTGTGGTATATATATAACAAATCGTTAATTTGTTTCACCAAATTCAAAACTCAGAAATACTCCTTAATACGCTTTACATGAAATCATCTCATTGTACCGACATGAAAAAACCCCAATGTATTTCGGACTTCAATAGTCCTTCATCGGGGAATATATCGCTACCAATAAACAAGACATCTATTTACCACTTGTAAAAAGGGTCATAAAAATCATTAAAGACACATACAAAAACTCAATAATTCATGTACATGGAGTTCCTGATACTTATTCATGCTAAAAAATCCAAGTAAAATGCTAGATATCCAATGTGCATATATACGTAAAGTAAAATTCCTGTCCACAACACAAAAAGGGAAAAAGCAAAGACTGAATGTTAGACCTGGCATCATTGGCATGAGTCTCTCCTCCATTTTTTCTGTTTGCCTCCTCTGTTTACGATGTTTTTGCTGGTAAATGCTTTGGGCACTGTGCCACTGCTGATCAGTGCCACAGTGCAAGTGCTCCCTATGTGAAATTGCTGTATTGATTGAATTCCATGTTTGGCTTATTTGGTTTACTATCAGTCCCTAGTAGCGTGCACCAGGAGTGCCAGGGCTTGTAAATACAAATGCTGCTCGTGGGCTTGCAGCACGTGTTGTGCCACCCACAAGAGCGGCCTAGTAAAAGTATGTCTGAAGGTCTACCATTGCTAGACCACGTGCAGTCTGACTGTCACGAGGACTGCGCAAGTACACCTACTTGCCAGTCCCTAAAACCTTCCCTTAACTTCATGTTAGTCACCCCTATGGTAGGCCCAAGGGCAGGGTGCATTGTAAGCATAAGGTAGGACAAGCCCGACAAGGTTGGCATGTCCTAATAGTGAATTACCGCCATATTTGTTTTTCACTATTGTAAGGTAACCTGCTCTCCATCAGTTAGAATGGGCTGCCAGGATTATTAATGCTATAATCCTAGCGGGCTCGGGGAGCATGGTGCAATGTCGAGTTTGGTATCCCTGAACTCAGGGTTTAATAACGCATCCTTGTGTGTGGATGGTTTTTGGACTCTGTGTTTGAAAATAGCACTTTTAGAAAGTAGCTATTTTCTTGTCTAACTGTCTACCGGTCTCTGCTGGTTCTGGTGTGCGTGTGACAGGAGCTGGGTGGCTCCAGAGGTCTGAATGAGTCAGTGTGGGATGAGTGGGGCATTTGCATTGAGAGTAGGGGAAGAGTAGCTCCTGATAGCCTGCCCTGCCTGATACAATGCTGGCTCCGCCCCCCTGCCAGGCGGCTGATGACTCTGTGCCTGCCTGGGACTTTCCTGGCCCACCTCCTGCCGGGCACTTGATGGCCCTGCCCCTGCCAGTGACAATGCTGGCTCCGCTCCTGCTGGGCGGCTGAAGACTCTGCCCTGCACAGTGAATAGGCCAGGTGCTTCGGCCTGGCAACACCCACAACAAACCCAAGATGGGGGGAAATTCCCCTGCATGGACAAAGGGATCAAAGCCAAAAAGGGGTATAAGAGAAGGACCCCATAACCAAGAATTTAGATCACTTCTGACAAGGAAACCTGAACCAAGGACAAGAAGCCTGCTGATCTAAGGACTGCCTACCCCTTCTGCCAGAGTGCTGTTTGTTGGGGGAATCCTGCATTGCTTCTTTATTTTTGCCAAGGAACCAGGAGAGAGGAACTGTGTGTGTACTCTCAATCTTTGCTAAAAAAATCTCCAAGGGCTGGAAGAGTGCCAGTCTCCTGTTGAAGTCACAGGGCTAAAGGACTTCATCTGCTTAAAGTGCTGTTTGCTGGAACTTGTGACTCCAGCACCTCTGAAAGAATCCAGCACTCTCGACGCCGACGAACGCCGCCGAATCCAGCTCGACATCGTGAGTAAACGGCTCCAGTGTCCCGCTTCCTCGACGCCGGCCGCCGGGCCCGATCGATGCCAGCAACAACGCCAGTTAGTAGTGAGTTCGGCTCCAGCTCCAAGTGACCTCGTGTCTGCACCGCTGCTGATCGCATCGACTTCGAGCCCTCTCGACGCCGTGAGCGCTGCTCACTCTTGCAACATCGACATCGACGACGCCGTATCCTGCTTCGCTTCGTGAGCGCTGCTCCTGCCTGACTTCGGTCGACGCCGCTGCAGATCGCCCCGACTCCGAGGCCCGATCGACGCCGAAGACGCGACGCCGGACATCTCGACGCCGCTGATCATCGAGTGCTTCACTTTTCCAAGGTACTGTGTTGTGGGGGTCTGTGCGACTCCGGGCTCGACGTAGCGCTCCTCGCGGTCGACGCCGAACCTTTGAACTAACTTTGCCTCGACGTCGTGTGACTCCCGTGTGGGTTACATTGTTGCCAAGAACTGTGTTTTAGAGAAGAAGAGTTGCTTTTGATACTAAAGACTTTGTGCTAAGAAGAAACTACGCTTGAACTATTATTTTTCCTTCCAAGAGTATTTATTAAGATTGTGGTATATTTTTGTCGTTATTTGGTCTTGTGCTAAGCCTTATATAAACATTCTTATTTTTCTAATACTACTATGTCGTGTCCATTTGTAGTGTATTCACTTTATTACTGTATGTGGTCATAAATGCTTAACGCACTGCCTCTGAGATAAGCCTGTCTGCTTTGCCAAGCTACCAAGGGGGTGAGCAGGGGTTATCTAAGTGTGTGATCCCCTTGCCCTGACTAGAAAAGGTGTGTCCCTATTTGTCAGAAGTGTATACCTCTGCCAACTAGAGACAGCCGCTTCTAACATTGGTGGGTCAGCGGTGAGATTTGAACTTTGCATTTATGACCCATGTGCAGTGATTAGTGTGCGCTACATAGTGAAAGCAGACCATAGCGCATTCACAATCTACTTGGTTGGATATTCTATTTTTGTTCTCCGCTTTCCTGAAGCTTGATTTTTGAAACTGCCAGTTTTGACCATGAGTGATGCCGGAGTCACTACCCCTGTTGTTGTGGAGGAGTTTGATAGGAGTAAGATAAAGGATTACAAGTTACAGGATCTGAAATCCTTTTGCAAGCAATTTAAAGTTCCTACCACAGGCTGCAAAAACAAACCAGAATATCTCAAAGCATTGCAGGCCTGGTTAGAGGCCAGAGATTCCTCTGATCCGGTGGTGGTACCGCCAGGGGAAGGGGAGGAGGAAGTGCCAGTGAATGGGCCCACATCCCCTCCCGGCAGCAGTGTTTCCTCCAAAGGTCTTTCTCCTGAAGAAAGAGAAGAAAGGGAGAAAGAGCGAGCTTACAACATGGAAATGGCAAAACTTCAGATAAATGGGCAGTTGGAAATAGAGAATGCAAGAGGCAGGAGAGAAGCTGATCTGGAGATCAAAGGGTTGGAGTTTGAAAGAGAGAAGTTAGCTTTGGAGCGTGAACCAGGTTGAGGGAGTTGGAGCTCAAAGCTAAAGAGTTAGAATTGAATCCCTCTGGTGGCAGCATCCCATCTGTGCCTGCAGAAAGTAGGTTTTATTCTCCCAAAGATGTGATCAAAGATTTTCAGAAGAATGAGGATATTGGTCAATGGTTTAAAGCATATGAGTTAGCATTGTTGGCCCACCGGGTCCCTGAGAAGGATTGGGGAGCGGGGTTGTGGGGTCGCTTTGTGAATGAGGGAATAGATACCCTGTTAGACATGCCTGTTGAGGATAGGATGTCTTATGCTCATATAAAGGATGCTTTAATGTTAAGGTATGGCCTAACCCCAGAAAAGTACAGACAGGCCTTTAGAGAATGTAAGAAGTTGCCTGGTACTACGTGGGTTGAATATGTGTCATTTTTTTGCAGAGCCATGGATGGTTGGGTAAAGGGCAGCAAAGTGGAAAGTTATGATGCTCTTTATGATTTGTTTGCTTGGGAGCACTTGTCTAATAACTGTTTTCCAGAGCTGCGCCAGCACCTTATTGATAGCAAGATATCTAACCCTAGAAAACTTGCTGAGGAGGCGGACCGCTGGGTCAGTACCAGGGTCCACAAGGGTCCAGTGGGAGACTCAGCCAAAGGTGGGCAGGGTCCCCAGCAGAAGAGTGGGGGGGACAAGGGTAAACAGAGGGAGTTCCAGAAAGGGCCCCAAAGTAATCCCCAAGGGAACCAAGTGAAGGGTTTCCAGCCTCCCACAGAGAAGAAATCAGAGGCCCGACAGGTAAACCTGTTCGTAGGGGCCCAATGACCTGCTTCGCTTGTAAGCAGGTGGGACACCGGTTTTATGATCCCCAGTGTCCCTTGAAGAACTCTAATGCACCACCCCGTGCCGCCCCCCGTCAGTTGGCGAGTGTAGCCCTGGGAGGGGAGGAGATGGTTGCCCATGGTGGGGAGGGTCCCGCAGAGATGTCCCTGGTCTCTCTAGGAGACATGGAATTGGTCCCTCCACCCCCTCTGCCTAGTAACACTAAGAAATATAGGCAGTGGGTGACCATTAATGGCCATAGAGTGGAAGCTCTCAGAGACACCGGAGCGAGTGTGACAGCTGTCAAGTGTCACTTGGTGTCCAGAGAGCAGGTTGTTCCCCACGCATTCTACCCTGTGATAGCTGCTGACAACTCCCAGAGAGAGTGTGAGGTAGCTCAAGTTTCCTTTGAATGGGGGGGGGGGGTTCAGGTACTCTTCAAGTTGCTGTAAGGCCCGTCATGCCTGTTGATTGTCTCCTGGGCAATGATTTAGAAGACTCCCCTTGGGCTAAGGTGGAGAGGGAGACACATTTGAAAATGTTGGTTGTGCCAGAGTGGGTGTGTGCAACCACTCGATCGATGACAGCAAGTAAGGGCGTTGATGGTGTTCTGGAGCCTGAAAGTATGGCCCAGGACCCAGCTGTGAAGAGAAGAGGCAGGGGGCGCGGGAAACCGTCCCCCATAGTTCCCGTGGTCCAGGAGGAGGCAAACCTTGAGGGGTATGCCCTGGAACCCACAGGTGAACAAGTTGCTGAACTGGGAGACCTACCCGAGCTGACCCACTGGCAGCAGGATGGTGGTCCCTCCAGGGAAGAATTCTGTGCAGAACAGAAAGTGTGCCCTTCTCTTGTGGGTATGAGGCAGCAGGCCTCAGCCCAAACCTCAGGTGATCAGTCAGGGTCACATTTTGTTTACTGGGAGAACGACCTCCTGTATAGCGAGCCTAAGGCTGCTGAGCCTGGGTCAGCCCGTGTGCTGGTGGTACCCCGGCGCTTCAGAGCCTTCCTACTGGGTTTGGCTCATGACGTCCCTTTAGCTGGACATCTGGGGCAGGACAAGACCTATGACAGGCTTGTCACCCATTTTTATTGGCCTCAGATGAGAAGGGATACAGATATCCATTGCAAGACCTGTCAAACTTGCCAGGCAAGTGGGAAAAGCGGGCGGAAGCAGAAGGCTCCCCTCTAACCTTTTCCCGTAGTCAGTACCCCCTTTGACCGGGTGGGGATTGACATTGTTGGGCCCCTGGACCCCAAGACAGCCCTGGGCAACAGGTTCATCCTGGTCTTGGTGGACCATGCCACACGGTACCCGGAAGCCATCCCTCTCAGAACAGTGACGGCCCCCGTGGTGGGACGGGCACTGATGGGTGTTTTCTCCCGAATGGGGTTCCCCAGAGAGGTGGTGTCAGACCGGGGCACCAACTTCATTTCCAACTATATGAAGTCTCTGTGGAAGGAGTGTGGGGTAACCTACAAGTTCACCACTCCTTACCACCCTCAAGGTAATGGGTTGGTTGAGAGATTCAACCGTACCCTTAAAGGCATGATTATGGGTCTTGAAGAACCAATGAGGCGTAAATGGGACGTCCTCTTGCCATGCCTGTTGTTTGCTTACCGTGAGGTGCCGCAGAAGTCTCTAGGGTTCAGCCCCTTTGAGCTTTTGTATGGACACCCGGTAAGAGGACCTTTGAGTCTGGTCAAAGAAGGCTGGGAGCAATCTCCCAGGAAACCTCCCCAGGATGTATACAGTTACATGCTGGCCTTTAGGAACCAGACCAGGCGCTTCAGAGATCTTGCTCAGGCAAATCTGGAGGCCAGCCAGGAGGAGATGAAGCGGTGGTACGACCAGAAGGCCACTCCGGTAGAGCTTCAGCCTGGACAGAAAGTTTGGGTCATGTCCCCTGTGGAACCTTGTGCGCTCAAGGACAGGTGGACTGGACCATTTGAGGTTGTGGAGAAAAAGAGCGATGTCACCTACATGGTGGACTTGAAGTCTCCCAGGAACCCCTTGCGGGTCCTGCATGTCAACCGTTTAAAGCCCCACTTAGAAAGGTCCGAAGTGGGCATGCTCCTAGCTACAGATGCTGGAATGGAGGAGGAGAGTGAGCCTCTTCCTGACCTCCTGTATGCAAAAGAGCAAGATGGGTCAGTGGATGGTGTTGTCTTCTCTGACACACTGACCCCTGAACAGCAGCAGGATTGTCGCCAATTGTTGGGACAATTCCCTGATCTGTTTTCCTTGATTCCTGGTGTCACTCAGTGGTGTGTCCATGATGTGGACACCGGGGACAGCACTCCTGTGAAGCACAAGGCTTACAGAGTGACTGACAAGGTCAGAGCATACATCAAGGAGGAGGTCTCAAAAATGTTTGCCTTAGGGGTGGTTGAGTCCTCTAGCAGTCCTTGGGCCAGCCCAGTGGTCTTGGTCCCAAAGGCTGCAGCGCCTGGTGCTTCACCGGAACTTCGGTTCTGTGTGGATTACCGAGGACTCAATTCAGTCACCAAGACTGACGCGCACCCCATCCCCAGAGTTGATGAGCTCATAGATCGGTTGGGGGCTGCCCGGTACCTTAGTACGTTTGATCTAACGTCTGGGTACTGGCAGATCGCCTTGACTGATGGGGCAAAAGAGAGGTCAGCATTCTCCACACCAGATGGGCACTACCAATTCCGGGTTATGCCCTTTGGGATGAAGAATGCCCCTGCCGCCTTCCAGAGGTTGGTCAACCAGGTCTTGGCTGGACTGGAGGATTTCAGTGCCGCCTACCTGGACGACATCGCAGTGTTCAGCGCCAGCTGGGAGGAACACTTGCACCACCTCCAGGAAGTGTTGTTGGCCCTGCGCAGAGCAGGCCTCACAATCAAAGCCAGTAAGTGCCAGATTGGGCAGGGTTCAGTGGTGTACTTGGGGCACCAAGTAGGGAGCGGCAAGGTGGCCCCCCTGCAACCCAAGATTGATACCATCCTGGCATGGGCACCGCCCAAAACCCAGACTCAGGTGAGAGCCTTCTTGGGTCTCACGGGTTATTACAGGAGGTTCGTCAAGGATTATGGTAACATTGTGCACCCCTTGACTTCGCTGACTTCCAGGAAGCAGCCACGACTTGTGATCTGGACTGACGCCTGTCAGACGGCCTTTGACACCCTGAAAACTGCCATGTGCACAGCACCCATACTCCAGGCACCCGACTTTTCTAAAGAATTTGTTGTCCAGACGGACGCTTCAGAGCATGGCGTGGGGGCTGTTCTAGCTCAGGTGAATGAAGAGGGCTGAGATTTACCTGTAGCCTTCATCAGTAGGAGGTTACTTCCCAGGGAACAGAGGTGGAGTGCGATAGAGAGAGAAGCATTTGCTGTGGTCTGGGCGCTGAAGAAGCTAAGACCCTACCTGTTTGGGACTCACTTCCGGGTTCAGACAGACCACAGGCCCCTCAGATGGTTGATGCAGATGAGGGGTGAGAATCCAAAGCTGTTGAGGTGGTCCATTTCCCTACAGGGGATGGACTTCACGGTGGAACACCGCCCTGGCACAGATCACGCCAATGCTGATGGTCTGTCCAGATTTTTCCGCCTTAGTGATGAGGACTCCCTAGGGTAAGGGTAGTTCTCCCCACATTTCAGCTGGAGGGGACAGGTGTTAGACCTGGCATCATTGGCATGAGTCTCTCCTCCATTTTTTCTGTTTGCCTCCTCTGTTTACGATGTTTTTGCTGGTAAATGCTTTGGGCACTGTGCCACTGCTGATCAGTGCCACAGTGCAAGTGCTCCCTATGTGAAATTGCTGTATTGATTGAATTCCATGTTTGGCTTATTTGGTTTACTATCAGTCCCTAGTAGCGTGCACCAGGAGTGCCAGGGCTTGTAAATACAAATGCTGCTCGTGGGCTTGCAGCACGTGTTGTGCCACCCACAAGAGCGGCCTAGTAAAAGTATGTCTGAAGGTCTACCATTGCTAGACCACGTGCAGTCTGACTGTCACGAGGACTGCGCAAGTACACCTACTTGCCAGTCCCTAAAACCTTCCCTTAACTTCATGTTAGTCACCCCTATGGTAGGCCCAAGGGCAGGGTGCATTGTAAGCATAAGGTAGGACAAGCCTGACAAGGTTGGCATGTCCTAATAGTGAATTACCGCCATATTCGTTTGTCACTATTGTAAGGTAACCTGCTCTCCATCAGTTAGAATGGGCTGCCAGGATTATGAATGCTATAATCCTAGCGGGCTCGGGGAGCATGGTGCAATGTCGAGTTTGGTATCCCTGAACTCAGGGTTTAATAATGCATCCTTGTGTGTGGATGGTTTTTGGACTCTGTGTTTGAAAATAGCACTTTTAGAAAGTAGCTATTTTCTTGTCTAACTGTCTACCGGTCTCTGCTGGTTCTGGTGTGCGTGTGACAGGAGCTGGGTGGCTCCAGAGGTCTGAATGAGTCAGTGTGGGATGAGTGGGGCATTTGCATTGAGAGTAGGGGAAGAGTAGCTCCTGATAGCCTGCCCTGCCTGATACAATGCTGGCTCCGCCCCCCTACCAGGCGGCTGATGACTCTGTGCCTGCCTGGGACTTTCCTGGCCCACCTCCTGCCGGGCACTTGATGGCCCTGCCCCTGCCGGTGACAATGCTGGCTCCGCTCCTGCTGGGCGGCTGAAGACTCTGCCCTGCACAGTGAATAGGCCAGGTGCTTCGGCCTGGCAACACCCACAACAAACCCAAGATGGGGGGAAATTCCCCTGCATGGACAAAGGGATCAAAGCCAAAAAGGGGTATAAGAGAAGGACCCCATAACCAAGAATTTAGATCACTTCTGACAAGGAAACCTGAACCAAGGACAAGAAGCCTGCTGATCTAAGGACTGCCTACCCCTTCTGCCAGAGTGCTGTTTGTTGGGGGAATCCTGCATTGCTTCTTTATTTTTGCCAAGGAACCAGGAGAGAGGAACTGTGTGTGTACTCTCAATCTTTGCTAAGAAAATCTCCAAGGGCTGGAAGAGTGCCAGTCTCCTGTTGAAGTCACAGGGCTAAAGGACTTCATCTGCTTAAAGTGCTGTTTGCTGGAACTTGTGACTCCAGCACCTCTGAAAGAATCCAGCACTCTCGACGCCGACGAACGCCGCCGAATCCAGCTCGACATCGTGAGTAAATGGCTCCAGTGTCCCGCTTCCTCGACGCCGGCCGCCGGGCCCGATCGACGCCAGCAACAACGCCAGTGAGCAGTGAGTTCGGCTCCAGCTCCAAGTGACCTCGTGTCTGCACCGCTGCTGATCGCATCGACTTCGAGCCCTCTCGACGCCGTGAGCGCTGCTCACTCTTGCAACATCGACATCGACAACGCCGTATCCTGCTTCGCTTTGTAAGCGCTGCTCCTGCCTGACTTCGGTCGACGCCGCTGCAGATCGCCCCGACTCCGAGGCCCAATCGACGCCGAAGACGCGACGCCGGACATCTCGACGCCGCTGATCATCGAGTGCTTCACTTTTCCAAGGTACTGTGTTGTGGGGGTCTGTGCGACTCCGGGCTCGACGTACCGCTCTTTGCGGGCGACGCTGAACATTTGGACTAACTTTGCCTCGACGTCGTGTGACTCCCGTGTGGGTTACATTGTTGCCAAGAACTGTGTTTTAGAGAAGAAGAGTTGCTTTTGATACTAAAGACTTTGTGCTAAGAAGAAACCACGCTTGAACTATTATTTTTCCTTCCAAGAGTATTTATTAAGATTGTGGTATAATTTTGTTGTTATTTGGTCTTGTGCTAAGCCTTATATAAACATTCTTATTTTTCTAATACTACTGTGTCGTGTCCATTTGTAGTGTATTCACTTTATTACTGTATGTGGTCATAAATGCTTAACGCACTGCCTCTGAGATAAGCCTGTCTGCTTTGCCAAGCTACCAAGGGGGTGAGCAGGGGTTATCTAAGTGTGTGATCCCCTTGCCCTGACTAGAAAAGGTGTGTCCCTATTTGTCAGAAGTGTATACCTCTGCCAACTAGAGACAGCCGCTTCTAACACCGAAGAAAAAGAAAAACGGCACGTGAAACTCCTAACATTAACCACTAACAACTATCAATGCTGTGAGCTTTATCACAGACTCTTCTGAATTTGTTCATCAACTAGTATTAGAAAAGTATTTTTTTATTAAAACCTTAGGTACCACCATCCCATGGTTACGACCACCAAGACAGAACTATTTAGACTCTGGTTGATGGTAAGGACGGTATATTTTTTCACTATCTAGACTCACATACAAAGAACAAATACCACTGTTAACACCGAAACACCCATTGTGTGTATATAAACAGTATGATAAGTCATGTGAAAACGATTTCGTGACGCCATTACTGAGTAGGTTAATTTATGAACACTAGGTGAAGTGGAGTAAAGTAAAAGAAACATGGGCGCCATCTTGTAATGGAAAACATCCCTAGTGGTTCACACTAACGTATAGGAACGTCATTAATAAACTACAATATGACGAAACAGGACACCATGAATAAAGTAGGGGTCACAATAACATTGCAAAAAACTAGATGTTAAAAGAGGTAAAACAAAATCAATCTGCCATCAAGCTAATTTTTAATATCCATGAAGAAAGTATTTAAAGAAATCACAGCATTTCAAGTCCATAATTTAAAACCATCGACTGAAACATTTATGCACATGATTTCACTTTGTAACAACCTTTTATTATTATTATTATTATTATTATTATTATAATCAACCTCTGGGGATATGTCTACTGTTTCTAAAACCTGAAATCGTAATTGACTGATATTTTGATTGCACTCATGCCACAGCAAGGACACGCTGGACTTCATGTTGTAGTCTCTTATTTTGCTTTATGCTCAGATATCTGTGTTTTTGGAATGGAAAGAATGGAATGGAAAGAGAACTTATATAGCGCAAAACTGCCACCCTACAGGTTTCCTGGCGCTTACTTGGAATAACATCAACAGACAGCAGACTAAGGCGTCAATATCCGTAGCGCTAATAGGTGTTCCTAGGAAAGAGCCAGGTTTTTAAGTTCTTCCTGAACCCTGTCAGTGAATTTTTTTGTCTAAGGTGCAGGGGCAACCCATTCCATAGATGTGAGGCCAGTATTCCGAACGCTCTACCCCCCTTCCGGGACTTTTTAAATCTGGTAGTTGTGACCAGACTAGTGTTTGACGATCGGAGCTGCCTACTTGGATTATACCAGGTGAACATTTTTTGCACAGGGATAGGACCCTGCCCATGTGTTGCCCTATACACGATACAGAGAGATTTAAAATAAATTCTCTCCTTGATGGGTAGCCAGTGGAGATCTTTTAACGCTAATGCCTTGGATGACCCACGTTGTCTGTTTAGTGTCAGTTTTGCTGCCACTGCCTGCACCCTCTATAGCCTCTGCACGATGTATAGTGGTGCTCCCAAATATACAATAATCTAACCTGCTCAGTATTACACTTCTCACTACGAGCGGTCGAGTGTTTTTGGGGAGTAGGGGGAGGATTTTACGCAGTACACGTAGCAGAGAGAGGCACACACTGGCACTTTTGTCGGCTTGTATGTCCATCTGGAGGTTTTCATCAACCATAAGTCCCAGGTTGCGTGCTCCTTTAACCGGAACCAGAGTTTCACTCTCTGTAGTGAGTTTAAAATCTATTGGCAGCGGTCAGGACACTCTGGTAGCTGGACAATACACTACCTCACTCTTTCCTCCGTTCAGCTGCAGGGAGTTTCTCCTGAGACACCTTGCAGTTTGAGACATACACTCCTGAAAGGTGTCCATGGACACCGCTTGCTTCCCCTCCAAGGAGAGTATCAGTTAAGTGTTATCTGCATAGTTGACCAGGTCTACTCCAAAGGACTTGATAAGGGGGAAGAGAGGGCGTAAATAGATGTTGAACAAATTAGGGCTTATTGCCGAGCCCTGTGGCACCCCGTGGTGTACTGGGGACATGTCAGAGATAAACGGTGTTAGAGATACAGCTTGTTGTCTTCCTGACAGGTATGATCATAGCCACTGCAAGGTTCGACCTTTGATCCCCACGCTTTCCAGTCTCTCAACCAACCTGGCCCGGCTCACCGTATCAAATGCGGCTGACACGTCCAGTAATACAACGACCAAGGTCAGCCCACATTCACAGGTTATCCATTGCCGTGACCAGCACCGTCTCTGTCCCGTGTCCCGGGCGAAAGCCAAATTGATCCCCATCCAGCAAGAGGTTGTCCTCGAGATGACTTGACAGCCTCTTGCTGACAATCTTCTCCAAGATTTTAACCGGATAGGGCAATAGGGAGATGGGTCTAAAATTTGCTGGATCAGTGGGGTCCAGGGATGGTTTTTTCAGCAATGGTGTAACGACAGCTTGCTTCCAGATCTCAGGAACCACCCCTACCTCCAGTGACTGACAGCAGATCTTCCATAGCCCGTGGAAGGTATCTCTGCCCAGGGCCTTCCAGGAGGGGGGAGCCTGACGCAACACTTAGAGCGAGCTGGTTAAATAAATCCTCTGAAGGGGCATGAAAGGTGTCCATTGAGTTGGTACTCTGAGAGAGGATGTCAGGCGTCAAGGTCAAGTCATCTGGGACATCAGATTGAAGTTTACTGACAATGTTGGCTATTTTGTCCTTGAAAAAGGAGGCTATTTCGCCACAGAGTTCCTGTGATGCCACTACCCTATTGCTTGCAGAGGCTGGGCTAGAAAGCTCCCTAACGATCTTAAAGAGGGCCTTGGTACTATTAGGAGGTTGAAGGATGGCTTCAGCATAATACTCTGCTTTGGCCCTAGCAATAATTTCCTTATATTGGGTCTGAGCCCGTTTCAGTGCTTGTTTATCAGAGTCCCAGTAGGCCCTCCTCCATTTCCTCTCTGCTCTTTTACAAGCTTCCCGTAGCTGCTTCAGTTCGACATTGTACCAGGGAGCCGAGATTTTTTTCCTAAGTTTTAAGCGTCTTACGGGGGCTACTACATCAAGAGTTTCCCCCACTGCCTTACAGTAGGTCAGATAGTTTCCCTCTACCGACGAGGAAGAGGAGAATGTCAGCTGATCCTGAAAGGGCATGTGGGCCCAGTTTTTTACCACCGTGTTCCATTATCTGCCCTTCCTAAAAAGCGAAGACTGGTTGTTTTTATACGCTGAGCTGGGCAGTTTAATTAGAAAGTGGATCAGGAAGTGGTTGGTCCAGTTTTGAGGAGCAATATCAAGGGAAACATCCTTTACGACGCAACTTTCACTACGCAGTACCTTTACAATGCAGGTTTTACAACGAAAGTCATTACAATGAATTGCGCTGGGGGGCGCTGCAGGATAGGGAATAGTTTAATTTACTATCCAAAACCTTCCCTACTATCCACGGGGACTGGAGTTGGAATAGTAAATTAAACTATTCCACTATCAAGCCCCCCCCCACACGCAAGTCGTTGTAATGACTTGCGCTGTAAAATCTGCGTTGTAAAGGCATGCATAGTAAAAGCATGCGTTATGATGACATACATCCAATATCAACCACCTCAGTCTCAGCCTGATTCGCAAACAGGAGGTCCAAGGTATGTCCTCCAGTGTAAGAAGGTTGCATTACCAGTTGGTGGAGCCTGAGATTCTCACAGGTATGCTTTAGATCCCTTAGGTGGTTATCAAGGCTTCCATTTTCCCATAGGTTAAAATCTCCCAGTACCAGCATGCGTGTGTGCGTTAGGCTTAGATTGATAATAGAGTTGAGCAGGGCCTGGTATTGGGTGTCCGCCCCCGGGGGTCTATAAGAAAGTATGCCTGTGAGTAGTCTACCTTTGGTTTCCTGGAGAGAGAGAAACCCAATCTTTCAATCCCCGCAACCTCAATCTGCAGCGGTGCAAAGTCCCATTCCTCCTTAAAGTTACCCCGACCCCCCCCCTCTTCCTGCGTTCCGCGGCTTATGAAATAGTTTATAACCAGCAGGGCAAGCAAGACCCAAGTGCACCCCTGAGTAGGAGGTGGTCCAGGTTTCAGTTAGAAAGAGGGCATTCAGCTTCATAAATTCTTACAGAGAGGAGACCTTGTGGTAGTGTTTTTTCAAAGATCTACAATTGATCAAACCACACTTAAGTATATTCCTAGATTGGTCCACGCCAGTGGGTGTGTGGGGTGCCCTTTCCCTCTTACCTAAAGAGAGTAGTTGTTCCCTGGTGTATTTGATTCTTTTCTGGCGGGGGTTGTGGCGGGCAACATGGCTGGCGCTGTGCGCGGACGGGCGCAGACGGGCTTGCCTCTGGCGCTCCATTGGCGCGCCCGCTGCGCGCTTGCATTTCCAGTTCCTAAGTAGGCAAGCAGGTGCCTGACCGCTCGAGCACAGCCCCTGACCTGTGGCCGAGACCAATTCCCTCACCCAAGATGGCGCTCACGAAAAAACGCCCGCTACTCTGATCCCACTAAAGCATTGGGATGTGGGGATTCAGTTTTAATGTGCAGGTAAGAGTAAACAGGATAAAAACAGGCGATATGAAAAAGCTTCTAAACAATTTCGCAATTGTGGCTATAAATTTTAGCAGCAAGAAACACGAGTATGTTAAAATTAGCAAGCAGGTAAACTTCTTGCCGAGCGCACTAAATAGTCATCTGTCTTTGTTGCTTCACGGTAAAAACAACCTTTTTCTTTCTGCTTTTCCAATGTAAAGCAATCCATATGGACATTTCAATGTGTATATGCATTTTTTGCTGCCACAGGTTGTTGAATGTTTCAAGGTGATCTTATGTTTTTTTTGTGGGATGTGACAATGTATTAAAACACAGCCAGATATTAAAACACAGTTATTATGTCACCTGGCGCCTTAACATTGCTTCCATCTGTTGTGAACTTTAAACAAACTCCCACCGGCTAGGAGCAGACTTGTGTTCTGTTTTCTACCCCTACTGTTGTCCCCTTCCCCTTATTTACATTTTGCCCCCGGAGGATGGGGTCCTGGGGCCTAATTAGGCTTATGGAGTGCCCCCTCTCATTTTTATTCGGCTTTGGCCCATGGAGATGAAGTTTACCGGGCCTGATAAGGCTCTGGGAGGGGGCCTGTGCTGCCCCTCTTCCCTTTTAAACAAAAAATGTCCCTGGGTATGGGGTCCCTGGGGCCTATGAAGGCTCGGGGAGGGGCCTATACGTCCTCTTCCCTTTTTTATTGGTTTGGCCCTGTAAATTGGGAGCCCTTGGAGCTATCAACGCCCAGGGAGGGGCGTTGACACTGGGTATTTGACATTGGGAGATGAGGTTTCTGGGGCCTAATAAGGCTGGTGGAAAAGGACTGCATGCTCCCCCCCTATATGTTGGCCCCAGGAATGGTGTCCCTGAGACCAAAAATGCTTAGGGAGGAGGACTTTGTAGTCCCCCTCCAATTTTTTATTGTATGTGGCCCAAAGGAATGTGGCCACCGGGGCTTATTAAGGCTTTGGGAGCGGGCTGCACTTCCTCCTACCTGTTCAATTGTATCTGACTCGGAGGGTGGGGTACCTGGAACCAACTAAGGGCCAGAGAATGGGCTGCATGGCCACTCACCGTAATACATAGATTTTGGCCTCAGGGATGGGGTCCCCAGGTCCCAAGGCCAACCTTACGCTGTGCACACCAAAGGCTGCTTGTTGTGGGTTAGGCAGCCTGCTGTTCACAGGGTCTGGCATCAGGTCAAGCCCTGTGATCAACTCCCCGCTGCACATGACCAAAGGCTGTGCGCAGCGTGGGGCTGGCTGCTTACTGGGCTGCAATACAGACCCTGCGACAAACTCTACGCCATGCACGATAAAAGACCATGTGGGGTGTGGAGTTCGTTGCCTTTGGGGAGTTGGATGCAGGGCCCTGCGGCCTACTCTATGCCACACGTGATGAAAGACCGGGTGCAATATGAGGTTGCCTGCCTGCGGGGTGTTCGTCTACCTCTAGGTGGGTTGTTAACCCCTTGCTGTGCACGGCCATGTGCAGTGTGGGGATTGCTGCCTGAAGGATTTTTCCGCAAGACCTATCCACAGGCCAGGGCCTTTGGCCATGCGCAGCGATGAGTTACCTCAACATATGGTAGTAAAATATTATTTTACAAAAAACTAGAAATCAGTGATGTCATAAATGATTTCATAGAACATGTCATGACTGATATAATATCTGAGGTCATAAGAATTGTACAGCAAGGGAGCAAGTTATAGTTAGGCTCTCCTAATAGCTGGTGAATTTCTGTTTTTTTCCCCTCAAAACGTTTATGTTGTCACTGATATATTCACCGAAATATAACATTACTTTAACATTTGGCTTTCGTGTGAAATATATATATATATATATTTATTTCAACAGTCCTTCAAATAAAACTCACTTTTATTAGGAAGGGCTTGCATGCAGGAAATTGTGCCTGCTGGCTACTGATTCAAAGTTCCTTGTCACCCAAAAAAAGGCAATTTGGCTAGCTGCAAAATGTATTTTATTCAAAAGTAATCCATATAGGTTATCATCTTCTGTAAGAATTACTTTTGAATAAAATGGATTTGGCTGCTTTCTGGTGTGGCTAAAGATTTTGTAATTGTGCATCTTTATATGTTTTAAAACTGAAAATAAACAAATAAAAAATAAAAAAACAATCTATATTTATTTTGAAAATCCACATAGATAATTCTGAACTAGGTGCATTTGTGATCATTCAGTTAGCGCATGCTGGTAGCTCCTTAGGTGGATGCTTACATTTCCTTTACGCACTGGCCATTCTCTCAAACTGGTACAATCTGCATTTAACCCAGGCTTAGCTATTGAGTAAGTCACTGTAAATGACTTTGGTTTCTAACACCCCTGCAACCTTCATGAATGATTATTCAACTTATAGAGAGTGATCTATGTAAACTCAGTACCTCTTCCTTGTCAGCAACGATGACTTCTTCACATTCACTTATTGGACCTAGCGCCACACATTTCTTCCATGAAGCACTGCGGGAGACTTTCTTTCGTAGAAGATATGACTTGCTGGGCATAAGCTGTATGTATGTTTGTGATCCGCTCCTTAGTTGCTGTAGGTGGTCATCGTCCTCAAGGTTGCCGTCTTCCTCTAGCTGTCAATGGAGACAACCCCAACAAGGATATATAGGTTATTACAGTGCTTCTAAAACCCATCAGCCACACATTTTTGTGCAGCGAATTCCCATGACCGCTCAGTAAAAGCACCTCTGGGTGTTGCTGGAAGTGAAAGTTAATGACTGCAACGGTCACACAAATTGTAATCAGGAAAATTCCAGACTGCAGAGCCTTTCAGTCACAATGAATGAATGAATGTAGCACTGCTCTACCCTACAAAGTTGTTTTTCAAAGCCTGTGTCACACTGGAGGTGGATTATCTGGTGTAGGGTAAGTCGGGTGGTGGGGCATAGAGTCAGTTTTGAGGGAGGGTCTACATAGCACAGCTCAAACTATATTGTGGGATGTGTAGTGTGAATGGGCAGAGGAACTCTAAATATCACTGACATAATGGACTTATTAAAGTGCTGGGGGATGTCCTTAGTTGTGGCAGGGATTGTAGGAAGACTTAGGTTTAGCGTCCTTCCTCTGCTCTAGGAGCAGAGAGCAGCAGGTAGTTACACTGGATGAATAAACACAGAATTTCTCATTTCCCTGGTTCTAGAATTAGATATCTGCATTTCTCATCTTCATAGAGAGTGGCTCAGTCTGCTTGGCTAGGCATGGCCAAACTCATTTCCTAATAGTTTAGGTACTTTGACTAAATATCTTCACGGATAATACAATAGGTTTCAAAGGATGGAAAAAAATGAATCCTGTTAGCTGGGAGTCTGGAGTTAGTTAATGATATTTACTAGACAGTCTGGTTAAATGTTCTGTATTTAAACTCAGAAGGTGAGAGTATGCCTGATGTACACAGGTAGCTTTTGACATGTGGTGTTGTAGTTGAGCTGGACTCTGATTTGGGGGGCAGGGAAGATGTGTTGTTGCTGGAGTGTTAGCCTGAGATAGAAACTGAAGAAATGTTCTGGAATGTGTGAGGTGACCCTTTGTTGCATGCTTTGTGTGGCTGTTGAAATGCTGTACCCCTATTAAAAACATATTAATTTAGTGATACCTGAATGACCCAGGTCTTTAGTCCATATGTAGGGAGGCAGATGAAATGTATACTGCTATGAGGCACTTGTAACCAAGTATGACAATGATGTATGTTCACAGAATATCACGAATGCCCTAGGAATCATGATATGCTTCATCAAACCTTGTAAGGTTTGGAAACATTGTAAAGAATCATAGGTAGAGTGATTCTCCTTTGTTAGCCACGCTACATGCTTTGGCGTTCTGTGTTCTCAGGACCATATTAAGAAAATATTCAAAAGTTGCATTTTTCCAGGCATTAGCCGCATAACATCAAGCACTTCTTTCCTTCTTCGAATGTCTGGTCCATGGTGTAGGACCTCCTTTTATTTTATTATATATTGACTCTGTGAACAGTCAGCAGCACACTGCTCACTGGTCTTTGAGACACAACTGAAAGTGGCTTAACAAATCAGCAACTACAGAAACTGTGAGCAAATCTCCTCTACGGTGAAAGAGCAGCATTGGCTCCCTCGCCTTGCTAGAAACCACTTATCTTCAAGTCTACCATGTTTGCATTCATAGTTTGCAGCACAATACTGTATTGTCACAGACTAGGAGTCTCATTTAGAGACCCTTGGGAGGCCGGAGAGACTGCGGGCTCAGCAAAAGTCCTCACTTCTGCCCCAAGCGGAGGATTGCTCGGCCCCCTTTAGAGCTCACAGCCTTCACTCTGCTGACAAAACACTGAGTGGCGAGTGGACCGCTTAGTGTTTTTTTTGAGTTTTTAGAAACCAATAAAGTGGAGATTTGTTTCAGAAAAATAACAAAATAATATCCCCGATTCGCAGGGAGGTTTCTCCATGTGTGTTAAGAAAAGTTTTCAAGTTTCCTGTATGGGACCAGCCTTGGGCAGAAAAAACAATGCTTCATCAATGTGTCCAATTTCATAAATAAATAACCATTATAATCTTTTACATGTAGAGCAGTGCACTTGAACAAAAAGAGCTTGTTCAGTCCTTTTAAATTTCTTTCAATCTTTTATTTTCAAGTTTACACAAGGTTTCACAAACAACAGCCAACACGTTTCCTTCAGTTTGGCTGCAAACAGAGTAACATAAAACATATATGAGACAACACATCATATAAATGACTGACGGACAAAATTAAAAATTATTAAAGTCTCATAAATATACTCTAGGTAACAAATTATAGAACTCAGACCAACAATGCCATAACATCATTGAGTATTACACACATAAATACAACATTAAACAACATTAAAAAACATTAATCCTAGAAAATCACATACAGATTTAAAATTGATCAAAAATAGATTAGCAATAATTTATATCGGTTCTTTTGATACATATGCCATGAATATTTCTTATATCATTGGGATTATATTCCCAAAAAAAACAAGAAACAAGCAATTACTGAAAGAGCTAAACATAAGTAAGAGAAAGGGGTAAACCAAACCCAAGAAAGAGATGCTAATTACGATGGAGAAAGAACATTTATTCCTAGAAAATCACACACAGATTTAAAGTTGATCAAAAATAGATTAGCAATAATTTATATCTGTTCTTTTGATACATATGCCGAGAATATTTCTTATATCATTTGGATTATATCCCCAAAAAAACAAGAAACAAGCCATTACTGAAAGAGCTAAACATAACTAAGAGAAAGGGTTAACCAAACCCAAGAAGGGGATGCTTATTACGCTGGAGAAAGAACATAACGGCCAGGAGCTTAAAATCATCCTTATAGTTGGATATCAAAGTTATAAAACCTTCACGTATTACCATATTATAAGACAAATCCATATTTTAAATTTAATCCTAAAATTCATAGCCAGCGTATTATCTTTCAAAAAACTCAAACTTACCAAGTCCTCTCAATAAATGACAGTAGACCGATAAAAAACAGAAGAATAGGTGCCCTCAATCCCAAGTTGGATGATCTCCACCAACCAAAAAATGAAAAAAAACATAATAACTACTAGAAACAACAGAAATGTATTCGCAATAATGGCAGCATATCTCATTACATCGGCTACACTACCGACTTCTTCAATCTGCTCAGAAATTTAAATAAGAGATAAAAAAGAAGACATTTTACTGCTGTCGTTAATTCTAGATTAACATGGTGTAAATAATTCAAGAGTGGGGCTCAAACAGCAAAATACTCCAAATATACTCAATGTACCGGCGTTCGGTTATCAAAAAATTACTACCCTGCTAATATATTTAGATAAAAATACTATTGATAGCAAATGCAAAAGTTTGAACGCCCTTGAACACCGACAGGGTTTCGACACCTAAACACACAAAAAAGCATCCCCATGATACGCGGTCGTCGATGCCTCCCAGCTAGCACCATCCACGGGTAGAAAGACTCAGCACCATGTTGTTTTGGGCTTTAAATACCTTAAAAAATTAACTGAGAACAGCTACACCTGTGCCTTCTGGCAACTAGAGTGCTCCATCAGTCATGTTAGGGAAACCGGAAATCGCATTTTTGGAGAGTATCTCAAACAACAAAAGTGGACTTTGTCGTATATGGTGCCATTTATAAGGGGTAAACAAAAGGCAAAAATGAAATATTTATAACCCGAATCCATCAGAAAAAAATAATAAATTAATATCTGCGGCCAATTTGATAATACATTATATAAATAACAAATTCGGCTAAATATTTCAGACCCAAGCATCTGAAAACCTTGTCTAAAGTTGCAGGAAATAGCAACCCATAATCCGTAATCCCCACCACCATATTTGAAGTGGGCTGCAATTAAAACAACCCCACCAAGGGCCCTGTTTATAAGTTACTAAACATAAAAACGGCTGCATATTTCAAACCCAGGAGATACTTATCTAGAGTTGCCAAAAATAGGAAATGTAACCTGTAAATAAAAATATCGGCTACATATTTCTGACCCAGACTCATCTGATGTTGCTGGAAGTAGGAAAGAATATATATAATCCGTAACGAACACCACCATATTTAAAATGGGCTGCGATTATAAAACAACCCAAAAATCGAGAGTCACATACCATAAAATACTCAGTAAGTCACAAGAAATACATGATCCCAAAACAGGTGCCACATTAGTATTGAATATCGTCTCATACAGATTGAGCCAGACACAATGCAAGTGCTACCCAAAAATCATGGTGATAAAAAATACAGATCTAATTTAGAAAATAATTAAATTCATTATCTGTATTATGACCGTACTTAATGGCACGCGATCTACAAATCCATTTTGCCTCTTTTTGTCTTAGTACCAACTCACGACTCCAACCTCTGTTGTTGATTGGCACGTGTTCAATGCCATTAAACCAAAAGGTGGAGTTAGATATATGGTGTTGCTTATGATGATCGGCCATAGGATACCTTGTGTCTCCTTTTAAAATGGCACGACGGTGCTCTTGAATTCAAAATTTAAGGCTCCGTACAGTACTTCCTACATATATCAGATTACAGCCAAAGCCTAAAGCCTATATCACATTCTGGTGTTACAATTTTTGAATTCCCTAATTTCATATTGTTTAGCACTATTGTAAGAAAAAAGGGGAATCTTATTTGTCCCAAATTTGCAGATATTGCATGAGGTACACTTATGGAAACCATGTGGTCTCTTTGGTAACCATGTTCCAGAAGGGTTGGATGTGGTGACATAACTAGGACATAACATATCAGGGGCATCAAAAGGCAACAGGTGCTGTGCATAAATCATTCACTTAATAGGACTGTAGCACAGTTGTGAGGTGCTTTTCGTTAAAGTCCGTTGCCTAAAGCTTTCATTGGATTTTTGAACCATTATAATCTTGTTAAATCTGTCAGTCTTAGGTGGTCTTCCCCACCAACTGTTTGCCTACCTTTTCCATTTTTCAGACCTCGTTTTTGATGGCCTTAGGACTCTGAGCACTTTACCACTGCTAACCAGTGCTAAAGTGCATGTCTTCCGTCCTCTAAACATGGCAATATTGATTCCTATTCTCACACAACAAAGAAATTGGGGACCGGGAGCGAAAATAGAAAGGACGAGGTCCAGTATTTGTGCTCCCACAGGATAACGTGTCTACACTATGGGGGTAACAGTTCTTCAAATGTAAAAGAGATACAACCCTAATTATGGTTCCTAAAAAAGAGAAGAGATAGAGAAATTACTGGGTGGTCTGACTTTCGAGGTTTGTATTTTGAAATGTGGTGGGGAAATTCCTCCTTTTGGATATAGTGCCCTCACACACCCTTGCGAGTGTCATGCTTTATCATAGGGCGTTGCTCCTCGTGTGGGTGGCACTGCAGTCCCTCATGGGCCCCACGACAAGGCTCTTTAACGGAGATCTTTTAAGGAGACGCCGCAGTTATGCATGTGGGTGTGTGGGCCTAGGGAAGATAGTGAGTGATTATGTTAAAATTACCGAACGGTACCCAGAACCTATATTTATTTGGGGGTCTGAATGGTAAATTAAAAAGGGTGTGGATCCTGGAGCTCCCCTACAAAAACAAATATAGAGGGCAGATGTGTGACTAACCGCTACTCTCAGGATGGGTGCTGTAGTGAAAACATCTTTTGGAAAACAAGGTCAACATGATTTGCGCCTTCCAGTGGTCCCTAAAGGATCCGTTGGCCCTTCGTCAGGACTGGAAAGTGAGTGAATAACAATCAAAAAAGAGACAGTGAGATAACAGGTACAAGGCAAAGAACCCGTGGACCTGTGGTACCTTATTCCTTAAGGTGTAGAGCGTCTTAGCGTTGATAGGTACTCTCACTCTGGGTACCTATCCTCAACCCCTGTTAGCGGAGATGAGGCTCCGTCGACACCCACTTGGTAGAAGGCTGAGTAAAGTGCTCGCCTCTCTCATTTCTAACGACCTAACCCTCCGTGTTGGTGAGTCGGAATTGGTTCCTACCCAACTGGTGTTACTTATAAGTCAAGTGACACTACTAGTGAGTCTGCAGCAATGAATTTGCCACCCACTTAAGTAGCTCTTTAAGCACAATTCAGGCATGCCACGGCATGCCACTGCATGCCACTGCAGAGCCTCTGTGTGCAATTTTAAACTGCAATTTCGACCTCTCAAAATAAACCTTTTGCAAGGCCAAAACCTTCCTTTTAAATACATATGTCACCCCTAGGGTAGGACCTGGGTAACCCAGAGTGCAGAGTGCAATATATTTAAAAAGCAGGACACGTACTTTTAAGTTTTACGTGTCCTAGTAGTGAAAAACTCTTACATTTGTTTTTCACTACTACAAGCCTTATATCATCCATAGAATAAGATTGAGATTACCTTATTACATTTTATAAGTGTCATTTCCAAAAGGAAAATTATGATTGGTTCAATTTTGGTGTCTCTGGTATCACAATTTAAATCCTAACTTATGGTATAGTCGGATTTTAAATTGCAATTCTGAAAAATGCCATTTTTTGAAAGTTTTATTACAAAAGGGTACCCCCTACTCCATCAATCTGATGACATCTTACCTAGAAAAACCTTGCCATTATTTCTCTAGTTGTCAATTAAATGACACCTGATGATTTAAAGCATCTCAACCCATGATACACAAAAATTATCACATCCACAACATTACCCTTAATCCCAAGGAAATAAACAACGAATTGTGTTTGTCAATAGATCTTTTTTCTTACACTTGAAAAAAGCAAACATTATACATATAACATGGTTGCCCACACATGTATATGTGTAAAATATAAACAAATCAATTAAAGACAGACATGCATAAACTGAAAAAACACATCATAATAATATTTAGACATGTGATTAAAACAATCAAAGTAATATGCAGTGTCCTGCATTTTAGTATCTATGGAGTTATAACCTATTTTAACCCTCTCCTGTACAGTCCAATGTATACTGTTAGGCCCTTTCTAATAGTGGTCAGAGCACTTCGTCTTCATGGGGGTGATGTCTTGATTTACATCACCAGTATTGCTTAAGTCAATACATAATCTTTGCACCTAATGTTAGCTCCTGGCCACACCCATAGGTGCGCCGACGCATTTTGACCTTCGTGTTGGGCCTGGAGTATATTTCAATGAAGTCTTCTTCAGGGCTGAGGGGCTTATTGAGTGAACACTGTATGACATTTCAAATCAAACAATTAATGTATGTTAAATATCTTTATATTTCCTGAATCAATTAAAAAGAGGGAAATATTGCCACAGGGGAATATCTTCATGTGGAGACATACCATTTGCATGGCAACTTCCTGCTGCTGTACTTAAGACGAACTATATATTTCTTTAATGGGTTCGACTAGTACATGGGTTCAACATTTGACCCTAAGTATAAGCAAAAAGTAAACTTCTAATCATTTTGCTCTATTTTCCATGTTGGAAAATGTATTAACATTTACGGAAGTGATGTTCATGTTTCTCCATAGTGAAAGCGGAAGTATGGTGGCGGGGCCTTTTACAAAGTCAAATTAACCTGACGTGTGTGCTTCAGATTGAATGAGGGACTCTGTGATGAGGCGTGCTAATTTTTCTTGCCATGGTGAAGGTTCCACGCTAACACTAGGGTACAGAGATACCAGCGGGCAATCAATTATTAATGTTTACTGTCCCGCTGGTAGTATTAGCTCAACAGCTTCAATAGACTCCAGTATTACCGTGCTGAATGCTTAAGTCATTGAATATTCATTGAAAATCCTTCCACTATCCCCAGTCGACATCTGTTGTTCAGACGACCTCCATGGGCGTTTTTTTCGTGACACAAAGCATTCTCTTGAATGCATGTAACTTTATTAGCTTACACATTTTGCAACATTGTAACATGACATGACGCTGGCTGGGCAAAGTTATAATCTTTCTGTTCCCTAGGGCCAGTGTTATATTGACTGATTTGTGTGGCTACATCCCCTTAATATCTATGTGATATAAATCGTCTGTAGACCCTTCTACAAAGGGATGTGTTTTTAGCAGGTCTGTAATCATGTATCAGTTTCCCGGGCAAACTCACCTTACTCATTGATAATATATTCAATCGGCGGTTCACTGCCATGCATCCTTTTATCTATGTCGGTACATTCTCACTTACACAGGGTGTCTAATTCACAGAAAAAACATTTTTCAGGCTAAAAAACATTTTACCGGCACAACTGGCTTTATCTAAATCTGCATTAGCGTGATAGTTTGTCATTTCATTGAGCTTATCTGGCAGAATTGGGGTCTGAGGCATTACAAAGACATGTGTTGTAATACAATAGTACTTGCAGTACGTCCGTTATTGTTTTTTAGGGTGTAGACTATCTGTTGTCAATGACCCCTTTGGGAATTGTTTTAGTGGGGTTTATCCCTCGTGTGTCTGTCCCTGGTTATATCCACGTTGCTCCGATCTTCAAGGGGTGCACTAACATGCATCACAATTTTCCTGCAAAGACACATTTAAGGTTACTGAAGACAATAGCCTATCTCATTGAGTTCATTAAGTCCACAAGTGGTCGAACGGAGGCGTAAAATCATTTTGGCTCCGAGTCTAGAGAGGATGGAATCAATGTTTTGACCCTTCCCATGTGTTAAGACTGTCCATTTAATCTCAGAAATGCATGATTCATTTCTGTATAGTGGTTGACCATTGGAGCATTCTGTACTTTGCACTTAATGCGTGATCTATGTTTTGTGATTCTTTTCTTAATAGGCTGAGAGGTTTTGTCAACATATGCCAGATCACATGGGCATTTTACACAGTATATCACATTTGTTGTGTTACAATTAGTGAATTCAGAGTGTTTAATTGTTGTGCCATAGTAGACAAATTGTTCTCCTTCCATTGTACTCTCTCATGATGTACAGTTGCCACATTTGTGATGTCCTATAATCGGAGGCAAGTCAAGCATTGTATGCAAGGATACCGTGTCTACCTTGTGGGCTGTGTTTGCTCTCACCAGGTTACCTCTCAAGTTTGTATTTCTTTTGAGAGCAAATAAAGGGATGTCTTTCAGTTTTTCTAGACTTTTCACAGATATCCAGTTCTTTCATATGATCTTTTTTATTTCATGTGTTGCACCTGGGAATGTGCATACCAACGGGTTATTGCTATCCTTTGTTTTTGTTCCAGCAGGGTGTATACAAAGAATGTTTGAGTGCTCTTTTCAGTAGTTTTCTCGGGTAATTGTGATGTTTTAGATTACTCATCTGTGCATGTGCATTGGCAAAATAATCTTCCCGTCTGGAGCAGTTCAGCCTGATCCTCAAGAATTGATTGCATGGTACATTATCATGTGAATTCCTCTGATGGAAACTGGAATAATGCAAGAATGTATTTCTGTCAGTGTTCTTGGTAAACAGTGTTGTCTATATTATGGTATCATCGTGCTTGACTGTGATAGCCAAGTAATTATTTCTTCTTTGTTGGTGCTTATTGAAACTTAGACGTCACAACTTCTAAAATTAATCCAACTCTGAAATTCTAAATTGTTCTCACCTGGACCTCTCCAAATCATGAACACGTCGTCAATGAAAGGTTTCCATAATATGATGTATTCCTCATAGGGATTATTGTTATAAATCCAATTCTGTTTGTACATCACCATGAACATAATGGCCATCTCTGGAGCAAAGGGGTAACCCATCGCTATCCCCTTGATTTGTAGATAACATTGTTCATTGAATTTGAAGAAGTTATATTTCAAACAAACTTCCACCAGTCTTAACAGGAAACCTGTAAGGACCTCATGAGGACGAAATCTCTTTTCCTGGAAAATCTCTAGTGCTTCCAAACCTCTGCCTTGTGGAATATTTATGTAGAGACTGGCAATATCGAGGGTAACAAATGTACCCGAGGTGGGATCAAACGTCATACCTTCTAAGATGTCGATTCTGTGCATGGAATCTCGCAAATAACTTGGAATGTCGGGGATAAGTGGTTTTAGGACAGTATCGATGTATTTGGCTGGTAGTTGTAGGAGCAAATTAACCCCTGAAATGATAGGTCTCCAGGTGGATTAACATGGTCCCTATGAATTGTTGTGAGAATATACAAAAAAGGCATTCTGGGATTATTGTTAAGTAGATATTTTGCTTCTTCTTAACCAGCCATTTTATTTTCCTTCATAGATTAGGTCCATTAACTTCGTTGTCAACATACTGCTTGTATGATCTATGATTTTCTTGTGATGGTCTATATTGTTGAGTTAGCTGAACACTTCTGCTCAGGGCTGGACTGGGAACCAAAACCAGGCCTGGGAAAGTGCTCGGCCGGCCCTCTGGGTGGTTGGGATGCGGCAGAGCTGTTTGCCAGGGCCGGTTTTGGTCGATTTTGTTACAGGAGGGCGATATTGCAGCCATCCTGCGATAACAGCTCTTAACAAAAACGGCCCCCCAGGGTCCCAAAACCGCCCCCCCAGGGTCCCATATCCAGCCCCCACCCTGTCGGCCCACCCGGGAAACACCCCTTGCCCGCTACGGCCAGTCCGCCCCTGCTTCCACCTCGTAATTGCTCCTATCCATGAATACAATTCCCCCGCCGTTATCTGCCGGTTTGATAATTGTATCTTGATCGTTCTTGAGTCTGATCAGGGTTTCCTTTTCACCATTTGTCAAATTCCAGTTCACATATATCTTTTTACAAAGTTGGCATTATCTTGCCTTAGCTATTTGGTGCCTTCAACCTGTCCCTTGCCACATGACTTGGTGTAATTGGCAGTTGGGCTTTCTGTATTCCTCCTAGACAGCCACACACAACAGGAGCTTAGGTGAGACGGGATGGGACATCTCTGGCAGGAAGAGAGGGAGGAGCTGGGCCCAGCCTCACTCATACCTGAATGGGCTGTGTCATGTCTCCACACAAAGGGCTGCATACTCCCTGTAGTTAGTATGGAGCCAGCACAGGGACATTAGGGCATCAGTGTATTTCAAAGGCATTCCTCTAGAACTAAATCCCCACTTCAAAGGCACAACTATGTATAAAAGAAGGACGTAGACACCACCACTTCAGTATACTTATGGGTGTGTGGTTACTCTGCCCAGAAGAAGGACTGCTGTGCTTCTGAAAGGACTGTCATTCTGCTGGACTGCCACTCTGAAGGAGCTGCTGCCCTGTTATGCTGACCTGCTGTCCTGTTGCCTGGGGAGGAAGAACTGGGCCTCAAACCAATATTGACCCCAGAGTGACTCTAAGGGTTTGTGTGCTGGCCTCCAGATCTGAGCTCCAGGTATATATAATCTCCCCAACAGCTTCTGGACCTATCTACAGTGAGTTCCTGACCCCCAAGAGGTGTGTCTCAGCTCCTCCACACTTGATGTTGCTCAGCGGGCTCTTAAATCAAGCTTTTTGGCTCTCCTAAACTGCGAATGGGCATGTTTGCAGTGGAACTGCATTGCTCGCTCTGAAAATCAGCACGAGCAGCCGACAGCAGATCCCTTTGCACAGCAAGCAATGATCGTCACAGAGGACTGCCAGTGCAAGGTTCCTGCCTGCCTGTCTGCGATGCCCAGCCTCCTCCTTGCCCCATGCTGACCACCGCCAGTGACGCTCTGCTTGCTCCCTGCGGCCATCTCCAATGCAAGCGGGCCTCTTGGCTCAAAACTTGAGAAGGTAATCCTTTAGTGGGACTAATCAGGGACAAACCGCCTGATTCATCAAGCTAAATTGCACTCGCAAAGGGCAAGATTCTCAGAATCTTGCCTTTTGCGAGTGCAATTTTTGCATTTGGGATTCATCATCCCAAATGCAAAAATCGCTATTTAAGAATTCGCACATTTGTGAAGAATTGAATTTAAGGAATCTCTATTTGAGATTCCTTAAATGCAATTCATGAAGCATTTTAAAATTGCGAAAATGCAATTTTGGGCCGCTATTTACCGAGAGGTCAGACCTCTCAGTAAATAGCAAAAACTTAGAAAAATGCTTTTAAAAGCATTTTTCTAAGTTGCATGTTGCACACACACATGTCCTTTGGACATGTGTGTGCGCAACACCTGTTTCAATTTGCATTTAAGGGGTGCTACAGGGTGTCCTTTGGACACCCCTGGCACCCTTTAAATCGCTATCTTATTTGCGATTAGCTAATTGCTAATCGCAAATAAGGAATACTCCCCATTCATTCCTATGGGCCTTCTGGCCCATAGGAATGAATTGGGAGTTATTCCTTATTTGCGATTAGCAATTTGCTACTCGCAAATAAGGAATGTGTAGGAATCGCTATTTATTTAGCAATTCCTACATGAATACCGTTTTGCGAGTCCTTAATAGCGATTCGCTATGAATCGCTATTAGGGGCTCGCAAAACGGCCCGTTGATGAATCAGGCTGAATATCCAGTGTGACCAGATAGCCGCAGTTGGTACTTTGTGCTTTTAAGTGCTAGATTTCAGTTTATCCTTTACAAATCCAAAACTCCAGTGGTACTGATTAGATGTTTGTCTTGTGTTATTATTTATTAAATTAAGTTCTATTTTTCTAACCTGTTGTGAGATCTTTTTGAGTGGTGTTTCGACGGTTTTACTGTTTGGAGTGTTGCACAAATACCTTACACATAGTCTCTAAATTAAGCCTGACTGCTTTGTGTTAAGCTACCAGGGGGTTGAGCACAGGTTAATTTGAGGTGTGCTTGGCCTTACCCTGACCAGCACAGATACAGCGCATTCTGTGCTGAGCAGCACTTCACACCATTCTGATGTAGCCACGGTTGTGTTAAGCGCACAGCAGCAGAACTTAGACAAGTGAGTTAGCCTATAGGCCTCACTCCAGTGACACAAGTTAAAAAGTAACTGTTCACTCCTTACTACTGTTCACTACATGGCATGCTGCCACTACTGCGCTCGTGCTGCTTCACTACTGGTGAAGACAAAAGTCTTTCACCAGATGAGGGTAGACATTTGGGTGCCTCTCCCGGTCCAACAAGACCACAATCCATGAGAAAGGCATATGTCATGGTGCACACGCATGAATCGTATTTGCCTATGAAAACAAAAATCAGCATTAAGGATCGAGCCATCAGTACAATTAAGCACTCAGACCATGCAAAGGACTTTCCCACCCTAACACTGTGTTTTTGGAGTTGAAGGTCCTAACATTTAGAGAGAAATGCACAGAAAAAGGAGAGAGAAGGTTTTATATGACAGGACTTGGTAGAACAAAAGGTGCTTACGTTGGGAAAAATTAAGAAATTAAGCACCTGTCATGCTGTCAATTTAGGCACTTGCTTTAAAGGAAAATATATAAAGTGGTTTAAAGAAAAAGTGTGTGTAGTAAATGTTTCTGTGAGGAGCAGTGTATACTATACAACAAAACATAAATACAGGGTATCCCTACATGGTACCAAGGGGCTGCATCTACTGCAACTGACTTAACCTGCGATATCCTTAGTGCTGTCCTTGTTACTCCGTGGCAATAGTGTAAAGGAAACATGGCTGTAAAAGTTCTGTTTACTTTCTATAGTATTCACTCCTTGCTCCTGCTGTTGAGTAGCTGAGACTAACACAAGGGACAAAACTCTTGCGCTCAGTTTGTGACTTCCCCAACCTCGGAATTTTGGATATTAAACTTCCTTAATGATGTCTAATGTTGCCTTTATTTTAAATGTGATTAGGTCAATGTCCTCTGTGGTGACCTACAGTGTGTGCTAAGTTATGAAAATATAAGTTTTAAAATGAAAATGTGGGAAATTCAAAGTCTGAGCAATGGTAAATTGCACAATGTGAGATTTGAACCACTAAGCAGAGAAGGTCCAGTTAAAGAGGGCTAGAGTACCATGGAGGCTGTGAGCAGTGGTGGAATTGTTCCTGATTGGCAGGCGTTGGAGGTGAGTTCAGAATTACTCGGCCTTATTGGGATAGGGCCATCTCTTAAAAATGGCACTCCAGATTCCAAAAGTTTGTCTTGTCCCTGACAGCAGGTTTTAAAGGAATCAATAGAAATGTGAGAAATGTGAGCACCATAAGTACCAGTGATTACTGCCAATACTTACATTAGTAGAATGAAGATAAGAGCATCACCAGAGTGTGTCCAGTGTTAATGTTGTGTACAAATCCCTTGTGTGAGTAAAAGCTGCTGAATTACAAGTTGAGACCATTGAAGCGACATAGATGGTAACAATGCAGTTTTTATGGACCATGAGCATGGGCTGTGTCAGTTTGTGGTGTGATTTGCCTCTTGTATATGAACAGATGTGTTGTAGGGGCCCTCATCTTGGAGTTCTTTACATATGAAATAACAATGACACATTAAAGCTGCTTAACATGAGCAATGCATAACACCAGAATTGTAACAAAGATGCAGATAGCCAGTAAACAAACTCAGGTTAAAGTAACTTTTATATATTATATAAAAGCAGAGAGACATTTTCACTCAGTTTGGACTAGGAGCTGATAAAAGTGATCATTCTGTCGTGATATAAAGTGCCATGATTTATTGAGAGTTCGGCTGCTTTCCTAGGGATTGCGATTTGTATAAAGCGAATTCAAATTACAGACTTTGGGCCATATGTATCAAGTAAATTCGCATTTGCAAAGGCCGAAATTCGCAGAATTTCGGCCTTTGCAAATGCTAATTTGCTA
This sequence comes from Lissotriton helveticus, assembly GCF_964261635.1. NCBI lineage: Eukaryota > Metazoa > Chordata > Amphibia > Caudata > Salamandridae > Lissotriton > Lissotriton helveticus. The sequence continues at coordinate 1,316,155,195 of NC_136065.1, read as the reverse complement.
AATGGTATGTGTGAAACATTTTTGCAACAAAATAAGGAATCGCAAAATTTGCCATTCCTTATTTTACGATTGCACTTAAGGAATCGCAAATTTTGCGATTCCTTAAATGCAATGTATCAAAGAAAAATTATTTCAAAAATGCCCATAAGGATTCGCAAACTACCACCAACTTCTAGTTGGTGGTAAGTTGCGAATTCTTTTAAAAGCAATTTGTGTAAAATACAAAGGTGCCATATGACGCTCATACATGCCCTTAGGGCATGTATGTGCGCCATATGCCCCCACATGTCATTTTCAGGGGTGCAGCAAGGTGTTCTTGAGACACCCCTGCACCCTTGAATATAATCACAATTTGCGATTAGCAAATTGCTAATCGCAAATTTCCCCTTCATTCCTATGGGCCTCCTGGCCCATAGAAATGAATGGGATATTTGCGATTAGCAATTTGCTAATCGCAATTTAGGAATGTTAAGGAATCGCTAAAAAGAAGCGATTTCGTACATACATACCTTTTTGCGATTTCTAAATAGCGATTCCTTAAAAATCGCTATTTAGAATTCGCAAAACGTAACTATGATACATATGGCCCCTGGTTCCATAACTGTTTTGTTGTTGGAGTGGGTTGTCTTTGGTTGGGATTCATACACGCCTCTTGTACTTCACCCTCGGCTCTTTACTGGTTCTAAATTGAGAGGACAGGCATACAGTGACCGAGTATGTGCATCACGCTTGAGTGCAAACCTATGCAGCTGAAAGTAGCGCTGCACAATTTTGAGTAAAGTGTATTGTGGGATCTGCATAAACTTTCACTTTTTAAACAACAAAAAATACTCAGCTCGTGAAGACGTGAACCATAGTCTTTGATGAGCTGTCACCAAGCTGGTCTTATTCAAGTTCATTCCTCTCTTGGATTTATTTGTCAGTCTTTTTGTGTTGAAATTTTTTATTAGCATTTCAATAATACAATAAACAAAATAATATACAAGTAAATGTATAGAAGGGAGATTGATTATTTCGATAAGGTATATATATAATTATATCCGAAAAATGAACAAACAAATTCATTTTAGCACAAATTCAGTAGTACATTAATGGAAATATGAGCAAAATCGAAATCTGAATGTGAGAATGAACGTAAAATATCAAAATAGTTATTCTGTAAACTTTCAGTAAGGAGAAATAAAGTATTACATATTTGAGGAATAATAACTGAGAAATAGATAACATACTGAATACAATTATTGAATTATTAAATTATTAAGTTATTAAAATTGTGAATTACATTGTAGCACACATTAAGAATATAGGAAAAAAGATTAAATGTAAATAGAGTAGCCGTATAATAGCAGAATAATATAATCATTTATGATATACATTGACTTATAAAATAATTGTGCAATTATACAATATAACTTAAAGTCGCCATACTATCCCAACTATGGTATCTTTATCTACATAAGCATAACTGAAAGAGGAAATGAGATGTAAAGAAATTAGTTTGCTGGAGTATTCAGTACAGGATTGACACTATTGCTTCTTACAGAGACATCATTGGTTTTCAGAAAAGGGGTCCAGACTTTATTAAAAAGGTCTATTTGATCATTTTAATTATAAATAACTCTTCCATATGAGGCAGTTTTGATCATGGCTACCAACCAGGATTCTTGAGATGGTGAAGCTGGAGATTTACATTGTCTTAATATACATATTTTAGCAGTAGCCAATGCTGTATGTAAAAGGCGGCATTGTGGTTTAGAAAAGGATTGGGAGATTCGGAAGTCATGTAGAAGAATGGTGGCCAGTGTTAACGGTAAGCATATGGGTACAGTTTTATGTAAAGTCTGACCTATATAAGACCAATATGGTTGAACCACAGGGCAGGTGCAAAGAATGTGAACAATGTCACAACGAGGAGCGTCACATCTCCAGCAATTAAAATTTGGAAGTAGTCCTGCTGTGTGTAGCTTTGTGCCAATCATGTAGAATTTTAACCAGGCAAAATTTCAGTCTGGCTTCTCGGGCTCCTTTGTCTAAATTTTCCAACAAGTCTATCCATTCCTGATCTGCATAAGAAATCAATAAACGTGCTTGCCATTTGGTACGAAGATCGTTTGATAAGGGATGTGAAAATAAGTGTGATGTAAATAGTTTGTATAAACCAGATGTAAGTTCCTTGTGTTTCCCCCGCGTATGTAGTTATGACACTACTGGTAAGGTTTGCAGCGTGGATGTGACCCTAGAATTATATGAAGACAGTTGTTGAGTTGTGTATAATTCGCCTCTTGATGTAATGGAAGAGCAAATTTATCTATCAATTTTGCAAAAGATTTGAGATCACCATTGTGTAAAAGATGATCCAAAGTAAGAATGTCCGCTGATTTCCAATGGGGCCAGGACATAGTTTTCCCTTTAATGCGTATTCCTGTGTTGTTCCATATTGGGGCTTTATCATGAATACGAGGGTCAAAACCTAGCAAACGGTGTGCCCTCAGCCATGTTTTGCGCATTGCAGCCAGTAGCGGATTATGGAAGTCAATGCGACTTGTACCTGTCCCATAAAGGGCATTAAGACCCTGTTCTGTGGATAACAAATGTCTTTCTACAAATACCCACTGTGGCGTGTTGAAATTTTCTGTTAATGTTAGAAATGGGATTTCCGGTTGGCTGAGGCTTGCGCCACAGCCAGGCAGAAACCACCACTCGAGTCAGGGCAAGGGAGTTACACGCCAAAGATAACCCCTGCTCACCCTCTAGGCAACGTGACGCGAGCAGTAAGGCTTATCCCGGAGGCAATGTAAGTTAAGTATTTGCGCACGCACCCCCAGCAACAACATCCAAGGCCCTCCACAAAGTAAACTTCACACAAGGTTATATATAAAAATAGCCTTTGTATTATAACAAACACATTAGATAAAAACACACACTTTACAATGTGCCAACAGGCACGGGCAGAATTTACAGGGGATGTATGTACAGCACAGGGCCACATGGACCACTGTCAGGAATAAGCACTTTTAGAACTAGAATACTTGTTAGAAATAGCACTTTGTAGAACATAGAACAATAATAACTGTAGCACAATGTAGAAAATAGAGCACAAACCAGTAACCACTGGTAGGAGGTAAGTACCACCTACGCAACCCTAACCACCGTAGGAAAATATCTTGCAGGGAATTATAAACTCACTAGCATAACCTTATACTAGGAAAAACAACCTCCTAAGCACCACAATACATTCAGAGGTATCAGAAGAGGGTACGCAAAACATTCTACACACAGTACATTTCCTAGCACCCTAAGAAGCACATAAATCACATTTAGCGCAGAAATCACATCTAGCACATAACTCACATCAAAGTCCAGGCTGCGCCACTACGCCAATACCTAAACGTAACAGCTGCCCACTACTTGCTGGGCAGCTGAGGACAGGGACAGGGCCTAAACGCTGCAGCTGGCACTAAGTGCTGCGCAGCTGGGGAAGGCCACAGTAGGGATGAAGGAGTGCGTCTCACTCCTCAGTCCACAGAACAAGTCCCTAGAAAGCAAAACCTAAACAGTGCAGCTGCCCACTACTTGCTGGGCAGCTGGAAATCAGAACTGCGACATGGGCCCTCACTGGCCCTCTGGACAAAACCGCGCCACAGGTTTTAGCCCTCTAGGCTCTGTAACAAAGAATACACATTTTGGGAGCCCTCCAGGCTCAGAACACATCATACTGCGCACATTGGAGCCCTCTGGGTCTAGGAATAAACTGGGGCCTCAGAGCCACGGGCCCTAAACACAACAATGGCCCCGGGAGCCTCGTGGGCTCTAAAGAAATGCTGCCAACATGGGGGAGCGGCCCGCTGTAGGAGAGTATGGTCTGCTATCCTATGGTCACCCCAAATTTTTGCTTTTTGCTTCACTGGTTTATGACTTAATGTGGCTGTGGGCCTGCTAATCAGACCCACAGCCTGCTGTTCTCTCTCTAAATTATTACCCATGTACTTTAGGTGCATAACAAAATTGGAACTGGTTCACCTTATTGGCCCCTGTAACAGTGTACCCAGGTACCCAGGGCATAGGTGCTTCCAAGGCCTACCAGGGGCTGCAGCATGTATTGTGCCACCCCTGGCCTGGCCTCCATATTTGACACAACTGGCTGATCACTCAGCTGGGGTAAGTCGGTGTAACCACCCCTTACTTAGGTGTAGTATGCCTATACCTAACCTAAAATGGACACATATGTTCCTATCAGTCACTCCTATGGAAGGCCTCATCAATCCTGGAGGCAGAGTGCTTGGAAATATGTGAGATGGTGCTCTGGCATGAGCTGGGCCTGTCTGAAGCTTTCGGAACCATGTCCTTTAGCTGCTTCATGATATTGCCATACCATATACTCTTAAGTGCATTATGAACCTCGCGGTTAAATGCTATCTTGGGTTTGGCTTTATCAAAACATGTCGAGTAAGGTGTCATACGAATTGGAATACTACCCCCTCGCCAGTTCTGGCGACGGGGGTAGCATTCCACCCTTCTAGAGGGACACGACATGTACCTAGCCTGAACCCCGGTTAAAGTTAAACAGAGCCTTAGCATCCCAAAATGGATGCTGCCACCACAGACACAAGTCTGACCTCCTGCTGCTGGGAGTCCTTCCAGCGAGGGCAGCTTGGACAAAGGGTTTCCTGCCTGGGGAGGTGCTAGCACCACTCCAGACAGGATTTTGTGTATTGGGTAGGACAGGGCTGAATAGAATGAGACATGCCTGGGGCACACAAGGTGTCCCTGTGCATAGGCCAGTTCAAACCGGTGCTGGGGCTTTCCAGCCCCAGTCCTGGCGCGAAACTGGACAAAGGAAAGGGGGTGTAACCACCCCCCTTCCTGGTTCCACCCAGAGGAGGGACCTAGTAGGTGATCCGGCCCCCCAGATTCGAATAAGAGTGGGAGCTGTGTCCTGAGACTTCAGATCATCCTGAATCAACTTGAAATACAGAAGAAGACTGGACTTCAACATTCTGCTGCACAGAAGACGGAAGAGAATCTGCCTTGTGGCCAAGGAGTGACCACCCTGTGAACACAGGCACCAACCAGCAACTCGACATCTGCTTTGCCGCCGCCTCCCGCCGGAGCCCGAGCCCAGAGCCTGACAAGACCCAGACTCCCAGACTTCTCACCGCCCGATCCACAGTCCCTGCAAAGAAGGGACCCGTGGAGGCACCGAGAGACGTGGGACCGGACCTCTTGGAAGACCCCCGAAATGCTGACTGCGCAGCATCAGAGGCACCCTCGACGCTGTGCTTTGGGGTTTGAGAAGCCCCAACCTCGAGCAGCCCTTGCACCGAAGATCAGCCCCCCAGCATCTCCACGATCTGCGTGAGGCCCTTTTGCACTGTGCCACTCGACGCGCCATCCCGTTCACTTGCCATGTGGCTAGCGGCCATCTTGGCAATGAAACCTTCAACTTACACTGCGGGTCTGGTTGCTCCAGACTTGCCCTCGCTCCTGTAAAAAGGAGCACCTGCTCTGACCTTGCTGGTCCGAGTAACAAGCCTTTTTTGATTCCTGCGTGGCTTGCATTAGCCAAAGTCTGTTTGCTCCAATCAAGTTACCGACACCGCCAACAGCGAGAAGCCTAGTCGGACACCTCGTGACCGACTCCTGGACGTCTTCAACCCCTCGTGTCCACGTGGCTGCAGAGAGAAGCTACACGACATCACCTGTTTGCACCCGACATCGCCTGGTTCCACTCTGGTTCCACGGTAGTCACTGGCTAGTGACTTTGAACATTGTCCCCTCTGCTTTCAGGTCTTCACCTCTTCAGATCCACCCTTGGATCCACCGGAACTCTTCACATCGAGTCGCCTGCAGCATCTTCAGCTCCAAGCACCATCGACCTGCGGGACGAAACCCGACACTACTTCGACCCTATGCACCCGCTTCCTGTGGGTGAGGTAACTCAGCTCCGCCGGTGTTCCCACACTGGTACACACCTCTAGTGTCTGTGTCTAAAGTTTCCTCCTTCTAGGTCACTCGGAAGGTTCCTTTTTAACTAACTTTGTAACTTTTAAGCGCCATTGACATTGCATTGGTAAAGCGTGCACTTTCCGCACTGCACCCGAGTCCCGCGGGCCTTTCCCGACTTCTTCACTGCTAGTCCCGAACAGCTCCATCGATTCCCCAGGCCCTAGGCCTCTTCACTTTCCCCATAGTGGTTCTTATACCACTATTTTAGTATATGGTTTAGGTGGCCCCTAGGGCTCATCCAAAATTGTGCAACTTTTGTGTATTTAAACTGTGTTTTGTTTTAACGCATTTGCTTCTGTGCTCATAAAGAGTATCAGGGATATTAGTAGTAATACATCTATATATATTTTCAATATATATCTGTGTGGTGTCCTTTCATTTGGTATTCAAGGGATTGTGTATGGTAAAACAGCTTGCTTCACATGCCTTTACAGAGTTTAGCCTAAGACTGCTTAGTCCATGCTACCCATAGGATAGCTTGTCTATAAGGTTGACTTTACAACCTGCACCATAAGGGTTGCTTGGCATGGTACAAGGTGATCACTAGAACTAGTGAGCATCATATACCAGGCCAACTTCTCACACCCGCTGCCAACCGGGGCCACTTTACCCCGTGAAATGCCCCCTGGGTATGTAGGAGCCTCTCGGGCTCTAAACAAAATGCCCCCGGGACGTCGGTGGAGCATCGGGGCTCTCAAACAAATGCCCCCTAGGAGCCTCTCAGGGACCCAGGGACAGAGGAAGCACTGAGGAGCGACCCGCGGGGGCGCCTGCACTCACCGGCTGGTCGGGAGGCGGCGTCTCCTTTCTGCGGTGTCTCCTCTCGGCGTTGCTTTCTCTGTGGCGGTAGCACTTTCACAAGGCGCCTGGCCCGATTCCATTTCCGGCCGCGCGGGTGGCAGCACCTCCGGTCTCCCTCTCCACGCGGGAGACCGGACAGGCGGGGCTAAGGCTTCTCATCTGCGCTGGCGGCCCTGGGGCTCTCCACAGCTCACGGGAGCCCCGCGCCACGGGAGGACTTTTCTTCTTCTCGCTCTGGGCTCGAGGAGGTGGGGTGGGCTCCCGACCTCCTCTATTGAGGCAACAACTTCCGGCCGCACTTCCTGGTGCCGGCGTCACTTCCATCCAGCGGCCCCGCCCACAACCAGGCGGGCCGTGAACGGTGGAGGCAATCGGGCGGCAAATGAGGGGTAGGCTCCCTCGGGATTTTGAAAAACACCAAGCAGGGTGGGCTCCTGTGGAAAATAAACAAAGAAGTGGCCATAATCGGGGTGGGCACCCAAAAATTAATTAAATAAACGGGCTGGGCACCTGTAGTGCAACCTTAAATGCGGCCAACAAAAGGGCAGGAGCGCTTTCCCCAAAGGGAAAGCTACAGTGCTCTGCCCCTACATGAAAGATGAAGCGCTCACAGGGCGCTAGGGGCAGCCCCAGCAAGGGCAAAGGCACAGCAAAAAGGTCCTGGAGGTCGGGGAGGCAATGCAGGGCCCAGGGGCCAGCACACAGGGTACTCCAGCAAGGAGACAGCCCCCATGGCGGTCCCTCCTGGGCCCCACCATCAGCAAAGCCCCCTCTGTCAGGAATCCAAAAAGTAGAAGAGTCCTCCAGGCATCCAGGGGCTGGGCAGGGCCCAGGGAGGCAAACCTTCCCCTGGGCCCCAGCAGCAGCACGCCCCTGGTAGATTCAAGTCAAGAAACAAGAACATTTTACAAGAGGTCACAGCCTCTTTTTATTCACACAATTCCTTTGTCTAAAGGTGCAGGCAAGGGGCGAACCAGATACAACTGGTTCCTGAGCACTTTGTTTTGCTCAGCCCCTCTCTCTATTCACAGGATGGGTCAGGGACATCAGACACACCACAGGGGGTGGAGCCAGCATTGTGAGGGGAAAGCCCAGCCCTATCCAGGTCCCAGGTGCACTCCTCCCCGGTCATTAACATGCAGATCTCCCATTCAACACCAGGGCAGACCCATCCTGACTCCATGTGCGTGGCACACCAGCCAGCCCCAGCCATTCACAAGCAAGCACATTCACTGCACAGATAGGCCAATTTCTAGAAGTGGCACTTCCACACTAGACACAATAACGCCGCACACATCATCGCGCAGCATTTAATCACACGAGTCCGCACATACCAAACTCGCACCTGCACTTCCCACGCATCAGGAATTACCATGGACACACATTTTCCCCTATGCATTCCTATGGTAGGGCAGGCCAATCTCACACACGCACTCAGAGAGCGCACGCACTTTACACTGCACCACGGTGCTAAAGTACGCAAAGACCAGAAATCATTATAGTTATGTAACACTAAAAGGCAAAAAGTTCTGGGGTGAACCTGCCAGAAGGGCCAAGTCCAACAGTTAACATGTGCGTTGTTTGAGATAATTGTAGTGCCAGAGTGCAGTGCTCAATGGGTGGAAGACTCAAACCCCCATGAGAATAATGTGCTTTCAATTTATTCATAGCTAAACAAGGTTTCATACATCCCCAAATAAAGGGTTTAATCTTAGAGTCTATGAGGCGTAATGTGGATAAAGGTATGTGAAGAGGAAGCATTCCAAGTGTGTAAATGAAACGTGAAAGTGTGACCATTTTGACAGCTTGAACTCTACCCCATAAAGATAATGCCAATATCTTCCAATTTGTCGAAATCATGTTCCAGCCGGGTAATTAAAGGGCCTGAATGATCTGCAACCATCCCTTCTGCACCTTTATTTACCAATATACCCAGGTATTTTAACAGTGAGTGTGCCAATGAAAGGAAAACACTTGTATAGCTGCTGTTGTGGTTCCGTCTAATATGGGAAGTGCCTCACACTTATCCCAGTTAATGTATCCTGAAACGGAGAAGAAATATTCTATGATTTAAAGCAATTATGTTAGAGACTGAGTCAAATCAGTAACGGTGAGTAGAATATCATCAGCATAAAGGTAGATTTTTGAGTCACCCACTGGGAGAGGGATGCCTATTATTTTATCTGATTGGCGAATTGCTGCTGCTAGGGGTTGTAAAGCTAAGAGAAATAGGAGGGGAGAAAGTGGGCATGAAATGAGTCTGAGATGAAACCTTCACAATTAACTTGAGCAACAGGATGTTGATATAGTAATTTAATTTTATCTATGAATTGAGTTACCAAACCAAATGTCTCTAGAACTTTGAAGAGATATTGCCACTCCACTCGATCAAATGCCTTTTCGGCATCAAGCGACAACGCCAAAGCATCTATCTGAATGGATCTGGCAGAATGGAGTGTGTGTGTGCCAAAGTGTGTAAATGATTCCTTGATGAGCGGCCGGGTACAAATACCACCTGAGGGTGGTGAATTAGGGAGGGGAAGACTTTGCGATGACGGGAAGCAAGGATGCTGGCTAAAAGTTTAATATCACAATTAAGAAGAGAAATGGGAAGATAACTGCTACAGAGTAAGGGATCTTTCCTTGATTTTGGTAGGACCACTATTACTGCTTTATTAGAAATACACCCTAAAGAAGCATTGCTATCTGCTTCCTGGAAAGCGGCATGTAGGTTATCTATTATTGCTTCACCTGTCCAACAATATAATTCTGCTGGGAAACCATCTTCGCCTGGAGCTTTATGGTATGTAAGTTTAGTTATGGCTTGGAAAATTTCATCTTTACTAATCTCTCCTTCAAGTAGCTCCCTGCCCTCTTCAGAAAGGCAAGGCAATTCTACTTCAGAGAGAAAAGAGATCATCTTGATTTGATCTAACTGAGCTCCTGGGGTGTATAATGATTTGTAATAAGAAGCAAATTCATTAACGATATCTTGAGGAAGAGTCAACAAATTCCTCTCAGAAGGTCTTTTCACTGGTATAGCCATGGCAGCTTCCCTTTGTCGCAATTGAGCCACTAAGAGTCTCCCTGCCTTTTTCCCCTGCTCATAATGTCTCCCTTTCATTTTTTGTAAAGCATATTCAGCTTTTGACGTAAAGAGACTGTTTAGTGCCATACGAGCTTGCTCCAGTGATTTGTGATGTGTAAAGTAGGTTTCAAAGTATATAATCTGGTAAATGTCTTAATATCATGTTCTAACTCCTTCTGCTGAATAACACTTTGCATGTTAGCCTGTGCTGCATCTTTCATGCGTTGACCCCAGATGGTAGGTTTAGCTGCAGCCCATAGAATTCTACCGGAGTCCACAGATTCTTTATTGTTGGAAAGATAATTTTGAAGATGAGCTCTCAATTGTAATTTACCCTTAGGGGTTTTATGACGTTGGATATTCATCCGCCAATGTTTACGCCCCGGCTTGGGCAATGCTGTTTGTAGGGATAAGAAAACCGGGGAGTGATCAGATATTGATGGTTCTAATATATGATTCTTGTACTAGTTCAAATACTCTCTGAGAAATTAAAAAATAATCAAGATGGGAAAGAGTTCCATGTGTGGAAGACATAAATGTGTATTCTATTATATCCAAAACTGGAACTCTCGCTAGGTTCCAGTCTCCTCCTATGAGATATTGTGAAGCTTTTATCTCTGATAATAAGTGTTTCAAATGAAGGGGAAATTATTTTTGGCACCTGTCGGGGCATAGACAGACGGCACACAGAAATGAGATTCTCCTATGCACAGTTTGACAAACACATATCTTTCATCTGGGTCATCCCATTTTTTTGATACTGTAATTGGGAGAGATCTGTGAATAAGAATTGCCACACCACATTTACAGGTGGGACCTGTATCTGAAGATGTTGAATGAATGAATGAATACATTTTTATTTTGTCAATTAATTAAAAATGTTACAATGGAGGTCAAACAAAGGTATTCTGGCACTTGATTACTTCATTTATAATAGGTACGTATTTAACAGTTCTAATATGCCTATCTGAAACATAAATAAAATAGATCTAAAAATACTGCATTTGAAGATGCAAAACGATTAAAAGCAGTGCAAAAGTCAAATTTCAAACCCTTCAATTAGTTCTAGTCCTTGGTTAAGGTTTTGACTTAAAGTTCTTTCACTAGTGTGCACATTTTTGCTCTTCTATACAGGTCCAAGAAAGAGGTTTCGTGGCATCTGTGTGGGTGCCTGTTCGATATTTTAACCACAGAGATTTCAGTAAAGTGCGACATGAGTGGCATTGCCTAAAACTTCTTTCACCTTATGTGCAAATTTCGCAAATTTGGCCAGTTCCATTGGGATTTTCAAGTTAAAAAGAAGTTTCATGGCGTCTATGCATGTATGCGTTATGTATTTTAAAAACAAGGGTTTCAGTAAAGTGCAACGGGCCTGTGCCAAACAGTGGCATGTGCAAACCAGATGAGCTATGGATTCCTCATACTGATGGCAGAGTCTGACAGTACTGACCACCTCTAAAGATTTCCAGTGCGTGTTAATGTCTTTTATTGGCAAACACCATGAGTCTCACTGCTAATATTCGCTTTAAAATTGACGTATTTAGGGGGGCATCAAGATGTGGCTGCCTTAGGTGGTCTTTGTAGGAGCTAGAAAGTATCCTGATGTTGCTGCTGGAAAGCATCCGTTCCTTCATGTCCTCTTCCTTGGAAAGTAGTCTGACTTGTTTTTCTAAAATCGATTTTAAAGTACCGGGCTGATGAGTGAAGACCTGCCAATTGGTCATGTCAAGGTGCAGTTCAGTGCAGGCAGTGTGGAAGCCTTTGACCCACAGGTTATTTCCTTTAAAAAGTTTTTTAGAATTGCTTTCATTGTGTGCGGTGGGGCCGATAAAAATGCACATTTGAAGCCCAATGCTCATGACTTTGTTTGTTTAGCCCAAATTTCAATCGTACCAAGGCATTCCTGGCATGATTTGGAATCTGGAAAATCTGCTTAAATCCTCGACAATTGATGTGTTCCATGATGTTGCTAAAAGCCGCAGGGAATGCTAGTTGGCCGTATGTGATTGAGGTAAAAGCTTGGCACTTATGACCTTTCTGATGGATTTGGTAGATGGGCTGCTTCGTTTAGAATTCAATTTACATAGGGCACACGTTACTGCCTTAGCTTTTGTTTCGATGGAGACGATGTGTGCAGTGGGCTTCCCATTGCTCGTGAGCCAACCCCCCAGGTAGTTATCTTTGGTAGTTGTTGCTATTTTCAAGATGCCCAGTCTCCATTGTTGTCTGAGTTTGTTGGCATACTTTCCAAATATTACTACCTTCGTCTTTCCTGTGTTAGCTCTTAAATTATTAATGTTATTATAGCTGTTTAGTGCTTCCAATGATCTTTGCATGCCTGTTTTTATGTGGTCCAATAGCACCATATCGTCCACGTACTGCATTAAAAATGATCTGGTCGGGCCAATTTTAGGGGGTGGAAGGTTGGCCTTAGATAATGTTTTGCCGAGGTCTGCCGTGTATAAGTTAAAAAGGAGTGGCGCCAGTACGCAGCCTTGTTTCAGCCCTCGGTCTGTTAGAATCTTTTTAGTGGCTGCATTCGTCGAGAGTTTCTCCCGTACCCAGGTTCCGGTATAGAGGCTGATTATTGCTTTTAGCAGCATCACTGGTATTCCCCAGTTGTACAGGTCCCGGCACAGCAGACTCCGATTTATGCCATCGAATGCCGCGGAGTCGTGCACAAAACACGTGAAGAGTGAAAGCTGCTTTTTCTGAGTGGACAGTTCCACCAGGTAAGCAAGGGCTAAGATGTTGTCCATTGTTGATGCTCCAGGCCTAAAACCGGATTGGTAGGCTGGGAGAATTTCATTGTTGTTAGCCCAGTCCTGTAGGTCTTGTAAGAGAAGGCTTGCGCATTCTTTTGCGTCAATGTCCAAGAGGGCAATCAGTCTATAATTCGATGGGTCCCGGTGTCTTCCTTTTTATGAATGGGTTGCAGCAGAGAACGTTTCCAAGTCTCCGGGACTAATTTATTGGCTAGGCACTACTGACAAAGCGGCGCAAGTGTGGTACCCCAGAAGTCAAAATCTTCTTTGAAGAGGTGTCCTGGTAAGCCTTTGGGAACCGGTGCCCCATCCTTTCTGATGTTCTTTAAGACTAATGTCACACGGTTCACTGCAACCTGATGCTCAGATGTTTCTTCAATAGGTGGGGGATTCCCTGTAACCGTCGGTTCAGATGTTTCTTCGATAGGTGGGGGAAAGATGTTTTGCAAACCGGCAGCAATAGATAGACATTGCTGGTGCAGTTGAGACTGATTTAGAGCACAACAATACAATGTAGTGACATGGGTATTCCATTTGTGGCTGGCAACCACGTTGGGCCGATCATGGCTGTGCCCTGAGAGCCTGTTGATGTATGACCAAAATTCCGCCTGTTTGTTTGGAGTCAGCAGCCATTGGAAGTCTTGCTATTGTCTTTTGTAGTCCCATACATTTTTCCTATGTATATTCCTTGGTAGGAGTTGATCTTGAAATATTTTATCATTTCCCTCTCGCTTGTGAGTGTGGATGGCTGTTCTCAAGGCACGTTTGCATGTTCCATCATGTATACTGCTGTGAAACACCTTTCCTACCAATTCTCCGTATAGTTTGCTAGATTCTAGCATATCAAGATGTTTTTCTTGAAGAAAAGCTACGTCCACCTTTTTTGATTGTAAATAAGAGAGTATTTCTTTCAGTTTTATATAATGCGTTGGACCATGAACATTACAGGTTATGATACGTAACGGACGAGTGTTAGCCATGCCTATATCTATCAGTATTTTGTAGAGTTTTGATGAGCAATGGACAAATGTAGGAGGGAAAAAGCTCTATGTAAGATTAAGAAATTTAAGGTCCAATGTAATAATTATTGACTTATTGATCAAAAATGTGGCAGAAAAGCAGAAGAAAAGAAACTATATATTACTTGTAAAGTTTTGTATAGAACAACAGAAATTGAGATGAGGAAAGGTGAAAGAAAATTCCTACAGAAAAGATATCAAGAGAAGCAAAGTAAAAAATCTGTAAAGTTAATTTACCTCTAACTTTTAACTGTGGGTCTGGGCTCACTAGAACACCGCCACAGGTAAGAACTCCCTCGGGAGAATATGACCTTAACCAGGACTATTTAGGAGAAAATTTAAAAGGAATTAAAAGTTCAAAGACCCAAGTGTGTTTAATGTTGACATTAAAACATGCATAAAATCGACAGTGCATAAATATACGTTAAAAAAATTGAAACATGTTGTTAGGAGTATATAACTACAAATAGCATATGTTATAACATAACGTAACATTTGATAGTATAAGCTTAGATGCAATTATATAGTAAATAATACCAGCTACAAATGAATAAATAAACAAGGCAGACTATATTAAACTGTCTAAATATTTTGAAATATAGGAGGAATATATTAATCAACCTCTGTGTTAAAAACATGAGAGATATTTATGTAAATAGTAATAACTTTAATTATATCTGTTATGAAAGTGAACCTTATTAAAGATTATTCCTCAACAGAGGCAAATTTTAAGGCTGAATGCAATTTATCTCCAAATAAATCTTACGTATAAGAGGGTAAAACAGCAGGTACATTCATAAGCATTTCGCACCCAATATAATAGATAACATATAATGTTTTAAGTGCAGTAAATCCTATACAATAAATATGTTAATAAATCCTAAATAGAGTATAAATGAAGATGTAGATATGAATGTAAATACTATCTAAAATATAGTAACAGTATGTATATAAAGAGTGTAGATAATACTCATCTGTCCGAAAAGTAGAAGCCGATAACCATGAAAGCATAAAAAAACACATTTTAACTAGTCTCTGATGTGAGGAACTTGAAGAAATTCATGAAGAAGTCATTATTGAAGACCATGATTGTAATAAAAGAAGATAACATCAAAGCCTATTCTTCATCTGAGGCAGATTTTAAAGGAGATCGGGATTTATTCCTATGATGGTCTTGTGTGAAGGTAGATACTGTCTGTAAAGCAGAAGCTTTGTCCTCATGGGTACAGATTGATCGTTCAATGTCTCTGCCACGATGATGTATTTCACTGATGCTGCGATGATGATTGTCGGAGAGCTGTTGAGAAGATTTAGAACTTGGTATATACTGATCAATAGGAGTATGCTGTATGTCCATGACTTGAAGTGAAATGCTATCCGGGAAGTGTTGTAGATCTTCAGGGTTATAAAAATCGTTTGGTTAACCATTTTTGGTGATACGAAAACGAGCTTGGTCAAACAAACGATATTTGATGTCCACTTTCCTTAATTGCGGTCTCATAGATAGGAATGCCTTTCTCTTTTTATTAGTCCATAATATCTGTCGTACTTGGTCATGTCGCAAAAAGCAAGCAATTAGAGGTCTTGTACGAGAATCTGAGGGTCAATTCGATGGGCACATTGAATTTCCAACAACGGTTCAAAGGTGACACCAAGTAGCTTGGGAAGGACATTACATAAGAATGTTCGAGAATTCTGGCCCTCAATCTTTTCTGGGAAGCCGAAAAAATTTACATTATCCCTTCTGTTTCGGTCTTCTAAGTCAACAAGCTTACTCCAAAGGAGTAATACGTCTTGATCCCTGCTTTGTACTGAATCAAGTCTGGCTTCTACTACCGTTAACCGTTGGTCTAACCCTTCCACTTTAGTATGAAACTGTACAATATCTGCTCTAATTGATTTGATCTCTGTCGTAAGAGAAGAAATGTTAGCGTCCATATCTGTCAAAAGAGAGCGGATTGTTGATATTTCTTGTAAAATGCGATTCAAAGTTTCCCCATATATCTCGCTTGAGGAGACCAAAGATGGATTAGATGCTGGTAAAACTGAGCCTTTCGCAGACATAGTGCGTGATTGTTTGAGTACTTCAGCAAAGAGGGGTTGTTTGGAAAGTTTGTTTCCGTTGCTGTGATTAGACATTTGTGAAGCGAGAACTTATTTAGTAGACTAGGAAGCACTTAAGTGTATGTTTTTCAATAATGCAGCAAGAATTCAGTCACATGAAAGAGCAATTACCTCTCAGATGCGTGTAATCACAGCGCTTCCCTGTAACACTATCCTTATTTAATACTGCAGCGTTGAGACTTTGTAATTTACTGCATCCTATTGATGAGGTTGCAGTAAAAACAGGCGTATCAGGTCATAGGTAAGCATTTTGTCCTTTATTACACTGTATGCAGTATTCTGGAAAAGTCTCTTGACAATTCAGTGTAAGGTTGAGAGGATGTTTGGGACACTTGGCACTTGGTGAAGAATATGTTGCAGAAATTCCCCTTAACACCAAGGTGATTGATAACAGCATATAAGCACAGCAATACACAGATATCAACAGTGAGAGAAGTAGACCAAACTTTATTATATGGTATACATTGTCATGAAAAGGGTCTTGAAAATTCACTTTAAGGTTGACAGGGTTACTTGAGACACTTGGCGCATAAAGCGTTGCAGAAATCTCCTTCCCACACCACACTTCAAAAGCTGTGAAAACAATGTCAGCATAAAAGCGTAGCAGATCATATCTTTCAGCAGCAAGGGAAGTATTCCGCCCTTCAATGTGTTGTACAGGACCTCATGAAAGGCTACTTGCAGATTCAGTGCAAGGCTGACAGAATGCTCAAAACACTTGGCGCTTGTTGTGCAATGCGTAGCAGAAAGTACCACCTCACGTTATAGTGCAAATTTGTTAGAATAGTAGCGACATGAAACTTGAAGAAATTCACCCTATTTCAAGATGCATAGTGACCACTATTAAATGCCAGGGGAGGATTGCTAGCGGACGGTAATGAGGAGCTCCAGCCATTTAGTCTTTAATACTGAGGTAGCAGGAATAGTGGCTGCAAGCAATGGTGACAATATGAGTAACTCCAGTTTAAATTGTCACATTCTGAGATAAAGAGCTCTTAGAGGTATTAAAGGTGTCTCTGTACTTGAAAGCGCTGTTCTCTAATTCTCAAGATATAACGATTTCCAAATGGTAATTAAAGATATTTTTATGAGGCCCCAACAGTTCCTAACATTTCAGAAGAACCGGAGTCTGGAAGTGTGTTTTCCCCTCAAGACCGGAACGCGCGATATGAATGTCCTCTCATGAAGGCGGCAGGAGCGGCGCACCAGCCATGCAAGAACTGAGGCTTTACTGCATCACAGGGCTCAATGCATGCTTGTCAGCTCAGGGTGTATTTGAACGAAAACAAACCCCAAAAGAGTCCATTTCGTCCCGAAAGTCGAACCAAATATAGCTGCAGTGTTTTGTTCTTCTTAGCCATCAATGTAGTAGTCTCAGCAGTGCTGGGAAGAGCACTGCCTCAGTCAGGAGTTTATCCCGAAGCAGAGCTCCTCGTTCAGGCAGCCATCTTCCTGCATGGCCAGACCATGCCTCCTGTCTGTGTTTTTGCAATTATGACAAGTCGAGATAAAATTGAAAGATTATCCCTCTGAGGAAGACTAATGGGTATTGTTACCTCCTCGTCCCATTCCTTACAAATTTAGCTTTATTTGCTGAGTGCATAAACCTTTCCCATAATCTACACAGCTGTTTTCTCTTTACATTAAAACGAACTCTACCCTTCCTTTTTAAACGCCTCCCTCATCCAGGAGCAATGCCGGTCGTGTTTATTTGGTAAACCCATTTTTTCCCAGCTTTACGGGCATTAGGATCTTGCAATGGTGCTCAGAATATTTATTGCTTTTGGTTAGAATTGTCCAATGCCAGGAGCTCGGTTGAAGGAGTTTCTATTTTAATTCTTTTTGGGTTATAATCCCTCTTCCTGCCCGCATTTGGCTGCGGGTCTTTTGGAGTTGCGCGGTGCGGAACAGCCTGTGGTTGGTTTCAGGAGGAAAGAGCTCTGTTGTTTTCTTTTGCCTCCCGACGCGTGCGTCTGAGCCACTTTCGGGAGTTACTACTAACAATCTGCTTGAGATTCAGAAGTGTGCGGTGGCCAGATTGAAAGGTATCTTTTATTTTCTTACCTGACATTTCTGTGGTTTTCAGCTTCTCTTCCGTCAAACAACACAACAATAGCAGGGTGTGCTCAGACGTGAGTCCCTTGCTCACTTTGCCACTGGATTCAAGTAAGCCTGTCTGAAGACCGCGGAAATGCCAGAAACCGGTCCTAGGAAGCTTGTTTCCGGTCGAGGGAAGGCATGGCTTGGCAGTTCGGGCTGGACTAAATCGGTAGTGAGTGTGATACAGGTGGGTGAGAACATTGAATGGGTGAGGTGTTTTTTATTAAGTATCGGTGTGACAAACTAATCTATGTTTCTTGTGACTGTTGTTTCGGGAGTTACTACTAACAATCTGCTTGAGATTCAGAAGTGTGCGGTGGCCAGATTGAAAGGTATCTTTTATTTTCTTACCTGACATTTCTGTGGTTTTCAGCTTCTCTTCCTTGTGCCTGATGGCTATTATGTGTCTTATGGCTCAATAGGGTATTATGTACTTCTTGTGCCCTTATTACAGAGATGAATAAAGTATTTATTTAGCTGCATTTTAATCTCTTTTCTTTTAGCGTTTCTTTAAGGTCATCTTTATTAGAACCTTTACCCATTTTTTAACCCCTTCCTGTTCATCTCCTGAAGTTTGTTTTGTTTTTGGCTCCAGTGCTGTAAGGATGGCTATTTGACCTGGCATCCCTGGTGTGGTTTCCCCTGACTTTTTGCCTTCTGACCTTCTGTTTTGACTGTTGTGCTGACTTTGTTTTTTCTGGTAGTAGGAATCTTGGCACTTTACCACTTCTAATCAGTGCTAAAGTGCATGTATTCTTTACTTAAAACATGGCTACATTGGTTTATTCACAATTGACATATTTGATTTACTTATAAGTCCATAGTAAAGTGCACTACATGCGCCTAGGGTCGCTAAATCAAATGCTCATAGTGAGCCTGCACCACTTATTGTGCCACCTACTTCTTCTTACTTCTACTTAATCCTTTAAACATATATCAGGCCTGCCACTGCACAGCCTCTATGTTAAGTTTTAAACTGCCATGTCAACCTAGCAAGTTAACCTACTTGCAAATTCCCACCTTCCCGGTTTTACATATAGGTCACCCCTAAGGTAGGCCTTGGACAGCCCATGGGTAGGGTGCAGTGTATTTGAAAAGTAGGAGATGTACTTTTATGTTTTACATGTCCTGGTAGTGAAATTATTTTACATTTGCTTTTCACTACTGCAAGGCCTATCTCTTCTCTAGGATAACATTAGGTTGCCTCATTACATTTGGGGGGTGATTACGACACCATAGGATACAGCTCAGACCCGGCATCATAATCTCCTGTTTGGATTAATTACCAACTGATCCATTTGGATCAACCCAAACAGGATTTCCGAATTGCAGACGGGCTCTCCAAGCCTGTAATCCCAAGGACGGCTCTTTCTGCCCAAGGAATTACGATGGCAGATTCCCACAACCAGTCTGTGTAGACCTTTCCGACACAGAAAGGCAATGGGAATCCGACTTTGGGAGCCCCAGAAGGCCCCCATGGGTGCAAGGTCACTGTTCTCACCGTTGATCCCTGCATCCGGTCACAGGCACCTTTAGGTGCTTGTCACTGGGTGCAGGGATGAACTGCACCTCTTCTCTTTTCATTCTTCCAGTCAGAATGCATGCTCCCATTGTAAAGAATAAGAGTGTGACCAAACAGTGTTGAGTCGCATCCTACTTTCTGGGTTGGAACCGATGACAAGAGGTCGGTCAGTCCCAGTTTCCAAACGATGTCAGACGGACTCAGGTCCGTCCGACATCATAATCGGGACCCTAAAGTGTAATTTCCAATTGTGAAGAGATGGGACCCCCACATTTGGTGTCTCTGGAATCACCATTTAAAAACACAACTTATGATGGAGTTGGATTTTAAATTGCAATTATGAAATTGCCACTTTTAGAAAGATGGGATTTTCTTACTGTAACAATTTGGTGCCTTCAGCCTGCCTCTCGAATACACATCTGGGGTGGGTGAGAGCTGGCTTCCTGCATTCACTCTACACAGCCTCAAACCACAGAAGGTAGGTATGACTGAGTGGGCCATCTGCTGATGGGTCATTCTGAATAGGATGGAGGGAAGAGCTGACACTTAGACCTGGAAGGGCTGTGCCCTGTCGACACACACACATGGTTGCTTCCCCCTTATAGTGTGTCCGGAGCCAAGGCAGGAAGGAAAGCAGAATTTGTGTTCTTCAAAGCATCTCTTTGAAGTCTCCCCCACTTCAAAGGCCCAGCTGGGTATAAGTACTGGACCTCTGAAACCACCAAATCAGAACACTTCTGGAACTGTGGATAGTCTGCCAGGAAGAAGGACTGATTTGCAGCTAAAGGAGCTGCCACTTTGCTGAACTGCTTTGTTGTTTTGGCCTGCCGACTCTTGCCTGGGAGTGTATCTTGAAGGGATTGTTGGCTTCCCTCCTGTTTGCTGAAGCCTTGGGGATATCAAAGACTTCTATCTTCTATCTTTAACCTGCAAACAGCACCTGAACTTAGTCCACTGTGAGTCTTGCTTTGCCAAGTGGTGTAATTCCAGTCTTGGGCCCTTGAAAGTGAGTATAAAGTGCTGCATCTGCCAGAACCCACACATCAACATTGGTGGGCCGATCGGAACCAATGCATCCCTGCTGATGTGGGTACCAGATTGATGCATTGCCCTTAGAACCACCACATCACCTCCAGAACCACTATAAATTAATCGACTTACTGCATAGAGAAGATCAACGTACCACTTCAACAATGTGGGAAAACCAAGTGCATTGCACTCGGAACCACCACACCTCTGAACCCCAGAGAGCGACCAAGGGCCTTAACTCCACTCAGAAAGGCTGAGCCAATAGTAATACAAGGATCAGAACAAATGCCAGTACTGAGTTCTATATACCACAACACTTTGCACTAGAGGCCACAGTAAATATATCAATGGTCTCAACGAAAGGTGAATTTCTCAAAATTATTTTTAATTTCAAACCTTGTTTTTGATTTGTAAGTAATACAATTCCACACAAATAACTCACTAGTAGAAAAACAACAGTCACAAGAAACATAGAATATTTTGTCACCCAGTACTTAATAAAAAACACCTCACCCATTCAATGTTCTCACCCATCTGTATCACACTCACTACTGATTCATAATCATAACCCACTCCGCACATTCATCCATCACAACATGGGAGAAGCGGAAGTGGATTCGCTATTGTAAGCGAGGGCTTCCCACCGGACAATACACAGCGCACTCCGTCAAACAACACAACAATAGCAGGGTGTGCTCAGACGTGAGTCCCTTGCTCACTTTGCCACTGGATTCAAGTAAGCCTGTCTGAAGACCGCGGAAATGCCAGAAACCGGTCCTAGGAAGCTTGTTTCCGGTCGAGGGAAGGCATGGCTTGGCAGTTCGGGCTGGACTAAATCGGTAGTGAGTGTGATACAGGTGGGTGAGAACATTGAATGGGTGAGGTGTTTTTTATTAAGTATCGGTGTGACAAACTAATCTATGTTTCTTGTGACTGTTGTTTTTCTACTGGTTAGTTATTTGTGTGGAATTGTATTACATACAAATCAAAAACAAGGTCTGAAATTAAAAATAATTTTGAGAAATTCACCTTTCTTTGAGACCATTGATATATTTACTGGCACCTCTGAACCAGCATATCGCTCATGGAACTGGCACATCACCGCCGATACATGGAGAAATCCAGCACATCACCCCAACTGCATGGGGATCACCGACATATCTCGCTGTTTTTGACCAGAATAAAGTATCTGGCCCGTGTTCCATTGCGACCAGCCTGAACTCTTGCCTTTGTCCCAGTCCATCACGACCAATTAACTCTTTAAGCGCTAATTCCTTGTAAGCATTATTTTTGTATTTAATATTTTAAAATTCTTATCTCGACTTCCACGGATTGGATGTTTGTCTTTTTGGTTGTGTTTTAATTATAAAAGTATGCTCTATTGTTCTAAACTGATATTGAGTCTTTTTGCAGTGTTTTCATTGTGTTACTATTTGATATGTTGCACACATACTTTACACATTGCCCCTTAAGTTAAGCCTAACTTCTCTGTGCCAAGCTACCTGAGGGTGAGCACAAGTTAATTTAAAGTGTGTTACTGACTTATTCTGACCCCAGGATTGTGGTCCCTGCTTGGATAGGATGCATACCACTACCAACCAGAAACCCAATTTCTAACAATGGTAAAACATTCACAGAAGAAACAACATTTATCACTCCTTTAGTCTCCTTGGAAGGAATTTGTTGCATCGGATCAGAATGCATTCTCATGGCAGGTCTGGCTCTTCCACAGTGGCTGATAAAAAATTGCAGAACATGGTCAGGTCACTCTCGGATGTCTATGAGCAATGCAGAGGGAAGGTGGTTTCTCCTTCTCATTATCTTCCTTCTTCCCCCTCTTCTGAAGTTTCAGTTTCATCTCCTTCATCAGCCTCTTCTTCGTCCTCTCTTTGTTATGATAAGAAAGAGTTGGGGTTTCCGGACAGTCCCTCTGCTCCCAGAGGGAAATATAATCTTAAAGATGAGATAAAATCTGTAGGTTTTTCTCCTTCCTCAAATGTTCAGCTTCCCGCGGATGCAAAACAACCTTCTTCTAGCAGTGACTAGTTTCATCAGTTTCAGAGACCTGCTACTCCCATGCTACCTATCATCCCAGTTATTCAGACTTTACTACAAAGAGAATGGAGAGATCTGAATAAAGTAATGGGTCAGAGATTTTTGTGTAGACTATTTCCTTTGGCTAAGGGATAGCTTATGTTGCCGTTGTCTCTGTCTATTGATCCTCTTTTGGTGAATTTATTGGGCCAGTCTTCCCTTTTAACTGAAGACGTTGTTGTTGATGTTTTGGGGGAAAAAAAGCAGAATGGGCTTTAAAGAGGCCATATGCTAGTCTGAGTTTCTCTATAAGGCCTGAGATCTATTTTGTTTACACTTCTCAGTCTTTGGTCAAAAATGTATCTCTTTTCACAGCTATTCAGGAAGAGGAGGATTTTTCTCAACTTTTGGCTCATATGGAGGTTCAGGCTAAGTTTTTGTCTGATGTAATTTTTCACATTCTCAGAGCCTCAGCTATGGCTTCAGCTGGTGATGGTGGCAGCTAAACATCATATCCATTGAGGGGATGGAAGGTGTATTCATCTCAAAAGTATTATCTAATGGGTATACCTTTTTCAGATTTTAATTTGTTTGGAGGTGCTACGTAAATCCATCAAAAATCAAAAGCATACTCATCTCTTTAGGTAGAGACAGAGAGGCTTTTATAAAGGGAGACAGGATTTTGATAACAGTAAAAACAAAAAGCTAAATTTTTCTTTCAAAAGATCTAGATTTCAGCCTAAATCCTGAGGTAGTGAATCCTCTTGTCAATATTCAGGGACAAAATAAATCAAAATCAGTGACTATGCTGGATGGCTGGACCTGGTTGGGGCAGCATTCACTTAAGTCATAATCATTGGCTTGCCAAGATCATGAACAAAAATGTTCTACACATATTCTATCAGGAATACAAGATCAAGTTTTCTCTGATTCCCCCGATTTCCACATTTTTACTTAGATCTCCCACTAGGTCCAGCAAAATGTCAAGCGTTGATGGACAGTATCTCTTTTCCTCAAGTGACCAATAATCTTTGTTTCACCGAACCAATTGAGATGGTGATGGTACTCAAGGGGACTTCCTATTGAATATAGATTGAAAAGATCTCAACAATTATATTCCCGAGGAACATTTCAAGTTGAACTTGCTTCAGCAGGTTATTCCTTTAGTGATGCAAGGAGATTTTTCAACGTAAATTGATTTACATGATGCTTACCTGCACGTTCCAAGTGCTCTGTCCAGTCAGAAAGGTCTCAGATTCTGTGTGGGGAATATTCATTGACAATTCAGAGTCCTTCCTTTGGGGTTGAAGACTGCTCCCAGAGGATTTACAAAGGTCCAGGTGCCAGTATTTGCTGTTCTCCACAGCGATGGTATAAAGGTCTATCCATATCTCGATGACCTTCTAACTCAAACATGCTCCTTCACTCATTCCCTTATTCATACAATGGGTCCTTATCAACAGGGAGAAATCTCTTCTGATTCCCTTCTAGAATCTGTACTATATTGGTGCCAACTTCAGGATATATGGGGGAAGGTGTTACAGCTCTGAGGCGGTTAAAGCTATGCTGCCATTTGGACCAACTTCTGAAGCGACAGGACGCCCCAGTGACAGACTGGCTACTATCTGAGGGGATATGGTAATTTATTTAGGGGGGGCTTACATCTCTTGTTTTTATGCCCACTGCTAGTGATAAGGGTGAATTTGTAAATAGTTTTTTTTCTCTTTTGCAAGCAGCAATGGCATTTATTGTTCCTTGGGGTTGTGTTCACCTGAGTAAGGTGGTTCATCATGTTCTACTTCATTAGTCCCCGACTTCAGTGAATTACGGTGTTTGCACTCTCATTTTTTCTTTTCAGGCTCAGTTTGCACAGTAGACACTCCAGCCCATTCAGGTGACTCCCTTTCCCCTTCCAGGCCTGTTGGCCCTGATGACCGATGCCAGCTTTGGGAGTCAGGCTTTGGGAGCGGTACTGGGGGAGCTGTTGGATCGGGTTCTCAGGTCATCTCAAGAGTCAACACGTTCTTCTAATTGAAGAGAGCTGATGGTGATTCAGAGTGACATGCATGTGTTTTCTCCCCAACTCAAGGTTTCTTCTCTAGTGATTAGGACTAGCAACCTGGTGGCGAAGGCTTAAATCATCAATCAATTTGGAACAAATGTTGGAGCCTGAATCACATTGTTTGGGACATAATGATTTGGATAGAGAAAAATCTTCTCTCCCTCAAAGCAGTACATATTCAGGGGTACCACAACTTTTATGCAGACAGACTGAGACGTATTTTCCCAGCTCTCAGGATTACTTTCTCAGTCCCTCTATTTTACAGCCTCTTTATCACAGATGGGGTGCTCTGGTGATAGATCCGCTTGAAGCTCAGTCCAATTCACAAGTCCCGATGTTCTCGAGATACCTGAGCAGTCAAGCAGTGGGTATACGTACCTTATTTCACTCCTGTCTGAATTCCCTTCTGTATGCCTTTCCTCCATTCCTTTTGATTTGGAAGGTTTTACTGACAATTCAGAGGGAGGGAAGGGATGTCATTATAGTGGGTTCAATTTGGCTGAGAAGGACCTAGTTTCTCCTGCTCTGTGCCCTGGCAATAGACAGGGAGTGAATCATTCCCCTATCTCCTCCCCCTCTGATATATCATGCTTTGACTCATGTTTTCCTGCCATGACTTCAGCTATCTATTTGAGATTGAGAGAGAAGGTTTTTCAGAAGGGCTTTTCTTTACCTGCTTCTCTGACTTTACAGGCCTCCAGGAGATATTCAACAAAGAAATCTTAGTATTACCATTCGGTTTCTTTTCATAAAAGGTGCTCTCTAGAATCTTTATCTCCCTTCCAATGTTCTCCTGCAGAGATCCTATATTTTCTTCAAGAGAATTTTGATAAGAATTTGTCGCTTTCCGCACTAAAACTTCAATGGGAGACGACCAAAGCATCTACATCTCCTTAGGGTAGTTTTTCCTCTGTAGAGGACTGGTCTCTAAGCTTTTTAAGGGTTTTCTCTTGCTGAGGCCAAAGGTGTATGCTTCTTTTCTTCCTTGGGATCTTCCTCTAGTTTTGTCTTTTTTGCAAGGTCCTCCTTTTGGGCTATTGGAGGACGTTTCAGAGAAACATCTCACCAGTAAGGTTTTATCTTTGATTGCAAATACTTCGGCAAGAAGGATGGGAGAACTTGGTTCTCGACAATGCTGATACCCATATTTGAAGATGTTTGAGGATAGAGTGGTTTTGTCCTTAGGTCCAGATTTCATCCCTAAGAGTAATTCATTTTCCCATAGGATTCAGGAAACTGTCCTTCCTTCCTTTATAGATTCCTATGCTGATGCTCCTTTTTAAAAATTCTTGGATGGCGTAAGAGCCATTACTATAGATTTGAGGTGAACTTCTATTTTCAGCAAATCCAACCCTTTATTTGTAAATTTGGTTTGGTTGTATGACATTACCACACATGGTTTTACCGCACACGTCTTCACTTCGCAAATGTAACCACGCATATATAAAAGCATGCTTGTACATCTATTAACACTAAAAGTATATTTAAATTCTTAACCACACACCAGATATAGCATGCTGACCAATGTGAGTGACTAGGTGTGATATGCACATAATACCTCCATATCCTTCCAGAGTGTCTGTTTTTAGCACAGGGACACACCAGTGGTGTAACCATGCGCTTTATAAATGGCTAAACTAAACTTATCGCGCAAACAACAAGCACACAAACTTTTACCACACACACAAATGCACATATTTTTTGTGATTTAAAAACATTTTAGAATCCATCTATTTGACAGGCTGTATATGCTCTGTTGTCCTTTTACTTATACAAAGTTTCTGGCTCTCTAGTGAGCATTTAGTTAAATTGTTTTGACAACCATTTTTAATAATGGTTCGCCATCTGCTGCTTTTTCTGTCCTGTATTTTATCCTCAATAATATAGGACAAAAGAGCATATACAGCCTGTCAAATAGATCGATTCTAAAATGTTTTTAAATCACAAAAAATATGTGCACTTTTTCACTGATAAACTTAGAACCTTAAGTTATGTGTAAATATTTCACTACAATAACCACAATGCACTGCAAATAGAAAACAGGAAGTAAATGTGTGCCTATTGAAATAAAAGAAGCCCTTTTCTTTTGTGATTACATCCCGTGAACAAGCCTTATGCTGAGGCGAAACGCGTTGGGCATGGTGGAACTCTGTGAATAAAACCGCCACAACTTCTATCTACAAGTGGGTGCATTTCATTCTTTTTTACCGCGAGGTAAAAATACTGTTGTGAATATATCTATATATATATATATATAAATAAAGCATTACGAACTTGATGCAGTTCCAAGCCATTGAGAAAGGGAACCGTTGTTCCTGAAACGCGTTTGGCAAGAGGGATAAGAGACACTTGGAAGCTCCTTGTTCACGTTGAACTTTGCTGGCAAGTCGAGCCTCTAATAAAATGGATTTATTACAACTGCCTGAGGCTTCCTTTCATCAGGGCTACCCTTCATGTTGTTGATATATATATAAATATACACATACCGTATTTCTATAGTGCAAACCTAGCTAAAAGGCAGTGGAGAGCTGTATGTGGTCAACATCCAGCATAAAGTCAATGCAGAGGTAGCTGTGTTGAGGGGGTCCTGATGGATACAGGGATGCTACTTCTAAGCCTGGAACCACATTTGGAGAAGGCATGGCACCTTTTTCAAATTTTTAAACTTGGGGGTCTATTATGATGGCGGGCGGATCGCCCCCGCTGGTCCGCCCGCCTTCAATGCCTGATTGACCCCCACCATATTAGTATGGGAAAGAGCATCCGCCGGGCGGAAAAGGGGCATAATATGGTGGTGGTTTCTGCAAGACACCGCCATCCATATTATGATGCTGGCAGAGAACAGCCTTTCCATGACGGCTTTGCCGCAATGGAAAGGCAGTGTGTTCTTGCTTTTGGGGGCCTGTTGCAGGCCCCCAGGATGATGGGGCGTGGGGGGTGCACATGGGGGGTACCTAAGGTACCCCCATGCATTTGCATGCACCGCGTGGTGCCTGTCACGTTGTGCATGCAAATGCACAACATGCATTTTTTACATTGCGGCGGGTGCTGCTTACAACACCGCCCGCCGAAATGTAAAAAATGCGAGATGTGCCCGCCAGTGTGGCAAGCACATCCTAATTTGAATAGTGGGACCGCCGCAACTTCGGGGGTCCATCCCTGGCTCCGTTGACTTTGTCCGCCCACCATCATAATGGACCCCTTTGTCTGCAATCTAATGGTGCCCTGGCTGTGGGTGTGCTCAGAACAATCGTAGATGGCCACTGGTAATGCCTATTTAGAAAAAGCCATTTAAATGTGAGGGTTACATCCAGTGTGTTTCAACCAAAGGAGAAGGGGGCTACACCTAGGTTGAGGTAATGCCTAGAAACATTCACCCACACCAGGCACTATTGCTCAGTGAGAAGTATCGTTAAGAATAACAATCCTATGATCCTCAACTGCTTTCTGGCATTCAGCACTGGCACACGGGCTCCCCATAGCACTGAAATACAGCAATCAGAAATTCATTTCTAAAATATAATATTCCTACCTGGTGAGACAATGGGTAAAACTGACTAGCAGCAGCCAAAGTTCTCCTTCGACACTCGCCATATTACCAAATCTAACTCTGCCCACTCAGACTCGTCTCCCTGCTATGGCTCCCCACTCCTACGAACTCACGCAACATTGTTTTTGTTTACTGTACCTTACTATGCTCTTGTAACTGATGTAACCTGCAACGCAATGATCCTCTTGTAAAGCGCTCTGATACCTCCGGGTCTAGCCATCTCCCACCCAGCCAGACCTCAAACACAGTTACTTCCTCGTCTTCTCGCTGTGTCTCCTACCCCCTCCCCCACCTCTTCCCTCCTTCATTCTTTGCTTACCTCCCCCTATCCCTTTCCTCTCCCCCTGCCTGCCTTGTTTATCCTTGTGCCTATGCTCCACTTAATCTCCCTCCCTGTCGCCCTTTTACATTACCCCCTTACCCTTTTACATGGCCTGAACCAACGAATGTAACTTGTATGTTATGTAACTTCTGTAACAATGTGTAACATGTTACCTATGTAACCCTACCAGCCTGACTCCCTAAAATGGCCCCCATAAGTATGCCCTTGCCCAAAACACTCCTACTCCCCTTGTTGGGGATGGATCCAACATTTTGCCCTGGAGTCTCAGAGACCCTTCTGAGAGAGTCCACAGTGACAAGGGAATCACACATAGTGGAGGACTGGGATTGATCCCCTTACCACTGGGAACTGTCTCCTACCCTGCCGGACGTCGGACACTGTGTTCACACTGGGTTTTCTACCCCCTCCTCCTCCTCTTCCCTCCTTCATTCTTCTACGTGTGCATGTGACCAAAGCACTCCTCTCTCCTTGTTGGGGAGGGATCCAGCATCCATGCCCTGGAGTCTTAGCAACACCACTGAGAGAGTTAACTGTGACAAGGAAATCACACATAATGGAAGACTGGGAATGATTCCTTTACCGCGGGGAACCATCTCCCATCCAGGAGGACTTCAGACACACTTTCTTCCTCGTCTCCTCGCTGTGTCTTCTACCCCCCACCTCTTCCCTCCTTCATTCTTGCTTGCCTCCCCTATTCCTTTTCTCTCTCCCCTGAATCTCTCTCCCCTGTCTGCTTTGTTTATCCTTGTGCCTTTGCTCCACTTAATCTCCCTGCCTGTCTTCCTTTTACATTACCCCCTTACCCTTCTGCACGCCATGAACCAACAGATGTAACTTGTAATTGATGTACCTTTCTGTAACAATGTTGTAACTTGTAACCTATGTAAATCTCCTCATGTGAAGCGCTTTGATACCTCCGGGTCTAGCCAGCTCTATATAAAACTCAAGTAAATAAATAAATAAATAATGCCTTCTAAACTAGTGTTTGTTTAGCACTAAAAGAGATGTTTCATCCTGCCAGCTTGTAAATGCTAGACTAGATCCTAGATACAAGGGAAATAGGTGTAAAGTTAATTAAAAAAGACCCTAGATTGTAAAGGAAGAACAACTAAAATGCAGGTTTAATAAGATGGTGTGTGGCAGATGTGAACATTTATTTTATTTATTTTTTATTTTGAAAGTTTTGTATAGCGCGAACAAGAGCTTTTGCGGGTATCAGAGCGCTTTACAAGGCAAATACAGGTGATTGACAGAAACATAAAAATACGATGAATTAAGCGAATACATTCCTAGTAAATACAAGCAACTAGCCCATCTCAACATGAGCAATAAGAAAGATCAGGTGAATCTAGATAGAAGAATCGCTTTCACTTCTTTTTTGAAGAAAGGAGCGGACGGATTCAGTCTTCTTTCTGGGGGCAAGGCGTTCCAAATCCTGGGGGCCATTCCTGAGAACGTACGATTGTACGTTTTTTTCTTGGAGAAACATCGTGATTTAAGTAGGAGATTATCAGAACTCCTAGTGGTTCTGTTACCACCTTATAGTACTAGTTTCTCCACAAGGTATCTCAAGGTTTTTAGGTGCAATGCCTTTTGAGTCATGCAGGTGATTTTCAAATGTATTCTGGCCTAAAAAGGTAATCAGTTGAGGGCACGAAGGTCAGGGGAAATGTTGCAGTTTCTTCTGGAGCCTGTGATGAGTCTAGCGGCTGTATTGATTGAGGCTCTTAGCGGAGCGGTGGTTGATCTGGGAAGGCCGCAGAGAGTCAAGTCAAGTCATAAATTTGTATAGCGCGCTATTCACCCAGAGGGTCTCAAGGCGCTTAAGGGAAGAGGGGTTCGCTACTGATCGAACAGCCAGGTCTTGAGTTGTTTTCTGAAGGAGAGGTGGTTCTGGGTAAGACGGAGGTGGGTGGGGAGGGAGTTCCAGGTCTTGGCCGCCAAGTAGGAGAAGGATCTTCCTCCCATGGTGGCTCTTCGGATGCGTGTAATCGTGGCGAGGGCTTGGTTGGACGATCGTAGTTGGCGGGTGGGAGTGTAAAAGGTCAGGCGAGTGTTGAGGTATCTGGGTCCTAGGTCCTGAAGGGCCTTGTGTGTGTGGGTGAGGAGTCGGAACGTGATTCTCTTGTTGACGGGGAGCCAGTGCAGGTCTCTCAGGTGACCAGATATGTGGTTGTGGCGAGGTATGTCTAGGAGGAGTCTGGCGGAAGCGTTCTGAATGCGTTGAAGTCTATTCTGTCATTTGGCTGTGATTCCGGCATAGAGGGTGTTTCCGTAGTCCAGATGGCTTGTGACAAGTGCTTGGGTGACCGTCTTCCTTGTTTCGGTGGGGATCCAACGGAAGATCTTTCGGAGCATGCGTAGGATGTTGAAACATGATGATGAGACGGCGTTGACTTGTCTGGTCATCGGGAGGGAGGAATCTAGGATGAATCCCAAGTTGCGAGCATGGTCCGTTGGTTTGGGTGCGCTGCCTAGGGCCGAGGGCCACCAAGAGTCGTCCCAGGCAGAGGGGGATGATCCTAGGATAAGCACTTCCGTCTTGTCTGAGTTCAGTTTTAGGCAGCTGTTCTTCATCCACTCGGCTACGTCTTTCATCCCTTCGTGTAGGTTGGTTTTGGCGGTGGTTGGGTCGTTGGTGAGGGAGAGGATCAGCTGGGTGTCGTCTGCATACGAGATGATGTTGAGATTGTGTTGGCATGCGATGGATGCGAGGGGACTCATGTAGACGTTGCAGAGGATGGGGCAGAGTGAAGATCCTTGTGGTACACCGCATATGACCTCGGTGGCGTCTGATCTGAAAGGGGGAGGCGGACTCTCTGGGTTCTTCCGGCTAGGAATGAGATGATCCAGTCCAAGGCCTTATCTTGTATTCCGACGTTCCTGAGGCGTTGTACAAGGGTGTGGTGGCAGACTGTGTGGAACACTGCGGAGAGGTCCAGGAGGATGAGGGCCACTGTTTCCCCGTTGTCGAGCAGTGTCCGAATGTCGTCTGTGGCTGCAATGAGGGCGGTCTCGGTACTGTGGTTGGCTCGGAAACCGGATTGTGAGGGGTCTAGGGCATTGTTAGATTCAAGGAAGGCGGCGAGCTGACTGTTGACGGTCTTCTCTATTACTTTGGCGGGGAATGGGAGGAGCGAGATGGGACGGTAGTTCTTAAGCTCGGTGGGGTCCGCTGTAGGTTTCTTCAGGAGGGCACTAAGTTCGGCATGTTTCCAGCTTTCCGGGAAGGTGGCGGTGTTGAAGGAGCAGTTGATGATGTATCGGAGTTGGGGGGCGATGATGGAGTCGGCCTTGTTGAAGATGTGATGGGGGCATGGGTCGGTTGGCGATCCGGAGTGGATGGAGTTCATCGTGCGGATGGTGTCTTCGGTGCTGATCGGGGACCAGGCGCGGAGGGGGGTGGTGGGGGGATTCTGTTCTGTGGTTGGGGGAGTGGTCAGGTCGCCGAAGCTGTTATGTATGTCAGCGATCTTGCTGTGGAAGAATGAGGCAAGAGAATCGCAAAGGTCTTGAGAGGTAGTGATGTCGTTGTTGCCGGCGTTGGGGTTGATGAGCTCTTTGACAATGCTGAAGAGTTCTTTGCTGTTGTGGGCGTTGTTGTCTAGTCGCTCCTTGAATGCTGATTTTTTGGTGGTGCGGATCAGCTGGTGGTGTTTGCGGGTGGCGTTCTTGAGGGCGGTCATGTTGTTTGTTGTTGGGTTTCTTCGCCATGCTTTCTCGAGGGTGCGGAAGTTCTTTTTGGAGTTCTTGAGGTCGTCGTTGAACCAAGGGGATTTTTTGCTTCCTGGCTTGTTGGGAGGGTTTTTCAAGGGTGCTAGTTCGTCAGCGCAGTGGGTGATCCATTGTGTGAGATTGATGGCTGCTTGTTTTGGGTCCGTTGATCTGGCGGGAGGGTTATGGTTTAGAGATGTGGTGAGCTGGTCGGTGGTAATTTTGTTCCAGTATCTTCGGGGGAACTTGTTGCGGGTGGTGGTGAGTCGTGGTCTTTCTGAAGCTGAAGTGGACGCAGCTGTGGTCAGTCCAGTGGATTCCTGTGGCGTGATTGAAGGAGATGTGCTTGCTGGAGGTGAAGATTGGGTCGAGTGTGTGTCCGGCGTAGTGGGTCGGGGTGTTCACCAATTGTTTGAGTCTGAGATTGGTGAGGTTGTCCAGCAGGGTGGTGGTGTTGCTGTCGTTGTTATTCTCCAGATGGAAGTTGAGGTCTCCTAGAAGAATATAGTCCTCGGAGGGGAGGGCGTGCGGGCTGACGAAGTCAGCGATGTCTTCGCTGAATTGTGTGCGGGGTCCTGGGGGTCTGTAGATGAGGGTGCCTCTGAGTGTGGTCTTGTGGTTGGTTTGTATTTGGAAGTGGAGGAGTTCAGTGGCTAAGAAGGTGTCGTCGGTGCTGGTCGTGATGCGGATGGTGTTTTTGTGCACGATGGCGATACCTCCTCCAGTTTTGTTGATGCGGTCTTTTCGGATGATCTTGTATCCGTCCGGGATGGCTATGGCGATGTCGGGCGCTGATGAGGCGTTCATCCATGTTTCCGTGAGAAAGGCGACGTCCGGAGTTGTGGTATCGAGTAGGTTCCATAGTTCAATGGTGTGTCTGTGGACCGAGCGGGTGTTGAGCAGGATGCACTTCAGGTGGTTGTTGTTGGAGCTCTGCTTGGCGTTTGTGGATGCAGTGTGGGTTCTGATGCAGCAGAACTTGCAGGTTAGGCAGGTGAAGGGTCCATGGGTGCGTCCTGGGGCGGCTTGGTGGCAGTCGGGGAGTCGGCCGGTGTTGAGTGCAGTGAGGGACGCGGCGTCGTACGTAAGGTGGGTGGAGTGGTTTTTGCGGGGGCCAGGGGGTATGACTCTGGGCGCGGTCCAGGCGCGGACGGGCGTAGACGGGCTTACCTTTGGCGCGCCTTTGGCACGTAAGTACAGCTGTCATAAGTGGAGAGGGGCGGAGCGAGGGAGGAGCAGCTGGGAGGCGGGAGCGGGGTGGCGATGTCCAGGGAAGCTCGAGGGAACGGGGGTGGGGCCGCGGGGGAGCAGCGGCAGGGAGCTAGGACCAAATGGCACAGTACAAAATTCAGTGGGGGGGATGGGGGCACAACCAGGCGCAAGCAAGGCACAACAGTTGAAAAGCAACAATAATACGATACCAGATACAGCAATACGATTACAGGCGAGATCGGGGGCACAATCAGAGATCAAGCAGCAGAGTTGAGGGCAATATCAGTCTCCAGATGATACCATGCAAGATCGGGGGCACAATCAGGCGCAAGTAGGTCCAGGGAGCGAGTGGAGCGACCGTAGCTGACTGGGTCAGGACGGTCACAGCGCTTCCACTCGCGGGACTACCTATTTGTTTGTTAGTGGGAGGGAGGAGCAGCTGGGAGGCGGGAGCGGGGTGGCGATGTCCAGGGAAGTTCGAGGGAACGGGGGTGGGGCCGCGGGGGAGCAGCGGCAGGGAGCTAGGACCAAATGGCACAGTTCAAAATGCAGTGGGGGGGATCGGGGGCACAACTAGGCGCAAGCAAGGCACAACAGTTGAAAAGCAACAATAATACGATACCAGATACAGCAATACGATCACAGGCGAGATCGGGGGCACAATCAGAGATCAAGCAGCAGAGCTGAGGGCAATATCAGTCTCCAGATGATACCAGGCGAGATCGGGGGCACAATCAGGCGCAAGTAGGTCCAGGGAGCGAGTGGAGCGACCGTAGCTGACTGGGTCAGGACGGTCACAGCGCTTCCGCTCGCGGGACTACCTATTTGTTTGTTAGTGGGAGGGAGGAGCAGCTGGGAGGCGGGAGCGGGGTGGCGATGTCCAGGGAAGCTCGATGGAACGGGGGTGGGGCCGCGGGGGAGCAGCGGCAGGGAGCTAGGACCAAATGGCACAGTACAAAATGCAGTGGGGGGGATCGGGGTCACAACCAGGCGCAAGCAAGGCACAACAGTTGAAAAACAACAATAATACGATACCAGATACAGCAATACGATCACAGGCGAGATCGGGGGTTCCACTCTGGGAATTACTAGGGCTTGGACTGCCTGTTTAAAGTCATTCACGGGTATCAATGGTTTGAGTTTTCTCAGGGTGTTCATCTGATAATTGGCTCCTTTAGTTGCAGCGCTGAATGTGTCTAGAGATTTCGCAGAATCAATAATGTGAGGTTGACCATCAAGTGCAGTTGGGTGCTGCATCCATTCGTGGATCATGTCTATTTGTTTGTGGGAGCGACAATGAGGAATTCAGTTTTTAGAGTGTTAACTTTTAAATGGTTGCTTGCTAACCAGATCTGTGTTTTTTGGAGCGTTCAGTTAAGGGACTTGATGTCTACGAGAGAGTCGACCTTAATGTAGAGCTATGTGTCGTCAGCGTACATGTGATATTGGATGTTTGAGGAGTTGAGAAGCTCAGTGAGTGGTTCCATAAACAGGTTGAAGAGTGTTGGGGAGAGGGGAAAACTCTGGGGTACTCCCAAGGTGACTGGGGTAGGGTTAGATAAAGATTGGTTGATTTTGAATCTTTGCTTTCTGTCTTGAAGGAAGGAAGTGAACCAGTTTAACACTGTTCCAGATAAACCCATTCTATGCTTTAAGAGGTCAAGTAGGTTGCTGTGTTTGACTGTATCGAAGGCAGAGGACAAGTCAAGTAGGATTAACAAACAGGCTTTATTTTGATGCAGTATTTGTAGGGCGTCATCTATGATGTGGGTCATGGCTGATGTTGCAATGCTGAAGGTGCACTTATGGTAGTACAACTCCAAAGAATGCCCTAGTCAAAGGAAAGTCACAATGATGCTCTGCATGTGTGTGGGTTGCCATTGTAGCAGAGCAAAGCAAAACAGACAAGAAGCAAAATTAATCTTTACAACAGTTCCAAACTGACAGATGTTTGTGGTGCAGTCTATTCAGAATTGATTTGCCTTGCTGTGGCGATCCAATATTATTGGCCCTCCAGGCTTCAGAGGATTGCTGGATCACTGACAGCAAGATTTCCTGCTCTCAAGAGAAAGTTGTGAAATGTGTGCTCTCAGAGTACATGTAACCACTGTCTGGGAATTAAGATGGTGACATGTTGCTAGGAGCCCCATCGAGTTTTAGTGCCAGTAATGTGGACACATTGATGGCACCCTCAATGTGCCTGAAAACTGCTGAGCTGTATTCAGAGATACCTACGAAGATGTAGGAGGTGAGTATTGCTGTTCTTATGAACAGTAAGCTTTGGTATTGAGAATGTGCAGTGTGTATTTTTCTCATCCACAAAGTCCTGATAGAGGGGCCCGCAGAGTGGTAGAAAGGGCAGTGCTTCATATCAGAGGAGAGAGTTCACATGTGAAAGCTTTCATTTGGGAGCTGTGCAGCAAGTGGCCAGCTCGGTCATTTTTGTTTCCCCTTTAGAGTAAAAAGGATCACTGAGCAGTAAGATAATCTGTGATGCAGGTAGATGCTGCTCAGGTGGGTTTAGAGATTAAAATAAGAGATGTAAAGTGAAAGATTTTGAAAGGTCCAATACTCTGGAAGTC
This sequence comes from Lissotriton helveticus, assembly GCF_964261635.1. Taxonomy (NCBI): domain Eukaryota; kingdom Metazoa; phylum Chordata; class Amphibia; order Caudata; family Salamandridae; genus Lissotriton; species Lissotriton helveticus. The sequence goes on along the minus strand of NC_136065.1, from coordinate 1,316,119,244 downwards.
TTTGATGATCAGCTACAGGTTGTACAAACTGCACATGGACAGAAGCAAATTACAGACTTTGTGGTGTAACTGTTTGGTCACTCAAGTGGATCTTCCCAGATGGAGATTTATAAAGGCCTCTATCACACTGTTTGATGAATACTTGATTCCTTGCTTGCTCCAGACTGAGGGGACAGACACGCAGAGACTATGTATGCATATAAGGCATCAATGGAGACAAGATAATTGCTGTTGAAAGTACCACTGCAGGATTATGAGTTATGCGTAGTGCGACGGCTGTATTATTCTCCACTTTTCAGAAGAACACTCAAAACCTAAAGCCCATGACAACACGTGGCTCTCAGTCTTTTGAAAAACTGTCATCACACTATCCTTCAGAATGATATATTTCTCTATGCACTTTTTGTCCTTTTTCCTTTTTCAACCTAGCAACAATGGTACATTTAAATCACCACTCTGAAATGGCTTCTCATCATCATTAGTGTCTGATAAAACAACAACAATGCAAATTGTACATGACTAGAGGACATGATGAGGACAGACTGCAGCAAGCCCCTCTCTTACATTGATGGGGTTATAAGTATGTTTGTAATACCAGGCCTGCGGCAGCACAGTGTAACTTTACTATCAGAGGTAATCCACAGCTAGGAGCAGCTAGACCTTGCTTGTGAGTGTGTGTAGAGGGAAAGCAAGAATAGGTTCATGTTTATTCTTTGTTCACTTTAATGCACTGTTATAGTTTACCTTAATGCTTTCTAATGAGGCAAAGCTTTAGTACAAAACAAAAAATAGCCATACCTCTGTGGGCTCAGGTGCTCGCCTTTCCTCTGTCTCATGTGCTATAGTGTTCAGGTTAGTACTATGTCCTGTTGTTTTCCTTAAACTTGTGTGTTCTTCCGTCACCTGCAGACAGCACAGAGGCAAGGTGAAGGAGAAGCTGTAATACTGACATCAAAAAGCATTTTGCAACTGTAAACCTATGTTCAAACCTAGGGACCAAATGGTAGTGTACTCTAGATAAGTGTACTTCTTATTTCTATGATTATTATTATTAGTAGTAGTAGCCATCATTCTCCTAGCAATGAGCGAATAGAACAGATTATCTCCATTATGCTTTTGCCACTGTGCACTAGTGGTGGGTAGCCTCTGTTTTTGTACAGTCACACACGCCATTTCTATTCAACCAGCGCTCGGACTAGACAGCCTCAGAACCCCAAAAAGACTTTGCCTAGCATTGTGCCAGCTTCTGACCAGGCTCAGTGCAGTATGAATGGTTGCTCTGTGAAAGCTTGTATCACATCAGAATAAATGGTATGCCAGTCAGACCTGAGAGGTACAGGCAGAGTGAGTAAAGCTCAGCAGGACAAGGGCAAAGTCTAGGTACATTGGGAATGTCTGACAAACTAGTGTCTACTAGTAACAAAAGAGAGTTCATCCTTGCAGCTATAAAATGAAGAACTAGGCCTTAGTTAATGGAGAAGTCGGTGCATAGTTTATTGAATGAGGCGCAGGAATAGCTGAAGAATTCCTAGGTTTATATGGGACATGTCAGGTGGCATGTGCTCTCATATTTCATGATGCACTAATGAAGACATAGTTATGAGTAGTTCTCCAGGCATGTAAAAAGGCACAGGGCTGTTTTGAGAGTGTGTGGGCTGCCACTGTTGCAGAGCAGGGTAGTTCTGCATTACAACAGCAAAATGAACCCTGACAAGAGTGCAGAAAATTGTATTAATGCAGAGTCCATTCTTGCCAGGATGATATGTGAGCAGATTGTTATGGAAGAAGAGCATGATTCCCGATACATCTTTTTTTGGACAAGCTGGAAATATATGGGTAAAAGAGGGAAAATATAAGTAGAATCTTCAGAGGAAGACATATTAAGGGCACATCATTGAGGGGCTATGTGTGAGAGCTCATAAGAAAGTAAGAAAAGAAGTAGAGGCAATTATACTGAGACATTCAGACACATTTGTACACCAATTACAATCCTATCGTGGCTTACCTTCGACATGATGAAAGAAAATATGAAAGCGCACAGATGTTGTGAATGTATTACGTAAGGAAAAGTGTCTGGCAATTGGCATTGTTATTGAAGACCTACTGGCTAAAGAAAGTTGGGTAGCAGTTCTAACATGTGATTGAGGTGGGAAATTATGACAGTGGAAATACACTAGGGAGAGATTTAAAGGCAGATTGAGTGGCAATGAGAGGGGGTGAAGATATGGAGAAAGCAGTGTGGGCAGTGTTGTTGATATTGAAACCTTTGGGATTTGCTTACCCAGGACATCCGTGGAAGATGATGATAAAAATTTAATGGAGCTATATTAGTGGCATGTGATGAAATAATGTAAGCAGTGTGGTAAGGCAGATGACTTTGGACATTGGGAGCTCATGCACAAAGAAAGATTCCAAATATCAAATTGTAAATTGTGACTAATAACACTTCTATATTTACAATGTCTTATTTGGCATGTACTAAAATGGATTCAGAAAAAGTGGAAGCAATTTGTGCACTGCCTTATAGCGAGTGAAATGGTATTTTGCAAACCGACCTAGGTAATATTAGGTCGGTGGTCAAAATTTCAAATTGCAGTGGGCCGCAAATTGACCTCCCTCCTTCCTTATTATGCATGAGGTAGGTTACAAATTGCAACCCATTACGATTGGCCACAATCACAGGAATTGTGGCCTGCTGGGACTGTGACTGTGACTGCTTTAAAAAAATAAAAACGTTACACAAACCTTTTTAGGAGTAGGCAATGATCCAATTTACCGCAGCCTACTCCTACAAATCGTTTTTTGTTAACATTCACAAAGAAGAATGAGTCCCTTAGAGACCCTTTCCTCTTTGTAAATGGTTTGCTGCATCTTTTGAGTTTGTGGTAGAATATGCTTCACTGGCATAATATCGGCACTTCTAACATCAGCCTTCAAATTTATCACCACACTAATATCGATAACCAAAATATCAACTTCTTATACTTTAATTAAAAAATACACAAATAGAGAAAACATTATTGTCATTAAAAACATAAAATTCACCTATATTGAACACAAATATTGTTTACAAAAATACAATTAAAATTAAATAAACCGCACATAACAAAAATATTGAAAATAAAAATATCAACCACTAAAATATCATGCAAACACGTAAAAATAATCTCAGCAAAATGATAAATTTCACTTTTACAATATAAATACAAATATTAAAAATTCACACATATAAATAAATATGTCATCTTTAAATAAACCACCTTTTTACAACTTAAATTATCACATTACATTCTAAACAAGTACATTACCCACCAAGATAAATAGCACATAAACATCACAAAATAAATATAAATATAAATCTTACATTAATTAAATTATATTACACATTAAATAAATATGCATATTTTAATAAATACACATTTAAAACCGCACATACCTTTAAAAAGATTAATTAGGATTTTCCAAATAAGGACATCACTAATAAAAATATTGAACAGACTCTGTAACTACCAATAAAATAAAACTACAAACAGCAATAACCAGTAAAAATCTTCTACCAATTATATATTTATCTTTTTTAAGATAATTATTTAAATACAGTATAATTAAGAATATGAAAGGAGGTGCAAAATGTATCTCTTTGCAAAAAGGCACATTTTTGTTATGCTATATGGGGTACACACACAGCCATGAGAGAACAACCGCTAACCACACCAACTGGAAATGTACAAAATATTATACAAATGCTTGCTATGGTAGTGCAACAACTAGAGAAACAACTGTTATAAGTGTTAAGGAACATAGCCACTCCCTATTGTGACTGAAATTGAAGTCAGGGATGTACTAGAAAATCTCACAAAAGCTACCAAGAACCCACGACTGATATTCTCTAAGACATTTTGCCTAATGTCCCACAGCATGTAACTAGTCAGTTACCTGCCATACCAACTTTAAAAAGACAAATTTTCAGAACAAAAAAAGCCACAACTCATACCTCTCCTGCTCCAAAAACATTCAGTGAGGTAGAAATTCCACCTGAACTCGCAATAAATTACAAAGAGGAACAATTCCTTTTATAATAAATGTCATAAAAAAGTAATTATTATCTTTGCAACACCCACAAACCTAATAAACCTAAAGCAATGCAAAACATGGATGATGGATGGGACATTTGAAATAGGTTCCAAACCATTTTACCAACTTGATACCATCGATGGGGAATTTCACAATAATAACATCCCTTTCATCTATGCACTCCTACCTAATAAACAAACAATTACCTATGTAGAACGCTTAACCAAAACAAAACAGCAAACTAACAATTATTACCCCCAAAAATTAGCATGGACTTTGAACAATTAATGATACAAGCCATTTTTAAATAATTTTCCCACACAGCTATAGAAGGGTGCTATTACCATTTTAACCAGAGCATATGAAGACACCTACATATCTACCCTAAGCGTAGAATATGCAACATATAGCAACTTTGCATATGAAATAAAATAATTAAAAGCTCTACCCTAGTCCCCTTAACTGAAGTAGCCAATCATTATAGACTATTATTAGAAAGTCCCTACTACCAAGCCAACGAAAATAAGTTATCTCTCAGACTGGACTATTTTGAGGATACCTATTTAGGAAGACTACATAGATCTGGACACAGGCGGCAATCAAATTTCCACATTCCATGGTGGAATGTGTATGACAGTACCCTAGCCCAGCAAGCTAAAACCAACAAAGCATTGAAAAATATATAGACTCTAGTCACGATGAGACTCGGAAAACCTCTGACCGCTGGTTGGAGGCTTTCTGAGACTCATCGCAGGTTTCACATTCGACCGCCACATTAGGATGCAGGCGGTGGAAAGTGAAACCAGACGGTGATTTTGGCTGGATTCCAGAGACTTAAGGAGCCATTATTGCTCAAGGAGCCATTATTGCTCCATAGGGATTACGTGCAGGCCAGTCGGAGGACTGCACATAATCCCTATTGATGGCGTTTCTACCGTAGGGATTACGATGTCAGTTTCCGACAGGCTTTCCATACCGGGCTTTTCGAGTTTGAAAGACTATTGGAAAGCATCATTGGGGGGCCCTAGCAGGGCCCCCTTCAGCCTGCGGCCTCCAGTTGGGGGGCCAAGTGGGCCCCTATGGTGCGCCACCGTTAACCCATGCACCGGAAGGGCTGAACAGATTCTCCTATTTCTCTATGGGAGTTTGTGCTACAGCCGCTTTCCGGCTGTAGTACAAGCTCCTATAGAGAAATGGGAGTATGCAACAGCACCATGTGCTGTCTCAATGTAATGCTGCAGCCAGGCTCATAATATTTTAATGCGGTACAAAAGGGGGTGGTGATGGACGGAGCATCCGAACCAATCAAACACTCACACCCAGTCAAAAGATCTGGGTTGAATCCATCACCGTTCTTTAGCCCACTCTGCCACCCCAGTTCAGACATGGCTTTATGCAAATCAGTCTGACCCTGTGCCTTATGGAAACAGTCCAGCCCGAACTGCCAAGCCATGCCTTCCCTGGACCGGAAACAAGCTTCTGAGGACCGGTTTCTGGCATTACAGCCGTCTTCAGCCCGGCTTGCTTGAATCCAGTGGCAAAGTGAGCAAGGGACTCACGTCTGAGCATACCCTGCCACACTTATTGCGGCCCAAAGCGGTACAAAAGGGGGTGGTGATGGACGGAGCATCCGAACCAATCAAACACTCACACCCAGTCAAAAGATCTGGGTTGAATCCATCACCGTTCTTTAGCCCACTCTACCACCCCAGTTCAGACATGGCTATATGCAAATCAGCCTGACCCTGTGCCTCATGGGAACAGTCCAGCCCGAACTGCCAAGCCATGCCTTCCCTGGACCGGAAACAAGCTTCCGAGGACCGGTTTCTGGCATTACAGCCGTCTTCAGCCCGGCTTGCTTGAATCCCGTGGCAAAGTGAGCAAGGGACTCACGTCTGAGCATACCCTGCCACACTTATGGCAGCCAAAGCGGTACAAAAGGGGGTGGTGATGGACGGAGCATCCGAACCAATCAAACACTCACACCCAGTCAAAAGATCTGGGTTTGATCCATCACCGTTCTTTAGCCCACTCTACCACCCCAGTTCAGACATGGCTATATGCAAATCAGCCTGACCCTGTGCCTCATGGGAACAGTCCAGCCCGAACTGCCAAGCAATGCCTTCCCTGGACCGGAAACAAGCTTCCGAGGACCGGTTTCTGGCATTACAGCCGTCTTCAGCCCGGCTTGCTTGAATCCCGTGGCAAAGTGAGCAAGGGACTCACGTCTGAGCATACCCTACCACACTTATGACGGGCAAACGATGATGGATCAAACCCAGATCTTTTGACTGGGTGTGAGTGTTTGATTGGTTCGGATGCTCCGTCCATCACCACCCCCTTTTGTACCGCTTTGGCCGCCATAAGTGTGGCAGTGTATGCTCAGACGTGAGTCCCTTACTCACTTTGCCACTGGATTCAAGCAAGCCGGGCTGAAGACGGCTAGAATGCCAGAAACCGGTCCTCGGAAGCTTGTTTCCAGTCCAGGGAAGGCATGGCTTGGCAGTTCGGGATGGACTGTTCCCATGAGGCACAGGGTCAGACTGATTTGCATATAGCCATGTCTGAACTGGGGTGGCAAAGTGGGCTAAAGAACGGTGATGGATCAAACCCAGATCTTTTGACTGGGTGTGAGTGTTTGATTGGTTCGGATGCTCCGTCCATCACCACCCCCTTTTGTACCGCTTTGGCCGCCATAAGTGTGGCAGGGTATGCTCAGGCGCGAGTCCCTTGCTCACTTTGCCACTGGATTCAAGCAAGCTGGGCTGAAGACGGCTGGAATGCCAGAAACCGGTCCTCGGAAGCTTTTTTCCGGTCCAGGGAAGGCATGGCTTGGCAGTTCGGGCTGGACTGTTCCCATGAGGCACAGGGTCAGACTGATTTGCATATAGCCATGTCTGAACAGGGGTGGCAGAGTGGGCTAAAGAACGGTGATGGATCAAACCCAGATCTTTTGACTGGGTGTGAGTGTTTGATTGGTTCGGATGCTCCGGCCATCACCACCCCCTTTTGTACCGCTTTGGCCGCCATAAGTGTGGCAGGGTATGCTCAGACGTGAGTCCCTTGCTCACTTTGCCACTGGATTCAAGCAAGCTGGGCTGAAGACGGCTGGAATGCCAGAAAACTGTCCTCGAAAGCTTGTTTCTGGTCCAGGGAAGGCATGGCTTGGCAGTTTGGGCTGGACTGTTCCCATGAGGCACAGGGTCAGACTGATTTGCATATAACTATGTCTGAACTGGGGTGGCAGAGTGGGCTAAAGAACGGTGATGGATCAAACCCAGATCTTTTGACTGGGTGTGAGTGTTTGATTGGTTCGGATGCTCCGTCCATCACCACCCCCTTTTGTACCGCTTTGGCCGCCATAAGTGTGGCAGGGTATGCTCAGACGTAAGTCCCTTGCTCACTTTGCCACTGGATTCAAGCAAGCCGGGCTGAAGACGGCTGGAATGCCAGAAACCTGTCCTCGGAAGCTTGTTTCCGGTCCAGGGAAGGCATGGCTTGGCAGTTCGGGCTGGACTGTTCCCATGAGGCACAGGGTCAGACTGATTTGCATATGGCCATGTCTGAACTGGGGTGGCAGAGTGGGATAAAGAACGGTGATGGATTAAACCCAGATCTGTTGACTGGGTGTGAGTGTTTTATTGGTTCAGATGCTCCGTCCATCACCACCCCCTTTTGTACCACTTTGCCCTATACCTAGAGCTGATGAGCTCATTGATAGGTTAGAGGCTGCTATGTACCTGAGTACATTTGATTTGACCTCAGCTACTGGCAGATTGCCCTCAATGAAGGAGCAAAAGAGAGGTCAGTCTTCTCCACACCAGAGAGACACTACAAATTCAAAGTAATGTCCTTTAGTTTAAAAAATGTCCCTGCTACCTGCCAAAGATTGGTGAAGGGGGTCCTGTCTATGTTGGAGCTGTTCAGTGCAGCTTATTTGGACAATATAGCTGTGTACAGTTCCACCTGGAAGGATCACTTAAGCCGCCTGAAAGAAGAGTGTCAGGCCTTGCATATTAAGGCCAGTAAGTGCCAAATAGGGCAGAGTTCAGTTGTGCACCAGGGCCACCTTGTAAGTAGAGGCCATGTACAATGTCTCCAGGCCATAATCTGAATCATTCTGAATTGGACATCTTCTATAAACCAGACACAGGTCAGGGCATTCCTTGGTCTGACTGGTTGTTATAGTAGATTTGTTCAGTACTAAGGGACCATCGTGGCTCCCTTGAGAGAATTCACTACTAAAAAGCAACCAAAGAAAGTCAATTGAACTCCAATTGAACTCCAGAGTGTCAAAAGGCCGTTCCCACGCTGAAAGATGCTATGTGTTGAGCACCAGTGTTACTGGCTCCTGACTACACAATTTAGTGTGGGATTCAGACAACTGCTTCAGAACAAGGGATTGTTGCAGTGTTGCACAAGTAAATGAAGAGCGTCTTGATCAGCCAATTGCCTTCATCAGTAGGCGACTTCTCCCCAGAGAACAAATATAGAATGCCATTGAAAGGAACGTCTTTGCTGTGGTTTGGTCTCTGAAGAAGTTGATGCCATACATTTTTGTCACCTACTTTAATGTTCAAACTGACCACAGACTTCTCAGATGGCTCTTGCGGATGAGGAGGGAAAATCCTAAACTGTTGAGGTGGTAAGTTTCCATACAGGGGATGGACTTCATAGTGGAACACAGACCTGTGATTGCTAATGCCAATGCAGATGGATTTTCCAGGTTTTCGACTTGGCTGATGAGAACTACCAAGGTGCAGGTTAGTTACCCATCACCCTTTGTGCTGATGGCTGTGTGAGAAAGTCATCCTTTTTGCCCTATAACCCCCATGTTTTGCTTGCCACCTGTGGTAATTGACTCTGGCTGTGCCCTTGTCTCTGCTTACCAGACCCAGGGCCAGTACTCTGATTATAAGGTATATAATAATAAGGTTTAATTAAAATTGGTACTGACAGCCTAGCTGTAAGTCCCTAGCATATAATAGGGCATGGTACTACTGTGCTGCCTGCTTTTCAGGCTGCCTTCATGATAAATGTATGTGCAAATTCAACCTGGGATTTAAAGGTAATTCCAAAGTCTCAAACTACTGTATTTATACATGTATGTCACCTGTAAAGTCTAACCTAGCTGCCCAGGGGTAGGGTGCCTTGTCTTTATAAGCAGGGGCATTATAAAATATGTTTTATAAGTCCCAGATAGGGAAAAACCACCAATTTAATGTTTGCCCATTGTAGAAAACTAGCTCCACAGGCTAACATGGGAATATTTTATGCAAGTAGAAATACTAAAAGGGGCAAACTAAAAATGTAATTTAAGGACTTAAAATGATAGTTATGATAAAGCCAACAGCTTGCCGCTGATAGATTTATAATAGCTATTGCAGAAAAGAAGTGAAAGAACCTTCTTTTTCTGTAAGCCAAAATTCCAGCTGCCCTCTCCTGATTTGCCAGCCTCTGCCAGGCTGAGCCAAGCTGTCTTAATAAGGTGTGAAGTGACCTTCTAGAGAGACAAATGATTTCCTGTGGGAGTAGAGCTGAAACTGCAGAAGGCAGGATGAGGGTGGGAAAAGCCAAACTGGTCTTTAAAGGGAGAAGGACACTTTGGGACAGCACACGTTCACATCTACATCTTGCACCCAGGCCACATAGGAGCCTCTGTATTGGAAAAGTGAAAGGGCTGGAAGGGGAGTGTTAGGCAATCTTAGCCATGCCAGTGGTTTGGCTTAGCCACATCTAACTCTTCAGGAGAGACTTTCTCCGTTTTGGATTTTTGAAGAATAGTGCTTTCTGGGACAAGAATATGCCACACTTTGGAGGAAGAGGTCATGATCATAACATTATTGTCAATCAAAAGGATCTTAAAAAGTGTGCCGCAACCTAATACAAGAATACACACATTTGCCGGCGACAGCAGTTTTTTAAAAGTACTAAAAATATAACAATTTGGATAAAAAAGCACTAAAATACCATATCACAATAGAGCAATATGAATACATATCCTTGTCAAGAAATATATATTTTTAAATACTACATACTAATTATATTGCACTGAGCACTTTGAGCATCTATTCCATAGTGTAATTTAAGTGTCTAATCCATAGAGCCAGCAAGAATTTAGCTAGTCCAAAGACCACTACCCCACTGGTGTCTGTGCTCAAGATTCTTAGCACCTCTAGATAGTGTCCTTGTCCAATGAGCCTACAAAACGGAATGATCCACTTGGCCCTTAGGTTCTCATGATGCGGACAGAAGAATAACAAATGGACTATGAATTTGGAGCTTCCCTTACAGGTCGGGCATATAACATCATGGGGTGCATAACTACTCCATTTGCAACAAAACTATTTTGTGGTGAGAGTATTATATAGGAATTGGAGGAACCGTTTACATGCCAGTGGTGGGACAATATTGCCAACCATAGCATCAAGGAGGGGAAAGGGTTTGAAAGCTAGGAACTCTTGTGCAAGTGTGCCCATGGGGATTGACACATTCTTCACCGTAATAAACTCCCAATAGATAACCTTAATCCTACTCTTCAAGATCAGACATACCTTCTCTAGATTTGTCCAATATTCCTCAATCCCCAATGACCTCAATAGTTCCCTGAGGGAGCGGAACCAGGGAATTTTGTTAATCCTGGGCAGTGCCATAAGATCCCTAATGGCCAGTAGATAAGGGGAAAGCTCCTCAATTGTCCATAGAGAGTGCCAGAACTATAAGTGCTTAAAGTCTATCTTATGAACTATTTTTCTTTGGGCCAGGTCTAGAAAAATGGGGGTCAGCGGGGTGCTAGTGGGCAAAATAAGGGGTGATCTTATAAAGCGGTGTTCAGTTACTGAAAGACAAATGAAATTCCCATTCCCTCACAGTTCGGCACCATATACCGCTGAACCTAGAGCTTTTGTGTTATATATTTCTAGCGCTGGGGCCACTTTCCTAGACGCCGTGCTTCTGTGGATCTTGGATATGTTAACTGACTGTTGGATTAGGGACAGATTGTGGTTGCTATGAGATCTTTCGACCACCTTCATCTCCAATACAATGGCCCACAGGCTAAGATCAACCAGACAGTAATCTATTCTGCTTGAGTGGGCAGGTCTGTTAAAGGTCATGCCACCATTATACCTCAGATCGTGCTGTAGCGTAAGGGCCAGCACTTGACCTCCTCTTTTGGTCCATCTAACCATTGGGAGATCTAGCTGAGGAATTTTCCAAAAGCTATCCTACTCCTCGGCCAGATCTGATGGAGTGGCGGCGAAGGGGTCAAAGGTACAATTTAAATCCCCAGTTACTAAAAGGGGAATATTTTCTATATGATTGGTGAGAGCGGAATCTAAAATACCTATGGTGTTAGTTTTCTCATACATTAAATATTCAGATCTTTAACCTTAAGGAGAGAGCAAGATCGAGTGCCAAAATATCTGCAGCGTTAACAGGTACTGTTTTGACTTTGCACCGAAGTGCGATTTTCGTTCAAATCAATAAACCACCCGAGGGCCTCCCTTTCCCTTTTGTGTTGATACCAAAATACAAGCATTTAATGCTGGTGTTACGTATGAAAATTAAATTTCAGTTTTTGAACTTGCTTTTGCATCTATAGTGGTGAATTGCTTTATGTTTGTTTTTGGATTTCTTATGAACAAATATAATTACCTCGACCAATCGTTTCAACGTACTGCATTAATGACCCAGGCCGGGTAGTTTTTGCTTGGGGCTCACCCCGTAAAAACTCATCACCAGAGGACAAGTAGCCACACCTATAGGGGGTGGTCAGGCTCCGGGTTTCTTGAAAAAGGGTCACGTCTTGGAATCCATGAAATTTCCCTATTCTGGTTCTATGAGCATTCCATACAAACACCGTGAGCTGCTCATTATGTGCAACAGTGGTGTTCAGTTCGGACATATTCTACACAGCGACACCCCTTTCCTCCTCCTGCTGAAAGGCCACGCACCCTGCATGGGCCCAACTTCTCAAAATCCCCCGACTATTACCCTGGGCACCTTCTGGATCAGGGTTCTTTAGGACCCAAACATCCTATTGTTCAACAGGAGACTGGAACAAAGGAGGGGACTTAAGTATCAGTCCCCCCACACAAAACTCAAGGCCTTTTTATCACCCTCTTGACATGACAATCTTCCATTCTGGAGTCACACCTGAGCACCCGCAGTACCCCATTCACAATGCCTCTCCCTTCTGTGGGTGACCACCTGACCTAGGGCACTCGTCGGCTAGCAACCTATATTTTATGGTAATGGCCGTATTGGCTCATTAGTGCTGGAGTCAATAGCAATTAACCCATGTACTATATCTCTGTGAAAGAAACTAACTTTCACTACATCATGCACCAACCCTAATTGTGATATCATTTCAGCCTGCATAATGTCATCCCTAATAATAGAATAGCATTGCTTTGTGTCCCTAAGCCAGTAAATTACCTTATTTTTAAGTGAGTAATAGTCTTCTCGTCTACCACTAGGGAGTTTAGGGACTTGCACAAGAAAGATTGTTGCTTCTTCCCTCTGGGGACGAGTTCTAGTGTATAAGCCATCTTTAACTACCCCTCTGACAAATAAATGGACAAACCTAGGGGTAGAGAGACCTCCCTCACCTAGTGTCACCTCTCCTCTAGCAAGCTTTCTGCCCATTCCCCTACCCTGAAGTGGGCCACAATGTATAACTCGTTTACCAATGTGGCCTGGTGGCCCTCCTATGCAGTTGGAGTGTGGTTGATTATGGGGAAGAGGGAGCACTGGGTAAACCTGCTGGCTATTTGTGGCAACAGCATCACAGCCATACAACGAGAGGGGGCCAGACCAAGCAGTACGCTGGGCATGTACAGATAAAGGGCCCTCAGGATTGTTTCCTGTCGTTTTTTCTGGTTCGCTACATCCTGGGCCTGTTCATTGCTCACCTTCCTTTCCAGAGCACCAACGACCTTTCTTAACATGGCTACCTCCTCCTGAGGGACTCAATAGTATCTTTTAGGCTGCGGATTAGGGACAGACCTTCAATATTTGTTGTATCCACACCCGGTTTTACTTCATCCTCTATACTACTATCCTCTACTGAGAGTAAAGCATACTTATTACTACATCCGACTTGGTCTATCAAGTCTGCAGCATGGGTGTCTTTAAGCTTTCACAGTAGATACCAGGCGTTCTATATTCCTGCATCTCGTACCATTCCTGCTATTCCTGCAAGGATTACCAAACATCAGAGGAATTCGTTTGCGATTTTCTTTGCAGGGGAAGGGGCAGGAAGAAGCTCTGTTGGCACTCGAGTTGGGGGTGGGGATGCAAGATTGACATGAAGTGCAGGTGAGGGGCTATGAATAATTGCTTGACACTCCATCAGTAAAACCTCAATCCTATCCATAGCCTCAGTGCAAGTAGCGCCAGTGGGCTTTTTTTGGAAAATGGGACACCACAGGCCCTATCCTGGACTTACCTTTTCCCCATAGTTGGACAACAACGACAGGCACTTCTAATACGCAGATCTAGTTGGCAGATTTACAGTCAAAAGTCAAATGTCAAGGGTTAACTGGGCCCGAGGTGAAACAGAGATGATTGCTTCAGTGGAATGGTTGCTGCTAGACGCACCACCAAACTGTGATTGACTCTTGTTTTTAATCACATGCTGGCTGGGGGCAGATAAAACCAAAGGCAGGGAGTCCGGCAAGAGATGTCAAAAACAAAATGTATAAGTAAATACTTTTGATGTAGAGCAGTCCCAGCTGGAACCGGAATAGCACCAGTTGCTAACTTTTCACGAACAAGTGGGTGGACCCACCCAGCCTCCTCCTGACGCCAACTGATGCAGGACGGGCCCGCTCTTGGCCCAGTCTTCTATCAGGAGTAACCAGCGCATATCCCGAATTGCGGGAAACAGCAGGTGCTTAAGAGTGCGAGTCACGGTGGCCCCTCCTCCTCAGGGCAGTGGCAGCAATGGCAACTGGGAAAACGAGTCCCCGGCGCACAGGCAAGACTCCAGGCATCCCCCATTACTCGAAATATCAGGCGCTTAAGAGAGCATGTCACGGTGGCCACGCCTCCTTAGGGCAGTGGCAGCAATGCCAGCTGGGACAATGAGTCCCCTGTGCACAGGCAGGACTCCAGGAAGAGATCATACACCTGGGTGGCACCCTACTTCCCATTAGTCAGGGTGCCCCTCTGCTTGATGCCCAGGAACACTGCATAAATATGGAATAGTTGGAAAGCAACTCAGATCTACTGCCTGAAACAACAAGGAGAAGGACTGCCCTGGTGGAACCCTGATCTGCACCCAAAGGAATGCACTCTGAAGGATTGCATCCTCTACATAATCTGGTACCACAGCTCTAAGGCCTTTGATTGACTTCACGAGGATTAAGGAGTGGACTCTCAAGACGTCCCCATACTGGAGTGCATTCAGTGGACATTTAAGTATTTGGTCTGGTGCACTGTGGAAATTGAAGTCCCACAATTCGAAGAACCATATCAGTGCTTCTAGACCCTTGGATTTGTGTTTTGAACACTTTGAACCCTAAAGGAGAACTTCAGGAAGAAGTTCCAGAAGTTTGGAGCAACTTTTGGAAAAAGCTCATTAAAGTGTCCGGCCCATCGATGAGAATCAGGCTGGTGATGTAGAACTGCGACTTGGCCTGAAGTCCAGGTTTGCCCGGGTCAAAGCTCCACAGCCCTTCATCGTTGAGGAGACTTCCAAGATTTGATTAAGCTATCACACTATGCAAAGCCACCGTTGTCCACTTCAAACCTGCCCTGCAGGAGAGGCTGTTCGAAGTCAAGATAAATTCCACCAGAAACGTTTCTAAGGGTTAAAGTAAAATTTGGAGCAAAGCGTCTCGCTTAGTGTATCCGACCAACGCTGCATCGCGGTTGGCCTCAAACTTTGACTTTACCCTAGTCAAGCATGACCAGATATTCCTAGTTGGTACTACTGATTTTTAAGCAGTAGAAAATGTTTATTGTTTAAACATTCATTTCTTTGGATCCCTAAATTGGATTTTTGTCGTTTTGGTGTCTGTTTGTTCATACAAATATAACCTATTTTTATAAATTGGTGTTTGAATATTTATTGTGTGTCCTGTCTTACATGTTTAATGTATTGGTGTTTTAAAATGCTTTACACACTTGTCTCCTAAGTTAAACCTGGCTGCTTGTTGCCAGCTACCAAGTGTTGAGGAAGGGAATCATTTATTGATACCTTAACTGAACCCAGTATTGTGTTTTTGGCTTTATTACTAGTGGTAGGTCCCTATGTATCTCTACTAATAAACCACTTTAAAACAATGAAATACAATTTAAAAAGGCAAGAAAGAGGCACAAGACTTGAAACAACATTGCTGGCTACAAGAAACAATTTTGTAATGTTACAATAAATCTATAAAGCCTTCTTTCATCAGTGGTCTCTTGGGGCTGTAATACTGCTGATTTTGGAGAGCCATGCTACTACTTTATAACTCACAAGCCTGTTAGAACAACCATGTCTTCACACAATTCCTAAATGAGTTGACATCCGTAGACTGATTATTTTTCATAGGAAGAGAGTTCCATATGGCAGAGGTTATTACTGAGAACCCGCTGCCACCATATGTTCTCTTCTGATAAATGTAACAGCCAGTGTGTTAGCATTAGAAAATCTCAAGTTATGTGAAGTTATATTTTTTGACCATATCTGTCACAAATTTGAGTGTTAAACCACTTTTGCTTTTGTACGCCATGCAACCAACCGTATATTTTATTTATTGCTGACTCATTTTGAATACCCTGCAGTTTATGTAAGATGGTATTAGGCAGGCCTGCATAAACAGCATTAGCATATTCCAGAAGAGATAGATGCTATCGCTATCAGGTTGCATGCTTCACATGTCAAAAGATGAGATTTGTTTTTGTCATTTTTAAACAATAACATACATTTTGACAGCAGGGAGCTTATCTGAGTCTGAATTGAGAGGTTTCCATCAATCACAACCCCCAGACTCTTAGCTGTTAATGAAAGGGAAGATAGCGGACCCAGTTCCATAAGCCAATACTGTGGGTTCCAAACACTAATTTTATTGTTCAATAAGACTTCCTCTGTCATGTCAGCATTTGATTTAATTTGATTTAGTTCATCCGTCTGGAAATGTGTCTCATAGTTTCTTTAAAGTGAGTACCATCAATTGAAACAGTAGTTGAGAATCGTCAGTGTAATTATAGACAAAGAAGTCTCTATCTACTAATTCCGCAATGAGAGGTCTAATATATAGATTAAATAAATGTGGGGATGCGAGTATCCTTGAGGTACCCAATATTCCAACTTATTAGCCTGGGATGTAAAGGGCCTTAGTCTGACTGATTGTCTATTAGGAAAGATTTGATCTACCCAAGTGCCCTGCCCTCTACCACACCCTCCACACATTGATCAAAATCTTAGGAACGACTATGCCCAAGGCCACAGAAAGATCCAGTAGTACCAGTGCAATGTTTTTCTCAAAGGAATATTTTCACCTCAATTCATCCATCAATAAAAACTATGACAGATTCTGTATTGTGTGAAGGATGAAAGCCTGCTCAAACAGGGTGAAGAACATCTGTGTCCTGTAAGTACTTACACAACTGTGAGGTTACATGAGCTTCTGGCAATTTAGCAGAGAAAAGGTACAGAAAGATAGGTCTGTAGTTTTATAAAACCCTAGAATCTGCTCCCTGATTTTTTAATAAAGGAATGACAACTGCGTGTTTAAAGGTGCTTGGAACGACACCTTGCTGTAAGAAAAGGTGAAGAAAATGTAATAAGTCTGAGCCTATTATTTCCATGAATTAATTTAAGAGAGGAGGTGGATATGGATCCCTAGGGGAACGTGTTTTTACTTTAATGAGTAGCTTTTCCAATCTATTTTCGTCAATTTCAGAAAAGTTTAACAATGTTTCCTGAATATGCTCATTATGTATTTCACCAGGAGTTAGTGCACTTTTTTTTTTAAATATCTTTATTTGCATCAAATAGACACATAAAAGGAAAAAAGACCATCATTTACAAAATCAATCGATTTCTGTAACAGTAATAAGTAAACATTAGATATTCCATTAAATATTCCATAAGTAATAAACAGAAAAGAGGTCATACAGAAAGAAAAAAAGTATTACACCCAAAGAAAAACATTTCAGAAAATGACAGGTACTATTATTAAGACATAAACAAACCCCATATTCTGTCAACTTTTAGTTTAGCCTGTATACCCCTTGAAGCAGCAAGTGCAATCTCCATATTGTATGTTTCTTTAACTAGGCTCCACCATTCCATAACCATAGGTGGATTTATTTGAATCCAAGCTCTAGCAATAGTAAGTCTTGCACAGGTGACTAAAATATTCAGCAGATCCCTGAATGCGCTAATACCCCCACAAATACCCACCAAAACATCAATGGGTGATAATGAGATAGATTGAGCAAGTCTATCAGAAACCACCTTAATTATTCCATCCCAGTATTCCCTAAGATGAGGACAAGAAAAAAACATGTGGACAATATCAGCACCGCTCAGACCACATTTATGACATTTCGTACGATCACCAAAATTGTTATTCGTTGTCCATTTAAGAATTCTCTCGGGAGTATGGTACAATTGACAAACAGTTTTAAACATTTGCAGTTTTAAACTAGAAGATTGAACTGACATATTTAAGCTTTTAAGAGATGAAGGAACTAGATCAGCTGGTACATTCAAGGCCAATTTTTTATTCCATTTCTCAGTTAATTTAACTATATCATTAGTGTTGAAGCCAGAGAGGATCTTATATCCCATACTGATCATAGATTTGTCTACTTCTCTATAGATACAGTCCCATAGCGTAGAATCTAATACCATAGTAAGTTCTAATTTCTTCACTAAATAATCTTTGATCTGATAGTATTTAAACCTAGCCAATTCAGGTAAATTATAACATTGCTTCATTTTTTCAAATGCCATAAATCCCTGATGATCATATACATCTCCCAAGAGTCTAATACCAGAATCTGAGAATATTAGACAAGATGTATCATGAAAAATTAAAGGAAAGCCCGGATTGCCCCACAAAGGAGTTTTACAGTGTAGATGTGAAACATTACACTTAGCCAAAATGGATCGCCAAATATTGACGGTATCTCGTACCGTCTTGAATTTTACCCTTTTGAAATAGTTAGGGTCGTTTAGCCTGTAAAGAAACATGTTAGCATCCTGTCCAAGTAAAAATTTGTAAAAATAAAAACATTTATCACTAACTATAAAACTACGAAGACGAATAAAGAAAGCCGACCAATAATAAAGCTTAAAGTCCGGGAGAGCCAAACCGCCTTGATTGAAAGGAGATTTAAGTAAAGATACAGAACGCCGGGCTTTTTTGTACCCCCATATAAAACTGCTAATATTCCCCTCTAATCTGAGAAAGTAAGAATTATTAACCCGTAGGGGAATCGCTCGAAATAAATATAAGTATTTAGGCAGAATTTTCATTTTAATTAAATTTATTCGGCCAATAATACTGAGTGGCAATTTATGCCATTTCTTGAATTGCATAGCAGTCTCTTTTAACAATGATTCATAATTTAATGCTACGATGGAGTCAATATTCGAAGAGATTTTGACGCCCAGATAGGTTGCAGCACCGCATATGCCTGTGATGGGGGTAGGCGAGTGATAATTCATAACAATTTGAGTTTTGGTAGTGTTAAGTCTATAACCAGAAACTAAGCCATATTTACCTGCTTCTATTAAAATACCTTTCATTGTTTGAGGGACATCTGAAGAAAAAACTGCAACATCATCTGCATACACAGTAATATCCAATTTATTTAAGCCGTTGAAAAAAGGGCAAATTAAAGCCTGACGTTGCAGTGCGATTAAAAAGGGTTCTATACCTAAAGCAAAGAGCAGGGGTGATAAAGGACACCCCTGTCTTGTCCCCCTCTTAATTGGAAACATAGAAGAGCATTTTCCCATATAAGATACCTTACCCATAGGAGTATCATAAAGCGATCGAATCCATCTCAAAAATTGACCTCTAATCCCAAATGCTTGTAAGACCGCCCACAAAAAATCCCACCCCACTCGGTCAAATGCTTTTTCTGCATCCAATAAAATCATCCCGAGTGGGGCGGATTGAGTCCGTGCAGCATCAAAAGCAGAGATGGCCGTATTAATATGCGCTGTAGTGTCTCTTTTTGGAATAAATCCATGTTGTTGAGAAGAGACAAGCTGAGACATTTCTGGCGCAAGCCTCCTAGCCAATATTTTGGCAAAGATTGTAGCATCACTATTGATAAGCGAAATTGGCCTGTATGATCCTCTCTCTTGTGGTGCTTTTCCCTTTTTTAAAAAGAAGATAGTTTGAGTTAAATTCCATGTTTTGGGAGCTTGTTGCCCACTGCCTATAGCGCGGATCACATCGGTCAATAGAGGTATCAATTCCTCAGTGCAGCATTTGTATAATTCCAAAGGAATAGAATCCTCCCCTACAGCTTTTCCAGTTGCTAGGGAGTTAATAGCATCTTTAATTTCCGTTGCTGTAATATCTACCTCTAATTGTATAGATTGTTCCGACGCTAGTATTTTAACCATATTTAACTCTATATAATTCTTAATACTATCATCCGAAATTGCATTTTCTGGTGTATATAAATCGTGATAAAAAGAGGCAAATTGTTGTAGTATTGATTTAGAATCATAGAATAGTTGATTATTATCCCCTTTGATCTCTTTAACCGTATTTTGGGAGCGGTCTTCAGCAACTTTGTAGGCCAGAAGTTTACCAATTTTTTCACCACTTTCATATTGATCAAGCTGATATTTCTTTAATTTGTCAATACTCTTGACCCTAAGAAAATCTTTTAATGCAGTTTTAAGTTCGATTAATTTAAGGTTAAGTGCATCTACGTTCAATACCCCATCAGAAAGAGCTTCTGCCAGTTGAAGTTCAATATCACGGATTTCTCCAAGCCTTTCCTCCTGTAAATTTCGGCGTTCTTTATTTTGTCGCCAAATATATTGCTGAGTGAATCCACGTATGCTTGCTTTACAAGCATCCCAAACTATCAATGGTAAGCTAGAGTGTATATTTATGGCAATGAATTCTTTTATGTGCTCTTTAAGTTGATTTATAAACACAAAATCAGTAAACAGATATCTTGGAAACGAGAAAAGGTGAGGAGAAAACTCTTCAATTGCAGATTCAAAGGTTAAGGAAATCGGATTATGATCCGAGGTCACCCTTGGATATATGGCCATTGAGCAGTTACCGAGGATAAAATCTGAGACCCAAATCATATTTAAACGTGAGTATAACTTATGAGCTGCAGAATAATATGTATAGCCAGCTAAATTAGAATTTAAGCATCTCCAAGCATCCTTTAAGAGATGAATAGCAGCTAGATCCAGAATTGCAGCTCTAGTTTTCCTCATTCTCTGAAAATAATTTTTCCGAGTAGTATCCAAATTATAATTCATAATACAATTAAAATCACCCAGCACAATATATTCCCCCTCCCATTCAAGTAATTCCATATTAATCTGATCAAAAATTACAGGTTCATCTTGATTTGACGCATACACCCCACATATTGTATATTTTCGACTTCCCATTTTTATCTGTGCTATTGCCCATCTACCAGCTTTATCAGTTTGCGTCTTCTGTATCTCACATTTAAAGCCTTTATGTTTTAGAATCGCTACCCCCCGAATTGAAGCATTAAATACAGTGCAAACTATAATATCATATCCTAATTGCTTAAGCAAATGTTTATCTTTATAAGCTATATGAGTTTCTGTAATGACCGCGATTTGAGGGTTATACATCTTGAGCTCCTCGTATACAAGACTCCGCTTTATTCTATTATTTAAACCCGACACGTTCCAAACTAAACATTTTATCTGATACATTTCAAATTATATATACCACTATCTATATGACCTCTATAACCAATCAAACAGCAAATCACAGCAACATTATATTTCCTCTTGTTTTTGTAGTTTTTGTGTCTTTTGATGCATTTTTTATCCCAAAGTAAATCTACCCCTTGCCCTCCCCGCACTCTGCCCCAACCTCCCCCCACCCAATAATTACCTGCAGGTCCCCCACTTAATCCGGCTGCCGCTATATTGGCAGCCAGCAAGCGGATTTTAATCGCTTTTAGGATCCGGGCGTTCCAAAAACCGAAAAGAAAATTCAAGATAGCCGTACTTTTACAGTAGTTAACATCTAATGAATCCTATTATTACCCAGTCAAACCAGTCAGACCGGTCTATGAGTAAATTAGAATGTATAACCATAAAAAGAGGATAGAGTCAAACAAACATAGCATTAGTCATAAGTCAATATCCAGTTCACTTTTCCAATCTCCAAGTAGCCAAAGCAGATTCAACCTCGTGTTCTTCCAAAAAAAAATAAGACCGGCCATTTTTGATTACTTTCAGTTGTGCTGGCTCTTGAAGAAAAACTTGGCATCCCAACTCCTTTATAGGATCAATAAATTGTTTCAGTTTCCAGCGTCGTTCCAGGGAGAGTTTGCTTAAATCAGATCTAACAAAAAATATAACTGAATCAATAGTAACTGGAGTATTTGGCCGTGCTTTTATTGAAATGGCTTGACGAAGCAGATAGTTACCTATACAGATCAAGATTGGGCGAGGAAATTTAGCACTCTTATTCCTTTGAACTAAGGGTAGCCGATGGGCACGTTGAATCTGAGAGTCCCAATCCCAATCTGATAGGTCAGGAAAGGCCTTCTGAAATAATTGAGTAATAAAAGCCCTAGGGTCAGCGCCCTCTGCGCCCTCTGCAATACCAAAAACACGAAGGTTCTGTCTCCGTTGTCTATTTTCTAAATCCTCCAGCTTAGCTTGCCTCTGGAGTAATTGAGAGGTATGTTTATTCATAGCAATTTCAGAGCGATCTGTCTTTTCCTCCGTAAGAACCACTCTTTGCTGTAATTCCTCCACATCTTGCGAGACAGC
Organism: Lissotriton helveticus; assembly: GCF_964261635.1. Taxonomy (NCBI): domain Eukaryota; kingdom Metazoa; phylum Chordata; class Amphibia; order Caudata; family Salamandridae; genus Lissotriton; species Lissotriton helveticus. The sequence continues at coordinate 1,316,097,196 of NC_136065.1, read as the reverse complement.
CACCAGCTTACATGACATCTCTTGCAGAGAGATTTGAGTCTTATTATAGTCTTCCCTCATTTGTTGGTAGTGGATCGTGGCTTCTTGCTTCTGTTCACTAAGTAGCTGTAATATTGTCTGAAAAGATGCAGACACCTCCCCTTGAAGGGTCCAATCTGCTGATGAGATAGAAGGGTGATCCGATCCTCCGGGAGTAATCTCTTTTGTTGATTCTGTTATTGAGGCCAATTCAATGCCATCCTTAGTTATTCTAGCGGTGCATTCTGTGTCTTGTGCTAGAATATTGTTATTTGGTGATGGTGTAGGGGTATCGCCCATAGATGTTGTTGATATCAGAGAAGGCGATTGCATAATTGTTAACACCGAACCGGTGGGCTCTTCTAAAGTTTCTTTACCGAAACCAGTTAAATCCTGTCTTTCCATTTCCATCACAACTATCGAATTTTCTACATTCTGAGCAGCAGTAGGAATTTTAATTGATCGTTGGTTAGCACTCATTGTTCCAGATGCGGCTATCATAGAGTTTGAGGCAGATGCATCATTGGTTGCAATACCTAAATCACTGGGACTATTACCTGAAAGTCTCATAGCCATTGATTTAACACCGCCCTTTGCTTGCACCCATTGTCTGATAGGGCTATTTTCTACTATTGCTTTCATAGTGTTTGGATTAGATTTGATTATAGTCTTTTTGGTTTTATTCTTGGTTTTACCTTTAACCTTTTTGACATTAAGAGCTTTATCTTTAGTCAAACCAGATATGTTAGTTCCAAGATCATTAAGGTCGACATACTCCTCATCTGTCTCAATTCCATCAATATTATCACCGCCTTCAGCCCTTAACACCCCCAATTCACCAGAGTTGGCGGTTAGAATAGTAGATAACCCTAAATTAGATGAGGGGTTTTCCAAGAGAAAAATTTCAGACTGCGTGGAACTTATGCTGATGTTAGTTACTGAGTTAGTTACTGAGTTCACAGCTTGAGTAGTCGGGGCAAGGGAGCCGGTACCTGAGCCAGTATTAAGATCAACTTCATTTACTTTTGACAAAAGATCATTGTTGAGTATAGGCTCAGCATTAATTTTATCATTTATCACCTTACCCCCTATAGCCATTGAAATTGAAGTATTGTCCTGGTTTCCCGCAATAACATTATTGCACATTGAATCAAGCAGCATTGAATGAGCGCCGGCATTTGACAACTCAATATTGCCGTTATTAGCTTTAATGCTATCCATATTCACTCCTTGCTTTTCTTGCCTACCAGAAAGTTGTTGGTTCGGTGTAATATTCTCCAAAGAAACCGGGTTGCAGGAAGTGGTGGCCGTCACTGGCACTGGCACTGGCACCGGCGTCTGCTTCCCAGCTATTGTCGTGGTCCGGGTGTTCCGCGCCGGTGGTTTCATCGCCATCCCAGGGTGACTAGTCGGCGTTGTCGGTGAGGAGGAGAGCCGCCGATAGATTCGAAGACCAAACCAGCTGATCGCCGACCAGCCCCTCGTGGACTCAGGGGTCAGATGCGGAAATCGAGCGGAACGGAGCAAGCCCCGCACTCGGCTCCCAATCAGCCGGAATTGCAGCATCCAGGTGCGCACTTGTCCGCAGCGCTCAATCTGTTTATAAGATGTTTGAAGTATACCAGGACCGCCGTTTTTTTTCCTTACTTCAGAGTTCTAATAACACGCATACACACGCCGCCAGAATCGGCGCCCTGCAGTGTTAAGTCCGTGAGTCCGTAAGTCCGTGAGAAGAGTCATTTAATTCGCAGCAAAAAACGGCAGAAACATGCTCCTAAGCCCGGATCCGTTCAGCGCTCCTCCGCTCTGACGGTGTCAATCCGCCATCTTGGACCTCGAGTTAGTGCACTTTTAGGAATAATTTCCTTAGTCTTTTGAATTTTATCAATGAAGAAAATATCAAGTTCACTGCAAATTTCCTGGAAAGCTGACATTTTAAATGCTACATTTTCATGGGAGGTGAGTTCCTTTAGGATTTTGAAAGTGTCTCTTGGATGCTTCCAAAATCCTGTTTGTATAATACTTTGATTTACTTTGAGCCACTAGTGCTTTATACTCTGTTAACCCGTCCTTTAATTTTACCTTAGGTTCATCCTTATATTTTCTCCAGCACGGAAGCTCTACTTGTCTTAATTTTTGTTTAGCTTCCTTATACTCCTGTGTAAACCATGGAGTTAACTCGGCCCTATCGGACTTACATTGAAACTGTAAGGAAGCAGGACTGGCTGATACTTCAATCTCTAACTCTTTCTGTATCTTTCTGCATCAGTGTCGGCCACTGCAGCTAGCCAGTTAATCAATTTGCAGTCGGCCTGAACAACTGACTTGGTTGGAGAAAACAATACGTGGAAGAAGTGTGATGTAAAGATAAAATCTTCCTGCAACAATGCCACAATCTAGTTCACACAACAAAAACAGTTTGGTCAAGATATATTCAGCACAGGCAACACATATCAAAGGAACTATTTAAGAGCATCATTCGGAGATTGATATGCTGGACAAGCTATGCCTCGGTGGTGAAGGCATGACCTCCACCAAACCAATCCATGACAACCTGCTGCATCTAGAGTTGTCCACTATGTGTGCAGAAATATTTCAACTGAAACGTCTCTTGCCATGATAGGAGCCATTTCTGAAGAAAAACGAGCAGCAAACAAATGAAAAAACTCAGAAAAACATAAATAATGTCCACTGCTCCAGCCTTTCACCCTAGTATTTGGTGGACATTTGTAGATGGTTTATATCCGCGCCTCAATATCTAGATTAAGTTGAGTCCAAAATCGAAAGGTCGCATTTTACCCAGTTAGTTACCACCAGCGTTCGGGGATCTATTGTATAGGCCAAAAACTATTTTCCCTTGCCACGTTGGGTATTTTTGGATGGGAACTATTTGTGTGTCTTGCTCCATTTGGTGTACTGTATGCACCTGGGGCCGCATTACATATTGGCATTGTTTGCAGCCGGCGCTCCTTTGACGGGGTGTGCCGGGCTCAAACAATGCCTATGTGGCCAATTATGGTGAATGTACTGCCCCAGGGCAGCCGCGAAGTCGCACTGACCTGGGGGCAGCGCATTCATGTGAAAACACGGCCGCTCCATGTTTTCACAGGGCAGGCGGCAGCCGCCTCCACTTTCAAAGGGGTTTAAATACCCCCTTGCAGGTAGGTGCAGTCACTGACTCTACCCGCCTGCAAGAGGATGTCTGGGGGGTCCATAGGGCCCCCTCTACCCCATACAGAGGGCTGCTTTCAGGAGGCGCACTGACAGTGCGCCACCTTTTAAATGGTGCACTGTCAGTGCACCTCATGAGTGCTTCTGTAACTCTGTGCCCGCGTTTGTAATATGGCGTGGGCGAGAGTCAAAGGAATGCTCTTATTTGCATAGGGCACGCCCCTATGCAAATGAGAGAACACCCTCCAAAGGGAGCGCTGGTACTTTAAGTGTGCCAGCACTATCGGTATTATAGAAATCTGTGCCTCTTTCTATTAAACCAAAGTGACCCGGGGGCATGCAAATGCCTGTTGCGCTCCTGGGGCACCTTGTGTAATACGGCTCCAGGAGTATTCCTCCACGACCTGCCGGACTCTAAACAATTCCTGGAGATTCTGTTTGTTAAGGAAAGGCCTCAGGGCCTTCTAGTGTCTTGTAGCATCTTGAAACACTCAGTGGTTCTCAAGGCAGACTATACTGCCTTCCTGGTTCAATAACCTCCTGTGAATTTGCAGCGCACCTGTCTTAAAGGACTCTGTGGAACCCCTTCTCTAGGCACCTATCACCAGAGTCCAAATTACGCCTCTCGTTCATGGTCCTCGTCAAGTCCTTCCTTTGGGTAGTGGTGAGGCCACTGCCACTTGTCTTGAAGACAGTGTTTATCAAAAGACTTTCAAGTCAGGAGCCAACTTCAGACAAGGGTTTGGCTATTCAGTGCATCCTTTCTTCCTTTTGTATAGTTCCCCTTTCTCTCCAAATATCTACTAGGGGTTTCAAAGTGGAGCTGAAGGGTTCTAGAAGGTGGGTGTCTCTTCCTACTTCACAGAAACCACATTGCCCCTCCATCAATGACAGACAATGCATAGGAGCATCCCATAATCTGGCTCAACCCCGTAGAAGAATTTGGGGTATTTTAGAACAGCAGACTCAAGCTGACATGAGCCTCAGCTCCACTCCTGGCACTGCCAAGCTGTCTCTTTCCAGTTGCGGCTGCTACCGAACGGGAGTGGTGAGGCGGGGAGGGTGTTGGGCTAATTAATAAATAATTTTAAAAAAACACTTCACCTTAGAATAGCCGGCCACTGCCTCCCCTTCGTCCTCTTCCTTCTTCCTCTGCAGTCCAGCCGGCAGCAGGAAGCACCCTGCACACAGTCTCACCTCAGCCAATCACAATGCTGCAATGCAGCGTTGTGATTCGTCTGAGCACTGTGGGGCTGCGCTCAGACTCGAACAGGGAGCCTGTACATGTTTCTGACCAGACTGTTTAATGCAGCCTAGTAGGGACATGCAAAGTGTGCATGAACTGTTTAGTCGGCCCAAGAGTGCTGGCCAAACAGTTCATGCGCACTTTGGAAGTGCAACCCACTCCTCCCCCTCTCTGGTCACCCCCGCCCCACACTACACACAGGCTGCATGGAAGGAGAAAAACAAAATTACAATAACGATATATTATTGTCATTTTATAATTCCTTTTTGCACTGTGGGGCAATGCTCATATGCCTTAGCAAATGAGCCAGAAACTGTCCCTTTCCCTTCATGGCTTCAAAAGTGAACCCTAGTTCGAGACGAGTGGTAGGATAAAAACATACCAACAAAAGAAGATAGCAAGATAACTCTAAAGCGGGATGGTGAGGAATATCCTGAGGGGGAACTGGGAGGGAGAAAAACAACAAGAGCGCCAAAAGACAAGGTGTCCTATGACCTGGGCAAAAGCGGACAGGAAGTACAACCATGAAACTTTGCCAAGCAAGGAGACAACTAAGCACTCTGCTTAAGTATTGATTCTACTATTATTGACCCGGATGTGGACCTCTGACCCAGGAAGATTCCACCCAAACAATGGATTGTGGTCCACTTTTGCTTAGACACCATTGCTCTGTCTTCAGTCCCTTCCCAGTCTTGTAATTCTGTGAGTGAAGCAAGCAGTAATCTGGCACGGTTGTGCTTGTGTACCACGGGTCTGCTCAAGTCTTTAAATGGATCTGTACTCCTCCCTGCTCTCCCATGACCCAAAATCCTGATGTGCCAACAATGAGAAATTACTGTAGCATTGGGTGTGGAAAATCGGATTTCTATAGACATTTTCCATTTATTATGATGTTGGAATCCCAGTGCATTCTTGCAATGTGGGATTAACAAACTCCGGCAAGTCTGTAATTCCAAATGCAGGAACATCACATTGATATTCTGCTCGATTTCAGAATAAGGGCCTTACTGTTTGTTCCCCGGTTCAGGAGACTCTGACCAAGCAGTGAAGAATTCCATCCTAGGATACCTAGTGCAACAAACAGTGTTTACACCCATCACCCAACCCTCATCTCGTTAACAGCCTCCGCCATAGAAGAGCCAATAGGGGTATATATATATATATATATATATATATTCACTGAAAAAACCATAGGTTTGACACCAGTTATAGTTAGCTGGAAATTTTACTGACATGAAACCATTGAAATTCCCACGTTATAGTTAGTTGGACTCACTATAACTTGCGCACCTGCAATGCACTCCTGATGACGTCACATATTACATCACTCATGACATGGTCAGTGACATCACTCATGACATCACTGATGACACCATCCAGTGAATGTGTGTCTTTCTGGAAAATAAATATGTTTTAAATATGTATATGTAAAGGTCGATGGAAGAAAAAATGTTTAAATAAGTGTCTAAATGGATGTTTTTAAAAAAAAATTTGATTGGTTAACTTGCTTATTAAGTGTATCTTAGTGAATACATATATTAGCGAGTAATGTTTAAATATTTAAATATATGTATCAGTGTTTCACTTTGTGTATAAGTGGCTGCATGGGTTGGTGAGTAGCTACATGTGTGTGTATATGGGTTATTAGATGTTTTTTTAGTATCAGTATGAGTGTCTGTATGGTTTGGTGGGGGTATTACTTAGCACATAAATGCATCAATGACTGACTCACTGTTTGTATGTGTTTTGAAGACAGCATGTGTGCAGGACTGTATGGATGGATGAGTGTGTATATGTGTGTGTTAGTGAGTGAATGACTGTCTCACTAGTGTCTTTATCAGTAACTACACATGTTTTAATCTAGTATATGTGAGTATTGATGTATATAAGTGAGTATATGTGAGAGTGAGAGATTGTAAGAGTTCCTGTTTATATAAGTATGTGTTTCTATAAGTGATTGTTTAAGAGAGTAAGTATGTGTAAGTTTCCTTAGAAGTAAGGTGGTAGTGTGTGTATAGCTGTATATGCAAATAAATGGATGTTCAATAGTTTATTTGCATGTGTGAGTATGTGTGTGAGTAACTTTTGGATTACTGTCGGTGTGTAACAGGATGTATAGGTGTATCACTAAATATGATGAGTGAGTATATGTATGAGTGACTATATAGAACTGTTGGTGAATGAGTGGATGTGTATATAGATGGTGGAATTACTGAATTGGTTGTTGTAACTGGTATGGGTATCTCCATTTTTTTGAACATTTTAGTTTCTATTTTTGAATATGTGTTTCAAGGGTTACATTACACTGAAAGGAGGTCTGTCAGTCTGTCACAAGGATGGTGTCATCAGTGATGTCATGAGTGATGTCACTGACCATGTCATGAGTGATGTAATATGTGACGTCATCAGCAGTGCATTGCAGGCGCGCAAGTTATAGTGAGTCCAACTAACTATAACGTGGGAATTTTAATGGTTTTATGTCAGTAAAATTTCCAGCTAACTATAACTGGTGTCAAACCTATGGTTTTTTCAGTAAATTTAATAAGGGTTTTTAAATGCTAATTCCTAACTATAACTGGTGTGAAACCTATGGTTTTTTCAGTGAATTTCATAGGTTTTGTAAATGCTAATACCTAACTATATATAGGGCCTCAAACCTATGTTTTTTTCAGTGAATTTCAAAGGTTTTTTAATAGCAAATTTCTATAGCTATGAAATATAATATTTTTTATAATGAATCCTATATTGTATATTTATGTAATACTATTTTTTTTATGTATATTGTTCATGTTTATTTTTTATTTATTTATTTTTTTGCCCTGGAGCGCTCCTGGTGCGCGTACCGGTGAGCACACCGGTAAGCGCAGTCTTGCGGCGCGCCCCGGTGCGCGTACCGGTGAGCGTCCCGTTAGCGCTATTGCCGCGAACGAAAACATCATCGTGACGTATCGCATAGCCGCGTGATGTGTCTTATGACGCACGGCGTAAGCGCACCTGGAAGCGCCCGAGCGCATACGATCGCGATACGTAAGCGCCCCCGGGCGTGCCCCGGGGCGCGTAGCGTAAGCGCGTCGGGTCATGTGTCCTGAAAATAACACTTTTCATTGGTTCAGAACAGTTTTTTTCCAAATGATGAAAGCCCCCACCTTTTTTCCTCATTCTCACTTTGTACTTTGACTGAGGAAGACCTGTTTGCAGACCTGTTTGTAGTAAGTGAGAAATGGCTACAGTAGCAGCAGCAGCAGGAGCATCTCAACCACCACCACCACCACCACCACAAGGACCACCAGAACACCACAGTGGTGGTGAAGAAGAAGAGGAGGAGGAGGAGGAAGAGGAGGAGAGGCAGTTCCTGCCTGAAGATAATACCCCCTATAAACCCAAGGAGCACTTTGTGTGGGAGTTTTTTAAAATCCCAAGCGGACTAAAGAAAGTAAATGCTCCAAAAGTCACATGTCTCATCTGTGGCACTGTACTTTCCAGGGGGAACCCTGTAAAAAAGTATTCATTTGGCAACAATACAATGATTCGCCATATGCAACGCAAGCACCCAAACAACTATGCTGCGGCAGAGGTCAGAGAACTGACAAGAAACCCTCCCCAATCTTCTCCCAGCACCTCCAAAAGAAAACAACCCACTCCATCGGGTCCAGAGACAAGGGAGATGGTCCCAAATATCCAACCCCAGTTTGGAGATTATAAAATAGTTTGTAAATTTTGCGGGACTGCAATTTGCTATGGAGAGCAAAGTATCAAACTGATCAACCGTGCTGGAGACAACTGCAAAAAGAAACCTTAATTTTTTCCTGATTTTTTTTGCTCCAGTCGAGCCGTTTACAATTCCCTGTTTTTTGTTTGTCCCCATAAAAATTACAAAAAATATATAAAATTGTTCATAAAAGCCAAAAAAAGTCAAAAATTTTCAAAAAAACAATAAAAAAAATATAAAACACCAAAAGAATAAAAAACAGTTCTTTTTAGAACTACCTCCAATTTATAAAAAAATGCTACATTTTTTAAAAACTCTGTCATTCTTTTTTCTCCAGGCTGCGCTCCCCGGTACGCGTACCGGGCGCTCCCCCCGCAAAAAACTCTGCTACCCCCTTTTGGTCATTTCCCCTTTTGTTTTTGCCACCTCTTGTGTCTCGATCCTACCGAGACACAAGATGGTGGCCGCTCCAGACTGTTTGGAATGTTGACAGACACCCGAGAGCCAATCAGCTTTCCGCTCGCGAACTCGCGTATCGCGCTGGAGCGCGCCCCGGTGCGCGTACCGGGGCGCGCATATAGATATATATATTTTTAACCTAAATTACTCAAAATCCACTGGAGCACATATCTTGAGACATAGCAAAGGCACATCGGGCCTAATTATTTATAATTATTTAATATAGAAAAACATTTGCCCTTTATTCTCTGTTCCATCAATTCCAATTGGTCAAAGGATTGTACGTAACCAACTATGGATTTATGCATTTACGCATGAATTGCAAGGATGTTTACTATGTCTACTACTTAGTAAATAGGCACTGGAACTTTAAAAGGGGTTTCACATAAAGCAACGTTGTCATGTGATTAAGGCAGGAATCTGCCGAAATGCGTTATGGCGATGTGATGGTTTGCCAAATAAATGTAAATATAAGCACTGAACCTGGGTCTGCGCTCGTTCTATTCCTGGCGAAGCATTCTCAAGGCGAGGATTTGGCATCTATATATATATATATTCACAGAAAAAACCATAGGTTTGAGACCATATATAGTTAGGTATTTGCATTTACAAAACCTTGAAAATTCAATGAAAAAACCATAGGTTTGAGACCATATATAGTTAGGTGAACATTTTAATCATACAAAACCAATGAAATTCCATATATAGTTAGTTGCACTAACTATATATTTCGCGCACCCGCAATCCACTGATGCTGATGATGTCACATATTACATCATTCATGACATGGTCAGTGACATCACTGATGACATCACTGATGACATCATCCAGTGACTGTGTGTTTCTGTAAAGTTTAAATATGTTTTACATATTGAAGAATGAGTGGATGTATAAGTGTCTGGATGAAGGATTTAGTAGGTGCGTGACTGACTGTATGAGTGAGTGAATAAATGTGTCGTACTAAATGCATGGGTTAGTGACTAAACTGTCTGAATGTGTGCATCAGTATGTCTGTTGTGGTGTAAACTGCTGCATGTGTTGATCATTAGCTATACAAGAGGCTATATGTGTTATTGATTGGTTGCCCAAGTATTTGTATGGGAGATTGAGTTTGTGTGGGGGTGGCTGGGAGGTGTGTGACTCTGTGCATAGATGTGTGAGCAGTTGATTCACTAGGTGTATGAGTTCAAGAGTGCATGTGGAAACAGCTACATGGGCGGTTGACTGTGTGCATGAGTGTATTGATGAGTGAATGGATATCTCAATGCTACATGTCATAGTAAGTACATATGTAAAACACAGTACATGGGAGAGTTGGCATATATAAATAACTGTGCATGAGAGCCAGTGAATGTGTGAGTGGCTGTATGGATCATTGTGAACTTGTATCAGGGATTGTATAAGAGAGTAAATATGTGTTAGTATATGTTTGAATAAGTAAGGTGTGTATAACTGTATAGTTGAGGAAATGGAGGTGAGATTGATTATTTGCATGACTGACTAGGTGTGTGAGTAACTCCATGGATGAGTGACAGTGTGTGAGTGTCTGTATACACTGAGTGTATCTAAGGTTATATTAGAGTCTGAAGAGGTTCATCGTATTAGCACATGAATGATGTCATCAGTGATGTGATCAATGATGTCAAATGAGATGTGATCAGTGATGTCATCAGTGATGTCATTTGAGATGTCATCAGTGATGTCATCAGTGATGTCATTTGAGATGTCATCAGTGATGTCATCAGTGATGTTACTGACCATGTCATGAATGATGTAATATGTGACATCATCAGCAGTGGATTGCGGGTGCGCGAAATATATAGTTAGTGCAACTAACTATATATGGAATTTCATTGGTTTTGTATGATTAAAATATTCACCTAACTATATATGGTCTCAAACCTATGGTTTTTTCATTGAATTTTCAAGGTTTTGTAAATGCAAATACCTAACTATATATGGTCTCAAACCTATGGTTTTTTCTGTGAATTTCAAAGGTTTTTTGAATGCTAATTCCTAACTATATAAGGCCTGAAACCTATGGTTTTTTCAGTGAATTTGCAAGGTTTTTTAAATGCTAATTCTATTAGCGGATAACGTTTTTATATATTCAAACATTTTTTTAATGCTAATTCCTAACTATATAAGGTCTGAAACCTATGGTTTTTTCAGTGAATTTCAAAGGTTTTTTAAATGCTAATTCCTAACTATATAAGGCCTGAAACCTATGTTTTTTTTAGTGAATTTGCAAGGTTTTTTAAATACTAATTCCTAACTATATAAGGCCTGAAACCTATGTTTTTTTCAGTAAATTTCAAAGGTTTTTTAAATGCTAATTCCTAACTATACAAGGCTTGAAACCTATGTTTTTACTTTGAATTTCAAAGGTTTGTTAAATGCTAATTCCATTAGCGGATAACGTTTAAATATATTAATATCCTAGTGGGACCACCTGAGCAGCCCTAAGGGGTCAGGGTGTTTCTACACTGCCCCCTTTTTGTGTTCTACACGTTTTTTTTCTGCTTTCTTGTGCCTCAGTCTACTAAGACCCAAGATGGATGCCAACACTTCCTGGTTAGAAGTGTTGACAGCCAATGAGCATGCAGCTTTCTCGGGAAGGCATGCTGATTGGCTGTCACTGTCTGTCAACACTAGCACAAGATAGATGCCAACACCTCCTGGTTAGAAGTGTTGACAGCCAATGACCATGCAGCTTTCTCGGGAAGGCATGCTGATTGGCTGCCACTGTCTGTCAACCCTCAAAACCAGGAAGTGTTGGCAGCCATCTTGTGCCTTGTTAGAACCAAGGCACAAGAAAGCAGTGAAACAAAGGTGTGAAACTCGCAAAGGGGCCAGAGTAGAATCACCCTGACCCCCTAGGCCTGCTCAGGGGGTCCCACAAAGACCCTAAAGGCAAAACAAAATTTATTTTATTTTTTTTGTAAAAATCGCTGTACGCGTACCGTGCGCGTACCCCGCGACTTTAAAAAAAAAAAATCTTTTTGCCATCGGGGTCCTTGTGGGACCCCGTGAGCAGGTCTAGGGGGTCAGGGTGCTTCTACCCTGCCCCCTTTTTGAGTTCTACACGTTTGTTTTTCTGCTTTCCTGTGCCTCAGTCTACCGAGGCACAAAATGGCTGTCAACAGTTTCTGTTTTGGAGTGTTGACAGACATTGGCAGCCAATCAGCATGCAGCTCGTGCACTTGAGGTACGCTTACCGTACGCGTACGTGCGCGTACCGTAAGCGCACCGGTAAGCTCACGGGTAAGCTGCTATAGATATATATATTTTTTTGAACCTTAATTCCTCAAAATCCACTGGACCGCATATCTTGAGACCTAGCAAAGGCACATCGGGCTAACAGTCCCTACAATTTTGCCAAGTTTGGTGGAAATCCATTCAGCCGTTCGGGCTAAAAGTGAGTCCAACCACCCTATGGAAAATTGCATGGGGAAAAGACGTTTTGGGACCCCCCTTTTTTCTCAGCCCCCGCTTGACGAATCCCCCCCAAACTTTCAGGGAAGGACTGGAGAGTAAATGTGCCATTTTCAGGAAAATTTCAGCCACTTCCGTCCATCAACGCCAAAGTTATTCAACATAGAATTTTGAAAAATCCCATAGGAAAAAAATCCTAACTATATATACCTACTGGCGACTGCCAGTAGGTAATATATATATATATATATATATATATATATATATATATATATATATATATATATATATATATATATATATAAAATTTCTATGGCAAAATGAAACCCCTCATTTTGTTCCTTTTCAAATTAAATGTATTTAGTGTTACCACTTTATTCCAAACAAGATGACTTCAGGTGTGCCATACTTTTGTCATAAGTAAGACTGTTAGCGTTCTAGTTGTTCTTTAGAACACTCTGGGACATTCTGTCATTGGGCAATAGTTGGGCTACATCTGGCTGATATTTGGGCTACATTTGGGCTCTTTTGTCTCTGGTGGCCATCTTGGGAGACTGCATATCAGAATTCTTTTAATGAAATATAAGAGGATTTGAGAAGTCACTCAAAATGTGCCCTAATTTTTCTTTCTTCAGCACTAATCATATTTTCTATGGCAAAATGAACCCCCTCATTTTGTTCCTTTGCAAATTAAATGTTTTAAGTGTTAACACTTTATTCCAATCAAGATGACTTCAGGTGTGCCATACTTTTGTCAAAAGTAAGACTGTTAGCGCTCTGGTTGTTCTTAGAACACTCTGGGACATTCTGTCATTGGGCTATAGTTGGGCTACATCTGGCTGATATTTGGGCTACATTTGTTTTTTTTGTCTCTGGTGGCCATCTTTGGGCTACATTGGGCTACATTGGGCTACATTGGGCTACATTTGGGCTCCAACATATATATAGCCCAATGTAGCCCAATATATATTTTTCAAAGTTAATTTTCGTAAAAACCACTGGAGCATATATCTTGAGACATAGCAAAGGCACATCGGGGTACCAGTCCCTACAATTTTTCCAAGTTTGGTGGAAATCCATTCAGCCGTTCGGGCTAAAAGTGAGTCCAACCACCCTATGGAAAACTCAATTTTAAAAACACGTTTTGGGACCCCCGTTTTTTCTCGGCCCCCACTTGTCGAAACTCCCCCAAACTTTCAGGGGACGGTCAGAGACAAAATGTGCCATTTTCCTGAAAATTTCAGCCAATTCCGTAAATCAACGCCAAAGTTATTCAACATAGAATTTTCAGAAATCCCTATTCAAAAAAATCCTAACTATATATACCTACTGGCAAAGTAAGACTGTTAGCGCTCTAGTTGTTCTTTAGAACACTCTGGGACATTCTGTCATTGGGCTATAGTTGGGCTACATCTGGCTGATATTTGGGCTTCATTTGTTTTTTTTGTCTCTGGTGGCCATCTTTGGGCTACATTGGGCTACATTGGGCTACATTGGGCTACATTTGGGCTCCAACATATATATAGCCCAATGTAGCCCAATATATATTTTTCAAAGTTAATTTTCATAAAAACCACTGGAGCATATATCTTGAGACATAGCAAAGGCACATCGGGGTACCAGTCCCTACAATTTTGCCAAGTTTGGTGGAAATCCATTCAGCCGTTCGGGCTAAAAGTGAGTCCAACCACCCTATGGAAAATTCAATGTTAAAAACACGTTTTGGGACCCCCCTTTTTTCTCTGCCCCCACTTGACGAAACCCCCCCAAACTTTCAGGGGACGGTCAGAGACAAAATGTGCCATTTTCCTGAAAATTTCAGCCAATTCCGTCCATCAACGCTAAAGTTATTCAACATAGAATTTTGAAAAATCCCATAGGAAAAATATCCTAACTATATATACCTACTGGCGACCGCCAGTAGGTAATATATATATATATATATATATATATATATATATATATATATATATATATATATATATATATATATATATATATATATATATATATATATATATATATATATATATACACATATATATATATATATGTATATATATATATATATATATATAAAACACATCTTTTATTGGCTTAATAACATAGTGAAGCATATTTTCTTCCTCATTCCAAGCCTTGCATGTTTCAGTGAGCAGACAAGTTGGTGGCCCTACTCTGGTGCTAGTGTAAGTAAGCACACGCTTCTGTGGGATTTGCTGACGACCAGCACAGAATGCAGCAAAGGAGCTCCACCCACCTCCTCACACTCTTTCACCAGTGAAGAGAAAAGGAGGTTCAATTGTTCAGTGTGGAAGGCACTGGTCTGTGGACATTGGGCCAGATGTAGGTAGAACTTATTTACCGATTCTTAATTACCGAATTTTACCGATTCGGTAATTAAGAATCGGTAAATAAGAAGGGGGGTATGTAGGAACATCCAGATGTTCCATTTACCGAATCGGTAAATATCTGTATTTACCGAATCGGTAAATACCGACCGGTATTGCTCCATTCATTCCTATGGGCTTTGAAGCCCATAGGAATGAATGGGGCATTACCGGTCGGTATTTACCGAATTGGTAAATACCGATTTTGACAAGGGTGCAGGGGGTGTCACTTTGACACCCTCTAGCACCCCCAAAAAAATGTTCGGGGGCCATGTGGCAGGCATACCTGCCCCATGGGCAGGTCTGCCTGTCATATGGCACAGGTGTGCATGCACACCTGAATCGGTATTTTACCATCAAATTGAATTTGATGGTAAAATACCGAATTTGTAGGGCTTGTGGGACTCAGAAGAGTCCCACCTACATCTCAATTTTACCGTTTCTGTAAAAATACCGGTCGGTAAATTTACCGACCGGTATATTTACCGAATCGGTAAAATTACCGAAATGGCCTGTTGCAATCCCCCTACATCTCAAAAGCCAAATACCGGTCGGTAACGGCCGAAATCGGCCGTTACCGACCGGTATTTGGCTACCTACATCTGGCCCATTATGTTTCCTAGCACAGCATTCTGAGGAACGCTGATTCATCAACAACTATGTTAGTATAGAGATATCATTATTTTAACATAAATCATGTTTGGTTTTGTAAGACTATTTACTTACACTTGGCCACATAAATAGCCCTCTTGACCAAACAGATGAATCATGCTAACAGAGAGTCAGGGGTAGTGCAGGAATATTCTTAAGGACATATTCGTTTTCCCCCTTTGTAACTCTAATTCTGTGTAGCAGGATATAACATCTCAAAATGTACCATTGGGCTATCTTAAAAAGCCCCATGGGGAAAATCCCAGTATACGTCTTCTGGGGGTTGAGATTAACAATTACATAGCAATGTATGTCCCCAACAAGACACCAATGTGCTTTGTAGATAACTAGCATGCTACGTGTCTGGTTGTGGTTGGTTTGATGGGTGTATGATTGTAGTGTAGTGTATTTAGGAAGATATTCTCTGTGGTGGGTGATAATCAGCTCTAATCAGTATGTAGGGCACTGCCCCTGCTCTTGTGGTGGAATGAAAAGGAGGGAGAGGTGAGTAATGGGACAATTATAGTATCAGCTTTTGTCCCTGGGTGGCAGTGTATGGCAATTAGTGCAGGGCATGTAAGACGTGTTCTAATATTGTGCATGAATGGCAGTGGCTACTCTTCTCATCATGCTTTTCGTATATATATGTTATATGAAAAGCATCACAATAGTCTATGTCTAGAAACAGTGTCCGTATTGACCTGGAGGGAGGTGGTTACCTTATGTGTGTGTATGATCCAGAGGTCTGTGCTTTCAGTTCCTCAATGAGCACAGGATAGTGATATATTGATATTTATCTTGATGGAATTTACAAAACATATGGCTGCCTGAAATAGGCTTCCCAGCACTAGCAGAAAGAGGAGATCAAATGATTTAGTGGTGTTTGGACTTGGAAAAGGCAGGTCTTTAAAGCTTTTAGAACACATTTTCATTGAATGAATGACAGATGGTATAAGGGAGGGAGCTAGATAGCTTGGGAGCTAAGTAGGCAAAGGAACACCCCGTTCTATCAATTCATGAATCTTGGGGATTGCGACCAGATAGAAATTAGGAGATCATAAAACTTTGGAAGGAGTGTACTGTTCAACAAGATATCTAAGGCAGACTGAGTCTGAGTTGGTAAATGCGTGAAAGCAACACAGAGCACTTAAAAATCTACTCACTTCTCATTAGGTAGCCAAACTGACATGACCTGTGGTCTCTACCAGGGATAGTGGTAAAGAACCACCCTCATTAAATGCAGCACTTGACCTGAATTCCTGGCTTACTCACTGTACTTCAATCATCACTTGCACAGGTTTCCTCCTTGCACAAAACACTCTCACCACCCAGACAATTTGAACTGCTCACAACCTAGGTGGAGCTAATCGCCAGACTTCTTATACATGATAAGCTGTCTCTTGCTTATTTGCACCAAATGGGACACAATTTTTTAGCTGGGCCACTGATGCATGAACATTGAGACCCCTCCGCCGACATATGCCAAGAAGTATTTTTAAAATTAATTTGAATTATATTCATCTCTATATTTTATATTGTAACAAATTTAATTAATCTAAGAATAAATGTTTGCTTGCTTACTTACATACCATAGGTAGTCAGTGGACATTGCGAAGGAAGCACAGACATATGGAAGAGGAGTCAAGATGCTGCATTTCGAATTATCTGTAATCTATTTAGCACTGCCTGAGTGGCTCCTACATATAGCAGATTTTCATAATCCACATATGGCAACAAGCCAGGACTATTGGCTTTGTCAGTAGTTATTAGTTGCATAAGATGAATAAGCAACATCTACAGCGTCCTTGTATATAATAATGAAAAATGCTCCTGTTCTAACAGGATCAGACTCTGAAAGAACTATAACAAGTCTCGTTGTAGTTACATTAAAGTGAGTGAAGGGTGACACTGCTGCAGAGTTGTTGTTTTTTTACTCTGAGGGTCAGGGTAAAAATGGAGAGTGGGCCCCTCTCATCACCTGCTTTTTGAACTTTCATTCACTGTGTGGACACTGGAACAATGTGTTTGCAGGCAAAAGTTAAGGACATAAATATTGGGCCCCTTATCCATTTTAATTTACTACTGGGTCTAAGACTTGAGTGAACCAGCACATTTGAAACTCTGCTCCATCCACTTTTACATACGGATTCTGCTCATCTGTGCACCTCTTGTCTCACTGCCGTACTCACGCCTATCTGCTTTCACCTCCCTCCCCCCACTTTACTTGTCTTGCCTCTTTTATTTGCCTCTCTGCTCCCTTTCCACTTGTCCTGGGTGAGCAGTTTCCATTGTGATGTCTGCCATTCTATCTTTTGCTCTGCACCCTGCAGGATATTCTGCCTTTTATTCATATTGGGGAAGGGCACGGCACCCCTCACAAACAAGGGCACTTTAACTGTCTATTTGCTGTCATCAACATGCAGATGCAACCATTAGGCCCACAGACACAGGCCAGAAGGGGCAATTGACAAAAAAAGATTTTTATTTAACTCTTAGGGGGCCCCCTGCGACTCAAATCTCTGGAGTCTTTGAAGGTGCGAGGCCCCATGGCTG
Source organism: Lissotriton helveticus (assembly GCF_964261635.1). Taxonomy (NCBI): domain Eukaryota; kingdom Metazoa; phylum Chordata; class Amphibia; order Caudata; family Salamandridae; genus Lissotriton; species Lissotriton helveticus. The sequence continues at coordinate 1,316,079,564 of NC_136065.1, read as the reverse complement.
TGAGCAGGTCTGGGGCCCTGGGCAGCTGCCCATGCCTAGAGTCGGCCCTGAGCTGCTCCTCTTCGCAAACTGGAAAGGAAGTTACTCGGATCGGATGGGAGTTTGGAAGAACTGGAAAATGTGTTAAGCTTTAAAGTTCACAAAACATGCTTCTTTTTACAAAAAAAAAGAGTCCTGGGATGATTACACCGAAACATCCTGGGAAAGGACTGTGTAGCTTCCTGGACTCTCTTGTTAATTAAGACGTAAATCTTCTATAATCATGGTCGATGAAAGGTGCATTTGGGATGAGATGCCTAGGTTCTCTTAAACAAATGATCTAGCAATGTAAGTTGGTATAGGAGCCACCACCCCTCAAACATGGAGTGTGTTTTCATTGCCTAGGTCTGTATTAACTTTACATTTCCACTTAAAAATAAAATGGAAATATAACAAAATGGCTGCCTAAGGACCAATAGTTGCAAGTCTGTTTGTATGGGTTTAAGCCTCACCTGAAAAAATGCTTATACTCGATGCAGATTAAAAAGCAGAAAGTAGGTTTTGCTAGTATACCCTTCACGGTGTTCTAGCACAACAGCAAACAATGAAAACCCTGTACCTCTCTAGTGCCAGAAGCTGTGTCAGCCGCCTTGCATTCATGTATGGACATTTTCCCTACGCTTTCTTCCATGCGCTGCCATGCGGAACTAGCTGAGAGTTCCATCGACCTTCTGGTGGATGGCATGTATGTTTCAGCCTGCTGCAGAAGGAGGAAAAAAACACAATGATGACGCAAAACCATTTATATAAGTTGGATAAAGTACAACCCACCATTGGTCATAGGATATTGCAAGTGAATGAGACCTTCTAGGACCAAGAAGCTTTCCTTCAAAAGGCCAATGTACTTCAATGTGACTTGCAATATTTTTTTAAACTATTGCAGGAGAGCTTTCCTCTTTCAATTCCTTGGTTTCATGCGCGTAACAATGAAAAAGAGCTTCTTTTTGAAAATATGTGGAATCTGTGCTGTGAGAATAAATACACCAATATGCAGCTTCTTTGTTGCAACATCCTTCTATGCAGTTTTACACGAGCCACCAAAAAACACTAGGTTTCAGCTTGAGAATGCTTGTTAAACAGAGAGATTCCTATCTTCTTGTAAAGCAGTCCAGCAGCGCAATACATGTAATTATAACATACGTGTCTCCTTACCAGGCAATGACTGAATTATCAGGGCAGCATAAATTGTGAGCTGATAATGTTAATGATTTATTGTGTACATAAGTGAGATTACAGAATACTGTATTATTACAGCAGATGCAATGTTCTGCTGAGTCCTGGGTGAGTTAGGGTATGGGAGGCCTGTGAGGAAGCTAGACAATGTGTCTCTACTCAGGAAGGAAGAATGAACTAAGCAGATCTGCCAAAGGCAAGCTCATGATGAGTGACAGGGAATGCTGTGACCTGATGGATGGAGTCAGAAGAAGTGTTGATGAATTGAGTATCTGAGGTTTTCCTGAGCGTTGTAAGTTGGAACCCACTCTCAGCTAGCATGGGACCCAGGCACTCACTAGACGTTGTCCATTTGAAAGTCCTGTGAGCCGTGTGAAGCCTAGACATGGTGTCAGGGAACAGAGACGAACTTATCTGGGAACCAGAGAGAAAGAGTGAGCATGAACTCTTCCAAGAGTATACATTAGACTTTATGGAACTCAAGGGCTGGATTGACTGGCACTCGGTCAAGTTGTGCCACTGGTGGATGGCAGGTCAAAAGCATAAGTGCATGATAACTAGTGCTGGGTTTCTAGTAAAGAAAAAACGTCAGGACACCAGTTTTATTTATTTAAGTGGAAGAAAGAATTAGGGAGAGTGTAGACCGCAGAACACTATGTACAATTGTTTTCATATTTTAGAGGGAGATTAGATAATGCTAAGGTGTGTGATGGTGAAAGGATGCAAGGCATGGGATTTTAAAATGTGTATGTGGAAGACAGACACATTGTGAGGGTGGTGGCGTTGGGTGGCTGCACACCTGATGTACAATGGCGTAGAGGACTAAAGCAGGTGAGCCTTTTTTGCCTGGCTCCCCTTGTTGGCTGGTGAGTTTTAAAACTGGTGGCCACACATACCTGTCTTGGGCAGGATGGAGCCTCTGCACAAAGCGAGCCCAGCTTTTTCTTAGAGGATTGATGTGTTCTCCTCCCCCCCCCCCAAAAAAAGGCTACAAATTACAGCACAGTTTTGGTATAAAGTGGCTGAAAACCAAGAAGCCCTGAATAAAATGTTCTAAAACTTTTGTGGTGTACAAGGCCGGGGTATTTAGGGGTAATAACTCTGAAGAAAACTTTGAAAGCAATGGTGGCAAAATGTTAAATGGTTCCAGAAAATTGTCTGGGTAGCTATATTTATTAGAGGTAGTTACAAATCTATGATTGAAATCTCATATGGTTTATAGTTTTTCAAATCTGTGCTGCATGTTCCTTTACTTAATTTTGCCACTCTGCCTCCTCAGTGTAGATGCTCAGTACTATGTTATGGCTGTGTTTCAAGAGGCAGTATATCAAGGATGGGCACTATAACTCCTCTGACAACCATCCAACCATCCCAATGCTCTCCACTAAAATAATCCTACAACAATCACATACTTACTCGCATCACTGAGGCAGACACACACAACGTTCATATTTTAAGCTTTCACAGTTACTTTATATACTTTATTTTTCCTGCCATCGTTTCATTCATACTTTTTTCCATGTGTCCTTTACTGATTTGTTTTATTATTTACCTTTATTTTTATTTCTCAAGCCTTTTTGCCTTACATTTTAGCTGTGCATCTCCCCTTGTTTATACCATTAATGTTTTCGTTTCTTATGACCTTCCTCCCTCACTCTTTCCTCCTACTTCAGGCTGCTCCTACTGCCCTCAAAGTTTATCTTACAGTCCAATCACAACCCAAAGATCACAAGAGACATATTCATTTAACAGTTCACATGATAGATTTCACTGGTGCTCTCCCACAGACAACCAACTGCATCTCACTGATAGTAACTCAGCAGCCACGAACTGAGCATTCCCTGTTCCTAGACTTCCTTTCATTGGGTGGTGTAATATCTGTTAGGTTTGAAAAACCCAGATTCTTATTATATTCTTATTCCGTGCCATAGTAGGTTAGCAGTGTGCGGCTAAATAACGTTCCATTTGCATTCACGTTATGTAACCCACTGAGTTATCCTTGTTATGCGCAAGCCTCAGTTAGCAAGTATGACTCCATTTTGTATTTCGTAATCCCCATTAGGCTGTGTCTGAACTAGGCCTCATTATTCGTATTGCTTGCTTCAGCATAACACTGTATTCAGCTATTATTTCCTTCCCTGCTCAAGGTTGGATTCTGACTTACTCGCATTCCTATCCTTGTGTGTAACTTTGCTCCCTCGTTAGGAGATGCCGAGCCTCAGCACAGCAACTTTGAGACACTGAGAGTATGTATCCATCTAGCAAGTGATAGCCCATCCTTCTGTGCCTGCTTTGTTCACGTTCGGCATGAGCTGGTAACTTTCCATTCTGGGCGTGATTGGAGGTTCTGGTGGAGGTTCTGGGAGGAATGATTATGTGTTGTGGGCTTTTGGGGGGTCAGTTCCTCGGCAGACATCTTAGGGTGCAGGTCAGATTGGACTCCTATGCAGAGTATTGCTAATAAAAGCCTGTTTGTATTCTCTACTGTCTGACGGACTCTTCATTACTTGGGAAGGCATAGCAGGTGACATAGCGGGTGGCCCCTAAGGGCCACTTCCTTCATATCCAGCAGCTGCAATATTAACCGTGTCTACCTGCTGAGGTGTGCCAAGTAACCCGTTGCCACTCATGTCCTTGAGCGGTAGCTGGAACCTTTTCCTATATAGTGCATGGTCAGTAATGTAACCAATTTCTATCCCTGTTTCATTTAAAACCTTTAAAACTTCAGACTTTAAAAACATGATTTACTGTTTTGCCCTCTGTTGCTCTGGATAAAGGTATGCGAGTCAGCTGAAACTAATTTCTCTAGGGAGTTGATTCAAGATTGCTTCCCCTGGATAACGTCCTAGCTGTTTCCTGGTTGAAGTACAGGAAATCAACTTTTGGTATCCTCGGGATACCCTAGGTTTTTTCCAATGCAGATAGTATTAAAGATGGCACCAAAAGTCTTATAAGGGAACTTTTTTTAACGTTTCTTTAAATGGCGAGATTAAAATAGTGTGAGGAACTGTTATCATTTAGAGCTAGTCTCAAATTAGGAACACATACAATCATCAGTAGGTCCTTTATTCTAAATACCAAACACAGATTTTATCTAACTAGGTTGTGTTTTACCTTTATTCACTTTTTAGTGAATTTTCTGAGGCAGGGCACCTGTTTTTTAAATCTTCCAAACTGCCCTGATCATGTTTCAAAGCAGAGCACCATGCACAGTATATTTTTCACCATAGGAAGCTCATCTTGGTTTTCAATATTGCGTTCTGAAAATATTAGGCAACTTAAGACAGCTCTTGTTCACTTTCAAAAATTAGACATACTACACTCTTGTCATGCAGTTGTTAATTTTGTTTGAAGTTCTCAACCCACAAGGAGGAGATGTGGCTTTGCAACCTGCTTGCTTTGCAATATTAATTATGTGAAGGCGTCTCCTTTTTAATTGGTGCAAATTTATTTGTTAATCTTTTTCGGTTTTTTGTTGTATATTTTATATGATTTTGTGTCTTATTTAGTATTACTGTATTTTATATGATCTTTGCTTTTATGGCTGCTTTTCAGTTGCTCTGCAAATTCGCAAGAAAAGTATTTTCAACATTGTACTCCCAGTGCTTAATTTGAGTTGGTAGTTGTTAGTTAGACACACTGGTACACTTTTTTTGGGGACCTGCACTTATTTTTCCTCATCTGACTTTGAACCAGAGAGAGAAAAACACAAAAAGGGGAAAGAAGTAGGAAGAGAAAGATGGAAAAAACGTGGCAAAGGAAGATAGCATGGATAAACCTGCAAGAGGGAGTTAAAGGAGCAGGAAGTGCCTGAAGGTGGATTAAAGGAAGGGGCATGAGTTGAAATCAAGATAATGCAGCCTTGCTATTTGGCAGCTTGACACTCAATAGCACTAGCCATGGGCTTCTAAGTGAAACTGGGATTAGGTCCTCCCTAGGGGGCCTTAATTGATCTTGGGGTGGGCACTTGCCAAGGAAGCATAATGCTGACAACAGTACTTTGGCGCTCATGTCAAAGAGGGAGGCCCCCCAAATTCTCTTCAAACCCCCCCCCCATTTCAGATGAAACAAAAGCCACACTGTGGATACTTTTAACCTTTAGGATCCCCTGTATACCCACAATAGCATGCTGGCAATCATTCATTTGATTGCATTTTTAAAAGGGATAACTGAACATAACTAAAAAATATCTTCGGCCATATTTAAAGATGCCAATGTTATAAAATATTTGAAAAAATATAAATGTTCGTTCTGACCAGATGATTTTTGTTTTTACAATGTGGCGGGGGGGGGGGGGGGGGGGGCTGCATTAAAAGGTCTGAAGGCCACTGTGTTATAGTTATTCTCAAAGTCCCTGCCTCCATCTATTAAATAATGGAAACATAGTAAGAAGTAACAACTTCCTCCTTTTGTCTTTACAGACTGACTTTGAGACTTCATCCCCTGAAAGAAACTGTTTATTTTACTTATGTGTATAATCACAGCAAAGGAGGCTACTGCTAATGTTGTCTTAGTTGCATTTTTAACAATTATACACATCAAAAAATGTGTTGTCTCCTTACAGTTTCTTTTTATTTGTCTGATGCACTAAATATCAAAATCTTGAAGTGTTCAAAGATTCAAATCACACTTTACATACGTTTGTGCAGATACCACAGGTATGGTTGAGATACACACTGTTCAAAGGACAGACTTAGGGGTACACTGTAGAAAGCATGGGCACTAAACACCGTCTGACAGGATAAGTCCAATACACAGTAGAACAACGATTTTAGGAGACATACTACGAAAATGACCTGTCTGAGGGCAAACTTTGAAAGGCACGTGCCATTGTCCGGATAGGAAGACGGAGTGCCTCAGGCCCATGGGGTGCAAAATAGACCGTGGAGTTGTTCATGACGTGCGTTGCCACCCTCAGACCCGGGGACAGTGTGGACTGCCTTCACCAATTCACAACGCACATCGGCAAACACACACCGCATGTGCAGTCTTTCTAACAGCTGTGTGGAGCTGTGCAGGAATCACTGTTCATTTCTAATGACCTATTTCAATGCTGACTTTTAAGCATGGTATTCAGATTATTTCGTGGCAATCATTATTCAGTTAGCCTAGTACTTTCGTGTAAATAGGAGTGTTTGATGATATCAATGCTTTAAAGCAACCAGTTTCAGGCGATACAAATCTCACATGCAGATGGAAACGGGCCTGCAGAAAGTTTCATACTTTTGAAAAATCCGCTGGAACTTTGATCTCAGACGAGGGTTGGGACGTTACTCACAACTCCGTGTCCAAGGCACCGGGGAGAGCGTCTCTTCTGCAGCAGAGTTGTTAGTATAGAAGCCCTGCCCTGACTAGGGTGTGGGTGCGTGTGTGTGTGTGTGTGTGTGTGGGATTCATCCGTGACTGATGGGTTAAAAAATGTCCCGACTGGAGTTGGCATCACTGGGGCTCTTTGTCTGTGATTTAGGGGGGCTCCACAAGTCCATGTCTTTGCTGCTTGAGCACAAGGCAGGATAGGGCAAGGATGACCCTTTAATCCTCACTCTTGCTCTATTCTGTCTTTTGATAGGGCGTGTGGTGACTGTGGGTTTGTATTTGTATCACTGGCCGTGGATGCTCCTATAGTTAGCTAGCCTGCATCCAGGGCATGCGCAACATGTTTATGGATTGTACATCTGTGAAGGGAGCCTGAATGAAAAGCGCCCTCCAATCTTGTAGCATCTTGCCTGCGTTTCTGGCATGCGTAGCAGTCAGCAGCACAGTCCTCAATAACCAAAAGAGATTAAACTGCGGCATACTTGTCATTTTGTCAGTTTACTTTTCTGCTGCACAACGCTATATAGAGCAACTTCTTATTCTGTGGCTACTGTTGGTACTGGCTGAGCACCCCAGCACCTCATATGGGCCAGCTGCCACCGCTGGATCCCACAAGGCTCCTGTCATTTTCAGCCTTTACGTGGAACCACTTGATGTTCTACTCACAGATAACAAGATCTCCCAATATGCCAATGATAGACAACTCTACTCCTCTGCTTCAGACATCCAATACCTTGAACACTGCTTGCACATTATTCAGACCTGGATGTCCAGTGCCTACCTGAAGCTCAACTCACCCAAGACGGAATTCCAAGAACAAGAATACAAATCTGGCTCAACAACCTGAAACTTGATGCCATCCAACACTAACATTCACTCTGGACACCAACGTTACTCTCATTAAACACAATACCAAAATATAAAGGCAAAGTACTAGCTCTCTCTCCTAGAGAAAGTGAAACCGGTTCTTCCAGAAAGCGACTCCAGAACTCCTGGGGCATCCTACATGTCACAGTATGTCTCTTCCAGGGTGTTAAGAAATATGATCACGCCAAACCCATCCTGATGGAACTTCATTTGCTTCACTTGCCGGCCCATACAATGCGAAACATAACTGTAGGGATGCCACCAATAGCCTTGTTTAAACTGCAAATCTGACCATTCAAAAAAAAACTTTTGACAGGACTAACCCTATTTTTAAATATTAATACGTCCGCACTAAGTAGGCAGTGAATGCCCATAAGGCCAGGTGCATGATATTTACAAGTAGAAAGTGTGAAAAAAATGTTCTTGCAGTGACAAAGTCCTGAAAATTATGTTCACTGTAGCAGGGTTACTTGTTCTATAGGAAAGCATTGACATACATTAATAACATTAATAATGTTATGTCTGCTTAGCAATCAGGTAAAAAGTTCATCCTCAGAATTTTGTTTAATATTTCTTACAAATCCTATTCATTTGTAAAGACAAATTTGTAGCACAAAATTCACAAAATGAATTTTTGAAAATTGCCTTTAACCTGCTTAAAGGCTCCAGAAGCCTCTTTGCCTGAAGTACCTGTGGTCAATCAGGAGCTGAATGGCTCGTTGATGAGGTGATAATTGGCTCCAGGAGCTGACACAACAATACTTGAATGTAGAGAGAGATTAAAATTCCTGTGACTGAAAGGCCTGGACCTCTACCCTTACCCTTGCATATCTACAAAATATGCCTACGCTGTCACGCCCAGATGTAGCTTACACCTGGGCATGCCTCCCTTTTGTGTTCCTATTCAGACAGGTTCCAATCCCATTGGGTGAAGAGGTGCCAGTATTACTGTTTTTGAGTGAATGCTGAAGAGCGGTTGTTCATTTCCCTGGCCATACCTCTAGAGTGAACACAGGACCTCTGTGTACAGAAAGAACGATTCTGCAATATTGGTTTTATTTAGAGGTGGGCACTGTGGGATCATTTGTAGCAGGCACACAGGAACTGTTGCCAACATGGATAGGGTTACTCATGGGAACCTTTTCCCTATTTGTTAGGGAAGGTCCAGGAGTTACCTCCCCCACAGGCTAGTGACAGACATAAATGTGGCCCCCCTTGGCACCCTCTTACAAACACTACTGGACATGTGAAAATGAGTAGAAGAATTTCACCTTTTGTTGTGACCTGTTAGGTGAACTCTAAGGCTGGACCTGCTCCCACTGGTACCCTGGACAAAGAAGTGGATTCCAAAAGTCAGTTGGCTCACCCCCTGCTAAGATACAGCGACACAAAAGCTGCAAGAAGCCCACTTTCCTAAAAAAGCCCAGCTGACTAGTTTCAACTGGACCTGCCCCGGACCCGGCTGTGACTTCTGTTGAATTCAGTCCTGACACCCTAATGCTATTCCTACAATTCTGGGACCTTCGGCTGGAGTCATCATGTACCCCACCTGTCTAAAACTAAAACTTCGGACTTTGAAACTTCTTCAATACTTTTTTCCTGGAGAACAGACGGAAGACTGGGAAACCTGCAAAGTCAATCTGATGAAGGTACTTAGCAGCTAGACCAAAGATTCACTTTGCTCCCACTCTGACCTTTTCCACATCAGCAAGTCTGCTTCAGGTGAGAAGGCACCATAAGTATCCAGGAGGAAATGGCCCTTCTTTGGGTACAAATCTTCTGCTTGGAACTTTGTTCCCCTCCTAAAAGTCAACGGTTTCACTGGTACTTGATTTGGCAGCTGTCTCATATAACATATCTCAGACGCAGCATGCTGCCTTACTCTCATGAGGATTTGTGACTTAAATTTCAGAGACTAAGTCAGAAGGTAGAACTTCAGACAGGAAACAACCATTGTGGTCACCCTTATATTTTACCCCAGTCAACCACAATGAGATGACCACGTTTGATGCTTAATGCTGTTTGGCACTATTTCTGGAACTATAACTATTCTCTACTTTTATACACTGGAGTGGGATTTTTAGTGTATTGTGTGATTGACTTTTAACTCTTTTGGTACTTCTTAATTATTTACACATTTTCTTAAGTTAAGCCTTTCTGCTTTGTATCATAGATACCAGGGGTTGAGTTCAGGTAAAAAATACTTTAACCTTTAGTGGAACTATCAAGATTGATGACATTATTACATGTGCTGGACTGCCATCCACCACAACTAATAAACCACTTTCTCACAAGTCTCTAAGAATTCTTCATTGAAAAACATACCAGCTATTGATAGTTACCTGTCTTCAGTTATATGTCTTTAATAGGAAGCCTTGGAAATGGTTGGAAGGTTGTTCGTATATTCTTATCGTACAGGGTAAAAAAAGAACTTCATGGTCAACAGTCTTGTCACAAATCAGAAACTTAAGGAAAAAGAAACAATATGAATTGTTAGATCAGAATGCACAAACTGGGGGTTGGGACGTAAAAGGAACCTTTTGTAGGCTATGTGATAAAAGGAAATGTGAGTACAAGGTATATAGAACTGATATAGAAAGCTCCCCTGCATTGTATATGGGCTTGTACCCCTGCCCTTAGAAAAACAACTACATGAAGCTAGAATCCAAACCTTTTGTTGACCCAGCTAGCATGCTATTATTCAAGATTGTGAGACTATAGGCTATAAACCTAAGTCTGTTTATGGTAATGCCAAGATCCACAATCTGCTCTGTGACCCGGAGGGCCACACCTAGCATTCTGTGTGACGTGATTACTGTCCATATCCTGGCTTGTTAACATAAAGAGGTGGTAGCAGCATACTGCTTTTTAAGGAGTAAAACCCCTTAGCAGAACTTTCTTTCTCTTCTAAGGGAGTGCTGCCTACTGGTTATTCTCTTGTAAGAATTCCACTTTAGTGTAACACCAAGACTCTTGTGCTGACATTCAGTGTGCATTTCAAGGGCATGCATGGCTCACACATGACATTACGATTATGCACAATGTGAGTATGTTTGCTGGGAACAGTGGGATCCATTTTAGATGGCGCAAGATGATAGCTGGATTCAGCTTCCCCAGACAGTGGAAAAAGACTGCATTCTTGAGGTTGATAACTGAGTCAGCAGATTCTGTGGTTAATTGCGGAGCAGGGTCTACCTATTCATCTCTTTGATTGTCACCAGCCTTCTGGAAGTAATAATTACATGCAAAATCTTCTTACTTAATTGTGCCCATGTTTTGGATACTCGTACTTGGAGTCAGCATTTTCAATGTCTGCTGTGAGACCCATCACCTTGCACAAAGGCTGTCTTCGATTGTTATTTCTAAATGCAGATTCCTCACCTATTGCACTAGACTAGATCTATATTTTTCAATGACAATTGCTCCAGCACACCAGGAGGTGGTGTGGTTAGACTTTGCAGTGGTCTTGTACCACCTCGGGCATGAAAGGACAGTGCCACATGCTGGGGCCACTCCTGCACCAGTTCATTTGTTTCTGTGCCGTTTCACTTTGTCTGTTGTACCAAATCCTAATTTCAGGAAGAATTCTACAGGGTGCCAATGGAAATATCACCCACAAAACCAAACATAGGCTTTAAACCATGCCGCAACTGCAGTATGCAGATATCATTCACAAATCTGCATGGTGTTTGCCAATGGTGCCTAGGTTACGGGCAAGACTCAAAGTTGTGAGACAAATGCTCCCTGATGCACCAGAAAGCAGAAAGGGATTGTGAAGTGAAACTCTGCATTGCAGAACACAAGAAACACCAAGTCCTATCATCGACTTCAGTTCTTGTGTAAGAACAAATCCAAATTGCATTATAATTAGAATTCTACGGAGTAACATAAAAACTCTGCAAGATTCTGCGGAGATGCAAGAATGGGAGGAATTTGGCACACTGCACTGCTCCTGCTGATTTTTAGCGCCAGGAGCTTTTTCTGTCCTTTAAAATCAGCGCAAATGGCACCATGCAGCGTGCCAGAAGGCACTACTACTTTCTGCCACTCTAGTAGATTTTCTCCTTGAGCTGTAACGGTCGCAACCTGCGGTGACCACCCAGGTTGAGAAAATCTCGCCAGGAGGCGTTCTTGTGCTCATAAATTCTGTAAGGGAATGCAAATTTCCATTTGCCAACCTAACTTTGGTGAGCTTCACTCATGAAAAAACACGACCACGGGAGCTAGGAACTCCACGAAATTCACGTAGCGGGGAGTAGGCAAAACTCGGTTGGTGGAGCAAAATACCCCCGCTCCTAATTAAAAGTCCAAAAAGGCCAAGCAAGATACCGCTCTTCCTCGCCACTAATGTGCAAGAGGCGAAGTTACGCAGGTAACACGTCAAGGGCCTGGTGTCATCTCACCCTGCACAAATTTTGAGGCTGATCCCAGCATGCCCCGAGATTCTTGAGCTGTGATCCACCCAAATTCAGATAGAGGCTCTTAAAGAGGCATGCTGCTGCTTTTCAAAGTGATGTTGCCTCATTTTCTAAGAAATGTTGGCTTCCTCTAGAGCACCTTTGGGCATCATGGAGCTGTGGAAGTCCCTCGTTTCACTTCCACGGTCTTCCCTGACCCTGCTACAGCTTCTCCTGGCTCTTAGACCCTACTACAGAGGCACCAATTCAGGCTCCGGTCCAGATGCCAATTTCCAAACTCAAACCAACATCAGCTCGTACAAGGCATATGACGGACTAAGAAATAACAAAAGCACAACCTCCACCATTAGATGATTCCCAGCTTGTTTCTTGATATCAGTACCACAGTAGCCTGGAGGCTTTATTTGGCATAGATTTGTATGCAATCCTTGGGCTTCAGAACATACCACATGATAAAGAGGAGGACAACCCCACCATGCTATCTTAATGCAGGTTTATTCCAGACTTGCTAAAAGCTAGTGTCTAGATACTTTTCTTTTGACTGAATTATGTTCCCTATCAGGACCATCCACAGATGAGAGTACCTCGTTGGCTGTTTTTTAACCACAGACCAGCAGAAGTACTTGATTTACAAATCTGAATTACTGAGATGATCTTGTCACCTGTGATTGACACTTAATAGACAAGGTGACTGAAGAGTAAACCCAAGTGCTTTCCCTTCTGTGCTGCAAGATAGTGAGTCAAAATGCACTGACACATTTGGATAAACAGTATTTTCTTCTGTAAGCAAAGCCCTTTGGTCCCCAAATGCTGAATGTCTCCTGAGTTCATTATACACATGCCCTCTTGGACATGCCCACCGAAATCTTGCTGGGTATCCCATATGATTTAATAAATACCCTTACCCAAACAAGTCAAGACATGCAATATGCTGTAAAATATGTATATTGAAAGACGGCCTCGACACAACACACTGTTTATGCCACGGCATCTGTATAAGTGCTGTGATTAGGCATTATGGCTGGATGTGAGCCCCGAATTTTTGAGTCACGTAGAGGTATTTGTCATGGACATACCTTTTGATGGCTCTAGGCTCTTGGGAGGACTTTGCCACTGCAAGCTAGCATCACCAGCTGACACACACGGACCCTTCAGCTGTTACCGCTGCCGGCACACCTGCAGCACCGCCAAGACCACTGACCCAACGCAATCCGCCTACAAGAACACAACCGAACCGAAGACCCTGCAATGCATCCTCCTGAACGTCTGATCCCTCCACAAACAGGCCACTGAAATCTGGTACCTCCTCAACAGCACTACCCCGGACGTAGCATTCTTTACCTTTCGGTAACCACCTCAGGCCTGGACATCGACCAGCTAACCTCATCACTCAGCAACTCCACCCCAACCATCGCGGAAAACGACGACGCCAACACCGCAACCTGAATCCTGCAAAGATTGATCTCCAACAGCGGCAACACCATAGCCCCCCTCATGAAAAACAACAACACCCACGCCAAGAAAGCTAGATGGTTCACCACCGAACTTCAAGAGTCCAGACGCACTTGCCACCGCCTCATACAGGCCTGGAGGAACACCAAATCCACAGAAGCCCACACCAACTTCAGAGCCGCCTCCAATGCCCACCACCAATTCATCAGAAAAACAAGGAAAAAAGCGATTGAAGACAGAATCTCCACTCATGCACGCAACAGCAAAGAACTCTTCAACATCATCAAGGGGTTCGCCCAACCCACCAGCGAGTCCACCAACATCCCTCCCTCACCAAGAACTCAGCGACAAACTCAGCACCTTTTTCCACCACAAAATCCAGAGCATCTCCGACAACTTCCATGAAGACAACCAACACACTGAACTCTCACCAACCACCCGACACCGTGAAGCCAGCAATCGACTACTGGACAGCCCTCATCACCGAAGACACACTGAAGACAATGAAGTCAATCCACTCTGGGGCCCCCGCAAACCCCTGCCTCCACCACATTTTCAATAGAGCCGCCAACACCATTGCACCCATGCTCTGCCGCACCATCAACTGCTCCCTAGCAACCGCCTCGTTCCCTGACGACTCGAAACATGCTGAGATCAACCCCCTCCTGAAGAAACCCTCAGCGGACATCATGGATCTCAAAAACTACAGACTGCTCCCCTTTCCAGCGAAAGTCATTGAGAAAGCCATCAACAGCCAACTCGCCACATTCATCGAAGAGCACAACATCCTCGACTCCCAATCCAGCTTCAGAAAAAAACGTACTACGGAAACCGCCCTCCTTGCCGCAACAGACGACATCCGTACACTACTGGACAAAGAAGAAACAGCAGCCCTCATCCTCCTCGACCTCTCCGCGGCGTTCAATACAGTCTCTCACTGCACCCTAATACGCAGAATCCATGATGCAAGGACCCAAGACAAGGCCCTCGACTGGATCCACTCCTTCCTCTTCGGTAGAATGCAGCGGGTCAGACTCCCCCCTTTACTCTCGGGCCCTACACCTACCACCTGCGGAGTCCCCCAGGGGTATTCCGTCAGCCCTACCCTCTTCAACAACTACATGGCTCCGCTCTCCCCCATCGTCAGAACCTACAGACTCAACATTGTGTCATACGCAGACGACACCCAACTCATCCTCTCCCTATCCAACAAACCCAACACCGCCAGGCACAACTTTCGAGAAGGCATGGAAGCTGTTGCCAAATGGATGGAAAACAGCTACCTACAACTAAACACAAACAAAACGGAAGTACTCATCATGGGCCCAAACCCAGTCACCTGGAACTACACCTGATGGCCCCACGCCCTCGGAAGCCCGCCCACCCCCACGGACCAGGCACGCAACCTGGGAATCATCCTGGACTCCAACTCTAAATAGACCGCCAGATCAACTCCGTCTCTTCCTCCTGCTTCCACACCCTCCGCCTCCTACGACCTTCCAATTGATCCCCCTCGAACACAGAAAAACCATCACTCACGCCCTGGTTACCAGCAGGCTTGACGGCGGCAACGCACTCTATGCCGGAATACATAAAAACCTCACCCGCAAGCTACAGAACATCCAAAACACCGCCGCTAGACTGGTCCTCAACCTGCCAAGCCACTGCCACATCTCCCAACACCTGCGCACACTCAACTGGCTCCCCATCGAAGCTAGAGTCACCTTCAAGATGCTAACCCACGCTCACAAGGCCCTCCACGACACTGGACCAGCATACCTGAACAGCCAACTCAAATTCTACGCACTCCAAAGGACCCTATGATCAGCCCAGCTCTCCTACGCCGTGGTCCCCCGCACCAAAAAGACCAGATCGGAAGGCCACTCCCTCTCCTTCCGCGCGGCCAGTGCCTGGAACGACCTTCCACTCCACCTCAGACAGATAACACCGCTCCCCATCTTCGCAAGAAACCTCAAAACCTGGCTCTTCGACAGACCCCCTTCTTGATGAACTGGAACCTGCCAACCCCCTCCCCCCCCCCACCCTCAGCGCGTTGAGACCCTTATGGGTGAGTAGTCGCGCTTAACAAACACCTGATTTGATTTGATTTAGATTTGACTTTGCTCTGGAATGTTTGAAGGACCACTATGTTACAGCAACTCTCCTCTAAGCTTGCTTTCACTGACCCACAGTTTCATCAAGAGTACAGAAGAATGTCCATGTAGGAAAGAAAATATTTTCCTCAGATATGGCTCTATGTACGGGTACGGTGGGATGATATGGGCGTTACTGAATGCCCATTCGGACACAAGGATAGACACGGTTGTTGGCGCACTGTGACTTCAGTAGCACCCAAATCATCCCGCCGTGCCCACATAGAGCCACATCTGAGAAAAATATCTTCTTTCCTATATAGACATTCATGCAGATGCATCATCAATATTTTTACCACTACAGAAACCTTCGTGTAACACAGAGAATTCAGAGTTTAACTTTGTCCACTGAGTTTCTTTGAGCTTGGAGAGAGTAAGAAGGATCAAGCATTCCTTTAAAACTCGCCACTTTCTTGATGAATTCATGACAGACAATATATCACATTTAACTGTCCAACGACTAGACATTGGACATTCGAGTCACAACTTTAGTGATTAAAGCGACGGCCCCCTGATGAAGGCATTCCCGCCAAAATACGTGTAGTGTCTATACACCGTCAGCCTTTGTGCCTACATATTGTCAACTTTTTCAGATATTCAAGTGTATCATATTAAGTGAGCTAAATTGCCATTGTATTAAAACTTTATGAATTGACGTATTGTGCATTAAGTAAGATGTGCTCAGGGTTAGCACGCTAAGCAGGATTAAATGATTGACAACAGTTTCACAATCTAAAAGAAAAAATATTGTATTGACTACTGGTCAGGACATTTAAATTATAAATTAAGTTTTTAAAGAAGTGAATATATCTAATCATTTTCATACAAAAAATTAAAAATATTTTTGTGATATCATAAGCAGTGCTTCAAGTCATTTAATGAATTGCAATTTAATTGTTTTATGCTTGTATGCCTGCACACATTTTTGTTTATTGTCTCTTGCCCAAGTTTGCTTCCAAACTATCAGCCTTTTTTCCTGCACTTAGCAAGTCATCTTGCATGCAGGGGCCCCTGCTTTCTAAAATTATAAGTCCTCACAATCCATGCAGTAGTTAACCCTGACTTTTCACATCGTCAAACAACATGTCAGGTACCAGGTCACAGCATCACAAAGGATAAAAACTTCAACCTCCTTATTACCCATTGCACTGGTTTTCAAGCCACTATGATTTCACCTTCTAGGAACATGAGCAGATGGTATGAGGTCAGGATTTGATTTTTCCTACACAGCTGGAAACCCATAACTTTAGATTTGTGGGTGCTACACATTGTTCAAAGAGTTTATGCCATACCATTCACATTGTCCCCACCTTGTATTCTACCCATCATATCCTCCTGCATCCTCCTGCAGGTAATCTGATCACCTTTGCCAAAGTGGCCCTAGATAGGGTTCTAGAAGCAGAGAGGAGCAAGGAGTGTTATTCCTACCACTCCCGGTGCCCAACAAAGATGAAGGGCTAAGGCTGATTTTGGATGTTTGCCCTGTGAATGTCTTCCTGTGGGAATTCAAATTCAAAATGCTCACTCTGACTTATGTTTCTCTGTTCTGGTTCATAGAAATTGGCTGGAATCCTTGGACATGCAGGATGCCTTTTTTCATGGGCTGGTCCTGCAGTCCCACAGATGCTACCTTCCATTGACCTGAGATCAGAGCATTTCCAATTTACCTTTCTACCCTTTGGCTTAACCTGAGCAATCCAGGTGTTCATAAAAGCCATGGCATTGGCCGCAGCCTACCACTGCAGGACACAGATAGATGTATTCCTGTACCTTAATGACTGGCTGCTCAAGACGGGCTCACTGCATACAGTTGCAGACCACCTCTGGATGATGGTCACCCTTCTTTCATTCCTGGTGCTTTCCATCAGCATACCAAAGTCCCATCTGATACCTGCACAGAGGATTACCTTGATACGAGTCGTCTTGAGCAGTAGCATTCAAGGACTTTCGACCTCTGTAATGAGTGGAGGACATTCACTATACAATCCCAATGTTTCAGGCTCAATCCTTAATCTCAGGCAGTGCTTAGGCTTCTTGGACTCCTAGCATCATGTATCCTGCTGATACATTATGCTCACTGAGATATGTGGGCCTTACAATGTAACCCCTGTTTCCAGTGGGAACAATATTGGGGCTGCCTTCCGGACAACATCTTTATCTGCATCAGTGGTGGAAAGTGATCACCAACTTAGCATGCTGTGGGCCGTTCTTCCTACTCAAACTAAATCTTTTAGAATTGACATTTGTGAAATATGTGCTTAGGAAAGATTTCCAATCTTGCCCCAGCTGGCCTTTTTACAATCTGTAACAGTGCCACCCATGCCATGGAATACGGTCTCTCCTAACTTTTTTTAATGAATTGTCAACTGCAAAGGGATATACGACAATTTTGATAGTCATAGACAACTTGACAAAACTGGCCAGTTTCATACTGTTAACGGATTACCATCAGCAAGTACTCTTGATACTGTGTTTTTGCTAGCAATAAGGTTACATGGGCTAAACTTTATTGTATTTTAAATTAATATTTCTGCACGCTGATTACTATGTGCCAGAAGACACCGCGCTGACTTTTCCCTTACCTGATTCAAAAGCAGGGAAGCAGCGTTTTAGCCTGTCACAGTCAGGAGATAGCGAGGAGTAGTGGTGGTTCGAACTCTACTTCCTGTCCGCCTCGTTCCGACAGGGTAATTAGTACCGTTGTGCGGAGGGCGGACAGGTGAGAGCCACACACTGCAGACACTTCCGGTTTCCATTGGAGCGGGTAGCGCTCTAGTGTCTCATCTCAGTGACTATTTAGGCTGAGCCCCAGACGCAGTGCACTCGCGGCAGGAGATGGTGGCAGCGTCTCTAACCCGCTTTTTGCTGATGCTGCTACAGCGCTGTTGGAGATTCCTTTATTGCTGATAAGCCTACAGTAATTTTTAACCGTGTTACAGCCTGTGCACACTTGTGCAACTTTTAAACATTGTATTAGTGTGTGTGTTGAATGCGAACGCGCACCTAAACTTTCTTGTATTTTAAATTAATATTTCTGCACGCTGATTACTATGCGCCAGAAGACACCGCGCTGACTTTTCCCTTACCTGATTCAAAAGCAGGGAAGCAGCATTTTAGCCTGTCACAGTCAGGAGATAGCGAGGAGTAGTGGTGGTTCGAACTCTACTTCCTGTCCGCCTCGTTCCGACAGGGTAATTAGTACCGTTGTGCGGAGGGCGGACAGGTGAGAGCCACACACTGCAGACACTTCCGGTTTCCACTGGAGCGGGTAGCGCTCTAGTGTCTCATCTCAGTGACTATTTAGCCCTCGCCCCCCTAGGAGCGCGCAGCGATCGCGCGCAGCCGAATAGCTGCCGAAGACCCGCCAAAGAGCTGCCCGTCTGCGCCCGTCTGCGCCCGTCCGCGCCAGGACGGTGCCAGGAGTACGGGGATA
Source organism: Lissotriton helveticus (assembly GCF_964261635.1). Lineage (NCBI taxonomy): Eukaryota > Metazoa > Chordata > Amphibia > Caudata > Salamandridae > Lissotriton > Lissotriton helveticus. The sequence goes on along the minus strand of NC_136065.1, from coordinate 1,316,060,713 downwards.
TGCTCGTCGCCAATACAGAGCAGAGAACACTCAGGTATTCCACTCAAAATCTGTTATCCCTGAAACCCGCCATCACACCAAACTGTGTTAATGACAAATGGCCAATACCTGAGGGTCTATTCTCGTGCAACATCTGTCATTTTCAAGCGACCTATATTAACCCCATAGAACCCTCATCAATTAGAGTAGGAAACCCCGAAGAAGGACTAAAATGCATACTACTCAATGTACGCTCTATGCCCAAACACCAATTGCAAATATGGGACTTACTCCAAACTTCACAGCCCGACCTATGTTTCCTGACCGAGACGTGGCTTAAACCCCACACAACCCCGGCCATAGCATTAGGAGTTCCCACTGGATATAAGTTCATAAACATGGACAGACCCACTAAAATAGGAGGCGGTCTGGCCATAGTTTATAAAGATCATATGAAAATCACCATGTTGGAGAAAAAATGCTGCTCGACATTAGAAATTCTATTCTTCAGAATTAACCTGTCCACCAGAATAGCCAAGAAAGGGGCTCTCATTTACCGCCCACCAGGACCACACTCAGGGTTTTCTCTCGCCCTCCTGGAACTGCTAGCCCCCTACATCAGAGCCAAAGAAGACTTTGTTCTCTTGGGCGACTTCAACATTCATGCAGATATCCCTGAACTAGCCGAAACAAAATCTCTGCTTGCAGATCTGTCCACCTTAGGTCTAACACTACAAAATAACGGGCCCACTCATGAAGGCGGACATTTTTTAGATCTGCTCTTCTCAAATTGTGCCGTAACTACTCCCAATGCTGCTACCCAGCTAGACTGGACAGACCACTATATGGTAGAATTCCATTTGCCCGTTACTAATAAACCCCCCGATAAAAAAATCCTCCCTCCTATATGGCGCCGTCAATGGCACCGAATTACAGTAGAAGAACTACAGAAGGTCTGGGAGAACCCTAAATTTTTAGATACAGATAGTGTGGAAGACACATTAAGTAAATTTAAGATTTCACTCACTGAAGCAATCGATAAACTGGCCCCTCTCAAACTGCACAAACAATTTCCCCCTAATAAACAAGAGAAATGGTATACAGAGGCACTGCGATCCGAGAAGCAAGGATGCAGAAGACTAGAAAAAAGATGGAGGAAGACACATCTAGAAGAGGCAAAAAAAGCATATCTTGAAGCACAATCGAAATACTACAAAAACATCAGACTGGCCCGCAAGAGTAGCCTGACCCAACAATTGATAGAGGCCGGAAACTCCTCAAAGGAGTTATACAGAATTCTCAAAACATTTGTTAAACCCACAGCCTGTGTTAGTTCAGATGATTTTTCCTTGCCTTTATGCAATGAAATATCACAGTTTTTCGAGAACAAAACAAACAACATCTATGAGAAAATCCAGAAAGCCACCAATTCTTACTGTAGCACCTCTACTCCCCCTGTACCAAAACAAATGAAGTCATCCCTACTAACATTCTCACCAGTTGCGGACACAGACCTCCCTTCCCTTATTAACCATATCAAATCAGGCTCTCCTAATGACCTTGTACCAGCCAAAATGATGACTTCCTTATGCCCCTTCCTAGGTCCCCACATCCAAACATTAATAAATCACTCCCTTAGAGAAGGACGAGTGCCTATAGAATGGAAACAAGCTGTGGTTAATCCCATCCGGAAAAACACCTCTCTCCCCTGGACGGACCTTTCCAACCTAAGACCCATCTCCCTCCTGCCCTATCTCAGCAAACTCACCGAGAAGCATGTGAACACCCAACTGTCGAAGTACATCGAAGCAGCGGATGGCCTGGACCCCTCTCAATCCGGGTTCAGGCCCGATCACAGCACAGAATCAGCCCTCCTCTCAGTGACTGACAACATCAGAATGTCACTGGATGGAGGGAGCTCAGTGATTCTGGTACTGTTAGATCTTTCCGCTGCTTTCGACACGGTGCCCCATGAACTTCTTCTCGACAGACTGAGGGATATAGGTGTGGAGGGAACGGCCTTGTCTTGGTTGGAGAGCTTCCTCTCGGGACGGACACAAGGGGTTAAATTGGGCTCCCACTCCTCGACCCTAAGAGAGCTCACTAAGGGAGTGCCACAGGGCTCATGCCTAAGCCCCACGCTCTTTAACGTGTACGTGGCCCCCTTAGCTAACATCATAAGATCTTATGGATTCACCCCGGTGTCATACGCTGATGACACCCAACTCTTGTTTCCATTCCAGACCCTCACACCCACAGTACAAACAACTTTCGCAGACGGGATGAGAGCTGTGGCCCGATGGATGGCACAAAACTATCTCCAATGTAATGTCACAAAAACCGAAGTAATGCTGTTTGGGGGGGCAACTCTCCTGTGGTCTCCAGATTGGTGGCCCCTGGAGTTGGGTCCGGTCCCCAACCCCAAACAAACAGTAAAAAACCTTGGTATAAAACTTGACCAGGCACTGTTACTCAAGGAACACACTACCCAAGTGACAGGTGCATGCTTCCATGTGGTGGGGTTGCTCCGACGTGTTTTCCCCTTTCTGCCAGACAACCACAGAAAAACACTCATTCAAACTCTGATAATAGGCAGAATGGACTATTGTAATGGCCTTTACGTATCGGCTAATGAAGAACAACTGGAGAAACTACAAGTGGTCCAGAACACGGCAGCAAGACTGGCCCTAAATGCTCCCCACAGAACCCCCTCTCGTCCCCTCCTACACCAACTCCACTGGCTGCCGGTAAAGCATCGTATCAAGTTCAAAATATGCTGCATGATACACAGATGCTTGTTCGGTACAGGTCCCAAATATCTTAAGAAAATATTTGTACCGTACATCCCCGGCCGCGCACTGCGCTCCAGCAACCATCTACCGCTACAGGTTCCAAAAGTACGGAAAGCCAGACAAGGTGGAAGAGCTCTATCATACAAAGGACCAATAATCTGGAATTCTCTACCAATCGCATTGAAACTGATCCCTAGCCTTGAATCTTTCAGGAAAAAACTCAAAACATACCTTTTCACACTATCCTAAAATAATCCCTTCTTTTTATTCTCACTCATAACTGAAAAACTAACAGCAAAATAAACAGCAGAAGCAAAAAAAGCGCAGAGATATCCCTTCGGGAATTGAATCAGGCGCTCAATAAGCAAATAAATAAATAAATAAATAAACTTCAATGGTATTTAAAAACCAGGGGGCATATTATCAAGGACGGGCGATACATTATCGCCGCTTTTATCGGCAGGAAACTGCCGATAAAGCGGCGATAATGGGCTTGATAATATGCTCTATGAATTCCTATCGAAGCCCATGTTTGATGTGAAGACATCTAACATGGGCTTCGATAGGAATTCTACAGAGCATATTATCAAGCCCATTATCGCCGCTTTATCAGCAGTTTCCTGCCGATAAAAGCGGCGATAATGTATCGCCCGTCCTTGATAATATGCCCCCTGGTTTTTAAATACCATTGAAGTTAGCCCATGTAACCTAATTGCTAGCAAAAACACAGTATCAAGAGTACTTGCTGATGGTAATCCTTTAACAGTATGAAACTGGCCAGTTTTGTCAAGAATTCCTATCGAAGCCCATGTTAGATGTCTTCACATCTAACATGGGCTTCAATAGGAATTCATAGAGCATATTATCAAGCCCATTATCGCCGCTTTATCGGCAGTTTCCTGCCGATAAAAGCGGCGATAATGTATCGCCCGTCCTTGATAATATGCCCCCAGATTTTCTAAATCATATCACACTTCTAGTGATTCTTTGTGTCTTGATGTAAATTGATGAACATTTGCATGTCCACAACCCTCAGATAGGTGGACAGACTGACAGCGTGAACCAGTGTTTGGAGCAATATCTGATGTGCCATTTTCTGCAGGATGGTGAGGAATGGGTATATTCTCTGTGGATGTCTGAAATTGCATACAGCAATACACCTTACTCATCATTGGCTTTTTTCCTTTCAACTGTGCTGCAAGTTACTGCCCTTCTACGAAACTCTTGGAAATGTCACCTGCACTCATAATGGTTCCTGCAGTGCAAGGAGCCAAAATGGCTGCAAAATGCTGAGCTGCAATATGTGTTTATATAGGACTGTTGCAGCATTAAGGGATGTTTTGCTGGCCTTACTGTCACTTTACTGAGTATAGAGACCAATCACACTATAAAAGCAGAAATGCCAGGGTGCATATGTTAAGGACAATTCAGTTATCACTTGTGTTGTTCATATCCCATCTATACTGTACAAAGCAAGCAGAGAACAAGCACTAGTCAATGGCTTTGGTACAACAGTCTCTACAATTTTTTTTTCTATTTAATCAAATTTGTTTTTGCTACTTTTCAGGGGGCCCAATATTGTACAGAAGGTTACAAAAATGAGTAACAAGGAAAATTAAACACTGCAATATTTGGAAATGGAAGCAGTCATTGACAGGGAACTTGATGATTTAGAGGACTGACTAAAGTCTTTAAGAGGTTCTCTACATATACTTTAGGAAAGGTTTGACCTACAAAGAGAACTTTCACCTACATGATGCATGATGCATGCGCCTGAGATTTGTGTAAGCAGAAAGTAGATGGCCTAAATCCTCTGGTAGTGTCAAGTTGACACCACTGCCTATTCTATGATGTAATGGGTAGCATGAAATTGATAAGAGTTGTTAAAAGCCGTAAAATATATACAAATCAAGGAGTGTTGTTGGACCGTCTGGAAAATGGTCCCTGGCTTCTAAGTTTTCCAAAGCCTCTGAGACTTTCGATGGAGCCTTGCTGCAAGTAACCCGCAGCCACCATTGTAAGCAAGCCTCAATTGGCACAGAGGGGTAAATGGTCAAAATATCGATTCCAAAATATAGACAAACCAAAATATCGAGTCCAAAATATAGAATGGACAAAATATCGAACGGACAGAATATAGGCATCAAAAATATCGTTTTGAAGGTAAGTAATGTAATATCGATTTTAAAAATATAGACAGTCAAAATATCGAAGTACATAATATATTTCATTAAAAATATCGAATTTTTATTAATATCGAATTTTTTTAAGTGTTTTTTATGTTAGTTTATGTGTGTAAAGTGTATATATTTTTGTAATTTATTTTAAGTAATTAATTTTATGTTATTTAATTATTGTGTAATTTAATTCTGTAGCGGGTTGTGGGTTTATAGGGGAATAGGGTGGGAAGTAATTTAATTATAATTAATTAAATATGTTAATTAATTAATTGGTATTTATTTTGATTAAATTGTTAATTCATTTTTAATTGGTAATTAATTAATTGTTAAATGATTATTTTTTATTAATTGATTAATTGATAATTATGTGAATAATATTAATTTATTTTCTGTAGCGAGTTGTAGGTTTTTAGGGGAATAGGGTGGGAAGGAATTTAATTATAAATAATTAAATATGTTAATTAATTAATTGGTATTTATTTAGAATAAATTGTTAAATAATTTTTAATTGGTAATTAATTAATTCCTAATTGATAATTTTTTTATTAATTGATTAATTGATAATTATGTGAATTAAATTAATTTATTTTCTGTAGCTGGTTGTGGGTTTATAGGGGAATAGGGTGGGAAGGAATTTAATTATAAATAATTAAATATGTTAATTAATTTGTTGGTATTTATTTAGAACAAATTGTTAAATAATGTTTAATTGATAATTAATTAATTCTTAATTGATAATTAATTTTTATTAATTGATAAATTGATAATTATAAGAATTATATTAATTTATTTTCACTAGAGTGGGAATAGTAAAATTTACCCCTGTGCTATCCAACGCTTTCCCTACTGTTGCACTCCCTGGAGTGGGAATAGTAATTTTTACCCCTACGATATCCAACGCTTTCCCCACTGTTGCACTCTCTGGAGTGGGAATAGTACATTTTACCCCTACGCTATCCAACGCTTTCCCTACTGTTGCACTCTCTGGAGAGGGAATAGTAGTTTTTACCCCTACCCTATCCAACGCTTTCCCTACTGTTGCACTCTCAGGAGTGGGAATAGTAATTTTTACCCCTACGCTATCCAACGCTTTCCCTACTGTTGCACTCTCTGGAGTGGGAATAGTAATTTTTACCCCTACGCTATCCAACGCTTTCCCTACTGTTGCACTCTCTGGAGTGGGAATAGTAATTTTTACCCCTACGCTATCCAACGCTTTCCCTACTGTTGCACTCTCTGGAGTGGGAATAGTAATTTTTACCCCTACGCTATCCAACGCTTTCCTCACTGTTGCACTCTGTGAAGTAGGAATAGTAATTTTTACCCTTACGCTATCCAACTTTTTCCCTACTGTTGCACTCTCTGGAGTGGGAATAGTAATTTTTACCCCTGCGCTATCCAACGCTTTCCCTACTGTTGCACTCTCTGGAGTGGGAATAGTAATTTTTACCCCTACGCTATCCAACGGTTTCCCTACTGTTGCACTCTTTGGAGTGGGAATAGTAATTTTTACCCTTATGCTATCCAACGTTTTCCCTACTGTTGCACTCTCTGGAGTGGGAATAGTAATTATTACCCCTGCGCTATCCAACGCTTTCCCTACTGTTGCACTCTCTGGAGTGGGAATAGTAATTTTTACCCCTACGCTATCCAACGCTTTCCCTACTGTTGCACTCTCTGGAGTGGGAATAGTAATTTTTACTCCTACGCTATCCAACGCTTTCCCTACTGTTGCGCTCTCTGGAGTGGGAATAGTAACTTTTACCCCTACGCTATCCAACGCTTTCCCTACTGTTGCACTCTCTAGAGTGGGAATAGTAATTTTTACCCCTACGCTATCCAACGCTTTCCCTACTGTTGCACTCTTTGGAGTGGGAATAGTAATTTTTACCTCTACGCTATCCAACACTTTCCCTACTGTTGCACTTACAGGAGTGGGAATAGTAATTTTTACACCTCCGCTATCCTACGGTAATAATATTGTGTATTCTTTATTAATGTTATGTTAATATATTTATATATGTTTTAACAGATATGATTGTATTTTTTTATATAAGTTAAATTAGTTATTTAATAATTTTAAGGTAATTTAAGTATTTTTATATATATTTTAGCTATTTATTTTTAATATTTTTTAAATTTTACATTAATTTTAAGAAATTCGATATTTTTATAATGTATATATATATATAAATGATATTTTGGGGTCGATATTTTGGTACTTACCTGTTTGTAGATAGGAATTCGATATTTTGTCTGTCGATATTTTGGAATCTATATTTTGGGTAGTCGATATTTTGTCCCTCGATATTTAGTCAGTGATCCGCACAGAGGACCTAACATTCGCGCTTACTGACTAATATGGAGGTGTTGGCCTGCGGGCAATTCAGAAGCTCAGATACATTTCACAAATGGGACTTCATTCATGGCCATTGTTTTATTTAATTTATGCCAATTTCATACTAAAACTATTTGCCTTTAGTTTTTATGAGAAAAAGAGGGGAAAAGGAATACTCCTTAACGTTACATTGGCGGCACAGCTGCGGAATTCAAACTCTTCCACGTTCCCCTCATGCTAATTTGAGCACACTGCTGTTGGCAGTTCATTTTTAAGAAATTCATCTACTGATTTGGCTGCAAATATGCATCTATGGGATCATTTTCTGTAGAGTTCTTTGAGTGCTCTTCTAAGCAATGGTCAGCTCTATATAATATATGGAACGTTCCTTTGTCAAATTTCAACAGTATTTTCCACTAATTCTTTGTGAATAAGCTTAATTTGCTTTGGATCTGCCTTCAACTATGAACTCTAATGCCAATTTGAAGTCTGCACCCTAGTTTGCAACAATGCCTCATCACACGTAGTCTCTACCAGTAATAACAAGAGCCAAACGAAGGACCCTACCTCACTGTCGAAGTGTCTCCTTTACCTCTGGCACTTGATTTTTCTGATTTGCTGGGTTTGTTTTACCTGTTGTGCATATTGTTCGTATATGAACTTTCTGCTTCACTGCCTTTCTCTCAAATTCTTATTTTTGCAGGAGTCTTTTGCCTCTCATTTGAATCCCCATCCCAGATATTTCCCATGCCTATTGTGCCCTTCCCTTTTTTACACTTTGTTCTCTTCATGTTTGCAAGTGCTCCAGGTATCCTTCTGGATTTATTCTAGTAATCGTTCTTTCTTAAAATGTAATTTATTCAACTGTGCTGTTGCATATTTGTCCCTGGGGGTCTCCTCACAGTCTGTCTGTCTTTTTTTCATTTCACTACCACATCATTACATTGTTATCTCACTCGTTGTTATTTTTCTCATCCTGTTTAAAGCCTCTTTGGCTTCTCAGTATTTTCCCTCCTTTTATCAGGTTCTGTTCACCCTTCTCCCCCTTACCCATCCTACCTACTTTGCCTTTCATTCCTGCTTATTCTCAGATTCTCCTTTCAATATGCCTTGCTCTGTTATTGCTTTGATGGTTGTATTGACAGTTTTGATTTCTTCTTTCCTATAAGTTGTATGTTTAATATATTTTCTTTTTACATACATGGCAAACAACCTTTGCATTGTTTCCTGGAATGTCAAAGGATTGTGTAATCCTATTACGAACCAAAAGATACTCACACATTTATCCAGACTAAAATGTGAAATTGCCCTATTATAAGAAACTCACCTGTCAGACAAGGATATTAGTAAGAAGAGTAAGAAGACACACATGAAGAGGGCAGATAGCTTTTTCTTTATCTTACTATCAATAATTCTCCAATATCCTTTCTTAATATATATGGTCCCACCAGCATAGATGTTCAATTTTGGGAACAAATGTGTAGCATGCTATTGACATGCTCAAACACTAATTTCATTGCTCGTGGGGACTGATTGATCCCTTTATTGACAGAAATTCATCAGTTAAATATATTCCCAATAAAATGCAAAAAGCATTTAGAAATTCTATTCAGTCTAGGGGGCTTGTTGATGCATGAAATGCCTATAACCAGGGTGCTTTGAAATATACTTTTTATTCTCCTGTTCACTACTCTAAATCAAGAATTGATTACACCTTTTAACACATAACTTGCTCTTCTCCTTGAGTAATTCTGAAATCGGTTATATTCTAATTTCATATCATGAAACAGTTAACAATTGACCTGGATGTGTTGCCCGAAAACTCTGGGTCTCGCAAATGTCGTTTCAATAACAGTTTCTTGAAAGAAAATATTTTTGTAGAATAATTTGAAAATTTTCTTAAAGATTTCTTTCACTCTAACATCAATCTGGCTACCTCTTTTCATTTTGTTTGGCATGCCTTTAAACAACAGCTAGGGGATATAGTATTGATTATGTTGTGACCAAAAAAAAGCCCTTAAATAATCATCACTTTTACTTACATCCATTAAAAAACGTAAGCATGAATATTACACCTCCAATACAGACACTACATTAAATAGTCATATTCAGGGCAATTTGGATTTTAAAAAAAAGGTTGGCTGAAGATGCATCTGGTGTACTGCTAAATATTATGGTGGCCGAAATAAAGCTGGTAAAATGCTAGCCAATTATTTGACAACCAGGAAACAAAAATCTAATATTGATACTAATACAGATAGAAATGGATATAAGTACTTTACAGGCGCTGAAATTCTAAATTACTTCATAGACTTTTATCAAACCTGATATACGCTGGAATATTCCCCAGCCGATGACCCAATAAATGCTTTCTTTGACTCTCCTCCAAAACACCAAGATCAGTTAAATGATCTTTCGTCATTAGATGACATCTCTATTCCCAAAATAAGTCCTGATGGTTTTTCAGTTGAATTTTACTCACACTTTTCTCATATTCTGTTATCATACTTTCAATCTTTTTTCCACTATTTTCTTCCCAATAATGAGGCTTTTTGCACTTTTTAAGCAGCTATAATTCCCAAAACAGACAAAGACTTATCTTTTTTGCATCAAATTATAGGTCATATCGCATATACATTCAGACTGGTGAAGTTCTGTGATCATGCCACCCCTACATATTAACAGTTTTATTCCAAAATTGATTAGAATAAAACAATCAGGTTTTGCGGGGGCAGATATATGGCAGGCAATACTGAAGCATTTTGGGAGTTTTTACATCTCACATCAAAAGGTAAAATACCTGTATCTGTCATCACATTAGATGTGGCAAAAGCTTTTGGCCAATGTCAATTGGAGCTTAGAAATGGCATAATTTCAGTCCGGGAATATTAAAGAATATCAGCCATTCTTTATTCGTTACCTTGAACATGTACTTATTTTAAGTGACTCCAATCTTCAATTTTTCCATTAATTAGGGGCACACGACAAGGTTTCCCCCTGTCACTTTTATTGTTCATATTTTCTCTGGAACCCTTTTTCGCGGTTCTTTGGCAGTCTCCATGGTTTTAAGCAGAAAGAAACAGAAGTTGAATTCACTGCATATGCAGATGATGTTCTTTATGTATCATAGCCACAAACCTCCATTCCTGCTTTCGATAATCAATTAACAAATTATTCCACTCTACCCACTTATAATCTGAATATTGATGTCAGAAGTTCTACCTTTTAATAATTATTGTTTAAAGGAAAGATTTGTAGACATTAGATTTAAGTGGAACTCTAAATGAATTAAAATCTTAGGAATTAAATGCTCCACCTCTATCACAAGAAACAATTCAGGTTAACTGAGGTGTTCTCACCATAAAATCATTAACATGTCAGAGAAGTGGTCACCTTTGTATTTATCTTGGTGGGGCAGATTAGTTGCAATTAAAATGATAATGCTACCTGTGATTGAGTTCTATTTATCTATGCTACCAGTGAAGCTCCCGCAGACGTTTTTTAAATCCCAATAGTTTGTTTGAAAGCTTTTTGTGGAATGGGCGGAAAGCACATATCTCATTACGTTCATTGTGTAAACCTAAAGATGTTGGCAGGGTAAGCTGTCCTGATTTACAGATGCATCACTCCGCTTTTGTTTTGAAACAAATCTTGCAATTTGAACTGGGATGAGGATACTCTCTTCACTGTATGGCATTAACTGGAAGACTGAAAGATTTTACCTTTTTCTTCTCACCCCGCAGGTCATATTTCCCACCCTCCTAAGTCTTTTTTTTCTCCCACTATTAAGAACTCAATACACCTGGTACATCCCATTCCCACCCTGTTGCTGTCACCACTGCAGGTGTTTCTAGAATCCTCTATTTGGCTCATATAAAATGTAGGTATGGTCTCACCTCCGCACCCACACTCAAATGTCAGTGGCTATTTCACGATACATATCTACTCTTACAAATACACAATCTTCCACTCCAAGTACATTTTACAAGATATTTAACCTTTCCCTTGCTTTCAAGACATCTTGTATATATAAACATCTTGAATATATACCTCCTACCCACACCAAATCTAAAGTTGAACTACAGTGAAAATTAGATTTCAACTGTTCCTTTTCACTTCAAACCTGGAATATAATCTGGTCTAAGATCCAACACACTTAGTACTACTAAAACATTGTATTTTTTCTATAATACGCTTTCTTTTAAGTTCTATTTCCCGTCACAAATAGAACCACAACAATGATAATGCATACTGGACCTGTCGAACAGCAACAGGTACTTTCATGCAGATATATTTTTCATTCCCTATAAATTAGAGCATTTTGGTTGGAAGTTTGGAATACAATTTGAACAATATGTTCTGACTTTAACTTTGTATTTACTATATATTTTTTATGGGTAGTTCTTCTCAAATTTGGATTGGCAACCGTAAAGTGGGTACATTTGCTGGCTTGCTCATTGCCAAAGCTTTACACATTCTTATATCCAGTTGGAAAGATGCTACTATGGTCACTTCTACTAAATGGTGGAATTTATTATGTCTTCATCACAGAGTTGATAGAATGAGCACCGCCTCAACACAATAATTCATTAAGAAGTACTTCTTTTGGTTACCCATTTCTCCTTATTTGAACTATACACCTATTTGGCTGCTGGTTGTAACCACTATCTTCTAGCCTCCATGAACTACAGATTTTAATAATGTTGTGACATTGCCCACATTTAACTGATAACTGCATTGATAGCCAGATAAATATTTGTTCTTCAGTAAGACTTTATGCAATTGTCTTACTCTGTTCATTTCCTCTCATTCTCTCTTTTTTCTCTTCTTTTTTTTTACCCAACCCATAAAACACAACAAATAAAATGCTAAGTTGTTAAGGAACTATGTTGGATATTTTTTTTATCATTTTTCTATAGATGTATAGTTTTACTTCACTCACCACTGTTTACTACATTCTAAAGTATTGTTTTGCTTATGTTCAATATATTGACTACCTATAGATGTGTTTACCATGTACTTTTCGTTGAAACAATTCTAATAAAGATTTTTCAAACCAAAAGCAATATATACAAATACCGTTTGAGTGCAGGAGTAGCTCAACTGATTGTCTGAATCATCTGGTAGGGCCACGGAGTCGTCATAGTATAATGCTGAAAGGTTTTTTTGGATGTAATATGTGCCAAATCCAATTAAGGGTTGGAATGTTGTCTCGTGTTCATCCGGCACACCGCGGTTCTCATCCAGCTGCAGAATCGAAGGAAGTAAAACAATGACCTGGCTATATGTACAGGATGGTTTTGTGCTATTCATTCCTCTTAAAAAAGAAATATAATTTAAGTAACCTAGCAGGTACACTAATGGATATTACAGTTTTTCCCACTGATCAAATACATACCAGAAACCATATTTCACTCAGAATTCACAGTATTACTTCACACGTTTCCAGCATAAACACATGAAAAATCTAACTTATTTATGCACTGCTCGTCACTGCTAAATTGCCTTCACCCTTAATCATCAGGGGAGATTAGTAGTTGTCAGCATGAGAACAGGTGTCCCTTGGCTCTTTCCTTTAAAGGTACCAACCGATGAATGATGTCACAATTCATCTCAAAAACCCAGGCAGACTTCTTCAATCAGTGAAACATTCAGAATGTCTATTGGTGGTGGCTGTCATTGATTCAGAGTGGAGCAGAGCAATTTAGACTCCACTCTTGCACATCACAGAAATGCAAGTATATACTTGCATTTTATTCAGTGAGTGCCTTAACTTTATCAACATGTGTGTGACATTTAAATGTATTAATAAAATGTATTCACTGTAGAGACTAGAGATTTATACATGTGTTCTATTGTTCAGTTTAAATGTGTTAACATGCATTCTTTATTCACATTTTTACACTCCCGGTTAGAGATATATTTGCATATTTAAACATGTTCTATTTTGCTCACGTTTTACATATATTCTTCAAGTTACATTTATAACAATGTATTCGAAATGCGCATGAAATGCATAACTAAATTAGCCTGAGTACAGGCCTCAGTTGAAATGCATTTTGCTTTGACATCATGCTTTCATTCATTTTGTAGGTTTAATATCATGATTTTTGTTAGCTAGACATAGGCATATTGTTTGTATTAGACTGCTGATCCAATGGCCTAGAAGGAAGAACTTATCAGTGAACGTGGGGAACCCATGGTTGAAAGAAGCCTTCTGTTCATCATGTACCAATATGGTAAGATGTTCAGGGTTGGGAACTGCAGTCAAATTCGATGAGATAAGGCCGTCTCTGAATCTTTTGCTACTTTTAAATTGGAGTTCTCACAGTTGAATGACACAGAGATTCCTTTTCGACTTTCAGAGGTACAGACCTATCTGCTTGCCCTATTATTTCAAATGTGAAGCTTTAAGCTAAACACATTTCTTTTTTCCAAAACGTCTACTAAAGTCTAATCATGCTAACACCTTCTATGCTCCCGAATAAGAGACACTTGCTAGATGAAGTTTGTTTATGAAACACCTGTTTGTTTTTAGCGTTGGGCGGTAAAGTCCGCTCCACTGGTGGAGTTTTGCCCACTTCGCACAGAGTTTGTCAAAAACTCCGCCAACCACCCCTTGGTGGAGTTAACCACCCACCCCTCATTTTAACACATGGAAAAGGCATTGTGAGTGGTGTTTCATATTAACAGAATGAGTGAAATGAAGTGTGTGATTGCTACTCCCCAGGGTAGCGTTTAGCAAATACTGCAGAGGCGGACCCCCGTAGGGGCTAGGGAGCCGTCGCCATAACCATGCGGCGAGCCCCCGAAGGGGCAACAAAGGGGGGAAGACGGCCCGGGAACGAAAAGGAAAATGCGGGAAAACGGGGTCTCCCGAGCAAGCAGGGGGACCCCGGAAGGTGCCGGGCTGCCCCCCCCGCCCCCCCCTTGCGCCTTGCTTCCGCCGCCGGGCGCCAACCAATGGGGGGGGCAGGCGATATTCAAACCACCCAATGGGGGGGTTTCCCCAGGTGGAGACATACCTGATGGGGGGCATATAAGCGCGCTCCCCCCAGTGATACTCCTATGCACAGGAGCGGGGGGAGCAGCACGGCGCGAAGGAACTTTTGTCCCACCCACCCACACCAAGGGATCAGCATTGTCGCAGGGCTGAAAGAGGGAAAAGAGCTTTGTGAAGGGCTACGCGGAGAACGGTTGGTACGGAGGCACACCGGAGAGCGGTGCGCCAGAATAGGTCCACTCACCTTCAGATGCCGCACGGCTGGGTGAGATGGCCTAAGGACAGCGGCTCTGGGATGCCTCACGGCTGGGTGACATGCGACGAAGGGAAGGGGGAATATGCAGAGACGGCGCTCACAGCCCAGCCCCCGCCGGATGGCAGGGCACAACAAGGTCCGAAAGGTAGCGAGGCAGCCTAACTCTGGGACAACGAATATCCCCTTCCCGCGCTGAGGGAGCGCAAGGAAATCCAACCTACAGAAAAACCGCCCCAAAAGGGGTAAGAGACATTGGCAAGGAAATGTATATGACATAACATGCAAATGCAAGTAATACCTGTTTCCTTGTAACCCTTAATAAACTGCGGCCAACAAATGACCACCACGAAGAAGGGTGTAGTGGCTTTCTTGGCGGGAAGGGAAGTAAGAAATGTTATGTGTATTTCACTGCGGGAGTGGGGCAGAGTGCGCAGGTTACAAGAAGTTGATCAAGTGCCGGAAAGGATGCTTGCATCACCCAAAGTTTCTCTCTATGCACATACGGCTGCATCCTTGCATGCCAATATGCCCTGTGCTCATTAGCACCCGCATAGGGTTGCTCGCCGCCGAGCCTGTTGCCTCATTATCCAAATGGAGGCCAACTTGAAGAGCCGCTGCTCTGAATTTTAAAGCTAGGCACCTTCTTAGAAAATCAGCACGTGGGCGAAATGGAATCCATTTTGCAGCCGATGTTTCTGATTTCATGGTGGGATTATGTAGGCAAAATGGAGCTCTTGCTCCCAAGTGCAGCCTGCGTGCCAGCTACACACATGCAATTACACACATTTCTTTCTGGTCTCCCCATACAAACAGAATACAAAATAAAAAGTACACAGGAATTCAGTTCTCACAGTATTAGGGAACATTAAGGGATATGCGTCTTGGCTATGAATGATTATGTTGCCAGCACCACAAATGCTATGTGTGCTTCCTGCCTAGGCGCAAGCTTTTTTCCATACAGATCTTTCTGTGACATACAGGCGCACAATTGAAGAGGAGGGGTTGCCCAGTACAACACCACTGGTCACGGCCAGGTTCAGGAAGCAGAGTATGGGCAAAACACTGGAATCTTCCGGAAATTTCTCCTTAACCACCACAAGCTTCCCCCCACTGGCACTGCGAGTAAAGAGAACAGAGATTCCTGGTATATGAATATTTGATTCCTTCTTTTTTCATTTCTAAGAGAGTCAATGTGCTTGTGTTTCCTTTTTGATTATGTTTAGAAGAGAGAAGGGATTGTGTTGTAGAGGGGTAGACTGGGGAGCTAGAATAGTACTGCGAAGTTGAAGGAAAATGTTGCATCTGGTTTCTAAATTTCCTAACATCCTCTGTGCGTACATTACTATCTGAGCCACTCGATTTCAGTAATATACTGTGAACAAAGGTCCTACTTCATGCACATATTTTTATGGATGTGAGACTGGGAGGTATTGTGACAAGACAGGAATTCTGCCGCTCGCTGAACTCCATTAAATCTCGCAGAGTTTTTAGGAATCTCCACGGAGTGAAACTCCGAGTTCTGCCCACCCCTATTTGTTTTCATTTGTCTCTATACTATTGTGGTTATCGCAATTTGGTATTTCAACATATTGAGATATTTCAGCTTACCAATTGTATCGCTGCATTTAATGAACTTACTTTTGGTCTGCATATATACTGGATTAATTTGTAATCCAAAATAAAATCCTTTAACTATATTCAGTGATTCCTGGTCATTATTGTGGGGTATCATGGACTTCACAAGTTAGAAACATATTGTTGTCACCTCCCTTTCAATGCTTCATGTCAATTAACAAAGGTCTGTACGAACAATGGGGGAAAAGCTTTGACGAGTTGACTAAGAGATTATGTTGTTGTAAGGTCCAGAGCTCTTTCAGGTGATAGGAGATGATTGTTAGCTACTGAAGCAAAGGGAGTGAGAGTACCCCCTGTAGTAATTCTAGAATTGTCCAAACGCAGTCCAAGCCCTTAAAGCACATGGCTCGATTTGGAGGATCAGCAGAGTTCCAGCGAGATGGAAAACAGTTGTTACAGTGAAAGAGCGAGTATTTACTGGTTTGCATGCATTATTTGCGTATGTAATGCTTGCAGTATTTTACTGAGGTTGTATGGTGTGATGGGATGATGTTTTAGTTGTGGTACAGATGTAAATGCGCTTAATGCTAAGCAGTTTGTTGTTTTCAGGCTGGATGTAGCTTAGGTCCTGGGAGAGATATATAAGTATGAAATACACTGTGGTGCTAGTCGTGAGGTACCATCGGCTGCACAATTGAGATAGGGTCATACCTTTGTGTGAGAGTAAGATGTTTTTGTTGTAGTGGATTCTGTTGTGCAAAGGAGAAGCTGCACTGATCTAGGTGATACCCCTTTGTTTGAGCTTCACTCGAGTATGTGTCTGAGTAGGTTTGAAAGTGTCGCTCTGGACCATTTCTTGTGTGACTGAATACTTTAGTTTCTTTAGTGGACCCGAGAAAGTTATTTGTTGAAATAGCTTAGCATTTTGTTTTATGCTTGTTTAGTGTTTAGAAAGCGTGCGCTCATAAAAATTGTAAAGGACGGTGAACCGCTGCAAGGAGTGACAAGTATGTCATAGTTTGCCGTGCTGAGATTGGACAGTTTGCATTTGTACCATGTTGTTATTAGTTGTGTTGTAGGGATTCCACTTAGTCTCCACTTTAGCACTATTTTTCAATTTAGCATCTTTTTCTAATGGTGGCTTGCACGTTTTCTCATTTGTGAGACTGTGCCATGTACGGTTTTGTTCCTGATAGACATTGTCACCATGTAGTCTGCACAATTAGTTCCAAGGTCACACATATTAGAACCAAATACCATTGTATTTAGTCTTGTGCTCGTAGTAGATAACTCTTGCTCCCCAGACTGACTAAAGATGTTGTTCTGCGCCTCTCGCACAGTGTGATAAGTGTGCTGTTTTATTATTTAAACAGTGTCTATTGTAAAGTCGATGAGAGGTTCACTTCACGCCAGAGTTATCATGGAAGCTGACTGTGAGCTGTAACTGAGATGCAGTTCTGTAGTACCTGACCCTCATGGTCAGAAGGAAAACAGCCGTGCAAGAAAGGTGTGCAAGATGGGGGACATTTGTTAATTCACTGAAACCGGCTTCCTGACATGCCAAGGTATGGGGTTAGATCATTCCAACAGGTCTGGCAGATGGGTACTCCTGTCATTCTCGCTTTAGCATTAAGGTATTAGTGATAGATAGGAGTAACCTTAGAAACATTATGAACAATTAACTTCATTTAATTGTTTGTGTTTTTCACCATTCTAATAATTCTTATAACAATGATGTATCATCATTATAATAATCACACTTTATGTTTTATTTACAAAGATTAGGGCATTTCAATAAACATTTGAACATGCATTATTGTATCTGTTAATGGTGACATCTTGAGCATTCAAAAATGACAAACAAAAGGGTTAGATCTGTTTCCATGAATTCCTTGGAAATCAGAGCGGTCATTTTCAAGGTTACTGACAAACATTTATAATTTTGTAAGGTTAGGGGTTTAGACGTGGTACTGTGAGATAGCTAAACCAACATTTACTGAATATAGTTTTGTTGACCTAATACACCGTCCTATTAAATTAGTAGGAACAGTATAACAGTTGACGATGTCATAGAGTGCAGCACTCAGAGTGGTTGTTAGCGCCAAATGAGAACTGTGGGTAAGGAAATTATTTCCTGGTTTGAAATGAAAAGTCTACTTGTGATTGTTGGTATTACTGTTTAAAATTAAATGTTTCCGGGCAATACAAGATTTGATATGGGGAGATGTGAGAGTCCTTGTTCGAAAAGGAAAAGAGGTGCCACCAGAAGGCACGGCAGGTCCTTATATATAACTATAAATGAGGGGCTCCGCATGGCATACGATCACTGGAAAAGAAGGTGCTTTGATGTGTGCATGCTATGGCACATTTAATTTGAGAATTATTGAAAATCTGAAAAGGGTATTGTACGAGATGAAGAAGCCACCTCCCAGCCCTTGCAGTACAAGGCTTTTAATGCCTGGAAGCATGTAGCTCATGCCAAAGAGAAAGATAATATTAGGGTAGAGCTCAAAAAGCAGTATGTAGCTGTGCCAAAGCTAGATGGGTTTTGAAACATAATAAATAGAGAGTTTACATATATTTGAGGGATCTAGGTTATATCCTGCATTGACCAGTGAGGAAGCTCAGAAAGATTAGGATAAGGTAGAGAGTGCAGAGGGATCAGTCAAAGATAGTAATTTTAATGATTACTTTCTGTATGTGCTATTGCAACCCATCAACCTCCCTATAATGTGACCTAGCCTAAAGCAATGAGTGGTGGTGTTACAGGTTGAAGCTCAGAGGTAGCCACTGTCCCAGTGAATACCAATCAGAACCCTATGGTAGAGAGTTCAGGGATTCGTGCCCCTGTTAACTCTAGTGTTTCTAATGCCCCAGACCCAATAACTGTTTTGGTATAATTGGTACTGCAGTTCCCTTGTACAACCATCAGGAAGAATGCATCATGCTTTAATGGTCCCCACTGGAGTAAATCCCTCAACTACTATTCCTACTGCTCTTGGATGAGGAGACACGGTAAGAACTTAGGGCCAGATGTACGACCATTTAGCAAGTGCAAAATCGGTCATAAAATGATTTGCACATGTTAAAATGACCGTTTACCATGTACAAAAGCCACTCGCAATTGCCCAAATAAATTTGTGACTAAATACCGACACGCAAACATTGCTCATGCAATTTGCGACTACCAAATAGCGTATCGCAATTTACGAGTCGCTAAATAGCATATACATAACAATCGCAAATTGCGAAAAATTCAAAATTGCGCTTGCAATTTACCACTAACCAGCAACAGGTGGTAGTCAGGTACAACCTATAAAAAGAATACATCACAAACCTTTCCACAATGGCTTCCCTGTATTGGCTACCAAGGAGGAGGCGAATAATGGCGGCATGGCAGAGGAGAAGAAGACAGGAGAGGATATTCAGAGTCAGGCTAACATTGTTGGATAAGACTGAAGAGGAGGTCTATGATCAGTACAGGGTAAGTAGCAGGATCATACTAAAGCTCATTGACATCTTGAAGCCACAACTTGAGAGTAGTACCATGCGCAGAATGCTATTCCCACAGGTGTGCAGGTTTTTTGCTCCCTCCACCTCTTGGCCACTGGTAGTTACCAGGATGTTATAGCAGTGGCTGGTGGTGTAACTATTGCGTTTCTTCAATCACTTCCTAGACGCAATGCCACAACACATATACATGCCTCTTGACAATCAGGAATTAGACCAGACTAAATTAGATTTCTAAAGGTTAGCAAGATCCCTTATAGGTAATAGGGTGCATAGATGGGACACATGTGCCCATATGTCCACCATCCTGCATAGAATATATTTTTCGTAATAGAAATAGTACCCATTCCCTCAATATTCAAATGGTGTGTAACGCAAAGAACACCATTACAGATATTATAGCCAAATACCCAGGAAGCACCCATGATGAATTCATTTTCCGACACAGTGGCCGACATCAAAGGTTAGAAAGAGGTGACTTTGATGATAGATACCTCCTATGTAATTTTATCACCTGTTCCCAAAATTATGTTAATGTAATAACATGTCTGTTAGCATTCAACATCTACATCATATGTCTCACAACAGGTGACAGTGCGTATGCTCTGCGTCAGTGGATCCTCACATCATACCTGTCGCCCACCAACATCCATGAAAGGAGGTACAACAGGGCACAACAGGGCACACAGGCACACCAGGACAGTGATAGAGCATACTTTTGGAATACTCAAATCGCGCTTCAGATGCCTACATAAGATTGGGGGAGCTATGCAGTATGCGCCAGAGACAGTATGTAAAATTGTGGCAACATGTGCCATGCTGCACAACATGGCCTGCAGGGGTGGACTGTCCCTGGATGTGTCTGACACTGATTCTGAGGATGATGGACCGGGACCACCTTCCCAACAAGTAAGGGATAGCAATGCTGCAGCAGAGGGGAGAAGGCACAGGGATCAGATTGCAATCAACTATTTCTGAAAACTACTTGCACAGAAGCTGGTCACTCAGCTGTACAAAATAAATGAGTAATTGTGGAGGAATATGGATGTTTAATGTTCACTCATCCATCTGTGAAGTAGGACTACATGTCCACAGTAACCTTATGAAAATAGCACCTTGGGTAAAATAAATGGGTTGCGTCACTAATAGAAAGTAACTCTAATGTCAATGTAGGAGCTTTGGGTAACAGTGAAAAGTCATTTTCTGTCCCTGCACGTGACCTTGCCGGAGGTGCCACTAGCCATCCCTAGGTTGCGGCTGCTGCTCCTGCGCAACATAGGTTCTACTGTGGCTGACATGCTGCTCCTGCATGACAACTCACTGTCAGTGCCACCAAGTCCAACATCCCCAAGTAACTGTTTTGTCTGACGTGTCTCAACTGCAGCGGTGATTTTCTCTAAACCACATGCCACATCTCCACTACAGTGGCCCAGTTCTACTTGTAGACCAAGTGTGCGCAGACTCTGCCTATTGATAGCATGTGCTAGCCTGTTTATTGCCCTTGTGAGACTATCCATTTTTTGTCCCCTGCTGCGCACAACGCGCCTCTGGTTCTCTCTTTCCACAGCAAACTGCTTGGCCACGTCTGCCACTGTGCTGATGAGGGCATCCAGTATAGCCTCTAGTGTGGACTGGTTTTGTGCCAGTTTAGTTGTCACCATGCGGAAGCCATGTGCCGTTCTTATGTTTCTTTGTTTTTGGATCTTTTTATGCAGGTGCTGGATCTGCAGCATTTCTCTGTCAATGGGATTTGAAATTGGCAGACTGAATGAGCCAGTTGTGAAGATGCCCTGTGACCGATGCTGTGACTGTTGTGTTCTCGGTGCACAACGCACACGAGTGGACTGAGAGCCTGGTGGTGTGTTGTCGTGCTGCGCTGCTGAGGTGGCAGGTGGTGTTCACAAGGGAATGCTTGCAGCCGCAGTGAATGGGTTGTCAGTGGGCTTACCCCCACTCGTATTGCCAGCATCCTTCCCTTCCTCAAGTTCCTCTGGCTCCTCGGTGTGTCCCCATCAGTGTTCTCTGCTCAAAGTTGTGTGTCTAAGTGACAAAAGATATGACAGATGATAATAAAAGATGTGTTTCACTGTATCAGTGTTATGACTATGTTAATCAGTTCAAGTCATTCCCTCATTACACTCATGTTGACACAGACTACATCTCCCATGATGCAACACTTGTGTTGTTTGTACATGGATGTATGCTTGTGTTTGATTAGTATTCATGCTCTGTACAGGCGTTAGTTGGTATGCACACATCACATGCACATTTTACACTTATGTGTGGCTGTGATGTATCCAGGGTCCCACAGCCTGCTACAGCTGCCATCTCCAGGGTGGCTTCCACCATTACCTGTGCTGGTGTCGGGTTTGCTGATGTGGATGGTCCACCTCCTACCTGTTTTGCAGCTTCAAGGTGCTCTCCACCTTCTCTTTTGCCCTCGAGCGTAGTTCATAGCATTGTTTCTTTATATCATCAATGGTGCGGTGTGCTACTCTCAGGGCATTGATCCTTCTCTGTATGCTGCACCAGATCCTCTTTTTCTCTGTTTCAGCCAGAAGGTGGGATGTTCTGCCAAACATTTCTGTGTGCTGATTGCAGCATTCTTCTATCAATATATCAATTTATTTTTCCGCAAACTTTAGCTTGCGCTGCCTCTGCTTGGTTCCCTTGTTGGTATCCTTGCTGCTCATTTTTTGCTCTCTAAGCAGTGTCTGACTATGCTACTGCACCAGTACATGTGCTTGTTTTTGATCAGTAGTTGATCTGGGCACCACTTCCTGTTTGGGGGGGGTCGTTCAACCCAAACAGGAAGTGTTTGTTTTTTGTGTTGAATTTCACACCTATTCGCAAATTGCACACTTAAAAACGAGGTTTATATGTATCTCGCTATTGGCGATATGACTGCAAGTTGCTATTTGCATTTGTCACAAATAACTTTGTGAGTCAATAGCGAGTCACAATTTGCATGGCGAAGGTGTTGTTATGTAGCGTTCTGCGAGTCGCTAATTGCGAGTTTGCAATTTTTTGCTATTTGCGAGTCGCAAATTTTGGTGGTCGTCTGGCCCTTGGTCCTTAATATGATCACTTCACCAATTGTTGCTCCTGCATCATGAGCAATGTATCAAACGGGATTGCTCCTGTAGAGGAATCAACTCAGAGGACACAAAATTCTCACCTGTCCATTTGGGACTCACCTCCTTGTATTTCAAGCAATAGTTCCTGGAAAGGGATAGTGTCTAATTCTTCTTAAGTCCAAAACAGTGTTAATTCACATGAATTAGAAATTTGATTAGGTTTTTCAATGGGTCAACAAGAGAAGGTGAGGGTTCAGGATTGAGCAGAAAACTCCATTCTCCAGGAAGGGAGAATGCAGTGGTTTTGGTCAAATTGAAATTTGAATTGGATGAGAAGATATCAGGAAATCTTGATCTTTCCAGAATAGATACCTATCAAGAGATTGAACTTATATACTTATGCAAAGATGTAACTAAGCATGCAGGACACTCTCATGATATGCTGTCCGAGTTATTGAGTGTATGATGTAGATTTAAGTAGGACAAAATCCTTGCAGAAAAGATAGCGTGTATGTTTGGACACAAATTACATAACCAGTATGAGGACTTCAGGAATGAAATTGCAAATTAGAGAATTCATTGGTAGCATGCAGACATGGGGTGCATTAGACTCTTATGAAGGCAATTGGCCCAAGAAGAAAGCTAAGGGAGAGACACCATTGTCTTTAATAGATAGGGAAGGTCCTTAACATTTTCCATTAAGAGAAGAGCCTGGTGGAGGTTACATTCACATACCTTGGAGTAGGAGTGGAGTAGGAGTGATCTTGCATTATTTATTGATGTCTTCACCAGATTCAGAGGTAAGCCAGTAGAGGGGTACACCTAGGTGGATCGATTTGTGAAGATTTCACAGGTACTGTGGGTGGTTTTGAACAACCTTTTTAACATTGTGGTGCCAAGTGATTTTTTAGCAAATGGTAAAGTGGTTATACAGTGGCCAGAGAAGAGGCCACAGAGAAATCCAATATCTCTTGCCCCATTGCCTTTGACGATGAAAAAGTATCAACAGGTGATTACCTTTTTGAAAGGTAAGTTACTGGTGAAAGACACTGATGGAGTTAAGAATGACCGAACAACTCCGTCTAAAGATACTGTGCATTCTTTTTATGAGAGATTGTTGCAAGTGTTTTAACAGCACCGTGGAATGGAAAATCTTGAATCCAAAGATATGGGAAGTTTTGACGCAATTTTTGACAGGATTGAGACCTGAGGTTAGCATGATAGTTCAACAACATTTAATTTGTTGGCAGAATAAATCGATTGATGAGATCTTGAGGTATACAAAATACTGTAGTGATGAATTGGAAATGAAAAAGAAGCGGCTGAAGGAGAAGTTGCAGATGGAACAAATGAAAGGAGCGCAGAGAGGAAGTCAGAGTCAACTAAATGTATGGAACATTGGTGATATTCAAGGTATATATCATCAGGGAGTTCCAGTAATGCATGGCGGAAATAGTTACCCTCAATAGGGTAGAGGTTGTGGTGTCCTCATTGATCAGAGTACTGGAATTGATGTTGCAACATGAAAGAAGTCTAATCCATGTCATTATTGTAACAAGTTAGGGCATTGGAAGAGGGAATCTCACTATAATCTCAACAGAGCAATGAATGAGAATGAAGTTCAAAATCAGGAGTTGTTAACAACTCCATACAGCTGCAAAATGTGCAGAGACAAAGGATGCAAGGCCCAAGTTCTTGGGGTGCAAGTTCTTCAAGACCTGATTCCTTAGCTAAATTTGAATGGTTCCAAATGTAAAACTAATCGGGGCCTGAAGGTTAATCAGAGTTCCTTGCAGAACCTAAACCCTTTTCAACAGTTCCCTGTGTTTGACACACTTGAGGGTTCAGTTTCAGATCTGTTACAATGACAGTGCCAGCAGGAGGAGGAAGATTGGCTGTTAAAATAGGGTCTTTTGAAGAGAGCCACCAGTTTGTGGCATGCAATTCTAGTCCTGTAAATCGTTTGGGACGCGTTTTGCCTTGTAACTAACAGCTAGATTCATCATTATCCAGTTTTGCGAGTCCTTAATAGCGATTCATAAGGAATCGCTATTAAGGACTTGCAAAACGGGATTCATGTAGGAATTGCAAAAAATATTGCGATTCCTACATCTTCCTTATTTGCGATTAGCAAATTGCTAATCGCAAATAAGGAATAACTCCCCATAGGCCCATAGGAATGAATGGGGAGTTATTCCTTATTTGCTATTAGCAATTTGCTAATCGCAAATAAGGATGCGATTTCAAGGGTGCCAGGGGTGTCCAAAGGGCACCCTGTAGCACCCCTGAAATGCAAATGTAGCCAGATGTTGCGCACACACATGTCCAAAGGACATGTGTGTGTGTAACATACCACTCAGAAAAATGCACTAAAATGCATTTTACTGAGTTTTTGCTATTTACCACGAAGTCTGACTTCGTTGTAAATAGCGGCCAGAAATTGCGAATTCGCAAATTGAAAATGGTTGATGAATTGCATTAAAGGAATCTCAAATAGAGATTCCTTAAATGCAATTCCTCGCAAATATGCGATTTCGCAATTAGCGATTTTTGCATTTGGGATGATGAATCCCAAATGCAAAAATTGCACTCGCAAAGGGCCTGATTCTCAGAATCGGGCCCCTTGCGAGCCGAATTTTCTTTGATGAAGCTAGCTGTAAGTTTCAGGATTTATTGTATACCAAAAGGTGTGGCATTTCAGACTCATTTCAAATCTGTTGATTTTAAATAAGTGAGCCAAGGGCCAAACATTGGATTGTACGCTTTAATGACAACTGATGAGTTGCCAACAGACTCTCAGAAATATAATGAAGCCTGAACTCTGAAACTTTTCAGGAAAGGACATAGGTCTCATAAAAAGAGTTGAGCCTGTCTGTATCACTTTTAAACCTAACTCTGAGTACCCAAGAACCTCCCAGTACAATTTGACTCCTGAAACGATTGCTGGGATTACACTGGTGATTTAGACAATGATACAACAAGGCATTTTGAAAGAGATAATGGGGAGCCCATGTAACTCATCCATCATGGGCTTGCAGAAACCTGGGGTAAGTACTGCATAGTATGCGACCTAAGAAAGATTGATAACAACATTCTTCCCTATTGTCCTGTGGTGCCGAATCCAACTGTGATTTTATTTCAGGTTCCATGTGAGGCTAAGTGGTTCTCTGATCGATTTGTGCCAAGCCTTTTTTTTAATCTATACCCTTGAATGAGGACAGTCAGTGCCTTTTCGCCTTCTGGTGCCAGAACAGTTTTTTTGCACAATACTGAGTCCCATAGGCTATACAGAAAATCCCTTGATATTCAATCAGATCCTTAAAAAAACCTAAGTCCCTAATGGTGCCTGGTAACTCTGTCCTGCTGCAATATATAGATGGCAGGCTAGTTGCATCAGTTACGCAGGAAGCATGTAAACGATATTCCATTGCACTTCTGAACCACTTGAGAATGTAAATAAAGTGTCCCTAAGTCTGTTGCAGTATTGTCAAAGACAAATTCTGTATCTCAAAAATCACATTATGAAGGAGCAAGGAAGGCATCACAAGAGATCTCAGCAATTCTGAAAATGAATATGCCAACCACCCAGAGAAAAGTAATAATATTTTTGGGAATGGTGGGCTACTGTCAACAGAGAATACCCAATATTTCCCTAGTGGGCAAGCATTTACAGAGGCTGATACACAAGGATTTGTCAGATACAGTACCATGGGATAAAAATTGCTTGGTTGCCTTCCTATAGCAGAAAGAATGTCTCTGTCATGCCCCGGCAGTGGGATGCCTGATTATAACGTCGCTTTGCACTTTTCTGCAGTGAGAGGAAAGGCTGCACTCTCTCAGAGCCTCCACAAATGCATGGAAATGCACGAAGACCTGTGGTTTATTTTTCTGCTACTCTTGACCCTGTAGTGCAGAATGTTCCGGAAGCCTTACAGCTGTAAGTGTCAGTAGATGTCAGCTTAGTGCAATGTGAAAATATTGTCATGGGTAATTTCCCTTGCTGTTTTCGTTCCCCTTTCTGTGGAGATTTTGTTGATGTGTACTTGCACTCACATTTGACAAAGAGTCGATTGACTAAATATGAATGGATTATACTTGCAGCTGAGAATATTTCTTTGAAGAGATGTGCTACTTTAAATCCTGCTGCACTATTACCTTTGCCTGAAAATGAAAATGATGATGGAGAAGTAGAGCATGACTGTCTTGATATCACTGAACTATGCACCAAGCCAAGACCAAATATACTAGATGAGTCACTGGGTCTGATTTCATACTGTTTGTTGATGGATCCTATCTGAGAGCTGCATATGCCATTTGTACAGTCAGGGGGATAGTGGAAGCCTCCTGGTTTGAGGGGTGTCTTCTGCACAAGTGGCTGAATTGATCGTTCTTACCAGAGCTTGCTGTATTTGTGACCAGCTGAAAGTGACACTATTTAATGGTAGTCAGTACAGCTTTGGTATAGTTAATGATTTCGGAAAGTTATGGTCACAGAGGGGATTCATGATGTTGTCAGAATCCCCTGTATGGAATGGAGCACATGTCCTGAGATTGTTGGAGGCATTTCATTCTGTGGAGATGACTATGTGACATTTGGCAACTGTAATGCTGATGAGGTTGCGAGTTATTGTGCTAGTGGGGCCCAAACATTTAATGGTGAATATGTAAATGAATCTGACGATAGGACAAATTACAACTTATTGTTGACAACAGCTGATACTTGGGAAGTAATGAAAAGTTGCAGGAGGAAGTGCCTGAGGCCGAACAGCAGTGTCGGCTTAGATCAGGTTGTATCAGTAGAGAAGAGATCATTTGGTATTCAGCTAATGGAAGACCTATATTGCCAGATAGGTTGCGGTCTGCAATGGGTAGACATTTTCATGTCCCGCACATTTTGGGAGGAAATCCTGGTCAGATTGTTTTGAATGAACTGCTTTAACCCCCAATTCAGATTGTTGGCTGAAGGATTGTGTTACAGATGTGTTGTGTGCCAGCAGATTAATGTAGGGAAAAGAACAACAGTGAAACTAAGCCTTATTGGAAGATCGGGGTGGGGATCATTCAATAACATGCAAATGGACTTCATCAAGATGCCTCTGTGCAACTGGCTGGAATATGTCCTGGTGACTGTCTGTATCTTCTCGCATTGGGTTAAAGCATATACAACCAGGAGAATGATAGCCTCACAGTAGCTAAGTTGTTGAGGGGACTGATACCTTAGTTCGGTTTCCCAACTGCTCTAGAATTAGAATGAGGAATTCAATTCAATAATGAGGCCCAGAAAATGATATGAGTAGTATTACATTGAAGTTTTCCAGCTGAGGTTTAAGGCATAGTCGAGCAGGTGAATGGAACGTTGAAATCCAGGTTGGTTGAAGTGTGTGCTTCAGTGTGTCTGAAGTGGCCTGATGCTTTGTCCCATGTGTTAATGAGTCTCACAGCATTTCTGACCAGAGGACAGGACTGTCCCCGCATGAAATCATCATGGGTTAAGCAATGAGACTGACAGCAGTGCCTGCAAATGCGCTAATGAACACTGCAGATGAGATGATTCTTAGTTACTGCAAAAAGGGGCTAGCTGATGTGGTGGAGCTGCGACTGCTTCACTGCATTAGAAGCAGTGCTATGATCTCATGACCAGCAATTAGCTCTTGTTGAAGAAACATGTTTGAAAAACATGCCTTGAACCTTGATGGTGTGGATAATTCCAGGTTATCCTTGTAATGAACACTGATGTTTAATGTGGAGGTCTCTCCAATTGGATTCATGCTGCCCACACTCGCAGGGCGGAGTGCCCCTGGATGATGTGACAGTACCTCTCCCAGAAGTGCAAACTACAACTGAAAAGCACAAGGAGATGGTTGAACAAGTTACAGAAAATCAGCGAGGACCTGAACAGCACATCCTCAGCCTGAGAGGGGTCTTGCTGAGTTGACATCTGAGGTTGAGACGGGTGATCTTGTGGCTCTCACTGAACCAGATTCAGACCCTGACAAAGGGCCAAGTGCTGTGGCGAGCGAGTGGGAGCTGGAGACAGCTGGCTGAAAAGGCAGGCGAGAGAGAGACTAAGTCTGCCTGCAGAGCATGTGCCCCACACTATCTCAGATGATATTGAGGATTCTGGTCTGAAGGACATTGAGAACAAACAATCTGCACTCAGAAGATCAAAGAGAGCTAGGATACCCTGCCAGAGGTATCATCCTCTAAATGTATGTGCTTTTCAGCAAATGACAGTGAGAGGGTATTTGGAGTTTGTAGGATAAACAATGCAATTCCATTTGAACCTCCATATACTATAAAGCTTGTGGCAGAACTGCACATTCACTTTGCTTTGCCATCAAGTAGATTGACTCAGTTTGTCACTGGCATGATCTATAAACTCAACTTTACCACTAATAAGAGCACAGATCATTTAAAAAGATTTTGTTAAAAAGAATTAAGAAGATTCCCCAGCCCGAGGCTGCTGCAGAGGGAACTTAAGGGTGTCATTTAGAAGAAGACTGGGTAGGGTTAGGGAAGAATCACAAATACTTTGTAAATAAACTCATTCTTCAATGTATGTACTTTTGTTTTGCTATTTGCACAAGTAGAAACATTTGCAAGAAATTCCTTTGCTGTTATTTTCTATTCACCTGTCTGACTTTAGAAAAGTCATGGGAACTAGTAACCCTAATAGAAATAGTCTTATATTAGCAGGCATCTTAATAGCTATAACAGTAGGACTAATTATTTTGCTTCTAGGATTATATTCACCTAAACTTCTTAATCAGTGGATATTAGATCTAGGACCACCCCTAGATCCCTACTGACAGTAGGTTGCATGTAAATGATTTCAAGACATTACATATAGAATTGTCAAGAGAAATTTTCTACTTGAATGCTTATTTTAAGTTTTTTTATGAGTACATTGACGTTACGGATGTAAAAGTTACCTGCATCAGCTGCAGAAGGGATTACCTTTCATATTACTCTTACGTATGGTGTTACTTGTAGCCTTTTATTGTGTCTTTTATATGGAAAGGGTAATTTTCAGTGTTATTATTGAAATTAGGATTTTGTGTTTTATGAAGTACCTTTGTTTAAACATTTGAATCACCACCCCAAGGCAAAAGGGATGGAAACAGCTGAGCTTCTTTAAACCTATTTTCAAGTTAGATACAGCTTATGCTTATAAGCATAATTTGATTTGTTCCTTAACTGATGTTGAAAAGAAATGTCTGGACTTGGTAGAAGACAGGAGGATAGAAATGGATGCCCTTTGGCAAACAGGGTGGAGTCAAAGATATAGTAGTATGTCAGCTAAAGATGAATTAAAACACCAGAAGTTAGGAGTTAAGTCTACACTAACTTTAGATTGGAAACACAAGGCAAAGGTATTTGTGCATAAACTCAGATCTAATTCACACAAAATATATGGGAAGGAATGATTGTGATCAAATTTGTGAATGTGAAGGGAATTGGCCTTTGTTCATGGGAGGACAAGATCCTGGTATTCCTGGAGTTTATTATGTTTAAGGGGATCAAGCATTTTTCACCTAACCCCGAGGTTGGTATGTCATATTTTATTTGGTAATAGTCTTCCCGAAGTTTTATCATGTAGAGCATTCAAATGATCCTGGATGGGGATCACATGTTAGAACCAAAAGAAGTAGTAGTGATTCTGAAATAGTTGGAGATATATTTGGTGCATTGATTGATTCCTTCTTTAGGAGTGTTCTGAATGATCTAAAAATATGAAAGTTGTCCACTGTGGTTGATAAGGTAGTTACTAGTATTTCAAGCTCATTAAAAAAAATATCTTTATTGTCTTAGATGTTTATGGCATTTCACAGGCAGTGAAGTGAACAGTAAAGTCGGTGCTGAAGATGCACTGATAATGAACAAGTAATCAAACAAAAAGGGAGGCTCTCATACACATCCATCCCAAGTAGTCACAGAAGGGCAAGTACAAAACATCTACTTCAAGTTCATTGTTAGCTGTGGATACTGAAATGATAGCTATAAGGTCTATGGTGATGCAGAATCGTCTTGCATTAGACATCCTTCTGGTGAAGGAGAGTGGATACTGATGGTTCAGCAATGCTGTACCTACATATCTCACAAGAGCGAGGGGGTGAAGGATACAGTAAGAATATTACAGATTTAATGGGAGATGTATAAGAGTTAAAAGCTACAGGTGATTGGGAAATGAATTTGCTGCAGTAAGCAATTGGGTTAGAAATCTTGGAAGTGAAATAGTTGGCTTAATTTTAAGACCCCTTATGATAATTGCCCTTTGTGCAATCTGCCTTTTTGTAACCTTTATGGGGTAAAAATGTATAAAAGTGAAAAGACAAATGCAGTTGGAAAGAAGGGGAATAGGAGAAATAGAAAGGATGTGGAATTAGAAGAGAGTTAGAGTAGATATTATGATGAAATGAAGTACCTGGAAAACTCAAAACGGAAAATGTTGAAAACCTCAGGGTTGAAATCTGACCTCATCTGATAAAATCTGTATGTTAATTGTTGATCGTATGTTGGCGATATTGCTAATTGCGCCAACAAGAGGGTTGGGGATTGGAGCACCACAATTTGGACTCTACCCATAGACATCACTGTGTGCCTTAATTTTATTAACATGTGTGAAATATTTAAATGTGTTAATGAAATGTATTTACTGTAGTGGCTAGAGATTTATACATGGGTGCACTAATGTTCAATTCAAATGTGTAGCATGCATTGTTCTTTCACTTTTTTACACTTCATGTCATATTTGCACATCTAAACGGGTACTCTTTTGCTCACGTTTTAAATTTATTTTCAAGTTATGCGTGTGCATATATAACCATGTACTCGAAGTGCACATTAAATGCTTAACTAAAGTAGCCTGACTACAGGCCTCAGTTGAAATGCGTTTTTGCTTTGCCTGCATGTTTTCTTTCCTTTTGTAGGTTTGTTAACATGATTTCTGTTAGCTAGAGAAAGGCCTGGAGGGAAGATCTTGGCAGTGAACGTGGAGAATCAATGGTCGAAAGAGGCCTTCTGTTCATCAAGTACCAGGATGACAAGATGTTGAAGGTTGAAAATACAGTCCCAGTTTGTTGCTTTGGGAAACTGAAGCGATGTTGCAGATGCACTTGATTAATGGTCTGATTGGCTCCTGGTGGTATGAAAGGAGATAATGATGTATCTGAATCTCCTGTTAATTTTAAATTGGTGTTCGCACAGTTGAATGACACGGAGATTCTCTTTAGGCTTGAGGAGTACAGACCTCTCTGCTTGTCCTATTATCTCAAGTGTAAAGCTTTTTGCTAAAAACGTATTGCCTTTTCCCAAGACTTCTACTGAATTCTGATAATGCTGATACATTCTAAGTCCCAAATCGAGACCTTTGAGAGATGTTCCAATATTTGATCTATGTCTAGAAGAGAGAAGAGAAGTTTATTTACTAAATACCTATCTGCTTTATTTGTGTCTATCCAAATTTGGTTATCAGAATTTGCTATTTCGCTCCGCCTCAACCTATAGAGATATTTAAGCTTACCTATTGTATTGCTGCATTTATTGACCTTACATTTGGTTTGCATATATTCTGGATTGATTGGTAATACAAATAAAATCCTTTAACTGTATTCAGTGATTCCTGGTCCTTTTTGTGGAGTGACATTGGCTTCATAAGTTAGAAATGTATTGTTGATCTCTCCTCCTTTTCAATACTTCATGTCATTTAACAAAGGTCTATACAACCATACAACCAATGGGAACAATTCTTTGACAACTTGACCAGTAGATTACCTTATAAGGCCCAGTGCTCTTTCAGGTAGTCATGATGGGTGAGCCACTAGAGTCTCAAGCTAGAGGCCTGCCTCGGGCTCAGCTTGAGGTCCTCCTGGATCTATGAGCCCAAAGCCAAGCAAGCTTTCATGTGGCTTCTGCCTCCCACTGCCACAATTTCTCAATGTGTAATTGTCTACTACTCTTCTTCGCCCCTCCTACAGCAGACGTGCTGGCCAGTGAGCCATTCTACAGAGGGGGAGACACTGAAGAGCAATTGAAACCATTTCCACACATCCCCACCTTTAGGATGCATGCCACTGTTCTTCACTGTTATTGATGTGAAGAGTTGTCATGCTGTTAGATGTCCCATATCATTTGACCTGCTAAACGTGTAAATTCAGTTGCTGAAGTGTTGAGTCACCACTTGAATCTGCTCATAGTTATGTCAAGAGAAGCTGGTGTGATCATTCAGTTTGGCATTTTAACCAGAAGGCTACTTTTGTTTACTTGATTTAACATGTAGTACAGTACAATTTTTAACAGTGTACCAGGTATTCTCCTCAAAGAATTAAACACAAAGCACTAACCTTTGAAGTCATCTAGTGGATGAATTACACTATTCTGTAACAGGAAATTTGTGATTCATCCTGGCTTCCTGTCTTGATCAATGTGTGTGATACTAGCTATTTACTTTAAATACATCAGTCCAGGGTTACAAAATACTTTCTTGTACGTGGTTTCAAAGACTAAAAGGTTGCACCACAGCACCCTAGGCCAAATATAGGGGCACATGTCTCCTGACTATTCTTTCCTTGTTCGCAAGTGGCATTGTTGTCATGGCTGAAGGAAGTTGTTTCTAAGTTCATCTTTGGAGACTCAATTCTAATAATTGCCACTGAATGCACTGATATAATCCAATGTACTATAATGATGTACTCTCCAAGACTTATCTTGTTTACTTCATGATTTACATGCCAAACATTTTAATGGCTCGGCTTGTGCATGGCCTCTTAGACATAGGTGTAGCTTAGTCAGTGAGATTTGGGGGTGTAGATCTCAAATTTCTCAACAAAAATAAACTGTGGGTTGCAGGGTGAAGGGGTGAGATGACCTCGTTTTAGGATGGATTATTTCTATGAAGACCAGCGTAAGTAATGTTGTAATGCTACCACAACCAATTTCTACTGGTTAGACTATTTGCAAGCATTCATCTCATCACTGGGTGTTTGAGTACCAATAATATGCCTGGAAACTTAAGGCTTGTGCAGCTTCTAAAGTCTACTACTGCCAATGTTTGTGAATTCCAAAATGTAGAACTTCTGCTTGCATAGAAGGAGTACTTCTTTGAGTGAAAATTGACTTTTATTTTGGTAAACCAGTCACTATAAATAATAAGACCATGATTAAAAACATAAACATGTTAAAACCTATTAGGGTAATGAGAACAACAAGAAAACTGACACAGGCATAGCAAACCCAATTCAGCAGTGCCAGACATACCTACTAAACCAAGAATGCATTTGAAGGATTTCGCACCTCGGTCTGGAAGTAGTTACTGGGAACTTTTGACAATGGTCACGTACAGCACAACGGCCTAAAGTCCATGCCCCGGAATTCCTTTTTTAAAATGTATATTCTCTTCACGCACTCTTCTTTGTTCTTGTTACAAGAAACCTTGATGATAGCATTGCCAAATTGGTGCATGCGGGCAAGGCTTCATATTTCTATTCCTCACCTCTTACAAACAGTTTTATCAAGTGACTGAAAACTGCATGTACTAAGCCAGAGTCGCAAACAAAGGAGGGTGCACAGGCACATTTGTAGGGCTAGCTGTTGGTCTGGCTTGGCTCTGAGAGTCTGTGCACGAGTCGAGCCATGAAAACGATTGGCATATATATTGTGCAAAAACATAATTAAAAAATATGATACAATTTCTATAGTATTCAAAAAAGTGTATTTCTCTAACATGCAGAAGTGTTTCACCTTAGTACATAAGATTATATAATTGCATGGACAAACATTTATTAAAATTGATAGTTTTTAGAAACATTCATGTCTCGTTCCTGCACGACTATGTCTTTAGTGAACTTAGGGCCATATGTAGGTAAATGGAGAATACCGAATCCTTAATACCGAATTTTACCAATTCGGTATTAAGAATTCGGTAAACTCGATGTAGATAAAAATTCGTAAAAGTTTACCGATTCGTTAAAATTCGGTATTAAATACCGAATCTGAACAAATCGGTAAAAATAAATAAATAACTAAAGTCAAATACCGATTCGTTGTTACAGAATACATTACCGATTCGGTAAATACCGATTTGGTAATTCAAAAAATCGTAATTTGTTGAATCAGCCAATCCTGAATCACCCAATTACCTCCCAAACAGGAAGTGGCCACACCCAGCCAGGTGCCAGGACCTGGAGCTCACTGTGAGGCAGGCAGGCAGGCAGGTGAGCTGAGGAGCCAGCAGCAACACAGCCACACAGCCACAAGCAAGACTGAAAATCTACATAACAAGCATTGAAATGGCAAGCCAGGACAGGGAGAAGGAGGGAGGCGACAGAAAAAGAAAACTGAAGTTCAGTGACAAGAAGCTGGAGGTCCTGATCCAGGATGTCAGCCAAGAGCACCACAAGCTATTTGGAGCCCAGTCCCACCAAGTGCCAGAGTCACAGAAGAGGTAAATCTGGAGTGGCATTCGGGACAAAACCAATGCCATACGTGTGACCCAGTGCACCATAGAGGACATCAGGAAGAGGTGGTACGACCTCAGGAAGACTGCAAAACTGAGGATGGCTGAGAGACAGAGGCAGGCTGGCAAAACAGGTGGAGGTAAAAACCGAGCCCCAGCACCAACACCACTTGAACTGATGGTGGAGTCCACCATCCAGCCGGAGAGTGTGAGTGGCGTGGGCGACGCAGACAGCTCCGCCAGAGCAGCAAGAAAACAAGGTAAGAAGCATGCCCAGCATGCTGTGCTATCCCCTCCCCAACCCCAATCCCCATAGTGGCAAAGAGGCTCCGACTCCACCCCATGTCTTACTGGTTACCTGCAATGCATTATGGGTGATGTAGTCAGAGGGAACTCATGAATAGGACAGTCAGGCTAGCAAACACAATAGCATGGTAAAGTAATTGGCTACGTCAGGACAACCACTGTGCTCTGTAGGCATGTTGTTTAATGTAATTCCATTGCAGACAGAGCATTGAGTATATCTACATTTGTGTCATTACAGGCGAGTCATCTCTCAGTGCAGCAGAGTGCAGCAGAGCTAAGTCAGCCAGGCCAGAGGGGAGGCAAAATGAAGATGTCAGCATGCCTGCAGGGACCACAAGCTCTGCGCCATCACAGCCATCTATACCTCCACCACAGCCATCACCACAGCCCCAGGGAAGGCCGTAATCCCCTCTCACACGGTCCCCACTGCGAAGATCACCAACACCCCCACCACCACAGTCAGGCAGGAGGCATGCCGTGGCCACCCTCCAGCAGATGGAGGAGTCGGAGGAGGAGGGCAGAGTGGGCGAACAAAGTCCCATAGGAGATAGATACAACAGGGAGAGGGCTGGTTCTGCATCAGAGGGCGCCCACATCTCATCAAGACGCCGCAGGGCAAGGCCGGACAGTCCAGAAGCATCCGAGCAGGGTGACAGTGTGTTTGCTGGACTGGAAGGCAACATGCTGAAGGTCCAGCGCCTGCAATGGAGGGAGATGAAGTCAATGCACAGGGAGGTGGCACACATCAACAAGCATATGCACAGGATGGAGAAGGGCATCAGTGCTATGGGGGAGAACTTGTGTGCGGGAATGGAGAGAGTAGCTACCTCGGTGGACAACCTCTGCTTCCAGCTTAAGCAGGACTGTTTTGGCAGGCGCGGGGAGAGACAGAGGCTCCACTCCTATACCAAGTCGGTGAACCGGCTGGCCACTGCAACATCACTGATGTGTCGCAGGTCCATCGCCATGCAGGAGGAGATGGCGCATTGCAGCAGGGATGTGGCCAGGGGGATGGTGTCCATGACCTCAGTGCTGGAGCTCATGCAGAATGCTAGGGCGGCCACAATGGAAGGGGGGGACAGTGAGGAGGCTACCAGCTGTGGTAGCATTACGCCCTCACCCACCGAGTCCAGAAGGCGTAGCGAACGCAACGTGGCTGCACAGAAACAGTCCAACACACCAGACAGTGTCGATAGGGAACGTGCACGTGCAGAACGTGGGCGCAGGAAGTAAAGACCTATAGCTGTTTCCATGCATGAGATGGGTGATGTAACCCATGTCCAATTGGACATTGCTCACAATACTGGAGGTGTGCCTAATAAACACCTTAACATGTAACTGTAACTGACTCTGTGTCGTTACTCACTCAGAAATAGTTTGACGTAATCTCTGCCCGTCTCTGTCTCCCATCATGTTCAATTGCAACACCAGCTGCGCAGGGCTCTGGCTGAGGGTTGTCCTTGTCCTCGTCCTCTGAGTCAGTTAGTTCCACTGCTGTTCCTTTTTTTGTGGCCAGATTGTGTAGCATTGCACATGTAGCAATTACCTTGCAACATTTGATGGGGCTGTACAGACGTGCACCTCCAGTTTTGTGGAGGCAACGGAATCTGCTTTTGAGCAATCCAATTGTGCGCTCCACCACGTTGCGTGTGCTCCTATGTGCCACATTGTATCTCATCTCCCTTGGGGTGGTTGGGTTGAGATATGGTGTGAGTAGATAAGGCCGGAGGGCATATGCGCTGTCACCTATGTACAGAAGTAAGTGGCATTAATTTGTGTGACCAACAGCTTGAGCCAGAGTGTACATCAGGGTGTGTCACATTGACTTACCTAGTATGTATCCGTCTCCAAATTCACCAGCAAGCAGACGTGTATGGATGCCACTGTTCCGGAAGATGTACAAGTCGTGGCTACTCCCGGGGAATTTGGCCACGATGTCAGTTATAATGTACTTGGCACTACATATCACCTGCACATTGATGGAGTGGGTGGATTTGCTCATTTCAATTAACACTCTCCTTCCCGACCTCCTGCAAATTCCATTCTTGGGGCTCCCATCTGGCTGAAGGGGTACAGGAAGAGGGGGTAGGCCTGGCTTGCATCCTTACCGTCCTTGCTCTCTTTGAAGACCAGTTTGTTTACCCAGGCCCCATTCTAGCCTGTTTTCTGCTGCTACAGTACTCCCCACTACCAGATAGTATTTGTCTCTATGCGCCACTTATCACTTCATCAAAGCAGTTAGGCTCAGCCTGTCAAGACTGGCCAATCAGGAGAGGCTGCTAGAAGGCTGGCTTTTGGCTCACAGAAAAGAAAGTTCTATAACTTATTTTCTGTATTAGTTATGATAAATTCAACAGGAGCAAGTTTATCATTACTAATCTTTTAAATCTTTGAATAATTATTTTAGATGCTCCTCTCAATTGTTATACTTTATTAAAGTATTCCCATGTTCGCTTATGGAGCTAAAATGCTACCATGTGGAAAAACGAAACTGACAGTTTTTCCCTCAGCAGGCCATATAAAACATCTTGTAAAATGTCCTTTTTTATTTTTACATGGCACCCTGCTCTGGGGAACACCTAAGGTAGACCTGAGGGGTGACATATGTAAAAATAAGGTTGTTTCATACTTTGCAAGCACCTTTAAATCCAAAATCAAGTGTGCATATAATTTCAGTTTTAAAGCAGCATGCAAAGAAGGGCTGACTTTTATAATGACATCAGGCAACACAGCATTATACACTTTAAGCCTTTAAACGTCCATGCCCTGACACATACAAGGGACTTACAGGTAGGTTTGTCAGTACCAATTGTTATTACTAATTACCATATACCTTTTAATCAGAGCACTAGCCCTGGGTCTGGTTAGCAGGGGCCAGGACACAGTTAAAGTCCCTTACCACTAGTATCAGTCACAAAATGGGGATGATCAGGGGAAGAAGGATGATTTTCTCACACACTGCAACATTGGAAAAAGTAGAAATCCAAGCTTGACTGTTGTTAGACCTGGCATCTTTCGGCATACTTTGCCCTGTCTTTTTGCTTCTGGCCTCCTGTTTTTGAATGCGTGCTGAACTTTGTTTCTGCTTGTGTTAGGACTCTAGGCACTTTACCACTGCTGACCAGTCCTAAAGTGCATGTGCTCTGTGTATAAAATGTAAATGGCATTTGGTTTCTCCATGATTGGCATATATGATTTACTAATAAGTCTCTAGTACATTGTGTGTCCGGGGCCTGTAAATCAAATGCTAGTAGTGGGCCTGCAGCAATGATTGTACCACCCACATAAGTGGCCCTTCGAACCTGTCTCAGATCTGCCACTGCAGAGCCTGTGTGGGCAGTTTTAACTGCTTTATCGACCTGGCAAGTAACCTTATTTTCCAGGCCCAAACCTTTCCTTTTGTTACATGTAAGGCAACCCTACAGTAGGCCCAAGGTATCCCCATGAACAGGGTGCAGTATACTTAACCGCATGCGTGCGGGCGGAATTCCGCCCGTACGCTGGGTTTTTAAAAATCGCACTTTACGTGACGAGCTGGGCTCGTCATGAGCGTGCGAGGAGGCTACGCCATGACGAGCCCAGCTCGTCATGAGCGTCGAAGGGGTTAAAAAGTGGGACATGTGGTTATGCATGCCCTGGTAGGGAAAAACTGCAAAACTTGTTTTTCACCACAGCAAGGCCTATCTCTCTCATAGGTTACATTGGAGCTGCCTCCTAACACTTTGCAAGTGTATCTTCCAATTGGGAACAGATAGAAAATTCGAGTTTGGTGTCTCTGGACTCACAATTTAAAAACACATCTTTTAATTAAATAGATTTTTTAATCGCAGGTCTGAGACTGCCACTTTTAGAAAGTTGGCATTTTCTAACTTAATCATTTTGTGTCTCCGCCTGTCCCTAGAATACACGTCTAGGTTGGCTGACAGTAGGATTTGTGAATTCACTCTAGACAGGAAGGGAGCTGAGGTGGGCCCTGCATATCCTGATGACACATCACCAGGCTGACGGGTCTATCTGAGCTAGAGTGGTGGGAGGAGCTGACACTTGCACCTGAATAGAGCTGTGCCTGTCCCCCTCACAAAGAGCTGCCCACACCCTGGAGTGTGTCTAGCACCATGGCTAAGAAGGGCTCGTTCTTTGCACAACAAAGACCTTTCTTTGAAGTCTACTCACTTCAAAGGCTAAAATGGGTATAAGTACTGGACCTCTAACACCATTTACTCAGAACACTCTGGACTGAGGAAATCCTACCAAGAAGAAGAGCCTGTTGTGCTGCCGGAAGGGACTGCCAGTTTTCTGCTTGTTTTGCTGTATTGGCCTGCTGCCTGCTGCTTCCGTCTTGGGAGTGAGAGGACTGGACTTTGCTCTCTACATCCTGCTTGCTAAGGTTCTTCAAGGGATTGAGTTGAGCTTGCCACCTGTTGGAAGTCTCATGGCCATCAAAGACTTCATTTACAGTGCCAGGACTTTTCTAAATGGTGTCAAATCCAGTTCCGGGGCCCTTGTAAGTGAGTTTGGTATGCTAATCAAGAAGAAACAGTCCATTGACTTTAGGTGTGATTTCGGAGCTGGCGCTGCCCTTCAACACCGTGCCACTTCCTGCATTGGAGCCATGATCCCTGCTCAACGCCATGGCTGTGACTTGCAATGCAGACCCTAACGCAGATGCAGCACCTCTGAAGATCCACCACAGTGTAAATCTTGAGCACCACTTCCCTGAAGTCTGTGACACCAAACTATGACTCTGAGGTAGCAGCTGAGGCCCCGTGTTGTGACTTTGACACTACAAAGTCAACGCCTTATGGCTTAATCCTCGACATTTCATCAACCCTACACCGCCAGCAGAATTGACACCGCGCCGCCAATGCCGCATCACCTCTCCTGTGCATTGAAATGTCCTGGGTGTCACCGATGTGCCAACGACCTGCACCGACAGTAAGAAACTGACACCACACTGGCCTCAGCAACGCCTCACCTCTCTGGTGTCTTCCAACATTTTTGTTTTGTCATACTTTCCAAGGTACTGTAACCGGGGACTGTACGACTCTGTAGCCAGTCCTCGCTCCATCACGGTCGGCCCTGAACTTTGAGATTCAACTTAGTCAAGCACATCATTATAGTCCCAGTCAATGCTTTTGTATTTCAAAGTGCTACAACTGCATTTAAGAAATCGTGTCTGGATTTGTGTATGTTGAATTTTTTTCATTTTTGATCTTGTTTTTATCAGATAAATAGTGCCTATTTTTCTAAACTGGTGTGGAGTACTTTTGTGATGTGTTCACTGTTACTGTGTGTGTGCACAAATACTTTACACATTGCCTATTTAGTTTAGCCATACTGTTCTGAGCCAAGCTACCAGAGGGTGAGCACAGATAAACCTAGTATGTACTTCACTTACCTTGACTAGGATTGTGGGTCCCCTACTTTAATGTGGTGCAAACTTCAGCCAACTAGAGAACCCATTTCTAACAACTGTCCTCATTGTTGGTTCCACTGACATGTCGTTTTGGCTCTGCCAGAAACAATGACGAGCCAGTCAACCTGTCGGCAGAAGCTGATACACCCCACTGTCTTGCGGGCAATGTTTTACCACTTTTAAAGACCACCATGGGAAGGACAGCCAGTATCCTTTTTATGGTGGTTATACTGCCTCTAACATGCTTGACAACTCCTCTTCAGCCCAATAAGGAGACTAATATATGGGCACTTGGATGTACATGTCATTGGCCCAATTTGGCTTTATGAATACAGCCATTACTATATATAAAGTAATGTTGACGTTTGTATAGCACACATTCTGGCATTGTCATCCTACATGGTGATTTCAGATGGAAGTCCACTCCTCCAAAAACCTCCTCCATTGAAAATCTGTAGTTCTCTAAGTGTATTGTCATTTTATTGTTTTTGCACATATCACTGTGAATGAACAGTATCTCTTGGTATTGCTTTGCTGCTTAAGTGATACTACCATAGGTAAGCCAAGGTTACCATTAGTGAAACCTATTTGCCTTCGAGTTTCTTTTTTTTACTTCAGAAGGTTTGGTGCTTAGTCACAGATCACATCAAGACTGTGACCTCTCTCCTTCAGAACGTGGTAGTCGTATTCTCTACAGTAATACATTTACTTGTAAATTAGTTATGATGGATCTAACATCTGTGAAATGTCAAGAAGTACTCCGATTGGTCACTGCTTTCTGCAGCATAGTACAAACAGTGCGTTGACTCTGTATGCAATTTGTTTCGTTCTTTTGTATACTTTCATGAAGCCATTGTTTGAACCAAGAGTCAGTGAGGCGTCCCACAAAACCCTTAACTTTAACTCCCCTTTTCCTTTGATTGCTTAGTGTTTAGTTTTTGCAACTGGAAAGCTTCTGTTCCCATTCCCTCCTTTCTTTCCCGTGAATACCCCCTATCCCATTTACTAGCAGAGCTTCAGGGCTTTCCTGCATTTTTTTTGTTTACTTACCATGTCTTTGTTTGCTCCTGGAGGATCATACATACATAGAAATTTGTGTATAGTGCTACAGCAACATATGTTTGTATGAGGAAGGATGCTGACTATGAGAAAGGTTGGATGTCTCTGAGTTTTCATCTGATTGTGAATGTTAAATGTAAAGCCACCTGCCGATTGTGCACATTTCAATATTTCAATCTTTGCTGCAGATATTTTGGGGTTGTGCCTTCAAATCATTTGTCAGGGAATCTTCTTGTGATTTTGCCTTTTACTAGGAGCCAATTTCAGATTTTGTGGTGAGCTGTAATAGGTGTTAATTTTCAGTTCAAAAATCTATATCTCGACACTGTTTCACATCTTTTAGAGTGTTGATATGTTAGGCTGGGGGAGGTGGGGTTTCTTCAGAGTATGATTTGGGGAGGATTTTACACCAGCTTCCACTTGGGAGGTCAGGTTGAGATCATCATCCCATAACTCTCCAAGGTTTCGTACTGTGATTTTGATTCCTGAGACCTGGATTTATAAAAACAAATTCCTAATGCCACCAAATCCCATTTTCATGAATCCATGTCTTGCGACACGTTATGCTATTGCTATACTTCTCTCACAAGATCATGTTTGCAAATTATTTTGTACAGTCATATCTTGATAATAGCAACTATGTCTATCCAGGACTTCCTAAAAAGTCTTTATTTATGCGGCCTTCAGAAAATCCAGAATTTGCTACTGAAAATTATGTTTAACTTTTGATTCTTTCTCCAACCACATACGATAAAAAAGTATCCATTTATAGATCTATCCATTTATAGATCATCGGGTATGTTGTATAACATCTTCCATGGTACAGCTTTCAGATATCTCTTAGATAACTTCAAGAAGTAGGTTCCTTTGAGAAATCTCAGATCTGTAACGAGGTCAACTTCATAAGTAAGGAAAATAAAATGACATAAGGAAGCACTTAATTGGAAACAGCAACATGATTTTATTCTAAATATTGGCTTTATAGAATTCAATAATATTGTTTCTTTGACAGTCAGTAGTACTGACTTATGCATTTCACTAGTATTGATCAATCATTCCAAAATTATTAGTTTTTAGAAAAAATGTAGCCATGCTGTTTTGAATTCCAACGCCTTCATGAGCTGATATAGCAAAGCTTCAAGTAAGTTGGGATACATATATTGGCGAAACTAAGTACTGTTGAACTGCATGGACAGTACTATTGAATCTCAAGAAGAATATGAACCTAAATGTATTAAATGTTGTAATAAAATAACGTTGTCATACAATATTATTTGTCTCCTTACTTATTGTTTTGATTTGTACTTTGGCAACAGGGGACGAATAGGGAGGGAAGCCTATTCAAGCACTGGAGCCCAGTTCTCATTCAATATAAGCGCCCTCCCCCTGTTTTTTTTTAAAATGATACTGGGAAGTTATTTAGAATAGTGTTGGAAAATATATTTAAAGAAATATTGAAAACAGGTTTAGTTTTGGATCCTAGGGCCTAGTGTGCGTGGAAAAAAGGAAATAACATATTGGCTTGATATCAGCACGAAAAAATGAATGGAGCTCTGTATCCTTCCCATTTTCGGGGATAATTCCAGAGATAATGAATTTTTTAGGCAAAATATCCGTTACAGAGGTCCCATACTGGAAAGACACGTCTAACTGTATCTGGCAAAATGTTTCAAGAAAATAAACTTTTTTTCATTTATTCCTGCTTTTTTTTTTTGTACTTGTGATCAAAATGTTTGAAATTATCTTTTTTTTAACTTTCCTGCAGAACATATTCTGCAGCCCTAATTTTGCTAGACATAGTGTTAGACCTGTTAGCCTTAGGGCCGTCTTCCACCAAACCTTTTGCCTTCACCCTATTATTTTTGCTGATCTCGTTTTAGCTGGCCTTCGGACTCTGTGCACTTTACCACTGTGAACCAGTGCCAACATGCAAGTGCTCACCCCTTAAAGAATAGTAACTCAAATGTCATACTTAATTTATTTTTATCTCCCTAGTAAAATAGTACTACATGTGCTTGGGCCTGCAAATCCAATGCTACTAGTAGGTCTGAAGCACTAATTGTGTCAACCACTTAAGTAGCCCTTTAAACCGAATGCTCCAACAACCTTGAACACAGCACCTGGGCTCAGCCTTTTGTGAGTTCTACCTGGCAAGTGGAGCTTCCGCAGTCCTGGACCATTAGAAGGTGCCAGCCCATCTGTGAATCCAGCCGAAGCCAGCAATTCTCCTATCCTGCATGGTGCAACCCCAAGCAGAAATGACACCTTGCCTCTGCTGTGAGGTTTCTCTCAGGGCAAGAACTCCATATTGACCTTGCAGCCTGCATCAGAACTGCCACTGTGCAAAATTTCTCTGATGCAGGACCTTGCATCACAAATCTCTTGTGATGGCAGTCTTCAATACAGGGCAGGTACTTACTTTGCAGCTCCTTGTACCAACGCATCACTTCGACTGCGCAAAACATCCTTGGCACCAGACTTCACTTCTCAAGTCCTTCTTGGAGGGATCCCTAAAAATGACTCAGGACCTCTCATCGTAGCTTTGCAGCTCCTCAGAACAGACACATCGCCTAGGCTCTTCGACTCATCCTTGATGCGGTTCTCTGCAATGCTCTACAACCAGGATTTAAGGTACCAGCAGACCAAGTTTGTCCCCTGCAGCTGGCCAGTGACGGCCCTGGCAAAGTGCTCGGCTGCCCCCCCCCCCCCTCTTTGCCAGGGCCATTTTTCTGCCGATCTTGTTACAGGGCCGATTTTGCAGAAACGGTCCTGTAACAAAAACGCCCCCCAGGGGCCCAAAACTGGCCCCCACCCGTGCAGCGCACCGGGGGATTGACCGGTGCCCGCTACGTCCAGTCCGGGCCTGTCCACAGTTGCCACTTTGTGCTTTCTAGCGTTATTTTCACA
Source organism: Lissotriton helveticus (assembly GCF_964261635.1). Lineage (NCBI taxonomy): Eukaryota > Metazoa > Chordata > Amphibia > Caudata > Salamandridae > Lissotriton > Lissotriton helveticus. Next base: position 1,316,015,861 of record NC_136065.1, on the reverse strand, counting down.
GAAATCTTTAAAATTGCATATCTCCGTTTTACTTATTGGATTTTTGTTGTTTTGGTCTTTTTTTTATTCATTTAAAATGAATCATTTTTTCTAAACCTGGTGTGGGATCCTATAGTTTGTGGTATGGTTTTAATTGTATTACTGTTTGAAGTCTTGCACAAATACTTTACACGTTGCCTCTAAATTAGGCCTGACTGCACTGTGCCACGCTACCAAGGGGTTGAGCACATGCTAATTTGGGGTTCTTTGTGATTTCACTCTGCCAAAGATTGTGGTTGCTACTTGAATAGGGTTTTACTCCCCTCAACCAGTAACCCAAATTCTTACACATAGCAAAGATGGAAACTATTAAAGTACAAAAGCAGGATTGGGTTCAACAATGATGAACTGTATTTGAAAACATTATTCATGTTTATTATAATAAAACAGTGAACTCAAAGTATGGCCAGGGGATGTTGGTGAACACTAGCACTGGTCTGCTTGTTACTTGAGAAAGCACTGCCATTCAGAAAGATATGTAAAGAAAAGGGCAAGCATTTACTTACAAGCTAATTGAATTGAAAGAAAAGAAACAAATAAGGGACCAGATTCTCAAAAGTATCACGTAACGCAGTGCAGCAGCCAAAAATGCCATGCTGCACTGCATTGTGTGATAGGGAGAGAAGCAGGAGAGCGCAATATTCACAGAAATATGCACTTTCATTCCCTCTCCCTAGCGCAGACACGGATTTCTGCTGCCGTGCACCAGGCACAAACCTTAGCACCATATTCTAGGGTGCGTGCCAGAGTCTACCATGGGTTTTGTACAAGAAGGGTACCCGCCCTGTACAAAACCTATGGTAGACTCAGGCACGCACTATGGCTAGACAAATGAAAAACCTGTTCCTACTTTTTATGTGTGTTGTACAGTGCAGCACACATGCAAAGTCGGAAAAGCAAGGAGAAATAAAACATTTCTCCTTTTACACACCTGCTTTTCAGTGGCGTTAATTTTTGGTGCTAAATCCTGTCTACTAATTTTAGTAGATAGGGTTTAGTGTCAAGAAGCATGGGTGGTTGTATGGCAACACCCATGTACCACCCATGTAACGTCCGCTTGACCCAAAGTAATGCAAAGCAGCTTTTTTCCACTGCTTTGCCTTACTTTTGGGTACTTTCCAGCACAAAACAAGTTTTGCATTGGAAAGTGAATCAGGAAAAAAAAAGTTGTGCTGCTTAGATCACTTGTGTGACTCTAACCCAGGGCAAAATGTTTGAGAAACTCCCCCAAGGTGTCCTGCACCACTTAACTTTAGACCACATAACATCTTATAACCTACTGCTGACGGATATGCCAGTTGTAAAAGACCCTGAAACTGAGTTTTAGGCCTGTGCTGAATGCAAGGGCTATCACGAGGGAGAGGGCCCTTAACAACAGGCATAGCTGAAGGCAGAAGAGCTATAAGGCCACTCGAACATTCACCCACTGAGGGTAGAATTAAATGGGAGACGTAGAAACATAGACAAAGAAGAAGGCTCATTCCCATTATTATAAGCCCTGCGCCACTCCATTACATTCAATTGAGCCATAAATGTTGTAGTAATTTTTAAATACATCTTGCAGCAAATGTGTAAAAATATGATGTTGTCTGGTGAAAGTTGTAAAGAGTGTATTCCGTTAACATGCAGAAGCATTTCATTTTAGTGGATTAGATCATGTCAGTGTATTGAGAAGTATGTCTGCGCCCGTCCGCGCCTGGCCCGCGCCCAGCGCCAGGACCCCTGGCCCCCACCGCCGGAAGCCGACCCGACGGACCTACGACGCCACCGAACTCAACGCACTCAACACCGGCCGAACCCCGGGCTGCTACCGAGCCACACCGAGACGCACCCAGGGACCCTTCAGCTGCCATTCCTGCACGTTCACCTGCAACCGGACCCACACCACACCAGCACCCACCAAGCCGACCACCAGCAACACCCACCTGAAGTGCATCCTGCTCAACACCCGCTCCGTTCACAGACACGCCGTCGAGCTCTGGAACCTGCTCGACACCACAGACCCAGACGTCGCCTTCCTCACGGAAACCTGGATGAACGTCTCCTCAGCGCCCGACATCGCCATCGCCATCCCAGAGGGCTACAAGATCATCCGGAGGGACCGCGTCAACCAGACAGGAGGAGGCATCGCCATCATCCACAGGAACACCATCCGCATCACGACCAACACCGACGACACCCTCGCACCCGCCGAACACCTGCACTTCCAGATCCACGTCAACCCCAAGATCACCCTCAGAGGCACCCTCATCTACAGACCCCCGGGACCACGCACACAATTCAGCGAAGACATCGCCGACTTCATCAGCCCGCACGCCCTCCTCTCCGCTGACTACATCCTCCTCGGGGACCTCAACTTCCACCTGGAGAACAACAACGACCGCAACACCACCACCCTGCTGGACAACCTCGCCAACCTCGGACTCAAGCAGCTGGTCAACACCCCCACCCACTACGCCGGACACACACTCGACCCGGTCCTCTCTTCCAGCAAGGACATCACCTTCAGCCACGCCACGGGACTCCACTGGACGGACCACAGCTGCGTACACTTCAGCTTCAGAAGGACCACGCGCCACCATCACCAGCAACAGGCTCCCCGTAGAAGCTGGAACAAGATCTCTGCAGACCAGCTCGCTACTTCCCTGAGCAAGAACCCTCCCACCAGCACAACGAACACCAGCCAAGCGGCCACCAACCTCACGAAATGAATCAGCGACTGCGCAGACGACCTCGCCCTGCTGAAGACCCCGCCGAACAGACCCGGCAGCAAGAAAGCCCCATGGTTTAACGACGAACTCAAGAGCTCCAAGAAGAACTGCAGAGCACTCGAGAAAACCTGGCGCAGAGACCCAACACCGGACAACATGACTGCCCTCAAGCTCGCCACCCGAAAACACCACCAGCTGATCCACGCCACCAAGAAAACCGCTTTCAAGGAACGACTGGACCACAACGCACACAACAGCAAGGAACTCTTCAACATCGTGAAAGAGCTCTCCAACCCCAACGCCGGAAACAACGACATCACCCCTTCGCAGGACCTCTGCAACTCCCTTGCCTCCTACTTCCACAACAAGATCGCGGACATACACAACAGCTTCAGCACTCAACCGACGCACGCCACGTCCGAACCACCGCCCCCCACCACCACCCTACGCGCCTGGACCCCGATCAGCACCGAAGACACCATCCGCACGATGAACTCCATCCACTCCGGATCTCCGACAGACCCCTGCCCTCACCACGTCTTCAACAAGGCCAACGCTGTCATCGCACCCCACCTGAGGGACATCATCAACACCTCCTTCGACACCGCTACCTTCCCGGAGAGCTGGAAGCACGCCGAACTCAGCGCTCTACTAAAGAAGCCATCAGCCGACCCCACCGACCTCAAGAACTACCGCCCCATCTCGCTGCTCCCGTTTCCTGCAAAAGTCATCGAGAAGACCGTCAACAAGCAACTGGCCGCCTTCCTCGAGACGAACGGTTCCCTCGACCTCTCGCAGTCTGGCTTCCGGGCCAACCACAGCACCGAGACCGCCCTGATCGCAGCCACCGATGACATCCGAGCCCTGCTCGACAACGGAGAAACAGCGGCCCTCATCCTCCTGGACCTCTCCGCGGCCTTCGACACTGTCTGCCACCGTACCCTAGTACAGCGCCTCAGCAACGTCGGAATCCAGGAGAAGGCACTGGAGTGGATCACCTCCTTCCTCGCCGGAAGGACACAGAGAGTCCGCCTCCCCCCGTTCAGATCGGAAGCCACCGAAGTCATCTGCGGCGTTCCTCAAGGCTCCTCGCTCAGCCCAACACTCTTCAACGTCTACATGAGCCCCCTCGCAACCATCGCACGCCAGCACAACCTGAACATCATCTCCTACGCCGACGACACCCAGCTGATCCTCTCCCTCACCAACGACCCCGCCACCGCCAGAGCCAACCTGCACGAAGGGATGACAGACGTAGCCAAATGGATGTCGAACAGCCGCCTGAAACTGAACTCAGACAAGACGGAAGTCCTCATCCTGGGATCCTCACCCTCCGCCTGGGACGACTCCTGGTGGCCCCCCGCCCTGGGCAGCGCACCCAAACCAACAGACCACGCACGCAACCTAGGCTTCATCCTGGACTCCTCCCTCTCCATGACCAGACAAGTCAACGCCGTCTCCTCGTCATGCTTCAACATCCTGCGCATGCTACGTAAGATCTTCCGATGGATCCCCACCGAGACCAGGAAGACGGTCACCCAGGCCCTCGTCACCAGCCGTCTGGACTACGGCAACTCCCTCTACGCTAGAACCACCGCCAAACTCCAGAAGAGACTCCAGCGGATCCAGAACACCTCAGCACGACTCATCCTGGACATCCCCCGCCGCAGCCACATCTCCGGACACCTTAGAGACCTGCACTGGCTCCCGGTCAACAAGAGAATCACCTTCCGGCTCCTCACCCACGCACACAAAGCCCTACATAACCAAGGACCAGGTTACCTCAACAGCCGCCTCAACTTCTACGCTCCCAAATGCCAGCTTCGATCGACCAGCCACGCCCTCGCCGCCGTCCCCCGCATCCGAAGAGCCACCACAGGAGGAAGGTGGCTACCTGGCTGCCAAGACTTGGAACTCCCTTCCGACCCACCTCCGCCTGACCCAGGACCACCTCGCCTTCAGGAAGCAGCTCAAGACCTGGCTGTTCGAGCAGTAGCGGACCCCCCCCCCCCAGCGCCTTGAGACCCTCCGGGTGAGTAGTGCGCTATATAAATGCCCTGATTGATTGATTGATTGAAAAGTGATAGTTTTAAAAAGTGAACATAGAAACATTCATGTCTTCTCACCCTCACAACAATGGCAATAGGAATCTCAGAGTCAAGTTAGTTGTCATGTGGAGCCCTCTGGTTGGCCTGAATTGTTGTTACACATGGACAACATTATAATTAATTAAAGCAAACAGAAGAGAAGATTTTGTACAGTGTACATCCTGAACTCATGTATTTCAAAACACTCTCATATGTGATAATGAAGAACAAGGAGGCAAAGTAAAAAAAAAGCCACATTGCAGAAAAAACCTACCTATTGGCCTCAGTAGCCATTACACCTGTCTGGTGTACCTCTCTGGGGAAACCAGCCTTTCCACCACCATGGTTTGACTGGCACAGGTATCCTTTAGGACAGTGACAGGTATCCCATTAGATGTTACCTGAAAGAAGTGATGGCTGCTACTCTCAGGATCACTAGGTTACCCTTGGACTCCACCTCACAGCTAAGGACACAAGATCATGCTCTACCCACTGCTCCTAGGGACTATTTACGCATAAGGCCACACTCGAAACAACTGTAAATTTCCTGTCAGTGGGTGGTTTCTTGGGACAGAAAGATTCTCCCTGCTTGTGCATTCACTGTAACGGGGTTGGAAATGGAGTGTCCTGGGCCACCGCTGTCCAGAACCTCCTTTCTGTTTCTCATAAGGGACAGAGGAGCTCTCTCTCCCCTCCCCTTGAACTGCTGATGGGGACATGAACCAGTTTCTTAGAGTTGCTCCCAGGGACCTTCTTGAACACTCTGGTGCTGATCCAGAGGTCCACCTCTTTGCAAGCTCTCGGCTGAAGTAATCTTCCTCTCGATCAGTATTGAACATGTGCTCTGTCAAAATAAGATCGGTACGGCCCAATATAATCACTTGCTTTCCTGCCCTTCACCTAACCATTCAGTGTTTTATTGGAATAATAAATTAAAGCCACCAAATACAGGATTGACAGCGTATAGCTGTCCCTAAATCTCATGTGATATTTCTCTGGGGTGGGCCTAAACTTGGTGACAAGAATTGCCTTCATGGGGGCACACCTTACCTGGTCATCTACCTCTAGTGCCTGCAGGGTATCTTTCCCCACCATGTGCATGTATTTCCAGATACTCACCCCTAGTTTTCTTCTGGGACCCTATCCATCCTTAGGACTTTCTCCTAAGCTGAACGTCATTTGTGAATGTCTTCCCCAACTGCATCGCTAGACACAAGTGGGCTTATTTACCAGCCCCTTGCATTGTCTTTATGTCCATTTTTTCCATTTTAAAAGTGACGCACCGGTGGAGCAAGGAGCTTGTATATAAGCCTCAAGGTCTTTAGGAATGTGGAAGCTCTTGTCCCCATTGGACACAGATCTTGTTGCCACCGTAGTTGTCTGAACCTATGTTTTGTTTGAACTTCAGGTCCAGCTCCTTCAGATTCAATTAATAAGCCATCATTTATTTTCTTTCTGCAAAGGCCCGTTCAGCGTCAGCCTTCTCCTTGGCCAGGGCAGACTCTGCTTCAGCCCATTCGCCTCCACGGCCCTCTTTGCAGCAACCTCCTTGGCTGCTTCAATTTTCAGCTGGTCTAGCTGCAGTCTGAACTTCTTTTCAGCCTTCCTGTCCTCCAGTTCCTCAGGGGACAGGTTGCATGAGAAAATGCTGCCTCATGCCCTGGATCTGGCAGGCACGCTCAATCCTGTGGGTCCCTCTCTCTCTTCTTGGGCTATGGTCAGGAGGTTTACTCCTTCCTTCTTTTGCTCCTCCATCTACTCATCCTCACCCATCTCCTCATCCTGCCACTGAGCTGCCGCTTGTAACTGGAGGGCCTTCCCCCATGCTCCAGGGGGCCTTCTGGAGCTCCTGCTTCTTGGAGCTCTTGATTACTGGAAGCCCCCTCTCCCTACAGAATCCCTTGAACTCAGCCACAGTGTGCTTGCAGGCAGAGTCACAGATGCACAAATGTACGTGGAATGCAAGTGAATTTGGAAAAAGCAAAAAGAGGCGAATCAGGGAGAATTTAAAAAGAGATTAAATCTGATGTCAGATTATTTATATGTTATTTAGTGTTACCCAAAATCACTGAATGGCACTGCACAAACACAAATACTGTATTCCACTGCTGCCTAGACCATTCCTTGCGCTGCTCTCATGCTGTGCGAGCAGCTCTATGATTGGACTAATTTACGCTCCACAATGCTGTGGAGGTCTGCATTGCTCTAACCAAGATGTCTCACGCAGTTGGGTTAGAGGTTTCAAAGTGCACATATGTGGCTGGCCGTCTCATGACGGTCGGCCAATGGGAGATGCTCACTTTTAAAAGTGCAGAACCAGACCACCCTCCTCTCTGCTGCTGTCATTCGGCAGCGGCCCCACCCCCGTCCAGATGCTCGGTTCAGGGCTGGAGGATCAAAAATAAAACGGTAATGAATTACCCTTTTATTTTTCTTCACAGGTGTTCGGGGTGATTTTCAAGTGGGGCGACGCTCGTCCATTCAAATAGAGGAGCCGCCCCCGGGCTTAACTTACACGGTCACAAGTTTAAGGCAAACTGCACTTGGGCAGAAATGTGAGGTCCTGCGTCACACTGTCAAGTAGCGTCGAGTCCATTGAGGCCAGTTATATGACCCAGGATATTGCAGAAGCCAGAAATGTTTAAGGTAAGAAAATCAAAAAAGACAAGGGTGGCTGGGCCCAAACGGGAAGGAGGGTAGGCAGGGCCACACTAATATGAAAAAGAAACAATTGCCTATGCCTCCGGGCTAATTAAGGTACACACTGATTTATGTACAAGTAAACCACAATTTATTAGTTTACCCAAAAACAGTTTATGTTTTCAATTTTTGCTCAATTTACAAAAAAAAGAGGAATTTCGAAAAGACAGAAATAAGGCCACTATCAACCTCATGTCTTAGCCATATACAATTTCAGACAAACAGTTTATGCATATGTACAGTGAAAAAACATATATTGGACATTATAACAACAAGAAAACTTTTACCAACATGTATTGGACATTATGACGAAAAAAGAAACTTTTACCATAAGAGAAAATCACTATAAATACATTTACAGAGCATGGACCATAAGACCTTACACATTTGAAAATGACTTAACCAACCATTATTGATGGGAAAGAAAAGCGTATTTTCAAAGAAAAACGTGTTTTCAAAACTAATTCAGCTACCATAACCTGAACAAGAAACAATCAATTAAATGACAGGAGCAGTGCCCATTTCAGCATTAATAACAACGTGACATTAAAGGGGGGGGTTGCCGATGCGTTTCGAATCCTGATTTAAGACTTGCAGGATTCTCGTCAGGGCAGTGTGAATCTAGTCCATGGGAACTGTTTGAAAAGAAAAAAACATGATATTTACTAAAAAGTGGGTCCTCAAGCCACTACTCTTTGACCAATGCAAGTTACGGAATAATGTGTACCTTGTGCAAATCCTGCCCACAGTTATTCCTGTATTACATAGGAATGTCGTCTAGGATAGTGAAGTTTACGCTGCAACAGAGTAAAGAATAAGTCAAATCAAGCACGGTGGAAGGGGAGACCCTATTGACGCGTCGTAATTGGACTGGTATTGGTTACCTGCGTTCTACGTGGAATCGTTGCCAAGCTGTGCGGTGTATTGAAACACTCGAAATTCTGTTCATTTATTTTCTGAAAATGAGTGGACAAGGCGTGATTTAGTGAATTGATCAAATGGTGACACACTATTGCTGGTTGTCCCAACAAGTGGACTAGATTCACACTGCCCTGACGAGAATCCTGCAAGTCTTAAATCAGGATTCGAAACGCGTCGGCAACCCCCCCCTTCAATGTCACGTTGTTATTAATGCTGAAATGGGCACTGCTCCTGTCATTTAATTGATTGTTTCTTGTTCAGGTTATGGTAGCTGAATTAGTTTTGAAAACACGTTTTTCTTTGAAAATACGCTTTTCTTTCCCATCAATAATGGTTGGTTAAGTCATTTTCAAATGTGTAAGGTCTTATGGTCCATGCTCTGTAAATGTATTTATAGTGATTTTCTCTTATGGTAAAAGTTTCTTTTTTCGTCATAATGTCCAATACATGTTGGTAAAAGTTTTCTTGTTGTTATAATGTCCAATATATGTTTTTTCACTGTACATATGCATAAACTGTTTGTCTGAAATTGTATATGGCTAAGACATGAGGTTGATAGTGGCCTTATTTCTGTCTTTTCGAAATTCCTCTTTTTTTTGTAAATTTAGCAAAAATTGAAAACATAAACTGTTTTTGGGTAAACTAATAAATTGTGGTTTGCTTGTACATAAATCAGTGTGTACCTTAATTAGCCCGGAGGCATAGGCAATTGTTTCTTTTTCATAAGGTAAGAAAATAGCATTTTTCTAAAAGTAGCATTTTCAGAATTGTGACTTAGAATCAGACTTTACTATTAAAGAGGATTTTAAATTGCAATTGATTGGATTGTAAACGTAACTTTTCTATCTGCTCCCAAACGTACGTTATTACTTATTAATTGTAATAACGTTTTCTTATTGGAGAGATAGGTCTTGCAAATTTGAGAGATAGGTCTTGCAATAATGAAAAAAAAACACTTTTGGATATTTCCACTACCACAACATGTAAAACGTAAACCCACATGTCCTACTTTGTAAATACAATGTATCCTGACCTCTCAACCTCTAGGCCCTTTCTTAGGGATGACTATTAAGTATTAAAAAAGAATGTTTAGGCCCGCAAAAGCATATTTTACCACATCATTATGGCCGTTTAAAACTGCACTGCAGGCTGCATTGGCAGGCCTGAGAAATGATTGCCAACGCTACTTTTAGTAGGTGGCAAAATGAGTGCTGCAGGCCCACTAGTAGAATTTAATTTACAGGCCCTGGGCATATATAGCAGGGGTGCTTCCTCCTCCGGAGCATAAGGGGTTGCCCCATATGGGGTGCGGTAACAAGCATATAATTGTAAAATTCCCCATGTCCCTACTCTTTAAAGCATTGGCCTCTGCCTGGCCAATGTGTTTGTTTATCAGAGGTGGGGGGCGGGTGGGACCAATCCTGATTATTGTCAATGGCATCCAGCTGAGGTCTGGTGTGCATGATGGGTTGGACAGGGTTCAGACTGTGTCCATTCTGACATGTGCACCTTGAACCTCTCAAAACCACTCTTTTTTAGGGAGTCTGGGAAACACAGCACAGGCCCCGCGGGTCTCTGTTGGAGCACTGGGCTCACCTGCTCAAGCCAGTCCTGACATTGCGCTCATGCTTTTTAAGTCGAGCTTCGATAGACCTGTTATATCTCTTCTGTGGGGTTTGGCAAACCGACTGATTGCCATCGGTTACTGTAGGACTTGGCCTTTTTGGCTAAAGTTCCCTAAACTTTTTGCTTTCCCCCTTGACCGTTTTCCTGACATAGATTTGCCAATTTAAATACTTTGGCTACTTTGCCACTGCTGATCAGTGTCAAAGTACAAGTGTTCCCTATGTAAAGTGTAATGATAATTGGTTGGCCATGATTGGTATATTTGCCTTACTAGTGAAGTCCCTAGTGAGGTGCACTGTGTGCCTGGGCTAGTAATGCAAAGGCGCGCGGAGAAGGGAATTCAGGCATGCAGTGTAGGGCCTGCACACAGTTTGCTAAGTTAGCATGTTGTCCTGACAAGTGTAACCACTTGTCAGGCCTTAATTTCCCTTTTTCATACACATTGGGCACCCCTGTGGCAGGTCCCGGGTAACCCCTGGGCAGGGTGCAGTGTACGTAAAAGGTAGGGCGTATACTGAGGTGTGTGCTGTGTCCTGACACTGGCGAATGGCCATTCTGCCCATAGGACAGAATGGGGGAGGCTGGGTTTTGTTTTTGGCAGCCTAATTTCCAATAAGTTTATAATGGAGAGGTGAAGTTTAGTATGTATGAACTCACAGTGTCATAACACATCTTTCTATGAAAGTGGTTTGGTCACTGTGTGTTCAGAAACCACTCTTTTAGAAAGTGGCTGAGTTTTGTGTTTTAAGCATTTCTGTGTGTCTCTGTTGAATGTGGATTGACTGTCTGGATCTGAGAGGTGAGAGGAGCTGGGGGAGGACTTGACCCTAGGGAGGGATTGAGATGGCACCAGGCTGACCTGCAGCTGGTGAGTAGGCGAGGGAGGAGAAGCTCCAGGAGGTGAAGAGGCCTGGGCTGCTGCTAAAAAACAATAGACACGTCTCCTGCTGAGTGGATAAGGATCCAGACCCTCAGTATCAAAGGGAGAAAGGTGACACTGGGTGGGAGACACCCAGAACTGATTTAGGGAGGGGTCAGGGACCCCCGAGCGCAACAAACTTCAAAGACATTAAGGGGTATAACTATGAGAGCTGAAACCCCTGAACGTTGGAATGAAACAGAAATGGATTGAGATTGAAAAGGCTTGCACCCATTTTGAGGTCAAAAGGAAACTCTGCTACGGAAGGAGCAACTGACGAGACTGCTGGGGAAGGACCAATCCTTACTTTGTGATCTAAGGCTAGTCTGCAGTTTGCTGTTCTAACCAAGGAAGAGGCTGTTGGGACTGTGCTTGGAGGCACTGGGTCTCCCTGCTTGACAAAGACTGTGCTTTGTGCTGTGTCTTGTAACCTCAAGGGCCCAAGGTGAGCTGGCTCCCTGTTTGGAAACACAGGAACATAAACGTTTCCTGAGAAGTTTCAAGCGAAGCGGTGGGCGCGTGTTGTGGCAGCTTGAGACCCTTGGAAGGTGTGCCCTGTGATCTTGGACGCACGAAGAAGGAGTGAGACTCAGACGCACTGGGTGCATGTCGTGGTGCACAGGAGGCAGAGGTGCAGAGCGCGCCTGGTCAATGTGGGCATCACAGGTGAAGTGAGTCTCGGACGCTCTGGGTGTGTGTTGTGGTGCACCACAGGCGTTAGTGAAGAAAGCCTGGTCAGCGTGTGCACCAAAGCTGAAGTGAAACTCAGACACGCAGGGTGCTTGGCATGGTGCGCCACAGGCACTGTTGAAGAGCGTCTGGTCGGCGTGTGCATAGGAGGCGGAGTGAGTCTCGGACACGCAGGGTGCGTGTCGTGGTGCACAGGAGGCGTTGGTGAGGATCGCCTGACCAACGTGTGCATCGGAAGTGAAGCCAGTCTCGGACGTGCAGGGTGCTTGTCAGGGTGCATCGGAGGCGTTGATGAAGAGCGCCTGATCATCAAGTGCACCGGAGGGGAAGTGAGGCTTAGACACGGTGAGCGTGTCGTAGTGTGGCTGAAGGCGTAGGTGAAGAGTGCTTGGATATCGGGGCACCGGAGTTGGTGTAAGTCTCAGTGAAGCAGTATGCGTGCTTTGGTGCAACCTGGGACTGTGAAGGTGATCGGCTGATCATCCTGTGCACCGGAAGAAAGTGAGTCTCTGCAACGCAGTGTGCGTGGCTTGGTGCCAACTGAGACGGCAAGAAGGAGTGCCTGGTGAGCGTGCACTCTGAGTCAACGTGGGGTCCCATGAGCGTTGTGTGTGTGGCTTTGTGCCAGCTGAGACCAGGAGGGTGCGGAGGTGAATGCGCACCCGGTGTAAAAGTAATCTCAGGAGCGTGGGGTACTTGTGCCCTGCGGCCGCCTGAGACCTTCCTAACAGTTGCGGCCCAAACCAGCAGCCCTGGAGTAGTTGAGCTGCCGAGCCGCTGAGGCCCATTGAGAAAGTTCTGCACAAAGGCCCAGTTTGCTGAAGGAGGAGAGGAGAGAGGGGTCGGGCCCCCAGGTAACGTGGATTCCTACCTGGGTGGAGTGCAGGCTTGGAGGGACACTCTTGGCCTCTCAGTCCTTCTGACGATATGAGCCTTTGCTTCTTCGCAGATTAGTGCCTGTACTGATGAAAGGAGTGGCAGTACAGGGGCCAGAGTAAGAAGCTGTACTCTGTGTCATCGTTGAACCGTGTGGGGGGCAACTGTTATCGAAGAGGCATTATTTCTTCATTGCAAAGTACATGATTGTAGTTACGCAATGCATTATTCCTTAATTGCAAAGTACATGATTGTAGAGGCCCGCATTGCATTATTTCTTCATTGCAAAGTACGTGATTGGGGTGTGACGCATTGCATTATTCCTTCATTACACAGTACATGAATGTAGCAGTATGCATTGCATTATTTCTCCCATTGCAGGTATCGGGGTGTATCGTTACGCATTGTATTATTTCTCCTTTGCCCAGCACAGTATTGTATCATTACGCAGTGCACTATTGTTTGTCCATTACAACGTGTATGATTCTAGCATTACGACCAGCATAGCACTTTGAAAGCGGTGGCTGGGATTTGAACCTACCAACCAGCCGGAACAAATATTACCCTTTATTCTATATTGGCTTAGGTATCGTGTGGTCTGATTGTATATCTTTTTGTATAAAGTTTATACTAGTTTTTAGCACACTTGTGTTGAGTCCATTTGTGGTGTCACCAGCGGGTTGCTGTGGGCGTGGTTGCACATTCTGAACACTCGTGCCTTGGAGATAGGCCTGGCTGCTCGTGCCAAGCAACTAAGGGGGTGAGCAGGGCTATCTCAAACGGTGTCCTTACTTGGCCTAACATTGAGTGGGGAGCCCCGGGTCTCGCACTTGGTGACAGTACTGTGGGACTGGGACTCCGGCTTCCAACAGTTACTATCTGTGGTATTCAGAAATGCTGGCTTGTTATTGGTGCATTTGTGTAAATGCCCCTCCTTTGCTGCTTAATTCTGTCCCTGGCGATTTCACTCAGAGAACGTTGTGTTTGGCCATCACACTGTACAGCGTGGGATGGCCCTCCTCCTTGTGTTTGGTTTTAATTTCTCGTTTTTTTTAACCAGCACGACAGGCCTTGTGGCCGTGCGCTTTTCTTTAAGGGTGGCTACCCATATTGAGGTTAATAAATACATGCCTTTCTTTTTAAGTGTGCAATTCTGCACTTTACCTTTAAATATTATATATTTTTTTCAATAGGTGCATTAGTGCACTAGGTCACTCTGGGGCTCTTGAAGCTGCTCCGCCATTACCCACTGTGGTATTGCCGATGTTCTAAGTGTTGAAACTACGGAACACCAGCCCTTTTCCTCTCTGCTCGACCCCCTTGAGTCATCTCCTCTCTCCTTACACCTCTTTCCTCCTCCTCGGCCCAGTGTGTCTCGGTGCTCGGCACTCTGTCATGCGTCCGCCTGCACCAAACCCCAGACCCCAAACCTTCTTAACAGAGGCTTATTATTAGGTTGAGCGTGGGCCAGCGTGCAAACACTGTTCTGTGAAGAGTTGTGGTAGTTGAGTACGGAGAGAAGCTTTGCCTACTCTCCGCTCTTTTTTTTTATTGGCTTCTGTGTTTGTCGTTTGTAAATGCTGGCTTCTGATTCATTAATAGGCTTGTTAGTTCCTCCTTAGTACAACCATGTCATCATTTGTATCCTCCCATGGCTACTGGCCCCTTTACTTGGTTGTTACACGGGGCATGTGCCAAGTCCTTCGTGCACACGTAGTGTCAGGCAGCTTCTCCCCACCACCACAATCGTTGTCTGTGCCTTCTACTCTCCTCCCCTCCCCCACCCCGATGTCCATGCCTTCTCTCCCCCAAACCTCCCGTTGTCCGTGATGCCACGTTGTCAACAATTTGGAATGCAATAGGTCTCACGTAAATTGAAGGCCTATTGCATTACAAATTCTTGTTTATCGTGCCCTCGGTTTCTCCACTAATTGCTCCCAGGTGAATAGAAATCATCTGGCAGACACAGCAGAACGAGCAGCAGTGAGATATAACTGAAAAGGCAATGCAGAGAACTGAAATAGTTTGTCCACTTCTCTCATGCCACTTGTTAGTGGTGTGCCACTCGCAGACAATGCCTTCTGCATGCACTGGCTCTGCGGCATCATCAACTCCGGCAGCAGGTGATTTCACAACAACAACTAGAAAACGGCCTGTGATAGAGGGCATCCTATCACCCAGGCTAATGGGGACTTTAAGATGGTGTTCAGTGGTCCACCTCAACCAGAGGCATCAAGCGGTCTAGTCCACGGAGCAAGGAAGGAAAAGAAGCCCGGACAAGAGTTAAAAGAGAGCCATTGGCTCAGCTGTGGGCCGTCTGGTGATTGAAGATCCGGATGAGATGCAGCTGCGACGGACAGCGGCAGGGGAGGAGGCAAAACTACGCAGGACGGAGCACGGGGAGATGGAGTGAAGAGTCCAGACGCTGGAAACACGGAGTCGATGAATCGACAGAGCGGCAGAGCTGACCCACGGGAGGTTTCCCCAACACACACCGCGCTCGTATCCGGCTGTCACTCCGAGCAACAGGACACCGCGATAACCATTGCTACAGTCACCGGGGACCGTAGCCCCAGGCAAGTGACGTGGGGAGAACAGTGGAGGAGGAGGTTGGAGGGCACAGGACTGTTGGGCTTGTGGCATAAATAAAGTTGTGCACGCTGCATGCGAACACTCTTTTCTTCCCTTCCCCATTCCTCGTCACCCCGACCCTTCCTCCTTCTTAGGAAATACCACTGACCTCGGTGAACCCCAAGGTATTGGTGACAGGTGCATGCATAGAGCTTTAAGAATCTATACAGTTTGTGACAGTAGTGTTCTTCTGTTTGCCTTTTGGGAATCGCCGGTACGAGTGACTTGCGAGGAAGAGTGACCAAGAAAGAGAGACACCGAGAACTGCTTCCATGAACTCCAAAGACCGCGCTCGGCACACTTTGTTATTTGCTACCAAGTATTCTGAACGATTTATCCTTTTGACGCGTGAATACAACGCTTATTTTGCTACTGTCAATGACTGTGTGAAAGAGTTAATTAAAGACAAAGTATCAATTTCAATTTCAAAAGCTTTTATTCGATTTGTACATACAAATCATACAAGCAGAAATACATGATTAAAATATTAAAATCACCATATAATTATACCAAGAAAGAAAAAAAGGCTAAATACATCAAATTGGAAATGATCACGTCTCTATAGGCCAATATTATTGTAAAATACAGACATTCTTATATTGATTAGCTGGGGATCAGTAGGAGTTACTCACTAGACTTTTCATGGGGAACTGAATGTTTAAAATTATTAATAATCATTCGATACTGTGGACCACTTCATGTTTAGTAATACCTTACTACAGAAATTGATATAAAATTTTTTAAAAATGGAGGCATAACTATACAGACAGGAGCGTAAAACAGTAATATCATCATAAACAGGTCCTGGCAGCTGTAAAGCATGAGTACAGACAGGTAAGTAGATAACATTATAATACAATACTTTTCCTGGCAGCTGTACATTTTAAAATAAAAGTAGCCAAAAAGAAACAAGTCTCCTCGTTCTCTAATGAAGATAAAAATATCAATGCTGTTTGTGTGGTACAAATGTTATATTTAATGAAGAGAGGTTTAAGGTATTTTATCCTAAAGTACTGATAAAATTTGCAAAAAAGCAAAAAATGGCAACTACTCTGCCTAGAGGTGCTATCGCATGGACAGGGTATATTTGAACTAGTTTTTATAATAGGAAAAGCAACCAGATGGTGTACAATGCCTAATCTGACCCGTGTTAACACATACTGGTGAGAAGGGCGAGTCACAAATACAAGATAAGATTGTAGTCCGGGAGCTAGATTTAGGTCTTTATAAAATTTTATAGTAACATGATTGCCAACGGCTTTGTCTCGTTCGGCCTTACGAAAATTAAGAAACGTTAGCTTGATTTCTTTTTTAGAAATGGAGACAACTTTTTCAGGCTCACGAAACACGTCAATGTTAAAAAGACGTAGATACCAACGATGAATGTATCTTAACCATGATACACGTGAGGAGTGATCCAAACCTATACAGTCAAGGATGATATCCTTGGTGAATCGAGTCTCCGGCTTAGCCCAAATAGAACGCCACAATAAAAGTGGCCGAACTGCTGCCAAGTCGGAAATATACTCGATCCCAACTTCTTCGTGGATCAGCTGAATTGAGGCAGAAGGGGGAACACATAACATTCTCCTTAAAAACTTGTTTTCCTCCTTCTGCAAAGAAATACCCTCACAGTGACCCCACACCCCTGCCCCATACAGAGCAGAGGAAACACAGCATACATTGTAAATGTTCATCATGTCTAGGATACTTCGTGAGCCGAGTTTAGAGGCAAAACGAAATATGCTACTAATTGACCGTAACATTCTTGTTTTTACGGCCTCAAATTCCACATTCCAAGACCCTCTATTATTGTATGTTATTCCCAGATAACAAAATGACTTGACAGAAGTTAACTTTTCCTTGTCGAGGAAGAAAGTGTGCTTTACCTGCTTGGCTGCCTGACCACATGACATTACATATGTCTTAGTTTTGTTCACACGAAGCCGCCTAGCTTGAATGAACTGCATAAAATTATCAATCAGGCGCTGTAGGCCCAACTGTGTTCGAGATAAAAGAACAGCGTCATCCGCATAAAGTAACAGCGGAACAGGTTTACCATCAATCAAAGGGGCGTCTGCTGGGATGTCGGTCAAAAATCGGTCGACACCATTAATAAAAAGGGAAAATAAAAGCGGAGCTAAAACACAACCTTGACGTATGCCCCGGGACACTCTAAAGAACGGGGTACATTCGCCAAGGGTGCCATAGCGGACTTTACATGAAAGTCTTTCGTACAATCTAGCTAAAAAGTACACTATTTCCCTAGGTGCCCCGGCATCAAGCAGAACCTCCCAGAGTATGTTATGGTTAACCAAATCAAAAGCGCTGCTCAGATCAGCAAAACATAAAAAGAGGTTGCCACTTTTAGCCACAGTATATTTACTAATTAAAAGGTCCAGATTTACGCATTGGTCCAGTGTACCCAGGCCTTTGCGAAAGCCGTATTGGACTCTAGTTAAAATGTTAAAATCCGTTGCCCAATCTTCTAGCCTCTTCAGCAAAATCCTACTCATCACCTTTACAGAGGCGTCCAGTAATGAAATAGGACGATAATTAGAGGCCTCTGCCTTGTCACCTTTCTTATGTAAGGGAATGATAATCGATTGACCCCAAGTAGAAGGAAATTCACTTTCGGCCGCACAATTAAAAACCCTCACCAAAATAGGAGCCCATAACGCTGTTTCGTCTTTGTATAAATCCAGCGGAACCCCATCGGGGCCGGGGGCCTTTCCTCCTTTACTTAAAGAGATAGCTTCCTGACATTCTTCTAGTGTTATAGCCATCGAAAGGGGCAACCATGGGTTTATAACTGGTGGGGATAACTCAGAGGCTGACCTTTCCGGATTAAAAATTTTAGAAAAATGATTAACCCAGTCACTACATGCCACGTATGAGGTCAGTTCTGGGACATTTTCTTTATTGAGAAACGAGCTGTTAATTGTTTCCCAATAGAGTTTACTATTTTTGGTCTCTGCCGCCTCCCTCAACTTGTCCCACGCCTCAGACTGCAGAACCCTTTTCCTTTTACTAATAGCTGTTTTATAACAGGCCCTGAGATATTGTATGTCCGTCTTAACACGTGGTTTAGTGCCTAGCGCATTCTTTAGGTCACGGAGGGCGACTATACATGTCTTATCGAACCACCCCTGTTTTGGGCCGCCATTAGCTAACGGGGTCTTAGTAAAAATACCATCAATACAGCTATTCATGGATACAAAATAATCTATTAAGCCGCCAGAATCACTGTCATCATCTAAGAAATAATTAATTTGGTTCTTACAAAGCATAACGACCTCCTTCTGCTTAGCTTTGGAGTTTAAACCTGTCCATTTAATCCTCAGGCCCTTTGGTCTAACAGGCACTATGTCAGTTGTACATTTACCCTCTGAAACTAATGAGGTACCGTGCCCCAAGAGGGTAACACGTAGACTGTTGTGGTCACTGAGACTTTCTTCATTCACGTACAAATCCGTGTAGGCTCCACTGCTGGACAGCAAAATATGGTCTATAAAAGAACATGCACCCCTGCCTGTAAATGTAGGGCATATAATTGCCTGGTTATTAACATTGCAATTTAACAGGGTCATATCTAGCATGACTAGCATATTATTTAAAGTGGAACCATAGCTACAGTGTTGAAAATGGGGAGAGCCCTCCCTCCCCCCCTGGTCTCCCCAATGGCTAATTGGTACTGCATCGAAACCACAGTTATTCACATTGGACAGACGACAGGGCTGCAAGTTAAAATCACCAGCCCAAACCACCTCAGCCTTTCTTTTCGAGATATCAAGAGCCTTATTGATTTCCCTTTCTAGAGGCAGCAAAATATCCCCCCTAGTTGCGTCAAAAATATTATTATAAAAATTAACAATAACTAAATCAATGTTCTTCCTGCACTCCACCCTAATAACTTGGCTGTATGTCCCCACGGTTGTGCTGTATTTAACTGTACATTCACACAGCTTGGTTGACATTAACAATAAAAGGCCCCCCTTAGCCCTGCCCGAGCTAGATTTAGTTGCTCTAAGGCAGAAGGATACATACCCTTCAATGTTAATTAGGTCTGGACACCAAGTTTCCTGAAGTAGGATTAGATCGAAACCCTCCCCCAAAAAACTGGTCCAGAAGGGTGTACCTAATTTGCCGGTAAGACCAGCGATGTTCCAAGAAATAAGAGAAATTCCTGCTGGTTTACCAGGGTTACCACCAACGGATATCTCCAACTGATTTTCTGGTGGTGAAAAGGCAGGACCCTCTTCCCGAATGATGGTAGCTGAACTTAAGCTCGGACTAGCGGTAGTTATACATATATCAAAGCTACCTTGGTTACCTATGTACTGGGGAGGTATTGCTAGCGCCGACGTAGTGAATTCGTGAGGTACAGCAAGGGGCGTGGCAGAGGAAGAAGAAGAACGCTCCATATCAAGAAAGGGCTTAGGGATGTTTAAGTCCAGTACGTCTAAAGGGCTAAGTCAATCTACCTCATCTAACGCGGCATATCTATTTGGGTGGGCGAATTGTGAAGACATTAGGTCTTGGGGGTGGGGTGGGTCCTGCCACATTTGTTGCCACGGGTGTTTATCTAATTGCGGTGGCTGGAAAGATTGCTGCCATTGATAAGCTGGCTGGTGTAGAGGTGGCGGAAAATGCAAAGGGTGTTGCCACTGTACTCTAGCTTGCTGCATAGGAAAAGGTAAGGCATTTGATACCTGCTGCTGTAAATTAACATAATGTGGGAAAGGAGGGGGCGGATAAGGTGGTTGCAGCCAAGGTTTAACGGCATGCTGTTGAAAAAACCCCGGTCCACTATTACTTTGAAAAGTGGGGGGATTAGGTCGTGCGGGATTTGGTAAAAAATGTGACAGAGGAAGTGGTTTAATTTGGGTCGCAGGACCACTATTAGGTGCATTACATACATAACTAGCTGCCCCTACATCCCTGAAATTGACAGTTATTACGTCCCCTACTATTGATTTCTTACTTCTACCCACCCAATCCCCTCTCCGAACGGTAAGAATTTCGCCGTTCATACTATTAGGTAGAGGTTTATGTAGATGAAGCCATTGAGCACATTTGTTTCTAAGCTCCGTAAACGTTTCTTTTACTCCCTCTTTCAATGGGGGAACAGCTGTCAACACAACAACAAAAGGAGAAACCTCTGGTGGTAGATTGATGGACCTAAAACGTGCCTGCTTCGGTTTAGGCCCTTCAGGTCTATTTGTAGAAAGGGGTACAGTGATTGAATTGGGTTTCCCTGCTACTTCCTTGAGCAAAGTATCAAAACGCTTACAGTGGTGTCAGAAGTGGGATACTGTCATTTGATACAAAATGACGCAACCAGTGACTGTGCAAGATATGATAACGCAACTGGCAGAAGGTCAGAGACATTTGCAATTAGTGTTTGAGCAACAGAATAAGAATGTCCAAAAAGAAAGAGAGGCGTTTCAAGAGGCTTTGAGAGAGCAAGCAACGTTGTTAACAAGTAACCAGAAAGTTCAAGATACAGCTATTCTCCGTCTTACAGATACAATTTCTAATGCCCGCGTCCACCCTAATATTCCCGGTTGTGTGTTACAAAAGTTCCAAGAAGGAGAAGATCCTGACTTCTTCTTCACCAATTTTGAAAGAGTTGCTACCACCGCTACTTGGCCTGCAGAAAGGTGGGGACAATATGTAGCGCCGTTATTATCTGGGGAGCTACAGGCGGAGTACCAAGCGGCTAACCCAGCAAGAGTAACTCCCTATCCAGAGATTAAGAAAGCAATCCTCGAGAGATTAGGGTGTGACCAAGAGTATTATAGGGCACGTTTTCGTAAGGAGAAGTGGGTTACAGGTGACAATCCCCGAGCATTGTTTTACAGGGCCAGAGACTTGGGAAACAGGTGGCTGCAGCCCGATACTGCCACCATGGAAGAGGTTACAGAACAAGTTTTTCTAGAACAGTATCTGGAGGCTTTACCTGCCAATACTAGAGCCTGGTTGAAGCAACATCCTGGATTAACGTCCCAATCTGCTATCGAGCTGGCTTGTGCTTATCATAGGTCTCCAGACTTTAAAAACCCTACTGGGAGAACCCCCGTTGTATTTCCTAAACCTGCACCCCGAGCTCCCAATGACAGTGTAGAGAATCTTTCTTTTCCTACCCCTAGACCCACATCAAAACCCTTCCCAAAACCCAACTCCCTTGTTCAGGTAGGACCTCAAATGCTTTAGATGTGCAGAGTGGGGGCATATATCACGAAACTGTCCCTTAAACAAAGACGGCTCCGAACCAATGAAAGTGGGTTGGTCCAGAGGGCGAGTTTTAGTCACGGGTCTATGTAGAAAGACGTACAAGAAAACCATCCGATTAAATGGGAAACCTATTGAGGCTTTACTAGACACAGGATGCCACCATACAGTAGTAGTACAAGACTTGGTACCCCTGAACTCTCTATGTGAGGGAGAAACTGTTCCAGTGTCCTATGTTCATGGAGACGTTAAGGAATATCCTTTAGCCGAAGTCCTACTTGAAATAGACGTTTATCCACAAGTCCGGAGAGTGGGGGTAGTTCCCCGACTTCCTGAGAATATTTTGTTAGGAACAGACCTGCCCAAATTTCATGACTATTTAATGGAAGCCTCGGAGCAAGAAGCCAGAGCAGAATGGCTACAGGAGGCTCCGTTTTCTAGTGAAAACCTAGTTCAGCCCAGAGACCGAGAGCATAAGTCAAAGAATGAGAAAAGAAGAGACAAAGAGAGGTATAACAGTGCCTGTCAGTCTTTTGCTTCATGTTTACTTTCTTCCCCAGAGCGTGGAGATACTCATGCACGAAGTTTCAGTACAGCTCAGAAAGATGACAGCACCCTCACAAATGCCTGGAATCAAGTGCAAGAGAATGACTCAGAGAAGGTAGGACCCTATTTTTGTATAAAACAAGGGTTACTATATCGAGTAAGTGAAGGGGCAACTGGAAGGGTAGAACAGTTATTGGTACCAGTAGCCTTTCGAGAACAAGCTGTGCAATTAGCACACAACCAGACGGGTGGGGGTCATTACGGACAGGAATTAACTCTGAAATATTTACTGGATCGATTTTCTTGGCCGGGTGTGTATCGAGAAACTGCTAGGTTCTGTGCCACATGCCCAAAATGTCAGTTGATAAATCCCTCAAAAGACAAGAAAGTACCCCTCTGTCCTTTACCCATTATTGATGTGCCATTTCAGCGTGTAGGGATGGACTTGGTAGGTCCGTTAACTCCTTCAGTTGAAGAGGGCATCAATGTATCCTAGTGCTAGTGGACTATGCCACAAGATATCCGGAGGCTATAACTCTGACAAGCATGACTACGCTAACTGTGGCTCAGGCTATGATATCTTTCTTCTCCCGAGTAGGATTTCCGTTGGAATTGTTGACAGATCAGGGAACCCCTTTTATGGCAAAACTCATGAAGGAAGTATGTTCCCTTTTGGGGGTCCAACAGATTAGAACGGCAGTCTATCACCCCCAGACCGACGGTTTGGTGGAAAGATATAACAGAACGATTAAGACCATCCTGAAGAAGCTGATAAGCGAGACAGGGTAGGATTGGGACAGGAAGTTACCTCTAGTACTCTTTGCTATTAGAACACATGAGCAGAAATCCACGGATTCTCCCCATTCGAGTTGCTATTTGGGAGGAAACCCCGTACTTTACTCGACATGGCTGCCGAGCAGTAGACTGAGGAAGAGGATGAGGGGAAACCACTGTTAGGATATATGCAGACCCTTAAAGAAACCTTAGCCGCACTATGGGATACTGTCCACCAAAACATGGACAAAGCACAAAATAGACAAAAAGAGCAGTATGATAAGACAAGCCAGTTGAGGGAACTGAGGGTGGGAGACAAAGTACTGATTCTACTCCCTTCTTCGGATAAGAAATTATTGGCTACATGGCAAGGACCATATACCATTACACAGAAAGTTACACCCGTTTCATGTAGAGTAGCAGTACCACACACTAACAAGGTGGGACAAACATACCACATTAACTTACTAAAGAAATGGGAGGAACCAAGTACAGGATCCCAAGAGGCCGAGGTAGTCCAATCCATAAATCATGTAACCATCACTCCACTAGAGTTACCTCAGGAGATGGGGAGGGGTGAACAGGAGGAACGACCAGCCATGGGTCCCCGGTTATCTGTAGAGGAAAAACGGCAGTTAGAACGTTTACTTGACCAGTACCCCGAACTTAGTTCAGGAAAGCCGGGAAAGACGTCCTTGGTAGCCCATGATATTGTTACCTCACCAGGAAGAGTGGTCAATGTGAACCCATACCGAATACCTGAGGCTAGGAGAGAGGCGGTAGAACAGGAAATAGAAAAGATGCTACAGGCAGGTATCATTGAACCTTCCAAGAGTAATTGGCGTTCCCCCATAGTTTTAGTGCCGAAACCGGATGGCAACATCCGTTTCTGCATTGACTTCCGCCAAGTAAATGCCCATTCGAAATTTGACAACTATCCAATGCCTCGAGTAGACGAGCTAATTGAGAAACTAGGGGAGGCTAGGGTGATGTCCACCATTGACTTAACCAAGGGCTATTGGCAAATACCCCTGACGGAGACAGCTCAAGAGAAGACAGCCTTCTCTACACCCTCAGGGTTATACCAATTCAAAGTGATGCCATTTGGGCTACATGGAGCACCGGCCACCTTCCAGAGACTTATGGATGTATTACTAAAAACTCATCACAATTATGCCGTTGCTTACTTGGATGACATTGTTGTGTATAGCCCTGATTGGAAAACACATCTAGAACACCTAAAAAACGTATTTGAGACCTTGGTTCAGGCAGGATTAGCTATAAATCCAAAGAAGACCACTCTGGGCACCCATCAAATAAACTATTTAGGTTACACCATAAGTGAAGGGACCTTAAAACCCCAAGTTGACAAACTGGAAGCTATCAAAAATATTCCCAGACCAACCACCAGAAAAGAAGTACGAGCTTTCCTAGGGTTAGTCGGATATTATCGATGATTCATTCCCCAGTTATCTGACGTGGCCAGCCCTCTCACGGACTTATTGAGAGGAAAACCTTCAAGAGCCAAAATTGGGTGGGGTCCAACACAAGAGAGAAGCTTTGAAACCCTGAAGACTATACTGTGCCAAGCCCCAATTCTGACTTGTCCCGACTACAAAAAGACATTTGTTTTGCAAACAGACGCCTCAGATAAAGGACTGGGAGCTGTATTACCTCAACCAGATAATCAAGGATTGCTTAAACCAGTGCTGTTTCTGAGTCGCAAACTATTCCCGAGGGAGACACGCTATGCCACCATGGAGAAAGAATGTTTGGCCATCAAGTGGGCCATGGAATCTTTACAGTACTATTTGTTGGGAAGGACTTTCTTTTTAGTTACAGATCATGCTCCCCTAACTTGGTTAGCAACCAATAAGGAAACCAATGCTAAAGTATTAAGATGGTTTTTAGCCTTACAGCCTTTTTCATTTCAGACTCTGCATATGCCGGGAAAGTTCCAAGGGAATGTAGATTATCTCTCCAGATTTCCGACAGCTGAATGGCCCGATCGTCCATCTCCAGAAGAGAGGCAATGTGATAGAGAGCATCCTATCACCCAGGCTAACGGGGACTTCAAGATGGTGTCCAGTGGTCCACCTCAACCAGAGGCATCAAGCGGTCTAGTCTACGGAGCAAGGGAGGAACAGAAGCCCGGACAAGAATTAAAAGAGAGCCGTTGGCTCAGCTGTGGGCCGTTTGGTGATTGGAGATCCAGAGGAGAGGTAGCTGCGACGGACAGCGGCAGGGGAGGAGGCGAAACTACGCAGGACGGAGCGCGGGGAGGCGGAGTGAAGAGTCCAGACGCTGGAAACACGGAGTCGACGAATCGACGGAGCGGCGGAGCTGACTCACGGGAGGTTTCCCCAACACACACCGCGCTCGTATCCTTCTGTCCCTCTGAGCAACAGGACACCGCGATACCCATTGCTACGGTCACCGGGGACCGTAGCCCCAGGCAAGTGACGTGGGGAGAACGGTGGAGGAGGAGGTTGGAGGGCACAGGACTGTTGGGCTTGTGGAATAAATAAAGTTGTGCACGCTGCATGCGAACACTCTTTTTTTCCCTTCCCCATTCCTCGTCACCCCGACCCTTCCTCCTACTTAGGAAATACCACTAACCTCGGTGAACCCCAAGGTAATGGTGACGGGTGCATGCATAGAGCTTTAAGAATCTATACAGTTCGTGACGGTAGTGTTCTTCTGGTTGCCTTTTGGGAAACGCCGGTACGAGTGACTTGCGAGGAAGAGTGACCAAGAAAGAGAGAGACCGAGAACTGCTTCCATGAACTCCAAAGACCGCGCTCGGCACACTTTGTTATTTGCTACCAAGTATTCTGAACGATTTATCCTTTTGACGCGTGAATAAAACGCTATTTTGCTACTGTCAATGACTGTGTGAAAGAGTTAATTAAAGACAAAGTATCGAAACGCTTACACGGCCCAAACTGGAAGCAGCGCAAACTTCAGAGGTGATTCTTTTCACAATGTGAGCGAGTCAAGCCATGAGCCCAACAAAAGGTAGCACTCTGGTAAAACAAGAAAGCAAAGAAAGTTCCTGCATCACGTGCTGAGCGAGAACAGAACGTCAGTGTTTGCAATCAATAAACCTGTCTCGGGAATAGATATTTTTTTTTATCTCTGAAGAACCTCGCCCAAATCATATGTAAAAGCGTGCTCTCTGTGTTCTTGTAGCCCAGCCAAGCTCATGGGATATAATATGCTCTCTACAAGGTGACGCATACATCGTGCAGTAGACTATCAAGTTGTCCCATTGTGCACGTGTGCAAAGGTGGAGAAGACAGTCATGCATCTATTTTAAAGAAATTGTGCTATGTATACAGTTTACATTAACTTGATAGCTTTAAAAATAAGAGCATTACCTTTAGAAAGCACACAGAGGACAGAAAGGTACACGACCCCTTCTGCGTGTGATTACACAAATAATGACCCCCACTAATCATAAATTCATCAACGTTCTGCTATAGTAACACAAAGACTTTAGTTACTAAGATAAACTCAATATTTTTTCTTATTTTTTCTGTGATAGATTAGGATCTATGTAAGTGAAATGGTTTTGTAAGGCACGATAGATTCCTTTAATACTTTTTCTGACATATAAAAGGAGGATATACAATAAACATTACATACAATAAACACATTAACCATAAAAATAAAGTTCACAGGGTCACTGATGTAGGCAGCCTACGCTTTATTTTGGAAGACCTGGCTCTTCAAATGACCCAAACAGAACTGCGCCCCCCCTAGCATCTTATGACCCCTAATGGGGGAGTAGAGCGTGTTCTGGATCACTGAAAACTTGGGGGTTTATTTGCGAGCCCCACTTGAGCTTCACTTTTTGTGATGCTCTGGTGAAGCAAATTACAAATTCATATCTATGAGGTCACACAAAGCGGCTATGGATTTGAATGTCCTCATAGAAATGGAGCAAGGCAAGGCAGCCTAAATCACTCGGATGCCTTACTCTGCCCTTGGGAGACGTTCCATGGGCAGTGCTGTTGGTTTTTTCATGCAACACCCATAGATTTTGATGCTGCTCAAGATTACAAGATCACATAAACCTGGAGAAGCACCAAATCCCTACGCCTTCTAAGGGGAGGTGTAACGAGGAGATACATCTTTATTTCTCCTAATTTTTTCCTCTTTCTATGTGTGCTGACTGCAGCACACATAGAAAAAGAAAAATGCCTCTTTGGATTGTTTTTGTACACAAAGATGTTGTTTCCTGCACAAAAACAACCCTGCTGACAACAAAGGCACCCTTGCGTGGTACAAGGATGCCTGCATTGGCATTAGGCTGCATAAACGGTGCTAGTGTAGGAGAAAAGGACAGGAATTAACCATAATGCATGAATACATTGCATTCCTGCCCTTTCACTTTGGCATAGGGCAGCACAGCAAGGTGATTTGCTGCACTGCCCTATGCCAAATCCCCGTAAATGAGGGCCTAGATTTAACGGTGAATTGTATTGCGTACACTATGTGGAACAGGCAGATAGTTATTGTGGTTCCTTCCACTGATCACAATAAGATGCTTTTTAAGCGATTTTGTGGGACATGTGTAAATACGGGTAACGTGCTTGGTTTGTGTCCCACAAAACCCATTGTTGGGACCACCTCTTCTGCATGTAAAAACAAATATTTTGTTAATTTGACAAAACGCGTAAAGTTTCTGGCAAGACTGTGTACAGGGGTTCTGCAGAGGAGTGCCACAACTTTAGACTATCCAATCGCTGGTTCGTCTCATCTATCAAAAACAGTTTTTATTTTAAAAACAGGGAAAAAAGTTATTCTGCAAAGTAGCTTTATGTGACCTGGGAAAGTGTGCATAGCACTGCTTTGATTTCGTAACCTATATAAAAACCTCATAACACAACCTAATCACAATTGGATATTGTTCACTATTACTTATCATTTGGCACCAATGTGCAAATGAGAAGATTGATGTTTGCTGCTCATAGAAAAACGGATGGAGCAGGCAGAGTTTGCTCCAGGCCACATAATGTTCTTCACCAAAGTATAAAAATAAAAATAAAAACTTTTTTACTATCCAATACTAATTGCGATGCTAATAAAGTGCTATTCCCCTTTCAAACGTGAAAGGTGTGACTTATGTAAAGGTAAAATCACTTTACTCTGTTGCCTATTACATAAGTAGTTACAAAAAGGGGGTGGTGATGGACAGAGTATCTGAGTTAATCAGAACACTCCTACCCAGTCAACAGATCAGGGCTTGATCAATCACCGTTTTTAGCTCACTGCACCATCCCAGTTCAGAACCTGGCTATATGCAAATTAGTCTGTCCCTGGCCCAGTGCATCATGGGAACAGGGCAGACCAAACTACCAAGCCAATTCTTCACTGGAAAGGAAACAAGCTTCCGGGGACCGGTTTCTGGCATTACAGCCGTCTTCGGCCCGGCTTGCTTGAATCCTGATGGTGCAATGAGCAAGGGACTCATGTCTGAGCATACCCTTCCACACTCATGGTGGCCAAAATAATTACAAAAAGGGGGTGGTGATGGACAGAGTATCTGAGTTAATCAGAACACTCCTACCCAGTCAACAGATCAGGGCTTGATCCATCACCGTTTTTAGCTCACTGCACCATCCCAGTTCAGAACCTGGCTATATGCAAATTAGTCTGTCCCTGGCCCAGTGCATCATGGGAACAGGGCAGACCAAACTACCAAGCCAATTCTTCACTGGAAAGGAAACAAGCTTCCGGGGACCGGTTTCTGGCATTACAGCCGTCTTCGGCCCGGCTTGCTTGAATCCTGATGGTGCAATGAGCAAGGGACTCATGTCTGAGCATACCCTTCCACACTCATGGTGGCCAAAATAATTACAAAAAGGGGGTGGTGATGGACAGAGTATCTGAGTTAATCAGAACACTCCTACCCAGTCAACAGATCAGGGCTTGATCCATCACCGTTTTTAGCTCACTGCACCATCCCAGTTCAGAACCTGGCTATATGCAAATTAGTCTGTCCCTGGCCCAGTGCATCATGGGAACAGGGCAGACCAAACTACCAAGCCAATTCTTCACTGGAAAGGAAACAAGCTTCCGGGGACCGGTTTCTGGCATTTCAGCTGTCTTCGGCCCGGCTTGCTTGAATCCTGATGGTGCAATGAGCAAGGGACTCATGTCTGAGCATACCCTTCCACACTCATGGTGGCCAAAATAATTACAAAAAGGGGGTGGTGATGGACAGAGTATCTGAGTTAATCAGAACACTCCTACCCAGTCAACAGATCAGGACTTGATCCATCACCGTTTTTAGCTCACTGCACCATCCCAGTTCAGAACCTGGCTATATGCAAATTAGTCTGTCCCTGGCCCAGTGCATCATGGGAACAGGGCAGACCAAACTACCAAGCCAATTCTTCACTGGAAAGGAAACAAGCTTCCGGGGACCGGTTTCTGGCATTACAGCCGTCTTCGGCCCGGCTTGCTTGAATCCTGATGGTGCAATGAGCAAGGGACTCATGTCTGAGCATACCCTTCCACACTCATGGTGGCCAAAATAATTACAAAAAGGGGGTGGTGCTTGGTTTGTGTCCCACAAAACCCATTGTTGGGACCACCTCTTCTGCATGTAAAAACAAATATTTTGTTAATTTGACAAAACGCGTAAAGTTTCTGGCAAGACTGTGTACAGGGGTTCTGCAGAGGAGTGCCACAACTTTAGACTATCCAAGCGCTGGTTCGTCTCATCTATCAAAAACAGTTTTTATTTTAAAAACAGGGAAAAAAGTTATTCTGCAAAGTAGCTTTATGTGACCTGGGAAAGTGTGCATAGCACCGCTTTGATTTCGTAACCTATATAAAAACCTCATAACACAACCTAATCACAATTGGATATTGTTCACTATTACTTATCATTTGGCACCAATGTGCAAATGAGAAGATTGATGTTTGCTGCTCATAGAAACACGGATGGAGCAGGCAGAGTTTGCTCCAGGCCACATAATGTTCTTCACCAAAGTATAAAAATAAAAATAAAAACTTTTTTACTATTCAATACTAATTGCGATGCTAATAAAGTGCTATTCCCCTTTCAAACGTGAAAGGTGTGACTTATGTAAAGGTAAAATCACTTTACTCTGTTGCCTATTACATAAGTAGTTACAAAAAGGGGGTGGTGATGGACAGAGTATCTGAGTTAATCAGAACACTCCTACCCAGTCAACAGATCAGGGCTTGATCCATCACCGTTTTTAGCTCACTGCACCATCCCAGTTCAGAACCTGGCTATATGCAAATTAGTCTGTCCCTGGTCCAGTGCATCATGGGAACAGGGCAGACCAAACTACCAAGCCAATTCTTCACTGGAAAGGAAACAAGCTTCCGGGGACCGGTTTCTGGCATTACAGCCGTCTTCGGCCCGGCTTGCTTGAATCTTGATGGTGCAATGAGCAAGGGACTCATGTCTGAGCATACCCTTCCACACTCATGGTGGCCAAAATAATTACAAAAAGGGGGTGGTGATGGACAGAGTATCTGAGTTAATCAGAACACTCCTACCCAGTCAACAGATCAGGGCTTGATCCATCACCGTTTTTAGCTCACTGCACCATCCCAGTTCAGAACCTGGCTATATGCAAATTAGTCTGTCCCTGGCCCAGTGCATCATGGGAACAGGGCAGACCAAACTACCGAGCCAATTCTTCACTGGAAAGGAAACAAGCTTCCAGGGACCGGTTTCTGGCATTACAGCCGTCTTCGGACCGGCTTGCTTGAATCCTGATGGTGCAATGAGCAAGGGACTCATGTCTGAGCATACCCTTCCACACTCATGGTGGCCAAAATAATTACAAAAAGGGGGTGGTGATGGACAGAGTATCTGAGTTAATCAGAACACTCCTACCCAGTCAACAGATCAGGGCTTGATCCATCACCGTTTTTAGCTCACTGCACCATCCCAGTTCAGAACCTGGCTATATGCAAATTAGTCTGTCCCTGGCCCAGTGCATCATGAGAACAGGGCAGACCAAACTACCAAGCCAATTCTTCACTGGAAAGGAAACAAGCTTCCGGGGACCGGTTTCTGGCATTACAGCCGTCTTCGGCCCGGCTTGCTTGAATCCTGATGGTGCAATGAGCAAGGGACTCATGTCTGAGCATACCCTTCCACACTCATGGTGGCCAAAATAATTACAAAAAGGGGGTGGTGATGGACAGAGTATCTGAGTTAATCAGAACACTCCTACCCAGTCAACAGATCAGGGCTTGATCCATCACCGTTTTTAGCTCACTGCACCATCCCAGTTCAGAACCTGGCTATATGCAAATTAGTCTGTCCCTGGCCCAGTGCATCATGGGAACAGGGCAGACCAAACTACCAAGCCAATTCTTCACTGGAAAGGAAACAAGCTTCCGGGGACCGGTTTCTGGCATTTCAGCCGTCTTCGGCCCGGCTTGCTTGAATCCTGATGGTGCAATGAGCAAGGGACTCATGTCTGAGCATACCCTTCCACACTCATGGTGGCCAAAATAATTACAAAAAGGGGGTGGTGATGGACAGAGTGTCTGAGTTAATCAGAACACTCCTACCCAGTCAACAGATCAAGGCTTGATCCATCACCGTTTTTAGCTCACTGCACCATCCCAGTTCAGAACCTGGCTATATGCAAATTAGTCTGTCCCTGGCCCAGTGCATCATGGGAACAAGGCAGACCAAACTACCAAGCCAATTCTTCACTGGAAAGGAAACAAGCTTCCGGGGACCGGTTTCTGGCATTACAGCCGTCTTCGGCCCGGCTTGCTTGAATCCTGATGGTGCAATGAGCAAGGGACTCATGTCTGACCATACCCTTCCACACTCATGGTGGCCAAAATAATTACAAAAAGGGGGTGGTGATGGACAGAGTATCTGAGTTAATCAGAACACTCCTACCCAGTCCACAGATCAAGGCTTGATCCATCACCGTTTTTAGCTCACTGCACCATCCCAGTTCAGAACCTGGCTATATGCAAATTAGTCTGTCCCTGGCCCAGTGCATCATGGGAACAGGGCAGACCAAACTACCAAGCCAATTCTTCACTGGAAAGGAAACAAGCTTCCGGGGACCAGTTTCTGGCATTACAGCCGTCTTCGGCCCGGCTTGCTTGAATCCTGATGGTGCAATGAGCAAGGGACTCATGTCTGAGCATACCCTTCCACACTCATGGTGGCCAAAATAATTACAAAAAGGGGGTGGTGATGGACAGAGTATCTGAGTTAATCAGAACACTCCTACCCAGTCAACAGATCAGGGCTTGATCCATCACCGTTTTTAGCTCACTGCACCATCCCAGTTCAGAACCTTGCTATATGCAAATTAGTCTGTCCCTGGCCCAGTGCATCATGGGAACAGGGCAGACCAAACTACCAAGCCAATTCTTCACTGGAAAGGAAACAAGCTTCCGGGGACTGGTTTCTGGCATTACAGCCGTCTTCGGCCCGGCTTGCTTGAATCCTGATGGTGCAATGAGCAAGGGACTCATGTCTGAGCATACCCTTCCACACTCATGGTGGCCAAAATAATTACAAAAAGGGGGTGGTGCTTGGTTTGTGTCCCACAAAACCCATTGTTGGGACCACCTCTTCTGCATGTAAAAACAAATATTTTGTTAATTTGACAAAACGCGTAAAGTTTCTGGCAAGACTGTGTACAGGGGTTCTGCAGAGGAGTGCCACAACTTTAGACTATCCAAGCGCTGGTTCGTCTCATCTATCAAAAACAGTTTTTATTTTAAAAACAGGGAAAAAAGTTATTCTGCAAAGTAGCTTTATGTGACCTGGGAAAGTGTGCATAGCACTGCTTTGATTTCGTAACCTATATAAAAACCTCATAACACAACCTAATCACAATTGGATATTGTTCACTATTACTTATCAGTTGGCACCAATGTGCAAATGAGAAGATTGATGTTTGCTGCTCATAGAAAAGCGGATGGAGCAGGCAGAGTTTGCTCCAGGCCACATAATGTTCTTCACCAAAGTATAAAAATAAAAATAAAAACTTTTTTACTATCCAATACTAATTGCGATGCTAATAAAGTGCTATTCCCCTTTCAAACGTGAAAGGTGTGACTTATGTAAAGGTAAAATCACTTTACTCTGTTGCCTATTACATAAGTAGTTACAAAAAGGGGGTGGTGATGGACAGAGTATCTGAGTTAATCAGAACACTCCTACCCAGTCAACAGATCAGGGCTTGATCCATCACCGTTTTTAGCTCACTGCACCATCCCAGTTCAGAACCTGGCTATATGCAAATTAGTCTGTCCCTGGCCCAGTGCATCATGGGAACAGGGCAGACCAAACTACCAAGCCAATTCTTCACTGGAAAGGAAACAAGCTTCCGGGGACCGGTTTCTGGCATTACAGCCGTCTTCGGCCCGGCTTGCTTGAATCCTGATGGTGCAATGAGCAAGGGACTCATGTCTGAGCATACCCTTCCACACTCATGGTGGCCAAAATAATTACAAAAAGGGGGTGGTGATGGACAGAGTATCTGAGTTAATCAGAACACTCCTACCCAGTCAACAGATCAGGGCTTGATCCATCACCGTTTTTAGCTCACTGCACCATCCCAGTTCAGAACCTGGCTATATGCAAATTAGTCTGTCCCTGGCCCAGTGCATCATGGGAACAGGGCAGACCAAACTACCAAGCCAATTCTTCACTGGAAAGGAAACAAGCTCCCGGGGACCGGTTTCTGGCATTAGAGCCGTCTTCGGCCCGGCTTGCTTGAATCCTGATGGTGCAATGAGCAAGGGACTCATGTCTGAGCATACCCTTCCACACTCATGGTGGCCAAAATAATTACAAAAAGGGGGTGGTGATGGACAGAGTATCTGAGTTAATCAGAACACTCCTACCCAGTCAACAGATCAGGGCTTGATCCATCACCGTTTTTAGCTCACTGCACCATCCCAGTTCAGAACCTGGCTATATGCAAATTAGTCTGTCCCTGGCCCAGTGCATCATGGGAACAGGGCAGACCAAACTACCAAGCCAATTCTTCACTGGAAAGGAAACAAGCTTCCGGGGACCGGTTTCTGGCATTTCAGCCGTCTTCGGCCCGGCTTGCTTGAATCCTGATGGTGCAATGAGCAAGGGACCCATGTCTGAGCATACCCTTCCACACTCATGGTGGCCAAAATAATTACAAAAAGGGGGTGGTGATGGACAGAGTATCTGAGTTAATCAGAACACTCCTACCCAGTCAACAGATCAGGACTTGATCCATCACCGTTTTTAGCTCACTGCACCATCCCAGTTCAGAACCTGGCTATATGCAAATTAGTCTGTCCCTGGCCCAGTGCATCATGGGAACAGGGCAGACCAAACTACCAAGCCAATTCTTCACTGGAAAGGAAACAAGCTTCCGGGGACCGGTTTCTGGCATTTCAGCCGTCTTCGGCCCGGCTTGCTTGAATCCTGATGGTGCAATGAGCAAGGGACTCATGTCTGAGCATACCCTTCCACACTCATGGTGGCCAAAATAATTACAAAAAGGGGGTGGTGATGGACAGAGTATCTGAGTTAATCAGAACACTCCTACCCAGTCAACAGATCAGGACTTGATCCATCACCGTTTTTAGCTCACTGCACCATCCCAGTTCAGAACCTGGCTATATGCAAATTAGTCTGTCCCTGGCCCAGTGCATCATGGGAACAGGGCAGACCAAACTACCAAGCCAATTCTTCACTGGAAAGGAAACAAGCTTCCGGGGACCGGTTTCTGGCATTAGAGCCGTCTTCGGCCCGGCTTGCTTGAATCCTGATGGTGCAATGAGCAAGGGACTCATGTCTGAGCATACCCTTCCACACTCATGGTGGCCAAAATAATTACAAAAAGGGGGTGGTGATGGACAGAGTATCTGAGTTAATCAGAACACTCCTACCCAGTCAACAGATCAGGGCTTGATCCATCACCGTTTTTAGCTCACTGCACCATCCCAGTTCAGAACCTGGCTATATGCAAATTAGTCTGTCCCTGGCCCAGTGCATCATGGGAACAGGGCAGACCAAACTACCAAGCCAATTCTTCACTGGAAAGGAAACAAGCTTCCGGGGACCGGTTTCTGGCATTACAGCCGTCTTCGGCCCGGCTTGCTTGAATCCTGATGGTGCAATGAGCAAGGGACTCATGTCTGAGCATACCCTTCCACACTCATGGTGGCCAAAATAATTACAAAAAGGGGGTGGTGATGGACAGAGTATCTGAGTTAATCAGAACACTCCTACCCAGTCAACAGATCAGGGCTTGATCCATCACCGTTTTTAGCTCACTGCACCCTCCCAGTTCAGAACCTGGCTATATGCAAATTAGTCTGTCCCTGGCCCAGTGCATCATGGGAACAGGGCAGACCAAACTACCAAGCCAATTCTTCACTGGAAAGGAAACAAGCTTCCGGGGACCGGTTTCTGGAATTACAGCCGTCTTCGGCCCGGCTTGCTTGAATCCTGATGGTGCAATGAGCAAGGGACTCATGTCTGAGCATACCCTTCCACACTCATGGTGGCCAAAATAATTACAAAAAGGGGGTGGTGCTTGGTTTGTGTCCCACAAAACCCATTGTTGGGACCACCTCTTCTGCATGTAAAAACAAATATTTTGTTAATTTGACAAAACGCGTAAAGTTTCTGGCAAGACTGTGTACAGGGGTTCTGCATAGGAGTGCCACAACTTTAGACTATCCAAGCGCTGGTTCGTCTCATCTATCAAAAACAGTTTTTATTTTAAAAACAGGGAAAAAAGTTATTCTGCAAAGTAGCTTTATGTGACCTGGGAAAGTGTGCATAGCACTGCTTTGATTTCGTAACCTATATAAAAACCTCATAACACAACCTAATCACAATTGGATATTGTTCACTATTACTTATCAGTTGGCACCAATGTGCAAATGAGAAGATTGATGTTTGCTGCTCATAGAAAAACGGATGGAGCAGGCAGAGTTTGCTCCAGGCCACATAATGTTCTTCACCAAAGTATAAAAATAAAAATAAAAACTTTTTTACTATCCAATACTAATTGCGATGCTAATAAAGTGCTATTCCCCTTTCAAACGTGAAAGGTGTGACTTATGTAAAGGTAAAATCACTTTACTCTGTTGCCTATTACATAAGTAGTTACAAAAAGGGGGTGGTGATGGACAGAGTATCTGAGTTAATCAGAACACTCCTACCCAGTCAACAAATCAGGGCTTGATCCATCACCGTTTTTAGCTCACTGCACCATCCCAGTTCAGAACCTGGCTATATGCAAATTAGTCTGTCCCTGGTCCAGTGCATCATGGGAACAGGGCAGACCAAACTACCAAGCCAATTCTTCACTGGAAAGGAAACAAGCTTCCGGGGACCGGTTTCTGGCATTACAGCCGTCTTCGGCCCGGCTTGCTTGAATCCTGATGGTGCAATGAGCAAGGGACTCATGTCTGAGCATACCCTTCCACACTCATGGTGGCCAAAATAATTACAAAAAGGGGGTGGTGATGGACAGAGTATCTGAGTTAATCAGAACACTCCTACCCAGTCAACAGATCAGGGCTTGATCCATCACCGTTTTTAGCTCACTGCACCATCCCAGTTCAGAACCTGGCTATATGCAAATTAGTCTGTCCCTGGCCCAGTGCATCATGGTAACAGGGCAGACCAAACTACCAAGCCAATTCTTCACTGGAAAGGAAACAAGCTTCCGGGGACCGGTTTCTGGCATTAGAGCCGTCTTCGGCCCGGCTTGCTTGAATCCTGATGGTGCAATGAGCAAGGGACTCATGTCTGAGCATACCCTTCCACACTCATGGTGGCCAAAATAATTACAAAAAGGGGGTGGTGATGGACAGAGTATCTGAGTTAATCAGAACACTCCTACCCAGTCAACAGATCAGGGCTTGATCCATCACCGTTTTTAGCTCACTGCACCATCCCAGTTCAGAACCTGGCTATATGCAAATTAGTCTGTCCCTGGCCCAGTGCATCATGGGAACAGGGCAGACCAAACTACCAAGCCAATTCTTCACTGGAAAGGAAACAAGCTTCCGGGGACCGGTTTCTGGCATTTCAGCCGTCTTCGGCCCGGCTTGCTTGAATCCTGATGGTGCAATGAGCAAGGGACTCATGTCTGAGCATACCCTTCCACACTCATGGTGGCCAAAATAATTACAAAAAGGGGGTGGTGATGGACAGAGTATCTGAGTTAATCAGAACACTCCTACCCAGTCAACAGATCAGGACTTGATCCATCACCGTTTTTAGCTCACTGCACCATCCCAGTTCAGAACCTGGCTATATGCAAATTAGTCTGTCCCTGGCCCAGTGCATCATGGGAACAGGGCAGACCAAACTACCAAGCCAATTCTTCACTGGAAAGGAAACAAGCTTCCGGGGACCGGTTTCTGGCATTAGAGCCGTCTTCGGCCCGGCTTGCTTGAATCCTGATGGTGCAATGAGCAAGGGACTCATGTCTGAGCATACCCTTCCACACTCATGGTGGCCAAAATAATTACAAAAAGGGGGTGGTGATGGACAGAGTATCTGAGTTAATCAGAACACTCCTACCCAGTCCACAGATCAAGGCTTGATCCATCACCGTTTTTAGCTCACTGCACCATCCCAGTTCAGAACCTGGCTATATGCAAATTAGTCTGTCCCTGGCCCAGTGCATCATGGGAACAGGGCAGACCAAACTACCAAGCCAATTCTTCACTGGAAAGGAAACAAGCTTCCGGGGACCGGTTTCTGGCATTACAGCCGTCTTCGGCCCGGCTTGCTTGAATCCTGATGGTGCAATGAGCAAGGGACTCATGTCTGAGCATACCCTTCCACACTCATGGTGGCCAAAATAATTACAAAAAGGGGGTGGCGATGGACAGAGTATCTGAGTTAATCAGAACACTCCTACCCAGTCAACAGATCAGGGCTTGATCCATCACCGTTTTTAGCTCACTGCACCATCCCAGTTCAGAACCTGGCTATATGCAAATTAGTCTGTCCCTGGCCCAGTGCATCATGGGAACAGGGCAGACCAAACTACCAAGCCAATTCTTCACTGGAAAGGAAACAAGCTTCCGGGGACCGGTTTCTGGCATTACAGCCATCTTCGGCCCGGCTTGCTTGAATCCTGATGGTGCAATGAGCAAGGGACTCATGTCTGAGCATA
Organism: Lissotriton helveticus; assembly: GCF_964261635.1. Classification (NCBI taxonomy): domain Eukaryota; kingdom Metazoa; phylum Chordata; class Amphibia; order Caudata; family Salamandridae; genus Lissotriton; species Lissotriton helveticus. The sequence goes on along the minus strand of NC_136065.1, from coordinate 1,315,977,934 downwards.
CCCTTCCACACTCATGGTGGCCAAAATAATTACAAAAAGGGGGTGGTGCTTGGTTTGTGTCCCACAAAACCCATTGTTGGGACCACCTCTTCTGCATGTAAAAACAAATATTTTGTTAATTTGACAAAACGCGTAAAGTTTCTGGCAAGACTGTGTACAGGGGTTCTGCAGAGGAGTGCCACAACTTTAGACTATCCAAGCGCTGGTTCGTCTCATCTATCAAAAACAGTTTTTATTTTAAAAACAGGGAAAAAAGTTATTCTGCAAAGTAGCTTTATGTGACCTGGGAAAGTGTGCATAGCACTGCTTTGATTTCGTAACCTATATAAAAACCTCATAACACAACCTAATCACAATTGGATATTGTTCACTATTACTTATCATTTGGCACCAATGTGCAAATGAGAAGATTGATGTTTGCTGCTCATGGAAAAACGGATGGAGCAGGCAGAGTTTGCTCCAGGCCACATAATGTTCTTCACCAAAGTATAAAAATAAAAATAAAAACTTTTTTACTATCCAATACTAATTGCGATGCTAATAAAGTGCTATTCCCCTTTCAAACGTGAAAGGTGTGACTTATGTAAAGGTAAAATCACTTTACTCTGTTGCCTATTACATAAGTAGTTACAAAAAGGGGGTGGTGATGGACAGAGTATCTGAGTTAATCAGAACACTCCTACCCAGTCAACAGATCAGGGCTTGATCCATCACCGTTTTTAGCTCACTGCACCATCCCAGTTCAGAACCTGGCTATATGCAAATTAGTCTGTCCCTGGTCCAGTGCATCATGGGAACAGGGCAGACCAAACTACCAAGCCAATTCTTCACTGGAAAGGAAACAAGCTTTCGGGGACCGGTTTCTGGCATTACAGCCGTCTTCGGCCCGGCTTGCTTGAATCCTGATGGTGCAATGAGCAAGGGACTCATGTCTGAGCATACCCTTCCACACTCATGGTGGCCAAAATAATTACAAAAAGGGGGTGGTGATGGACAGAGTATCTGAGTTAATCAGAACACTCCTACCCAGTCAACAGATCAGGGCTTGATCCATCACCGTTTTTAGCTCACTGCACCATCCCAGTTCAGAACCTGGCTATATGCAAATTAGTCTGTCCCTGGCCCAGTGCATCATGGGAACAGGGCAGACCAAACTACCAAGCCAATTCTTCACTGGAAAGGAAACAAGCTTCCGGGGACCGGTTTCTGGCATTACAGCCGTCTTCGGCCCGGCTTGCTTGAATCCTGATGGTGCAATGAGCAAGGGACTCATGTCTGAGCATACCCTTCCACACTCATGGTGGCCAAAATAATTACAAAAAGGGGGTGGTGATGGACAGAGTATCTGAGTTAATCAGAACACTCCTACCCAGTCAACAGATCAGGGCTTGATCCATCACCGTTTTTAGCTCACTGCACCATCCCAGTTCAGAACCTGGCTATATGCAAATTAGTCTGTCCCTGGCCCAGTGCATCATGGTAACAGGGCAGACCAAACTACCAAGCCAATTCTTCACTGGAAAGGAAACAAGCTTCCGGGGACCGGTTTCTGGCATTAGAGCCGTCTTCGGCCCGGCTTGCTTGAATCCTGATGGTGCAATGAGCAAGGGACTCATGTCTGAGCATACCCTTCCACACTCATGGTGGCCAAAATAATTACAAAAAGGGGGTGGTGATGGACAGAGTATCTGAGTTAATCAGAACACTCCTACCCAGTCAACAGATCAGGGCTTGATCCATCACCGTTTTTAGCTCACTGCACCATCCCAGTTCAGAACCTGGCTATATGCAAATTAGTCTGTCCCTGGCCCAGTGCATCATGGGAACAGGGCAGACCAAACTACCAAGCCAATTCTTCACTGGAAAGGAAACAAGCTTCCGGGGACCGGTTTCTGGCATTTCAGCCGTCTTCGGCCCGGCTTGCTTGAATCCTGATGGTGCAATGAGCAAGGGACTCATGTCTGAGCATACCCTTCCACACTCATGGTGGCCAAAATAATTACAAAAAGGGGGTGGTGATGGACAGAGTATCTGAGTTAATCAGAACACTCCTACCCAGTCAACAGATCAGGACTTGATCCATCACCGTTTTTAGCTCACTGCACCATCCCAGTTCAGAACCTGGCTATATGCAAATTAGTCTGTCCCTGGCCCAGTGCATCATGGGAACAGGGCAGACCAAACTACCAAGCCAATTCTTCACTGGAAAGGAAACAAGCTTCCGGGGACCGGTTTCTGGCATTAGAGCCGTCTTCGGCCCGGCTTGCTTGAATCCTGATGGTGCAATGAGCAAGGGACTCATGTCTGAGCATACCCTTCCACACTCATGGTGGCCAAAATAATTACAAAAAGGGGGTGGTGATGGACAGAGTATCTGAGTTAATCAGAACACTCCTACCCAGTCAACAGATCAGGGCTTGATCCATCACCGTTTTTAGCTCACTGCACCATCCCAGTTCAGAACCTGGCTATATGCAAATTAGTCTGTCCCTGGCCCAGTGCATCATGGGAACAGGGCAGACCAAACTACCAAGCCAATTCTTCACTGGAAAGGAAACAAGCTTCCGGGGACCGGTTTCTGGCATTACAGCCGTCTTCGGCCCGGCTTGCTTGAATCCTGATGGTGCAATGAGCAAGGGACTCATGTCTGAGCATACCCTTCCACACTCATGGTGGCCAAAATAATTACAAAAAGGGGGTGGCGATGGACAGAGTATCTGAGTTAATCAGAACACTCCTACCCAGTCAACAGATCAGGGCTTGATCCATCACCGTTTTTAGCTCACTGCACCATCCCAGTTCAGAACCTGGCTATATGCAAATTAGTCTGTCCCTGGCCCAGTGTATCATGGGAACAGGGCAGACCAAACTACCAAGCCAATTCTTCACTGGAAAGGAAACAAGCTTCCGGGGACCGGTTTCTGGCATTACAGCCATCTTCGGCCCGGCTTGCTTGAATCCTGATGGTGCAATGAGCAAGGGACTCATGTCTGAGCATACCCTTCCACACTCATGGTGGCCAAAATAATTACAAAAAGGGGGTGGTGCTTGGTTTGTGTCCCACAAAACCCATTGTTGGGACCACCTCTTCTGCATGTAAAAACAAATATTTTGTTAATTTGACAAAACGCGTAAAGTTTCTGGCAAGACTGTGTACAGGGGTTCTGCAGAGGAGTGCCACAACTTTAGACTATCCAAGCGCTGGTTCGTCTCATCTATCAAAAACAGTTTTTATTTTAAAAACAGGGAAAAAAGTTATTCTGCAAAGTAGCTTTATGTGACCTGGGAAAGTGTGCATAGCACTGCTTTGATTTCGTAACCTATATAAAAACCTCATAACACAACCTAATCACAATTGGATATTCTTCACTATTACTTATCATTTGGCACCAATGTGCAAATGAGAAGATTGATGTTTGCTGCTCATAGAAAAACGGATGGAGCAGGCAGAGTTTGCTCCAGGCCACATAATGTTCTTCACCAAAGTATAAAAATAAAAATAAAAACTTTTTTACTATCCAATACTAATTGCGATGCTAATAAAGTGCTATTCCCCTTTCAAACGTGAAAGGTGTGACTTATGTAAAGGTAAAATCACTTTACTCTGTTGCCTATTACATAAGTAGTTACAAAAAGGGGGTGGTGATGGACAGAGTATCTGAGTTAATCAGAACACTCCTACCCAGTCAACAGATCAGGGCTTGATCCATCACCGTTTTTAGCTCACTGCACCATCCCAGTTCAGAACCTGGCTATATGCAAATTAGTCTGTCCCTGGTCCAGTGCATCATGGGAACAGGGCAGACCAAACTACCAAGCCAATTCTTCACTGGAAAGGAAACAAGCTTTCGGGGACCGGTTTCTGGCATTACAGCCGTCTTCGGCCCGGCTTGCTTGAATCCTGATGGTGCAATGAGCAAGGGACTCATGTCTGAGCATACCCTTCCACACTCATGGTGGCCAAAATAATTACAAAAAGGGGGTGGTGATGGACAGAGTATCTGAGTTAATCAGAACACTCCTACCCAGTCAACAGATCAGGGCTTGATCCATCACCGTTTTTAGCTCACTGCACCATCCCAGTTCAGAACCTGGCTATATGCAAATTAGTCTGTCCCTGGCCCAGTGCATCATGGGAACAGGGCAGACCAAACTACCAAGCCAATTCTTCACTGGAAAGGAAACAAGCTTCCGGGGACCGGTTTCTGGCATTACAGCCGTCTTCGGCCCGGCTTGCTTGAATCCTGATGGTGCAATGAGCAAGGGACTCATGTCTGAGCATACCCTTCCACACTCATGGTGGCCAAAATAATTACAAAAAGGGGGTGGTGATGGACAGAGTATCTGAGTTAATCAGAACACTCCTACCCAGTCAACAGATCAGGGCTTGATCCATCACCGTTTTTAGCTCACTGCACCATCCCAGTTCAGAACCTGGCTATATGCAAATTAGTCTGTCCCTGGCCCAGTGCATCATGGGAACAGGGCAGACCAAACTACCAAGCCAATTCTTCACTGGAAAGGAAACAAGCTTCCGGGGACCGGTTTCTGGCATTTCAGCCGTCTTCGGCCCGGCTTGCTTGAATCCTGATGGTGCAATGAGCAAGGGACTCATGTCTGAGCATACCCTTCCACACTCATGGTGGCCAAAATAATTACAAAAAGAGGGTGGTGATGGACAGAGTATCTGAGTTAATCAGAACACTCCTACCCAGTCAACAGATCAGGACTTGATCCATCACCGTTTTTAGCTCACTGCACCATCCCAGTTCAGAACCTGGCTATATGCAAATTAGTCTGTCCCTGGCCCAGTGCATCATGGGAACAGGGCAGACCAAACTACCAAGCCAATTCTTCACTGGAAAGGAAACAAGCTTTCGGGGACCGGTTTCTGGCATTAGAGCCGTCTTCGGCCCGGCTTGCTTGAATCCTGATGGTGCAATGAGCAAGGGACTCATGTCTGAGCATACCCTTCCACACTCATGGTGGCCAAAATAATTACAAAAAGGGGGTGGTGATGGACAGAGTATCTGAGTTAATCAGAACACTCCTACCCAGTCAACAGATCAGGGCTTGATCCATCACCGTTTTTAGCTCACTGCACCATCCCAGTTCAGAACCTGGCTATATGCAAATTAGTCTGTCCCTGGCCCAGTGCATCATGGGAACAGGGCAGACCAAACTACCAAGCCAATTCTTCACTGGAAAGGAAACAAGCTTCCGGGGACCGGTTTCTGGCATTACAGCCGACTTCGGCCCGGCTTGCTTGAATCCTGATGGTGCAATGAGCAAGGGACTCATGTCTGAGCATACCCTTCCACACTCATGGTGGCCAAAATAATTACAAAAAGACGGTAGTGCTTGGTTTGTGTCCCACAAAACCCATTGTGGGACCACCTCTTCTGCATGTAAAAACAAATATTTTGTTAATTTGACAAAACGCGTAAAGTTTCTGGCAAGACTGTGTACAGGGGTTCTGCAGAGGAGTGCCACAACTTTAGACTATCCAAGCGCTGGTTCGTCTCATCTATCAAAAACAGTTTTTATTTTAAAAACAGGGAAAAAAGTTATTCTGCAAAGTAGCTTTATGTGACCTGGGAAAGTGTGCATAGCACTGCTTTGATTTCGTAACCTATATAAAAACCTCATAACACAACCTAATCACAATTGGATATTGTTCACTATTACTTATCATTTGGCACCAATGTGCAAATGAGAAGATTGATGTTTGCTGCTCATAGAAAAACGGATGGAGCAGGCAGAGTTTGCTCCAGGCCACATAATGTTCTTCACCAAAGTATAAAAATAAAAATAAAAACTTTTTTACTATCCAATACTAATTGCGATGCTAATAAAGTGCTATTCCCCTTTCAAACGTGAAAGGTGTGACTTATGTAAAGGTAAAATCACTTTACTCTGTTGCCTATTACATAAGTAGTGACAATCCTGCAAACAGATTGCACAACTTCTGCTGCATCGTGCAATGCCAGTGCCACGTGTTTGCACCATCGATGAGCTAACGGCGTTGTTGCCAACGGACTTACCTCCCTTCACTGGGATGTGGCATAATGACCCGGAGCCCGAGGCCAGGCCCACTCCAGCTACCCTGTCATTCTCGGGCCGCAAGGTGAGGGGTGCGTTACTCCTCAGGGCCAGCTGAGGATGCCATCACCTCTTGGATGGGTGACAATTGGGGGGCCGGGTGGTGCATGGTTTGCTTGTGTTCAAGCCATTGTAAAATGTAAGCTAGCCCGGTGCTAAATACGATGTAAACGATTTCAATCGACAAATGACAGAGTAAAGAGAATAATGCTAAAGTTTCATTGAGGAAATATTGGGGGCAGGGGTTAAATTATGCCCAAGACCCCTAACAGCCCACCGATTGAGAGCTGGCACTCTGAACAGTTCCCTGTGCATTTATTCCACTGCCCTCCTACTCTGGCACACCAGACATTGAAGGCCGGGCCACCAGAATTCTGGCACAGGGGTGGCAGGACGACTACATTATGCAACTAGGAAAGGCACAATATGCCTCATATTTTGTGATATTATTACTTCATTATGTTTGCCTACCCTGATACAGTGTCGCTTGCAAGATATTCTGTTTACTTACAGGGGGCTTAGGGCTGCTTATTACTGGCTGGTTTCATCATCACTCTCTATGCTTTGCTTTTCATTGGTCAGCATATGACAGCTTAACTTCTTATTTCATACTTTGCCTCACCTGAGGAGCATGGCCCAAGTACTACTTCCTTGCCAAGTGTGTGTCCTTCCGCTGCCCATCAGACTATGTAGGTACTTCTTTTCTTTTCTTTGCAGCAGTGCTTGTGTTTGCTTGCTGTTTCTACCCACCTTGTTCCGCCTGTTGCTTTGTTGCTTGCCCAATTGTTTTTTTTGCTTTCCCTGATGTTTGTTGCTTTCCATTTGTTGATTGCCCCGGCCCTCACACATAGTTGCATACCCTGTTCCCCTCGCTCCCTCCCACGTTGTTGCTTCTCCTCCCCCGAAACAGCCCTTCCACCAGAAAGGAAAGCATTGGCAAGAGCCAATAGGTCTTGCCTACATGAAAACAATACACATTGTCCAGGGTTTTTAGCCAAGTTGTACCACAGCGTCACTGATGTGCAGAAAGACTGAAAGTTTTTTTTAAGCACTGTGATGCAACCAGTGCTGACCACGTCATGTGCTTTTTTTTCTCTTTTTGTGTTCAGCCGTCCTGCACATCAACCATTCTGCTATACAACAGCGTAAACACATTAACAAAGCCGACAGCTCTAGAGTAGTTGAGACCTATTGGCTTTGGCAATGCTTTTTCTTCTTGAAGCTGCATTAGAGCAAAGTCTGCACTAGCTGCGGTGTAGTTGGCCTGTTCCCACAGTCCAGCGCTTGGAGGCAGCGTGGGGGGCAGGACGATTAAGGAACATAATCATGTCGCCTTATTATGAAGCCACTCAGGGATTGGGTATGTTTCGTTGAGAGTGACGCGATGCTTTCCCCTCATGCACAGCACCAATTATGGTGTTATGCACGTTGGGATTGGATGATAGCAATCGCATTTTGTCATGGGTCCTGCAGCAGGCATGATTTCTTGCCACGGTGGAGGAATGGAACACTTTCAGCAGCTGTCTGTCTTCCTCCTGCCACTTCGCCTGGCTCTGGAAGGTGTGTGCCCCTATGCCTGGCGTTTGTGCAATGAGTTCTGCTTCCGGGACAGAGATCATATTTTGTTTGGATTTCACTGAGAAACAAAACAGGTGAGATCAAAGCAGCTCCGACATTAAAATAATATTTGTCTCAGTATTCAATTTCGATTTTTGCATGTTCTATGGATTTATTTCCTTATTAGCTCCGTGTGTAGACCTAATTATGCGATCGCTTAACGTAGCAGAGCAATACCAGGTAATTAACTTTAGAGCTCATATACTGTATGTTGGACGTGGGTTGGGGGCGAGGAGAGTGGGTCAAAGGCTTCGAGTGTTCACTTGTGACAGACTAAATGAGCAGGCCAATTTTGAATCGGCTAAAAGAATCCATTTGATAAGGGTGTATTTGTGTATTTTAGTTGCAGACAGACTCCATTATTGACAAAAGATTTATCATTGTGTTTCCTGGACGTACCTCTAAAGAAATCTTTGCATTTGTTAATTGAGGGCCCCTAATTTTAGGTTTAATTGGGCTTTCGGTGAGCCGATGTGTCTGTAAGTAAAAAGAAGCACTTGAAGTTTCTATTGTATAAAATACCAAATTCACGCACAACCTAGATTAAGTGAGCTATTTTATTTTATTATGATTTTTATGATGGTTACCCTGCTGCACTAAAATATTTCAAAGGAAGCAGTACTTTTATAGCACTGGTCGAAATAAACAGGCCAAGCCATGTAATCTGCACGAGTGCTTGCCAATGTTGCACTGATTCGAGCAATTTTGTGTCAATCTTGAGTCAGCATTATAATGACAGACTGTTGCAAAACGTTGTGTGCGTTGGTCACCCAGCGCAAACAACCTGTTTGTACTGTTTGTAAGTGCAACAGGCCACTGCAAAATGATCGGACTCGTGTCTAATTATGTGGTCTGGTCAGTTTCTACATGCTGTTATTTCGTGGAAACTTAGAAAAACGAGTTGAGGAAAACAACTATTCAGATTTATACCAAGATAAAACAGTTTAGTTTGGAAATTCAAGTGTCTGGTCAGTCTGAGAATTTGTCAGGTACGATTTTGTGTGAAACAAAAGATAGCACAGATTAGATAAGAGGACTGTCTTAAAGTGGAAACGGTGCAGCTGAATTAAATGTTTTGGGGGGTTGGATAGGTCGATAAATCATTTAAGAAAGAGGGGCCTGACATCCCCTACCAGGATACTCCAGGCCATGGGTATAGGTTCTGCACCTCCTTTGAAATGGATCTGTAACACTGAGCAACGCACAGTTTCCAGGGTTCCGAAGCACTGGGATGTTAGATTCTCTCTTTTAATTTTTCACATGCACTCAAAGGATGCATGTGCCTGCAGTGTCTCTCTTTCACTCCCGCTTTCTGTCCTTGTTTTTAATCCATCCCACCTTCCGTTGTTTTTAAAACCCCTGTCCTCCTCCAATGTTCCCTTGTTTCTAACCCACCCTTCATTTCACCCAACACCCCCTTTCCCACTCTCCATTATGTTTCCCACCGGCCTCCCTCGTGTAGCTTGTTTTTCACCCTGCCCATTCCTAGGTGGGACATTTGTGAGTTTTTGAGAACACCAGAGAAGGCAATTTGCTACAAACTGGTGCAGAATGAGAACAAATAATGTAATAATTCAGGTGCACTGGATTGTTTGGCATCAAGTCAAACTTTTTTTTAGAGTTTTAACCGAGTCGCAAGTTTTTGGAAGGTGCAAGCTGTTTACAAGTTTATTTTATCAAAAAGTAATACACTTTTAAAGAAATTCAACAACATCTGCTTTGGGTTCCACTTCTGGATACATAAAATTATGAAATGCCGCTCATGCTTTGATGCTTTGTTTGTGCCAGTCATTTGTCCCTGCTTGTCTCGAGCCATGCTTCTGCCTTCTTGTTTGACTCTCATCGGGGTGAAAATACTGCGCGACCCCATTAGATGTAAGGGTGTAGCAAGGGTGAGATGCTTATACAATTAGGTAAGCTCCATGCAGACAAAGGAACGTTTACACTGTTGCACACGGCCCACCCACAAGCAGACTTTCTGGTTGATCGTCTCTTGAAATGTGGGCTTCTGAATGTGAGGTCCCTGCCTAAGCACAGTATAGAGATCCAGTTATTGATTGAAACTCATGAATTGGACATCCTCCTCATGACAGAAACATGGACCCGACCTGACTGCCTGGTTGACCCTGGCTGTGCTTGTCCCCCTGGGTTTACATTTTTACACATCCCTAGATCTATTGGGAGAGGCGGTGGGGTAGGAGTTATTTTCAATGCAACCTGTATTATTAATGTTATTGTTTTGGATCCGGCTGAGGGCACAGAGCTTTTGGGGCTATCGATCCGGACTTATTCCGGGACTACTGTTACCGGGGTATCATGTTATAGACCGCCAGGGGCTTTTAGCCTTCAGCAGCAACAAGCGCTACTAGCTACCCTGACTAATATCGCAGCTTCCCATCATAAGCTGGTTATCTTGGGGGAGTTTAATCTTTAGCGCAATGGCTCCCTTGATTTGGGTCTCTGCAACATATTTCAGTCTTGTGAAAGCCTTGGCCTTTCTCAGCTGGTCATGGGTGCTACCCACAAGGCCGGACACCTTCTAGATCTGGTGTTCGCGGCTCCTGATCTGGTGGTCATGGGGGAAATTTTACCCATGGAGTGGACAGATCACTTTCTTGTTACATTTTTTATATATACTAATGGTAGGCATACCAAGGCTCCTGTGACTACTAGGGAATTCCGGTGCAGAGACTGGAGGGCTCTTGCACGTCTGAATTCCTCAGGAGGGGTGTTTCATGTGAAGCAGCTTTTTGATGCGGATAAGCAAGTAGAGGAAAATTAAGCCTCACTATGCACTGGAATCACAGCTGTCTTAGATGCTCATGCTCCCCAAAAAACACGTAGTTACATGGGTAATGGCTCCGCCCCCTGGTTCAATGATTCACTGAAAAATTTGAGGCAGGGCTGTAAACAAGCTGAAAGAAGGTGGAGACGGGATTATAAGGAAGCCTTTAAGGAGGTGTGGAAAAATAAGGTTTTAGAATATAAGAACCTGATTAAGAAATCTAAGGCAGAATACTACTCCTCTTTGATTTGTAACTCTACCAATAGCTCCAGGAGCATTTTTAATATATTGAATAGTTTTACCAACCCTGAGTGCTCTAAGAATGCTATTGTTCCGTCCCAAGAACTCTGCAAGAACCTTGCCGAATTCTTTAAGGAGAAAATTGAACAAATCGTTAGGGATTTGGAAGTCTCTCCTGAAACTGATCCTACCCTTGATACGAGACTTGGGTCTGCAATCGACAGGATGGCTGTGCCAGCCTGGGTACCAAAGGAACTTTTTACTTGAGTTCCCACTCTTTACCCACGAGGCATGTAGGGGGCTAGCCAGAGAGATTTCCTCTGGGTCTCCCCTGGACCCTGTACCACATAAAATTTGAAAGGAATATGAGGAGGAACTATTTCCTTCACTTCGCCTAATATGCAACCAATCACTTGCTACTGGCACCGTTCCAGCTCAGTGGAAGCGGGCGATGATATCTCCTTTGCTGAAAAAGCCCTCTTTGGATCCAGTCTGCTCAAAAAATTACAGACCCATCTCCTTGTTGCCTTTTCCAGCCAAGATTGTCGAGTGTCTAGTTAGTAACACTCTCTCCAAACATCTGGAAGGTCACCAATTAATAGATGCTGATCAATTTGGTTTCCGGCCAGCCCACGGGACCGAAACAGCGTTAATCACCGCCATGGACGAGCTTCAGAGGCGCGTAGACAGGAGGCAGGCAGCGTTTCTGATCTTGCTAGATATGTCTGCCACCTTTGATACGGTGAATCATAAAATCTTGCTGAATCGGCTGTTCGATACGGGGGTGAGAGGTACTGCTTTCCTGTGGTTTCGATCATTTTTGCAGGATAGGCAGCAGGCGGTGTCCCTGCCCCCTTTCCAATCTGCCTTCACTCTAATATCTCATGGGGTCCCTCAGGGCTCAGCAATCAGTCCCATACTTTTTAACTTGTATCTTAGACCCCTGATTTCACTCATCAAAAGCTTTAACATCAGGATTGTAAACTATGCCGACGACACGCAGACGATTCTCTCCTTGGAGGGAGAAGATTCAACATCTGTGGAGGTTTTCCACAATTGTCTGCGTGATACGTCAAGATGGCTAAAGGATAACTCCCTCCAGTTTAATGCGGGGAAGACGGAGGTGCTCTTTAGCGCCGGGACTAAGATCTCCCGGCCGTTTCCAGCTAACTTTTGGCCTCCTGAAACAGGGACCAAAGTACGGCCTGTGGACTCTGTCCGTAATCTAGGGGTCATGTTAGACCAAAGGCTTAGTATGGAGACGCATGTAAAAAAGACGACTGCCTGTTGCTTTGCCATCTTACGCTCCCTGAGAAAAGTTTTGCCTCTCTTACCTTCTCAAGCTCGTGCTCAGGTAGTAAGGTGTACAATCCTCAGTAGGCTTGACTACTGCAATGTCCTCTTGTTGGGGTCCCCTGGGTTTTTGTTGGATAGGCTCCAAAGGGTCCAATCAGCGGCTGCTAGGTTGGCTCTGGGGCTTCCGAGAAGAGCACATGGGCCGTCCACTCTTGGGAAATTGCATTGGCTACCGGTGAGACAGAGGATACAATTTAAGGCCCTCTGCATAGTTTTTAGGGCTCTTCATGGATTTGGCCCGGCCTCCTTGCAATCGAAGTTTGTTTGGTATACTCCAACTAGGCAGCTTCGATCCTCTCTGGCCAAACTGGTGAAGGTAACTAGATTTAGGAAGGTCAGAGCCGGGGGTAGATCCTTCAAAGGGGCAGCTGCCAAACTCTGGAATCTGCTCCCGTTTGAGATTAGACAAACTACGGAACTTCTCCCGTTCAGGAGAAAGATCAAAACTTGGCTGTTTCCCAAGGCAATTCCTTGAAAGTTCACGCCCTCCCGGTCACCGTCCACCTCTTCTGAACTAGTCAGCGCAGGATGCCTGCAAGGTGAAAGTGCACTTAATAAATGTTTTAAATAAATAGCACTGAGCAAGGTACAGCTCCCAAGGTGTTGCAGCACTGGGATATTAGATGAAGGTTATGCAGGTATATTCCACCTCTTGTGAGTGGCTTATCAAAATTTGGCTCTCAAGCTATTCACATTCCGCTGTGTACAGAACATTATGGACACTGCAATGAGGGACACAGGCCACTTCACTGGAACTGAATACAAGCATCTGAGCAGCATCTATTATCGAGTCCTTCTTGGATTGCCAAACAGATCTTCATCCATGAACTCGCCACTCTTAACTCTCTGAATACTATAGGTGGAAGAGTTAATAAATTAACAGGACACGAGCCAAAGTCAAGCCAAGGGTGTGGCTCGAATCTTAGAGCCTATTATTGAGCCGAGCATCGAAAATACTTGCTGTGTAAATCACTGAACAAATGTCACATCAAATATGATAAAGTCTCTTCAAAATTCAAAGATGTTAAATAATTTGAAAATAAATATTGACAAAGCCAAATGTTCTTGCTCAGGTGAAACCTAATGGCTTTGCCAATGCTTCTTTAAGGAGTTCTTAAGTGCCAGAAAAGTTATATAAATACATTTGTAAGTCACATTTTAAATGAGTGCATGCTACATTGTGCTGCTTATGCCAGTGTTCTTAGTCACAACCTTTTCCTGTTAAACCACCAGTGAAGTTTTACCTTAAAACGTCTTCCTTTAGATGTGCTCACACATAGGTAGAGATACATCACTAAAACACACGAGTGGGATGCAATTTTGCACTAGTTCTGGGAGGTTTTGCACAGGTATTGGCCTTTTTGAAGTCATATTTGCTATAACCTGAAGTGGAGTGCAAAAATCTTTTGTTTGGCTTGTGGAGTTGTCGACCCATTTAAGGCATCTGAAAGGTAAAACGAATCAAACATGCTTACTTCCATCTTGAAAGGTTTTCTTTGTTCAGCTGCAGTGCTTCGGCTGGAGATCAGCCGTCAAAGTAAACCGCATGGCAAAATTTAACGCGTCCATTTCATCACATTTAAAATGGTTCGTTTCAGAGCACTTGAACAATTTGAATACTTTTGGATAAAACAACCCACAGTTCCCCCAAATTGTGTACAACAGCACCTCTAAGTACAGGCAAGGACATATCTTTAATAATTTCTTATGAGGTCCCAAAGACATGACCTATTGGCTAATCCACTGCTTGACCTAGTAAGTGTAAGCCATCACTGACACTGAGTACCATTTACTAGGGACTTGCACCTACTTTATATGTGCCAATTGGATGTAGGCCAATTGTACCATGTTTTAGGCAGAGAGAACAAGCATTTTAGCACTGGTTAGTAGTGGTAAAGTGCACAGAATTCAAAGGCCAGCAAATATGAAGTCAGCAAAACAGGAGGCCTGAAGGCAAAAAGTTAAAGGGAAAACCACACTAAGGACTCCAGGTCCAATACAATTAAACTTGAGGAGGCAATTCTGAATACTAGATAAGGTCCAGGATCGGGATTGTGCCTCAATAGTGGCCTCTGTGGATGCAGAAAAGGCCTTTCACATTCTAATCTGGCAATATTAATTTCTTGTGAAACAATAAGTAGGGTTTGCTTAAACAGGTAAAACTTTCAAACCGGGTCGATTTCTAGGGTTTGCATGAAACAAACCTTCTCACACAGGTGGGCCATCCGAGGGAGAACTAGGAAGGTGTGCACTCCATTGTAGTTGTCTTGACCTTGTGACTTTGTCCTGGTCAGGCACGAAAGGATATCCACAGTTGACACTTTGTGCTATTTGGCACTATTTTCACTGAAATCTTTAAACTTGCATATCTGCGGATCTACTGATTGGGAGTTTTGTCATTGTGTTATTGTTTTAATTGTTACAACTCACTTTATGTTTCTAATCTGGTGTGGGATGCTTTTTATGTGGTATTTTCACTTTATTTCTTTTACACGTTGCTCCTAAATTAAGCCTGCATGCTCTGTGCCAAGCTACCAGAGGGTTGAGCACAGATTAATTTAGGGTTAACTTGTGTCTCACCCTGACAAGGATTGTAGTTGCTTAGGATTGTAGTTGACCAGGGTCAACGCCACAGCCAACAAACAACTCAATTTCTTAAAATATAAATGAGCCAACCCAGATAAACTTGTTCTAGTCCTTATGTACCCGACCTTGGATCATCAATTTTATTGACAATTGGTTTCTCAAAAATCTTGTATTCTGTGTTGAGGAGGTACAACATCATATACAATTTTATGTCCAATGGGTATTGCCAGCCTTTGGCAGAACCACAATGGTGCTTCCCTCAATAAAGCAGGCACTATTCCCTTGTGAAGTACACTATTGTGTAATTCTAATAGTCTTGGGGCTAATCTGGTCTTGTGTGTGGAGTTCACTTTAGTGGGGGGCAAGCCGTTAGCCCCTGAAGTCTTCCCCTGGCAAGTTGCCCTGTGCGCTCATTTATATCGCAGCACCAGGGTTCTTTGGAGACCTTCTTAAAAAACCCTCATACACGCATGTAAGCGGTGTGGTGGTATATCTTGGTTCTCCATCATTATACGTACCGTGGGTGCATCATCATAGGGTCTTTATATAGTTGTATGCAACCTCCACCCGGAGGTAACCACTGGTTATGTAGCAGTGTCCAGAAATTGTGCTAAAAAAAAAAGTGTGTTTGTGAGTCTAAAAAATCCTTGGATCACCAAAAGAAATTTTTAATAAGGATGTGTGATTCAAGAATTATTAAAAAGAAATTTGTATAGATGGGGATCGAGTTACTAGATCTACTATACATCAAATTTGGTCAGAGTTGGTCGACATGTTTCTGCCCCACTGTGCCCAGCCGGGAAGTTAAAATACTCGCACAATTTGTGTAGTACAACAGTGGTTATATTCTCCACCTTCTGTTTGGTGAGGTCAGTAGTACCTACAACCGAAGAAAAGCGTAAAAACTATATATACATATCTAGTGTTCATATATGACCCTATATGCATGTCTAAATACTTCAAACACTGATTTAGTGATAGGAAAAAACTTCAAACACTAATTTAGTGATAGTTAAAAATACTGTGACCATGTCACCATTTGATGCGTTACAATGTGATCAATATTATCATGATTCCTAAATAGTTGCCCATCTTATAACATCTGTTGATACCACGGTATGTCATCATTCAGTCCTTGGCTATTTGTTTTTAGGCGATCCCCCCATCTTTGTTCTCTTTTAAATAGGATTCTCTCTGCATTGTTGTCCTTAAGGGTTAACATCTCTATTAATGTCCATTTTAATTCATCTGCTTTGTGATGAGACTCCAAGAAATGTTTGCTCAAGTAATACCGTTCATTTAACAATGTATTTCCGTTTGATATAGGCGACGGAGAAGACTATCTCTTGACCCCCGAAGGAAGTATTATCTAAAGACTTAAGAGGTACGGCTAGAATAACAAACGCTTATTAGCCACGGACGTTATTAATAGTTACAAGTTGTATTTGGCACAACAAATGTTATAAGAGGGGCAACTATTTAGGAATCATGATAATATTGATCACGTTGTAACGCATTACTCACTTTTTAATGTAGGGGACATTTTACACACTATGAGTCCACCATACAATTAGTATTAACTCCACAAATAAAGTGCGTTAAAAATCAATCTTTATCTTCAGTAATTTGAACTTAAGACAAACCATTTTCACATCAAATGGTGACAGATAAGACGAACTTGACAGCCTCAGTAACATGTTCACAGTATTTTTTCCTATCACTAAATTAGTGTTTGAAGTTTTTTCCTATCACTAATTTCTTAGTGATCCAAGGATTTTTTAGACTCACAAACACACTTTTTTTAAGAGCACCATTTTTGGACACTGCTACATAGCCAGTGGTTACCTCCGGGTAGAGGCTGCATACAACTATATAAAGACCCTATGATGATGCACCCACGCTACGTATAATGGTGGATAACCAAGATATACCACCACGCCGCTTACGTGCGTGTATGAGGGTTTTTTAAGAAGGTCTCCAAAGAACCCTGGTGCTGTAGTATCAAGTGTTCCACTCTCCATTTGATTTTTTGACTACATAGCCTGGAAGCTGAGTGGATCCACAAATTCTACCTCCCTCCCTTTGATTTATGAAAGCTCATTTATATCTTCTTTATCTTTTGTAGGGTGTTTAACTTGGACATGGCGTTTTCCCCTAGAAATGTTTCGATATTTCCCCTCCCTGGATTAATAGAATTGGGGTGCATAATTTCATAATATTCCACATAATTTTAATTGAATCCTAACAGGGTGTAGGCTGTGATGTAGTTGTAGTGGTGCAATTTGGCTTTCTCCCAGTGCCCGATCAAACCTGCCATGCTAATAATTGGCCACTTCTGTTGCCTTCACTAGGTGCCTTTCTATATACTCCTTTTAGTTTATTCCCATAATTCTCCTGACATATGCCTTATGTTTCTTTTTAAGTCGAGCTTTGATCGACCTGTTATATCTCTTCTGTGGGGTTTGGCAAACCCACTGATTGCCATTTGTTAGTATCTGTGGCATTCAGAAATGCCGGCCTTTCTTTGTTGCATTTCTGTAAAAGTCCCTCCTTTGGGTGCTTAGCTCTTTTTCCGGTGATTTCACTTAGAGAACATTTTGGCTGGCCATCACACGGTACAGAATAGCATGTGACTGCCCCTCCTCCTGTTTAGGCATTGTATTCACAGTTCCTCCGGGTCGTCCCCACGGCTTAACAATGCCCCTCCAATATCCTCCTATCGAACTAGCGCTATATAAAACAAGCATTTGCAATGCAATAGGTCTCGCATTAGGAAAGTTTGAGCTATTGGTATTGGAAATGACACATTTTTTATTTATGTAATGGTTTTGAAATTAGCTAAATTAATCGGTTTGTCATTTACAATGCAAATAGTTATAACTTTCACAAATGTGACACCTATAGCATTTGTAATGCTATTGTAATGCAATATGTGTTGCATTTACGTGACTTAGATGTATTGATATTACAAATAACATTGGCTTTTCATTTTTTTTAATAATTAATACTTAATTATAGTTAATTAATTTATAATGGCAATAGCTTAAACTTTTGTAAATAACTTGTGAAGATTATTTTCACTGTATTTTATTGTGACGAAAATCCAAGAACAGAAGTGAAATACTAACATATTTTTGTGGCATTTGTAATAAAGCTTGAAATATTGATAGAACATATTTGAACCAGTTGTTGTTGAATGGTTGCACAGATTGATGCTGTGGTGTCTGTTAAAAATGCAGCCCTGGGCAAAGACCATAATTTCTTTCTCTATACTGGACGGTCTCTATAAAACAACTATAAAATCAGTGTCTGATGTTTGCAGAGTCCACTGAAAATAGAAGCTGTCCCCATAATGAAAACCCTTCAATGGCTCCCAGTGAAGACCACAAGCAACTGTGCTTTGCATGACTGAACGATGCTATGCTGCTCTCACCCACCTTCTTGATGTGGCTTCTTAGTATAGTCTTCTGATACATTCCCAATCAAGATGGCTTTTCAGACTGCATTTTCCTCAACTGGCACGGGAATGGCTGTTTCTCAGGAAAGGACCTACATGACATGCCCATCATATCTCAAGAGCACCTCCCCCAATCCCAGCCAACAATCTGAAGGGTGGAAAATGTCCTCGTCACCAACCCATATTGCCAGAAGCCCTAAATAGTCCTTCCACCAATGTGAGACCAACTTTTGTGAGTTGCGAAAGTTGGTTTACACCAATAAAGAATGGTATCTGCTTGCATTAGTCAAATGTTAATGCTTAAAATGCTTTGGGAATAATGTAATCTACCTCTAGACAGAACTGTACTAGCCCTAGAGGGCAGGCAGTCTAAGGTGCTCACAAATGTGACATTCTAGAGAAAGAAAGAAAGAAAGAAAGAAAGAAAGAAAGAAAGAAAGAAAGAAAGAAAGAAAGAAAGAAAGAAAGAAAAGCATTGAAAATGCAATAGGTCTCGCAATAGAAGAGTTTGACATTTTTCGTTTTGCAAATGGATGAGTGGCGTTGCGTGGATGAGTGGCGTTGCGTGGGTGAGTGGCGTTGCGTGGGTGAGTGGCGTTGCGTGGGTGAGTGGCGTTGCGTGGGTGAGTGGCGTTGCGTGTGTGGCGTTGCATGTGTGAGTGGCATTGCATGTGTGTGTGGCGTTGCGTGTGTGTGTGGCGTTGCGTGGGTGAGTGGCGTTGCGTGGGTGAGTGGCGTTGCGTGTGTGGCGTTGCATGTGTGAGTGGCGTTGCGTGTGTGTGTGGCGTTGCGTGTGTGAGTGGCGTTGCGTGTGTGAGTGGCGTTGCGTGGGTGAGTGGCGTTGCGTGGGTGAGTGGCGTTGCGTGGGTGAGTGGCGTTGCGTGGGTGAGTGGCGTTGCATGGGTGAGTGGCGTTGCGTGGGTGAGTGGCGTTGCGTGGGTGAGTGGCGTTGCGTGGGTGAGTGGCGTTGCGTGGGTGAGTGGCGTTGCGTGGGTGAGTGGCGTTGCGTGTGTGAGTGGCGTTGCGTGTGTGAGTGGCGTTGCGTGTGTGTGTGGCGTTGCGTGTGTGTGTGGCGTTGCGTGTGTGTGTGGCGTTGCGTGTGTGTGTGGCGTTGCGTGTGTGTGTGGCGTTGCGTGTGTGAGTGGCGTTGCGTGTGTGAGTGGCGTTGCGTGTGTGAGTGGCGTTGCGTGTGTGAGTGGCGTTGCGTGTGTGAGTGGCGTTGCGTGGCTGAGTGGCGTTGCGTGGCTGAGTGGCGTTGCGTGGCTGAGTGGCGTTGCGTGGCTGAGTGGCGTTGCGTGGCTGAGTGGCGTTGCGTGGCTGAGTGGCGATGCGTGGGTGAGTGGCGTTGCGTGGGTGAGTGGCGTTGCGTGGGTGAGTGGCGTTGCGTGGGTGAGTGGCGTTGCGTGGTTGAGTGGCGTTGCGTGTGTGAGTGGCGTTGCATGTGTGAGTGGCGTTGCGTGTGTGAGTGGCGTTGCATGTGTGAGTGGCGTTGCATGTGTGTGTGGCGTTGCGTGTGTGTGGCGTTGCGTGTGTGGCGTTGCGTGTGTGTGTGGCGTTGCGTGTGTGGCGTTGCGTGTGTGTGTGGCGTTGCGTGTGTGAGTGGCGTTGCGTGTGTGAGTGGCGTTGCGTGTGTGAGTGGCGTTGCGTGGCTGAGTGGCGTTGCGTGGCTGAGTGGCGTTGCGTGGCTGAGTGGCGTTGCGTGGGTGAGTGGCGTTGCGTGGGTGAGTGGCGTTGCGTGGTTGAGTGGCGTTGCGTGGTTGAGTGGCGTTGCATGTGTGAGTGGCGTTGCATGTGTGAGTGGCGTTGCATGTGTGAGTGGCGTTGCATGTGTGAGTGGCGTTGCGTGTGTGTGTGGCGTTGCGTGTGTGTGTGGCGTTGCGTGTGTGTGTGGCGTTGCGTGTGTGTGTGGCGTTGCGTGTGTGTGTGGCGTTGCGTGTGTGTGTGGCGTTGCGTGTGTGTGTGGCGTTGCGTGTGTGAGTGGCGTTGCGTGTGTGAGTGGCGTTGCGTGGGTGAGTGGCGTTGCGTGGGTGAGTGGCGTTGCGTGGGTGAGTGGCGTTGCGTGGGTGAGTGGCGTTGCGTGGGTGAGTGGCGTTGCGTGTGTGAGTGGCGTTGCGTGTGTGAGTGGCGTTGCGTGTGTGAGTGGCGTTGCGTGTGTGAGTGGCGTTGCGTGTGTGTGTGGCGTTGCGTGTGTGTGTGGCGTTGCGTGTGTGTGTGGCGTTGCGTGTGTGTGTGGCGTTGCGTGTGTGTGTGGCGTTGCGTGTGTGTGTGGCGTTGCGTGTGTGAGTGGCGTTGCGTGTGTGAGTGGCGTTGCGTGTGTGAGTGGCGTTGCGTGTGTGAGTGGTGTTGCGTGTGTGAGTGGCGTTGCGTGTGTGAGTGGCGTTGCGTGGCTGAGTGGCGTTGCGTGGCTGAGTGGCGTTGCGTGGCTGAGTGGCGTTGCGTGTGTGAGTGGCGTTGCGTGGCTGAGTGGCGTTGCGTGGCTGAGTGGCGTTGCGTGGCTGAGTGGCGTTGCGTGGCTGAGTGGCGTTGCGTGGCTGAGTGGCGTTGCGTGGGTGAGTGGCGTTGCGTGGGTGAGTGGCGTTGCGTGGGTGAGTGGCGTTGCGTGGGTGAGTGGCGTTGCGTGGTTGAGTGGCGTTGCGTGTGTGAGTGGCGTTGCGTGTGTGAGTGGCGTTGCGTGTGTGAGTGGCGTTGCGTGTGTGAGTGGCGTTGCGTGTGAGTGGCGTTGCGTGTGTGTGGCATTGCGTGTGTGTGGCGTTGCGTGTGTGGCGTTGCGTGTGTGTGTGGCGTTGCGTGTGTGGCGTTGCGTGTGTGTGTGGCGTTGCGTGTGTGAGTGGCGTTGCGTGTGTGAGTGGCGTTGCGTGTGTGAGTGGCGTTGCGTGTGTGAGTGGCGTTGCGTGTGTGAGTGGCGTTGCGTGGCTGAGTGGCGTTGCGTGGCTGAGTGGCGTTGCGTGGGTGAGTGGCGTTGCGTGGGTGAGTGGCGTTGCGTGGTTGAGTGGCGTTGCGTGGTTGAGTGGCGTTGCATGTGTGAGTGGCGTTGCATGTGTGAGTGGCGTTGCGTGTGTGAGTGGCGTTGCGTGTGTGTGTGGCGTTGCGTGTGTGTGTGGCGTTGCGCGTGTGTGTGGCGTTGCGTGTGTGTGTGGCGTTGCGTGTGTGTGTGGCGTTGCGTGTGTGTGTGGCGTTGCGTGTGTGAGTGGCGTTGCGTGTGTGAGTGGCGTTGCGTGTGTGAGTGGCGTTGCGTGGGTGAGTGGCGTTGCGTGGGTGAGTGGCGTTGCGTGGGTGAGTGGCGTTGCGTGGGTGAGTGGCGTTGCGTGGGTGAGTGAATGGTTAGCTGTTGCTTATGCGACGTATAGCACTTAATACTAAAGTAGGCAGACCTTCTTAGCCTTTGTGAGAATAATAGCAAAATAAAAATAAAAACCAGATCAAGTCAAGGACGCAAACGGCACCATGCTATTGTTTATTTACTCAGATGATTTGCATAAAAATGTAACTTGTGAGCACGTTTCTCTAACTCTCCAATAATCCCATTACAACACTTTGTACAAATGAGATTGGGACTCATCCTTCCGAAGTCGAGAAAAATGTGCAATGCTGTGTTGTAGTTAATTTTTTTAATTAACAAAATGCAAATAATGTGGAGAGATTTCAAGTGATTCAGGAATGGGCGCCCTTGTAAAGAGAAAGTACGGCCGGCCTGGGCAGTGATAGGGGAGGAGGGAGGAGAAATGCGAGTCACGGCAGCAGCAGCCTTTGATGTGCCTGCCGGCCGGCCGTGAATAATTAGGGGGTGAGAAATGCGCTCGGAGGGCTGCCTTTGATGTGGTAATGCGAGGCAGGCAGGCAGGCGGCTGGTGGCATTGTGCACGCGCTTTTTAGGGCTTGCGCAAGCGCAATGACCTAAAAAGCACATGCACTTGAAGGAATCGCCAGTGGAATCGCCAGTGGTGGATAAACACTGGATAAGCCCCTATAGAGCTTCGCCAGCTATGCGCTGAAGCGCATCAGCAGGCGAGCCCTAAAAAATGAAGTATGGGAAGCTTTAGCAGCAAGTGGTCAATGTCAGCTGTTCTATATAATAACCGCAAAAATAAATTAATAGATTTGACTACATAGTCCGCCCTCTAAATCTGTCTTGGTGTTCTTTGTTTAAGTGAACGGCCATATCCCTTCTTCCAGGAGGATTTCACTGTGGTCGCGTCTCACCTTCTATGGTGAGTTCTGTCCTGATTCAAGTATGGCGGTGGTGAGAGGCGCCCCCACTGAACTCTGACTTCCAGGGTGAGGTGGAGAATGCTCCATGCACGCCACCCAGCTGTTATTCATTTGTTGGAAAGACTGCAGTGGCTCCAGGGAGTCGGCCAGTGAGTTTTGCCATGCTTGTCTGCTGGGTGCTCGAGGTCTCCGCCGTGGCTCGTTTTTAAAAATATTACATTGCAGAGTTCTGCAGTTCATAACGGAATTATTGCACAGTTAAAAGACTTGTTTGACAGAAATCTGAAATTTTGCCAGCAGAAGGAGTTTTCTCTGTTGCGGAGAGGTGAGGTTTAAAATGAAAATGGAAAACACAGACTAGGGGTGGGGTTTTGGAAATGAAGAAACCTATTTACATATAATCTCAACGATGTGTTCTTTTAAACGGTGTCAGTACATTTCCCGCCCTGTTTGTTCCACCCCCTCCCTGGCATCTCTCAAGTACTGCTCTCACATCCTCCCAGTCCCCACAAACCGTTGTCCCGTTGGCGCTGCCACCATTCTGGTGGCATTCTTTTAAAACGCCTAACTCCACAGACGCATTAGCAAACCACAGTGGCGTCACTAGGGTTGGTGTCACCCGGTGCGGGTAACTCATGGTGTCACCCCCTCACAACTTACCGGATGGACCAACTTACCCTCTGCCTGCACCATGTCCCCTCTGCCTGCACCATCTCTCCCTCTGTCCGCACCATCTCCCCTCCGCCTGCACCATTTCACCCCCTGCCTGCACCATCTTTCCCTCAGGCTACATCATCTCACCCTCTGCCTGCACCATCTCCCCTCTGCCTGCACCATCTCCCCTCTGGTTGCACCATCTCTCCCTGTGTCCACACCATCTTCCCTCCGCCTGCACCATCTCTCCCTCTGCCTGCACCATCTCTCCCTCTGCCTGCACCATCTCCCCTCTGCCTGCTCCATCTCTCCCTCTGCCTGCACCATCTCCCCTCAGCCTACACCATCTCACCCTCTGCCTGCACCATCTCCCCTCTGCCTGCACCATCTCCCCGCTTGTTGCACCATCTCTCCATGTGTCCACACCATCTCCCCTTCGCCTGCACCATCTCTCCCTCTGATCGGAACCATCTCTCCCTCTGCCTGCACCATCTACCCTCTGCCTGCACCATCTCTCCCTCTGCCTGAACCATCTCCCCTCCGCCTGCACCATCTCTCCCTCTGCCTGTCCCATCTCCCATCCACCTGCATCATCTCTCCCTCTGTCTGCACCATCTCCCCTCTGCCTGCACCATCTCACCCCCTGCCTGCACCATCTCTCCCTCTGCCTGCACCATCTCACCCTCTGCCTGCACCATCTCCCCTCTGCCTGCACCATCTCCCGTCTGCCTGCACCATCTCCCCTCTGCCTGCACCATCTCTCCCTTTGTCCACACTCTCTCCCCTCTACCTGCACCATCTCTCCCTCTGCCTGCACCCTCTCTCCCTCTGCCTGCACCATCTCTCCCTCTGCCTGCACCATCTCCCCTCTGCCTGCACCATCTCGCCTCTCCCTGCACCATCTCTTGCTTTGTCCACACTATCTCCCTTCCGCCTGCACCATCTCTTACTCTGTCTGCATCATCTCCCCTCCGCTGCACCATCTCACCCTCTGCCTGCACCATCTCACCCTCTGCCTTCACCATATCCTTTCTGCCTGCACCATCTCTCCCTCTGCCTGCACCATCTCCCCTCCGCCTGCACCATCTCTCCCTCTGCCTGCAACATCTCTCCCTCTGTCTGCACCATCTCCCCTCCACCTGCACCATCTCACCCTCTGCCTGCACCATCTCTCCCTCTGCCTGCACCATCTCACCCTCTGCCTGCACCATCTCTCCTCTGCCTGCACCATCTCTCCCTTTGTCCACACTATCTCCCCTCTGTCTGCACCATCTCTCTCTCTGCCTGCACCATCTCTTCCTCTGCCTGCACCATCTCCCCTCTGCCTGCACCATCTCTCGCTTTGTCCACACTATCTCCCCTCTGCCTGCACCATCTCCCCTCCGCTGCACATCTCACCCCTGCCTTCACCATCTCACTCTGCCTGCACCATATCACCCTCTGCCTGTACCATCTCCCCCTCTGCCTGCACCATCTCTCCCTCTGCCTGCACCATCTCCCCTCTGCCTGCACCATCTCACCCTCTGCCTGCACCATCTCCCTCTCTGCCTGCACCATCCCTCCCCCTCCGCCTGCACCCCTCCCCCGCCTTCTGCTCTTTTAACCCTTTCCTCGTCACCTCCCCACTTCCTTCCCCCCCATGGTTTCTCCCGCACAGTTCTCGGCTTTTCTCAAAGTGACTGAAATAAACACATGAAATGTGCTTTGTATTTGTGCGCGTGCCGCTGAGGATAAGTTCAAATAGACACAGAGCAGAGGCGGGGCTGCAGAGCTGTGTTACATGCACAGCGTAACCAGATGGTGTCACCCCATGTGAGGGTGTCACCCGGTGCGGTCCGCACCCCCCTAGTGACGCCACTGGCAAACCACCCTCATACCCTGTAGGACACCGTTCGCACTATGTTTTCCAAAGTGATTTCAGTACGTTTCTCTATCTAGCTGATAATCTACAGCTCTAACCTATGGCGAGGGCGTTGCCTGCGGTCTCTTTCAGTGAATGTCAGGGCATAAGTCCCACTCCCCTCTCCCACCTCCCTCTGTCCCCATCCTGCACCTAGTTTTTGGCTCTCTTAGTTGAGGCTCACTGAAGCTGCTAGAAAAGTTCCTAGGAACCAGGGCTGACTGCCCGAGGGTATGCATAAAGCGCCTCGTGTTGACCCTTGCTTTGCAGGCTCACACTGCCCTCCTGCATTTTTGCTAGGTGTTTTGTTGCACATAGTAGGGTATTGCCAACCTCACCGTGTTGGCGGCAGTGGTACATACTGATGTACATTTTCGCAAATGATGACACTTGGTGAGCACAAAGGATGGTCTGCCATCCTGGCGAACTTTTCTCATCACATAGGGATGCCTTCTCAGCAACAGTCCAGTCGTGTATGCACGTGCCTCAGTGTTCGTTGCCCAGCTCGTGAATAGTTTTTTGTCCCATCCAGTGGTTTAAATGGGCTACAACATTTCAGCAACCAGACTCCTGCCTCTTCATGGCTTTCATGCCTCATTTTGGCAGGAATGGCACCCTGCTATAAAACTGCAAGTACTTCTCAGTTCACTGCTATGTTAAAGAACAGTAGATGTTCCCGCACCCAGGATAATCTGCTGCATGGCTAAATACTTATAAGGTCCCAAAGGTTAGACTGATTGCATTGCAAATGTTTGTTTAATTCTGTGAGTGTGTCCTCCAAGGAGGTGTCAGATACCACCTTTTACTATAGGTCTCTCACCTCTGCTTCGATTTCACTTATGTGATGGCTTCGGGAACTCTTTACAGCACATAAGTGTGTAGTGCAGCAAGTGGCATTGCATCTCTTGTAGCAGCGGGGCTGTGCTGGTTCTAATTAGCGCTGGATAGGAGGCATGGCCAGAAGGAGTGTGGGACTTGCTGTCCCCAGCAGTGAGCGAGCCAGAGGCTTTCCCCAAAGCATCTATTCCAGCAAGTGGCATTGCAGCACATAAGGTGTTCAGACATACACCCGAATGACTATCTTGAAGGTGTCTAATTCCATTTAAGTAATTATCTATGTGCTATGTCCCAGAAGGAGTATCGGCTAATGCTTTTCTGTAAGCACCATGTTGGTATGTTAGGATGCTGTGTCCCCTAATCAATCCCTAACAGCAATGGCTTTCTATCTGACCCAGTTCTGGCTAGGTGTGTACTCTTACCCACACCCACCATTCTCCCCATTCTCAATTAAAACATATTAAGCTTTGTATATCCCTTGAGTGGAATGAGTACTTCCTGTCACCTGCCTCCACGCACCCAGAATTTTGCAGTTAGGTATCCTATGTGCAAGCCTCTGAACCACGATAATACAAGGTGCGCCTGAAGTGGTGGTACTATTCTGTCTTTCTCAACATCTAGAACAGCATTTTAATTTTCCCCAAACAGAACACACATTGCAAAGCTTATCCAGTCTGGGGTTTAGTGAATTATAGAACTTCAGTTGATTCATTTTAGGTGCATATATGCTTTCCAAATTAAGTGTCTCCCCGTTTAACTGGCCTTCTAGTATCACATACCTCTCTTCTATGTCTATGTGTGTGATATTACTAGCACCTGGTGTGGCAGGGGCAATCCATATTACCACACCTTTCGAGAATTCAAAGCACCATTACCTTATCACCAGTACTCTCCATTGTTTCTAACAATTCTTCAGCTAATTTTTAGTGTTTTGAGTCTTTTTCAGACATGCAATGCAATTCACACATATCAGTGTCTGAGTTGCCTGTACACACAATGTCTATTGGCAGAGGTGCCTAGCCCCCTCACATTCCAGGTAATAATATTATTGAATCTCTTCATGCCTTGATGGATAGATTTGGGCATTCCTTCCCTCTTTTGTATGTGACCCATTGTGCCCAGTGTCAGTCTGTAATCTTATTGTACCTATATGCCCCAAACAGTACATACGTTTCAATGCCTCATATGTCAGCCCCCATTGCACCTTATTGACAAAGAAAGATGTACAGTAGCATGCTCTATTCCTCAAACGTTTTCCCCTCTGGAAGGAAAATGAAAGCGTAGGCCCGCTTAACTCACTTATGAGCAATATAACCTCTGTCTCTAATTCCGACTGAGATGTATAGGAGAATATATAATAAACTTAAATGCATGCAGCCACCCAACCTCCACTTACAGCACAGGTCTATGTGCCACAAACCTGTGTCAGCTCTGTCCTAACATACCACACGTATGCCTGCAGTCATTGCGGTAACTACCGGAGCAGACCCCAGTATCTCTAAAGTTGACAACTCCTCTGAGTTTTCATCTGCTGCAGAGTTAGAATTCTCTTCTCGATCTCTTGCTAGCTCAGTCAAATATCTGTATTTGATGATGTCTTTCACCAGGCAGTTACAATTGTATGCTACTTATTCTCTTGATGGCCTAGTCATCCAAGTGTCTATTTACCTCCAGGATCTACTCCAAGGCTGCGGCTTCCCTTAAGGATTTTGTACTTGCATGTCAACTGTTAGATTTGGGGGTCTTTAGTTGGCACAGGTAGGTACTTGTGACAAATAGGGACCCTTGCCTCTAGTCAGGATAAGGGGATTACACTCCTAAAATAACCCCTGCTCACCCCTTGGTAGCTTGGCACGAGCAGAGGCAGTGCGTTAAGCATTTGTGACCACATACAGTAACCCAGTTACAACACTACAGATGGACACCACACAAGGTTTTATATAAAAAATAGGTATACTTTATATAGATTTACCACAAGACCGTAAACAACAAAAATACACAATACTGTTACTTTAAGATGGTAGATTTATCTTAGTTTAGTTCAGTTCTTAAGATGCAACACTGTGCGTCAATGTACCTTTGTTGTGTTGCGCTTCCATGACAAGCAATGTCGCAGCGAGGGAATTGCAGCAAAGTTCAGGTGCAAAGAAATAAAGACGTGAAGATCTTCCAGATGTGGCACACTTCTCCAGGGATGCGAGAAGTTCTCGGTTCGATGCGTGGACTGCAGCGGCGACACACTTGTTCTGCGATGCGACGGCAACAGCTCCAACTGTGATACTCTTCTCCCACGTTGCGTGAAGCAACCGCACGATGCAACAACTACAGCAGCGACATCCACGATGCAACGGCAGCAGCTCCGACAGTGGCGCGCTTCTCGGGGATGCGAGGCGCTTTTCTTCGATGCGGTGCAGTGCGACAGGTCCAGCAGCGACACCCTTGCTCAGAAGTGCGACGGCAGGCACAGTGACGGCGACACGCTCCGACCTCGCTGTGAGACTGTTCTCCTTGATGCGGTGCAATACAACAACTGCAGCGGCGACACCCTCCTTCGGAGTTGCGACGGCAGCAGCAGCGAGGGCGACGCACTTCCTCTTCATTGCGAGACGCTTGTCTCGATGCGGTGCAATACGACAGCTACAGCGCCGACATTCACTATGCGACGGCAGCAGCAGCGACGGCAACACGCTTCTTCTTTGATGAGTCGCGCTTCCAGCTCATTTCGACACGCAGTTCCTCAGAAGGCCCAAAACAGCAGCAGGCACTTCCACAAGAACTTTGGGGAGCTGGGGGTTGAAGACTGTTGTCCCTGAGACTTCAGCAGGAGGCAAGCTCTTTTCCAAGCCCGTGGGGATCCTTCACAAGTTGAAAGCAAAGTACACAAAGTTCCTTTCTCCTTCCTTTGGTAGTAAGGCCACCACTGCAGGCCAATCCCCCATGCAACACTTTAGCTTGGGAATAGTCTCTCCTCAGTTTCTTCAGGTTCATCTCCTCAGTAAAGGTTTCTTCTTGTGGTCCAAAAGTGATCTAATTTCATGGGATCAGGGTCCCAATATTTATACCCCAAAATCCTTTGTTCTCTGAGGGGAGAGGGGCCTTTGCCCAGTCCAAACCGGTTCTGAAGCACTCTGTTTACCAGACTTCTCCTTTACTTTCACAGTGCAGGGCAGAAACATCAGACTCCCCACAGGAGGTAGAGCCAGCATTGTGGAAGGCAAGTACAGTCCTAGACCACTTCTCTTCTTTCAGTGTGCAGGGCAAAGACATCAGCCGCTCCCCAGGAGGTGGAGCCAGCATTGTGGAAGGCAGGCACAGCCCTATTCAAGGTTCAGGTGCAACTCCTCCCTCCCATCTAGATGCAGATCTCTCTATTCTCTCTATTCACTCATCCTGTCTCTTGGAATCCCCCAGCCCTGTCACTCACAAAACCAGACAAAGGAATACACAACCTAGCAGAGGCAGGCTTGAAAGGTTAAACAAGCAAATACCAGCTTTCTAAAAGTGGTATTTGCAAAACACAGAATATTAAAACCAACTTCACTAAAAGATGTATTTTATCATTCTGAGTTCAGGCATGCTAAACTCGAATTGCTACCATGTTCTCTGAGACAGTTAGGATTATAAAATGTAATCATTCTAATAGCCCATTCTGGCCTATGGAGAACAGGTAGCCTTACAATAGTGAAAAACGAAAATGGCTGTAATTCACTATTAGGACATGCCACATACACCAGGGCATGTCCTACCTTATACTTACAATGCACCCTGCCCTTGGGCCTACTATAGGGGTGACTGATATGAAGAAAAGGGACTGGCAAGTGGGTGCACTTGCCCAGTCAGCATGACAGAACCCGACTGCACGCAGGCTCTGCAATGGCAGGCATTAGACACATTTTACAAGGCTGCTTCTGTGGGTGGCACAACCAGTGCTGCAGCCCCACCAGCAGCATTTGGATTTACACGCCTTGGGCACACTCAGTGCACTAGACTAGGGTCTGACAAGTAAACCAAATAGCCAAACATGGAACCACTGATTAATACATCAATTTACAATTGGGAGCACTGGCACTGGACAGCAGTGGCACAGTGCCCAAAGCAGCTAACACCAGCAACAATACATGAGGCAACAGCGAAAATGGAAGGAAGACCCACGCCAATGGTGCCAGGACTAACATCAACATTTCCATCCATGCCCAGGCTTCACTAAGCATTTTAAGAAAGAAAAAATCTCTCCCTTGGCAACAATTCTTAACTTTGATGGGTCTGTTTTCTCTCTACACAGGACCTTCTCTGGCATTGCACTTTAGAGGTGTATATAACAACAATGGGAGAGGTAGGGAGATTCAAGGACACTCTCTCAGTCCCCGGTTAAGTGCGAATAAACAAAAACAGAGAGGTCAGGTTAGTTTCAAAAAACCACAAAACGGAGTCAAATGAGGAACACACACCCACTTTGGGTGGGAAAGAAAGCCCTCACACACCGACCTAGTCAGTGTCATGCTTCATCATTGGGCCCCACCAAAGAGGCCGAGTGCCTCTTTGGTGTGCTGCGACGCCAGAAAGACTGCGGAGCTGGTTGTGTGAGAAGGGCGTGCTGTGAGGTAAAGTTACAATTAAAAGTGCCTAAAAAGGTATCAGAAAAATAAATTTTAATTAGTGATCCCTAAGGCACAGAGAAAAAGTATTATGTGTCTGAATTTAGCTCTCCTTTTTTCAGCACTTTTTCACCCCCTTTTTTAGATTTTCACTTTCACGTCCCCTGGTTAGGATGGACGATTAGAGAGTCCATACCGCCGGGGTTTAGTCCTGATGAATGCCTTGGTAAATTGAAACCACCCATATGGCAGAAACATGTTGACTGATGTAATGTATTTCTGAATTTAACCAATCCTAATACCTTGGCAGCTAAATTCAGACACATAATACTTTTTCTCTGTGCCTTAGGGATCACTAATTAAAATTTATTTTTCTGATACCTTTTTAGGCACTTTTAATTGTAACTTTACCTCACAGCATGCCCTTCTCACACAACCAGCTCCGCAGTCTTTCTGGCGTCGCAGCACACCAAAGAGGCACTCGGCCTCTTTGGTGGGGCCCGATGATGAAGCATGACACTTTAGAGGTGTAGTCAGAAAAAACATACACCTTTTAGTTTTCAATTGCCCATTGTTCACCACTGCCTTGTGCAAAATGTAATCCTGATAACTGTAGCTCAATGTTTTCTCCACCATTGGTCTGAGCATGTTCTAGGCTGTCTAGAGCGGCCAGCTACATTATGTGCTCTCTCTCTCTACCACAAGGAATTTGGGGTAGTCCCACTGTAGACATTTCTAAGTAGCCAGTTCTAGACATAAGCTTATACACTCTGACCTTCTTCTTGTTCGGGTGCTCCCACCGAACGGATATAATTGCTTGGTTGGCAGAAAGAGGAGTAGTGTATCCGATGTCTTTCAGGGCCAAACAGGAGCATTGATTTTCCATTTAAGGCCCATACTCCAATCAATACCGTTAGTGTAGTGCCGCTCACCAGCCCAGCCTATGAGTCTCTTAGCCATTTCTATTGCATCACCTCCTCACTCACCTCTGCAGCCCTACCTGGTATGGCCTGAGCTTGTGTTTTATTTCTTGAGCAAGTGGCATACAGGTCACCTGCACAGATTGCCAGGGCTCCAATGTACTATTTGTTCGCGCTGGGTGAGGGAAGAAGGATCATGCTGTCTCCTGGACACACAAGAACAGACGCTTCCAGCTATGGGGCAGTGGAGAACCATCTTTTTGGTTGATTGGTTTTCGCTTGCACCATCTTGGCAAGGCTATCATAACAGTTGGCTTGGCCTCAATTCACAGCCTCCCCTACACTGCCATCTTCAGTGATTAACTGCGAGCCCTCCATGTTCTTAATTCAATCCAGTTTCTTTGTCATCTCTTGCTGTTTGCAGGCACAATCAATGCACCAAGGTGTCCTCAACACTTTCAGATGGGGCGTTGCCTATATTCCTTGATTAGTACCTGCAAACACAACAATGATGGACAGAATGTGGATCAATGTCACACATTCACCCCAGTCCAAAGATCTGGGCCCAAATCCATCGTTTTTCCACTCCACACCACCCTGGGTTAGACAATGGCGATATGCAAATCAGCGCTGACCCTGTGCCCCATGGGAACAGTCCAGTCCGAACTACAGAAGCCATGTCCTTCCCAGAACGGAAACAAGCATCGGAGGACCGGCCCGGTTTCGAGGTAACACCTCTCATCAGCCCGGCTAGCTTGATTCCAGTGGTGTGGAGTGCCTGGGACTCACGTCTGAGCATCCCCAGTACACTTAGAGCGGTACCTGCAAACACAACAATGATGGACAGAATGTGGATCAATGTCACACATTCACCCCAGTCCAAAGATCTGGGCCCAAATCCATCGTTTTTCCACTCCACACCACCCTGGGTTAGACAATGGCGATATGCAAATCAGCGCTGACCCTGTGCCCCATGGGAACAGTCCAGTCCGAACTACAGAAGCCATGTCCTTCCCAGAACGGAAACAAGCATCCGAGGACCGGCCCGGTTTCGAGGTAACACCTCTCATCAGCCCGGCTAGCTTGATTCCAGTGGTGTGGAGTGCCTGGGACTCACGTCTGAGCATCCCCAGTACACTTAGAGCGGTACCTGCAAACACAACAATGATGGACAGAATGTGGATCAATGTCACACATTCACCCCAGTCCAAAGATCTGGGCCCAAATCCATCGTTTTTCCACTCCACACCACCCTGGGTTAGACAGTGGCGATATGCAAATCAGCGCTGACCCTGTGCCCCATGGGAACAGTCCAGTCCGAACTACAGAAGCCATGTCCTTCCCAGAACGGAAACAAGCATCCGAGGACCGGCCCGGTTTCGAGGTAACACCTCTCATCAGCCTGGCTAGCTTGATTCCAGTGGTGTGGAGTGCCTGGGACTCACGTCTGAGCATCCCCAGTACACTTAGAGCGGTACCTGCAAACACAACAATGATGGACAGAATGTGGATCAATGTCACACATTCACCCCAGTCCAAAGATCTGGGCCCAAATCCATCGTTTTTCCACTCCACACCACCCTGGGTTAGACAATGGCGATATGCAAATCAGCGCTGACCCTGTGCCCCATGGGAACAGTCCAGTCCGAACTACAGAAGCCATGTCCTTCCCAGAACGGAAACAAGCATCCGAGGACCGGCCTGGTTTCGAGGTAACACCTCTCATCAGCCCGGCTAGCTTGATTCCAGTGGTGTGGAGTGCCTGGGACTCACGTCTGAGCATACCCAGTACACTTAGAGCGGTACCTGCAAACACAACAATGATGGACAGAATGTGGATCAATGTCACACATTCACCCCAGTCCAAAGATCTGGGCCCAAATCCATCGTTTTTCCACTCCACACCACCCTGGGTTAGACAATGGCGATATGCAAATCAGCGCTGACACTGTGCCCCATGGGAACAGTCCAGTCCGAACTACAGAAGCCATGTCCTTCCCAGAACGGAAACAAGCATCCGAGGACCGGCCCGGTTTCGAGGTAACACCTCTCATCAGCCCGGCTAGCTTGATTCCAGTGGTGTGGAGTGCCTGGGACTCACGTCTGAGCATCCCCAGTACACTTAGAGCGGTACCTGCAAACACAACAATGATGGACAGAATGTGGATCAATGTCACACATTCACCCCAGTCCAAAGATCTGGGCCCAAATCCATCGTTTTTCCACTCCACACCACCCTGGGTTAGACAATGGCGATATGCAAATCAGCGCTGACCCTATGCCCCATGGGAACAGTCCAGTCCGAACTACAGAAGCCATGTCCTTCCCAGAACGGAAACAAGCATCCGAGGACCGGCCCGGTTTCGAGGTAACACCTCTCATCAGCCCGGCTAGCTTGATTCCAGTGGTGTGGAGTGCCTGGGACTCACGTCTGAGCATCCCCAGTACACTTAGAGCGGTACCTGCAAACACAACAATGATGGACAGAATGTGGATCAATGTCACACATTCACCCCAGTCCAGAGACCTGGGCCCAAATCCATCGTTTTTCCACTCCACTCTGTAGTTCGGACTGGACTGTTCCCATGGGGCACAGGGTCAGTGCTGATTTGCATATCTCCATTGTCTAACCCAGGGTGGTGTGGAGTGGAAAAACAATGGATTTGGGCCCAGATCTTTGGACTGGGGTGAATGTGTGACATTGATCCACATTCTGTCCATCATTGTTGTGTTTGCAGTTACCGCTCTAAGTGTACTGGGGATGCTCAGACGTGAGTCCCAGGCACTCCACACCACTGGAATCAAGCTAGCCGGGCTGAAGAGAGGTGTTACCTCGAAACCGGGCCGGTCCTCGGATGCTTGTTTCCGTTCTGGGAAGGACATGGCTTTTGTAGTTCGGACTGGACTGTTCCCATGAGGCACAGGGTCAGTGCTGATTTGCATAGCGCCATTGTCTAACCCAGGGTGGTGTGGAGTGGAAAAACGATGGATTTGGGCCCAGATCTTTGGACTGGGGTGAATGTGTGACATTGATCCACATTCTGTCCATCATTGTTGTGTTTGCAGTTACCGCTCTAAGTGTACTGGGGATGCTCAGACGTGAGTCCCAGGCACTCCACACCACTGGAATCAAGCTAGCCGGGCTGAAGAGAGGTGTTACCTCGAAACCGGGCCGGTCCTCGGATGCTTGTTTCCGTTCTGGGAAGGACATGGCTTTTGTAGTTCGGACTGGACTGTTCCCATGGGGCACAGGGTCAGTGCTGATTTGCATATCGCCATTGTCTAACCCAGGGTGGTGTGGAGTGGTAAAACGATGGATTTGGGCCCAGATCTTTGGACTGGGGTGAATGTGTGACATTGATCCACATTCTGTCCATCATTGTTGTGTTTGCAGTTACCGCTCTAAGTGTACTGGGGATGCTCAGACGTGAGTCCCAGGCACTCCACACCACTGGAATCAAGCTAGCCGGGCTGAAGAGAGGTGTTACCTCGAAACCGGGCCGGTCCTCGGATGCTTGTTTCCGTTCTGGGAAGGACATGGCTTTTGTAGTTCGGACTGGACTGTTCCCATGGGGCACAGGGTCAGTGCTGATTTGCATATCGCCATTGTCTAACCCAGGGTGGTGTGGAGTGGAAAAACGATGGATTTGGGCCCAGATCTTTGGACTGGGGTGAATGTGTGACATTGATCCACATTCTGTCCATCATTGTTGTGTTTGCAGTTACCGCTCTAAGTGTACTGGGGATGCTCAGACGTGAGTCCCAGGCACTCCACACCACTGGAATCAAGCTAGCCGGGCTGAAGAGAGGTGTTACCTCGAAACCGGGCCGGTCCTCGGATGATTGTTTCCGTTCTGGGAAGGACATGGCTTTTGTAGTTCGGACTGGACTGTTCCCATGGGGCACAGGGTCAGTGCTGATTTGCATATCGCCATTGTCTAACCCAGGGTGGTGTGGAGTGGAAAAACGATGGATTTGGGCCCAGATCTTTGGACTGGGGTGAATGTGTGACATTGATCCACATTCTGTCCATCATTGTTGTGTTTGCAGTTACCGCTCTAAGTGTACTGGGGATGCTCAGACGTGAGTCCCAGGCACTCCACACCACTGGAATCAAGCTAGCCGGGCTGAAGAGAGGTGTTACCTCGAAACCGGGCCGGTCCTCGGATGCTTGTTTCCGTTCTGGGAAGGACATGGCTTTTGTAGTTCGGACTGGACTGTTCCCATGGGGCACAGGGTCAGTGCTGATTTGCATATCGCCATTGTCTAACCCAGGGTGGTGTGGAGTGGAAAAACGATGGATTTGGGCCCAGATCTTTGGACTGGGGTGAATGTGTGACATTGGTCCACATTCTGTCCATCATTGTTGTGTTTGCGTGTATATTCCTTGA
Organism: Lissotriton helveticus; assembly: GCF_964261635.1. Taxonomy (NCBI): domain Eukaryota; kingdom Metazoa; phylum Chordata; class Amphibia; order Caudata; family Salamandridae; genus Lissotriton; species Lissotriton helveticus. The sequence goes on along the minus strand of NC_136065.1, from coordinate 1,315,942,285 downwards.
TTAAGCACAGGATACCTGGGTATGCCGGAGCAAGTGGTCGAGAGCTGTACTGGAGCATGTCTTACTCCATTATGCTTTCGGCCATGCCCGCCAGGACTAGTGCTCTGGTTCATGTGGGAGATAAAGTGCCATATTATTCTGAAAATGTAGAGGTGCTTCATAATCATGGGTAGTCAGCACCCGCATATCTAGAGGACTATATTAATGTGTGGCTTTTAGAAATGCAGTATTAAGATTGCATTAGAAGTGCCTAGAAATTTATTCATGTAATTTCAAGGACTAATGTAGTGTTTAACCGAGAATGTGCCTTAGGCAATGCGAAATGTATTAGTTCACGTATAAAGTGATGCATTAGGATGAACATGCACCATATTAAAGCTTGCACGTGTAGATTTGTTTAATCGTGTAATAGAAAGTAATGCATTAGTCATCTCTAAATGTAATGCTCACACAGCGCCTTTAGAAATGAGTGTTTAATTTTATAAAGGCCTAATTGCATACAAGTAAAAGAAGAGGCCTATTTGTGATTTCTTATGTTAGCTGATTCAGTAGGTCCGAAATGTATTTTCCTTGGGAAGGCTCTTTTTCCTTGGTTGAATAAAAGACAGTAGAATATGTATGCATGCAAGGTTGAGATGTTTACAAGTTTCCAGTTGCAGGTGCAAGGACTCATGTATCGTTAGGCAGAATAACCCTTTTGTTTTAGGAGTTAGGACGGTTGGAGCCGGCGCCATGGGAGGATCCAGGAATGCTGATGCGATACTTTAAGCCAAGACGGTGTCTGGAACTCAAGGTCAACCCAATGGTTCTTGGATGAAGTCAGAGTTTCGATGGAAACTTCCAGAGAGAAGGCCTGCCCGGGGGGATGTGCTCAGGGTGTGTCTACTGTTTTGGGGATTTTGTATTAGGGACAGTACCCCTGTGGGTAGAGCAGGAGAGGACTTGAGGGGATGCTAGAAGGAGCATCTTAGAACAAGCTCTATAGCTTTGGCTACTTTCCTTTGCAAAGTGTGTGTACTTCTGAAGAAGTCTTCACTGCTGACACCTTTTACCCTTGCCTGGAGATGATGCTAAGAAGGGATGCCACTTTAGTGATAGAGTAGGGCTAGATTAATCTTTTTTTTCTTCCTCTTGGTCAATGCATTCTACACTTCAAGTAGGGACCGTAATAGTTTGCCTGATGCTTTTGGAGATTACCTTAATTATAATTTTGAGTCATCTGAGTCTCCTGCGTAGGATTATGTATGTTTTAGTGCTCGTTTAGTTTCTTAACCTCTTTCTGAGGTACTTGTATTTTCAATTGTTTTTGGCTTTGTAATAAACCTTCAGAACTTTTTTTTGTAGTCAGCGGTCCTTTAAATTGGAATGGTTTGGTCTTCTACAAGGTTGTAAATGAATTGGGTTTTCTTCCCTCTATATTTCTTAGCAGACAACAAAGATTCAGTCAACCGAGGATTCTAAAGATTGGTAAGATAGAGAAAAAACCTAGATAACAATCCGGTGTCATCAGGGTCAGAACTGTGGTAGGGAATTACAAATGCAGGCTATGGAATACATAGTTTATTGCCTAGATATAACCTTCAACTGGCTCAAATAATCTGATAGAGTACACTTTTGTATGACGGATCTTGGCTGGCCTTTGGTAGGTTGGCCTAAGCTACAAGGAAATCTTAGAGAAAGTAAATGAGGTATGTGTACATCATAACAGCTGGCCAAAGAGCAATACATTTCAGATTTAAAGAACGTAAAGAACAAAACCACGTAGGTGAAAAAAAAAAGTTCACTAAAAATGGTCAAACTTGATGAAAAGATGGGTAAAATGGTTAAAAGGTTACTCATTAATAATACAGCTCCTGTCAACTGCAGGTTGATTGCGATCAGCCTGTTAAGACATTTAGTTGCGTCCCAAGAAGCTAGATCAGTGGTTCCCAAACTTTTTTGACCCAGGGCTCCCTTGACCTTTTGCCATTGGCCACGGCCCCCACTATGGTCGTTCTTTTGGCAGGTGGGGGCGGGGAGGGAATGTAAGCCCAGCCTCAGGAGCATTTCCATTTTTCTCCCTGAAAATAAATGGGATGAAGCTGATGAAGGTATTATAATCATACGTGCAGGGTGTTTCATATTACTAAGGTGACCCCTCTAATAAAATATACCTAGTTACACTTCTTTGCACATGCCTCTTTTAGAGAACTCTCTCAAACGTTTTTATCCCACTAACAGTACTAGATAGCACCACTATGCATGTAGGCTCCTTTGCCAAAGTGTTTCTGCACTTGAACAAAATTTGCATGTACTTCCATTTCTACCCGTGTCACATGTGTCAACACACTTGTCTATGTAGGTTGACTCATTTAAAAAAAAAAATACAGCTTTTTATTTAGCTGTTTCCTCCCTAAAATTACCTCCAATTCAACACATGCCAAATAAATTCCTCCGATTTTTTTTAACATCCCTCTTTCTTGCTTCCAAATGTTGGCATTATGACGTATATGGTGTTTTACTTCCCTGTGTTCATGAAGAGAGCAGCCTATATGGAAATGTGTGTGTACTGAAAGAAATGTGTACTGGAAGTACCTATGGTTCAAGCTCACATGTCAATACTTAATAACACTTATTGTGTGTAAAAGAGAGGACAACTTTACTTTCCTGATAACTTGCATTGGTGTAAAGTACATTTGGAAAAAAACGAAACTATCAATGAGTCTAACAAAATAAATCAGATGTCTTGCACTTACTGTGGGAGTGTTGGAATGTGGGGGGATCCAGTCAGATAGGGAGGTCATCCCCCTCAACATGCCATCAGTTAAGCACCACGTTTCCAGCATTAGGCATTTGACTTACAAATAATTATAAAGACAAAATAGGGCAATTGTTAACTATGAATGTGGACACTGTGCCATATGTGAACAAAGTATGGTGAGTAAAGAAATTGAGTACAACCGTGTCAAGGTGATCTCTAGAAGCCTTAGTACCTGCTTTAGCAGTAATGTCATATACTTCCTACAATGCCCCTGTGGCTTGGGCTATGTAGGGGAAACCAGTCGGGAGTTAACAACACATTTAACGGAACATACATCGGCATTAAAAACCAGCAAATGAAATGCCCCTATGGTTGAATATTATACTCAAGTCAAGTATGGGTGCTCACATTTTCGCTGGTTTATTTTGAGAAGGTCACTGGCAACTGACGGGGCAGTAACTTGGAAGAAAGAAGGAAAATGAGAGAACAGTGGTACACTTCGGGGCTTAATACTGTGGGACACAGTTTGAATTCAAGGGAGGAATGGATTACATTTATTTTATATATACTATCACTTTGAAGCTAAATTAGAGATATCAGTGTAAACATACCCAGATGTTAAACAAGTTTGGTGGCATAAAAGGAACTGAATATATGCTCAGTTTTGTAATAAAAACGTTTTGGGGGGAAATACCTAAGATGTGTGTAATATTTTAAGATCCTTAAATATCTATATACTATAATAGTAAGGTTAATTTGTATCTATATTATATGTATCCGCTTTACTGAAGGGGTATTTAGACAAGTTTCAACTGCAACTAGGATAGATTTTCTATATGGTATTTAAACATGGTGACTTCATAATCAGAGAGACAAGTGGGCTCCCGTTTAGGAGCATGCTGAATCGGAAATAAGCGTCATCAGAAGGCGTGTTTATAAATCGCCCCAGGATGGACTGTGAGACATATCCAGAACATCAACAATCTGGGTGGATACCGAATATTGGCCAAGTGAGCCGGTAAGTGAGTCATAGTGAGTGTAGATTCCTTTTTTGCTGTACGAGTTGAGGGAAGGTGTAAGGGAAAGGAAATCACCCTCTACTTATAATTACTCTGTTTTTGTATAGAAAGGAGTTGAGGAGAAATTCGGGTTGACTATTACACCTAATCTGTATCATAACTTCGCAGAATAAGGACCCATTGAGGTGCAGTTGATGCGGTCCTCATCCTTGGCTCTTTGACTGACAAAAAGCAACAGCTATTATACCTTAGAGCGGGGACTACTTTTAAAGATTATGGTGGGATGTTGTTGGTACTAATTCTGAATATGTTTGTAAGCATGCCCACTAAAAAAAGGTTAGTTGCCCCGTACACGAAACACTTATGGTTTCTTTTTTTTTATTTATAGATTTTATGTACGGAAATTGGATGAGACTATAAGAAGAATAAATGAAAGGTAGAAGTGGATACTTACACAAACTGTCACCTAATGGATTGATGAGGTTAAATTGAGAGACTAAGCGGTGAGTCAACAGGAGACATTGAGGTCACCTGTCTTAAAATAAGATATAATAGATTAAGAGATTTTGACTGTCTGACCGAATGGGTTTGAGCAGTAAATGATGTGAAGTGATAAGAAGGAGGAAAAACTGATTATAAGCCGAGGAGTGTATGTTGCTAATATGTATGGCTGAGTGGATGACATTACAATTGATGGACATATATGCTTTTAAACCCTTAAAACAATATGGTGCCCCTTTTAAATGAACAATGTGTTCTTTCCACGAGTATCATGTATAGAATGTTTTGTATTTTATTATGTGATTATGTATTTATATCAATGGCAGTGTATTTATTGTAATATTGATATTTGTGCATTTCATATAGGTGTCTATTGCAAAAGTTTTTTATTCTATAAAAAGAGAGGAACAAGTCGGGTCTTGATTAAGGTGGTTTATATTGGGTTTACACCACCGAAACGTGTCAGCCCATTGAATAAACTAAATCTGATGGACATTTTGGCGTGTCTGAATGAAAAAGATTCTTTAAAGAGATGCCAATTTTGATCTTCATACCCAATTAGTGAACGAACAATAAGTGCAAGTGTATTGTCCTGTATGTTTTCTCACCTCTTTCTCTTCTTTACCCTTTCTCCTCTTTCATAGGGATTAGCTATGATCTAGTGATTAAAAATGATTTACTGGGGGGCATGGCTGGCCAACACTCAAAATGGCCGCAAGGGAGTAGAGCTCTGATCTTCATTTCAGTAGTTTTTCCGTTTACAATGCCCGTAGAACACGCCAGCATCAACGGCTTGGGCTCCTTGAGTCCAGGAATCACCCGGTCTGCCAGCAACGAGGATCCATCAGCCCTGGCCCGGGATATCAGTCCTCTGCGTCACATACTGGCGAGGATATTCAACTTCCGAGACAGGGATATCATCCTCCAAACGGCAAGGGCAGCCCTACCACTCAAATTTGAAAACTCTACCATTATATTTTGTCCTGATTTCACCTACAAGGTACAACAGAAACAGGGATCCTTCCTGGAGGTAAAGCAGGCTATCCGTGATCAAAACCTGAAATATGTGATGCGCTTTCCGGCCAAGCTGAGGGTGCAAGCAGAGGGGAAATCGTGGTTCTTCCACACTCCAGAGTAAACCTGGGACTGGCTGAACGGTTGGCGTTCCTCCGGTACATAGAGACACTCTTCTCCCAGTTGAAAGCAAAGGCAGGACACCCACCCAGAAAAGATCGACCGAAGCGGCAGTGAGTGATCGATGATGGGATTCCCCCCGCAGCTGTGACCTGACCTACCTCTCGCAAGCAGCGAGAGTTCCCGCTGTGCAGCAGTGCCAAGGAGTATCGACCGGCCCTGTGCGGGCAAGGGTGACTATACTACGAGAAACATTGTTTGTTGTTTGTACCTTTCTTACTCACAAAGCATCTACGTTTAACAGCCAGGCACGTTCAGGCATTAGGCACATCCCAACAAACTATTGTTTAGGGCGGGACTGTCAGTGGAGGTTATTTGGGGACCGTGTTCGGATTGGTTCTTTGCTCTGGACATGCTATATTATGGGCTCACATAGTAGTAAACTTGGGGGAATAAGGACATACATTTGAGTAGTTCCGGCTGTGTAGTGTTCCCCTTCACAGAGTAGATTTGTTTTGGGTATACAGGGGCTCTGCAAAATTGGGGAGTGGGCAGTCCATGTTGCAGGGAGGCAGTGTGGAGAGGGGTTCCAGGGTGTGTTAAAGGGTTTTGTTGCAGTTCTTGCATGTGTGTTCAGTGCAATCTAATAGATGTTGCCTCCTTCAAGGCGCCTTGGGTCGTTAGTAATGTGACTATTTGTTTTCCACAGACCACATACTTATTGCCTCCAGTGCTATCACTTGTGAGGGGAGGTAGAGTGGGCCATCAGTATTGTCTCTTTGTTGTCCTTAATGTAGAGGGGCCCTTTGCCATGCATGTAAATGAGCATTGATCAAGGAGCGGCCCCGTTTTTGGGCCGCCTTAAACTACTCTCTTGGAATGTGAACTGCTTTGGAGATCTTATTAGGTGGGGAATAGTATTGCGATATCTGAAATGACACGTCCCTGATCTGGTCCTACTCCAAGAAACCCATACCCAGGGGACTTCCTACTGCACACTTAATAGATGGGGATATAAGCTTTTGGCTCAAGCGAGCCTAAGGGGTCCAGAGGGGTGGGTTTTCTGGTACGTAACTCCCTCCCCTTCCAAATACTAAAGTTTGCATGAGATCTACTGGGTAGGTTTGTCACGGCCTCAGGGCGAAGGGAGGGTAGGCCCCTCAATGTTACTTCCCTCTACTTACCCCCCAGATTCCACTTCACCACTCTTACTGACCTGGGGCCACACATGTTGAGCTTGCCTGAGGGTGATGTATTGGTGGGGGGAGATTGCAATGCCGCTCTTAAAGGGGATCTCGACTGACTACCATCCAGGGTTGGGGAATCTCGTGGGAAACTATTGGCAGACTTTCTTAAGGCATTAGATATATGAAGAATCTGTAAGCCTACTACCAACCAATACACTTTCCACTGTGAGGTCCATGAGAGTTTGGCAAGCATAGATTACCTCTTCTACAAAGCCTCCCAGCTCCCCATGTTCGGCGAGACCTCCTTCCTTCCCAGGGGTATCTTGGACAATTCCCCGGTTATAACTACTATGGTGGTATTCCACCCCCTGCTCATCACAAACTGGTTCCCTGGTATCTCAGAGTGCCGACGATAAAAGACAAACCGGCGGAGGCTATCAAAAATTACTTTGCCGAAAATGACCGTTCTGTTGACTCAGACGTAACGTTATGATCCGATGTTGTGGGGTGGTTGTGGTGGCAGGTCACAGAAAAGAGAAAAGGAAACAATTGGAGGCGATAGAGAAATAGGGGGACCTGCTTGAAGGTGATTTGGTGGCTTCACGCACACCTGCTACCACACATAAATTATCTATAAAGCAAAAGGAATATAGGGACATCGAGGAAGAGGCAGCTAGGGCCCAGGACCGAGCTACTCAAAATTGCATTTATGATATCGGAGATAAGGCCAGGAAGTTATTAGGGTGGTTGGACAAGAGGGAGATGGTCAATAGGTTGGTGGCTCAGATCACAGACCGGGGAGGCGAGAAATTACAGGATAGAGCTGGGATAGCGAGCGCATTCGCCGATCACTTTGAGCGGGTTTACACCACCACGCAAACAGCCACCCAAGTGGAGAAGGCGGAACTGCTAGCCACTTTGCCTCTGCCCATTTTGAATCCCCAAGATGTTAATGATCTTGACACCACTTTGACAACCAAAGAAGTATCTAAGGCGATTGGTGCTTTGCAGTCTGGCAAGGCCATGGGTCCTGGTGGCGTCCCAATTGAACTTTACAAATCTAATGCCTCAACAATTGCTCCATTCCTAGTATGGATGTATGAGGAGAGTGTGACACGGGGTATCTTGCCTGAGATGCAGTGAATTGCTAATATTGTAGTCATTCATAAAAAGGGTAAACCCCCTGAGCGATGCAGCTCGTACAGACCTATTTCCCAGAGATCAAAATCTTAGTGAAATTTCTGGCTCAACGTCTCTCGCTGTACCTCCACAAATTGATACATACTGACCAATCCGGCTTTATGCCTACTAGAAACACAGAGCTGAATCTCCGTCGCATCTATGGTGTTTTGGGTAGGGCCTCTACTGTACAGGAGGGTTCCATTACTATGTCTCTTGATGCCAAAATGGCGTTCAACATGATTAAATGGCCCTTCCTGTTTGCTGCACTCGAAAGATATATATTCAGATGTCAGTTTTTGTCCTGGGTGCATCTTCTCTACTCTGGGCCCCTAGCTCAGATTGCGGTGAACGGAGGTCATTCGGCAACTTTTGCATTGGGGAAGGGCATGAGACAGGGTTGCGCTCTTTCTCCTCTGCTCTTTGCCCTGGCCCTGGAGCCTTTGGTTATCTGGAAAAGGAGGAACATCTCATTAGGGGTCTTAACTGGTCGGTGGATTGGATGGATAAAATGTCCCTCTACGCCGACGATATCTTGCTTTATTTGGCCAGACCACATTTTTCCATTTGTCGGGTGCTGCATGTTTTTAGTCTCTTCCAAAAGTATTCCTGTTACACTATTAAATTAGGTTTTGAGTGGGATCAGCCCGAGTTTACCAGCAGGTTGCGAAGCCAAAATAGTTACAGACGGCTTTCAATACTTGGGAATATATATCACGCTTGATTCCTCAGTTTGCCACGATCGTAATTTGATGCGCCCTTGTGCCGCCTTCGTGCGAATGTACACCACTGGAAAACGCTACCCCTTACACTGTTAGGCAGGGCTGCCCTTTACAAGATGATGGTGCTCCCACATTTTCTATATGTCCTACAAAATACGCCACATTTGGTCCCATCTCACTATTTTCAATCAATCGACTCTGAAGTATGTGCCCTATTTTGGAATCATGGTACTCCCCATATTGCCCTCACTAAGCTTACAAAAAGCTGGTATGACGGCAGAGGCATCGCCCTATCCGCTATCAGCTCCTACTATTGGGCCTCACCGTTAGTGGCCCTGAACCACTGGGTGCATCGACCCATTGCAGACCCTGCCTATAGGATGGACAGGCATTCTGACACTTATTTAAGGGCACTCTATGGTGGAGCGAAGTATGTGCTTAGATTCACTCCAACGTCCACCACAGTCGCCCTATGGCACAAGGGATCAACTGCTCTCGGATGGAAAGATAAAATTTCGCAAGTTACTCCGTTGCTTGAAGCAGGCTGATTGGGTATGCTCTCAAGGCAGCCAGGGTTCGATAAACGGGACCTGATGGGTCTCTCGAAGGTTGGAGACATGTAGACAAAGGGTAGAGTGATTCCATTTAACGACCTGCAGAGGGACTATCAGTTGCAGGGGGAACTTTTTGCTACCTCCAGGCCCGTAATGCATTATATAAAGCGATCCCTAGAGACTCGGACTTGCCGGTCTCTCCGCCTCTAGAAGACAGGCTATTGGATGATTACCTCCAGGAAAAAGCCATCTCATTGACTTACTGTAAATTCCCCAATATTACGCCGGACGCCCAGGAGAAAATGCTTTCAAAATGGGTTGATGTTGTAGGGGAATTGGAATACGATGACTGGCGGGTAGCCTTGGCCTCTCCCCGCGAGGTGGCGATCCGCTCCCGATTCAAACTTATCCCACTTAAATGACTACTTCGTGCCTAGTACACCAGCTCAGTATTTGTCAAAATGTGGATACCAGACTCCCCGACCTGTCCCCGAGGGTGTGGTCATACTGGTACATACATACACCAATGGTGGGATTGCCCCACGCACCTCGCAGAAGTACTGAGGATAGATGTCTCCCCCTGGCTGTGTCTCCTAAATATCTGGGATGCCACATATCTGTCACGAACCGAGAAGTTGTGGGTCACTCTGGGCTGCATTGTGGTAAAGCGCAATATAACCAGAACATGGAGGTGAGGAGTCAAGCCAAGATACACTGACTGGGAGTCAGATATGTATTGGTGTATGCAAGCGGAGAGGGTTATTTAAGAGAGTAGTGTAGTATGGTTAATGTACACTGTTATGTTAGCATGAGTTTATTAAAAGTTTAAACGTCATTTTACCTTTTGCTGCTTTTGCACACGACACTGCATATAGCTGTTATTGTAAGTTAGGCTGCGTGAAAAGCTTAACATGAGAAAGGCTTTTCAGCTTCCCCAGACTTACATTGCGTTCCTAGACTGCACAGTGAGTGCCCGAGCCTTCAAGGTTATCATAACAGGGTGGTTGTTGTTCGATTTGATGGGTTCACGTCCCTAGACATAACACACATGCAGATGCAAGCCAACGTGATCCTGGCGCCTTTAATATCACACTATAGGCATGATTAGAGGCACAAGTTTTCCAGTTCCAGAGAGAGAGAGCCTTTGCAGATCCTGATGTGATTCATCCCTGCTGATCTTAGATGTATGAAGGTCCCCCATACAAGCCTAAGAGACCTTGTATAGATTATAAAACATAGTTCCTAGCTAGGGCGGGTGATATACTAAGCGCTATAGTACCTATTTTTACCATCATTATAATATGATTTCTTCTTTTGTGTTTTATGGAATTGTAACAATGCTGATCATATTATTTCTAATCATATGTCTGCTTATGTTAGCAAAGATACTGCATCTGAGAGCAAGTTATTAAAATAAATATTTTAACCCTTCCCGTGTCTCTTCTTTACTCCTGTTGTGGATTGGTATCCATTTCCTCAGCCCCTGACATTGCGATAGCTATCCCGGACAGCTACAAAATCACCCGGGGGGACGGCATCAACAAAACAGGAGGAGGGATCGCCATCATCTACAGGAACACCATCAGCGTCATGACCGACACTGAAGACACCATCCCCACCGCCGAACACCTACACTTCCAGATCCACACCGACCCCCAGACCACCCTCAGAGGAACACTCATCTACAGACCCCCGGGTCCACGCGCACAATTCAGCGAAACCTTTGCCGACCTCATCAGCCCGCACTCCCTAGCCTCACCAGAATACATCCTCCTAGGAGACCTGAACTTACACCTGGATAACAACAACGACAACGCCACCGCCACCCTCTGACTCAAGCAACTAGTGGACTCCCCCACGCACCTCGCCGGCCACACCCTCGACGCCATTTTCCCAGCCAGCAACCACATCGCCTTTAACCACGCCACAGGACTACACTGGACCGACCACAGCTGTGTACATTTCACCTTCAAGAGGACCTCACCCCACCACCACATGCCCCGGCTCCCCCACAGATGCTGGAACAAAATCACCACGGATCAGCTCACCACATCACTGAGCCGGAACCTATCTGCCGACACCAACATACCCGACAACAACATCGCAGCGCTCAACCTCGCACAATGAATCACCAACTGCGCCGATGACCTCGCCCCACTAAAGAACACCACCAGGAAACCCTCATGGTTCACAGATGCCCTCAAAGCCGCAAAGAAATCCTGCATAACCCTCGAAAAAACCTGGCGCCAAGAACGGACAACGGAAAACATGACAGCCCTCAAAATCGCCACCCGCGAATACCATCAAGAGATCCGGAACACCAAGAGGACATCGCTCAAGGAGCGACTAGACAATAACACCCACAACAGCAAGGAACTCTTCAGCATCGTCAGAGTTCTCCAACCCCAACGCCAGCAACAACGACATCACCCCTTCACAAGACCTCTGCAACTCCCTCACCACCTCCTTCCACCGCAAAATCGTAGACATACACGACAGCTTTGGACCCCAAACTCCACCTCCGGACACCAGCCCAGCGAACCCCACCATCACCGTCAACGCCTGGACCCCCATCAGCATTGAAGAGACCATCCACGTCATGAGCACCATCCACTCCGGATCACCCTACGACCCATGCCCCCATCACATCTTCAACAGAGCCATCACCACCATCGCACCCTAACTACGGAACGTCATAGACAGCTCTTTCATGTCAGCTACCTTCCATGAGAGCTGGAAGCTTGCAGAGATCGACGCCCTCCTGAAAAAACCCACCGCAGACCCCAGGGACCTCAAGAACTTCCGACCTATCTCACTTCTCCCCTTCCCAGCTAAAGTCATCGAGAAGACTGTCAACAAACAGCTGACTACCTTCCTCGAGAACAACAACTTGCTCGACCCTTCTCAGTCTGGATTTCGAGCAAATCACAGCACCGAGACCGCCCTCATCGCAGCCACAGATGACATCAGAACCCTAATGGACAACGGAGAAACAGCCGCCCTCATCCTCCTCGACCTCTCAGCTGCCTTTGACACCATATGCCATCGCACCCTAGTACACCGCCTCAACAACACGGGAATCCAGGGGAAGGCCCTGGAATGGGTCACCTCGTTCCTCACCGGCAGAATCCAGAGAATCCGCCTCCCCCTTCCGCTCCTCAGCCACCGAAACCATCTGCTGTGTACCTCAAGGATCATCACTCAGCCCAACACTCACCGCTATCGCACGAAAACACATCATCAACATCATCTCCTACACCGACGACACCCAGCTGATACTCTCCCTCACCAAGGACCCAGCCACCGCCAAAACAAACCTCCAGGAGGGAATGAAAGAGGTAGCAGACTGGATGAAGCACAGCCGTCTCAAGCTCAACTCGGAAAAGACGGAGGTCCTCATCCTCGGACAATCCCCCTCTGCGTGGTACAACTCCTGGTGGCCCTCGGCGCTGGGCACCGCACCGACACCCACAGACCATGCACGCAACCTGGGCTTCATCCTAGACTCCTCGCTCACAATGACCAAACAAGTCAACGCCGTCTCATCCTCATGCTTCAACACCCTACACATGCTCTGAAAGATCTTCCGATGAATCCCCACCGAAACCAGAAGAACAGTCACCCAGGCCCTCGTCACCCGCCGACTGGACTACGGGAACGCCCTCTTTGCTGGAAGCACCGCCAAACTTCAGAACCGTCTCCAACTCATACAAAACGCCTCCGCACGACTCATCCTCAACATCCGCCGCCGCTGCCACATCTCAACCCACCTGAGGAACCTCCACTAGCTCCCCGTCAGCAAAAGAATCACGTTCATACTCCTCACACACGCACACAAAGCACTCCACAACATGGGCCCAGAATACCTCAACAGCCGACTCGCATTCTACACCCCCACCCGCCAGCTCCGATCCACCAACCTCGCCCTCGCCAGCGCAATTGGCAGAACCACCGCCGGAGGACGATCATTCTCCTACCTGGCAGCAAAGACCTGGAACTCCCTTCCCACCCACCTACGACTGACCCAGGACCATCTCCGCTTCAGGAAGCACCTCAGGACCTGGCTCTTCCAGCAATAGCAGCGCCCCGCCCCCCCAGCGCCTTGAGACCCTAACGGGTGAGTAGCACGCTCTACAAATGATTGATTGATTGATTGATATGAGGGTATAACAAAAGAGTGTTCTTGATTCCCACCATTCATGAGTATAATCTAAGTTGCATGTTCTGGGTTGTCTAATCATTGGTGCCTTTGCTATAGGACGAAGAGATAACGTGACAGTGATGCTAGCTGGTTAGGGTTTCTAGGAACTAAGGTGAATTTTTTGGTACACCACAATTCACTGAGGTCCTGGGTCTCTGTGCACAGGTCTATGTAGGAGCAGAATCCTTGCGACATGGCACACCTAAAGTTGTAGTCTTATTGTGAGACTCTCGAGTAGTGCTTATATCAGTCCACGACCCCCTCTCTATTGTTTCCGGTTGACAGTGGTGACGGATAAACCTACCTATAGTTACATAGGTCTTTTCAAGCTTGATACTTTAAAACGGTTTCTATTGAATTACTACCCAGTTGTTATACATTTCAATGCATTGTTCTTTATTCTTTCTGTGTCATTATGGCCATAGCATCCCGCAGCACAGTCGTTTGGCTGTACGCAATCATTTGCAGGGATTCAGCATTGCCTTAGACGGCATCGCAGTTGTTTTTGTTGTGAGTGCGGACGCAGCACATCCGTTTGAGCTTTTCTACTCATGGGTTACGTTTCCGGCAGTAGATGCTGGCACAAACGTGTTTCATACTTACACTCCCACTGCCCTGCCTCTGGAGTACACTCCCTAAAGGACACAGGAGGTTTCGATTTCTGCTTAGCAGCACCGCGTTTGGTTTGATGGCCCCCTTCCCCACCCTCTCACAGCAGTAGATTGGGTCCCTTGTCCATTCCAGGCACTTCTTGGCCTGTTTTGGCTGGAATTACTCCACATCTGCATGCAGGTGAATGTCCCTTACTTGAATTGAGGCCCCTTTATACCTCAGCAGTGGCAGTTATTATGGCTTTGGTTCATTACATTTCCCGCAACTTGCCAGGTGGGGGTCCTGGCGTTGCGGCACAACCAGTTGGGCCGAACGGATTGAAGCTTTGTCCCGTTAAGGGTAATGCCGTTATGGGCAAGCGTCCCACAGATATGGATGAAATGCCTTTCTGGCTTGCCGAGAAATTTGACCAAGTGGAAGCAGTGTTTCCTAATACGACTCCTGTCGATAAACACAGGATTCTTACAATTATTTTGCCAAAAGACTTAGTACCTGAGGTGACTGACTGTACCACATGGGTATGATTTTTGCGGCGGTCTACACAAGGTGCTTCGGCACTCCATCAATGACTGTCCTACCCCCTGTCATTAAGCGTGTTCAGGATGAGCACGGACCGGAGGCGGCTGTTGAATTGGGAATGAGACTCGTTGGAGTATTTAACGTAGTTTCCGATCTACTCCTTGCTAATGTTAAGGGAGTGCGGTGAGCTTCCAGGTGTCGAATGCTTTGCACGATGTCCCCAATGCAGAGAAACCCCGACAGGTCCCGCAAATTATCACAGTGGCTTATAAGACCGTTGGCCGTAATAGTTTAGGTGTTAAGCCTTTTGCCAAGACAGCGCAAAAGCAAACGCAGGCAGCGAAGTCTGACAAAGATGATCACCCTCCAGGTACTAAACAGACCTGGACCAAAAATAAAAAAACAGGGGAAAAAACAACAGAAACAGGGGTCCCGTTCCTCCTCGTCAGTACCTGTGTCTACTGAACGCACTTATAAATTGCGCGACCGCGCTACGATTAAGTCACATGATCGTTTTCAGGTTCCTGAACAACGTTCTCCTCACTCTTTGCAGGATTCATCGGTCTCACCCACCGGTGGAGGAGGCGGTGGCAGAGAACAAGGTGCCCAACAGAGCCGTGAGCAGCCTCGCAAGACTGACGGAAAAGGCAAGCAGGACGAGACACCACGTCAGAGACCTCAGTTTCAGAAGAAGAAAGTTGCTGCTGTAACAGCGAGATATGCCACAGATAGTGAGAACACAGCTTCGGAACCTGACATCGACGCTGACGCTGTTAGACAACGCTGCTGAGATTACCATAGTGCGAGAGGCCCTGTGTCCACTACTGAAGGTGACAGCGACTGATACATTTGTTGTAGTTGAGACAGCTGACACTAGGGCAGCTCCCCTTGAAAGACTTTTTGAAATTGTCCTTTTAATTGAAGGTGACATACAATGTAACCAATACAATACAAACAAGATTTATTCGACAAAAGTCATAAAAGCATTACAAAAAAACGAAAGCATCACAGAGAAATACATTAAAACAGCTTGACGGTGGAAAAATATGTTATCATAGAGTCCAAGTTAAAATATTAAAAACGACTTCATACAAAAATTATTTTAAAACTAGCAGTTTTAAAGCATTGGACACAAGTGCGAAATTCCCACAGGCCTGTACACATTAAGAAAGCCAAGACTATCGCTCTAGGCCAACATATAAATGACAAGACAAAGAAGCAAAAGGGGGAAATTACCCTGTTACACTGTTCAGTCTTATGATCCACACCCATCCTATAAACTTTGCAACTCCCACTACGATGGTAGGCATAGTACTAGTACACAAAATCCTTTGAGCTTCAGTACTCCTCCTTGTGCCAAGTAGTTTGCATACCAGGCTCAGCCAAACCCTTCTTGGGACAGCATAAGCCGGGCAGGAAAAAAACACATGGGCAATTGTTTCGGTGTGGATCTTACACGCGGGGCATGTACTATCACCCTGTCGAGCCCACCGGGTAGTAAAAGATCTTAAAGGCAACGATACTGCCCTCAGCTGGAAATACAACTTCCTGTCATGTACCTTTGTAATGCTATCCCAAAAGGGTTCAAAACTGGGAATAGGTTTCATGTTCAAAAAATACCTGACAAGGAAAGAGAATCAGTACTTCTAAAGGCTGTGCTTTTAACCATCTCCCAGTACTTCTCCTTCAAAACTTTTTTTTGACGGAAAAGAAGCACCTACAGGATTCTCCCAGAGTTCGTACATTCCCAAATCCGCTAGGATCTTTCTTACTTCTTTGAGCCACCCTATTTTATGGAAACCATCTGATTTTATTACATCAAGGAAACCCTTGGCGTATAATAATAATTCAGGGGTTGTCCACAATCTGCGCCTTATAAAGAATAGGCAGCAGTTTAGCTATTTCCGCTATAGGGTTCCTGCCCAGATCATACCTTAGGGGCACTAGTAGTGTACTCTGGGGAAAGGAAGTAATGGCACGCAAAAACTTATTTTCAGAAATAATTAAATCAGACAAATTCCCAAACCCGCATAATTCCGCACCATACAGGGCAGAACTGACAGCTTTTGCCCCATAAACTTGAAGTACAGGTCTAATAGGCTTAGTCATGGATTTTTTAAATTCAGCAACCAGCGCCCCCGAAAGTTGTCTATGCTTTAGGGCGGCCAAATCCCTTTGTTGGCTCCACTTTAAGTCTTTCTGAATGTTCACCCCTAGGTATGTAAAAGACCTTACTTGCTCCAATGGTTGCTTCGTCAATAAAAAATTATTTTTAAAAGTTCTGTGCGGGTTAAAGGCCATGAATTTGGTCTTGTTCACATTAACTTCAAGGCCTTGCTCCGAACAGAAATCTTCAAAGATTAATAATGCCCGCTGGAGTCCGCCGGGAGTCTTTGCAATTAAAAGCGTATCGTCGGCGAACATTAAAATCAGGACTTTTATCCCCACTAAAGTGGGAGCATCTATGTTCACCAACAGTAACCGATCAACTATTCCGTTTATATATAAGGAAAATAATGTGGGCACCACAGCACACCCTTGTCGCACCCCTCTTTCTACTGGGAAATCACCTGTTGTCATACCCTGTCTGCCCCACCTAATCCTGGCGTGGTTATCCTCATGGAAACTCTGGATTAAAGTTAACAACTCATTAGGAAGACCAAGGTCTTTTAACGTTACCCAGAGGCTAGGTCGATGGGACTAGGTCAAAGGCTACCCTTGAATCGACAAAGGCAGCGTATAAGCTTCCTTTGCCTAGGGTCACCGTTTTCCAGTAGAGAAGTGTGAAACGAAATACTTGGTCAATGGTGCTCGTAGACTCGCCTGAAAGGGGGACAATATACTAGTATCTTCTATCCTTAGTAGAACCTTTTTTTAAATCATCCTACCTACAATTTTAGGATGGCGTCAATCAAGCTGATGGGTCTATAATTCCCGGGGTGAGACCTATCACCCTTTTTATATACCGGAATTATTTCCGCCCCTTTCCAGGAGCTTGGTATCGGTGCTCCCTGGGCCATAGCATTAGCAATCAGAAGAATATAACTCCCCCATTTAGTCTTATCATACAAGTACACATCGGCTGGGACCCCATCCGGACCCAATGCTTTTCCAGCTGCCACTGTACCAAGTGCCTGCTCCACATCTATTCTATTAAAAGCATTTTCCTGGTAGTAGGACAGACTCAGAGGTTCCCTATTCTTATCCCCGGGGTTAGAGGCATACTGAGGCCTAAAATACTCAACCCATTCTTGCTGTGAAACATTCTTTTGCGGCTGCTTAGACTGGCCACCTGACCCCCATTTAACAATACTCCAGAACAGTTTACTGTTGTTCTGCACACTAGCTTCTAGCAGGTCATGCCATTTGCGCTCATCCCATGACCGTTTGGCCCAAAGGATACAACTTTTATAAATACTTCTATTAGAACGCACAGCGTTCACTTTACCTTCTTTTATAGCTTTCCCTAGAGCTATCCTTGCCTGCCTGCATTCCTTATTATACCATCTTGCAGGTCTAGGGGCTGCAGGTTGGCCCGGTCAACGTAACATAAAAGGGGTATTTTGGGAAAATCTGACTACTGCCTATGATATTTTGTTGGCGGAGGTCGATCGGCCTCCTCCATTTGTTTTAGCTGCTCCACAAGGGGAGGAGGTGATCCTTCCTAGTTTCGCGCACACAGTGCTGAAGGAGCAGGCTCTGCATTTTGCTGAAGATTGGGCTAAGGCGCTTGCGCCGGCTTTGTACCGTACTCACTGTGGTTGGGACACATTATCCCCAAGACATGAGATTCCCTTACAGTCTATGCCACAGCCTCAACCCCAATATCCCATGCGGTGTGAAGCGAAAGCTCCCTTTGCTGCGATCCTTGAACAATTGGAATATCAAGGTGTGATTGAAACGTGTGTGTCTCCGATGAATAACCCCCTTTTTACTGCGACCAAGCCGGATGGCTCGTACCGTTTGGTATTGGATTACCGCCACCTTAACTCTCATTGTCGTACGTGTGCGGTGCAGAATATTCACAGTTCTGCTCTTGTGGATAGTTTCGTGCGCAAACCGCACTTGACATATCCAGTGACTTTTTTGCCCACAATTTGTCCCCTCTTAGTAGTTGATGGACAGCTTTTACCAGTGGTGGCAAACAGCGGAAATTGCACTGTTTGGCTATGGGCTATAAGAATAGTCCAGTCGTCTTTGCTGCCCGCATAGTCTCTCTTTTGGAGGGGCTCGACGCAGATGCATGTTCGTATGTGGATGACATTTATCTCACAGACGAGGAATTATGGCCGCATCTGTGTCGTGTAGACCACATAATTTGTAGTTTTGTGGATTTTGGCTATAAATTCAACGTTGCAAAATCTCACATTGCAGAGTACACATTGTTGTTCCTGGGCTATGCGCTCAACAATGAAGGCAGGGTTTTGGCTCTTTCAAAAGGGTTACATAGATCGGGCTGAAGCCTTTAATTGCATTAGTCTGGCTACACTGGTAGATCTGAAGCCAAGTTTTCCATGTCGAGAGCCTTGTCTAACTTCCTGGAAACAAATCTCTGTCTGGATGCTGTCCAATTTGGCTTCAGACCGGCCCATGGCACCGAGACCGCTCTGGTCACCGTGTTGGATGATCTACGAACGCGAGTCGACAGGGGCAAGTCAGCATTTTTGGTGCTGCTTGACATGTCGGCCGCGTTTGACACGGTAGACCATGAAGTCCTACTTGGCCGTCTTCGGAGTGTGGGAGTGAGTGGTCTGGCTTTAAACTGGCTTACATCTTATCTTGGCAACAGACAACAAGCTGTGGCATTACCACCTTTTCGATCAGCCACACGACAGGTGAATCAAGGAGTCTCCCAAGGGTCGGCGGTTAGTCCGATCCTTTTTAATCTATATCTCCGTCCCTTGGTAGAACTGATAAAGTCATTCGGCATATCAGTCATCAATTATGCAGATGACACTCAGTTGATTTTTTCATTTGAGGGATCGGAGATAATTTCAAGGGACACTTTTCACCGTTGTATGTCGCATACAGCAGCATGGTTGCGAGCCAATTCCCTGCAATTTAATGGGTCAAAAATGGAGGTACTCCATTGCTCCTTGGACCGCATTCCTCGCGCATTACCGGTTGATTTCTGGCCAACCTCTGTCCCGGGCTCGGTGGAAGCTGCAGAATCGGACCGTAATTTGGGAATTCTGTTTGAACCCAATTTACAGCTCGATGCTTCTGTAGATAGGACGGCAGCGACATGTATGGGCCTGCTTCGTGCCCTACGTAAAATCCTGCCATTTCTTCCTCGGGGATCCAGAGCAGAGGTAGTGCGTAGTTCCATCCTCAGTAGGTTAGACTACTGTAACGCACTACTTCTGGGAGCCCCTAAGATCTTGGTCCTAAAGTTGCAAAGGATTCAGAACATGGCTGCTAAACTGGCCTTGTCTTGACCACGGTCTGCCTCTTCATCGGCAGCTCTAGCCGACCTTCACTGGCTACCGGTCCAGCAGAGAATTACTTTTAAAGCTCTGTGTCTTGTATTCAGGGCTCTGCATGGACTAGGACCAATACCACTCCAAAATCTTTTTTCCTGGTATCAGGCTGCCAGACTTCTGAGATCCTCCTCTGCGTTCCTGGTGAGGAGTCCCAGGATAAACAGAGTGAGGATGGGCGGCCGCGCTTTCAGCTTTACGGCCGCCACGCTATGGAATACTCTACCTCTGGCATTGAGGAGTAGCCACGATCTGTCCGCGTTTAAAAGGGATCTTAAGACCTACCTGTTCCCAAGAGTAATGTAGCTTACCTATTGGATGGTTAGATATGGTCTCAGCGCCAGGATACCCTTTGGGTGACAGCTGCGCTTAACAAGCATTAAATACATACATACATACATACACATAGCAACAAACGTAACAAGCATTTGCAATGCAATAGGTCTTGCATTTGCAAGAGTTTGAGCTATTGGCTTTGCAAATGACAATGCATTTTTTTTGTGTGTTTTAAAAACCTGTGAAGGCACACTTTGTACTAATAGTCCTTGATTACGAGAAGCACGGCTGGCAATAACTGCGCCTCTTTTACTGCCAGCCTTGCTTCTCCTAAGCAAGGACTCTAAGTACAAAGTGCGTGTTTATGCACCGCTTGCAGCTTTTCAAAACACATAAATAAAAGGCATTGTCATTTAAAATGCCAATAGCTCAAACTCTTGCAAATGCGAGACTTATTGCCCTGAAAATGCTTGTTTATGAATGTTGTAACTTGTTTTGGAAAAGTGCTGCTTGCCACAATCGGGCAACCTATTTCTTTCATTTTTTTCTTAAATTAAAAATGTTCGGGCCCAGAGGTGAGTGTAAACAGTTTCAAAGATCTTGCATTGACAGAAAACAAGCGCAAAGGCTTATGAGCACCTAACCCTGAAAAACAATTACGCTGGTTTTTTTTTTGGTGGGGGAGATTTAAATATCGCAAACTCGACCTGAAGGTATCAGAGCGCATTACATGAGCACCTGTTGTATTACAAATGGACACATTCATTTTGCTAGGTACAGGGAGATTAAATGATTTCCCCAGAATCACATTGTCCCTGCCGAGAATCAAACCCGGTTCCCCAACATCGAGGTTGCCTGCTCTAGCTGTTAGGCTATATCCTCTCCCCATATCTGAAGTTCTGAATAGCTTCTGTAACTGCAATATATGGACCCGATTCTCAGAATCTTTGGTTGTGTAAATGCAACGGGCCACAGCAAAAAACTGAATTTGTAGCCAAATGTACTGATTTTACAGACTGTGTACTGTACTTAAAACTGGAGAAATCTGCCATCATATGAGATTTTCCACAGTAGTAAATTAATTGGTGGGCCTTAAAAGAGCCCATGGGAGTGGCTATTGGAAATGTGGTGAATACCAATTAACTGAGCTTGTTACACAGCCTTTAAATTCTGATGGGGCAAAAAATGGACCTTAAAAACCCTCTTGGAATTATAAAGTTTGGGGAATAAAGAGGACTAGCGCTACTTCAGTTTAAAATCTGAGTGAAACTCAGGGGCAAAATGAGGAATAGCAGGGTGTGGGGGGCGGGTGAAGAGAATCAGACATGCAACTACTGATGCACCTAGTAAGTTTTTATGGATACACTCAAGGTTCCTCTTGTAATCCCCTAGTAATTGTGCCATCCCAGAGTTACCAGTGCCAGCAGTATAAATATCTGTGATGGGATGGAGTATCCAGAAGAGTTACCGGGCCACTCTACTTGAATGCTCATGTTGCAACTTATGTGTATTTGTAAGGGTGTCCTCAAGGTCCTATTTGTAATCCACGGTAACATTGTCACCCCGGAGCTATTGGTACCAGTGCCCTTGTGCCCTTATGACACCACTACTTGTACCATATAAAAAAGTCATCCAACACACTTTTTCATGGAATGCCCAAAAATATGGATCACACGCCTTGAGACACCGTCTCCATGGCAAGTTCTCCTCTTTAGAACATATTTATTTGCAAAAATGACTGTTTGGAGTATTGTGCAAAGCTCCTTACACAGGCACGTTTGAAACGTTTGTGTGCTTCCTTATTTTTCGTACAATAATTGGCTAGCTGGTGATGAAGCAAGGATTCGCACGTAAAGCGACTTGCTCGTATTCAAGAACCTCGAATAACAGTATTAATAAGTAATCAACATTGTTTGTCCTACTAAACCTACATTTTCCCGTATATACTAGGTGTCCGATAGAAGCTTGCTTATGTGTCTACTAATACTAATGTGCTTGCATCTAAAATGGCCACTGCTACGCAGGAATTTCTACTGCGCATGCATCTGTCATACCCACGTGACATGACGTACTTGCAGCTTTGGAGGGAATTTGTTGCTTCTGCGCACTAGAGCTAATATGGCTGCTCTATGTTCTCACATGCGAGAAGCTTGCACTGCTGCTTTTGCTAAGCTGTTTGTTCTGCTTAATCCTAATGCTGTAGTTTAAAGTAAGGTAATGGATATAGAGTAGAAGTTCACGGTATACAGTGAAATCATTTATTCTGTGTTCTAAAACTGTTTCTTTTCCATTTCATGTTGCACTTCGAAACTTGGCCTGTTGTCCTATGGTGTACTCCATCTTGCTTGAAACTGCGACTGCGCGAGATCCGCGAGTCTCCAGCGCAGTGAACTTTGAAATCCAGCCAAGGAGCTGACTGACTGAGAAGATGCTCCTGGGAACATCACCTAGTGAACTTTGGAAAATTACATTGTAATAATAAATAGAACAACCATTGTTTTGCCCGTGGAAGACTTCATGAGAGACTGAATTTAATGGGCGTGAACCTAAATTTGAATATGAGACGGGAAAATTCGAAATGTTAAAATGGGGTGATGACCTCTCCTCCTCTCTTGTCCAATCGAAATTGGGGATCCTTACACTTGCAACATTGGGGGGTGGTACACTGACCTGGAGAATAGTATAACTAGCCTAGGTTTAGATAGAGAAGTTGTCCGAATAGCTGGCCTGTCACTGACCCAACGCACTCAATAGCTGATCGAGAACAGAGGTGCTGCGAAGCACTCTGTCAGAAGACTCCCTGACCCAATCGGGGTTTTGGGACCTGAAGTGCTGGCGAAGCACTTTGCTGGGAAATTCGATAACCCATTCGGGGTTCTGACTGATAGCTGCAGAGAGGGAGTAGCGCAGGCGTTGCAACTGAACTGCGGGTGCTGGGCTCAACTCTCGATGGTCCGGTTCTGATCCAAATTGGACATTCCTGTCCTGTATCTGACCTGCACTTGCTGGCCTACTGGCGTTTGCAATTTTCGGGGTTTCTGTCCTTAACTGACCTGTGGCCAGGGTTGGTCTTCACTCCAATTTAGGTAAATATTAATCTGTGTGGGTAACCAATAGTATCAATTGCGTCCTTTTCCTTACCTTCACCGAATTTTGCTAAAGTCTTATTTGCATATGTTCCTTTCTCTTACCCTTCCCTTGTGACAAGCAATAAAATCGTAAATCTTGCCTTTATTAGCATGTTCCATTTTTCCCCTCCTTAGAGTTGAATATTAAATGCTATCCATGAATATATAGAAACGTCCTTTCTTTACTCCCCCCCTTTAAAGAAGTTGAAGTGGTTATCCTGAATTATTAGCGTGTTCCATTTTCTTACCTTGCCTATAGCTACATGGTTAATTCAGTTTTGTCATAACAATTGGTGTTTCCTCTTTTTACCCACCCTCTGGAAAGCAATTAAACTGTGACTTATAGTATGTCCCTTATTTTTCCCGTCCTTTGGAAAATATCATTTCAAGTCTGATTTCTTTAAGTTCATTTCAGTATGTTCCTTGTTCTTACCTTACCTTTAGAAATCTAAATGGTTGGCATAATATATATCTTTTGCATAGTTATACGCTGTTTGTGATTCTGATTATTGATAGCTTGCTTGCTGTTAACCTTTGGCTTATGACTTTTGATGAAGATTGGATAAAGGGTTTTCCAAACTTCCCAAGTCTGCGGTTATTATATGAGTGCAATTGTTGTCTTGTTACCATACTTATTATGCTAGACTCCCTGATCCCATAGGTTCACAGATACCGGTGACCAGGAGTGTAAGTCAAGGGTATAGGACCTAGGAAGTACAAATATCTGATAGTTAGTGCCCAGGTTATCTGAATCTAAGAAATTGTGGTTAATTTGGATATGGGCCTAGGTGAGTATTTGATAAATGTATAGATGGGTGACCTGCGCGCTCTATCTGTATATGGCTACACTGAACTGAAAACAATTTCTTAAGGTATATTTTTTTTCATCTGTTTCCTGCGTCCACTAAACAGAAAAGTGAGAGCACCAATTGGAGAAGAAAGATGCATCTGGTGTATGTAGGAAAGATAAGTGGGTTCCGAGGTCAGAGAAATGAGTGTAAACTCGAAGGTCACAGGTTTCAGTATTGACTCATACGATCACACTTTCGGGGTAGAAGAAATGAGAACTGTTAAGACAACTCACTCTGTTAGTTCATTTAAAAAACAATTATACAGAATCCTATACCTGCAAACTTGTTCGAACTACAGACTTTTTGCGAAGAAATGTCTTGCAAGTACATTTACATCTTTCAGAGGCAGCAACAGCAGCTCTATGATTTTGGTTCAGCAACTATTAAACAGAAAACGAGCATAAACATTTGGCAAATGTCTATCCCATCTACCTCAAACTACTTCTATTAAATGTCATGTAATTAGTCAAAGAGAGGTGAGTTGAGTTTTAATCAGTGTGAACCAGACACCATGGTATTGCTTTACATTAGCACAGGTTGCATTACAGACTGACCCGTTCCTCTTGTTGAGTGTGGGGAGATTAAGTGATTTGCCCAGAATCACAGGATGCTGAGCGTCCCTGCTGAGACTTGAACCAAGTTCCCTATCTTTGAGGTCGACCACTCTACAGTTAGGTCACCTTATCAATCCCATTGTTAGTGCGTTGTTTGTAAAAGTGTCCGTGCCCTATGCGCTGCTTATACATCCCATGTCAGCGCTATGAAATGTCACAGTGACAAATACCAAATCTACATTGTACGGAATTCACCTCAGGTTTTTTTCCGCTGCCAGACACTCCCTGGCCCGTAATCTCACTCTTGCAGGTTGCTACATGTCTCCCTTGGTGACAGGTTTTCAGTTTTTCTCTTCTTTTCTCTGAAGCCAAGGAAAACAGAATGTATAAACATGTGAAGAGTGAACACAACAGACACCAGGCTGGGAGGGAACCCCTGTCTGCGAACAGCACCAGATTGAGGTCTCCATGCGCACCAGACAGAGTCAGGCGGAAGAAAGGCACAGGAGGCTCCTGCCAGGAGCACGCGTTGTCTACGAATGAAGAAGATGAGATTGTCCACTCTTCCCTCATCTTTGTCTAAGAGAAGCCACGGGTAGGGCAGAAAACAGCACTAAGAACTGTGTCAAGGGAGGAGAAGACTTTCTTGCATCTGAGGCTGTGAAGGCCCCGGCAGCGCAGGACGAAAGAACAGCTTCTCAGCTGAGAGGAAGGGAGCAGAGTGCATGCTTCGTCGTTACCACCACAGGAAGGGTCTGCATGCTTGTCCCTGCTCGCTCCAGAGGCAACACTCCATGGGAGTGGCTTTCTCCGTAAAGGTGGGACATGCACCCACCAGTAGCTTTTCCAGGCTACCATTTTCAATTGACACCCCCACAAGCCAAATCAAGCCTGGGAGGAGTCAGACTCCACAAAGTACAGACAACAGATCGCCTAACAGCACAAACACTGTAGGCTCAACTTAATAAAAAGGGGTCTTATCTCACACATTCATTCCGGCATTAGTGATAGAGCGTCATATTGTTCTGAAAATTGTAGGGGTGCATCATAATCATGGATAGTTAGCACCCATATATTTAAAGGAATTTATTAACGTGTATTCATTAGAAATGCAGTACTAAAACCAGCATATATTACTGAGAAGAGAAATGTAAATATGTCATTGATGAAGATCAATGTCATGTTTAATCGAAAATGTGCTTTAGATGATGCATAATGAATTTGTTCACATATAAAGTAATGCGATAGATTTAAACGTGCACCACATTAAAGTCTACACGTGTATTTCTTTTTGCTTATTATGTATGCAGAGTAATGAAATCAATGCTTATAAAGTGGTTTTAGAAATGTACGTTTAAATGTGTAAAGGCCTAGCTGATTTTTTATGCTTTGCAATGCGAGGCCTGGTTGTGGTTTTTATTTAGCTGAACATTGCAGGCCTTAAATGTATTTTTCCTTGGGAAGGCTCTCAGTCGAGGGTAGCCAGCAGATTTTATGCGCGTGCAAGGTTGCGTCACTCACATGCTTCTGGTTGCAGTTGCAAGGACATACATCTCGTTAGGCAGAATATCCCTTTGTTTTAGGAGTTAGGATGGTAGGCTCACTGGTTAGAGGCGGCAGACCCGTAAGCAGAGAACGGCCCGGGACCAGGGTTCAATTGCCGACGTGGCAGGGTCGTGGACCAGGGTCAAAAACGGACTCGATAATTCTCGCCTCGGTGCCTACTCTAACCAGGGAACACACTCAGCAACTCTGGGCATTAAGCTTGCCTCATCTCTACAACGGCCCCCCACAGACGCCGGGGATGCCTGGTTTCACCTTGGAGATACCCAGAAAGGGACCATCTCACAGGGAAAACCAGGACGGGTTCCCCAGCGGTCTTCAGCGCCAGGATACTCCATGGAGTCGCAGTGCGCTTTACAAGTACACCCACATTTACATTTACATTTACAAGCACACAGCCTCTTCACACAGCAGCATCCTGTTCCTACATCCCCGCTCCCCCTCCCTGCATCCCAGTACCTCTGTCACGGGCACCACGGTCCCCCAGATGCTGCAAAACATCAGCTGGGCCAACAAACACTTCCGAGCCCACTTGAACCGTGGCGCCACACCATTCCCTGGGAAATACAACACCGGCCAGCTGAAAGCGCATCATCTACGCCTCCACCACTGCCTGTTGCGCAGCCCCAATGCACCCATGACTGACCTGAAGATGTAACCGCGAAGCCCCCCAACCACCGGCGTCCCTATGGTGGTGCCAACGCTATCAGTCACACTCATACCTGGTCAGCACCCAGGACGTTTTAACATGCAGTCCAGCCTCCCGGGACTGCAGTATCATCCCCACTGCCTGGCATCCCTTGAGCTGCCTCCCCCCTTTCCTGAAGGTGACCGTCCACTCCCCAACCACCTGCGCAAACTATCTCCCGGTTCCCCTGCATTTCTCCCTGTATTGTGCATCCCCTCTTGCCGCTCCCACAGCTCCTTTTTCTTTTTTTTTTTTTTTTATTGTCATAGCAGAATCCAAAAACAATACAATCCATAGATCAAATGAATTATTACTTCTTCATACCGATACATTCATATAATTTGCAAAAGGCCCCCATATGTCTCGACCAATTTTCCGCTTATTCACTCCTTTAACAGCATACAGGCTAAATTCCAAATTAAATAAACTAAACATTCTACGTCTCCATTGAAAAAAAGATGGAGAATCCACTTGAAGCCAAGCAGCAGCAATGCACAGTCTTGCTACCGTCATTGAAATAAATATTAAGTGGCGGTGTTGATAGGATTCCCCACCCGTACTAAATTGAACGTCGGACCCAAGCAACATAGTTGCAGGCGTTATATGAATTGTACTACCAATCAGGTCGCTTAGAAATTTTTCAATGTCAGTACAGAATTTCATCAACTTTCCACAACTAAAAAAGATATGTAACATATCTGCATCATCAACTTTACAACGAAAACATTTCCCATCATGTCCCCTTTTCCACTTAGCCATATATGCCGGTGTATAAAATAAATTAAAAATGGTTTTATAACATTGTACCCATAAATTAGCAGACATTAAAGATTCTCCTGTCTGTCTCCCTCTGTCTCACTCTCTCTCTCTCTCTCTGTCATCCTCCCTCTCTGTCTCACTCCCTCCCTCTCCCCCTCACTCCCTCCCTCTCCCCAGATGCAGTTAAGAGCAAGGGTTTCCTAATTGCAAGGAAGATTTTGTTCCTCTGACGAGGCCCTGAGCGAGATAAAGCTTTTTTGGGTGCTGTATGCAGCCATGGCATTTTATCATGGCATGAAGAGGCGATAGCCACTGGTAGGACAAGGCCCTTAATGTAAAGACACGAAGTGGACTGAAGTTAGTACTGTGAAAACATTGTACTGCTGCTAAAAAAATAGAGCAAACACATTTTGCTACTTTTCCACATATAATAGTGAATAGAGCAAACAGATTTTCTCCAACCTCATTTCTTAATTATTTCCTCACCACTGGAGAAAAGAAGAAACATGAAGTAATTGCAAAAAAAACAGATGACGTCAATTTCCCCAAAAATATTTACCAGATAAATAGAGCTGTTAAACCAGTGCTCCATGAATATCAAGTAGCGTCAACCCCTATGGTAGCGTCAGGTGTAATTGGTTTAGCACATCACGGCAGTACTTGAATATTTAATGATGGCTCTTTCAAATCCTATGACTGGAGCAAATCAGTGAAAACTGCGCTTTAAAATGTACCATTTGACCAACTTATTTCAACAATTTCTCAAGGTGCGAGGGAGGGGAAAGCAGAGAGGAACACCCTCAAACCCTCTCAGAAGCACTTGGGGGGGGACAAGGGGGGGCTCGCTGGAATTCGAGCATTGTATTCACCCTACTACTCTGGAAGGTGAACAGCCGTCAACATTGAATGCAACCAGATAATGTAAATGGGGTGAAATGTCAAAAACAAAACACATTAAAAAGGTAAAGAAAGGACACACTTTTAGGGTCCTCTCCATGACATACTCTTTTGGCGGAGAGCATCTCACCTTCAACAGCAGTGACTCTTTTACGAGCAGGAGGTTTCGACTCGGGTGAAACTTGGCATTCAATACAGCTTGAGCACCACTTAGGGTTCTTGGTCTTCCTTTGCTTCAATTGCTTTTTCTTCAGTTTCTGCAACTCAGCTACCTTTGCTCAACATGTATTAGCTTTACCATCTCCCATATCATCTACCCAGGGCAGAACCTACAGCAGAAGGGATGTACCTGGCTACTGAACACTGCCTATAGCACTTTTCTTTCTTGCTTTCTTTCTATTCATAAGCACAGTGGACCCTACAAAGTGGCCACAGCAGGCACAGACACAGTGCTTCAAAAGGACAGGTACTGGGGTCCTGCACTTCATTAAGTTTAATGGGAGAGTACCTGCACTTTTCAGCATAGGTGCAATGTCTCAATGTCTTCAATAGGAGAGTTCTGACACGTCGCAGCTGAAAAAAGGTACTCTGGGACACTGAGTACCTATACTTCGATATTCACATTTCAAGCACTGCACAGGCACGCTGTAATGTTTTAGGTCTTTTGGAAAGGGAGAAGATGATTTATGTTTTCATTTCATTATGTGTGATTATGTGCTCTCACAATTTTGGAACTGTATTTCTTGGGTTTTGGATTTGCAGCGCCACTCTGCCTGTTGCTGGAAGGCCCGCGGGGGGGGGGGGGGGATCTCAACAGCATACTAAAACCGGGACATTTGGAGGTCTTACCCGGACGCTGTTGTAAAACCCGGACATTTCTCTACTTCAGCCCCCCCCCCCCCACCTCCCTTCTCTCGCACTGAGGATCTTTTGTTGGTACTTTTTAGGACACCGGAACGTGTGCACATGGGCTGCAAAGAGCGAGGAACTTGCAGCCTACTATCCATCCCCTTGAGTGGAGTCGCTGCTGGGAAGGGCTTTGCACACAATTTTCAGCCAAACTACCTCAGCCTCTGGAGCAGCTGCCGTTCCACCTCAAACAGGATACGGCGAGGAGAGACCCCTGCCACCGAGCAAGGCTCCGGCAACTGTATGTATACATGGCTAGCGCCAAGAAACAGTACTGCGAAGTGCGTAAGATCAAGGGTTCGTGATCAGAAACGCCCCAGCACAGACCCTTAGTGCCTCTCATTGATACGCACGTGTCGTGAGATGTACTGTCAGGGCTTCCGTTGTCGCACATGTGTATTCTCTTCACGGCGATAAGGCAGCAACTTGCTGCTATAATGAAAAGCCAGCCATCCGGTCACTTGGCGCTTTATGATTGAGACATGGCCGTCTTTGTTTAAGGAGCATTGCCTTTAGATACTTTGAACTGATATACGGGAAGCAGGTACAGTGCTAGCTTGCTCTAATGTTCTTAACTGAACGTGTACATACTGTGTACAATAATTATGTATGTGGAGGGAAATTGTGTAATTCCTATTTTACTACTGCACCGGTTTCCTATTTGTTTATAAAGTGTCCATTGTACAACGCTTCCCCACCCCTTGCCAGGACCCCAGATGTTCAAGTGGACCCTTACTACTTCTGTAGCACATGGATATGAGAAGGGTGTGGGCTGAAGTGTTATCTACAGTTGTTGAGTTTTGGTGTCGTGCATGTGTCAGAATGCTCGTATTTATTTTTTTGGGAGTATATTTCACAGTTTGCATGTTTTACTGACAAGGTGATCCCCCCCCCCCGTCGTGGGTGGCAGCCCTGGACCACTCACAGCCGCACCGAGCACTTCACAGGTCGTTAAAAGACCTTGTGCATGTTAATGGGGCTTTGTTGTTGCTTCGCCCCTTCTAAGAGCCCCTGCAGCTCGACTCTGCCGATTGCCGGCAGACGTCAGATCATTGCATCGCACGACACACCTCCGGTTGGGGCGCGACACAGTAATGTGTCGCGCCACATAGTTTGGAAAGCTGTGACCTACAGCTTTACCCTACATGTCAGCAATGCACCAAGGTTGCGGCATTCCTTTAAATATGACTCTCAAAAGACTTTCAAAAGACCAGTCGCTCAAGTACTTAAGAGTTCAACTGTCTTTAAACCTTATGTTTTAAGAGACATTCTTTCTGCACTGCACCAAGATTAAAACACCCCTTGGCACCCAGACAACAGCCACCAGACACCGGAGCACAAACAGCAGCCACCCAACATGGGGCCACAGACAAAGAACAATCAAAGACTGACCCAGACAACAGACACCTCTACAGAAGGTGATCCTACCTTCTACAAATAATTTCTAAGTTATGTACCCTTATAGCTTTGTACATGCTTTCCTTAGCTGTGGTGCTTTTGAGCCCCTCCAGAACCAAAAACGTACATGATTTTGTAAGCTCTACCTCTACATTCTTGCGCCTCATGGGCAGAGACCTCTCTCACCTCACATACACCTACTCTGAACCAAACATTAGGATTTCTCATGCACTACACAGCGCACTCCTACACAACACCTGGTACCAACATATAGCTGATGTAGGCACACAAACTACAAATACATTATTTTACATATGTTCATTGATACCTTACACCGTAGGAACAGACAGGCTTTCTTTAGTGCAGGAGAAAGCAAAATGCCTCCTCTATCTGTACCTGTACCAGGGTAATAATCCAACCCAAAAGAGTAGAACCCCGTAGGACACTAGTAAACATCTCCCATGATGAGACCAACCCCATTGCACCATATCTTGTCACTGAGCCGAGTGACATCCAATCCGAGGTAGACAGAATGCGCAAAAAGGGTACCATAGGAGAGGACACTGTTTGGCCCCGGAACTTTGTAGGACAAAGGTTCTTGAAGTTATCACAACCACCACACCAGTGCACAAATACGTCTGCTTCTGTCTCTGTATGCGATCCCAGGGTGACCTTTAACATCTTTGTGGCCACTGTCTTTAACGATCAATGCACCCCGGATATGAAATTCCAGTGCAAGGCCGCTCACCTCAATCACATGGGGAGAAATGAGTGCCATGGGAGGGGGCCCAGTGCCAGTATAAACAACCCGTGCCAGGAAATCTGGGATAGCGAGATCAATAGGTGCACATGGTTGGAGAGGAAAGGTCAACCCCTAATTGTATGGAAACTTACACTGTACTCTTTATTTTTCAGCGGTAAAGGAACAATACAGTTGGGCAGCAACGAGATTTGTGGTACGATACTGCTCATACCGTACCTGGAATGGGGCACCACCATGTTGGTGATTCCGACTGGCATTGCAGTAACCTTGCCTACACCTGGCTCATCCGTGGATGGTGGGGCCCCTGCACCTTTGTGACCATACACACCTGAAGACAGAGAAGATCCATCCGAGTTGTCTCAACATCTGTTACAGAAGAAAACAATTCTATTGCATAAGGCTCGAAGGAGAAGAACTGCTGACTATTTTGGCTGGGTTCTGTACAAGGACCTCCAAGAACAATTAGGACTGTTCACAGAAGCTCAAGTGTCATGATTCCCCAGTCCCGAGCGTAGGACCGGAGGACTCGCTGGAATGGTGGCATGCTCCTTATGGTGGAGACCCTCTACTTTCTCCACAGCCAGAGGATTCCCCGGACTGCACTGTGTCCTGAAGTACACTGCAGGGGTTAAGTTATTCCTTCTCTGGACCGGATTCCTTTAACTGGGTACTCTTACCAGAAGACCCCGCCCCCAGGCCTTACCTCAAGGACTCCTGGCCATTCACAAGAGAGAAAAGCCCGTTGTCGAGGGGGGAGGAGGAGTGGAATCCCAGAAGACACCGTCATTTCGAGAACACCGATCCCAAGAAGCTGGACGAGGAGACAGTGAGGACCGACAATGGCACTCCACTGCTGGTATTGCCTTCCAGAACCAAACAGCCAGAGGTGTCAGGAGAGCCAGGAGGCTGTCGACCCCATGCTTCAGCTAAGCCACACTCCTGGAGCAGCGTGGGTCAGCCAGGTATGTGTGCCACTCTTGGGGTGGGCTGGGAGGAGGGAGGAGGGAAGATGTCGGTAAACCCTTGCCTTCTGACCGCCCTCCCCTCATGAACAAATCCACATGTCCACATGCACATTCTAGCACCAGTTGAACTCTCTCTCCCTACCCCTGGTAGCAGTTTCTAGAGTCTGAGACCAAACTTGTGCTTCTCTTCTTCTGAGGGAAACTCACCTATAGAAGACTGGAAAACGGAAATCCCGGGAGCCCGAACCTTGAGGGATAGAAGTCACGTGGAGGGATAAGACATATTATCCCCTTCTGAAACCTCGACTCCTAGTATAAGAAGAGACTGTCCTTATAATCCTGATGCATTTGAAACATCAGGCATTAAAAGGAACAAAGAAACCCCAAATCTCTTCTGTTGTGGACCTCAATCCTTTTGCCTGCTCACATGTGGTGGAGAATGCGGGCACACTGTCCATTAGTACCAACATAATGGACGCCCTGATTCAGCATATCGTAAAGGGACACGAGAAATTAGAATGGGCACTGGAACCCCAGATGTCCTCGGCACAGGCTGACCTCGACCTATTCAAGAACAACATGGTAGCACAGTTGGAAGGACTCCGTGAGGGCACACACGATCAAGCACAGGTATCAACCAGAATGCGGGAGGAGAGAAGCAACCCCCAAGGCCCACCCGGGATATCCCTCCAAAAATACGTGATGGGAGAAGATCCAGACATGTTTCTACTCAATTTCGGATGGGCAGCAAAAGCCTGTGGTAGGCCCGTTGAGAAATTGCCTTTTTTCTTTGCACCTCGCCTCACTGGCGAGGCACAAGCAGCCTACCAAGTCCCTAATTCCACCGGCAACACCCCATACGCCGACCGTACGCCTATAATTTTGGACCATTTGGGGATGGATGCTGAAGCCTATAGGGTGCGCTTCTGCAAAGAAAAAAGTGCCCATGGGGAAAACCCTAAAACCCTTTGTTAAAACCCACCGAGAAAAGCAAAGAGGACATTATGGACCTCATATATTTGGAACAGTACCAAGAGGCCCTTCCATATAACACGCAACGCTGGTTGAGACAGCACACGCACCTCACCATGGAACAGACTGTGGAGATGGCTATGACTTTCTCCCGCACCCAACTCTGTGCTCCTCTTCGGGAAATAGAGAAAGCTGGTCATCCTACGCAAGGAAGCATGACGAGAAGACCCCCTAAAAACCTACTCCTGAACCCCTGAGACACATACCCTACAAACCAGATGTACCTATACCCAGGGGCCCCCAGTGTTTTGATTGCGACGAATGTGCATCCCATGTTTATGTCCCCACAAAAAGCCTCCGGAAGAGCCTATGGATGTCGGCTATGCCCCAAGAACCATACTATACACCACTGAGTTGGGGAGTGGTTCTTACATAAGTGTGCAAGTAAATAGACAATGGGTCATGGCTCTGTTGGACTCGGGTGCCGGCAGTCCGTTAACCAAGGGGATCTGATTGACACTAGCCAAATCGTACCTGATGCCCCAGTGCACATACGGTGTGTAGACGGCGATATTAAGCCATATCCTGTAACAGAAGTCTCTCTCAACCCCGTCAATGGGACCCCCTCAGTCGTCTGGGTGGCGGTGTTGTTTGATTTCCCCAAGGATATGATAATAGGGACTGACAACCCTGGGTCCTTAGGAATGTTCTTAACTACTTTATAGACCCAGAGCGATGGGGCAAGGGAGTGGGCCCCAGGAAACCAGATAAAGCCCTTATCATCCCAGAACCCAGGCTCCTGGATTGGAACTTCAAATACACCCAAACCAATGATCTCCCTTTACAAAACGCATGGCTAGCAGCCCAAACTCCTGGTGCCCTCACGCCCATGGTTTATCCCCATTTTTATGTTGACAAGGGGCTTTTGTATCTGGAAGCATCCCCAGAGACCTCCCCCCAGTTGTTGGTACCCCTAGCCTTTAGAGAACAGATGCTCTTTTTCGCTCACTCACACCTCACAGCAGGGCACACAGGGGCAGAAAAAATAATTCGGAGCATATTGAGGCATTTTTATTGGCCAGGGCTGTACGGGGACATAAAAAACACTCCCAGGAGTGTACGGTCTGCCAGAAGAAGAACCCTTACCGCCCTCCCCAGTTCCCCTACAAACACTCCCGGTTATCGGTAACCCGTTTGATCGAGTCGGATAGATTTGATTGGCCCTTTGCCTAAAACAAAAAAAGGACACCAATACGCCCGACTAGTCCACCCGTTACCCGGTGGGTTTTACCTTGAGGGCGCCTACCAAAAAAAACATCATGGAGAAACTTGTTGAACTCTTCTCCCGGGTAGGCTTCACCAGAGAGATCCTGACAGAGCAGGGCACTCCTTTTGTTTCCCGCCTAATGAGGGAGGTGGGTCAGACCCTGGACATCAGCCATATCAAAACGTCGGTTTACCACTCGCAAACCGACAGGCTGGTGGAAAGGTATAACAGCACCCTGAAACAGACCTTAAGAAAAATGTTTTGAAACAAAGGGAAGGACTGGGACCAACTCCTTCCCCTCATACGTAGTCAGGGCTACAGCAGTCTTGGCTGATCCTCTTTTGAAATGCTATCCTGGAGACAGCCCATATCATTCCCGGAAATGACGAAGGAGGCCTGGGAAAAGGAAAAGGAATAGGAGATCCGGGGGTTCCTCGAGAACACCCAAAACCTCAAGTACCGAATAGGCAAGCTCCGGGATCTCGCTTATTCCAATTTGGCGAAAAACAAAGGAAGGCAAGAAACACCACTATGATAAGGGTAAGAAACGTAGACGATTAGATATGTATGACTGGGTCTTAGTACAGCTCCCGTCCTCCACAAGTAAGCTCAAGGCAGAGTGGAGGGTTCCATATAAAATAGTGGGAACGGTAGGGAAAACCACTTATAAAGTTTAGTTAAAACCCTCCAAATTCCAAACATATCACATTAACCTACTGAAGGAATGGTTGGGTCTGCTTACTAAAACCGCTCATTCTGTGTTGTCAACAAAGGCAGAAGCCACATGTACACTACCCCAACTGGTAGTCAATGAATCCCCTTCCCTCAAGCAACAACAGTCATTGAACACAATGTTATGCCCTTTTTAGGTTTCGCTGGAGGGCGGAGCTCTTAGCTCCGCCTCCAGAGAAATCTCTTGATTTCCAGTAAGGAGAATGGAATACGCCCCCCTGTCCCATTGGCTACCTCCATAAATGGAGGCTAGCCATTGGAACAGAGATCTGTCCGTCAAGGCCAGACCAGATTCGGGGGCGTTTCCGAGATTTTTTCCCAGGGCGGAGTTACGTTTTTTCCCGTTCCCTCCCCTTTCACTGATGCGCTGTCCCCTCGCTGTCCTGTGCACGTTTCCCGCCGTCCGTGTCCTCTCCCGCCCCCTCCCGCCGTCCGTGTCCTCTCCCGCCCCCTCCCGCCGTCCGTGTCCTCTCCCGCCCCCTCCCGCCGTCCGTGTCCACTCCCGCCCCCTCCCGCCGTCCGTGTCCACTCCCGCCCCGATTGATGGTGATCTAGAGCCGGCATTTGCCCGTAAAAATCAGCCCCCGCCTGCCTACCTAAGGAGAAGGGCCGCTGCGCTGCCCGCAGCGCCCCGGAAGTGGTTGGCCGGCCGGCCAATCCCAGCGCGGCCGGCCGGAAGTGCCCGCCCCCGCAGCCCGGGGGGAAGAAAGAAGAAGCATGGCGGCCGGTTTGCAGGGCTCCCGTGATGCGAGGGAGCCCTGCTGCATCTAGGAGAGGAGAGGAACCCCGCCCGCGGCCCCAAAGCGACCGCCGGAGGAGTGCTGCAGGGAGCAAGGCTCCCGTGTGAGGAGGAGAGCCCCGCCCGCCAGAAGACAGTCGGTGAGTGCGGGTGCATACGTTTTTTTAGACAATGTGTATTCCAGTGGCCAATCCTACATCTTGTTATAATAGCGTTTGGGATTAAGAGAAGTGGCCACTAAACTATGAAATAATTTCCCCTCAACGTGTAGCCTCCGTAATCTCGTATTTTTGGCACCCATATAATGGAAACGGTAATAAATTCTCACTTCCGTCATATGCTTATTTCATCACCTCCTGCACTCAACATGGTAAAGGAAATCGAAACTTTTGCACCAATGCAGTGGGGCAAACACGGCAGACACTGACATGCTGACCGTTGAGTGCTGCACAGTGTGTTTCTTACCTTTATGGTAGATGCAAGATGGTGAGTTGCACACCTATGTGCTCAAATGCTCTTAAACAACATCATTTCACGTACTCTAGCAATTAAATCTGCTTGCCGTGCTAGCTTCCTCTGCGCTCTGGGATAACATATCCAAAAGCCCATGATCCTTATTGTGGTGACACAGAGTATTGATGCAGAATGTAATAGAAACTTTTTTCCCCCTTATTTTCAAAGGATACCCCTTCTCTCCCTAAAAAAACAAAGCCTGTCCGCAGTGGTTCATTTTACCACTAGGCGTTTTTTAAATTGTAATCTCTGACCTGCAGCTGTACATAAAGAGTTAGTCTCTTTTGCCTGAAGTGGCAGTGACCGTTCTCCCCGCCCCCCAGTTCCAGCTGAAGGGCAGAAGCCCCAGTATGATAAAACAGCCGGTATTTCAAATTGGATGCTGCGCCGAAAAGATGAAAGGCTGAGCTCTAAGCACGTGCAGCAGGTTCTCTTCACACTAAGCTGTCCCTCCATGTGGACTTGTGCCTTAATATCATTAGACTCGTTCGTGTGTTGTCAGATGGAAACATGTCATTGCAACTTTTAAATCAATCGTGTGGGTTAAATTAGAACAGTACAGAGCGGGCATTAACCCACTGAGCTTTCTGGCAGCACTGCGGGCTTCCTTACAGCAGATCCTGCGGCCGGCAGCGCAGATAATGCCCGCTCCTCGTGGCCGGATATGGTAGCAGTGTGAGTAAGGCACAGCAAGGATGAGTGCTATGGTATAGAGCCCCTGACGTCTATGATTCCAACAAGGCAGGAAGTGACTCTTGCAAAGTCAGAGGGCACAAATAGCTCAGTGGGTTCATGCTAAGCTAGTAGACGACCCTGGCACTGGTAAGATTTTTATGTTCCTAGTTTTAGTCTTCGATTGGACCAAAACCTGCAACAGTAAACTGTAATCCCAAAGGGAGCATAGCCGCGGGCGCTTTTCATTGTTAACAACATCGTCTCCTAAAGTCTGGGAAGGGTGCCTCGAAGCACTTCAAACTGTAATGATCTGAAGCACCAAACCACGCTCGCTTTCAAAGCGAGGTCTGGCGCTAGAAAACTAGGCACCCGGGGACAGCGTGTCCCTCCATTCTCCCTATTTAATATGTTTACGGTTTCTAGCGCCTGACTCAGCATTTAATCTCTACGAGATTGCCAAAATGAGCACCTTCTGTTGATATCAGTGACGTCTACTGTCATTGGCACGCTGCATTTAATTCTCAAGTTGCCAGCGGTATTAGGCCCGAAGAAGGGGTTACGCAGTATACTTCGGGGGAAACCGCGCCGCTTCACTCCCAGCGCCAAGATGCCTTGGTATTCGTGTGTTTAACAAATACCACTCTATATTCGAGGCGTGCACCACGCTTTGCTTGCCTTACTGCCGCTCTATGCTTCGGGAATGTAAAGTGCAGCAGTGACTACTGCAAACTCCAGTTTTCCTTCTGGACATGCACAATCTGGCACAATTGTGTCTGGATGATTGCCCAAGGCACCCCGAGGACTCCTACACCAAGATGTGTTACTTTAATCCTAGGCATTCAGTTAAGATTTTGGTGAACTCTGGGAGCTGTAGTCCTAGTTTCTTTCAGGTTTTTTTCATTTAATTAAACTAAACCATCTCAAAACAAGGACCTGTAATAGAAAAGCCTGGGATTGGAACACAGTGTCCTTGGTCGCACAGGGCCTTCTGCAAACATTAAGCTTGACTCAACACTTTTGGTATTCTAAAGTTGCTTTAGGGCGCTATGGGGTAACGGAAGAGCAAGGTGAATTAGCATGAAGTAGGCAGTGGCGTAACGAAACTGGAGGGGGCCCCCCTGCAAAGTACATGGAGGGGGCCCCTCAAGGTCTGGAACCCAGTCAGCCCACCTGTGCACAGTTCAAGAGGGGCCCTCGGGCCCCTCCGCACCACGCGGGCTGTGGGGGGCTTTGTTACGCCACTGCTTTCAATATAGAGTCCAGGAGAAGTCAGCAGCCTCTGTACTTCAGCGGCACAAGCTAATTAAGCGCCATTTGTACTAGGTAGAGATGAGGAAAAGGCGCATTTATAAGTGGTGCAGGAGGTGCCGTGGCACCAAAGCCTAGGGGGGTTGGTGATGGACCCATTGCACCCCAAATATGACCGTTTTTTTATTGGCAAAACAAGGGATGGAAGCATCATTTTCCCCACTAGTGCTATGGCCTGTGGCGCCATTGAAATAACACTTGTTGATACAGGAGTAAATATACTTGAGTTAGCAGTTGATGGGTCTATCCTAACGCTTCATTACTTCTTAGCGTCGTTTGATTCCTGTATGTGCACAGATCTTAACATAAACGTTGGAGGAAGTTCTCGAAGTATATAATGCATCCAAGATTTGTTAACCTCATTTTGGGACAAGAATGTTCAATTTATCATGTCATCATATTTGGCAAAAAGCATTGGCATAGTGTATACATCTCCAAGGTGTGACATATTGGGTGTGACATATTGGCTCTGCCAATGCTTGTTTATGTGGCAGATACGCCAGCTTTGAGAGGTAATTACTTTTTACAAGGCACACCTATTGCTTGTAAAAAAAAAATGCCTAGTGTCCTGGAATCGATATCTGAAAGGCCTTGTATTGTCAAATGTTTCTGAAAATGTTTGGAAGTGTAATTTTTGGGGAGGGTTGCAAGGGTGATGTTACTGTAGCCTTTCATTTGTGCATATCCTAAATGCTCAATTTCAGTTCTATTTTTTGCTCTTCTCCTCTTAAATGCACTCTCAGCCTTCGATTAATGATCACACCCAACTCCTATTGGTGCAATTCAACTACTGGCCTGGGGCCCTCGTGCATTGATGAAATTTGCACTAACTGATCACAGTAAAGACACTTTTCCACTCCTCTCTCTCAGTGTGAATCTTAACTCAAGGGCCAGTACTACGTTGCATCACCAGTACTTGTCCTAACGTGCAACAGTGCATCTGTTCGATCCGATTCCGTACATATTGACTTACAGGCTCAGGGGGTTCTTAATGCAACTGTGGGTGTCTCACAGAGAGAGCGCCACGACTCCCCTCACTACTCTGGGTCACAGCATCCCATGTGCACCTGTTCACCTCCTTTCACCCTCTCCCACTCCTAGAATAAAAGACATCAAGGGAAGGTCAGGGGCCCTTCTGTACAAGAAAACACTTTCGAACTCTAGCTGGCCGCCCACCCCTCCAAGGTCCACCCCACCCACTCCACTGCTTTCACTCAGGCTCAGCCCTACACCGGAGCAGTACTTGTTCGCCCCCCCTCCTCCCTCTCCCTCCCCTCTCCCCTCCATCTCTCATCTACATCCAGGCTCCAGTCCAGCCCTGCCAGTGCTGCTAAGATATTTCTTTAACGGTTCCACGGTACCGTGACCATCCATCTCCCTTCTGCAATCTGCGCTGCCCTCAGCCCTCTCTATGCCACCAATGCCTGCCCCGAGTGCATAGCGGGCTTCATTATTATCATTGATCTTCCGTCCGACTCCGAGTCTGAGCAGGACACGACGACATACTCGCTCACCTTTAGGCGGCAGGCCTGGCTCTGGCCTGCAGCTTTGAAGGCGAGCGGGGCGGGCACTGGTCAGCAGAAGACAGGGGGCGACTGACTGGGCGAGGTGCTAGCCACCAGGGCCAGGCATGGGCTATTACTAGTACTCTTAGTACCACGGCGGCCACACCCTTCTTCTGGTTCTGGCTTCTTCTAAAGTCACGTGCACTTTTACAATCCATGAGCATGACAAAATTTGCACGGACGCATTAGTCACGAGGCGAGCCCCAGCCCCCGCCCCCACCCTAAGACCGCGGCACCCAGACGCATAGACAACAACTGCGCGCCGCCACGCCCACGAGCACAGCACGGACCATTTTAAATTATTTATGTTGTGAAGAAGTCCTGCCAGCGCAGTGCGAGTGGCAACTATTTAATTAATTTAAAGGCTCGGGCAGGCCGGCAGGGGCAGGGCGTGCGCACGCACAACACCATTAGAGTTTAAAAAAATAGAGGCCGAGGAGGCACGTCATCGCCGTCGATGCGCGCACTGTTTATAGGCCTGGCAGAGTGGGGGCCCCTAGCTGGAGCATTGGGGCCCCCTGCGGGGGCCTGTGTTAATACACCCCTAATTAATGGTTGGTTTTGGTTACATAGAGGCCGGCACCGTCCGTGGTGTGCTGGCTGGCCTGCTTGCAGTCGTCTTCTGCCGAGAGACGTGAGGGGGCCCTTGGAGCGGTGGGGAAGGGGTGTGGGGGGGAAGGCTGTGTTAATTCCCCCCCCCATAATTTAATGTTTATAGAGGCTGTGTCACTGTCCATGTGGTGTGTGTGCAGTGCGCACTGTTTAATTTAAGCTTGCTGCCTTGCAGCCTCCTGCCTCTGCTGAGTGAGGCCAGGGGGGCCCCGGTCCCTGGAACGTGGGGCCGGGCCCCCCCGCACTGCGGGGGCTGCGGGGGCCTGTGTTACGCCCCTGGAAGTAGGGGACAATAAATAGTGTTGGGAATAAATGTCCTCGTTTGTGGAAGAGACTTTGATGAAAAAAACGCAAATACAATTAGACAAGATTGTCACATTTCGAGTCCAGATGGTGTACTTTCCTTTTTCCTGGATCTAGTGCTCTAAAAGAGGGCCGAGACTGTCTTTTTTTTTTTTTTGCACCAGGGTCCCAGTAGTTTGTGTTTTTACCAACGTCTTTGACCCTGCACCCACCCCCACCCTTCCCCCCACACTTCCCGTACTTTTTAATGCACTTCGACCTTTGATTACATGGTAGGCGCATCCTTCGTCACATGGCTTCTCAGCGCTAGCACATCCCGCTGGTCTGCTCTCCCACGAAGCAGGCGCGGCCCTGCATGTTTATCAATCCCCGGAGGCGGTGCCTGTGAGAGCCGGGATGGGCTGGAAACAACCCACACCTGCAGTGTGAGAGACAGTGTGTATGAGAGACAGCAGAGCAGTGTGTGTAAGAAAGACAGCAGTGTGTAAGAAAGACAGCAGTGTGTAAGAAAGACAGCAGTGTGTAAGAAAGACAGCAGTGTGTGAGAGGGACAGCCGTGGGTGTGTTCAAGGCAGAGTCAGCAGTGTGAGAGAGACAGCAGTGTGAGACCTTTTATTTAGGTTTTGGTTTTTGAAACATAAATAAAACGAATTATTTGCAATGTCAATAGCACAAACTTGCGTAAATACATGACCTATTGCATCGAAAATGCAATAGGTCTCGCATTTGCGAGAGATTAAGCTATTGCCATTGTAAATGACAATGCCATTTATTTATCTGTTTTCAAAACCAACACATAAATAAAAAGTTTGTCATTTACAATGCCAATAGCTCAAACTTTTGCAAAGGCGAAACCGTTGCATTGTAAATGCTTGTTCCTCTTTGTTCGCAGACAAACTGGGGAGGACGTCCTTGATTGAGCACGTCATCGAGAGGGTCCCTGGCAAAGTCATTAAAAAAATACCCTACTGCATTCCAGCAGCCAGGAGACAAGCGGTCCGAGACGAAGTCCAAAGCATTTTGGAAATGGGAGTTATCCCTCATTCCCGGAGCGAGTGGTCTTCCCCCATTTTTCTGGCTCCTAAACCAGACGGTTCCATTAGATTTTGCATAGATTTTAGGGCAGTGAACTCCATCTCCAAATTCGATTCCTACCCTTTACCAAGAATCAAGAGATTAATTGAAAAAGTAGGAGATGCCTGGTATATAACAACGCTAGACCTTACGAAGGGGTACTGGCAGGACCCCCTTCGGAAGGACGACCAAGAGAAGACTGCCTTTGTCACACAAGACGGTTTATATGAATTCACTGTCCTCCCATTCATTCTTCACGGAGCATCCACACCTTTCAAAGTTTGATGAACACTGTGCCCTGTGACTACCAGAGCTTCTCATCGGCCTACCTGGACGATATAGTCATATTCAGCTCTACATGGGAGGACCATTTAATACACTGCCAGGATATCTTCCAGGTCCCATCATGCGTTGGTCTCCACATAAATTCCCAAAAATCTAAGGTGGGGTTCAATAAGGTCAAATATCTGGGCTATATCTTTGGGGCTGGAGTGATAAAGCCACAGAAGGAGAAAGTGAGGGCTATCATAGATACCCCTTTTCCCTTCACAAAGAGAGAAGTTAGGGCCATTCTGGGGTTATTGGGGTATTATAGGAGATTTATACCCCAATATTCCGAAATAGTGGACCCTCTCACTGATCTCCTAAAGAAAGAGGCCAAAGCAAAAGACCTGTTATCTCCCTCCGAAGCAGCGAGCAATGCCTTCCATCTCCTGAAAAGGGCCATCACCACCAGTCCGGTCTTGTCTTCTCCTGTTTTCACTAAAACCTTCATCCTTCACACCGATGTCTCTGACTGTGGGTTGGGGTGGTCA
This sequence comes from Lissotriton helveticus, assembly GCF_964261635.1. Lineage (NCBI taxonomy): Eukaryota > Metazoa > Chordata > Amphibia > Caudata > Salamandridae > Lissotriton > Lissotriton helveticus. The sequence goes on along the minus strand of NC_136065.1, from coordinate 1,315,899,111 downwards.
TATCCCAACTCTCCCCTGGGGGCACCGAGCATTTGTTTCTCCGGGAGAGGAGATACCCCACTATAGAGAAGGAGTGTCTCGCCATAAAATGGGCTGTGGACAAGCTACGGTAATATTTGGAGGGGAGCTGTTTCACCCTGTGTCCCGACCACGCACTTCTCCAATGGATGATCTGAAACAAGGGACATAATCCCTGCATCCTTAGGTGGTTACTTTCCTTACAACTTTATGTGTTTGAGGACCGGGGCTGAGAACGGGAGTGCTGACTTTCTATCACACATCTTTCCTCTCCCCGATTCGGAGACTCTTAGGAGTGGGGTGTGTCACGATTCCCCTGACCCGATTGTAGGGCTGGATGACTCACTGGAATGGTGGCATGTTCCTTACGGTAGGGGCCCTCTCCTTTCTCCACAGCAAGTGGATTCCGCGGACTGGTCTGTATCCCGAAGTCCACTGCAGGGGTTAAGTTCTTCCTTCTCCGGATGGCATTCCTTTAACTGGGAACTCCCGTCAGAGGACCCCACCCCCAGACCTGACGTCACGGTCTTCTGGCCATTTACAGGAGAGAAAAGCCTGTCTTCGAGGGAGAAGTATTGAAATCCCGGAAGATGCCACCATTTCGAGAACGCCGTTCCAGAGAAGACAGACGAGGAGACAGAGAGGACCTGCGAGGGCACTCTGCTGCTGGTATTGTCCACCAGAAACGAACAGCCAGAGGAGTCAGAAAAGCCAGGAGGCCGCCAATCCCACGCTTCGCCCAGCCACGCTCCTGAAGGAGCGTGGCACAGCCAGGTACGTGCACCACTCTTGGGATGGGCTAGGAGGAGGGAGGAAGTCGGCAAAAGTGGGAGTGGCTCTCTGTGAACCCTTGCCTTCCGACCGCCCTCCTCTCACGAACAAACCCACACGTCTACCCCGGTGGCGGTTTCTAGAGTCTGAGACCAAACTTGTGCTTCTCTTCAGAGCAGGACTGGTTTCATAGTATCTTTTTATGGATCCCCTTATGGGTGACTAAGTTACTGACATCCATGACGCCTGCTCTCCTTCGGGACTTCTGTTATGTCTTTTCCTAGTGGGGATTTCTTGCTGTAAAAACGCAGTACTAAAATTAGGTAGTATGCACCTAGCTAGGGCAAAAGCAACTGACACTACATACACACACACACACCTTCAAATAAAATAACTGTCATGAAATACGAGGAGGATAGAGTAGTTGATGAATCAACTAGATGGGGGAATTTTGGAATGCGTGAATACGATGTCAATGAATGTCATGATTTTAGCAGGCCTGCCAATGGCAATATCACTAAATGCAATGTGAATGAAATGGTTTTTTTAAGTTTGAAAAGCTTTATTTAGGCAAGTGTTATTGTATAAAGACATCAGCAAAAAACAGGAAATATATTCAAAGGTAATATAGAACAGTAACAGGGCTGATATCAAGTATTAAAAGACAAAAAGCATTTTATGAGGATTTAAGACGAAGGGAAAGGGGGAGGAGAAGGAAGAAAGGAGGAAGAAGGATTGAGGAGGGGAAAGGGATAGAGATTAACATTGCATTACATAAATATCAACTATGGCATACAAACACATGTTGTAAATAAACAATACATAATGTCTAGCATAAAACATGATGTAAACATAAAGAACCTGTAAAAGGTGGCAAGAAGGAGAGAGTCAAATTCCTTCAAGGAGGTTTAAAGTTTTCTGTGTTGATATGCGGAAATTTCTTCAGGGCCAAACGATCCAAATATGAAGTGAGAGGTAACCAGAAGAGATCTGTGTTACGGGCTTGTTTACAGGAAGAGGCAAAGGCAACATCAAGTCTGTAAAAATGGCATAGGGTGTTCCACCAAGCTTGTATGGCGATATTTGTACGTGATTTCCAATTAGTTGAGATGTGTTGAAATGCAAGAGCAATCATGAGATCGAAAAGACCATGTGAGTGTGGTGGAAGATCAATAGAGTCAGAAAGACTACCTATAAAGAGAAGAGAACTAGAGTAAGGAACAGAAAGTGTAAAGAAGCGAGTAATATATAGTCAAACTTTTTCCCAGAATTCAGAGACAACAGGACAGACAAAGAAGAGATGTAGAAGATCAGCCTTAGGAGAAACACATGTCCAAAAATAAGAATTAGAAGAGGGGGAGACATGCACTTAGCTAGGGCAAAAGCAACTGACACTACATACACACACACACCTTCAAATAAAATAACTGTCATGAAATACGAGGAGGATAGAGTAGTTTATGAATCAACTAGATGGGGGAATTTTGGAATGCGTGAATACGATGTCAATGAATGTCATGATTTTAGCAGGCCTGCCAATGGCAATATCACTAAATGCAATGTGAATGAAATGGTTTTTTTAAGTTTGAAAAGCTTTATTTAGGCAAGTGTTATTGTATAAAGACATGAGCAAAAAACAGGAAATATATTCAAAGGTAATATAGAACAGTAACAGGGCTGATATCAAGTATTAAAAGACAAAAAGCATTTTATGAGGATTTAAGATGAAGGGAAAGGGGGAGGAGAAGGAAGAAAGGAGGAAGAAGGATTGAGGAGGGGAAAGGGATAGAGATTAACATTGCAATACATAAATATCAACTATGGCATACAAACACATGTTGTAAATAAACAATACATAATGTCTAGCATAAAATATGATGTAAACATAAAGTACCTGTAAAAGGTGGCAAGAAGGAGAGAGTCAAATTCCTTCAAGGAGGTTTAAAGTTTTCTGTGTTGATATGCGGAAATTTCTTCAGGGCCAAACGATCCAAATATGAAGTGAGAGGTAACCAGAAGAGATCTGTGTTACGGGCTGGTTTACAGGAAGAGGCAAAGGCAACATCAAGTCTGTAAAAATGGCATAGGGTGTTCCACCAAGCTTGTATGGCGATATTTGTACGTGATTTCCAATTAGTTGAGATGTGTTCAAATGCAAGAGCAATCATGAGATCAAAAAGACCATGTGAGTGTGGTGGAAGATCAAGAGAGTCAGAAAGACTACCTATAAAGAGAAGAGAACTAGAGTAAGGAACAGAAAGTGTAAAGAAGCGAGTAATATTGCCAAACTTTTTCCCAGAATTCAGAGACAACAGGACAGACAAAAAAGAGATGTAGAAGATCAGCCTTAGGAGAACCACATGTCCAACAATTAGAATTAGAAGAGGGGGAGAAACGTGAACAAGAAAGAGGGGAAAGATAGGGTCTGTGATATAGGTAAAACAAAGACTGAGTGAGAGAAGCAGAACGAGAAACGTTTAATGATCTGGACCAAATTTTATCCCAGAGAGCAACAGACCAAGAACATCCCAAGTCCGCCTCCCAAGAGGGTTCTAATTTAGATTTAACACGATCTGGATTAGGAGAAGAGAAGAATTTATAAATAAGAGAGGCCTTTAGGTAGGGCAGAAAGAATTTTGAGAAGGGGAGATTTAGGTACAAGAGATGTTGAGGAGGGGGAGAATATTAAAGGTCAAGAATAACTGCCATAAGAGTACTACATTTCTGTAAAAAGGAGCAAGGGCAATGAAATAAGAGTTGAAATTTGGGAAAGGAGCAAGGCAACACTCCATCAAAGAGTTGGTTAACCCACATAACTCCTTTTGATCGCCAAGTATTCCAGAAGATGGGTCTATTATTGAGAAGAATAAGTGAGTTATACCAAATAGGGGTGTTTAAAAAAGATTCACGTGTGATGGGAGTAGGGTGAATCAAGGGTCTTAAGCGAGAAGAAGTATATTTAAATAAGGAAAATGAAGTATAAGGGTTTTTGGCAGAAAAACGTATAACTTTGCTGAGAGAAAAGGGTAACAATAATGTTTGTTCAATGAGGTGCCAAAGAGGAGTGAAGGGAGAGAGTTCTGATGTAAGCCATCTCGAGTCCTGGCGCAATGAGAAGGATTTATGGTAAAGACGGAAGTCTGGAAAATTAACTCAACCATTAGGTTTGGAGTTCCGGAGAGCTGCTAAAGAAATTCTAGATTTTTTATTTCTTCAGAGAAATTTCGAAAGGCATTAGTCAATACGCCTAAAATAGATTGCAGGAATGTGAACGGGTAACATGGAGAAGATATATATATCAATCTGGGGACAATCATCATCTTGATTGAGTCCAGATGTCCCCACCAGGAAAGAAAAAGAGGATTCCAAGTGGTAAATGATTTTTCAATTTGGGACAAAACTGCGGACATATTCAACTTGATTGAAGATGCAATGAGTTAGAGAACCAAATACCTAAATATTTATTCTTCAAACTAATCCAAGCAAACCCAGTAGAGGAGATGGGATGAGGAAGACAAGTAATCATTAGAGGAAGAATTTCACTCTTCTCTCAGTTAATCTTATATCCTGAAACCCGTGAAAAAGAGTTGAATTCAGATAATAAAGGGGAATAGATGTTCTGGATCAGAAATAAATGAGAGAATATCATCTGCATATGCAGAAAGTTTCAACTGGTTATCACCATAAGGAAAACCAGAAATTGAACTATTGTTATGGATGGAAGATAAAAAGGGCTCAAGAGCTAGAACAAAAGGAAGTGGGGATAAGGGACAACCTTGACGAACGCCTCATTGGAGAGTGAAATATGAGGAAACCTGGCCAGTCACGAGAACCGAAGCTTTAGGTGCAGAATATATGCAGCCCGGCTCTCCGCCCCACTCCCAGCCTCCCAGCTGATCCTTCCTCCCACTGATAGTATCTAGCCCGTTCCCTCGCACTTAGCGCTGTGACCGTCCTGAGTCCCACGAAGGCGGTTGCTCCCCACGCTGCTCCAAGCACTAACCGGTATCGTAGCGCTGCTTGCACTGCCTCTGCTGCACGCATTGAAGTTAAACTGATCTTCCATTGCCTAAATAGAGACTGCGCATTATCCGTAGATTGACTGGACATTGCTGCCTCTGCCTTAAATTGCATTGTTACGCTGTGCCGCTTGACTGCTCACTGTTTATTTATTTATTTGCACATTGCTGCCTGTGCCTGCTTGCCGACTCGTGCCTGATTGTGCCGATTTAACTGCGATTGGGACCGCCGATACCCTCAACTCTGCCCCAAGCTCGTCCTGGTCGCCTTTTGGCTTGCAGCCATTTTGTTGTTATTGTTTTGACCCCCAGCCCGGCTCTCCGCCCCGCTCCCCGCCTCCCAGCTGATCCTCCCTCCCACTGATAGTATCTAGCCCGTTCCCTCGCACTTAGCGCTGTGACCGTCCTGAGTCCCACGAAGGCGGTTGCTCCCCACGCTGCTCCAAGCACTAACCGGTATCGTAGCGCTGCTCACACTGCCTCTGCTGCACGCATTGAAGTTAAACTGATCTGCCATTGCCTAAATAGAGACTGCGCATTATCCGTAGATTGACTGGACATTGCTGCCTCTGCCTTAAATTGCAATGTTACGCTGTGCCGCTTGACTGCTCACTGTTTATTTATTTATTTGCACATTGCTGCCTGTGCCTGCTTGCCGACTCGTGCCTGATTGTGCCGATTTAACTGCGATTGGGACCGCCGATACCCTCAACTCTGCCCCAAGCTCGTCCTGGTCGCCTTTTGGCTTGCAGCCATTTTGTTGTTATTGTTTTGACCCCCAGCCCGGCTCTCCGCCCCGCTCCCCGCCTCCCAGCTGATCCTCCCTCGCCCCTCCCCCTACCACTATCCACATATGACAGATGCCTCTCCGCGCAGCGTTCACGCGCAGCGGTCGCGCCCCATGCGCGCCGAAGGTGCGCCAAAGGTAAGCCCGTTTTCGCCCATCCGCGCCTGGACCGCGCCCAGTGCCAGACCCCCTGGTCCTCGCAATACCCACCTCACTCGCTTATCGTATGACGCCGCTACTCTCCTCGCCATTAACCCCGGACGCTCCCCACAATGCTGCGTAGCTACCCCAGGACACACCCATGGTCCATTCGCCTGCCACTCCTGCAAGTTCGCCTGCACCAGGACCCACACCAATTCCACTACCTCCAAACACACCTCCGACCCCAACCACCTGAAGTGCATCTTGCTGAACACCCGCTCGGTCGACAGACACGCCACTGAACTCTGGGACCTACTCGACACTGCATCGCCGGACGTCGCCTTCCTTACAGAAACCTGGATGAACGCTTCATCAGCGCCCGGCATCGCCATAGCCATCCCGGACGCCTACAAGATCATCCGAAAAGACCGCACCAACCAAATGGGAGGAGGCATCGCCATCGTCCATAAGAACACCATCCGAATCACGACCAGCTCCAACGATAACTTCGCGACCGCCGAACACCTTCATTTCCAGATCCACACCGACCCCAGGACCACACTCAGAGGCACCCTCATCTACAGACCACCAGGAACCCGCACACAATTCAACGAAGACATCACCGACTTCATCAGCCCACATGCCCTTACCTCCAAGAACTACATTCTACTGGGAGACCTCAACTTCCACCTGGAAAAGAAAAACGACAGCAACACCACCACCCTTCTGGACAACCTGGCCAATCTTGGTCTCAAACAACTTGTTGACACCCCCACCCACCGTGCCGGACACACGCTCGACCCTATCCTCACCTCCAGCAAACACATCTCCTTCGGTCACACCACAGCTCTCCACTGGACGGACCACAGCTGCGTTCACTTCAGCTACAACAAGACCACGACCCACAACCCCCCACAACATATTCCTCGAAGAAACTGGAACAAAATCACCACCGACCAACTCTTCACATCGCTAAACCAAAACCCTCCTGCCATATCATCGGACCCAAACCAAGCTGCCATCAAACTCACACAATGGATCACCCACAGCGCTGACGTATTAGCACCCTTGAAAAACCATCAGATCAAACAAGGTAGCAAAAAGGCCCCCTGGTTCAACGATGACCTTAAGAAATCCAAGAAGTTATGTCGTACCCTCGAGAAAACCTGGAGAAAAAACCCAACCCCTGACAACCTGACCACCTTCAAGGACGCCACCCGCAAACACCACCAATTAATCCGATCCACCAAGAAATCAGCACTCAAGGATCGACTCGACAACAACGCCCACAACAGCAAAGAACTATTCAACATTGTCAAAGAATTCACCAACCCCACCGCCGGCACCAACGACATCACTCCCTCCCAAGACCTCTGCGACTCTTTATCCTCTTTCTTCCACAACAAAATCGCCGACATTCATAACAGCTTTGAAAACCAATCCGATGAACAGCCCACTCCACCCACCTCCGAACCAAAACAGCACTCTCACAACCTTTTCGCCTGGAACCCAATCACCACGGAAGACACCATCCTCCTGATGAACTCAATCCACTCAGGATCGCCAACCGACCCATGTCCCCACCACATCTTCAACAAAGCAGACTCCATCATCGCACCCCATCTCCGCGATCTCATCAACTGTTCCTTCAACTCCGCTACCTTCCCGGAAAGCTGGAAACATGCCGAGCTCAGCGCCCTTCTGAAGAAACCCACAGCAGACCCCTCTGAACTCAAGAACTACAGCCCCATCTCACTACTCCCATTCCCTGCCAAAGTCATTGAGAAAGCCGTCAATAGTCAACTCGCCGCCTTCCTTGAATCCAACAATTCCCTCGACACCTCACAGTCCGGCTTCTGAGCCAAACACAGCACCGAAACCGCCCTCATCGCAGCTACGGACGACATCCGAACGCTACTGGACAACGGAGAAACAGTTGCCCTCATCCTACTCGACCTCTCCGCCGCATTCGACACAGTATGTCATAACATACTCATACAACGCCTCAACAACGTCGGAATACAAGGAAAAGCTTTGGATTGGATCATCTCGTTCTTCGCCGGTAGAACCCAGATAGTCCGCCTCCCCCCAATCAAATCAGAGGCCACCGAAGTCATCTGTGGTGTACCACAAGGATCCTCACTCAGCCCCACCCTCTTCAACGTATACATGAGTCCCCTCGCATCCATCGCGCGCCAACACAACCTCAACATCATCTCCTACGCAGATGACACCCAGCTGATCCTCTCCCTTACCAAAGACCCAAGCACCGCCAGAACCAATCTACACGAAGGAATGAAAGAAGTAGCCGAATGGATGAAGAACAGCCATTTAAAACTTAACTCGGACAAAACGGAAGTCCTCATCTTAGGATCATCCCCCTCCGCTTGGGACGACTCATGGTGGCCTCCGGCCCTGGGCACAGCACCCATACCTACAGATCACGCACGTAACCTGGGCTTCATCCTAGACTCCTCCCTCGCGATGACCAGACAAGTCAACGCCGTCTCATCTTCATGCTTCAACATCCTACGCACGCTCAAAAAAATCTTCCGCTGGATCCCCACCGAAACAAGAAAGACAGTCACCCACGCACTGGTCACCAGCTGTCTGGATTATGGAAATACCCTTTACGCCGGAACCACAGCCAAACTACAGAAAAAACTCCAACGCATCCAAAACGCCTCAGCCAGACTCATACTGGACATCCCCCGTCATGCTCACATTTCCGGTCAACTGAAGGATCTCCACTGGCTTCCCGTCAACAAGAGAATAACGTTCCGTCTCCTCACCCACGCACACAAGGCCCTCTATGACCTAGGACCCGAATGCCTCAACACACGACTGTCCTTCTACACACCCACCCGCCAACTACGATCATCCAATCAAGCCCTCGCTGCAATTCCGCGCATCAACAGATCCACCATGGGAGGAAGATCCTTCTCCTACTTAGCGGCCAAAACCTGGAATTCCCTCCCCACTCACCTCCGACTTACACAGAACCACCTCCCCTTCAGAAAGCAACTAAAAACCTGGCTATTCGATAAGTAATGCACCTACCCTCCCTCAAGCGCCTTGAGACCCTCTGGGTGAGTAGTGCGCTATACAAATTCCTGAACTTGAACTTGAACATGAGAATAGTATACTTGAAAAAGAACAACTAGCGAACATGTAACAGAAACTGCAATAAAACATAGGGAACGTACATTACTTTTTAGATGAGCAGATACAAAAAGAAGTAACCCAAAAAGAGAAAGTAGCACAATGCTAACAGTCTATATGGAACTGCAAAAAGAGATCACTATACAACAGATAAAGATAAATTAAAATATGAAATCACTAAAGAACCTGCAAGAAGAAAAGAAGATTAAATGATCAACCATTAGAAGTTCTAGCAGTGTCCATGCCGTTGGTAGTATGAATGAGGATAAAGTTCTTACGTTCTGCAGGGTCTTGAAAGGTCCATGTTTGGTTCTGATACGTCACTTTGAAGATACTTGGATGAAACAAACCATATCTGGCACCAATAGATCGAAGAGGAGCACGAAGATTGAGGAACTCTTTTCTTCTGGATGCAGTAGCATTGGAGACATCTTGAGACAGGAACACATTCTGACCCAAACAGGAAAGTTGAAGCTTAGATCTAGCTGCAGAGAGGACTGAAAGAAGATCTGTGAACTTCAAGATGAGAATGATGACACCTCGGGGTTTAGCATGGGCGGCTGAAGAGGAAAGCAGAGGACCCAGTCTGTGAGCTCTTTGGATGCTGAGAGAAGTAGTCGAGTGCATATATTCAGGAGTTTTGGGAGGAAAGAGGAAAAAAACGATACAGGATGGTCACCCTCCAAAGATTCTGGAAAGCCATAAATATGTAGATTGTTCCTCCTATTCCTGTGTTCTAAATCCTCAGTGTGTTGTTGGAGACTGAGAACCGTTTTTTCTAAAGAGGAAATCCATTGAGAATTAACCTGTATCTCTGAGGCCTGTTGCTCCAATGAAGATATTCTGTTATCCATTGTGGCCAATGTTTCTTCAAGAAACTGCATTTTGTTATTGGTTTCCTCCCCAAACCGACGTAAAGTGGGTATTTCTTCTAAAAGCAGTTCTATAGAGATGGGAGATGGTGTTTTGTCAGGAGATGGAGGTTCTTGTTTCAAATGTTTAGATGAGGAGATAGATGGAGAGGATTTGCTTGGAGTAGATTGCACCGACGAGGTGCGATTAGAGGTTAATCCAGCCATTTGGCCTGGTTTGGAAGGCGAGATCAATGTTGGTATTGAGGAAGATGGATATGGAGATGTTGCCAAAGCAGCCTTGTTGGATGGTACAAAAACAAATTTCGGTTTGCGCAACCTTTTCATAAGTGTCTGACTCTCAGTGCTATGGTATTGTTAGTAGTGAAGTGAAATAATCGTCAATCAAATGAAATATCAATATGGCTGACAGAGAACCAATTGCAAGAGAGAATGAGTGTTCCGGGTAGAACAAAATTCCGTATTCCTTTGGGGAGGCAGAAGGTAAGTAAGTGAAGAAATGCACTGGTCCTGAATAGCGACAATTTTCCTCAGTACTATATTAAGCACCACATGAGGATAAAGGCATCCATGTACCACTAATATTCATTATTGATAAAGGAGTTGGCAAGTTTAGAAATAAAACAAGACCATGTGGCTAGAGCCTGGAGTGCATTATTATGAGCGTGCAGGAACCATTTTGAGCATGGAATGTAGTTAAAATGGCGGATATCATGAAGGTTAGGATACATCTGTGAGACAAAAAGAGGCACGCTGTGTGAACTTGCAAAAATAGCCTCACTAAAATCAACAAGTAAATCTGAAGATATGGTGGGCAAATTTCCGTGAAAGACAAATTATTACAAAGTCAAGTATCTGAGGCAGAGCAAAACTTCCAGAGAACAAGAAGCCTTCCATTCATAAACAGGATGGAGGATGTTAATAGTGAAAGGTTATAACATGATGTTGCATGCAAGGCTAGAAGAAGTACCGCACTATCTGTGCCTGAGGAAACAATTGCGGTAAAGTGCTTGTTTGCTTTGATGTATAAATCACTCGTGACAGGTCGCACATGTAAAATGGCGGGCGCTGTGAGGAGAGAAGTGAGGTAGCAGGAACAGAAGGAAGCGCATCGCATTTCAGTGAAGAAAATGGCTCACTGAGGTCACTGCATCTTCCAAAACACAATGCGGGCAGTTTCAGCAGAGGACCGTGTCGGGACATACATCAGCAGGTCCTGGACCGGCCCGATGGAGAGCGAAATCCCCAGGTGGCCATCTTGTCTGGCACCAAAACCACGCCCCCAATGTGAATGAAATGTTAATGTATGCCATAGCGCGTGCACACATAACCACGTCAATGCCTGTCAATACAATGTCAATGCATACCGTAATTGTCGCCCGCACAGCAGCGCCGACACTAGCAATAATGATACCAAGTTATGTCATAATCCATGCTCGTATGATATTATTATTGTTGCAGATAAGAACAATGTCAAAGTACATTCAGAGGAAAGCAAACATAACTTTGTCAGTACCAGTATGAATAATGTCAATGAACAAGATGACTGTATGCGCAGTGTTGAGAATGTTGATAAAAATGATACCTGTGACTGCCATATTATTCTCAGGAGTTCCAATAAACTCCCATCATTGCCGTCGAATTCACCCAAGGTGACCTCCCCATCAACCTCAAGTTAGAAATACGTGGTCAGGAAAGTCCTGTGACCCATGCCTATCAAGTAACAGGTCAAAGGTGGGATCCAATAAACTAAAAACAAACACTCACCCAGGGAAAAGCCTGATCGATTCCACGCATAGAAAGTTGCACCGCAAACTAATCCATTGGCCTCAATAAAACATGTTTGGCCAAAGGCTTGTGTTCCCCAGAAATACCACAAATCTAGATACCACACATAGATAGGTACACTCAACCAATCAATACACCACACGTAGTGATCACAAGCTCCTCATGCAGGACATCTGGCCCGCAGAAGCTGGAACAAGATCACAGCAGACCAGCTCGCCACCTCCCTGAGCCAGCACCCTCCTGCCAGCTCAGCGAACCCCAGCCAGGCCGCCGACAACCTCACGAAGTGGATCAGCATCTGCGCGGACGAGCTCGCCCCGCTGAGGACCCCGCCCAACAGACCCGGCAGCAAGAAAGCCCCGTGGTTCACCGACGAACTCAAGAGCTCCAAGAAGAACTGCCGAGCCCTCGAGAAAGTCTGGAGAAGGGAACCCACACCGGACAACAGGACCACCTTCAAGCTGGCCACCCGGAAGCACCACCAGCTGATCCGCGCCGCCAAGAAAACTGCATTCAAGGACCGGCTGGACAACAACGCACACAACTGCAAAGAACTCTTCAACATCGTGAAAGAGCTATCCAACCCCAGCGCAGGAAACAACAACATCACCCCATCGCAAGACCTCTGCAACTCCCTCGCCTCATACTTCCACAACAAGATCGCGGACATACACAACAGCTTCAACAACCAACCAACGCACACCAAGACCGAACAACCACCCCCCACCACCACCCTCCACGCCTGGACCCCGATCAGCACCGAAGACACCATCCGCACGATGAACTCCATCCACTCCGGATCACCGACCGACCCCTGCCCTCACCACGTCTTCAACAAGGCCGATGCTATCATCGCACCCCACCTGCGAGACATCATCAACACATCCTTCGACACCGCCACCTTCCCTGAGAGCTGGAAGCACGCCGAACTCAGCGCTCTACTCAAGAAACCCTCAGCGGACCCCACCGAACTCAAGAATTACCGCCCCATCTCGCTCCTACCGTTTCCAGCCAAAGTCATCGAGAAGACCGTCAACAAGCAGATGGCCGCCTTCCTCGAGACGAATGGATCCCTCGACCCCTCACAGTCCGGCTTCCGAGCCAATCACAGCACCGAGACCGCCCTCATAGCCGCCACCGATGACATCCGAGCCCTGATGGACAACGGAGAAACAGTGGCCCTCATCCTCCTAGACCTCTCCGCGGCATTCGACACTGTCTGCCACCGCACCCTAGTGCAGCGCCTCAGCAACATCGGAATCCAGGACAAGGCGCTGGAATGGATCATCTCCTTCCTCGACAGAAGAACACAGAGAGTCCGCCTACCACCGTACAAGTCAGAGGCCACCGAAGTCATCTGCGGCGTCCCCCAAGGATCCTCACTGAGCCCCACCCTCTTCAACGTCTACATGAGCCCCCTCGCGGCCATCGCACGCCAACACAACCTCAGCATAATCTCCTACGCCGACGACACCCAGCTGATCCTCTCCCTGACCAATGACCCCGCCGCCGCCAGAGCCAACCTGCACGAAGGGATGAAAGAGGTAGCCGAGTGGATGACGACCAGCCGCCTGAAACTGAACTCGGACAAGACGGAGGTCCTCATCCTGGGCTCTTCACCCTCCGCCTGGGACGACTCCTGGTGGCCCCCCGCCCTGGGCACCGCACCCAAACCGACAGACCATGCACGCAACCTGGGCTTCATCCTGGACTCCTCCCTCTCCATGACCAGGCAAGTCAACAACGTCTCCTCGGCGTGCTTCAACATCCTACGCATGCTACGGAAGATCTTCTGGTGGATCCCCACCGAGACCAGGAAGACCGTCACCCAGGCCCTCGTCACTAGCCGACTGGACTACGGCAACGCCCTCTACGCCGGTACCACCGCCAAGCTCCAGAAGAGACTCCAGCGGATCCAGAACGCCTCAGCCAGACTCATCCTCGACATCCCACGAACCAGCCACATCTCCGGACATCTGAGAGACCTTCACTGGCTCCCCGTCAACAAAAGAATCACCTTCCGCCTCCTCACCCACGCACACAAAGCCCTACACGACCAAGGCCCAAGCTACCTCAACAGCCAAATCAACTTCTACGCTCCCAAACGCCACCTCCGATCAGCCAACCACGCCCTCGCCGCCGTCCCCCGCATCCGAAGAGCGACTACAGGAGGAAGGTCCTTCTCCTACCTGGCCGCCAAGACCTGGAACTCCCTCCCGACCGACCTGCGCCTGACCCAAGACCATCTCTCCTTCAGGAAGAAGCTGAAGACCTGGCTGTTCGAGCAGTAGCGGCACCCCCCCTCCTCCAGCGCCTTGAGACCCTACGGGTATGTAGTGCGCTCTATAAATGTCATTGATTGATTGATTGATCTGGCCACATACATGCTGGCCCATATTAGCTCTCCCTGAGCCATCTGTGTCCTTATCAGTTGCACACATTTGATTGATTTATGTCACAGTTGCTCTTTATGTAGAGAGCATTTTATTGTACCTCATAAACTGTATAAATTGACGGGCAAAACTTTGTACATAGAGAGATTTTGAGCAGACGCATTTTGTTCCAGGCTCTCAGTGCCTCAGGGATTCATTGAACCAACTTTCTCCTGTTTTGCCAAATGCCTTTTTTCATTTATTTAAGGTAAATTCATATCCAAGCAAACAGTGTAGCCTAATCACTGGGAACTACCCCAAAAATCCAAGAGATTATGTGTAATTACACAAGAAGAGTGATTCTACATTCAGCACTTTTTCTAAATGTAAAAATGCCCCCTCGCTTTCTTAAAATGGCACGAGAATGAAACATAACACGAATAGCAAGTGTGAGCGCTCGCTAAAATGCTTGTGGTGTAGGATTTTACCTAAGTTACCCTCCTGGCATTTAGCACAAATTCCTTATTGCAAAATGCTCCCCTTGAGTCCAGAATGAGAGCAAGAAGATATTGTGAGCTAAGAAATAGCGCTAAATGTGCTGTTAGGGTAGAATTTCCCCCCAATTTACTCCCAGTATGAAGCACTAATTTCTTAGTGCAAAATGTACCCCTGTGCCAATTTGTACATGAGGGTACATTTTACTCTAAGAAAATAACGCTAAATGGAGCAGAGCACAAATAGAGAGCACAAGCTCCCACTTGAGGTTGATAAATGTAGTCTTGCGGTAGGATTGTTTTTCCCCAAATTGCTCAATTACATGAGGAGGCATAATTGCGCTATTATTAGTAAATCTGCATCAAAGTATACCACGGGATTACATAAATTATTCCAATTGCTCCACTGTATTTGAAATTACGTCCGTGCCTAAAAGGAAGTCATTTAAACATGTTATAATGTACCAATACATGTGTCCATAGTCTAGATCTATTAGACACTTATAAAGAATAATTATAAAACAATGCTACTGTTTTACAGCAGTCAGTGTGACTGGAAACAAAAGTGAACAGTTTGGCGGATGTGCCAGGACATTAGCAAATACAGACGCAGATTTACTAGATTCTCATGGAGTGCAATGCAGCAGTCTCATATGCTGCACTGTGTGAGAAGGATACAGAAGGACAGTACCATATTTACAGAAATATGGCACTCTCCTAACCTCTCCCTAGAACTGGCTCAGAGATCTGCTGCTGTGCGCCACGGATACACCTTTGCACCATAGTGCAAGGGTGTCTCTGTGAGTCTAGCATAGGTTTTGTACATGCTTAGACTAACATGAAACCTTTTCCCACTTTGCATGTGTGCTGTACAGTGCATCACACTTACAAAGTTGGAAAAGAAAGGAGAAATTAAAAGCATTTCTCCTTCATAGTGTCTATTTGAGATGGGCGCTATTTTCTCATGCTAAACCTTTTCTACTTTTTTAAGCAAATAGGGTTTAGCATCAGAAACCTTGGGTGATTGCATAGGAACATCTATGCATCTTCCATGGTAGGTACATTTGGCGCTTAGTAATGTAAAGCAGCTCTATGCACTGCTTTGCACCAATTTCAAGTGATTTTCCATCGCTAAACACGTTTAGCACTGGAAAATAAAATAGTAAAACAATACTTTGCGTTGACTTATGCAACTTTTGTGATGCAAACATGACACTGAAACATAGTAAATATACTCCCAGTCTATAAAATGTACAAGAAAAATGGTACATCTCATATATGAAGTGTTACTCGACATTTCCTATATTCCCTCAGTGGCAGAGGCATTTAAATGTATATACTATACCATAGTATTTTCTACTGCTTCCCGCCTTATATTTTCCAGTGAAGATGTTGTAACTATATTGGGCTTATATCTAGGCACGTCATCCTCCCATTTCGGTTTGCTTGGAGCTTGACGTTCCAAATACTCCATGGTGGAAAGCTGAAATAGGAACAGGAATATAATTGTATATTGAGGAAGATCCATGCAGGAAGGATGTAATACAGGATGTTTTATTCAAGTAGTTAAAAAGTAGTAAAGTTCAGAATATCAGATAGTTAAGATGTAAATCAGAGCCCCAGCAGGAGCTGCCCATACCTAACTGTCGCTTCACCTCTCAGTGTCCCAATATTCGGAGGCACATCATGACACCAACATTCTATGGGGCCTAATGTACAAACACTGGCAGAGCAGGAGGAGTAAAATACATACCATTACCAAATGCAGGATACTACATATCCCTTTTTCTTCCAAGAGAAGAACAAAGGTATTATATGTAAAATCTAACAAGAGAGAACAAAGGACAGATAACAAGGAAGGAACAAAGGAGTGACAGAGATAACGTCGAGGAAAAGTGTGAGCAGAGCAGAGCGAACAGTCAGGTAAAAGAAGACGAAGAGAAAGAAAAGAGCAAGATTACACAATTGGGAAAGACCCAAAACTCTTCGACAACGAAATCAATACGGAAGCACAGAAGTACCGAACAGGAGAGAGTGCAGAGATAGGTGAAAGAAGCAAAGAGTGAATATGAACGAAAAGGTAAGCGCATACCCACCAACTAGGAGTAGGATGGAGAAGGAAGCTGAGATAAAGAGAAGTAAACAACCAGAAAACAGAGAGACATAGACGCACCAAGGACTACCCCCGAGCACACCCACTGGCCAGGCAGGGAAGCAAGGAAGGAGGATTGGAGGATGTCTCATTATGAATGAATATGCTCGCGAGAGGTGAGCCCACCTTTTTTAACGTATAAACAGAATGCCAGGAACATGTTGTTTTCTTAGTCACCTCAAGCCGTCGAAGGCAGTGGACATTCGTTTTCTAAAACCAGGATCTTTTGATAGTAAACTTTATTTTCCCAACAGCAAACGTACTGGGATCACATGTTAAGAAACTCAGGCCTAGATGTAGGTAAATGTGAATTATCGATTCATAAATACCGAATTTTACCGATTAGGTATTCATGAATCGGTAATTCAAATGTAGGTAGAAATTCAGTAACAAATACCGAATCGGTATGATTCGGTATTTACCGATTCTGTAATTACAGAATCGGTATTTGCCATTGATTCCTATGGGCCTTGAAGACCATAGGATTCAATGGCAGTTACCGATTCGGTAATTACCGAATCGGTAAAAATACCGAATTTACAAGGGGGACAGGGTGTCACTTTGACACCCTGTTGCACCCCTGTAACTGGCTTGTGCGCCATGTGGCACACAGACATGCCCTTAGGGCATGTCTGTGTGCCACATGGCACAGGTGTACATGCACAGTTGTGCATGTACACAATAATTCGTTATTTACCATGCAATTGTATTACAAGGTAAATAACGAATTCTAAAGGCCCTGTAGCACTGTTAGAAGTGCTACCTACATAGAAAAATACAGATTCGGTAATTTTACCGATCGGTAAATTTACCGAATCGGTAAAATGTATCGATTCTGTAATTTTACAGAATCGTTAATTTGACTGATTTGGTAAAATTACCGATTCGGTAAAATTACCGAATCTGTATGTTTTCAGTGCCCCTACATACCAATGTCAAAATACCGGTCGGAAACGGCCGAAAATCGGTATTTTCTGCCGATTCCGACCGGTATTTTGACACCTACATCTGGCCCTCAGACTCCACGCCATTGTGTATGACAACTTTATTGATCCAGCCACGCTACACTATATTTCTTTGGAGTATCAAGTATGTACACATAGGTGACCCATTGAAAACAATAGTATAATAGGTGGGCAACAGTTAAATAGTCTTAAAAAAGAAAAAAAGGAAACTCGAGACTATGTTTATGAACATATGGAGCATCAATATGTATTGATAACAATGATGCTCTTTGCTTTTTACGTTATTATAGATGACATGGAAGCATTGAATTGGTTGTATCAAGAGGTTTTTTACTCTAGCACTTAAACTTGTGTATAATAGCTTGAACTTGTTCTTTGGCCAACATCTTTTTAACTTGATTCTTTCAATTTGACTATTACTCTTTTACATTTTCAAGGAAAACAGATGCACATATATGGTTTTTCCAGTACCATTCTATATTTGAAGGGTTTTTCTATTGATCTGGACAATTGCCATCCAGACCTCATATGACTTGATCCGTTTAAAGACAAACGCGACTTTCAAGCTTTGACCGTATCTACCCTTGGAGGTACTTAGAACTTTTTATTTCACTGGTTAAGATATCACAATCATGGTTTTAGGGTATCTCTACTGTTTCCTTTTTCTCCACGTTTAATTTTTCAGTGTTATCAACAATGTAGTTACAGTATGCTAGCTATGACTACATCACTTTCTATCTAATACACAGGGGTGTTACAGAAAAATATCAATTATGTACAACCTTGCTTTCCACTAATTTGCATGATCTTAAATGCAAAAAGTAGAGGGACTTCAAGTCAACACAATAGAGATATTAATGATAGTATGATTTTTTTTTCACTTTATGATACATCTCTCCATTAGAAAAAAAATAACAAAAAATACTTTGTATGATCTTGTTAACAGCCTTGAAACAGTCGCAAATGGCGACGAAACACGTGTCGGCTGTAGCTGTACCAATGTTGTAACAACTGAACAACTGTGATGAAGTTCGCTTGCCGAACTAATTAATTAATAAAATTAAATATTTTTACTGATTGTGGGAAGTCAGCTGTGCTGTGCTCTGTCTACGTTCTAAATTTGACTTATATATATGGAGAATTTCTGCATATATTGTATGATACTGTGGGTGGCACATTATAAAGACATGGAGCATGCCTTGATAGAGAGAGTTATCACCAAATCCATATGCAAACATAACGGAGGTGCTGGCTGTTTAAGTTATCCACTGCCACCATCTATTTATAAGCAAGGAAGGAAGGACAAGGCATGAAGCAAACCGGACACCAGCCTACACAAACACGAAGAAGAGGGAACAATGGATCTCCTCCAGAACAGGGAAGAAATAGAATGAAAATACGAATGAGGGAAGGCTGGCGACCCTTGACCCTGTCCTCAGGCAGGTCGCTCCCCATGCCACACAACACCACCTGTGTGTCGCTGCCCGCTGCTGCCGCTGACCTTAGGTTTGAGGCCCCTCCAGGCCGTTAGCTACTGCGCTCACTCTGCTATTCAGTCTTGCTTGCCCTGCCGTGTTATACTGCCTCCCTTGCACTGTTTCGTTGTATCCAACCTTGTTCCTTCCTTTTTATTGTACTTTTGCCCATTATTGTGCCCGTTTTCGCCCTTTGTTTTGCTTTCTGTACCCCCCGCCGGCTCTACACCTCATTTTCCCACTGCTGAGTCCCCTGCTCGCCCATTTGCTGCCCGCTCCCACCTCCCAGCTGCTCCTACCTCCTACCTCCCCTCATATGGCGGCTGCTGCGATGTGAGGAGAGCGACCCTTGACCCTGTCCTCAGATAGGTTCCTCCCCACGCAACACAGCACCACCTGTCTGTCGCTGCCCGCTGCTGGCGCTAACTGTAGGTTCGAGGCCGCTCCAGGCTGTTAGCTCCTGCGCTCGCTCTGCCCTTCTGTCTTGCTTGCCCTGCTGTGTTGTACTGCCTGCCCTTGTACTGTTTTGTTGTATCCAACCTTGTTCCTTCCTTTTTATTGTACTTTTGGCCATTATTGTGCCCTTTTTTGCCCTTTGTTTTGCTTTCTGTACCCCTCGCCAGCTCTACCCCTTGTTTTCTGGCTGCTGCATCCCCTGCGGCCCCGCCCCCCTGCTCGCCCATTCGCCGCCCCGCTCCCACCTCCTAGTTGTTCCTCCCTCCCACCTCCCCTCATATGGCGGACGCTTTGCAGCCGCGCAGCTGGCGCGCCGTAGGTGCGCCTAATGGAAGCCTGTCTGAGCCCGTCCGTGCCTGGACTGCACCCAGCGCCAGAACCCCTAGCCTCTGCGAACGTCAAAATGCCCATCTCCGCTACGACTCCAGCACCCTCCGCGCACTCAACGCCGGACGATCACGCACCTGCTGCCTGGCTGCCCCGAAGCACACCCAAGAACCCTTCTCCTGCCGGAACTGCAGCTATACCAGAATCCGACCCGCCAACCCGCTGACCAGGAAATAACCCAACTACCTCAGATGCATTCTTCTCAACACCCACTTTGCCCGCAAACACGCCATTAAACTCTGGGACCTACTCGACTCAACCTCCACAGACGTCTCCTTCCTGACAGAGACCTGGATGAACCCCTCCTCGGTACCCGACATCGCCATAGCCATCCCAGAAAGCTTAAGATCACACACAAGGACCTCACCATCGGAGTAGGTGGAGGAATCGCCATCATCCACAGGAACACTCTCAGAGTCTCGACCTACTCCGACGCCACCCCCAGCACTGCCGAACACTTGCACTTTCAGATCCACACCGACGCCAACACCACCCTCTGAGGAACCCTCATCTACAGGCCCCCCGGACCCCGACCACAGTTCAGTTGTCGGCCCACACGCCCTCGCCTCCACGGACTACATTCTACTTGGGGACCTGAACTTCCACCTCGAGAACAACAACGACACCAACTCTACCACCCTGATCGCCAACCTCGCCAACCTCGGACTCAGACAACTCGTCACTACACCCACCCACTCCGACACGCTTGACCCCATTTTCTCCGCAAGCCCCGTCTCCTTCAACCACACCACTGAACTCCACTTGACCGGCCATCGCTGCATCCACTTCACCTTTCAGAAAACCACCGCACACCACCGCACCCAACAAATGCCTCACCGCTGCTGGAGCGAAGTCACCGAAAACCAGTTAACCATCACTCTCACGCAGAGCCCATCCGCCGAACCCACTGTCTCCGACTCCAAAGCCCGCAACCTCAGACATTGGATCGACGACTGCACCAACACCCTTGCCCGGTCAAGAAACCCTCCAACAGACACACCAGCAAGAAAGCTAGCTGGTTGACTGAAGACCTCCAGGCCTCCAAGCAAACCTGCAGAAAGCTAGAGAAGAACTGGCACCGTGAATAAACACCGGACAGCTACTCAGGCCACAAGAACGCCACCCGCAGACACCACCACCTCATCAGATCTGCCAAAAGGGCCTCCTTCAAAGACTGCCTAGACAAAAACGCAAACAACAGCCAAGAGCTCTTCAACATCGTGAAGTAACTCTCGGGCCCCAGCTCCAACACCAATGACATCCCACCTACGCAAGACCTGGGCGACTCACTGGCCACCTTCTTCCATCGCAAGTTTGCAGACATCCACGACAGCTTCAATGCCACGACCGCCCGACAACCACGGAGACCTCTGCCCCCACAACACCCATCCGCACCAACCACCTGCTCTCCTGGACCAACATAAACGACGACGACACCATCAACATCATGAACACTGTCCACTCCGGTTCTCCATCAGACCCTTCAACAAAGCCAGCTCCACCATCGCACCCCATCTCCGGAAGGCCATCAAAATTTCCTTTGAGACAGCTACATTCCCAGAGAGCTGGAAGAATGCAGAGATTAACACCTTACTCAAGAAACACAAGGCGGACCCCAAAGAGCTCAAGAACTTCCGGTCCATCTCCCTACTCCTGTTCCCAGCGAAGATCATCAAGAAGACCGTCAACAATCAACTGACCCGCTACCTCGAGGAACACAGCATCCTGGACCCGTCCCAGTCCGGGTTCTGCAGCAACCACAGCACCAAAACCGCCCTCAACGCCACCAGCGATGAAATCAGGACCCTGCTAGACAACGGAGAAACTGCGGCCCTCATCCTCCTTCACCTGTCAGCCACCTTTGACACGGTCTACCACCGCACTCTACACACATGCCTTCCTAGTCGCCGGGATCGAAGAGAAGGCCCTGGACTGGACCACCTCCGTCCTCTCTGGCAGAACACAGAGCGTCCACCTCCCCCCCTTCCACTCCGTATCCACTGAGATCAACTGGGGCATACCCCAGGGTTCATCCCTCAGCCCAACGCTCTTTAACATCTACATGGCACCTCTCGCCCACGTCGCCCGACTGCACGACCTTAACATCATCTCTTACGCCGATGACACCCAGCTGATCCTCTCCCTCACCAAGGACCCCCACACCACCAAAACTAACCTCCAAAAGGAATGTAGGCTGTCGTCGAATGGATGAGGAACAGCCGACTGAAGCTGAACTCAGACAAGACAGAGGTCCTCATCCTCAGATCCATGCCCCTCAGCCTGGGATGACTCCTGGTGGCCGACCGCACTGGGAACCGCTCCAACACCCACCGACCATGCACGCAACCTAGGGGTCATTCTCGACTCCACCCTCTCCATGACTAAGCAGGTCAACGCTGTCTCTTCCTCCTGCTTGAACACCCTCTGCATGCTCCACAAGATCTACAAGTGGATCCCCAATAACATCAAGAAAGATGGTCACCCAAGCCCTCGTCAGCAGCAGGTTGGACTATGGAACCGCCCTCTACGCAGGAGCCTTGACCAAACTTCTGAATCGGCTTCAACGCATCCAGATTGCCTCTGCACACCTGATCCTCGACGTCCCTCGCTATAGCCACATCACGCCCCACCTGAGAGACCTGCACTGGCTCCCCGTCAACAAGAGGATAACCGTCAAGCTCCGCACCCACACACAAAAGGCACTCCACAACACCGGACCAGCTTACCTCAACAGACGACTCAACTTCTACACACCCACCCGCCAGCTCCGCTCCCCCGACCTCCCCCTCACCACAGTTCCCAGCATCCGAAGAGCGTCCTCCGGTGGCAGATCGTTCTCCCACCTCACCGCCAAGACCTGGAACTAAGGCAGACCTAAGACCTGCTGACCGTCAGAAGACTCCTCAAGACCTGGCTTTTCGAGCAGTAGCAGCATTCCCCCAACCCCCAGCGCCTTGAGACCCTCACGGGTAAGTAGTGCGCTTTATAAATGCTATGATTGATTGATTGATTGAAAGGAGGACAACAAGCAATGTAAATCCAGAAGCCGATGATGAAAATGATGTATAACATCACGAGGAAAGCTGGACATAAGAGAAAAGAGAGAAGAGGAAAAGAAATACGATAGTGCAACTAATCCTCTCCCAATTTTCAAAAGGACAATTCAAAACAATTATGAGAGTAACATTGCGTTGTAAAAACAGCTATGTGACTTAATGAGGAAGAACAATATCAGCCGATGGAACAAAGACCCATGACTGTCAACTACTCCTATGCAAGAGTGTGAGGAGCACTGTGAAAGGGACTGTGACCCATACTGCGAAAGCCCGTGAAAGGACAACCCCGCGTAGAGGTCACATGTAGAATAAGAATGGGACAAAGACCCATGAGACGCCGCCCGAGTGAGTGTAGCAATGTGAGCGTAGATGGGACTGTTACCCATGAAACGGAGTCCTGTGTAAGGGTGAAAACCGTGTGTAGCCCATGTAGGCAAATGTATGTGGGAAAATTGGGCTAGTACCCATTCCCATCCCTGTGTAGAGAAGATTAAAGTGTGAAACGTAAACATGTAAATAGAACCATGAACCAAAAGAAGGTAAGTACCCAGAGTCCATACCTGCAAGATGTAGCCCGTCTAGGCAATGGTGTAGTATGCAAGGTGGGAGGAAAAACCTAATGCCATCCCTGAAGTAAGTAAAATTGAAGTATAAAGTACACTTGAAAATACATCCCACGCAGAATAGGTAACAAGCTATATGGCTAAGATTCTTGGACAAAAGTACACTATATACTAACCTGACAATGGTTGTACATGGTAGAGTACAATTAGGAAGACAACTGAAATCTCCACTAGTGCAACACTAGAAGATGTAAATGAACTAAGCAGTACACTAATATTCAATATGAGTATGATAGAGTCTTAAAAGTTGGGCAAATGTATTATTTTTATTATTATTTTTTTTTAAATAGGAATGTACAAAGACGCCAGGATTACATTAATGTTCAGCTGGTAGTACAATAAAGTGTTGACTTTAATTGTCCTTTGCCACGATCTGTCATCCTAGAATATACTTCTGTGTGCTGAGTGGAAAGAGCACATTGAACTGAAGAGGCTGAGAGTGAAGGACGGACGGTGACTGCTGGAAGATTGAACACCAGCCACATTCCTTACATGTGTAGGATCTCCTCTTCACCACAAGTAAAGCGGCAGAAAGGAGCAGGTGCCTGTCCATGACTCTGTAGATTACAGCTACGTCGCACAGAAGGCAGAGAAAAACAGTTAAACTTCCAAATAGAAAGAGCTCCGTAGAAAAACATATGGCAGCACGTAATCTGTGCTGCGCTGGATGGATTACGGCACAGTAGTGCGCCAAATTGTGTCATCAAGAGCATACTGGTGCGAATACGTGGCTGATGTAATAGAGGATCTGCAAGGGACCTCGCGCGGCTGCCAGTTAGAGGTAAAGTAAGCGCGCGTAGGATTTTAACTGACACATAAACGGTTAAAGCGGTTGAAGGAAACTGCCGTGCACTGGTTTGTGAGGAAAAAGAAGGAGTAATGAGGTGCTAACTCGAGCCATGCATAGAGGGTGGTGAAACACTGGCAAGGGAGAAGAGACACCGCAAGAGCAACCCGACTGTTGCCAAACACTGCGTCCCAAGATTTCAGTTTCCCAGAGAGGTGAAAAGAATGTGCACAGAAGCACACAATGCAGATAGTTTATGACTAAAAAATGCCACACAAAGGGAAATAAGTGCAAGTCCAGATGTAGTGTATGACTGAAAAATGCCACACAAAGGGAAATAAGTACAAGTCCAGACGTCTTCCACACAGTACTGAAAGCGCGCACAGCCAGTCAATGGAAGCACCAGTTAGATACTGTTTAG
This sequence comes from Lissotriton helveticus, assembly GCF_964261635.1. Classification (NCBI taxonomy): domain Eukaryota; kingdom Metazoa; phylum Chordata; class Amphibia; order Caudata; family Salamandridae; genus Lissotriton; species Lissotriton helveticus. The sequence goes on along the minus strand of NC_136065.1, from coordinate 1,315,874,365 downwards.
GGGTGAAACATCAAATGGGCACACACGCAAAACATGACCATTTTATTACCACCGTCACAGAGGTGACATGAAGGCATTCAGTGGAGGATACTCTTCATGACGCAGACTGAAATGGAAGTTTCCTAGGGATCTTGGGGACAAGTAATACCCAAACTTGCGCAAATGTGGAACAAAGGATGGACTTAACCTGAAAAGTCTTTCTACCACCAACAGTTAAACATGATGACTTGACAACTGCCGGGAAGTTGTAGTAAGGGTAATACAGACTAATGAAGAAAATCCATAGTCCAAATTACATAGTGTAGAAGTGCACCAGATCACTCAGCGTAGGCAGCAGGTGCTCAGGATCACACAGTTCAATGTAGTGGGAAGTCATACCGTTAAATAACAACATCATCTTACCGCTTGTTATAAAATCACAGTGAAATGTATGAAGTGTAGATGAGCACAACACGCCTGGGCAGGGCTGTCTGGTGGAGTGGACACTGGTGAGGCTGAATGGCATAGTGCTTCATCTTACTTGTATTGTCTTCTTTTCTTTTCTTTTTGATGCTTGATTCTCGCTTGTATTTGTTCTTCATGTTGATTGTAGAACATGTTTGTTTCTTGTTGGAAATGTTCCTTTCCTGTGGATACCTCTGCTTTTGTACATTGTGGTAGTAGCCACTATAGTTTCTTTAAGACTGCGCCATCTCCAGGTCCTCTTGTTTGTCAGGTACCTAGGATCTGCTTGTAGCTGTAGGTGTATCCCGTCCTTGTCGTCATAAAATGTAGTGATGAAGGTTCACCGGGTAGGATGTAATACAGGATGTTTTATTCAAGTATTTAACAAATAGTAAAGGTCAGAACATCAAATAGTTAAGTTATAAATCAGAGCCCCACCATGAGCAGCCTGTGTGCTGCTCAGCCCCTGCCTAACTGTCTCTTCACCTCTAGGTGTCCCAACATTCTGAGGCACATCATGACACCAACATTCTATGGGGCCTACTGCACAAACACTGGCTGAGCAGGAGGAGTAAAATACAAACATTACCAAATGCAGGATACTACACATTGGTAAATGCTATAGGATTTGCCTATGTGATTAATTATTAGCAGTTTTTTCTTGTAAGTTGTAGTTTGGTGAACAGTTGTGCAGTATAAGTTCCTGAAACTCAGTTAAAGTGTTATGACATTTTTATTGAGAAAGGCAATAGTTGAGGCCCATAAGTGTTCTCTACTCTCATCCTGTGTTTTATTTCTTTTGACACTGACTTGATCCTCTGATGGTTCTTGTATTGTGCAACTAAGATCTAGCATCTGAATATCCCACGAGGATCAGGAATTGGATATCCGACTCACAAATTAACAATTATTCATGCATATGACTCTCAATACCAGCCTATATAAATACAAAATTATTACTGTTAGTCCGAACCTTCTAAAGAAAGTTAGCCAGACTAAAATCATGCAAACCAATAGTTTGGATAATACAATACACAACAATAACATTAGTACCTGATAATTAGACATCTCCCTATATTGATCTCTCCTTGTCATTATTCGTTCAATTGGAATGCACAATCAACTTTTAGGAGATGAATCACAACAAAACTAAGAGTCTCTGATTTAGTTCAAAGTAAAATTTGTCAAAGATATTCAAAGAGTAGTACACCATTAATGAATAAATAGGATCTAAGGACTTCTGGTCAATATAATTAGTAGGGTTGCCATAACATGACAAAAGCTCTGGAAAGTTCAGCAAGGACATCCGCCATAACAGCTCATGGGTAGTGTCCCATTGAGGAAAAAGTCCACAAATTGGCAACACAGAATATGTGTCAGTCCAAACGGAAATTCCACAAAATTGCCAAAGGCAGTGTCTTGTCAGGAAACTATGTGCTTTCCGCCAAAATCCACAAATCATATGCCCACCTCACCTTCCGATCAACGTACATTTTAAACCTCTAGTTCTGGTGGTGACACCTCCACAGTCACCTCACCATGTCAGACAACTCAGTCCATTAGTCAGTTCATGTAGGATGATTGTCGTGAGTCATAAAGAAGATAGATTTTATAGAAAGAGGTGGTGCAAGACACATACTTTGTCAGATCATCCGGCATACCTAAACTTCCAAACAATGATCCTTTACCAATGGGCACTTGAACGAGTTCAAGAGGTCAGTTTCACATAACACCTTTACCAATAGGCAATGAATGAGTTAAAGAGGACAGATTCCTATAGCAAATAATCCCAAAGTGTTGACTTTGTTGCCAATAGACCTTGTAAGTGAGTGAGAACTCTTCTAGTAAGACACAATTTCGCTTCACATTGTAAGTTTAGGAAACTTTCTCAAGTATGTAAGGCAGCACTGAATAGGGAATAAAGCAGGCATACAATAAAGTCAACTTAAAATATAACATGTAAACTATAAAATAATAGAGGTACATGTATTGCATGAAAGAAAATCTGTATTCTAAAAGTCTTTAAGCTTAAAAACACTCAGATTATTGTTATTTGTTGGATTACAGGGATCACATGTAAGCACGGCATATTACTGCATTTTCAAAGTACTAACATGTAAAGTAATTTCAGATTGTAAAATATTAATATCATTTGAAATGATTTACATCAGTACATGAATAAAAATCATAACCTGAAGGTTTCAGAACATACGCAATGATGAAATTCAGAATTAAACCCTTAAATAGCAAAAGTAAAGGAATCTAAATCTTTTTAGATTTTATTATTGTTAACATGCATCATTATTTCAATAAGGATGGTTTGGAATCTTATAACATTTGAGTACATCACCTTAACTTTTGAATACATGTTGAAATACCAACCAGTACTGGTTACAACTATGAACCTACATTATTTAATGGAAATTATTTATTTATCCTACAATTTATCTGCATGCTTTTATGCTGCAGTAACCACGTTTGCTCACATATTATTTTTCATGACTCTTTTACAATGTGATTAGTGCATGTTTCTTCTTGTGTCACCCAAGATGTCTCATAATCAATTTAGATAAGTATTAAGGGATCTAGCTGCTTATCAGCTGCAAGCATCACAGATGATTGGAATCACATCAAGGGCTCACTTGATATTTTGAGCTGAAGGTTCACTGTACAGATCAAATGCCCATGGTGACAATTGAGTAATCATTCACATGCGCAACTTTACATACCCACATTTGAAAAAATTTCTAAAGGTGAAAATGTCTCCTTAAATGTGACCATAATCTAGATCTCTTTTACATTATCACAGACAACTGTCATACTTCTTTTTCAGCAGTTGGTAAAACTGAAAACCAAAATAAACGATTTGGAGCTTGTGCTAAAATATTAGCAATGAAAACTATAGATTGTACAACAGAAATGTTCTGTCTGTAGCACTCTATTGTTCACCTCTGCAGAGAAACCTCCACCGTCACAAAGTAAATGAACATGGATACATTCATTTAGTCATAAGTACTACAGTGGTGCATCTCATATCGGAAGTGTTATTCTAGATTTCCTACATTCCTATAGTCATGTAAATGTATATACAATACCTTAGTGTTTCCTACTGCTTCCCTCTTTATATTTTCCAGTGAAGGTGTTGTTACTATGTCTGGCTTTTGTCTGGGAATGTCATCTACCCATTTCAGGTTACTTGGAGCTTGGCGTTCCAAATACCCTATGTTGGAAAGCTGAAATAGGAACAGAAATTAGAGTTAAACAAGCATTGGCAAATGCAACAGGATTCCCATTTATGATTAATAATAAGCAGTTTTTTCTTGTAAGTTGTAGCTTGGTGAACAGTTGTGCAGAATACGTTTCTGAAACTCCGTTAAACTGTTATGACTTGTTTATTGAGAAAGGCAATAGTTTGAGGTCCATAGGTTTTCTCTACTCTCATCATATGTTTAATTTCTTTTGACTCTGAATTGATCCCCGGAGGGATCTTGAATTGTGCTGCTAAGATCTAGCATCTAGGATCAGAAATTGGATATCTGACTCACAATCTAACAATTAGATTCATGTACATGACTCTCAATACCAGCCTATATAAGTAAAGAATTTTTACTGTTAGTCTGAATCTTCTAAAGAAATTTAGCCGGACTAAAATCATGCAAACCAATAGTTTAGTTAATGCAATACACAACAATAACATTAGTGCCTGATGATTTGACATCTCCCGATATTGATCTCTCCCTGGTATTAATCATTCAATTGGAATGCACAATCAACTTTTAGGAGATGACTCACGACAAAACCCAGGGTCTATGATTTAGTTAAATGTAAAATTTGTCAAAGCTATTCAAAGAGTAGTATGTCATTATTGAACATGTACAATGTAAGGAGTACTAGTCAATTGAATTAGTTAAGGTTGCCATAAGGTGACAAAAGCTCTGGAAAGTTCAGAGAGGACTTCCACCATAACAGCTCATGGGCAGTGTCCCATCGAGGAAAAAGTCCACAAATTGGCAACACAGCATATGTGTCAGTCCGAACGGAAAGCACATAGAGTCCACAAAATTGCCAAGGGCAGTGTCTTGTCAGGAAAGTACGTACTTTCTGCCAAAATCCACGAAATCAAGTCCCCACCTCTCCTTCCGATCAATGTATATTTTAATCCTCTAGTTCCGGTGGTGACACCTTCACAGTCACCTCTTAGTGTCAGACAACTCATTCCATTAGTCAGTTCATGGAGGATGATTGTCATGAGACATAAAGAAGATACTTATCATAGAAAGTTGTGGTGCAAGGCACATACTTTCTCAGATCATCCGGCATACCTAAACTTCCAAACAATGATCCTTTACCAATAGGCACATGAACTAGTTCAAGAGGACAGTTTCACATAGCACCTTTACCAATAGGCAATGAACGAGTTAAAGAGGACAGATTCCTATAGCAAATGATCCCAAAGTGTTGACTTTGTTGCCAATAGAGCTTGTAAGTGAGTGAGAACTCTTCTAGTAAGACACAATTTGGCTTCACATTGTAAGTTTTGGAAACTTTCCCAAGTATGTAAGGCAGCACTGAATAGGGAATAAAGCAGGCATACAATAAAGTCAATTTAAAATGTAACATGTAAAATATATAATAAGAGAGGTATATATATTGGATAAAAGAAAATCCGTATTCTAAAATTCTTTAAGCTTAAAAACACTCAGATTATTGTTATTTGTTGCATTACAGGGATCACATGTAAGCACAGCATATTACTGCATTTTCAAAGTACTAACATGTAAAGTAATTTCAGATTGTAAATTATTAATATCATTTGAAATGATTTACATCAGTACATGAATAAAAATCATAATCTGAAGGTTTCAGAACATACGCATTGATGACATTCAGAATGAAACCCTTAAATAGCAAAAGTAAAGAAATCTAAATCTTTTTAGATTTTATTAATTCTTAACACGCATCATCATTTTAATTAGAATGGTTTGGAATCTTATAACATTCGAGTACATCACCTTAACTTTTTAATACATGTAGAAACACCAACTAATACTGGTTACAACTATGAACCTATATCACTTAATGGATATGATGTAATCTATCCTGCAATGTACCTGCATGTTTTTATGATGCAGTAACCATGTTTTCTCACATATTATTTTTCATGACGCTTTTACCATGTGATAAGTGTAGGTTTCTTCTTGTGTCACCCAACATGTCTCATAATCAATTTAGATAAGTATCAAGGGATCTAGCTGCTTTTCAGTTGCATGCATCACAGATGATTGGAATCACATCAAGGGCTCACTTGATATTTTCGCCTGAAGGTTCACTGGACAGGTCAAATGCCCATGGTGACAATCGAGTAATCATTCACATGCACAACTTTACATACCCAAATTTGAACATTTTTCTAAAGGTGAAAATGTCTCCTTAAATGTGACCATAATCTAGATCTCTTGGACATTATTACAGACAACAGTCATAATTTTTTTTCAGCAGTTGGTGAAACTGAAAACTAAAATAAACGATTTGGAGCTTGTGCTAAAACATTAGCAATGAAAACTATAGATTGTACAACAGAAATGTCCTGTCTGTTGCACTCTCTGTTGTTCATCTCTGCAGAGAAACCTCCACCGTCACAAAGTAAATGAACATGGATACATTCATTTAGTCATAAGTACTACAGTGGTGCATCTCATATCGGAAGTGTTATTCTAGATTTCCTACATTCCTATAGTAATGTAACTGTATATACCATACCTTAGTGTTTCCTACTGCTTCCCTCTTTATATTTTCCAGTGAAGGTGTTGCTATTATGTCGGGCTTTTGTCTGGGAATGTCATCTACCCATTTCAGGTTACTTGGAGCTTGGCGTTCCATATACCCTATGTTGGAAAGCTGAAATAGGAACAGAAATTAGAGTTAAACAAGCATTGGCAAATGCAACAGGATTCCCATTTATGATTAATAATAAGCAGTTTTTTCTTGTAAGTTGTAGCTTGGTGAACAGTTGCGCAGAATAAGTTTCTGAAACTCCGTTAAACTGTTATGACTTGTTAATTGAGAAAGGCAAGAGTTTGAGGTCCATAGGTTTTCTCTACTCTCATCATATGTTTAATTTCTTTTGGCGCTGAATTGATCACCCGAGGGATCTTGAATTGTGCTACTAAGATCTAGCATCTAGGATCAGGAATTGGATATCTGACTCACAATCTAACAATTAGATTCACGTATATTACTCTCAATACCAGCCAATGTAAATAAAGAATTTTTACCGTTAGTCCGAATCTTCCAAAGAAATCTAGCCGGACTAAAATCATCCAAACCAATAGTTTAGTTAATGCAATACATAACAATAACATCAGTACCTGATGATTAGACATCTCCCTTTATTGATCTCCCCCTGTTATTAATCATTAAATTGGAATGCACAATCAACTTTTAGGAGATGAATCACAACAAAACTCAGGGTCTATGATTTAGTTAAACATAAAATGTGTCAAAGATATTCAAAGAGTAGTACATCATTAATGAACATGTACAATTTAAGTAGTGCTAGTCAATTTAATTAGTTAGGGTTGCCATGAGGTGACAAAACCCTGGAAAGTTCAGCAAGGACATCAGCCATAACAGCTCATGGGCAATATTCCATAGAGAAAAAGTCCACAAATCGGCAACAGAGCACATGTGTCAGTCCAAACGGAAAGCCCATAGAGTCCACAAAATTCCCAAAGACAGTGTCTTGTCAGGAAAGTACGTTCTTTCTGCCAAAATCCACAAATCATATGCCCACCTCACCTTCTGATCAACGTACATTTTAAACCTCTAGTTCTGGTGGTGACACCTCCACAGTTACCTCAACATGTCAGACAACTCAGTCCATTAGTCAGTTCATGTAGCATGATTGTCGTGAGTCATAAAGAAGATACATTTTATAGAAAGAGGTGGTGCAAGACACATACTTTGTCAGATCCTCCGGCATACCTAAACTTCCAAAAAAGATCCTTTACCAATAGGCACTTAAACGAGTTCAAGAGGGCAGTTTCACATAGCACCTTTACCAATAGGCAATGAATGAGTTAAAGAGGACAGATTCCTATAGCAAATGATCCCAAAGTGTTGACTTTGTTGCCAATAGAGCTTGTAAGTGAGTGAGAACTCTTCTAGTAAGACACAATTTGGCTTCACATTGTAAGTTTAGGAAACTTTCTCAAGTATGTAAGGCAGCACTGAATAGGGAATAAAGCAGGCATACAATAAAGTCAATTTAAAATGTAACATGTGAAATATAAAATAATAGAGGTATATGTATTGCATAAAAGAAAATCTGTATTCTAAAACTCTTTAAGCTTAAAAACACTCAGATTATTGTTATTTGTTGGATTACCGGGATCACATGTAAGCATGGCATATTACTGCATTTTCAAAGTACTAACATGTAAAGTAATTTCAGATTGTAAAATATTAATATCATTTGAAAATATTTACATCAGTACATGAATAAAAATCATAACCTGAAGGTTTCAGAACATACGCAATGATGAAATTCAGAATTAAACCCTTAAATAGCAAAAGTAAAGGAATCTAAATCTTTTTAGATTTTATTAATTGTTAACATGCATCATTATTTCAATAAGGATGGTTTGGAATCTTAGAACATTTGAGTACATCACCTTAACTTTTGAATACATGTTGAAATACCAACCAGTACGGGTTACAACTATGAACCTATGTTATTTAATGGATATGATTTAATTTATCCTACAGTTTATCTGCATGCTTTTATGCTGCAGTAACCACGTTTACTCACTATTATTTTTCATGAATCTTTTACAATGTGATTAGTGCACGTTTCTTCTTGTGTCACCCAAGATGTCTCATAATCAATTTAGATAAGTATCAAGGGATCTAGCTGCTTATCAGCTGCAAGCATCACAGATGATTGGAATCACATCAAGGGCTCACTTGATATTTTGAGCTGAAGGTTCACTGTACAGATCAAATGCCCATGGTGACAATCGAGTAATCGATCACATGCGCAACTTTAAATACCCACATTTGAAAAAATGTCTAAAGGTGAAAATGTCTCCTTAAATATGAACATAATCTAGATCTCTTTTACATTATCACAGACAACAGTCATACTTCTTTTTCAGCAGTTGGTAAAACTGAATACCAAAATAAATGATTTGGAGCTTCTGCTAAAATATTAGCAATGAAAACTATAGATTGTACAACAGAAATGTTCTGTCTGTAGCACTCTATATTGTTCACTTCTGCAGAGAAAACTCCACCATCACAAAGTAAATGAACCTGGATACATTCATTTAGTTAAAAGCACTACAGCGGTGCATCTCATATCTGAAGTGCTGTTCTAGATTCCCTACATTCCTTCAGTCATTTAATTGGATATACCATACCTTAGTATTTTCTACTGCTTTTATATTTTCCAGTGAAGGTGTTGTTACTATGTCGGGCTTTTGTCTGGGAATGTCATCTCCCCATTTCAGTTTACTTGGAGCTTGGCGTTCCAAATACTCTATTTTGGAAAGCTAAAATAGGAACATAAATTAGAGTTAAACAAGCATTGGCAAATGCAACAGGATTCCCATTTATGAATAACAATAAGCAGTTTTTTCTTGTAAGTTGTAGCTTGGTGAACAGTTGTGCAGAATAAGTTTCCAAAACTCCGTTAAACTGTTATGACTTATTTATTGAGAAAGGCAATAGTTTGAGGTCCATAAGTTTTCTCTACTCTCATCATATGTTTAATTTGTTTTGACGCTGAATTGATCCCCGGAGGGATCTTGAATTGTGCTGCTAAGATCTAGCATCTAGGATCAGGAATTGGATATCTGACTCACAATCTAACAATTAGATTCATGTATATGACTCTCAATACCAGCCTATATAAGTAAAGAATTTTTACAGATAGTCTGAATCTTCTAAAGAAATTTAGCTGGACTAAAATCATGCAAACCAATAGTTTAGTTAATGCAATACACAACAATAACATTAGTGCCTGATGATTTGACACCTCGCGATATTGATCTCTCCCTGGTATTATAAATTCAAGTGGAATGCACAATCAACTTTTAGGAGATGAATCACGACAAAACTCAGGGTCTATGATTTAGTTAAATGTAAAATTTGTCAAAGATATTCAAAGAGTAGTATGTCATTAATGAACATGTACAATCTAAGGAGTACTAGTCAATTGAATTAGTTAAGGTTGCCATAAGGTGACAAAAGCTCTGGAAAGTTCAGCAAGGACATCCGCCATAACAGCTCATGGGCAGTGTCCCATCGAGGAAAAAGTCCACAAATTGGCAACACAGCATATGTGTCAGTCCGAACGGAAAGCACATAGAGTGCACAAAATTGCCAAAGGCAGTGTCTTGTCAGGAAAGTACGTGCTTTCTGCCAAACTCCACGAAATCAAGTGCCCACCTCTCCTTCCGATCAATGTATATTTTAATCCTCTAGTTCCGGTGGTGACACCTTCACAGTCACCACATAGTGTCAGACAACTCAGTCCATTAGTCAGTTCATGGAGGATGATTGTCATGAGACATAAAGAAGATACATATTATAGAAAGTTGTGGTGCAAGGCACATACTTTGTCAGATCATCCGGCATACCTAAACTTCCAAACAAAGATCCTTTACCAATAGGCACATGAACTTGTTCAGGAGGACAGTTTCACATAGCATCTTTACCAATAGGCAATGAACGAGCTAAAGAGGACAGATTCCTATAGCAAATGATCCCAAAGTGTTGAGTTTGTTGCCAATAGAGCTTGTAAGTGAGTGAGAACTCTTCTAGTAAGACACAATTTGGCTTCACATTGTAAGTTTAGGAAACTTTCTCAAGTATGTAAGGCAGCACTGAATAGGGAATAGAGCAGGCATACCATAAAGTCAATTTAAAATGTAACATGTAAAATATAAATTATAGAGGTACATGTATTGCATAAATGAAAATCTGTATTCTAAAATTATTTAAGCTTAAAAACACTCGGATTATTGTTATTTGTTGGATTACAGGGATCACATGTAAGCACAGCATATTACTGCATTTTCAAAGTACTAATATGTAAAGTAATTTCAGATTGTAAAATATTAATATCATTTGAAATGATTTACATCAGTATATGAATAAAAATCATAACCTGAAGGTTTCAGAACAAACGCAATGATGAAATTCAGAATGAAACCCTTCAATAGGAAAAGTAAAGGAATCTAAATCTTTTTAGATTTTATTATTTGTTAACACGCATCATTATTTCAATAAGGATGGTCTGCAATCATATAACATTTGAGTACATCACCTTAACTTTTTAATACATGTTGAAATACTAACCAGTACTGGTTACAACTATGAACCTATATTATGTAATGGATATGATTTAATCTATCCTACAATTTATCTGCATGCTTTTATGATGCAGTAACCACGTTTTTTCACATATTTTTTTTCATGACTCTTTTACCATGTGATTAGTGCATGTTTCTTCTTGTGTCACCCAAGATGTCTCATAATCAATTTAGATAAGTATCAAGGGATCTAGCTGCTTATCAGCTGCAAGCATCACAGATGATTGGAAGCACATCAAGGGCTCACTTGATATTTTGGGCTGAAGGTTCACTGTACAGATCAAATGCCCATGGTGACAATCGAGTAATCATTCACACGCGCAACTTTACATACCCAAATTTGAAAACATTTCTAAAGGTGAAAATGTCTCCTTAAATGTGACCATAATCTAGATCTCTTTGACATTATTACAGACAACAGTCATACTTCTTTTTCAGCAGTCGGTAAAACTGAAAACCAAAATAAACGATTTAGAGCTTGTGCTAAAATATTAGCATTGAAAACTATAGATTGTACAACAGAAATGTTCTGTCTGTAGCACTCTATATTGTTCACTTCTGCAGAGAAAACTCCACCGTCACAAAGTAAATGAACATGGATACATTAATTTAGTTAAAAGCACTACAGTGGTGCATCTCATATCTGAAGTGTTATTCTAGATTCCCTACATTCCTTCAGTCATGTAAATGTATATACCATACCTTAGTATTTTCTACTGCTTCCCTCTTTATATTTTTCAGTGAAGGTGTTGTTACTATGTCGGGCTTTTGTCTGGGAATGTCATCTGCCCATTTCAGTTTACTTGGAGCTTGGCGTTCCAAATACTCTATGCTGGAAAGCTAAAATAGGAACAGGATTTAGAGTTAAACAAGCATTAGCAAATGTAATAGGATTCGCATTTATGATTAATAATAAGCAGTTTTTTCTTGTAAGTTGAAGCTTGGTGAACAGTTGTGTAGTATAAGTTCCTGAAACTCCGTTAAAGTGTTATGACTTAATTATTGAGAAAGGCAATAATTGGAGGTCAATACGTTTTCTCTACTCTCATCATATGTTTAATTTCTTTTGACACTGAATTGATCCTCTGAGTGATCTTGAATTGTGCCACTAAGATCTAGCATCTGAATATCCAATGAGGATCAGGAATTGGATATGTGACTTACAATATAAAAATTAGATTCATGTATATGACTCTCAATACCAGCCTATATAAATAAAGAATTTTTACTGTTAGTCTGAATCTTCTAAAGAAATTTAGCCGGACTAAAATCATGGAAACCTATAGTTTAGTTAATGCAATACACAACAATAACATTAGTGCCTGATGATTTGACATCTCACGATATTGATCTCTCCCTGGTATTAATCATTCAATTGGAATGCACAATCAACTTTTAGGAGATGAATCACAACAAAACTCAGGGTCTATGATTTAGTTAGATGTAAAATTTGTCAAAGATATTCAAAGAGTAGTATGTCATTAATGAACATGTACAATCTAAGGAGTACTCGTCAACTGAATTAGTTAGGGTTGCCATAAAGTGACAAAAGCTCTGGACAGTTCAGCAAGGACATCCGCCTTAACAGCTCTTGGGCAGTGTCCCATCGAGGAAAAAGTCCACAAATTGGCAACACAGCATATGTGTCAGTCCGAACGGAAAGCACATAGAGTCCTCAAAATTGCCAAAGGCAGTGTCTTGTCAGGAAAGTACGTGCTTTCTGCCAAATTCCACAAAATCAAGTGCTCACCTCTCCTTCCGATCAATGTATATTTTAATCCTTTAGTTCCGATGGTGACACCTTCACAGTCACCTCATAGTTTCAGACAACTCAGTCCATTAGTCAGTTCATGGAGGATGATTGTCATCAGACATAAAGAAGATACATATTATAGAAAGTTGTGGTACAAGGCACATACTTTGTCAGATCATCCGGCATACCTAAACTTCCATAAAATGATCCTTTACCAATAGGCACATGAACTAGTTCAAGAGGACAGTTTCACATAGCACCTTTACCAATAGGCAATGAACGATTAAAGAGGACAGATTCCGTAGCAAATGATCCCAAAGTGTTGACTTTGTTGCCAATAGAGCTTGTAAGTGAGTGAGAACTCTTCTAGTAAGACACAATTTTGCTTCACATTGTAAGTTTAGGAAACTTTCTCAAAAGTGTAAGGCAGCACGGAATAGGGAAATAAAGCAGGCCTACAAAAAAGTCAATTTAAAATGTAACATGTAAAATATATACTAATAGAGGTATGTATTTCATAAATGAAAATCAGTATTGTAAAATTCTTTCAGCTTATAAACACTCAGATTATTGTTATTTATTGAAATGCAGGGATCACATGTAAGTATGGCATATTACTGCATTTTCAAAATACTAACATTTAAAGTAATTTCAAATCATAAAATATTAATATCATTTGAAATGATTTACATCAGTACATGAATAAAAATCATAACCTGAAGGTATCAGAACAATTACACTAGATATGGCAAAGCATCACCACTTTTTCTCTTGTCACTTTCGGTGAACATTTTCACATATGCAATGATGAAATTCAGATTGAAACCCTTCAATAACACACATAAAGGTATCTAAATCTTGTCAGATTTTATTAATTCTTCACATGCATCATTATTTCAATAAAGATGGTTTGAAATCTTATAACATTTGAGTACATCACCTTAACTTTTTCATACACATTGAAATAGCAACTAATACTGGTTACCTCTATGAACTTATATTATTTAATGGATATGATTCCATCTATCTTACTATTTATCAGTATGCTTTTATGATGCAGTAACTAAGTTTTCTCATATATTATCTGTCATAAATATTTTATCGTGTGATTAGTGCACGTTTATTTGTGTGTCACCCAAGATGTCTCATAATCGGTTTAGATAAGTATCAAAGGATGTAGCTGCTCATCAGCTGCATCACAGATGAAAGGAATCACATTAAGGTCTTGTCTGAGCTATTGGGCTGAAGGTTCACTGTACAGATAAAAAACCATGGTAACAATCGAGTACTCATTCACACGTGCAACTTTACACACCTAAGTTTGGACATTTTACTAGAGGTGAAAATGTCTCCTTAAATGTGACCATAATCTAGATCTCTTTGACATTATTACAGACCACTATCATACTTCTTTTTCAGTAGTCAGTGAAACTGAAAACAGAAATGAGCTATTTGGAGCTTGTGCTAAATCATAAGCAATACAAACTGTAGATTGTACAACAGAAATGTCCTGTCTGAAGCATTCTTCATTGTTCACCACTGCAGAGAAACCTCCACCTTCAGAAAGTAAAGTAACCTGGACACATTCATTTAGTCATAAGCGCTACAGTGGTGCATCTCATATCTGAAGTGTTATTCTAGATTTCCTACATTCCTAGAGTCAGGTAAATGTTTATACCCTACCTTAGTATTTTCTACTGCTTCCCTCTTTCTATTTTCCAGTAAAGGTGTTGTAACTACGTCAGGCTTTTGTCTAGGCACGTCATCTGGCCATTTCAGTTTGCTTGGAGCTTGGTGTTCCAAATACTCCATGCTGGAAAGCTAAAATAGGTAACCATTCAAAGTTAAACAAACATTGCTAAAGGCAATAGGAGTCACCTCTGTGATAAATAAAGCCGTTTTTTCTTGTAATTTGTAGCTTGGTGAGCAGTTGTTAAGTATAAGTTAATGAAACTCCGTTAAAGTGTTATGACTTGTTTATTGAGAAAGGCAATATATTCTTCTGACTTTCAAATACAACACCCAAACCAAAGAATAAACTAGGATTAAAAGAAACTCCACAGGAAACATAAAAAAACTCTAATCAATTCAGAAGAGAGAAAAAATAACTAACAAAACAAACCAGATGGATAGATCATCACTGATGTTTCCTAAGAGCAAAAAGACAGATAAGAATCCAAGGATAACATTTGCATTAAGAGGTTCAACCCAAATGGTGATGGGGATAGGCATTTGTGTTTTTTTGTGTTATGAAGTGTGGTAAACAGAATTAATCTATGATGCTTTCCTCAAGACCAATAAGTTACAAGAGAAGAAAAGTACTTTTGAAAAACACACAGTTTGAAATCTATTCCCCTGGGACGCTTACATGACCTTGATTCTTAGTAGGTGACTGAGTAACTGGCAGTGACAGGTAAAAACATGGCCTATGGAAGAAGAAACCTTGTTGTGCCCAGTGCCCCTGAAAGCATTGGGGTTGCCCCCAAATAAAACACAATTTAACTCGGCCAAGTTGTCTGTCTTCACAGAAAGGGTTTCTGTCACCCGTTCATCACCCCTTCGTCCTTGCCCTTTGAGTTGTGTCTCAAGCAGCTCATATATGCGGTGTTTTCACCTGTGCCCCATCTTTAATTAAACACTGTGCCATATAGACTTTGCCCAGCTGGAGCACAGGCAACTCGAATCCAGAAAGTTGATACAGGAAGCTCAGAAAATATACAATACAAAAATAATGGTCATACTGGAAACATGTTTTACAAAGAAATCAAAACATTACCTTAATGAATCAATTAATACAATTTATTCTTATTCATAATATGTTTGTATTCATATTCAGATGACAGCACAATTATCCGTACATTTCTAAAAAGGTGCTTCAGAAAAGGGAAGGAGAGTGTGCTTAGGAGAGGTGTGCGCTTGTGAGAGTTGTAGAAGAGGAAAGGCGATGTCCAATATATACATCACAAACTGATAGAAACTTACCCAGGCACATGAACGTGAATTATGCAAGAAACATAGTATCCTCCTAACACAGAAAATCAATTTCTGTTGTCTGTTCTTGACAAAACAAGAAACACCATGGTCGTTTCGACCCCCTTTTCGTGTGTGGGTTATTTTATCCTTAGCCTGGGGTGTTCCTCAAGACATATGGAGACATCTAGGAGTAATTGTAATTTGGTCTTATTAATCAGGTGATGGAGAGTACGAATGTGACTTTATTATGAAAAAAGCAATGAATGTTACCATTAGGACTAGCTAGATGAATCTGGCGTTAGATATTGCAAAAGTGGGCCCTTAGGCTCCTGCATCATGGTGGTGAGTAAAGTGGAACGTGCGTCAGCACCAGCACAAAATAGACAATGAAGGCGATCACTAATTGGCCGAAAGAACCTGCCCCACTTTCTTCGGGGTGAGTTGGTGTGGCGTCAGGATTAATCTGACAGGACCCTCTGTGAGATCCAAATTGTTTTAACGGCCTGTATGGAAGATGGGAAACATAAGCTCGTGGACTCCAAAAAATAACAAGCATTGGCACATCCAATAGGTCTCGCCTTTTGGACCTTATAAGTGTTTAGCCATGCTACACATTATCCTGGGTGCTGTGCCGTCAGGGATTAAACAGTTGGCACTGGCAAACCTGCATATTTTATTAATTATTTTTACAAACGTGTAATAGCCATTAAACTTTTAAAGACAATAAAAAATGTTTGCCATTTATGGGGCCCGCTGCTGTCTATATGCCACAAAAGCACGACGAACAAAAGAAGCAAAGCTTGCACAAACACATCTCCCTTTGATGTCAGTGAATGAAAGTAAACAGGCAACAAGAAGTAATTTAAGAATAATTTCAAGAAATGGAGAGCAGAAACACCTGAGGTGTCTCCATATGTCCTTATGAAGACCCCAGCCTAAGGATAAAATAACCCACACACAACAAGGGGGTCAAAACGTCGATCGTCTTTTTTGTTTTGTCAAGTACAGGCAACAATAAATGATTTTCTGTGTTACGAGGATACTATGTTTCTTCCATAATTCGCCTTCATGTGGCTGGATGCGGTTCAATCAGTTGGTGGTGTATATATTTCACAACGCCTTTCCCCTTCTACAATCCTCACAAGCGCACACCTCTTCCTGAGCACCCTCTCCTTCCCTTTTCTGGAGCACCTTTTTAGTAATGAATGGATAACTGTGCTGTCATCTGAATATGAATACAAACACATAATGAATAAGATTAAATCGTATTAATTGATTCATTAAGGTGATATTTTGATTTATTTGTAAAACTAGTTTCCACTGTGACCATTTTTGTACTGTATCATACCCGGGTCCCGTGGATTTTCTGGTTCTCCTATTGTTTTATAACTCTCAGAAATTCCACAATATCATAGCTTTTTCAATAGAACAAGTGATAAATGCATTTGATAATAAGTCGAGAACTCGAATCCTGACCGGGCAGTTCAGGCTGGACTGTTCTCATGAGGAACAAGGCCAATGATGATTTGCATATGGCTGGTTCCAAATTGAGGTGGCATGGTGAGTGAAGGAATGACGGGTCAGGATGCTACTCCGAATGATTGTCAGTAGTTAAACAAACAGCAAGTATTCCTCCAATCACCTTTTGTGTGTTTCACGTACAACAAACCTGTGCCATACATGTTTGAAGGCCATGCACATGGATTTTGGCAGTCTGAAGCAGGATAGCAAATTAATAGCAAATTAACACTTTTGTCCTCCACTACCCTCCCAGAACTGTGGCCCTTGTTCATGAGTTTACATGAATGTCCCTAGAGTGATAGGAAAGTAAAAATGCTAATGCACTGCCAAAGTTCATACCAGTCTTTGATATGTCATCAAAGATATTAAAAAATTAAATTATTTTCACCCCCTCCCCCCCCCCCCAACTTTAACTTATCCCTTTTGTTAGATGTGTCTGACACTTGACATTCCTGCACTGGCTAATCTTGCCAAAAACCTACAAATACCAATGTGATTCATTACCAGTAGCTGGTACGGAAGAGTCCTGCGAGGCCCTCAGGTCTGAGCCTTGGTAGTATTGCAGGCCCCCAGGAGCAAGCGTCCCTACCGTGGTATGCAGTAGTGTGCAAGGAAGCTTGCATTTGACCTCAGTGGCATGCAATGATGCTTGCTCCTGAGGGACCACGGTCCCAAACTGCGGTCTGCTGTAGCCAAAAATCTTAGTCCTGTTTCTATGTATAGTGGGGTTCGGCACCTGTGAAGCACATGCTGCATAGCCAGGTTTGTTTTATGCACCGCTCCCTCTCCTCACAGTCTTGGGGATCCGGCATCTAGAGACATTGCGGTGCATGGCTTGGCTTCAGGCCAGGCTCTTTGCCCCACTAAGCACGCAGAAGGTCATTCACAGTGGGGTCAGGGCATCTGAAAATGTGGCCCTGCACAGTGGGGCTTTGGATTATTCGGCACACAGAGCAAAGGGCCTGTCCAGTGAGTTTAGGAGCTCGTTTTTTCTGGGTGCAAGACTTGCTGAGCTGTATGCAATGGGGTTGACCACTCATGAGGACTGTGGGGGGTTGAAGGCCAAATGCAGTGGAGAGGCCTGGGCATTGACCCATTGATTAGGCCCTGAGATCTTCTTCCACTGTGAAGACAAAAGCCATCAGCTGCTGGGTTAGGCATTTGCAGAGGCCAAGTGGCAGGGCTTGACTGCAGGTCAGTTCCTCAACCGCCAACCCCACCACCCCTGCACGCCTTACCCAGCTGCATGCTGCATATGGTGGCATTCCCCTGTCTTGGAGGGGGTGCAAGCCTGACCTCACTTGTGCAATGGGTCAGTCACCCACAAAACATAGAGTGCAGTACCTTGACAACACTGAAGGAAGCTTCAACATAGCTGCAGCACCATGGTCAGAAGCTTGCTTCTGGTGCATCGTATATCTAAACTGTGATCTGCGGCCTACGCTGTGTGCCTCACTTTCACTGCGCACATTTGAAGGCTTCCTGCAGCTGGGGTCAGGCAGCTGTAAAGAATGGGGCGCAGGGCCTTGTCAGATATTAGCCATAAACAGAGTGAAGTCCCGAACAAACCCATGTAGAACATGATTAAAAAAAAAATCACTGAAAAAAGCAAAGTTTAAATTGAAGTTATAGTTAAGATTGTAATTTAAGCTTAACATACGTGGAACAAATCTTAGAAATTCGAAAAAAGCACAAAGTGTAGTTATGGTTATAAAACAAACCCCAAAAACACTCAAATTAGCTAGTTACATTTAAGTGAACTAACTATAACTTGCACCTCAGTCGTTACTTTAAATGACACTGATGACATCATCCATGATACTGCTATTCATATAACTCCATAAACCTTACAATCATTTTTTTAAAGAAAAATTATAGCAAATTGCCTATTTCATATGCATCATCGAATTACTATGCTTATACGGGTGGGTGCATAGAGTTGAAATAAAGTAAGCCTAGTTGTACATGGTTAAAGTTATATGGTGCACTAATAAAGGCTGAGCACACCTGGGGTGGGTTGCAGAGGCATGTCTCAAAGTAGGTTGTGACTTAAATTCAAAGCCTGTTGCCAGAACTCTGTGATAAAACCCACATCTTCTGTTACTAATAAATCTATCCACTTGTGCACTTGTTCTGTGATAAAACCCAAATCTTCTGTTCCCAATAAATCTATCCACTAGTGCACTTGTTGAATAGTAGTTGTAAGAGAATGCAATTTATTATATGGTGTGACTGTGGGATTGCACTGTGCAATAAACTCACAAACCTATCTTGCGTCCCGTCAGACTTGTTTGTAAAACCTTACCTCAACTCTGGGTAGCTGTGGCTTTGGGCAGTCAGGCTTTCAGAAAGGAACAAGTGTGAAGAATTTAGAAGTACCAAAACAATTGAATAAGAAAGAAACATGACACAAAGGAAATCAAACACCAATTTATAAAAATAGATCTTATTTTTACAAATTTGCAAAAACTAACAAAATCCACTGGAGGATTTAGAGATATGAAATTTTAAGTGAATTGTAAGCCACTGATGTTCACTCAAAATGCAAAAACTCACTGGCAACTACAGCAGTTACTATGAAAGCATAAGAAAATCCACATTATTGAAGAATATGCAACGTAGGGGTGACCCTCTGAGAGATGTTTTAAATTACAGTGAGCTTGCAATCATGGCTCTAAGACTGTACACCACTCTGCTCATCTCATGAATTATGTGCAGTGTATTTTACCAAACTACAGAATGTTGTCTATAGGGCCTGGTGAAAGGTGCTTTAGGATCGGCTAATTCATAACTGACATCCTTTTGTATCAAACTTGCACTTCACATGAGGTGTTTAAAAGGGTGATACCATTCAAATCAACAGAGATTCAAAAGATTTTTGGATTTTTTCGGGGCGTGGCTTGCGCGCCGCTGAGTGATGGCGGGTCGCTCTTGAGCTCCAGGGCGACGAGGACCGTTGGAGATTCCTTCATCCGTTTCCAGCTGCCCTTCTGCGGTGGAAATCCTCTCCTGGTCTACTGAACATGCGGAGAGCGGTTTGTTTATATTTCCGTCGCTCTCCAGCCCTCCGTGTGTGATTTATGACAGACAGCGGTGACGCTCGGTATCTCTGTCTGCGACCACCATTTTAGCTGCTGGTGACGGAGCACGCAATTTCCTCTCAGAAAGCACGACATGAGCACAATCTTGCAGGGTCAACGAGTTCACAGGTGCCATTCCCCATATTTGGTTAATTTGTGACTATCTATTATTTTCTCTTTTTTCTCTGCACTGCTTGGCTGATATTTTGTTGACGCTTTATGCTCAATGACGCATTGGATTACCCTGGGTATTAATTCCAAATTGCAGCTGCATTTGTTTCTTCTGTGTTTCTCTGCTTTCCCCTGCTAGTTTTTTTTTTGTTGGTATTCTCTACTATTATCTCCTGAGACTGAATGCATTATAAGTCCGCCTTTTTGGGTTATTTTGCCTGCGTGCTTCCAATATGCTATATTCCTGACTTTTTGTAGGAATATTCTACCTTTGACCTTCCTTGCCTGCCTCTATTATACCTCAAGTGGCCTTTCATTTTTTTTTTTTCTTCTGTGGCTGGTATCCCATGGCTTCAAATATGGGACGGTCATCAACTACTAAAGATGTTAAAGACCCTGGTACCTCTCTTAAAAGAATCAAATCACAGTCCCCTACGCCTGAGTCTTCTCAATCGGATACCAATACCACTCTTGATGCAATCTTGACCAGACTTAATGAAGTTCATGATATTGGGCAGTCCACAAAGACTAATACAGATTTACTGCAAGTGGAGGTGTCTGCTATCAGGAATGACTTTAAGGCTCTTTCTATCCGTGTTTCGGCCACAGAATCACGTATTAGTGGGGCAGAGGATAATATGCACAAGCAATCTAGGTCTCTCTCCAGCATGGAGCGCTCAATGGCGGCATTGCGAAGGGATCTCACGGAGCAGGAGGATCGTAATCGCAGATCAAATCTGCGCATTTTTGGGCTGCCGGAAGATGCAGAGAAATCATCCTCTTCTATGCTTGACTTTTTATACCAATGGATTCCTTCTACTCTACAAATCTCCTTCCAGAGAGACTTTGAATTGGAAAGGGCTCATCGTGTTCCTACCTTTCGTTCTAAATCTGCCACACAGCCAAGAGCCATCATTTTTAAACCACTGCGTCACCAACACACGGAGCAGATTCTTGCCCACATGAGGAAGGTTAAAGCTGTTATCTGGGAAGGTCATCGAATCTCAATCTCTCAGGACTTCGCCAGGGATACGGTGATAAGGAGAAAAGGCTTCCTTAATCTTCGGAAACGTCTTGCTGACATGAACATCCCTTTTTCCTTCTCTGGTCCATCGAAATTTCGTATTACCTTCAAGGGTCGCTCCAGAATTTTTGACGAACTTGCTGACCTAACCTCCTTCTTGGACAATCAGATGGAACTGCAGATGGAGCTTCAAATGGCGACTTCTCTTGATCCTGGTGCTTCTGGCACTTGAAATGTATACTTATATCTTCTCTGCTTTCTCTTTTGGTTTCAGATCTGTTGTTCTATAGGTCTCTTTTGATCTGTTTGGTGGTTTGATGCTTCCCTGTTGTGGATATATTGCGATTGTCTGTTTCTGGCTTTATCAATTGGGTGGTTTGTTCTATGCAATGACTTATTTTTCTTTCAGGTTCATTAAGTTTATTTCTTTTTGTTCTGTATAGTATTTTTACTCTTCACTGTTGTTTGTATTCTTTTACTATCCTGTGTGAGGTTTGCCAATTAATGATTTACGGTCTATCTTCTTCTCTCCCTTCTCTATGCGTTTTCTATTTCTATGTTATACTTTACCACTCTTTTCGGTATATCTTATTTATTTCTCTTCTAACCTTTTTGGAGCTATTTCTTTTATTTATGTTGTCCATATTCCTATTTGTTTTTTCTTGTACTTATTCGTCTTCTTCCTTCCCTCTGCTTGTTCTCTGCTCGAGTTAGTTTTTCGGTTCTTCTAGTATTTCTTTTTCTGCTTCTTTTTATTTCCCTCTCTTTTATGTATGAGTCTTGGTCTTATGTCCCTCTTTTCTTCTTCTCTTTCCTTTGATTCTAATTTATCTCCCATTTACTGTTGTTGTTGTTTTATATGTTCATTTCGTATGGCTTTTTTGTCATGTGGTTTGTTCTTCAATGTTTACATCGTTACTTGCTAATGCATGATATTATACATTGGTTAGATAAACTGTTTCATAGATGCTTATTATGTACGCTTATATAGTTAATGCTCAATTCCTATTATTGTATAAGTTGTCTATATATCTAGCTTGTGATAAGTCTCATCACTTGCTTCGTTACCTAGTATTATAATTGCCTCTCTATCCTAGTTCTAAATATTCTATACTTATTCTCCATATTCTAGTCTCCTGCTCTCCTATTTTTCATTACTCTATAGTTAATATGTTCTTCTATTTTTAAAAAAAATCAAATTGCGTATTACAAGTTATTTCTATTTACTAAATTTACTTAATTGATTGTCGTTCATTCTTGCATATACATCTGCCTGATATGGCGGTTTTTTCTATTTTTATCCTTGATTTTATTCTCTCTAAATCCTGATTTTGTTCTATATACATCCTCGTTTACTTCTCTATGTCTTTGGCGCTTTCTTTTAATTCTGACTTGACATATACAATTTCACTATTTCTTTTCTCTGCTAGATGTCTTTCTCTCTTCTTCCTATGCAACTTGTCTATGATATACTCGCTATATTACCTATGTATTAATTTGCTACATGCTTACTGACTCTTTAGACCCACATTATGTATTGTTTTTGCATATAATCTAATGGTTTTAGTTCATTTTTCAGATGTTGCTTTCTCCTCATTAAGCTTAACCAGTTTATACACTGTATTAGGGTTGTTGTTGTTATTATTGATTGAATTTTATTCTTCTGACGGTATCCTTGCTCGCCTTCCCACGTTCCCCCCTAATATGAAGTTGGTCTTTTTCAGACCTCCCCTGCTGGTCCCTCTCCTTCTTCTTCTTTCTTCTATTTTCTCTCTCTTCTCCTTTCGGATTTCCCCCATGGCCTCCTCCTCTTCGACAGGTTTGTTTCTTGTCTGGACGCTTCTATTCGTGCTCTCTGTTTTCTTTTATTTTCCATTTAGGGTCTATGTTATCCTTTTCTATGTATATTAATGGCCGGTTTGAATGTGTTGTCCCTTAATGTTAAGGGTTTAAATCATCCAGTGAAACGATCGAAAATCTTAGACTATTGCAAATCTCTCTCATCAGATCTAGTCCTTTTTCAGGAAACTAAGGTATCTACTAGAGAGGCGCTATTTCTGAAGAAGGAATGGGTATCAGATGTGGTTTGTTCTGATGCTTATGGTAAAAGAAATGGGGTCATTACTTTAATCTCACAAAATTCTGGTTTATCCATAGTCTCTTCTGATCATGATACTGAGGGTCTGTGGTTATTAAGTAAGTTGTCTGATGGCAATACGGATCTTTATGTCATGAATATTTACGCCCCTAACAAAGATGATCCGTCCTTTTGGAAAACGGTTACCAAAAAATTGAATGACACACCTCATTCTGGGAATCTTATTGTTGGTGGAGATTTTAACTTACCAATGGACCCCATGCTTGATAGGAATTCAGATTTTCAATTTCGCCCTCCAAAATCTCATAAACAAATGCTTAATATGTGTTACTTAATTCATCTTCAAGATGTATGGCGTCTTCACAATCCCACTGGTAGTGATTTTTCCTTCTTTTCCTCACCTCATTCTACCTTTTCTCGTATTGATTATTTATTGGTCCACTCCTCTCTAGTCTCGGCTTCCTCTTCTCCGCTTATTCATCCTATCTTGATTTCTGATCATGCCGCGGTTACTTTTACTTTGTTGTCCTTTGCTCCTAAATCAAATGCTCGTTCCTGGAGGCTTAATACAGAAATTTTGTATGATGAGGCCCAAGTGGATCAATTTTCTACGGATATCGAGACCTTTTTCCTTGAGAATGAAGGCTCGGTCTCTTCCCCAGTTGTCCTTTGGGATTCGTTTAAATGTACCTTCCGTGGACAGGTTATTAAATGTATGTCGAAAAGGAATGCTAATATTAAAAAAGAACTTTCAGATTTAGCAACTGAAATAAAATCTCTAGAGTCTTCCTTTCGACACTCTAAGGATAAGTCTTGTTTACAGGCTATCAAGCAATTAAAGTACAAATATAATACTATAGTTACCAAAAGAGCCCATATAGGGGTTCAAGCTCAAAAATCCAAAAGACTATTATTAAAAAATCGTGCTGGGAAGATTCTCGCGGCTACATTAAAATTTCAGGATTCCTCCTTTAAGTCTTCTCAAATCTCTTCTATTAATGATCATCTTGGTTCTAAAAAATTTCAGACTGGGGAAATTCTTGAAGTCTTTCGTGACTTCTACGATAAATTATATACCCCTTCTAATCAAGGTTCTTTTGAGCAGTGTCAGGATTTTTTGAAAAATGTCCCGGTGAAGTCGATATCTGAGGAAGATAGTTCTTCTTTAAATGGTCCGATAACTCCTGAAGAAATCATTGCCACAATTAAAGCTACTCGTTCTGGGAAATCTCCAGGGCCTGATGGTTACCCTATTTTGTTCTATAAAACCTTTCTTCCAGTGATTGTTCCCAAGCTTCAATCTGTCTTTGAAGCTTTTATTAAGAATGGCTCTGTCTCTGGCACTGCGGCTGAAGCTACCATTGTCGTGATTCCAAAAGAAGGGAAAGATCACTCAGAGCCCAAAAACTTCCGTCCTATCTCCCTTCTTAACATGGAGGCTAAAATTTTTGCTAAAATCTTGGCCAAGAGATTAGAGTCCTTCATTCCTAAATTGGTTCACCCCTCTCTAACGGGCTTTGTCAAAGGCCGTCTTGCGCGCGATAATATACGTACTTTTTGCCATATTCTTGGTGCAGCTAAACGTTCTCTTCTCCCTGCCGCGGCCTTGGCCCTTGATGCTGAAAAGGCCTTTGACAAGGTCTCTTGGCCTTTTCTTCGAGCTGTCTTGGGTGCACACAATCTTGGTGACTCCTTCATTAATATGGTAATGTCCCTATATTCTCAACCTAGAGCTAATATAAGGGTCAATGGGGCTACTTCGTCCTTTTTTACTCTTCGCCAAGGTACTAGACAGGGATGTCCGTTATCTCCACTTTTGTTTCTATTATCCATTGACCCTCTCCTCAGATTGATCGACACAAATCCAGATATTAAAGGTTTTGCTTTTGGACCTCATTGTATTAAAACTGCGGCCTACGCGGATGATGTTCTTATTTTCTCAGATGATATTGTTTTGGCTATCCCGGCGATCTCAGATACGATTTCCCTTTTTTCGAAAGTTTTTGGGATACACCCTAAATAGGGATAAGACTGAGATGTTCCCCTTGAATGCCTACTGTTTTTCTACACATATGGGTTCTGCTGGTTTCAAATGGCAGTCTAAGCAGTTAAAATATTTAGGTATCTATTTTTGCTCTACCTTATTTGCTACAATTGCCTATAATGAATCTCAGACTATTCTTAAAGTACGACGTCTCTTGGATACTTGGTCGCCTAAACACATTTCTTGGTGGGGTCGCCTGCAGACCCTCAAAATGATGATTACGCCTATTATTAATTTTGTATCATCTATGCTCCCAGTAAAGTTATCGGACTCCTTCTTTCACGAAATTGATGTTCTGACCTCTAAGTTTCTATGGAATGACAAACGGGCTAGGATTGCATATAAATTCTTGCGAAAGCCTTATGATATGGGAGGTTGCAATCTTCCTGATTGGGAAAAATACCAAACTGCCTTTTTGGCGTCTCAAGGTGCTCTTTGGTTTTCTGTTCCCTCTATTCATATTCCTTCTTGGTTATTAATAGAGCAGGAATTGGCGTCTCCATTACCGACTGCCTCCTTTTGCACTGCATCTACCCTGTCTATCCTGTTCTCCCGCTCGATTATTCTTGATACTCTTGCTGCGGTTCGGAGGGTAGACAGGAAAGTGGCGATACCACTGCACAAATCCAGGTGGTCATCTATTTGGCGGAATTCTAAAATCAAAATTAATATTGATCCTTCTCTGATGTCTTATTGGGCTACTAAGGGGATATCGCTTGTTAGACACCTTTATGGCTCTAATAATGAGCCACTTCCCTTCTCATCCTTAGCTCAACAACATTCTTTAACTAATTTGGACTTTTATACTTTTCTTAAAATCAAAGTAGCTCTTGCTAAGGTGCATTTTCATCCTACTTCCCCTACGATTTCTCTCTTTCAAATATGGACTAAATCTGGTCATGTAGCCTCTAAAATCTACAGATTCTTATCAACCAGTTCATTACCTACTCACACGGTGGCTCAACATAAGTGGTTGCATCATTTTGATCATGGTGTTACTGACCATATTTCGTCCGATACCTGGCAGATGATTGGTAAATTTTCTCTTCGCAATAAGATAGCCCCATCGTTAATGCAATCTAAATTTTTTTCCATTAACCTCCTTCATTGGACTCCTGTTCGTTTACATTCGCTCAATCTCAAAGAGGATAACCTATGTTGGAGCTGTGGTTTGCTACCAGGTGACTTTCCGCATATGTTTTTTGAATGCTCCCTCCTCCTTCCCTTTTGGGACCTCATTCACAAACACCTAATGCTCATCTTTAATATTAAGTTCCAACTTTCCTTTCCATTACTTCTTCTGGGTCCACTAGCTGCCCCAGTTCCACTTCCCTTAGATACCTTGGATTTACAGCTGCTGGATCTCCTATTGACTATTGCAGTAAAAGTAATTCTTATGGAGTGGAAATCCTTTTCCGCTGTTTCTTATCACACCAGGTGGGCTTGGGTTTCCTTTTTACGCAGTGCCCATACTTCAGTCGATCATGCTCACCTTTCTCCTCCTATTTCTAGTGGGGTTTGGAGTTCCCTGGATAATTATATGGATTTGTCAGCAAAAGGGTTGATTGCACAATTTCCCTTCGATTTGTCTGTATGACTGGTGTCTTGTTTGTTGTGGTAGTTTGGTGGAAATCCTTCTCTCCTTTTTTTCCTTCTTCTTCCTCTCTGTCCTATTTCCTTTTCCCATCTTTTTTCTTTTTCCTCTCTCTCTTTTTTCTTTCTTTTTCCTTTCCTCTCCTCCCCTGATTATACCAGCTGATAGTGATACTTTTGATTGTAGACTTTGCCTAGCCACTTACTTTATTTCACTTCATCCATTTATCAGTTTTGGCAGGCAGCTTTTGTTTATTGAGGTCCTGGTTACGACTAATTTTTTAATTCCAATTTCTAATTGCTTCCTATTTCTTTTTTTATTGATTGTGTCACTTTTTCATGTATTGTGTATATCTATTTGCTTTTTTCTAATAATAAAATTCTTTTGAAGTAAAAAAAAAAGATTTTTGAATTTTTTCAAGGTTTAAAATTTGTCTGACCCCCTTTACCGTCCATGGATGTATTTTGTTTGTTAGGTGGGTGAATACCAGTAAAAAGAGGGTAACATCCACTAAATATAGGAGTGTTGATGCAACAGGTCCTGCATGTTGCCAAAGGTTATGTCCATTATCAGTTGATCGCTGATACAAGAGTGGGCACAGATGTAGTTTGTTGAAATACTCCTATCCCACATACTCCCATTCCACAAAGCCTATAGCACATTGTTATACTCATTGGATGATGCCATCAGTGATGTCATCAATAAAGCCATTACCAGGAGATATGGGAAAAACAATTTCACACTAAAATAGCTAACTTAACAAAAAAATTAAAAAAAAATTAAAAACATTATTTAATCTACGAACATGCTACCAATAGTGCAAGTTCCACATAATTACCTCAGATTTATCTGGATCGACTAAATAGCCTGAGATTTGACAAACGTCTTGAGAAATTAAAGAAAGTCATGGGTCAGTCTTTTGAGGGTCTAAAGTATAAATTATTAGGTCATCATGAAAGAGAACTCATTTTCTTTCAATTTACTTTCATACACTACTCAGCTGACCAGTGTCACTTAAGGCCCGAATCTGATCTTTCCAGTTAAATGGTTAATGAGTAAACAGCCTTTGCAATAAAGGGCATCCTTTTCTTGTGTAATCTTCAGTAATCACATGTGGCAATTTTACACACTCAAGCTTGCACATATCCTCTTTAATGTGTTCATATTCTTGTTCTTGACACCCTTAAAGACCAGTTATAGAACACTCATACTGGCTGTAACCATTTGTAGATTGTGCTAAAACATTGGCAAGAAAATCTGTAAAATACACAATAGAAATGTTGTGGCTGAAGCAGTCTTAGAGGAATCTCCAACTTCACAAAGTAAAATAACACAGGACATATTCATTCAGTCATAAGACCTGCAGAGGTGCATCTCATACCCCAATTGTTGCTCTAGATTTCCTACATTTCTTCAGTGGAAAAGCATGCAAAGATGTATCTCATACCTCAATATTTGATACTGATTCCTTCCTGACATGTTCTTGCGATTGTGGTGTAGTCTGAGGATTCTGTCTAGACACGTCATCCTCACTCTTCACTGTATTTGGAGCTTGGTGTTCTAATGAGTCCATGCTGAAAAGCTGAATTAGGAAACAATTGAAAGCTCAACAACAGGTGTAGGATCTAGTTACAATCTACGAAGTATGCCAACAAAAGTAGGGGAGAGTGACATATTAATCAAAACCAATGGGGTAGAGGCGCATGACACCCCATGCCTCGCAGACCATGCCACACATTCCAGATGCAACTGCTTGTGGCCAGGTACCACCTTGTTGAATACCTGCAGCTTTCAATGAACACGAGCAGCCTTCCGAGAAAGATTGACCCCTTATGGCAAGTACAGCCTCATGTGCTTTGTATAGCTAGCATAGGCTTGGAAACACACTCGTGTTAGAGTGTTAGAGATGCACCATTGTGGCCAGGTACAATTATTATTGTGGAAAGGACAAACTAGTGTGCCGAGCATTTGGATCGTGTGCTTGCTCATGCATCATTGGGAATTTGGAGCCTCGTGGAACAGGTACATAATCTTGTCCTAGGTGGAGCCCTTCTGCCAGATACTATTATTATGTACCAGGTAGTGCCAGCATATATCAACTTTAGGATTGGGTACTAGTCCAATGAGACATTACCAGGATATACAAATATGAAGTTTAACACCAAAAATACAAATTCAACACAAATTACCATGAAAACTAAAATAAATCATGTATCTTACCTACTAACTATAATAAAATTCTTCAGGATAATTTAAATGTGAATTTACTAGAATAAATTCAACTGCGATATCAAAGGATCAGCATTGGATTATAATAATATTATTTTTCATAATACTTAATTGCTTTAAAATAAATGTATGGTAACAAAAGACAGACTATAAGTAACAATAGAGATGAATCCCCTCCTTTTCAGGAGAATATAAAACCAAGGCCCATCAAGCATAAACAGGGAGTTTTTTGCAGCTTTCAGGTTTGATGTAGATGATTTTAAAGAATTTGGCAATGGCAAGTTTAACCTGATAACATCAATGCTACTAATTTGAAATTAGGGATAAATCATCATCAGTTTTGGGGGATTTTTGAAATTATATTACAGACTTCTGTAGCAGAATTGCATTTAATGGGCTTTGAAGTACACCCACAAACTCACTCCTGACGGAATCATTCTAAAATATTCCTGTTTGTCAAAGCCAAATTGGCAGTCAGCTGAATTGTTTTGACTTGTATTTCCATGCGTCCTCATTGTCTTCCATGCCACAAAATACATCCAGGAAAGGAGTGAAACGAGAAGATGAGTTGTGCCTCAAGTACAAATCATGTCTGTTTGGGAGAGGAGTGGAATTCAAGGGAGAGTAAAGGGTTCTTTGGTAATTATTTCCAGTCCTTTATCGAAGTGTTAGTGCTGTGCTCTAGACAATAGGGTGGCTAGGCTCATCTGATAAACTTTCAGTAGGGAAATTCATAAGTACTGACTGAAGTCTTATTGCTGTTGGCTCCACATTAGAACCCAAAGAGGACACACATTTTGTGTATGGAGTGATGAAACAATGGGCAGATCTAATTCTAGCTCTAAAGATAAAAGTTTGATTCATTGGTCAGCATCTTGAGTCATGGATCCATCACTTCTCTAAACATGAATGTAATTTTCGAAAGAAGACATTGTGTATTCTTTGCAAAGTGAAATCTATGACATTGTGTCACTCTGTTTGTCCTCATCATTTTCCAGTACAGAGGATGATGTAGGTTCTCTGCCTGATACTGCAGCATAAACACTAGTCAGCAACTATTCACTAGTTTTATATTCTGCTGCTTTTTGTTTCATTTTTACCTACTCA
Source organism: Lissotriton helveticus (assembly GCF_964261635.1). Taxonomy (NCBI): domain Eukaryota; kingdom Metazoa; phylum Chordata; class Amphibia; order Caudata; family Salamandridae; genus Lissotriton; species Lissotriton helveticus. Next base: position 1,315,843,951 of record NC_136065.1, on the reverse strand, counting down.
AAGGTTTCAGATAGTGTTCTAATGAACCTCCTTGATTTAGTCAGTTTATTGTTCCAATCAGTTGCTTGCAGAAGCCTGTATTTCTTTCTTATGCTCAAAGAAGGAGATCGCTGCACCAGGGCTCTGGTTCTCCCAATTCTGAAGACAAACAGATAGTATTGCTTCCTATACATATGTGACTAGGAAGGCAGGGAAGCCTTTATTCTTTAGCTGCTAACTTCCATCTTTCTGTTACAATGGCTCAATCATGGAATTTAAAGATTAGTTATTGTCTCTCATTGTTGTTAAAAAGGTATGGCTGGCACAGGTAAGGGCGGTTGGCAGGATGGGTAGGCGACAGATGACTGAATAGGGAAAATAACATTAAAAAAAATAAACCCACTTACGTTGCCCTCACCTCATCGCCAAGTTGGCAATACAGTGGTTTTCTATTTTAAAATTGTATTTTCCATATTCCGTTGTCTGATGATGCTCCCCCACCCTCCGCCCACTACTCTTACCTATACCAACCGCCCCGGTGTTAATCCACATTTCCCACACCTAACTTTGTAGCGTTAAAAACTGTGTTCCTTCTCTGCTGCAGTGTACAGTACTTTACACAGCATTTTGCACTAACAATCAATGATGGCGGAACCCTGGCACAGCCACATGGAGCCTGCCAACTTCCAGCTCAACCTGAGTCTCTCCAAAAGCAGTGTGAGGTCAGAACACCTGAGGTAGTCTCAAACTCTGAATTTCAATTTCCTGGAGTATGAGTGACTCTCTTTTGTCTCCCCTTTTGTTTTCTCACAGGAGAAGTATATGTTTAAAAGGTAGATGTCATATAGAATGGGTCAGTCAGTCAGGGATAAAAAAAGTCCTGTGGGATAAAAAATCTAGATAAGGATTGAATGCTCCTGGTAGATTGAAGATAGGACATACACTAAACAACAATGAAGCAACAGTGGAGTTATAGAGGATCTAAGAACAAACTGGAACTGAACCTGAAAAGGTCATTAAAGAAGAAGATTCCAAAAGGAGAAAAAAGGGATAAGAATATAAAGTGTGGGTGACAAACTCAACAAATAATATTGCTTGGCTGCATTATGATGCAAGGAACAATTCAACTGATTCACTTACATAAGGAGAAAACATGAAGGGACCTTCAGTAACAGGAAGTTTATGGAAGAAAGCAATTCAGCTATATTAGATTGTAATTCTCCTTTTGGTAAAAATAGTGTCAGTAAATTTGAAATGGTCAGTGTTGGAAGCTCCAACCTGCCACATGGTCTGGTAGGTGATGAACCTTCAGGATGGCCGCAGCTGGTGTTGTCCACGTCCAATCCATGCAGTGCCTCCAAACACTGGGAACAAAAGCAAAGATGGTCATTGGTAGGAGGAGGCTACTCCTCCCAAGAGCACCATCAGCAATATACACCAGGATTAGAGTGCAGACATCAGAAGCATTGACTCATGAGCGGTCACTAGACCTTCCCATCCAAATGATGTCATCCATAGAAGCAAAAATAATAAATGTATTGCACTTCATATTCAGTCTATCAACCCTTTCTGAGAAAGGAGAAGTAGAACCAAAAATTAAAGAATCTGCCAGGAATAGTTTAATCTGAGAAGCATGGCAGTTGGGATGTATTTTACAAGTTGAGGGAAGATTAAATTGTTCTGCAACAAGATTGACTTGTTTAATGGTTATAAAGTGTCTACAAAATACATGCCTGAGCCTACTTGGCCCCAAGTGGGCTGGTAGGGATCTTGAAGCTAATGGCACCTTTTTCACCTTGTGTAATTCTAGAATAGCTCTTCTGAGTTTATCTTTCATTGTCTTCTTTCCTGGTATAGCTTGTTTTGTACCAGGTTTCTTTGTTCTTTGAAATGATAAAAAAATCTGCAGGATATGAAACCATAGTGTGGGTCAAGTGGTATCCCAAATACACAAGTATGAAATCCTGCAAACAGAAAAAAGGAAGACTTTGATGGCAGAAAGGGTGGGTGGCACTATTATACCTAAAATGGATTTTAATGTTACAGAGTCAGGAAATCAATTATCTTGAATTGTGTTGCAATACTATCATACATATTGTGTGATATTGGTCCTTTCAGCCAAGCCACAGGATTGAAGGTGGTATCCTAACGATAATGCTCTAATGATTTATAGTATCAAAGCTACCGGTGGTTCCGTTGGGTATGTACCACGGGGTACTCGTTCAGAACCAAAGCATTTCTTTCAAAATCAATATTGATTATTACTAGACATTCATGAATATACCACACCACAGTAAGTTAGCAAAAATATGAATTTATTAATTAATTCGCTTTTTTGATTTTCTATTCTTTTTGCCAATTTTGTGAGCAATTTATACAAAAAATAATAATAGGGGCTGTCTTGAAAAAGAGAACACAATAACAAATACAAAGACAATTCAGTGGGTGACTGTGGTGACATATAGTGAAATGAGTGACCTTTCAAATTCGGACAATAACCCCTTCTATGCTCATGACGGAAGGGTTCCATCATGAGCATAAGTGCTACTGTGCTCATTCCGTCATGAGCACACATTAAAAGAAAATCCCCCCTTTTTTTGTTTTTGCTTTGGGAGGTGGAGAAGAGCTTCCCCAACCTCCCAAAGCAAACTGCCTGTTTTCATTGTAATGACGATCGCGCGCATGGCATGCTGCCGTCATTACAATGAAAACAAAACTGAAACTTAGTTTTACAGTTTCGGTGCTTGTGGGGCTATCTCAGCCCATTGAGCACCAAAAACATGGGAGAGGTATCGAAAAAGGGAAGAATCTCCTCTTTCCAATGGAACCCTTTGGAAAGGATCCCTAGTGGATCCCTGCTTGGGGCGATCCCCAAGCAGGGATCCACCCACTAGCCACCAGGGAGGGGGCAAGGGCCTTTGTTTCCCCAATGCAATTATGCCATACAGCCTCTCTGCCCGTGGGGGTATCCCCCAATCTGCCCCCGGGGGGATCAGAAAGACACCTAGGCGCTAGGGATTTTCTTTTCATATGCTAGGGGTAGGGACTGCCAAGAATGGGCATGCCAATGCCCCCACCCTACCCCCCAAAGAAGGCACAAGACTTTCTGCCCCCCAGGAGGCAGATAGGGGCAACAGCCCCTGATCTGCCCCCCAGGGATCAGAAAGCCCATTAGGCCCCAGGGATTTTTTTTATATATTTCCGTTGGGGTGGGGGCTGCCCAGAATGGGCTTGCCAATGCCCCCACCCAAATGGTGCAGTCTTTCTGCCCCCCCCCTGGAAGGCAGATGGGTCAATAGCGCCATATCTGCCCCCCGGAGCGGCAGAAAGCCCACTAGGCACCAAGGATTTATTTTCAAAGTTCGGGGTGGGGTCTGCCCAGAATGGGCATGCCAATACCCCCATCCCCCCCCAAAAAATGTCAGTCTTTCTTCCCCCAGGAGGAAGATGGAAGCAGTAGCCCCTGATCTGCTCCCGGGGGGGAGCGGGGTGGGGGGCAGAAAGCCCAGAAGGCATCTGAATTTTTTTTATAATTGTACATAGGGGTGGGGGCTGCCCAGAATGGGTATGCCAATGCCCCCACCCCCCATAAAAATTGCCACAGCCTTTCTGCCCCCCCTCCGGAGGCAAATAGGGACAAAACCCCTTATCTGCCTCCTGGGGGGGGCAGAAAGACCAATAGGCATAAGGGAATATTTGTTTTTTTATTCAGGGGTGTGGGCATGTCAATGCCCCCACCATGCCCCAAAAATGCCTAAGTCTTTCGGCCCCCAGGAGACAGATTTGGGCAGTAGCCCCTGATCTGCCCCCAGGGGGCATCAGAGAGCACACTAGGCACCAGCGATTAAGCTAGCTTTTTTATGCATGGGGGTGGGGGCAGCCCAGAATGGGCATACTAAGGCCCCCGTCCCCCAAACGAATAGCCACAGTCTTTCTGTCCCCCTTGGGGGCATATCGGGGCAACCCCCCCCCCCCCCCAGTTTCCCCCGCTGGGCGGCAGAAAGCCTACTAGGCACAGCCTTGTTTTTAGCAAGGTGCCTACCTGTGGATTTTGGGCCCTAGCGCAGTAAACACAGAAGGAAACCTAGCAAACCTGTACATTTTTGGAAACTAGACACTAAGAGGAATCCAGGATGGGGTGACTTGTGTACCTCTCACCAGGTTCTGTTACCCAGAATCCCTTGCAAACCTCAAACCTACTTTTAAAAAAGCAAATTTTCCTCACATTTTTGTAATGGAAAGTTCTGGGATCTGCGTAGATCCACAAATTTCCACCGACCGCACATTCCCCAAAGTCTTGCAATAAAAATAGTACCTCACCTGTGTGCGTATGCCTAGTGCCCGCAACAGGAAATGGCCCAAAACGCAACCTAGTCACACCACATTTTCACAGTGAAAACTGACCCTTTTTTTGCAAAGTGCCTAGCTGTAGGTTTTGAACCCTAGCTCTGCTGGCACCTAGGGAAACCTAGCAAACCTATACATTTTTGAAAACTAGACACCCAGGTGAATCCAGGATCGGGGGACTTGTCTGGCTCTCACCAGGTTCTGTTACCCAGAATCCTTTGCGAACCTCAAAATGTGTAAAAATAAAAACACATTTTCCTCACATTTCAGTGTTGGAAAGCTCTGGAATCTGCGTAGATCCATATAACTCCACCCACCACGCATTCCCCAAAGTCTTCCGAGAAGAATGGTACCTCACTTGTGTGGTACCATACCCCAGTGCCCCTGACAGGAAACGGCCCAAAACGCAACGTGGACACACCACATTTTAACTGTGAAAATGAACTCTGTTTTGCAAGGTGCCTAGCTGTAGATTTTTAACCCTAGCTGCGCCTACATATTTTTGAAAATTAGACACCCAGGGGAATCCAGGATGGGGAGACTTGTCTGGCTCTCCCCAGGTTCTCTTACCCAGAATCTATTGCAAACTTCAAAACTTGTCCAAAAAAACACATTTTTCTCTCATTTTTGTGGTGGAAAGTTATGGAATCTGCGTAGATCCACAAAATTCCACTACCCCGCATTTCCCAAAGTCTTCCAAGAAAAATGGTACCACTCGTGTGTCAATAAGACTAGTGCCAGCAGCAGAAAACGTCCCAAAACGCAAAGGGGACACCACATTTTCACACTAAAAACGGAACATTTTTTTGCAAAGTGCCTAGCTGTACATTTTGAACCCTAGCTCTGCTGGTACCTAGGGAAACCTAGAAGACCTATACATTTTTGAAAACTAGACACCCTGGGGAATCCAGGATGAGGTGACTTGTCTGGCTCTCACTAGGTTCTCTTACCCAGAATCCCTTGTAAACCTCAAACTTTGTCCAAAAAACACATTGTCCTCACATTGCTGTGGAGGAAAGTTCTGGAATCTGCGGTGATCCACAAATCCCCCAAGCCCAATTCGGCAGCCATCTAGGGAAATCTACAAAACCCACACATTTCTAAAAACTAGAGTCCCAGGGGAGTCCAGAGAGGTATGGCTTGTGTGGGTCCCCTAAAGTTTTCCTACCCAGAATCCCCTGGAAACCTCAAATTTTGATGAATAAATTTACTTTTTTCTATTTCTGTGTGGGTAAGTTCTCAAATCTATGTGGATCCACAAATTTCTTACCACCCAGCGTTCCCCCAGGTCTCCTGATAAAAATGATACCTCACTTGCGTGGGTGGGTCAAGAACCCGTGACAGGCAAGGGCCCAAAACGTATTGAGGAGACATCAAAATGACCTATCAAAAAATAACATGGTTTTGCAAGGGGGTTCACCTGGGTTTTTTTGCCCCGGGCTCGGTGGTCATCTTAGAAAAGTACCAAACCCACACATTTCTAAAAGCTACACTTACTTTGTTTTAGCGGCAGTTCCTGCTTCAACTCCAGAGGCATAGCGGCAATCTTTTAACAGCATATTAGCGCCCCAAGCACAAGCCCACACCTCGCAGCACCCGCTCCGCGGGTGCCACTTCGACGTGAGCTGCGGACACCAACACAGCGGGGCAATCCTTGTGGCGGTAAGGCGGCTGTGGGCGCGAGGCGACAGCGGGGCTGCGAGTGTGCGGGGACTTCATTTCCCAGAAGTCCCTGCAAGACCGACGGAGAGCTTCCGGTCCGCTCTCCCTGCTGGCCCGCCCCCCGCCCCCCCACGAGGCTTCTAAGAGGCGACCCGGACCTCCAACGTGTGGGACACTTACTTTGTTTTAGCGGCAGTTCCTGCTTCAACTCCAGAGGCATAGCGGCAATCTTTTAACAGCATATTAGCGCCCCAAGCACAAGCCCACACCTCGCAGCACCCGCTCCGCGGGTGCCGCTTCGACGTGAGCTGCGGACACCAACACAGCGGGGCAATCCTTGTGGCGGTAAGGCGGCTGTGGGCGCGAGGCGACAGCGGGGCTGCGAGTGTGCGGGGACTTCATTTCCCAGAAGTCCCTGCAAGACCGACGGAGAGCTTCCGGTCTGCTCTCCCTGCTGGCCCGCCCCCCGCCCCCCCCACGAGGCTTCTAAGAGGCGACCCGGACCTCCAACGTGTGGGACACTTACTTTGTTTTAGCGGCAGTTCCTGCTTCAACTCCAGAGGCATAGCGGCAATCTTTTAACAGCATATTAGCGCCCCAAGCACAAGCCCACACCTCGCAGCACCCGCTCCGCGGGTGCCGCTTCGACGTGAGCTGCGGACACCAACACAGCGGGGCAATCCTTGTGGCGGTAAGGCGGCTGTGGGGACTTCATTTCCCAGAAGTCCCTGCAAGACCGACGGAGAGCTTCCGGTCCGCTCTCCCTGCTGGCCCGCCCCCCACGCCCCCTATATCATAACCTCCGCCTCCCGCAGCGCGGGACGCAGCCCGGGCGAAGACTGGGCAAAGACAGGGCCGTTTTAGGCCGTTATAGACCGGTAAGACCAGACCGGGCCATCTCTTTTGGTTTTAATTGCGTTATTTAGTTGGATTTTCTGCTTCGTTTTACTGCACTTACTGCCCACGTAATGTCTTCCCGTGAAACTAGGAGTAAGTCTATTAAGACCTCGAAAAAGGCTACAGGCACCCTAGATGATTTTATCACTAGGACTAATCTTTCAATTGACAATGAGATAACCAAATTCCAGCACAGAGTATCCCTAGAGTTAGAGTCTGCTAGGAGGCTCTCTATCGAGTTAGCGCTAAAGAAAAAATCCTCCTTAGGTAGTATTGCTACCGCAAAAACCCCTGAGCGCACGACTGGTCCCACTCCAATTATCACCCTGGCCGAGGTTCACTCTATTGCTGAGGAAACAACCCCCTTTACCAATCATGACCTCGCACCCACTGGCCCCTCTGTCAGTGTTGAATCCGAAATTCTTCCATCTTCGGATCCTCTGATAGGGAACATCGAGGGCACCAAAAATGGAGAGAAGAAAAAGGCATTGGTGGAATTAGAGTCGAACAAAAGCCAGGTGCCTGCTAAGATATCATTAAAACACAAGAGAAAACGCAAACATTTAACTGCATTTGCTAGGAAAAAGGCAAAAGTAGCCCTTAGCCAAAAGATTATAGGGGGTGCCCCACACATACCTAGCGTAATTACTGATAACAACATATCTGACCAAGCACCTTTAGTTGCAGTAAGTGTTAATGATAGCATCGATGAGCAAAATTCGATTGTAATGGTTGACCATTCTGTTCATGAGGGCCAGAGAGACTCTTTGAATATGACAGAACAAGAAGGGGGAAGGGAAGAGTTTCTTAAACTGGTGTGGGAGACGCTTAAGAGATTACTGAGGCCGCTAGAAGTCCGGCTAACGGGCATCGAGAATCAGTTGCTTGAGGTAGAGAAAAGAGTTATCACATTAACTAGCCTAAGCCTTACCTGTACCGATGTACCCATAGTCCCTAAGCAAGCTCCAGCCACTGCTCCTGTGTTACCTTCGAATAAAAACTCATCTAGCGTACAGCAGCAAAAAGAGGGAATAGTTAAAAACATAAATACAAAATCATTAACTAACACTACTGATAAATTAAATCCAGTACCCTCAACTTCATCATCTGTAAATACCACTAGTAAACCCCTGCAGAAAGGTCATGTCAAAAATAAAACATCTCAAATGTCAAATACTGCCATCACTCACTCTCCTACTCCGAATGCATTGGCTCCACAGAAATCCCTACCTAATCCTTTTACCCACTCTCATATTATCCCCGCAAGTAGCAAACCCCTGTCTGACAAAGCCTTTGCCAATACTGTTAGCAAGCCAAATTATCAATCTGGTTATGTGTATAATAACTTTAAAGGAGGGTATATAGATCTGCCACCTGATGCCAGCCCATTTGTAGCCGTTCTTACAGGGGTGCCTGAATTAGAAAGCCAATATGAAGAGAATTTTCAATCTCTGAAGAACAAAGTGATATATTGGTTAAACTCAAATAAACCCATTCCGAACCACATGAAAAGCAAAATACTCATGGTTCATAGGGTGCCGTGGGTGGGACCCTTGGCCAAATCAATTATGGGTGACTGTATAGTCATTTCTTTTGAGGAACCCCATAGTGCAGAACAGATCTTCAAATGGAAATCATATGATGACATATCACCAATTGAAGCTAGGCCCCTATCGTTTTTTTACCCTCCACCCAGGCCTATACAATATGGGCCTAACTGGAATACTGTTAACCAGTATCACGGTTATGCACCCAATTTGGCTAGACAGGCTGATCGAGATATGTGGTCTGGTATTTCCACCTTCAATAGGTACAGTTGTTTAGATGCCGTAGACTGACTTGGAACTATGCCAGAATGTATACCCAAGCTGTATGACACCTACTGCACCCTTGGTAATGATAATTCTTATCCCAGAACAGATAAACGAATGATCACAGATAGTAAGGGTGTTGTAGATAGGAAGAGTAGTAGTATGGGGAACCATCAGAATAAAGAACTGTCCCTATCAGCTGATAAAGTATGTCACAGCCTGGATATGGTTTGTTTGGATGGGGGAACCAATACTGTAGCTAGAGATATGGCTAAAGAGTCAGGGAAAGAAAATGCCGATTCACAGCTACGTAGTGTACCTCACCAGCCGGTATCCATGCCAGCCCTTGATGAACAGAGCCTAACACCGCGTATGCTTGTTCTGTCATGGAATATCGCCGGTGTTAGCAAAAATTTAAAGGATCCTGAATGGGCTGACTATGTTGACACCAGTGACTTTTGTTTGCTGCAAGAAACTTGGGCGATTGAAGTACCACACAGGGTCGGATATAAAACCTATGGGAATGAGGCAGTCCAGTCTGACAGAGGGAGACCATCAGGGGGTCTGATCATATGGCTTAAAATTACTTTGGCCGTGAGGGTTGAATTAATTGACACAGGTACTCCTGACATTCTGGCTTTAAAGGTTATACCCCCAAATGGAAACGTATGTTACATCATCAATGTCTACAATAGACCAATTGGCCATTCCAAGGTCTCACCTACTTTGGAAACATTGGATCTGTTTTTGAAAAATGTTGTTGGAGATACTCCGGTTATTTTGGGAGGTGACTTGAACTGCAACTTTGAACCTGTTTCTGGCATCAATGATGTTTTTGAGGATGAGGACCAAGTGTATCAAATTCCCCAGCTTGAAACCTCAAAATTTGTTAAGTATTCGACCTTGGCCAGCCAATTACTAAGGCTCACTGCAGATCATGGCCTTAGAGCATGTAACGGCCGACTTCCCTCGGATCTGAAAAAACAACCAACCTTTGTGAAAGCCAATAGTAATTTAGACTTTATACTTGTTTCACTTAGTATTTGGCATTACTTGATTGATTTAAAAGTGGCAAGTAGGGGGGAAAGTGATCACTATCCTTTGGAACTTTACATTGATGTGCAAATGTTTAGTGACACTCTCGCCAATTCAGCTACTTCACCAACTGAGAACACCAACGGAAAAATGTGTGAGGATGTACACATAACTAACAATAGACGTGCAGTAAAATGGTCCTATATTTTGGCGGATGGCAAGGCTCTGGCGTCGGTGTATTCTCTTTTTGAGAAAACATTCGAACATATAGTTGGACAACCCTTTTTACCTGTACACTTTAAACACTTTGTCAAACTTCACAATGCATTTTTTAGTGAACTAAAAACCTACTTGTCAAAAATGCCAAAGAAAAAACAACAAAACATAAGAGTGGGAAGTCACGGAAAATTATGGTACGACCACTCGTGCAGGACGGCTAAGAGAAACCTACTGCTTGCTATAAAAAATAAATCAAAAGATGAAGTTAAACTTGCAAGGGAGGTATATAAACGTGCCCAAAAAACAGCAAAAAAATTATGGGAGGAGTCGATTTGGGCTGAAATGCTAGCTGCTGCAAAAATTATTGACAATGTTGGCTTTTGGAGGCTGGTGGCAAATGAGGGACACGCAGGCAGAGCTGTGAAAGACATGTTTCTGGACGAAATGACATGGGTGCCCCATTTTACATCCCTTTACAAACAATATGATGGTGATATTAAAATGATTCCATGGTCTCCTCCTCCTATTGAACCCCTTGATTTTACACTGGAGGAAACAGTAAGGGCGATTAATGAATTAAAAAACACTAAAGCACCAGGCCCTGATAAAATACCTGGGGACCTATATAAACATGACATTGGGGTATGGGCTCCTTATGTGAACCGTCTGTTTAATATTCTGTCCACAAATTGTCACTTTCCGGATAGTTGGCGTGTTGCGGAAGTTGTGTTGATCTTCAAAAAGGGGAATAGACTGATACCTTCTAATTATAGACCAATTAGTCTTATGGACACCCTGCAGAAACTATATGCCAAACACTTATTATTTCGGATCAATGACTGGCTGGAGGACTCCAAAATAATCTCTAAATTTCAAGCTGGGTTTAGGAGTAAGACCAGCACCATAGATCAAATATTTAGATTCTGTTGTTTGATTTGGAAGTATGTGCATATTAGGAAAGGCCATTTGTATGTAGCCTTTGTTGACCTGAGAGCTGCATTTGATCTTGTCCCTCGCAGCTTGCTCTGGAAAACCTTAAGCGAAGTAGGCTTGCCAGGGTGCCTTTTATCACAAATAGTTGAGCTGCATGCTGGAAACGTTGCAAACATTAGGTGGGGTCCAAATGGTGAGCTGACGCGTAATATTCCTATTGAACGTGGGGTTCGCCAAGGGTGCGTTTTGGCCCCCACCTTGTTTTCTTTGTTTGTTAATGATGCACCAGATTATTTAAATGGTTGTATTAATGACTCCCCGCAGCTCAATGGAGAAAGGGTGCCCGCGTTGCTCTTCGCGGATGATACCATTCTCATATCTCAGACCAAGAAGGGACTCCAGGCACTCCTAAACTCCTTTAGCCGATACTGCATCACAAAGGGCCTGGAAATTAATGCAGATAAAACGAAATGCATGGCATTAAATCCCAGCAAGCCAGACAGAGGGTTTTTGACCTTGAATGGCCAGAAACTAGGAACTGTGGAAAACTTTTCTTATTTGGGTGTTGCACTTGACTCAAAGCTAAGTTGGAAAGCCCAAATTGAGAAGAGTAAGATATCATATGCCCACAACTTAAAGCCAATCAAATGCAGACTGAACGCTAGCACAAGCAAGAGTGTAACACCTGTTTTGGAACTTTTTAAATTTAAAATCCAATCTGCAGTGTTGTATGGAGCCGAGATATGGGGACCTTGGGCTAGAGAGAGCTTCCAGGGCCTGGATAATAAATTCATGCGAGCCATTGTAAGGGTCCCAAATAGTACACCTTTAATACCCCTCCAGCTTGACTTGAACTTTAAACGTACAGATTATTACGCTATTTTAAGACCATTAATGTTTTGGGTTAGGCTATGGACCACTCCAGAATTGGTAGAGTACAGAAATGGTCTACAGGAACTAATGAATCTTGATTCTTTTAATTCCATCAAGTGGCTTGTACATATCAAAAAATGGTTTACGCTCTTGGGCCTGTACTCAATGTGGGAGTCTCCTGATAATTTACCGGCCTCTTCTAAATTAATAGTGAAGCGGGCCTTTTGGTCTCACATGAGCGAGAAGCTCGTACATGGAAGTAGAGTTGGGTCCGCAATTCAAGATATTCTATCCTTTAAGGATGAATTTCGCTTCGAATCATTTTTGGATGAAATAGAGCCACCTATTGCAAAATCCCTTTTTCTGAAGTTCAGATATGGGATCCTTATGCTGAACTATAATACAGAACGATGGTCACAGAAAAAACTGGGAGATTTGAATGTCCAAAGAGGGTGTTGCCCCATGTGTTTAAACCCCTGTATGGAGAATGAGATTCAATCAATCAATCAATCAATCAAGTACATTTATATAGCGCACTACCTACCCGTCGGGTCTCAAGGCGCTTGAGGGGGGGGGGTGCCGTTACTGCTCGAACAGCCAGGTCTTGAGCTTCTTCCTGAAGGAGAGGTGGTCTTGGGTCAGGCGTAGGTTGGCCGGGAGGGAGTTCCAGGTCTTGGCGGCCAGGTAAGAGAAGGACCTTCCTCCTGTTGTCGCTCTGCGGATGCGTGGGACGGCGGCGAGGGCGTGGCTGGCTGATCGGAGGTGGCGTTTGGGAGCGTAGAAGTTGATTCGGTCGTTGAGGTAGCTCGGGCCTTGGTCGTGTAGGGCTTTGTGTGCGTGGGTGAGGAGCCGGAAGGTGATTCTTTTGTTGACGGGGAGCCAGTGCAGGTCTCTCAGGTGTCCGGAGATGTGGCTGTTTCGTGGGATGTCGAGGATGAGTCTGGCTGAGGCGTTCTGGATCCGCTGGAGTCTCTTCTGGAGCTTGGCGGTGGTTCCGGCGTAGAGGGCGTTGCCGTAGTCCAGTCGGCTGGTGACGAGGGCCTGTGTGACGGACTTCCTCGTCTCCGTGGGGATCCACCAGAAGATCTTCCGAAGCATGCGCAGGATGTTGAAGCACGACGATGAGACGGCGTTGACTTGCCTGGTCATGGAGAGGGAGGAGTCCAGGATGAAGCCCAGGTTGCGCGCGTGGTTCGTTGGTTTGGGTGCGGTGCCCAGGGCGGGGGGCCACCAGGAGTCGTCCCAGGCGGAGGGCGAGGAGCCCAGGATGAGGACCTCCGTCTTGTCTGAGTTCAGTTTCAGGCGGCTGGTCGTCATCCACTCGGCTACCTCTTTCATCCCTTCGTGCAGGTTGGCTCTGGCGGCGGCGGGGTCATTGGTCAAGGAGAGGATCAGCTGGGTGTCGTCGGCGTAGGAGATTATGTTGAGGTTGTGTTGGCGTGCGATGGCCGCGAGGGGGCTCATGTAGATGTTGAAGAGGGTCGGGCTCAGTGAGGATCCTTGAGGGACGCCGCAGATGACTTCGGTGGCCTCTGACTTGTACGGTGGTAGGCGGACTCTCTGTGTTCTTCCGTCGAGGAAGGAGACGATCCATTCCAGTGCCTTTTCCTGGATTCCGACGTTGCTGAGGCGTTGCGCTAGGGTGCGGTGGCAGACAGTGTCGAAAGCCGCGGAGAGGTCTAGGAGGATGAGGGCCGCTGTTTCTCCGTTGTCCATCAAGACTCGGATGTCATCGGTGGCAGCGATGAGGGCGGTCTCGGTGCTGTGGTTGGCTCGGAAACCGGACTGTGAGGGGTCGAGGGATCCGTTCGTCTCGAGGAAGGTGGCCAGCTGTTTGTTGACGATCTTCTCGATGACTTTGGCTGGAAACGGGAGTAGCGAGATGGGGCGGTAGTTCTTGAGTTCGGTGGGGTCTGCTGTAGGTTTCTTGAGTAGAGCGCTGAGTTCGGCGTGCTTCCAGCTCTCGGGGAAGGTGGCGGTGTCGAAGGAGGTGTTGATAATGTCCCGCAGGTGGGGTGCGATGACAGCGTCGGCCTTGTTGAAGACGTGGTGAGGGCAGGGGTCGGTCGGAGATCCGGAATGGACGGAGTTCATCATGCGGACGGTGTCTTCGGTGCTGATCGGAGTCCAGGCTTGGAGGGTGGTGGTGGGCGGCGTTGCTGTGGTTGTGGCGTGCGTCGGTCGGGTGCTGAAGCTGTTGTGTATGTCCGCGATCTTGTTGTGGAAGTAGGAGGCGAGGGAGTTGCAGAGGTCTTGCGAAGGGGTGATGTCGTTGTTTCCGGCGTTGGGGTTGGAGAGCTCCTTCACGATGTTGAAGAGTTCCTTGCAGTTGTGTGCGTTGTTGTCCAGTCTGTTCTTGAAGGCCGTTTTCTTGGCGACGCGGATCAGTTGGTGGTGCTTCCGGGTGGCGAGCTTGAGGGTGGCCCTGTTGTCCGGCGTAGGTTCCTTTCTCCAGACTTTCTCGAGGGCTCGGCAGTTCTTCTTGGAGCTCTTGAGTTCGTCGGTGAACCATGGGGCTCTCTTGCTGCCGGGTCTGCTGGGCGGGGTCCTCAGAGGGGCGAGTTCGTCCGCGCAGTTGCTGATCCACTTCGTGAGGTTGTCGGCGGCCTGGCTGGGGTTCGCTGAGCTGGCAGGAGGGTGCTGGCTCAGGGAAGCGGTGAGCTGGTCAGCTGTGATCTTGTTCCAGATTCATATGTTGTTTATATGTAGTGCCTATATGAAGGCTCGAAAGAAATGGTTAAAACCCATGTGCACCCTGCTAGGAACCAGATCCTGTTCTATAGCTTATAGGATCATAAAAAGCAATACAACCCAGTTCATTGTATTTAGCATAAGTAGGTTCCTCTACTCTGTTTGCATTACTCGCAGAAAACATGGCCAGGTACTCTGAGTATGACTTCTGCATATGTTTATAAAAGTTTGTAGCCAAAATGAAATATGTCTTAAATTGAGGTGGTAAAAATTTATTTTTTTAATATATCTTAAAACTTACTGATTTGATACATTTTAAATTTACTGATTTGAAATGTTACTGTATGTATGTTGTTATGATCTATTACTTTTTAAATGTGTATATGTGTCTTTTATGGCCTAAATTGGCCGAAATAAAGAAATAAATAAAATAAATAAAAGCTAGACACCAGAGAGAGTCCATCGAGGTATGGCTTGCATGGATCCCTCAATGTTTTCCGACCCAGAATGCCCTAAAAACCTCAAACTTACCTGAAAAAATCCCTTTTTTCTCAAATTTCTGTGTGGGTAAGATCTGGAATCCACGTTGATCCACACATTTCCTACCACCCATTATTTTCCCAGGTTTCCCGATAAAAATGATACCTCACTTGTGTGGGTGGGTCAAGTACCCGCAACAGGGCAAGGGCCTCAAACATATTGAGGAGACATCAAAATGACCTATCACAAAACAACCTGGTTTTGCAAGACGGGTCGCCTGGGTTTTTGGCCTTGGACTCTGCGGCCGTCTTGGAAAACCACCAAACCGACACATTTCTGAAAACTAGACACCCGGGGGAGTCTTGCGAGGTATGGCTTGCATGGATCCCCTAATGTTTTCCTACCCAGAATGCCCTGCAAACTTCAAATGTAGCTGAAAAAAACTCACCATGCTGGTGTGTTTTGAGATTTGCAGGGGATTCTGGGTAGGGAAACGATGTGGGATCCACACAAGCCATAGCTCATTGGACTCAGCAGGGTGTCTAGTTTTCAGAAATGTATGAGTTTGTTAGGTTTCCCTAGAAGGCGGCAAGCGCGGGGCCAAAACACAGGTGCCCCCTCCTAAAACCAGAAAGTTTTGTTATATATAATTTGGAAGTCTCCACAGTACGATTTGGGCCTTTTCTTGTTGCGGCCACTATGCCTACCCAAGCAAGTAAGGTATCATTTTTATTGGGAAACCTTGGAAAATGCTGGGTGGTAGGAAATGTATGTCACCCCGGTGATCCTACAACTTTCCACACAGAAATGTGAGAAATAAATTGATTTGTACAACATAATTTGAGGTTTGCAGGGGATTCTGGGTAGGGAAATTTTGGGGAACCCATGTAAGCCATACCTTGCTAGACTCCCCCGAGTGTCTAGTTTTCAGAAATGTGTAGGTTTGGAAGGTTTCCCTAGATGGCTGCCGAGCCCGGGGCCATAAAATCATGGGACCCCCCCCCCCCTGCAAAACCAGGTTGTTTTGTGATACGTCATTTTGATGTCGCCTCAATAGGTTTTGGGCCCTTGCCTGTCACTGGTACTTGACCCAGCCATGCAAGTGAGGTACCATTTTTATTGTGGGACCTGGGGAAACGCTGGGTGGTAGGAAATGTGTGGAGCCATGCAGATTCCATAACTTTCCCACACAGAAATCTGCGAACTGTATTTGAGGTTTCCAGGGGATTCTGGGGAGGGAAATGTTGGGGGGCCCATGACAGCTAGACGTTGTTGGACTCCCTCGGGTATCTAGTTTTCAGAAATGTATGTGTTTGGTAGGATTCATATGACGACCGCCGAGCCTGGGGCCAAAAACTCATGGGTTCCCCCTTGAAAAACTAGGTTGTTTGTGATAGGTAATTTTGATGTAGCCTCAATAGGTTTTGGGCCCTTGCCTATTGCGGGTACTTGGGGCACCCACATAAGTGAGGTCCCATTTTTATCGGGAGACCTGGGGAGATGCTGGGTAGAGGAAATCTGTGGATCTACACAGATTCCAGAACTTTCCACCAAAGAAATGTGAGGAAAATGTATTTTTTGACAAATGTTTAGGTTTGCAAGGGATTCTGGGTAACAGAACCTGGTAAGAGCCTGACAAGTCACCCCATCCTGGATTCCACTGAGTGTCTAGTTTTCAAAAGTGTATAAGCTTGCTGGGTTTCCCTAGGTGCCGGCAGAGCTAGGGTTCAAAACCTACAGCTAGGCACTTTGTAAAATAGTGTCAGTTTTCACTATAACATGTGGTGTGTCCACATTGTGTTTTGGGCCGTTTCCTGTTGCAGGCTCCAGGCCTACCCACACAGTAGGGTACCATTTTTCTCAAAAGACTTTGGGGAATTCAGGGTGGGTGGCATTTTGTGGATCCACACAGATTCCAGAATTTTCCACCACAGAAATATGAGGAAAATTTGTTTTTTTGACACATCTTTTGGTTTGCAAGGGATTCTGGGTAACAGAACCTGGTGAGAGCCAGTCAAGTCACCCCATCCTGGATTTCCATGGTTGTCTAGTTTTAAAAAATGTATAGGTTTGTTAGGTTTCCCTAGGTGCTGGCAGAGTTAGGGTTTAAAAGCTAGAGCTAGGCACTTCACAAAAAAAGGGTCCATTTTCACTGTGAAAATGTGGTGTGTCCACGTTGCGTTTTGGGCCGTTTCCCGTCGTGGACCCTAGGCCTACCCACACAAGTGAGGTACTATCTTTCTCGGAAGACTTTGAGGAACGCGTGGTGGGTGGAATTTTGTGGATCCATGCAGATTCCAGAACTTTCCACCACAGAAATCTTAGGAAAATGTGTTTTTTATACATTTTTAGGATTGCAAGGGATTCTGGGTAACAGAACCTGGTGAGAGCCAGTCAAGTCACCCCATCCTGGATTCCCCTGGGTGACTAGTTTTAGAAAATGTATAGGTTTGCTAGGTTTCCCTAGGTGCCGGCAGAGCTAGGGTTCAAAATCTACAGCTAGGCAATTTTCAAAATAAGGGTCAGTTTTCACTGTGAAAATGTGGTGCGTCCACGTTGCGTTTTGGGCCGTTTCCTGCCGCGGGCACTAGGCCTAACCACACAAGTGAGGTACCATTTTTCTTGGAAGACTAGGCAATGCAGGTTGGGGCAAATTTTGTGGATCCTTGCTGATTCCAGAACTTTCCACCACAGAAATGGGAGGAACATGTGTTTTTTTAAACAATTGTTTTAAGTTTGCAAGGGATTCTAGGTAATAAAACCTGGTGAGAGCCAGTCAAGTCACCCCATCCTGGATTCCCCTGGGTGTCTAGTTTTAAAAAATGTGTAGCTTTGCTAGGTTTCTTTAGGTGCCGGCAGAGCTAGGGTTCCAAATCAACAGCTAGGGCACTTTAAAAAAAAGGGTCAGTTATCACTGTAAAAATAAAGTGTGTCCACGTTGCGTTTTGAGTCGTTTCCTGCCGTGGGCACTTGGCCTACCCACACAAGTGAGGTACCATTTGTATCGGGAGACTTAGGGTAACACTTAATTGTTGAGCAACTGTTATTACCTATTGTCTTTCGATGCATTTCTGTCTTCCAAATGAAAGACAATGTGTAAAAAATAAGTCATTTTGAAAAATGACCAATAATTCTCAGGCAAGTATGGCTGCTCACAATTTGGGAATTGTGCAAATATCTACTGTTTCTAAACTCTATGGGGCATATTATCAAGGGGCTTTATCTCCGCTTTTTTGGCTTTAAAAGCCAAGAAAGCGGAGATAAAATTATCTCCCTATTACCAAGCTGTCGCTAACACCAGTTAGCAACAGCTAATAGGAGATAGTGACCATCTTGGGCCCCGCTTTGCATGTCAGCGATATTTATCACTAATGACAGGCAAAGTGGGTGTGCCAAGATGTTAGCGACTGGAAACAGTCGCTAACATCGCTATCTCCTATTACCAACTTTTGGAGATATTCGCGCTAAGCGCGAATATCTCCAAAAGCTAACACCTACCCAGGAGCAGTTCTTAGCCATGTTATCAAATGGGAGGTGGATAACATGGCTAAGAGCATTTGCTCGATAATGCATGAATATCGCTGACTTTTCAGCGATATTCATGCATTGCAGCCGTTTTTTATCGCATTTGCGATAAACCTTGCTAATAGCAAGGTTTATCTGCGATAAAAATCGCCGATTTGCGGCGATAATTTGTGTCTCTAAACAAGTTAGAGACAAAAATGATCTCTATTGGTTGGTAATATGCCCCTATATTTTGTTCCAATTTCAGAAATAAATAGGTGTCTGTCCTACTGATTTTTCCACGTATATATTTTCCCAAATGAATTGCTATATACCCGGTAAATAATAAAAAAAAACATTGCAAGACACTGCTAAGTTATCGGCTCTGGGTTTGTCGGGTTCTTGGTGAACCTACAAGTCCTATATATCCCCACAACCAGAAAGGTCCAGCGGATGTAACGGTATATTGCTTTTAAACAGCTGTCATAATTAGAAGAAGTTACAGGTGGAAACATTGACACAAATGGCTGTTTCTTTCAACTAATTTTCAATTTTTCCTATATTTAACGGTTAGTTTCTTTTAAGAAACCTTGAAGGATCTACACAAATGATCCCTTGCTGAATTCAGAAATGTGTCTATTGTTTTAAAATGTATAGCTTTCTAGGATCCAATTTTTGCTTTCATACCCATTTCTACCATTAACTAGAAAGAGGTTGAAAGAACAAAAAATAGCAAAAATAGGCTATGTCCCAGAAAAATGCCAAAACTGTGTAAAGAATTTTGGTTTTCTGACAAAAGTCTGCTTGTTCCTAAAACCTGGGAAGATGGGGATTTCAGCACCGAAACCCTTTTTTTGATACCATTAGCAGGAAAAAAAACAGATGCTTTCATCTGTAGCCCTTTATTCCCATTTTGTTTTTTAAACCTAATTTTAGCTGTATGGTGGCTATTTTCTGGATCCCATTAAGGGGAATCCTCAAACCCTGGGTTTCTTTAGACTCCCCATGATGTTGGGAAAAAAGGACACATATTTGGTGTGGATACCTTATGTGGTCAAAAAGTTACAGGGACCTAAGCGTGAACTACCCAAATTGCAAAATAAAAGGCTCAGCACAGAGGGGAAAAGGCCTAAGAGTTTAGGGGATAAATAAGACAAAAACATAAATTCTCTGTTCCGATCTTTCACTCTAGCTCACACTATTTTCTAAATAAATTGATATAGCGAGCCTGGACATGAGATGGTTACATATTGACGTTTCAACCCTATGGGTATATTTGTTTGTAGATACATCAAGTAGGGTATTCTTCGGGACAAAAAGGGGGAATAGCGACATCCCTTAGTGGTTGGATATTCAAAAGAATGAATCTACTCAAACTTCTAGCTGAATACACCACTGGACATGCTCATCAGCCGCCAGGGGTTAGAAAACCGTAGGGGTTGTTAAAATGCAACCCGTATGGATTATTGTGAGCTGATGCCAAAGTCCATCAAATTCAACTTCCCGTACCTCAGTAGTCGGGTATCTCTCTCTTGATACAGCTAGAAGGTTGAACAACATTTGGTAATACTGATGGAAAAACATTGAGTTTTACTCTACGAGAAAGAGTTGTTTTGTTGACAAGCTCCTTCTGGGCTCGAAAGAGTAGATTCATTTTTTTGACTATCCAACCACTAAGGGCTGTCGCTATTGAACCTTTTTACCCTGAAGAAAACCCTACTTGATGGATCTACAAACACATATACCCATAGAGTCGAAATGTCGACGTGTAACCATCTCATATCCAGGCTCACTATAGCAATTTATTTAGAAAATAATATGAGCTAGAGTGAAAGACTGGAAAAGACAGATAATTTATGTTTTTGTCATGTTTATTGTCTGAATTTGAAAGGTCACTTATTTTACTATATGTCACCATAGCCCCCCACTGAATTGTCTTTGTATTTGTTATTGTGTTCTCTTTCTTAAGACAGCCCCTATTACTATTTTCTGTATAAATTGTTCAACCAATTGGAGAGAAGAATAGAAAATCAAAACAAATTAATTAATTTATATTTTTGCTATCTTACAGTAGGTGTGGTACATACATGAATGTCTAGTGCTAATCGATATTGATTTTGGAAGAAATGCTTTGTTTCTAAACAAGTACCCCATGGTACTTACCCAACAGAACCACCTGTTGCTTTGTAACTATAAACCCAGGTTCCGAGGGAGACAGGGTGACCCCATTGATCTTAATGCTAATGATTTATAGGGAACCTTTATGCATGTGTATGGCATTAGGGAACCCATGTAAACAAAAATTTCTTATAGAAATTGATGCGCAATCACAGTGCAGAAGGAATTGTTTTGAACAGTGCCATTTTATAACATGTATTAACTGAGGCCATGAAAACATGATATTCATTTAATGGAGACACGTCCATGTTAAGTGCGGATAGTGTGCCATGAATCTGTTAATGGCTGCAGATAACCCAATGTCGTTGTATGCATAGATTTACGATAAGCACATATAGGGCAAACCTGTACATATTTCACAACAAAAGGTTTTATGGAAGGCCAATAGAAAGGTAACATAACCAGATCAAGGGTAGATATGGCTCCCTCTCTCCTGCTGCGGCTGAATAATGGCACATTTTAAAAACGTCTTTTAATAGTTGAGTAGCGGTAACAAAAAGAGCTTGTTGTAGAAAGTAGAGGTCTTGTTTGGTTAAAAAATGGTGTTCTTTATATAATTTCCTCTTGTGTTTCTGGATTCATTTCAGCTGTGCATTTCTCTTTCTTGATAAAAAATAATAAACTCCTTAAATAAACTGATGAGGAAGAAGTAATGTTGTTTCTGAGGTGGAGTTTCCTCTGAGTATTGACAGGAGAGGGCATCTCATGTGACATTCTTTGATCCTTGAATATTTGTTACATGTCATTGTGAAAAATAAGCTCCTTCAGCCCTCAGTTCTATTCCTACACTGTAAATTGGATACAAAGGGTGGCTCATATATTATTTGGCACTCTAGATTCCTCAGGAAATCACTTCACTCCAGAGGATTTCTTCTCCCACATAGAATAGTTGTGCTCACAAGCAGTATAAACAAGACAAATAATACATGGTGTGATCCAAGCCATCAACATCTTGCTGCAAAAACACAGTGACAACTATTCTGTCAGATGTGTTTGTCTCTTCTATAAACTGTTTCAAGGGATCAGGGTGTCTGAGAGTAGGGGCCTGAATAAATACTGTCTTTAAACTTTGGTAATCCTCATTAGGCTTTTCAGATCAAAATAATCCTGTTTGGAGTTTTCCTTTCTTCAGAATGTTTGATAACTGATAAGTCTAATGGGCAAACTCTTTCATACATTTCCAAAAATATTGGCTAAACCAATAAAGCTCTAGGGGCTAGATGTAGGTAAAGCATATTTACCGACCCTTAAATACCGAATTTTACCGATTCAGTATTTAAAAGTCGGTAAATATGAAGGGGGGAGATGTAGGGAAATCCAGATGTTTATTTACCGAATCGGTAAAAGTCGGTATTTACCGATTCGGTAAATACCGACCTGTAATGCTCCATTCATTCCTATGGGCTATGAAGCCCATAGGAATGAATGGGGCATTACAGGTCGGTATTTACCGATCGGTAAATACAGATTTTTGGTAAGGGTGCAGGGGGTGTCACTTTGACACCCTCTAGCACCCCCAAAAAAGGTTCGGGGGCCATATGGCAGGCATACCTGCCCTAAGGGCAGGTCTGCCTGTCATATGGCACAGGTGTGCATGCGCACATTTGCATGCACACCTGAATCGGTATTTCACCATCAAATTGAATTTGATGGTAAAATACCGATTTCTAAGGCCTTGTGGGACTCATAAGAGTCCCACCTACATATCGATTTTACAGATTCTGTAAATATACCGGTCAGTAAATTTACCGACCCGTATATTTACAGATTCTGTAAAATTACCTATCGGTAAATTTACAGAACGGTAAATCTACCGATTCTGCCCCCTACATCTCAAATGCCTTTTACCGGTCGGTAACGGCCGAATTCGGCCGTTACCGACCGGTAAAAGCCTACCTACATCTGGCCCTAGGTTTCTTAGACAGTGGTATTACAAGGCCATTCACAAATTGCTGCAATTTTCTTAAGATCCATGCCAACTCCATTTGCTGAGGGTCTATAACCTAAAAACGATATGTTTTCTTCTTTAATTCATACTTCGTGAGCTTGAAAGTAAGATGATGCAATGATAGATTGCTCAGAACATACGCCATATGTCTATAAGATTCTTTCAGATACCTAGGGTACATGAATAGATCTTTCTAATATACTCAACATAATCATTCAAGATATAATAGAAAAATCCTGAGCAGTCAATCTTTGGAAAAGCCCGGGGAATCATACAGCCCAGAAGGCATCAACTGATACTCAAAATCCACAAAAGATGTTTAATCCATAAGATGTGGTGCGGCCCTAGAAGGTCAAATATGGTAAAAATAATAGCACCTTCACCGACTCCAGAATATCCTTTATAAACAATTAAGGATATATGTCCTTGATGGTCATTGTACGAAGTTGGGTCCCCAGTTTACTGGGGCATAAGTCCTGGTCAAGCAGAAACCAGAATCCTTGTCAGGGTAAGGCAAAAGCAAACCCTAAGTAAATCTGTGCTGCCCCTTTGGTGTCTTGGCAAACAGCAATCAGGCTCAATTTAGGGGTAATGTGCAATGAATGTGTGTAACATTTCAAACCAAAAGAAAGTCAAAACGTATCATAAAAGGAGCCCATTGCAGACTTAGAAAAAGAGAGTAGTTTTTAATAAATAAGACAAGTCTGAAACGTCAAAAATCAAATTAGTAAAACTGGAGATATTGAATTTTAAAGTGTATATAGAAAATTAGCCCAAAACACCACAAAGACTTCTTGGGGAAAAAATGGTCCCACCAGAACGAGACAAAGTTGAAATTTCAGGCCAACCATGATGAAGCGCAAGTCAGCTACAGGGACCCAGTTAGGCCCCCTGGAAAAAGTACCTTATATCCTGGTTGTGGGGGGTTGCATTGATCCAGGTCGAAGATGTGTCACTCAGCGGAAGTGATTTGCCCCTTCTAGGATGCGGGGAGGTTGTGGTGTAAGTTCATGTTGCGTCATCGTCAAGGATCCCATCGATGGGGCTTGTGATGTGTAGTCCTGAATGGGATGCGGCACCTGGTTCTGAGGAGCTGCAATGCAGAGTCTAGCATTGGCATTGAGGCTGCCGGCAATGAGAGATGTGAGAATTGGGATGTGGATGCACCGCGCTGCCGGGGCAAGGCATTGGTTCCTAGAACTGCGGTCTGCGATGCAGGTCTTTGTTACGGACCTATTGCACACAGCAGTGATGATGCATCAGCTCTGCATAGGGATGTGCCACTCAGCCGAGGACATGCGTTGGTTCAGATCGCTCCACAGAGAAGATGCCTTGGTTCTGCTGGCAAGGACCTTAGGCCCACTTGCAGTGAGTCCAAAACTGGGGTGACACCACTTGGCAGGGCAGACTCACAGAAGGCAGAGTCCAGGTGCAGGGTCAAGATAGTTTGAAGCTTGTTATGTCCCTGAGGCTTCAGATAGGAGATCAGCGAACTAGTCCTTAGAGTCACTCTGGCTTCTGGGTGCAAGAGATGCAGGTCCAGTTCTTCTCACCCAGGAAAGACAGCAGAAGGCAGCAGCTAGCAGAACAGCACAGCAAAGTAACAGTCCAGAAGAGTGCATTCCAACAGAGTCGCAGTTCTCCAGCAGCACAGCAGTCCTTCTTCAGCCTATCCAGGTGTAAGTGGGAAAAATCTAGTATAAGCAGTTTGACCGTGTGATAGATCTCCTGGTCATTAGTGGTGCCTAGATGCTCCTTGGAGCGACAGCTGCGCGATATAAATGCACAATTACATTACATTACAAGTGAGGCTGGGCCCAGCTCCTCCCTCCCATCATGCCAGTGATGGCCCACTCAGTCACACTTAAGCTCTTGTGTGTGGCTGCTAGGAGGAATGCACAAAGCCCAGCTGCTAACTACACCAAGTCAGTGACCATAGACAGGCACAAAATGGCTAAAATAAGTAAATTCCAACTTTCTAAAAGTGACAATTTCAGAATTGTAATTTAAAATCCAACTTCACAATAAATTAGGATTGCAGAGACAACAAACTGGAACCAATTAATCTTTCCATTTGGAAATTGCACTTATAAAATGCAATAATGGAATTCCAATTTTATCCTATGGGAGATATAGGTCTTTCAGTAGTGAAAAACAAACTTAAGAGTTTTTCACTACCAGGACTTGTAAAACTTAAAAGTACATGTCCTGCTTTTTAAATACATTGCAACCTGCTCTCCGAGTTGTCCAGGGCACACCCCAGAGGTGATGTATAAAGGAAAGTTTGGGCCTGGAAAAAGGTTTATTTTGTCAGATCGAAATGGCAGTTTAAACTGCACACACAGGCTTCGCAATGGCCAAAGGGGCTACTTAAGTGGGTAGTACAAAAGGGAGTGGTGATGGACGGAGCATCTGAACCAATCAAACATTCACACCCAGTCAAAAGAGCTGGGTTTGATCCATCACCGTTCTTTAGCCCACTCTGCCACCCCAGTTCAGACATGGCTATATGCAAATCAGTCTGACCCTGTGCCTCATGGGAACAGTCCAGCCCGAACTGCCAAGCCATGCCTTCCCTGGACCGGAAACAAGCTTCCGAGGACCGGCTTCCGGCATTCCAGCCGTCTTCAGCCCGGCTTGCTTGAATCCAGTGGCAAAGTGAGCAAGGGACTCACGTCTGAGCATACCCTGCCACACTTATGGCGGCCAAAGCAGTACAAAAGGGGGTGGTGATGGACGGAGCATCTGAACCAATCAAACACTCACACCCAGTCAAAAGATCTGGGTTTGATCAATCAGCGTTCTTTAGCCCACTCTGCCACTCCAGTTCAGACATGGCTATATGCAAATCAGTCTGACCCTGTGCCTCATGGGAACAGTCCAGCCCGAACTGCCAAGCCATGCCTTCCCTGGACCGAAAACAAGCTTCCGAGGACCGGTTTCTGGCTTTACAGCCGTCTTCAGCCCGGCTTGCTTGAATCCAGTGGCAAAGTGAGCAAGGGACTCACGTCTGAGCATACTCTGCCACACTTATGGTGGCCAAAGCAGTACAAAAGGGGGTGGTGATGGACGGAGCATCTGAACCAATCAAACACTCACACCCAGTCAAAAGATCTGGGTTTGATCAATCACCGTTCTTTAGCCCACTCTGCCACCCCAGTTCAGACATGGCTATATGCAAATCAGTCTGACCCTGTGCCTCATGGGAACAGTCCAGCCCGAACTGCCAAGCCATGCCTTCCCTGGACCGGAAACAAGCTTCCGAGGACCGGCTTCCGGCATTCCAGCCGTCTTCAGCCCGGCTTGCTTGAATCCAGTGGCAAAGTGAGCAAGGGACTCACGTCTGAGCATACCCTGCCACACTTATCCGTCAACAAGGTGGAGCGGGAATAAAGTTTTCTGACTTGTAGGGGCTTGCGGTCTCCTTTTTTCAGAGAGTGCCAAGTTTCACCCTGACCCAATACCTCGTAGCTAGGGAGACTTCTTGCATTCCATGCCTCTTGTCTTAATTGGTTTTGTACACTTTCCTGACTTTCTCCGAATTGCTCCTGGTTCATCCAAATGTGGTTGTCATGTGTGAACGGTTCTCTTCCTCGTAGGGTATTGAATGGGCTGTATCCAGTTAGAGTGGGTGTGATGCGGTATGTCCATACCGTGTTCCTGACCTCTGCTTCCCAGCTCTTACCCGCATTGATGGCTGCTTGAACAGAACCCATGATCACCCGGTTAAATTGTTCAGCAAGACCATTACCAGTAGAGTGGTAGACAGGGGTGTGTTTAGCCGTGATGCCATTCCTCTTGATGAATATATTCCACTTCTCCAAGGTGATTTGGGGGCCATTGTCACACGTGATGATTTTCGGAATTCCTTCCCTCAAGAATGTATCGGTGAGAAAGGCAACATCAGGATCTGTGCCCACTTTTCGTACACTACTACCTCTGGCCATTTTGAATATCTGTCGACTAGGACCAACACATATTTGGGTATCCCCCAGGAATCCAGAATATGCCCCAAAATGTTGATCGACAATTCCTCCCAGGGGTTGCTAGGAGTGGGAAATTCCCCCATGGGAGGCCTCAGCAAGGTTATCGACTTGTCTGTGGTGGCGCAGTGTTCACATGCTCGTACGTACTTTTCCACCTGGATGTCTGTAGCTGGCCACCAGTGAGACTGTTTGATTCTTCTCTTCAACTTCACGATCCGAAGGTGGCCATCATGAAGGATGCTGAGGATGCGCTCCGGCAATTGTCTTGGAGGGATGACTTTGTCTCCTCTCATTAAGAATATGGCGTCGTCACTGATGCATAATTCATCACGCACCTCCCCAAATTTCCGGAGGTCATCTCCCATGTGCCTCTTCTCAGGCCATCCTTGGGTAAGAAACAACTTCACTTGTGGGAGTTGGGAATCATCATCATAGGCCGTCTCCCACTCTTGTGCACTGATGACTGTCTCTTGGTCTGTCGGGAAGACCACAGCATACTCGTCCCATTCAGTGTGCGTAGGTGCTCCTTCCATGGCCGCAGAGCGTCTAATGTAATCCACCACCTTGTTCTTAGACCCTGGTAGGTACTCAACGTCGTAGATGAAATCCAATAGGTGGAGGGTCATCTTGGCAATGCGAGGAGTAGCACTGGCGTGTCCACTGGACGTGAGGACTTGGATCAACGATTTATGGTCCATTCTGAGAGTAAATCGGGAGCCCCAAAGGTAATGGTGAAACATCTTCATGGCCCAAACGGATGCTAGCATTTCCTTCTTGATGACGCTGAACTTCTCCTCATTGGGGGCGAGGGAACGGGATGCGAAGCCTACGGTGGTTTCCATGCCATCAGCGGACAATTGGGACAGCACAGCCCCTAAACGTTTCTCACTGGCGTCCGTCGTCAGGATGCTTTGAGCCGAGCCATCAAACCCTTGCAGTGGGATGACCTTGCATATGTCTTTCTTGTTGTCTTCAAATTCCGGGTTGGACCTTGGCGTCCAGCTGAAAGCATTTTTCTCATTTAAGATTTGTCGCAGACGGTGTGTTTTCGTGGCAAAATTCCTGACAAATTTGCCGTAGAATTCTGCTAGTCCCAGAAATGAGCGGACTCCATCCTTGCTTTGTGGCTTTGGTGCGGATCTGATGGCCTCCACATTGGCTCTTTTGGGATAGATCCTGCTGTCACTAATCTTGAGCCCCAAATATGTGACAGTGCATAACCCCAATCAGCATTTCTACTATTCAGCCGTGAGTCCATTCGCCGACAGTGTCTGTAACACCTCTTTAAGTTTGTCATCGTGCTCTGCTTTGTGTTTCCCCATGATGAGTATGTCGTCCTGGAAATATAAGACACCACTGACACCCTTGAACAACTTATCCATGAGTTTTTGGAAAACCACGTCTGTGGATGCCAGGCCAAATGGCATTCACAGGAATCTGTAGCAGCTGAACGGGGTGATGAAGGATGTCAACTTCCTGCATGAGGGATGGAGCGATATTTGGTGATACGCCGCTGTGAGGTCTATTGTGGAGAACCAATTTACACCTTTGGTTTGACCCAACAGTTCGTTAATTCTGGGCAACAGAAACGTATCCACAAATATGTTTTTATTCAGTTCTCTAAGGTCTAGGCAAAGACGCTCTTTACCACTTGGTTTCCGTTCCACGATCAATGGTGCCAACCATTACGCACTTTCAATAAGTTCTATTTTTTTTTTTTTTTTAAAGACCTTTATTGTCCAACATACAGTGTACACAGCATCATAGCTTACAACCCAGTCGGGCCAGCTGCAGGTAATGAACGTTACGGTATAGAAAGTAAAGGAACACAGCTTCAAGCCCGGCAACCCTGGGGTCCGGCAGCGTATATCAGCATTTCACATTACACCATAGCATGTATACATTTAATGTCTAGTAAGTGTGTGGTCGAAGGGTTTTTCTGTATGAATTCAGTGGCTCGAAGTGGCTGTGCCGAATCTACCCTCAGCAGTGGCTGCAATGATAAGCGTGCCCATCTTGTCCAGTATGTGTCATCTGCGAGTGCTTCAGTGTGGGTCGACACTCAGACGGGTTTGGCGTCATGTGAGGGAGCGTTGAGGGTGTTCAGTGGCTAAGTGCATTTGGGGCGTGTAGCCTCCTCGTGTGTCCATTGCAGCGGGAAGAGATGTTCTGCACCTCAGTGCCCAGGTGGGGTGTCCAATCTTCGGCTGTCACACCCGAGGGCGTCCCGTGAAACAAGATGGTGTAAAGCATGAAGTTGTATGTGTACGGACATGGTCTAAGGGAAAATGAAACCAAATCCACAACTAACTACAAAACAGGGACAAGGGTTCATAGGAGGTAGGTGGGGGCAGGTGTGTGTAGAGTTCGCCTTAGTGTCGAGAGGGGGGAAGTCTGATTTAGCGTGTCAGTCGTGTCTCGCGGGGTAGGTAGTCGGGGGGGCCGGGGCGCGGGAAAGTGCGGGTCGTCCCTGCAGTGGAGCCATTAGGGGGGGGGAGGCCCCACGAGAGGTTGATGGGTGTGGTATACCGGTGACTAGCTCGGGCTCCCGTCGCCGTACCTCATGTGACGGTGCGTGTCCGGGATTGGGGCAATTGATCGACCGTGTGTGATAGTAGAATACTAGCCAGACAGCGCGCTGAGGCCGACGGCGATGGGAGGTCGTGTGGTGCATCATGAGTGTTCAGTACAGTGTCGTATCAGGGAATGGGGGTGGCAGTGCATGGTTCCTCACGTGATTCCCCGTTCCGTGCATTTCCGCAGGAAGGAGTGCAGTATGTCTTCCCATTGTTGCGCAATGGGGAACTTTCTGAGTCCTGCTGTCTCTTCTCGCTGCAGGACAGAGCTTTCAGCCCGTGCCCAGTTTGTCAGCGACAGGCACCAGTGTCGGAGGTGGGGGGGTGTAGCTGCCTTCCATCTCTTGGTAAGTAGTCTTTTGGCTGTGATAAGGCCGAGATCCCAGTACCTAGTCTGGACTCTATTCTGGTGCGTGCGCTTATATAAACCTAATATACAGGCTTCCCACGTA
This sequence comes from Lissotriton helveticus, assembly GCF_964261635.1. Taxonomy (NCBI): domain Eukaryota; kingdom Metazoa; phylum Chordata; class Amphibia; order Caudata; family Salamandridae; genus Lissotriton; species Lissotriton helveticus. The sequence goes on along the minus strand of NC_136065.1, from coordinate 1,315,814,380 downwards.
CTCGGTACTTGTTCCCCAGTGCAATGTCGGAGTATCATGGTCACCCCGTCCCAGTATTGCTGGAGGGCGGGACAGAGCCAGAGCATGTGAAGGAGATCTGCGCCTATGAGAGAGCAGCGGCCGCAGGCAGTGTCTGTTACTGAAAAGTATTTTTTTATCTTGTCAGGGGTGAGGTACGCGCGGTGTAGTATATAAAATTGTATGTTTTAAATCGAGGGCTGCGGGGGATGTTCACTGGGCCAGCCAGGATCATAGCCCACTCTTTGTCCGTCCAGTCCCGTCCTGTGTACGCCCATTTTTCCCTTAGGCGTGCAGTCATCGGGTGTGTATGTAGGAGGAGTGCTTGTGTCAACCAATGAATAATGTGAGTGCCGTTGCTCATGACATGTAAGTACTGTATGAAGTGGTGTGTCGGTGGCTCACCAGACATGTCTCCCCAAGCGGTGGTCAACGCGTGAACGAGAGACGCGTGTGTTAGGAACTGACCAGCTGGGAGAGATGTATCCTCCACAAGGGCTGCAAAGGGCAGGAGGGTGCCGTCGGAGTAAAGGTCGCCCAACGTCTCCACCTCTGCGGTGATCCAGCTACCCAACCGTGCAGCAGTCAGGGTCCCCGCCGTCGTCGGGGTGCCTAACAGCAGCAGTATCGGCGCATATGGTGTCGTTGTTCGTGTTAGGCGCAAGCAGCGGAGGAAGCATCTACGTGCCACTGCGAGCAGTAGTTGCGGTGGTCGGGGAGTCCGAGTCAGCGGATGGAACAGTACTTGAATCTGGAACAGGGACCAAACGGTGATATCTGTGGCTGTGTCGCCCAGGTGCTTACCACCGAGCCAGCACGACACCCACTGCATTTGTGCTGCTAGATAATATAACTCCATGTTCGGAACCGCTAGCCCGCCCTCTGCAGTGGGCATGTAGAGTTTCGTCAGCGCGACCCGAGGCCGGCCTTTGTTCCAGATTAGGTTTCGTAGCAGGACCTCGAGGTCTCGGAACACCCGGGCAGGCACATACGTTGGTATGTTTGCAAAATAGTATAACAGCCGCGGTAGCACTATCATTTTAGCTAAGGCTATGCGACTAGGGACATTGAGCGGTAGGGTGTTCCAGAACCCCACCTGAGCTCTGGTAGAGGCGATCGCCCTCATCAGATTGCCTTCCAAGATGTCCATTGGGTCTCGGTAGATGTGTATCCCAAGGTATCTGAACGTGTTGGGGTACCACTTCAACCGTCCACCCCCGATGTGTATGTCATATTCTGGAACATTCGGGCCGAAGGAGTAGGCCCCCGATTTGGCCCAGTTCACTCGCAATCCCGACATTTCCTCAAAGGTGCCGAAAACGGTAGTGAGGGACTCTGGGATGTTGCTGAGGTCCCTGACGTATAAGAGCCGGTCGTCGGCATATAAGGATACCACATGGAGTCCGTCCGCCAACGGTATACCCCAGTTAGCTCCCTGCGACCGGAGCATCATGGCTAGGGGTTCCACAGCTAGGGAGAACAGCAGGGGTGACAGTGGACAACCCTGCCTGGTGCCCCTCCGCACGCGAATAGGGTCAGAGAGTAATGTTCCAGTGCGGACCCGGACTGTGGGTTTGCGGTATAAGAGGCCAACCATCGTCAGATAGTCATCCCCCAGCTCAAACTTTTCCAACACCGCTCGCAGGTAGGGCCACTCCACCGAGTCAAAAGCCTTCTCCAGGTCGAGCACAAGGCACCCCGCTCGTGGCCATTGTCTCGTGGCGTATTCTTGCACGCGGAATAGCCGTCGGATATTGTGGGATGTGTGTCTCGTCGGTACAAATCCGTTTTGGTCTTGGTGTACCAACGTAGGAACGATAGGGGCCAGCCTGCGGGCAAGCGCGGAGGCAAGAATTTTATAGTCAGTATTCAAAAGTGCGAGAGGGCGGTAAGAGCCCATCTGCGTGTCATCTCTGCCAGGTTTGAGTAGGGAGACAAGTGTCGCTTCATTAAGTGTCGGGGGCAGGGTGAAGTCGTCGACAGCCGCGGAGTACATCCTCACCAGGTGCGGAATCAGGATGTCTGAGGCGGCCTTATAGAACTCGGCCGGCAAGCCGTCCGGCCCCGGAGTCTTACAGTTCGAGAGGTTAAAAATGGTGTCGCGGAGTTCTTCGGGATCTAGTGATGCTCCGAGGTCATCCTGTTGTGTCGCTGTCAGGGTAGGCAATTGTACGGCAGAGAGATAGTCTACAATGGTAGGCTGTGGGACATGGAGTCGGGAGTGGTACAGGTTTGTGTAATGCTCCGTGAACGCCTCGTGTATTTGGCGCTGAGAGTATAGTGGCCTGCCATCTCCGGCTTGTATGGCTGATATAGGAGCCGATCGGTCTTCCCGCGCAATTAGCCAGGTCAGCAGTCTGCCCGGTCTGTCACCTTGTCTGTGTATCCGAGCAGAATGTGCCGCAAAGTTGACACATTTCAGACGGTCTAGTAGGCGGTCATGTTCCGTTTTAGCCGCAGACAGTCGGGTGTTCGCGTCTCCCCCCGCAGGGCACTCGAGGTCTATCAGTTCCGATTCCAGTTGTGCCAGGTCTCGTTCAATTTGTCGTCTCATGTGCCCCAGTGTACCCAGGCAGTACCCCCGTGTCATCACTTTGAAAGCATCCCATTCGGTTTGGGGAGTGGATGCTGTGTCAGTATTTAGTTCAAAGTATTGGGCCGATTGCGTAAGCAAGGATTCTCGGAATGTCGCATCGAGTAAGAGGTCTGGTTGGAGGCGCCAGGTGGGAATGGGGGTGTGTGGGATGTCCCATGCAATGGTCAGTGTGTGAGGGTTATGATCTGAGTGGGTACGGCCCATGTATTGAGAATCTAGGACTAGCGGAAGGAGGTCAGGGGAAACCATGTACCTGTCCAGGCGGACATGTAGCGCGTGTGCACCTGACCAATAGGAATATGTGCGTGTCGTGGGGTTGCGGGTCCGCCATGCATCTTGTAGTCGCCATTGTTGGGCCCAGTTGAGGAGAGCCTTCGTCGTGAATGTGTGCCTGAGCGTTAGGTGGGGGAGCAGAGGACCTGTCCAAGTGTGTGTCCAGGACACAATTGTAGTCGCCTCCAAGGATCCACGGAAGCCCATGCCATGGCGCCAGCGCCGTGGAGAGGCAGTCGAGGAAACCACCCTGCTCAGTGTTAGGGGAGTATATGGAGGCAAGTACTACCGGGTGTCCATCAAGTCTGCCCCTCGCTATTACGTACCGGCCTCCCTCATCTATCTGTATATCCATGTCTGCCCAGGGAGTACCCGGCCTTATCCATATGAGCGCCCCACGGGCATAGGAGGAGTACTCAGTGGCATAGATTCGCCCGCGCCATCTCCTGCACAGCGCGTGGACCTCAGCTTTATTGAGATGTGTTTCCTGTAATAAAACTACATGGAATTTGTGGCGACGTAAATATGAGTATATTTGGTAACGCCGTGACGGTGTGTGCATTCCTCTCACATTCCATGTGCACATCTTAATCCCAGCCATATCCGCTATCTTGTTATGAGGCATCCGCCCCTCCCGTCACCCACCCCCCAGGCGGTCGCTCCCGCAAGGTTCCCCATCTCCCCCCTCCACCACCCGCAGACACAGACTTCGACATTTCCAGCAAGGGCATAGGCAGTTCTCTGATGTGGGGAAGGAGGAATGTAACCGGGGTCACTAACAGTGCTAAACAGTAAGAAATACCAAGAGGTCGGCAACGGAACATGTCGCCGTCCAAACACGCCAATAGGGCAAAAGATTAACGTTCAAGTCTAGGGGGCAGCTTGAGCTAGGTATCAATAAGGCAGTTCTTCAATGTCCAAACAAGCGAGATCATTCTGGTGCCCCTCCCCGGGCTACAAACGATACCCACCATGTAGACAAATGCGGCATCCGAATAGGCCATATCGTCACCAGTGGGTCAGCCCCCGGATGTCTATGCATCTATTAGTGAGAGAAGCAATCAGTACTCCCCAACTGTGTGGGGTAGGAGCGTGTCCATGTGATATGGACGGATGACTGAACAATCCCACCCTCATATCACCATGTCAGCGTCCATACCTCTGGTTGAGTACTCACTGCGCCGGGGTTTCTCCGTCTGTTTCCAGGGCGGCGAGGGGCCTCTCCAGCCACAGCCGCATCCGCAGCATCCCAGTGATTGTTCGTCCATGAGACCCACCTCTGCCACCCCGGTGCCAGCCGTTGGTCGCATATGTCGTGATTCAATGGGGCATGTCGGCTGTTTGTGGCGTGACCTCTGGAAGCTCCACTGAAAGTTGAGAGTCTGGAATCCCGTAGATAGCTTCATCATCGCTTTGAGCCATCTGCGGGCTTGTGGCGTGAGCAGTGTCTGGGGTCGGCGAGGCGCTTAGTTGGGAGACCCTCCTGAGGGCGTCTCGTTGTTCCTGGAGCATTTGGTCCAGCGGTGGGGAGTGGTGAGTCGCGTCGTCTGGGCGGCCATTTGCATGGCCTCTGTTTCTACGTCTGCGCCGCGTTCCGCGGCCCCGGGGTCGCGTCTCAGGATGTTGCATAATTCTCGGCGTCGTGTCCGTTCCGCTATCGAGCCAGTCGCTCACCTCTCCCGGGTTGTTAAAGAAGTAGGCTTTGTCTCGCGCTACCACTCTCAGCTTTGCGGGGAAGAGTAGGGAGTACTTGAGGCCTGCCTCCCGTAGTCGACGCTTCACTTCCAGGAAATCATGGCGTTGGCGCTGTACTTGTATGGTGTAGTCCGGGAAGAACATCACCGTGGTGTTATCAATCCGGACCTCCCCTAGTCGCCTGGTTTCCCTCAAAATAGTGTCTCTGTCCCGGTAGTTCAGGACCTTGAAGAGCAGCGGCCTTGGGTTGGAACCGGTGGTGTGAGGTCTCGTGGGCACACGATGTGCTCGCTCTACCACAAACTGCGGCGAGAGTGTGTCCTCCGGCAACAGCTCACGTATCCAGTCCTCCACTCGTTGAGTCGGTCGGGCGCCTTCCCATTTTTCCGGGACCCCGACGAGTCTGATGTTGTTGCGTCTCGCCCTCCCTTCCGCATCCTCAGCACGGTCTTCTAGGAAGTCTACTCTGGCCAGGAGATCTTGTACTTGCTTGTCAGTTTGTGAGACTGCGGGGCCAAGGTTGTTTACCGTTCCCTCCAGCGTTTTAGTGCGATCAGCCAATTTCTTGTGGTCGTCTCGCAGGTGGGTAAGGTCTATGGCGACACCGTCTATCTTAGATTCCAGGGACGTCCTGGTCTGTTGGAGGGACTGTTCTAAGCGTTCCATGGCAGCGAGCATGTTATCCAACCGTGATGTGACCTGGTCAGCCGCCATCTTGCGTGATGTCTTGTCATATTTTCCCTTCGGCGGGGCTCCTCCGGTACCAGTGCGGGTTCTCACCCCTCCGGACATGTGCGAGGTGGCTCCACCGGTGGTAAAGCCAGGGGACGGGGTGACCGTCGTACCCAGGTCCAGCTGTGTCCGTGCAGTGGTGTGTTGTGGCAGGTCGTTAACTTGCGCCGCAGGTAGCCCGCGATCCCAGCACCTCGCTGAGTCCCCAGCTGGGTCAGATCTCGCAGGTGTGAGGGCCCCAGTCCGTCTCCAGGTCAGTGGGGGGGGGCCGGTCTCCAAATCGCGGTTGCCGGAGAATTTGGGGTTAGTAAATTGCGGCAATTGTCCACTTCCCAATTGATTTTTGCAGGGTCCTGTGGCTGCGGCCGGTAGCCCCCAAAGGAGTGCACGGTTGTGTCTTCGCTCCAGGCCCACTGCGACTGTCCCGCGTAGGCTCGTGGTCACTCAGGGTTGGGGCTGCGGTGTGAGCTCCTGGAGTCAGTCACCACAGTGTCTCTCTGACTAGTGTGGCCCATGGGGGCCCAGGGGAAGAGCAAGGGGTACGAATCCAGCAGCGCCTTTTCCACCCACAGCCCAACTCGCAAATGGGCTCCGAGTTTGGTGGGGTCTTGGTGCTGTCAGCACGTGGGCGCAGGTGGTATGCGCTGCCCTTCGTTAAAGTCCACCCCTCGCAGTCTCGCCGTGTGTGCCAGAGGCGGGAGACCCTGCGGGAGGGGGTGCGATCATGGTCGCCGTGCTGTACCAAGCTAGGGAGATCTGCTCACCTTCACTCCCGGTCTCCTCCGCAGGCAACGGCCGCGTCTTCCCAGGCACCCGGACAGGTGGGCCGGTGGCTGCGACCTACGTCCAGGCGACGTCCGGTACCTCGCCAGTGGTTCGCCAGGTGCTGCTGATCCGGGTCTTCCTCAACCCCTCCGCTGTGTTAGTAGAGGGGTAGCGATCAGCAAAGCTCGTTGGTCCCCGGGTCTAGGGCCCCATGCGCAGCAGGCAGCTCGGGTCGTGTCGCAGGGCTCAGGCAGTGGGTTCCGGCCCCAAGCCACTGCAATTTCTCCACTGACCTGGCGGTCACGGGTCCCCCCCGGGTCGCTCTGCCGTCCGGAGCACAGGCAGGCAGTCCGGTATGCACAGCACCGGCCTGGTTTTCCGTCCGCGCAGTGGTTCTCGTACATCTGCAATACCCCCGCCTCTCGCCAGTCGGGCGCGAGGAACTCTTCCCTTGCGGCGGGGGGAGGGAGCGCAGGCTTCAATATGTCCGGGGGAGTCCCGAGGCCCGAGCCTCCGTGTGTGCAGGTGCGGGAGACCCCGAATTGTAGGCCGTGTGGTGGGGCCTAGTTGTATGGCCTAGACCACGGCCTCTCGTAGTTGTAGGGAATCACAGGAAAGGCCGGGGATGTTGCGACGGTGCTCAAAGTTTAAAAATCAGCCAGGGTGCCGAGAACAGGTCGCTGGAGGTCCGCCTGCGTTTTCAGGCCATTTGGAGGATAATTACCGGAGAATTAGCCCGGGGAAGGGGAAGCTCAGCACGGAGCTCTACTCGTGTGCTGCTGCCTTCATTGCGTGCCCAGCCACGCCCCCGCACTTTCAATAAGTTCTATTATACCATTTTTCTCCAGGCGTTTCAATTTGAGTTGCACTGCTTCTCTACAGTTGAAGGGAATGTTCCGGACATTATGGCAGACTGGCACAGCGCCTTCCTTGAGTAATATCTTGTGCATGAACATGGAGAGCTTCCCGATGGTCCCGCCAAATACTGAAGGGAACTCCTCTTTCAATTTTACCTCTTCTGACACAGGTAAGCTATTGGTCATAAGTACTTGTGTGGTCCCGCTGGGGTTGAGCTGAATGCCCAACGCCCCCTTGTCCGCCCACCCTAGAACAGAAGGTCCCTATTATACAACATACAGTTTGGCGATGGAGTCTCTCCCTTTGAATTCAAATTTGAGCTGCCGGAACCCAACCATGGGGATTTTCTCTCCCGTGAAGGTGACAGGATGTACATCGGTGGGGTGTAGATGTCTCCCTATAGTGTCAGCAAAGTCCCTCTCCCATATGTTCCTTTGGATGATAGGGTATGGGGAACTAGAGTGCGCTACCATTGATACCTGCACACCCCCTATGGTTAACATACAGGATGGCTTCTTACTGCTGTTGCAATCAATATCCATGACATGGTCTTCTATGCATGAAGTACAATCCTCATCAACATTGTCGTCCCTACCCTCAATCTCTGATTCATACAGGACACATTTGACCGTGGAGTTGGTGTGCTTCCATCTGCAAACTTTACCAAAGTGCCACACAACTCCACAGAAGGAACAATTGACATGGATTGCTGGGTATCTTCTGTTGTTGGCCATGTGGGACTGACTCCCACATCGGTAGCAACTACCTCGTTGCTCACTCGGGCTCTTGTTGGGTACTGCAAATGTCCTTGTGGGTCACCTGTTCTGTCTGTTCCCCGCACTCAGAGCAGGTTTGTCACTTTGCACACGGTAGGATTATACTCGGCAGCGGGTGTGGCAGGCAGAGTGCAGGCATGCGGGACACCTGGGATGCATTCAGCAAGGGTCGGCAACATGAAATATCAAGCGTGGGCACCTGTAGACAATTTATTGCAGATCTGTGCTGTGGTGGAAACAGCAGTAGGTTAGATACACAGGAGGTCACTGCTTGTAGGAGTCCAATCCACACTTCATGGGGGGGCCGTCGACACATGGCGAATCCTCTTTGGGACCGTGGGAGTATGCTCACTCTGAATGTGCCTGGTAGCAGTCCTTTAAATGCAGGGCTACTGGGGCTAGTGTATACCCTCAGAAGGGGACCAGTGGACCGTCCTTGCAGCCTGCCGCAGCGCCGCCACACCGCCACACTCCCTCGCCGACTAACCTGGTGCGTGTGACTTACTGCGGAGCTCCGCTCGAAGCTGCTAGCGGGTGCCCTGTAGTTGCAGACAGGGTTCTTCCGTCTCGTCGCCAGCTGTAAAGTTGCTTCCTTTACCCAATGATGGCACAGACGCTTGGGGATATAAGAACTTGTTTATTAGTGGGAGAGGGAGCACGTACCGTTTCGTACTCGCAATCCAGACGCAATGCTAGCGTAGCCTTCCATGAGGCTTTGCGGTAATCCGTGATGCAGCACAACTAGACTGCAACACCACACTGATGGGTTCTGTTTCAAGGGATGGTACAAAATATCCAGCAGAGAAAAATGGCTTAATGTGAATTCCCCAAACTTGCACAGTAACAATTTACTGAAGAGTTGTGTGTTAGTTGGGCTGGGGCAAATACACTCAATGAATTTCAAGAAATGTGCATTTACAGAGATGCTCAGGGTAGGGATAAAGAGGTTCCATTTTAGATATGTTGTGACAGCCCATAACTATTGTGCTGTTTGACAAATGTGCATGAAATTCATCAGATGATCTGCTTATTCATTGAATTTTTAAATGTGTGCATTTCTATCAAGGGGGCACTTTTAAAAGAGGATGTTATACATTTGCTGTCTTTAATTTGTTAATAACTACGGTATCACTTTATGAATTGACATAATATTTGGCAGATATGCAGATGTTAACTTTCCTAGGGGTATGGCACTTTTTGTGCATATTCACCACAGGTGAGGCAGATAAAGTTAAAAGGAGAGGCGAAAACAATTACATGTTTTAATACCAGCGGGCTCTGTAATGAATTACGTTTGGCAAGCTCTTAGCACATTAAGCCTGGTGCAGGAATATCGTGTATCATGCTGATCCAAGAAGGGGGTCAAAGTTTAATGGGAGGGATGAAAAAAGTAATTAATTTGCTAATGAATTTTGCTCAGTGTCACCTATTTACTCAATGCTTGGCAGACATTTACCACGTTTACTACAATATGTGTGATATTTTGCGTTTTGCGTTTTATGAAAACACCTGAGGGGAAGGTCCCATTTAAAGTCCCATACGAATCTTTGTTCTCTGTTACTGAAAGAAACCCTGAAGGGAATTATGGCAGCCTTGGAATAAAAGCATAACTTTACTCAGTGCTCTTGCTTGGTTTGGAGTAAATCTATTCCATTGTTTCCAAGAAATTGGAATTGCAATATTGTGCCAGTGGACTTGAAAGAGCTAAAAGACAGAGTTAGTGTTGTATACTAATGTCCAGTGGTTTAAAACAAAAAGTTAGCTAGACCGGTAGTGTGAACCCAGTTTTGCATACTTTCAGTTGATCTTCTTTTAAAAATAGCATTCCCCCTTGGGACAAAGAAGCTTTTACCTACAGTTGTTAATTTCAAGGTCACAGTACTAACGGTTGGACTGTGAACCTGTAGAAAAATATAATAATTGGCCAGGCTACAGGCCAGGCCGTTCTAGGTTGCTTGTGGTTTGGTTCAATGGGGACCTGGCCTGGCAATTCGTGCTTATTTGTTCCCATGAGGTCATGGCTGATTTGTATGTGGCAGAGTCCAAACTGTGGTGGCAGTATGAGCAAAATAACTATGAGTTGAGATTCTACACCGAGCGATTGCCAGTGGTTAGACATATTGCAAGCATTCCTTCCATCGCCTTTTGTGTGTTTCATGTACCATCCTAAGTGGCATGGGTATGCCCAGACGTGGGTCCTGTGCTCACTGTGCCACTGGAACCGAGTTATACTTGACTGATGAGCCCTTATAAGGATGAAACTGGTTCTAGGTTGCTTGTGTTCTGCATCGGTGAGGACCTGGACTGGCAGTTTTGACTGGACCATTCAGATGAGTAACATGTGCAAATCTGATATGCATATGGTTGGGTCCAAACTCGGATGGCATGGTGAGCAAAAGAGCAACGGGTAAGGATGCTACCCTAGCGATTGCCAGTGGTTAGATACATTGCAGGCATTTCCCCCATCACTGTTTGTGTATTTCATATGCCGCCTTAAGAGACAAGGGTATACCCAGATGTAGGTCCAGTGCTCACTATTGCACTGGAACTAAGCTATACTTAGCTTATGACACCTTATCAGGGTGAAACCGGTCCTAGGTTGCTTGTATTCTGGTTCAGTGACATCCTGGCCTGGCAGTTTAGACTGGACTGTTGCCATGAAGAACAGTATCAAGGATGATTTACATTTTGCTGGGTCCAAACTGAGGAGGTATGGTGAGCAAACAAATGATGGGTCCTCCTAGTGATTGCCAGGGGTTTGGCCGATTGCAAGCATTCCTTCCATCACCTTTTGTGTGTTTAATTACTAAGTGGCAAGGGTATGTCCAGACATGGGCCCCATGCTTACTGTGCCACTGTCATAAAGATATACCTGGCTGATAAGCCCTTGTCAGGGTGAAACCTGTCTGGGGTTGCTTGTGTCGAAGTTCATTGAGGACCTGGCCTGGCAGTTCAGGCTGGACTGTTCACATGGGGATGATTTGCATATGGCTGGGTCCAAATTGACCTGACATGGTGAGTAAAGCAATGATGGGTTGGGATGATACCCAAGCGAATGCCAGTAGTAAAACAAACTTCAAGCATTCATCCCATCACCTTTAGTGTGTTTTACATACAAACAAACTGCCATACACGTTTGAAGGCCATGCACATGGAGTTTGGCCTTCTGAAGCAGGATAGCATATTAGTAGCAAACAAACACTGTTGTCCTCCTTTACCCACCCGGAGCTGTGGCCCTTGTTGATGAGTTTACACGAATCTCCCTATAGTAATAGGAAAGTAAAAATGCTAAAGGTCATACTAGTCTATGAAATGTCACCAAAGACATTAGAAAATAAAATAATTTTTGGCCCAACCACCCTTTAACTTTCCCCCTTCGTAAGATGTGCCTGACACCTGATATTCCTCACCTGGCTAATCTTGCCAACAACCTACAAATAGCAATGTGATTCATTACCAGTAGCTGATACTGAGGAATCCTGTGAGGCCCCAGTTGTGTGCCCTTGGTACTACTGCATGACCTTAGGAGCAAGCATCCCTACCATGGGACTGTAGTAGAATGCAAGAAAGTTTGCATCTGACCTCAGTGGCATAGCAATGAGGCTTGCTCCTGTGGAACTATGGACCCAAAAAGGGGTCTGCAGTTCCCAAAAATCTTAGTCCTGTTTCTATGTATAGCGGGGTACCTGTGAAGTGTGGGCTGCATGGCCAGGTTTTTTGCACCACTCCCTCTCCTCACAATCTTTGGGATCAGGCATCCACAGACAGTGGGGTGCATGGCTGGGCTGCAGGCCCGGTGCTTTGCTCCAGTCCCACAGAGCATGCTGAAGGTCATTCACAGTGGGGTCGGGCATCTGCAAATGGTGGGGTTGGGCCCTTGTACATGGTAGAGCGCAGAGCCAGCCAAGTCCCGCATTTTGCCCCTGCAGATTGGGTGTTAGGATTATGCAGCAATCAGAGCACAGGGCCTGCTTAGGGTTCAGGGCCTCGTCATATTTGAGGTGCAAGGCTTTCTGGCCTGTGCGTAATGGCATTGACCACTCTTGAATGGTGGGGGGCCAAAGACCATGTGATGTGGGGTAAGGCGCCCACAGGGTCCAGGCTTTGCGCCACAGACTTGTCCCTGAGATCTTCCTCTGTGCAGACAATAGCCGTGAGCTGCTGGGTTATGCATTTGCAGAGGGCAAGTGTCAGGCCTTGGCTCCAAGTCTGTTCCTCCACCGCCCTTGCCCAGCTGTATGCTGCCTATGGCATCAGCCCACTGTTGTGCAGGGGTGCATGCTTGACCTTGCTGTGTACAATGGGTCAATCACTTACATACCTGGCCTGTAGTAGCTTACAAATACTGAAGGAAGCTTTGACAGAGTTGCAGCACCATGGTTGGAAGCTTGCTTCTTGGGAATTGTATGTCCAAACTGTGATCTGCGGTCCATGCTGCGTGCCTCACTTTCACTGTGCACATCTGAAGGCTGCCTGCAGCTGGGGTCAGGCACCGGTAATGAATGGGGTCAGGGCCTAACCAGTTATTACCCGTAAGCAAAGGTGAGGTCCAAACAAATCCATGTAGAATATGGTAAAAAAAAGAGAAAAAAGAAAAACTGAAATTCACTGAAAAAAAGAAGTTTACATTTTTTTGAGGAGGGGAGTTTTATATAGCACGAACTAGACCCGAAGTTTTTAAAGCATTTTACACTAACACCAGTTGCTACAGACAGACACATTCATTTTTGTTAGGCACGGGGAGATTACGTGATTTGTCCAGAATCACAGGATGTTGAGGGTCCCTGCCAAGACTCGAACCCGGTTCTCCAGCTCGAACGCTCTAGCTGTTCGACCACATTGAGCTTAACATAGGTGGAAGCAAATCTCTGTAATGTAATTAAAAAACCCACCACAAAGTGCTGTTTTGGTTACCACACAAACCCCAAAAAACACTCATATTTGTTATTTAGGGTTAAGTGAACTAACTATAACTTGCACCTTAGTCATGAACTGCTTATGATCTCACATATTAAATCAGTCATGACGTTAAATGACACCAATGATGACATCACTTATAACATCATCCATGATACTGCTATTCATATAACTCGACAAAACCTAAAATTATTTACAAAAAAGAATGTTTATAGCAAATTGCCTATATCATACCCATCTTGAATTATGTAGAAATGCGTATACAGGTGGGTGCATAGAGTTGAAATAGAATAGGCACTGGACCCAAGTCTAGCTGTGCATGGTAAAGTTATATGGTATACTGTTTACCTACCAGTAAAGTTTCTAGTGCAAGAAGTACTTCGTATTAAACAAAGTAAAGGCTGAGCACACCAGATGTGGGTTGCAGAGCATGTCTCAAAGTAGGTTGTGGCTTAAAGTAAAAGCCTGTTTCTAAAAATATGTGAGAAGAGGTACATTTTTGTTCATAATAAATCTATCGACGTGTACCCTTGTTAAGTAGTTGTTGTAAGGGAATGCATTTTCTTATGCGGTGTGATTGTGAGATTGCACCGTGTAATAAACTCACAAACCTATCTTGCGTCATGTCAGGTTTGTTTGTAAAACTTTAGCTCAACCCTGTGTAGCTGTGGCTTTGAGCAGTCCAGCTTTAACCCCTTCCATGCTGGTGACGAACCCCAGCCGTCACGCTCCACGGTGCTTGTGTGCTGATGACGGCTGGGGTTCGCCACGGCCCCGCCCTGTTCGTGCGGTTGCCGCACACGGGGGGAATCGCGGCCGCACGGAAGGGGTTAACAAAGGAACAAATACAACGGATTTAGAAGAACCAAAACAATGAATAAGAAAGAAACATGACACAAAGGAATTTGAACACCAATTCATGAAAAATATATATTACTTTTAGGAATTTGTAGACACCAAAACTTACAAAATTAGGAGATATGAAATTCTAAGTAAATCATAAGTCACTTACCAGTCTCCGGTCACAGAGAAAACAATGGTTCCCTTTAACTGTGGCTAATGTCTGTCTTGGAAGAACAAACTGCACTGTGACAACTCTCCCTGGTCCAGCATACGCGGGAACAATTTTTGAGTGTCAGGGTTTGTTCTCCCTTGCTGTGCTTCAGAGGCCAGCAGCACACAGGTAATTGTGGCTACTAACTTTGCAGAGGCGACTTCTTTAGCTTTTGTGGTCCTCGGACTGTATTGTAATGGAGTTAATCTGTTCTGTCTGGGTGCTCAGAATTGCTTTCCTTGAGCAGGGCACCATAGACACATTCCTCTCTTTGCTAGCCCATTACAGTTTAGTCTTTGGTGCAGCCTCTCTTTGCCAGGCCATGTGAACAGCAGGGCAGTCTTTCTTCAGTCCTCTCTGCAGTCAGATGTGATCTGAGTTCTGGGTTCAAGTGGTGGCACTTTTATGCAGTGACAATTAGTCAATGAGCTACCAGGTCCTCTGTCACCTGACGACTTCCAGCAATCTGTGGCATTTAGCTATCCTAGAGTTCAATATTCTGCCCACTCCCTAGATAGCAGCACTCTCTAAGTGTGTCAATCTTTGTAGCCTACCCTAGAGATGTGGCTAACTAGGGGCTACACGCCCACGGAAAAACAGTATGGCAACCGTTTCCCCCCCCTCTGTCCTTATTGTCAACCTGTCTCCCTGAGCATAAGAGCATCCCCTCTTGTGAGTGACCACCATTTCACTTTAAACGTGGCTTCCCCTTGAAGCTCGCCTTTTGGGCTCACGCCCTATGTGGCTTCCTTCCAGGGAGGGGCAACAGCTATTCCAATTGCACGTAATCTGTCCTTTCATGGGAGTTGTTCACACATCTCCATAGGAGGGTAGAAGGAGGTCTGATGGCCAGCAACTATAGATGGCCATTGGAAAACTTTAGAAGGGAAAAGTGGCGAAAGGAGGAACTAATATATACTAATTTTCACAATAGGTGACAGTAAATTCTCCTATTGGTCTTGTGGCAGAAGTCCACTGTACAATTATTCAAATATTTTCAATGTCATCACGCCCACAGGAGGATAAGATTACACATTTCTATTTCTTGTAATCCAGCCAAAATATACTTATCTTATTTCTTTTATATATATATCACGAAACAAAAGCGAAAATCCTCTCAAAGCAAGTATATGCACTATACACAACAAATGTACATACCTATGTACATACCTATATACAACAAATATACACAATGAGACAACATATACACTTTATACAACAGAACATATAACAAAAAGTTTTTTATATATATATATATATCTTTGTTATGTACTTATTAACTATTCTTCACCCTACAAAACAATACTACAAGAGTGTCCTCCTATTAAATCTAGGTGGTACACTAGGAGGTAGTCGGACACAACGGTTCTAAGCCAAAACCTCATGGAACCTAAATCTTCACATGTGTCCAGTGGTGTAACTTTCCCAAATAAATTGAAAACAAAAGTACTCCTCCAATTTGAAACTGTCGACTGGGTCGCGTTTCGGCCTTCCAACAAATCAGGCCTCTTCAGGACAGGGAGACAAAAAAGGACTCCAATTCCAGGGCGGCAAGCCGCCGGAAACGCACAAAACGCCAACTGTTTCCTATATGTGTCCGCTCTGCTATTCTTAAAAGACAATCTCGGGGTAGTCATTATCCCTGGAGCCACAAACACTCGGGTGCAGGTAGTTCTTAATTCTACATCAGCAAATCGCCAGACAGGAAAACTTTGGGCAACAGAGTAGCAACTTACCTTTTACTCAAGAGTTGCATTAGATATGATTTGTGCACCAAGTTGGGTTTAATGTACTGATTCTTATGATACCTAGAAGTACCAATGTTAGTAGTCTCATTCAAAATTTAGCACAAGTGAGTTCTCAGTGTGTAACCCTGTACTTTCCAATTGGGATACTAGCCTTTCCACAGTAAAAGTGATAATGTGTTTTTTTTTACTGTTAGGACATAAGAAAATATGTGTCCTACTTTTCAATATATAGCAAACTGCCTTAGGACTCTAGAGCCTACATTAGGGGTGACTTATATATGATAAAAGGGAAAATCTGGAATCGAGCTAGCAGTTTAAAATCACTCTACCACGCTGCATTGGGACAGTCATGATGGCAGAATAGTACTGAACCCATGAGGGACACTTTACTATACAGGCCATGGGTAGCCCTGGTAGCATATACTAGGGACTGATAAATATGTTAACATATGCCAATCGGGTAACACTGGCACTGAGGTCTGGTTAGAAATAATGGTGCTATCCTGAGGTCACAATATCAGTAGGGTCGACATGTTTCATGTTAACGTTGCCAGGAGGATCAATCGGCATTTCATTAGGACCTAAATCAAATTACTCCTACCCTGCACAAATCGGTGGGCCCACCTAAAGGTCAGGAGAGCCCACTAGATCTGATACTGCACCTAAATTGATGCAGTGGGGGTGATGTCACCCACAAATCTGGGTAGAAATTCCCCTTAGGTAAGGCAGAGGTCCCTGACTCAACTGAGGGAGACAGTGATTTTGGCAAGAGATTATCTCTTGGCCTACCACCCTACAGACCGGCAGAGGAGGGTAGGTCCAAGGATAATCTCCTGGTAACATAAGCATGAAACATGTCAACCCCACCTTTTTTCTCACTTTTTAGCTGTCAGTGTACATTGTGACTTCAGGATAACACCATTATTTTTATTGGGTCAAGGGACCACAACCCTATAAATATCCACTTGGTTCCCTTAGACTCTTTTACTCTCACTTTTGCCATCACCCCAGTTTTCAAAATACCCCATGGCGTTTACGGATCAAATGATCTCTGTTAAAGAGCCCCCAGACCCATCAAGCATTGCAGCGTCGGCCTGCCGAGAAGTGCTTTATGATGAAGCAAGACAGCCTACGGGTGTGTGATGGCACGAATATATGACCACTCAGATCTCCTATGATCCTATTGGTCGGTCTTCTGATTCCATCAAACTTAGAGCTTAATTTTCCCTAGAGAGGAGCTACTCCAGTTGAAGTTTTTTGTAATAACCGATTAAACAGTCCTGGCGATAAAGGGCATCCTTATCCTCCAGTAATCACACGTGGCGATTTTATACCCTCAAATTTGAACATCTCACAACTGTTAAAATATCACCTTTAATGTGTCCATGTTCTTGATCTTTTTGACCCCCTTAAAGACCAGTTAGAGAACACTCATACTGGCTTTAACCATTTGTAGATTGTGCTAAACATTGGCAAACAAATCTGTAAAAGCACATTAGAAATGTCCTGTCTGAAGCACTCCCAGAGAAATCTCCACCTGCCCAGAGTAAATGAACACAGGACATAGTCATAAGAGCTGCAGAAGTGCCACTCATACCACAATTGTTGCTCTAGATTGCCTACATTTTTTCGATGCAAAAGCATACAAAAATAAATCTCATACCTCAATATTTGACACAGATTCCCTCCTGACATGTTCATGCGTAGGTGGTGTAGTCTCGGGCTTTTGTCTAGACACGTCATCCTCACTCTTCACTTTATTTGGAGCTGGGTGTTCAAATGAGTCCATGCTGAAAAGCTGACATAGGAAACAATTGAAAGCTCAAAAATGGGTTTAAATTCTATTCATGATTTAAGAAATACGTCAATGGAAGTAGGGGAGAGTATCATATATCAATCAAAACTACCGGGGTAGAGGTGAGTGGCATCCCATGCCACACATTTCAGATGCAACTGCTTATGCCAGGTACCACCTTGTTGAATACCTGCAGCTTTCAATGAACAGGAGCAGCCTTCTGAGAAAGATTCAACCCTTATGGTAGGTACAGCCTCATGTGCTTTGTATAGCTAACGTAGGCCTGGAAGCACACTCATGTTAGAGTGTTAGAGAAGAGATGCAACTTTGTAGCCATGTACAATTATTATTATGTCAAGGACAACCTAATGTGCCATGGATTTGGATCGTGTCCTTGATTAGGCATCATGGGTAATTTAGAGCCTCTTGGAAAAGATAAACTATAATCTTGTCCTAGGTGGATCCGTTGTGCCAGATAGTAGTATTTTGTACCATGTAGTGCCATCATATATCAAGTAAGGGATTGGGTACTAGTCCAATGAGACATTACCAGGATATATAAAAAATGAAGTTTTAACACAAAAAAGCTAACTTAACACAAATTTCCATGAAAAATAAAATAAATAATTTACCTTACCTACGAACATACTCCACTATGAAACCCAAACATAGTTTAAGGATGTCATTATATAATGAGTTGCAAAAAAATAATTATAATAAAATTGTTTAGAATAATTTAAATGTGAAATGACAAGAATAAATTGAACTCCGATCAGCATGGGATTACCATATTACTTTTCAGAATACTTAATTGCTTTAAAATAAATGTATGGTAACAAAATACATATTATAAGTGCCAATAGAGATTAACCCCCGCCTTTTCAGGGGGAAATAAAACCAAGGCCCACCATGCATAAACAGGGAGTTTTCTGCAGCTTTCAGGTTTGATGTAGCTGATTTTATAGCATTGGGCAAATGTAAGTTTAGCCTGATATTACTAATGCTACTAATTTGTAATTAGGGATAAACCATCATCAGTTTTTAAGGTTTTTCTATCTGTATTACCGATTTCTATTTAATGGGCTTTGAATTGCATCCGCAAACTCACTCTGGACGGAATCATTCTAAATTATTCATGTTTGTGAAAGCTGAATTGGCAGCCAGTTGAATTGTTTTTTTAAGGTGTATTTCCATGGTTCCACATTGTTTTCAATGCGCAAAAAATACATTCAGGTAAAAATGCTGAGGAAAGGACTGAAACGAGTAGATAATAGTGGATAGTGTTACAAGGACAAATCATATCTGTTTCGGAGTAAGGTGGAATTCAAACAGAGAGTAAAATGTTTTTTGTTTATTATTGCCAGTCCTCTATCGAAGTGTTAGTGCTGTGCTCTAGACAATATGGTGGCTATGTCCATCCGATAATCTTTGAGTAGTGAAATTCCTAAGTGCTGACTGAAGTCTTATTGCTTTTGGCTGCACGTTTGAATCCAAAGAGGACACAGATTTTGTGTTTGGTATTAGCACATGGAGATAAGTGATGGAACAATGGGCAGATCTAGTTTTAGCTCTCCAGATCAAGGTTTGATTCATTTTTCAGCATCTCGAGTCATGGATCCATCCCTTCTCTATACAAAAATGTAATTTCCAAAAGAAGACATTGTATATTCTGTGCAAAGTGAAATCTATTACATTGTGTCACTCTGTTTATCCCTCATCATTTTCCAGTACAGAAGATGATGTATGTAAGTTTTCTGCCTGATACTGCAGGATAAACACTAGTCATTAACTACTTCCTAGCTTTTTTTTTTTTTAATTTTGTTGCCCTACTCAAAAGACTTAAGATCATTTTCGGTTCATTGCTTTCAATGAAGCATAGGTAGATTTCACATAGTGTTTTAATGAACCCTTTTGAGTTAGTCAGTTTATTGTTCCAATCAGATGCCTATATTTCTTTCTTTTGTTCAGAGACTGAGACTGCTGCATTAGGGCTCTGGCTCTCCCAGTCATTGAGACAAACAGATAGTACTGCGTTTTATACATATGTGGCTAGGAAGGCAGGGAAGCCTTTCTTCTTTAGCTCCAAACGTCTATAGTTCTGTTACAATGGCTCAATCATGACGTTTAAAGAATAGTTCATGTTTCTCATTGGTGTTAATACATAAACCATTCCCAACAAAAGGGTCACATTTCCCACACCATTTGGTAGTAGGAAAAACAATGTTTCTTCTCTGCTGTGGTGTAAAGTATATTACACTACCTTTTGGACAAATAGTCAATGATGGCTGAACCCTGGCACAGTCATGTGGAGCCCTCTAACCTCCAGGTGAACCTGAGCAGTGTGAAGCTCAGGACACCTGAGGCAGTCTCAGAATGCATTTCTGGAGTATGAGTGACTCCCTTCTGTCTTCCCATTTGTTTTCTTACAGGAATAAAGTATATGTGTAAAAGGTAAGTGTCATAAAGAATGTGTCAGTCAGGGAGAAAAAAAGCCCTGTGGATAAAAAACACAGAGAAGAATTTAATGTTACTGATAGGATGAAGATAGGCCATATACTAAACTGCTCATCACTAAAGCAACAGTGGCGTTATAAAGGATCTAAGAACAAACTGGAGCTGAAGCTGAAAAGGCCTTTGAAGAAGAAGACTCCGAAAGGAGAAAAAAAGGAGAAAAAAAAAAACAAGAATAGAAAGTGTGGGTGACAAACTCGCCAAATAATATTGTTTGACTGCATTGTGATGCAAGGAACAATTCAACGGATTCCCATACATAATGAGAAAACTTGAAGAGACCATTAGTAACAGGAAGTTTATGGAAGAAACCAATTAAAAAATCTTAGATTGAAATTCTGCTTTTGATAAAACTAGTGTCAGCAATTTTGAAATGATCAGTGCTGGAAGCTCCAACCTTCCATGTGGTCTGGTAGGTGACGAACCTTCAAGATGGCCAAAGCTCAATCCATGCACTGCCTCCAAACACCTGGAACAAGAGTAAAGATTAAGTTGAATGGTATTTGGAATTTGGAAAGCGCTACTGTCACTCCCAAGGGAGCATTCTGGCGCTCAGCGGTATTAAAGTCAGTGGAAATACTAATGAGTAAGGCTGAGTCTAAGAATTTGGATCCGAGAAGTGGCCATTCAGGGTTCTTCAGAAGCAAGAATGACAGAGAGGCTTAGAAGCTGTAAAAAGCCATATCTTCAGTTGTTTCCGGAAAAGGGGGTTTGATGCAATTATGTCTCAGCTCTGTGGGGAGCTGATTCCATGCCTTGGTCCCTAGAAACATTAAAGATCTGCCTCTTTAGTCTTAAGTTTGAAATGAGGACGAGATTCACGGCTGAAGATCTCAAGGCCTGAGAAGGCATATAATGGGTAAATCAAGCAGTGAAATACTTAGGACCCACGGGTCTGTAGGCTCTAAAAGTAATCAGGATGATTTTAAAAAGAAATCTTGTGTGAATTGGCAGCCAATGGAGGGCTTTTAGGGCTGCTGAGGCAGAAGATTGACATGATTTTTAAGTACTAGTCTGGTGGCTGCATGTTGGACAACATGCAGTTTGTGAAGGGGTTGTTTTGAGGTTCCTGCATTAAGACTATTACAATAGTCGGTGCACAGTCTAAATATCGATTCCGAAATACGGACCCACAGAAATATCGAGTTGGAAATATCGAAGGTAAAGAATATTGAGGTCAAGAATATTGTTGAACAGACTATCGACCCTAAGGTAAGTAATATCGATTTTTTTTATATCGATGTAAGTAATATCGAAGTTAGTAATATCAATGTCAAATATATCGATGTTACTAATCTCGATGTTACTTATATCGATATTTGTATTATCGTTATGTATTTTATTATGTATTTAATATGTATGTGTTATATTTTTTTGTTAAGTATTCTACTGGTTTTAAATTATATGTATACGTTTTTATATGTTAATAATGTTATTTTTAAGTCAATTTTGTGCAGGTTGTGGGTTTATAGTGGAATAGGGTGGAGAGTAATTTAATTATACTAAATTAATTACTAATTTTTAGGAATTATAAATTAGTTTTAATTAATTTTTGTGTTTAAGTTCTGTAGCGTGTTCTGGGGTTATAGGGGATTTGGGTGGGAAGTAATTTAAATGAAATTAAGTAATAATGTATTTTTATTTTTTGGTATTGATATTTTTTTTAAATTAATTATTAATTGGTCATTCATTTTTTTAATTTGTAATATAAAAATGTATGGTAACTAATGTTTTTAATTGGCAATTAATTTTTGTATTGGTAATTAATGTTTTTTAATTGGTAGTTATTTTTTTAATTGGCAATTAATATTTTTATTATTAATTGGTAATTAATGTTTCATAAAAAGAATTTGTTGATATAAAAAATCATTTTATTGTTTAATATTTTTGAATTGCTCATCAATTTGTAATAATTAATATGCATTTGTTATTAAAAATATGTTATTGTTCAATATTTATTATTTGGTAATTAATATGTATTAATTAATATTTATTTTTAAATTATTGTTAATTAATTATTCAATTGTAATTATGTTTTTAATAATTATTAACGGGTATTTGTAAGTGATGTAGAGTTATTTAAAAATTAAATTATTAATTATTTTAAATACAAAAACTTATTTAAAAGTATGTTATATTTAACTTTTACGCTATCCAACGCTTTCCCTACTGTTGCACTCTCTGGAGTTGCAATAGTAATTTTTACCCCTATGCTATCCAAAGCTTTCCCTGCTGTTCCACTCTCTGGAGTGGGAATAGTAATTTTTAACCCTACACTATCCAACGCTTTCCCTACTGTTGCACTCTCTGGAGTGGAAATAGTAATTTTTACGCCTACGCTATCCAACCCTTTTCCTACTATTGCATTTTCTGGAGTGGGAATAGTAATTTTAAGCCCTACGCTATCCAGCATTTTCATTACTGTTGTGTTTTTTGGGACTTTGAATTGTAGTGTAGTTCCTATATTCCCAATAGGCTCTGTGCATTGGAATAATATATCCTATAGATGTGACGTAGGACTTAGGTCGACTAGGTCTCTATCGAATATATTAAACTTAATTGTGAGTGCCAGCTAGCTCAGAGGTCACTAGAAACTTTCTCGAATGAACAAGGAGGGATTCGTTTCTGACAACCGCATACACATCACAACTTTGTTTCCCCAAGATAAACCGTATCTTCAGAGTCATGGAAATAATAGATAGATATTTTACTCAGTCAATCGTGCATGCTTCATTTCATCAGAGGTGCAGAGAAAGTAGAGAGACGGGCATTTTCAATAAAAGTATTTATTGAACAGTCTTCTTTCTCATGCAGAAGAAATGAACTGCTACAATTGTAATACTGGCTGTAAAGTATAATGCATAGAGCAAGAAGAGTATTATAAAATAATACTGTAAAAGCATGGTATGGTTTCTAAGCCATAACATACATAGATAAATAAATAAAGACTTAAAGTACTCAACTGGTGCTTCTAAAATACGCCTACCCCAATGTACCTAACCTAAGTCTAATACAAGGGAAGAAGTAAGTGTGGTGTAGCATAAGTTTATTATTTTTTTGCCAAGAATCTGTCCAAGATTTCTCTTAGGGTCTAATCAGCTCCATACCTTGGTTTAGAATGAAAGAGGTCTGGTATCTCTCTGTCTCCGGACTCGATTTCCCAACACCCCGCAAGGGGAGCTTGGAAACACTGGAGCTGGATTTCTCTGCAAGAGAAAAGACAGCGTCTCTCTCAGTGCGTCTGCTGGAGGGTCAGCTTCCTTCAGCACTTGCTGTAGCGAGCTGCGTCGGGCAAGTAGATAGTCGAATTGCTCCAAACCACCGTGTGTTTGCTATGGCAAGTGTGGGCATATTTATACCTTGAAAAATGTTGGAAATAATAACGTCATCAAAGAGTCAAAGTTCTTTGAAAACTCCATGAGTTCTTGGATAAATCAATATTCAAGCAAGGGGAAGTTCCTGACTGCTGAAGCCGAGTTTTGCAAAAAATCGTTGTGGCTTTTCGGAACTAGTGGAAGTAGCCATGCCTGTATTTGGACTGCATGGGCTATGTCTAAATATGGTTATGATTTCTATGCCTATATATGGACAAGGTGATTTTAACCTATATAAGGGCATAAATTGGGAAAATTACACTAGGGTCCTAAAATGCTATACAACAGAATAGTAGTTTGATTTCTTTATCTATTTAATATTTTTTGTATTATTTTAGATAATGTAGTATATAATTAATTTTAAAAATATTGAAAGTATATATTGTTTTTAATTTATTAAACATCATAATTATTTACTTTTTATTTGTTATTGCTTTATGTGTGTAGATGTATTTGTAATTTATAATATTTCTTATTAATTTATAAGTTATTAAAATAATCATTAAAACGTATTATTAAGTAAGTATATATTGTATATATTTTATGTATAATTATTATATATATTATTCATTAATTTTAATTATTAAATATTTTTAACTATGTTTATTTTATTTATAAGTATTATTTACTTTATTTTACACATTTTTTAGCAGAAAAAAAACTATATTTTTAATTAAGATATTTTTTAAATCGATATTTTTTTTCAATATTTTGTACTTACCATGTTGTAGATAGGATGTCGATATTCTTGCCTTCGATATTCCAGCGTCGATATTTCTGTAGGTCGATATTTCTGTAGGTCGTTATTTTGTAGGTCGATATTCTGTCAGTGATTCACAATAGTCTAGTCTGGATGTGAGCAATGTGACTGCCACTATCTTTCTATCGGAAAGGGGGAAGTAGTAAAATGTTTTGTTTAGTGATTTAATTACGTTGAAGCATGTACCTGCAACTGCCACCGCTTGACGTCGGAATGATAGTGAGGAGTAGAATTTCACTGCCACATTTTTCACCACCTTAACACTATTTGGCAGGGAGGCAGTGGAATTGGGCCGTCATGTTGTATGGTCAAATGAGGTGTGTTTACATAAAAGCATGATCTCCATTTTGTCGGTGTTGTACTTCAGGTGTTACTTGGCATCCTCCGAATAACCTCTGTTAGACATCTTTTGAAATTCATTTCTGGTCCAATAGATATTTTATCCAGAGGAAGGATAAGCTGTGTATCCTCGGCATATGAGGTGGTTTCAATGCTAAAAGAAGAGATTAATGAGATGAGGAGAGGTCATATATATGTTGAACTATGCAGGGCTAAGCGACGAGCCCTGCCAAACTCCAGAGGAATTTGTTTTTTCAGGGGGCAGATATGGTCCTAGTACTACTGTTTGCCTAAGGTCAGTAAGGAAAGATTCCAGTCAAGCTAAGGCCACATGAGAGATGCCACATTTTTTGATCCACTGTAGTAGTATCTCAAGGGGGATGGTATCAAATGTGGCTGATATGTCTAGAAGAACAAGCACAGTGTTATTTCTGGCATCTAATGTTAACTTTGCCGTGTCTGCCACCTCAACCAGAGATCACTCTGTTGAGTGTTTGGGACGGAAGACAGACTTCAGTGGATGTAGGAGATTGGACTCCTCCAGGAATTACATTAGCTGGACATTTACCAATGTTTCCATCATTTTTCCCAAAGCAGGAAGAAGTGAAATGGGTCGAAGGTTAGAGAGATTCAATGGATGTGCTAGTTGTTTTTTCTGAAGAGGTTTAACCATAGCAAGTTTTTTGCCTGCCAGGACGTAGGCTCCTGTTCTGCTTCCTCTTTATAACTCTTTCTGGTGCTAATTTATTGCTGCCGTGGACAATCCAGGACTTGAAGAATGGGCATCCTCCATTACCTGTCCTGACTAGGTGGATTTCTTAGCTGATGCACAGCTAGGTAGCTTCGAATTGGACGAAAGTTTGGACCATTTGCTGGCTTTAATAGATGTTGGAATCAATGAGATGGAAAACTGCTTAGGCATCTGCAAGTTAATACTAAAAAGGATTGACCAATGATCAGAGCAGGCCTGTTGGATAGGGGGTTCCTTATAAATTTGACAGATTAGATATAATAGATTCCATCTAGGGTGTGTCAGCCAGAGTGCGTAGATAGTGCCACTACCTACTGGAGCCGAACAGTATTTAATGTATATGTAAAGTTGACAACATGAGGGTCATTTTCACATTCAAATGGAGATTAAAATCTCCAGGTATAGTGATGTTGGGATACTGTAGGACCAGGGGGCCTAAAGTGTCTCCTAGAAATTCTAAAAAGCTGGTGTTTGACCCAGGAGGCTGGTAGATAAGCCTTCCTGCTATCGATAGGGAGGAGGTCAGTTTTAAATGGAGTCCAAGGCTTTCTGCCCCCTTCAAGTAGTGTACGTCAAATGATTGTCAATAAGGGAATCCCGGAAGATAATTGCCAACCCACCGCCCGAGAGGTCATCCTATCCTGTTTGAGAATGGAGTACACTGCTGGTAAAAAAAACAGCCAGTCCTTTAGCCATGTTTCTATAATAAAGAGGAAATCCAGGCCGTAGGCAATGAGCTGGTCATGGATTTCTTGCATTTGTTACACAAGGAATGGCCATTAATCAGACGACCACCACATAATGATTTCCTGCCTGAATTATTTACAAGAGTAAATGTTAAGTTAAGACCCCTTCCCATATGGACTTCGCATTTAAGACATGCTAAGGGACCATACATTTTGTTGTGGGTGTATCTTTAGGTCACAACCCCAGCAGAGTTGCTTAATTAATTTGGTAGCGTGTAGGACATTTTTATAGCTGGCTGTAAACATGCAGCATGTCTGGCGCTAGACGTGTTCTAGACGCACGTCTTCGGTGTGTGCCTCATTAAGTACCTTCAGATAAAGAGCCACAAGAGAACCAAAAACCAGAATAATTGCTGCTCTAGGAAGATCACCGGGAGTGAGTGTCAGGAAGAGTGTGGAGTGCAAGCGGGAGAAAGAGGAAGTATTGCGAGGCAGATGGGACAGAACCCTTTGTGTTAAAAAATGCTCCTCGTATAGAACAGATTCAAATTCAATTACAGGTTCGAGTTCAAGTTACTCCCAACATAAAATGAATTCCTTAAGCATATGACACTGCCTTTGTCAAATTCCCCCTGTGTTCTAAAATATTAGCAACGTTTCACCCTTTATTTAAAATAAGTAAAAGAGAGGAAAGCAGTTTTAATTCACCCCTTTATACTGCTAATTAACCGCTGGAAGTTGCTCCTCCAACGAGCACCATCAGCATTGCACACCAGGATTAGAATGTGGACAACATACACATCGACTCATTAGCGGTCACTAAGAGAACAGACCTTCCAATCCATATGATACTAAAGAAGTCCTCCATAGAAGCAAGAATAATACATGTATCGCACCTAATATTCAGTACATCAACCATTAACGAGGAAGGAGAAGTAGGACCACAATCAAATGAATCTGCCAGGAATAGTTTAATCTGAGAAACATGACAGTTGGGATGTATTTTACAAGTTCAGGGAAGATCACATTGTACTGCTCCAAGATTGACTTGTTTAATGATTATAAAGTGTCTACAAAATATTTGCCTTAGGTTACTTGGCCTCGTGTGGTTTGACAGGAATCTTGAAGCTAATGGCACCTTATTCACTTTGTGTATTTCTGGAGTAGCTTTTCTGAGTTTATCGTTCCTGGTCTTCTTGCCTTGGCATAGGTTATTTTGTACCAGGTGTCTTTGTTCTTTGAGATGATCAAAAAATCAGCAGGATATGACACCAAGTGTGGGCCAAGTGGTATCCCAAATACACAAGTAGGAAATTACTGCAAACCGAAAAAAGGAAGACTTTGATGGCAGAATGGGTGGGGGGCAATATTATACCTAAAATGAATTCTGATGTTACAGAGTCAGAAAACCAATTATGTTCGGATGTGTTGCAATAACTTCATAAATATTGTGTGATATCGGCCCTTTCACACATGCTACAGGATTGAAGGTGGTATCTTAACGATAATGCTCTAATGATTTATTGGGAACCTCTGTGCATAAGTATGACATTAGGCAACCCATGTAAACAAAAAATGTCTTTTACAAATTGATGAGCAATCACAGTGGTAGAATTAATATTTTTGAAGTGTGAAAAACAGCGCCATTTTATAACATGTATCCACTGTGGCCATGAGGATATGATATTCATTTAATGGAGACACGTCTCATGTTAAAGGCAGCGCGGATAGTGTGCCATAAATCTGTTAATGAATCAGGTAATGGCTGTAGATAACCCAATCGTGTGGTATGCATAGATTTACCTTAAGCACATACAGGGCAACTCTGTACATATTTCATGACACCAGGTTTTATGGAAGGCCACTAGAAAGGTAAAATAACCAGCAGATCAAAGGTAGATTTTGCTCTCTCTGTCTTGCTTCAGTTGAATAATGGCACTTTTAAACAACTTCTTTCAATAGCTGAGTAGAGGGAGCAAAAAGAGCTTGTTGCAGAAAGTAGAGGTCTTGTAGGTTCAACAATTGTGTTCTTTAAATCATTTCCTCTAGTGTTTCTGGATCCACTTCAGCTGTGCACTGTTCTTTCTTGATTAAAACTAA
The DNA here is from genome assembly GCF_964261635.1 of Lissotriton helveticus. NCBI lineage: Eukaryota > Metazoa > Chordata > Amphibia > Caudata > Salamandridae > Lissotriton > Lissotriton helveticus. The sequence goes on along the minus strand of NC_136065.1, from coordinate 1,315,786,632 downwards.
TAAGAAATTTCAATATTCTGATGTGGAAAAAGAAATAGTTTTTCCTATATACAAGTTTCCTCTGTGCATTGACAGCAGAGGGCATCTCATGTGGCATTCTTTGATCCTTTAATATATGTTACATGAAAGCTATATTGTGAAAAAATAAGCTCCTTCATGTCTCAGGACTATTCCTACACTGAATAGGGGGCACAAATTGTGGCTCATATATTATTTGACACTCTAGATCCCTCAGTAAATCACTACCCTCCAGAGGATTCCTTCTCCAATGTAGAATAGCTGTGCTCGCAAGCAGTACGAACATGAGACAAATAGCTCATTGTGTGATCCAAGCCATCAACATCTTGTTGTTACAAAAACACAGTGACAACTGTCAAAGGTGTTGGTCTTTTCTATAAACGGTTTCAAAGGATTTGGGTGTCTCAAAGGAGTAGCCTGAATAAATGCTGCCCTTAAACTTTGGTAAAAGATATTAGGCTGTTCAGATCAGCCGAATACTGTTTGTAGTCTTCCTTTCTTCAGAATAATTGATATCTCACAAGTCTAATGGGGAAACGTTTTGATGAATTACCAATATATTTTGGCTAAACCAAGAAAGCGCTAGGTTTCTTAGATAGCGGTTTTACAAGGCCATTCGCAAATATCTGCAATTGTCTTAAGATACATGCCAACTCTATTTGCTGAGGCTTTATTACCTAAGTGGAGTTTGTTTCCTTCATGAACGCATACTTCTTGAGCTTGAAAGTAAGATGATGCAGTGATAAATGGCACAGGATAGAGACAACATGTCTATAAGAATCTTCAGATGCCTAGAGTACATGAATACATCTTTCAAATACACTCTTGATATTAGAAAAAGCACGATAAGTGAATGTTTGGAAAACACTGGGGCGTCATACAGCCCACAAGGCATCTACTTAACTCCCAAGCACACATTATGTATAAGAAAGGTTTACCTGTTAGTGCAGACACACAATAATTAGAATTCAAAACATAGACAGTTTCTTTTGATCCTTTCTGTTCAGGTTTTTATTCTTTGATTTCAGCCACAGCCAACACGTCTTTCGTCGCAATTGGGGCATGATCCCGCGACTTCATCAAGGCTAAATCCTTCAATGTGTAGAAGTTTTGAATGTGGTAATACTTCCAACCCACATTGGGGTTCCAATTCAATTCACGTTATTCCAGAAACAACTTCAGTATTCGTCTATTCTTTGCCATTCACGCCGATTTCTGTGAACTTCTAAATACGGTATCACTAGGAATATCAGGGTGTCCACCGAGTACGATAGATAGCCCACAAGGCATCAACTGATACACAAAATCCATTATATGGTAAAAATAGTAGCACCTCTCACCGACTCCAGAACATCCTTTATAAAAGAGTAAGGATATATGTCCTTGATGGTCATTGTACACAATTGGGTTCCCTGTTGACTGGGTTGTAAGCTGCGGTCAAGCAGTAACCACAATCCCAGTCAGGGTCAGGCAAAAGCAAACCGTAAATTAATCTGTGCCCCCTCTAGGGTATCCTGGTACAGAGCAGTCAGGCTTAACTTAAAGGCAATGTGTAAAGCATTTGTGCAACACTTCAAACAGTAAGACAGTGAAAACACACCACAGAAGGATTTAACAACAGGCGTAGGAAAGAGAGTAGTTTTTAATAAATAAAACCAAACTCAAATGACAAATATCCAATTAGCAAAACTGGAGATATTTAATTTTAAAGTTTATAGTGAAAAAATAGCACAAAACAGCACAAAGAGCTCTTGGGGATATCTGGTCACACCAGACTGGGACAAAAGTCACAAGTTCAGGTCGACCACAATTGACCCCAAGCTGGCTTCAGGGACCCAGTTAGGACCCCTGAAAAGAGTACTGTAAATCCTGATTGTGGGGTGTTGTATGGATCCAGGTCAAAGATGTGCCACACAGCTGAAACGATGTGCTCCTCCCAGAATGCGGCAAGGATGCAGTGCAAGGTCCTGTTGTGTCATCGTCAAGGATCCCGTCGATGGGGCTTGTGATGGGTAGTCCTGCATTGGAGATGCGGCATGCAAGAAGTGATGCATCAGTTCCGAGGAGCTGCAATGTGGAGTGTGGTGTTGGCATCGAGGCTGCTGTTGACAAGAGATGCAAGAACTTGGCTGTTGATAGGTTTTGCCGTCCGGGCGATGCATTGGCTTAAAGAACTGCAGCCTGCGATGCAGGTTTTTGTGATGGGCCCAATCCACACAGCAGCAGTGATGTGTCAGTTCTGCTTGGAGATGCGCCACTCAGCCGAGGAGATGCACTGATTGAGCTCAGGATGAATCGCTCAACAGAGAAGATAACTTGGTTCTGCTGGCAAGGACCTTCGACCCACTTCCAAGAGAACAGTACCAGGGGTCTACCGCTTGGCAGGGCAGACTCACAGAAGGTAGAGTCCAGGTTCAGTATCAAGATGGTTGGAAGCTTGTTATGTCCCTGAGGCTTTAGATACGAGACCAGCGAACTAGCCCTTAGAGTCACTCTGGGTTCTGCGTGCAAGAGATGCAGGTCCAGTTCTTCTCACCCAGGAAAGACAGCAGAAGGCAGCAGACAGCGGAACAGCACAGCAAAGCAGCAGTCGGGAAGAGTGCATTCCAATAGAGTGGCAGTTCTTCAGCAGCACAGCAGTCCTTCTTCCTGGTAGAGTATCCACTGGTCCAGAAGTGCATTGAAGTGGTGATGTCTGAGGTCCTTCTTTTATACACAGTTGTGCCTTGGAAGTGGGGAGTAGCTTCTAGAGCCATGCCTCTGAAGTGCAAAGATGCCTTGCTCTCCCTGCTGTGGCTCCAGACTAACTATAGGGGGTATGCAGCCATTTGTGTGGAGACAAGGCACATCCTATTCAGGTGTAAGTGAGACTGGGCCCAGCTCTTCCCTCCCATTCTGCCAGTGATGGCCCACTCAGTCACACCTAAGATCTTGTGTGTGGCGGTCTAGGAGGAATACACAAAGCCCAACTGCCAACTACACCCAGTCATGTGACCAGAGACAGGCAGCAAATGGCTAAGACAAGAAAACTCCAACATTCTAAAAGTGGCATTTTCAGAAATGTTATTTAATTCCGACTTCACCATAAGCTAGGATTGCAGAGACATCACACATTTGAAACAATTACATCTTTCTATTTGGAAATTCCACAAGTAAAATATAATAAGGTAATCCCAATGTTATCATATGGGAGATATAGGACTTGCAGTAGTGAAAAACAAACTTAAAGAGTTTTCACTACCAGGGCAGGTCCTGCTTTTTAAATACATTGCACCCTGCCCTCTGGGCTCTCTAGGGCCTACCACAGGGGTAACTTTTTTTTTTCACCATGCAGCAACAACAAAAAACAATCTTACAATAATAAATGTACATACTGTTTACAATCCACTTCCAGTTATTTTCCTTCACATCATAATATCACATGTTGGCGTTGTAATGGCACAGTGACCCAACAATTACCATTAATTACAACATTGATGGCAAGATTAGCGGCTTTGTCCTTTAGTGTTCCTGGGAATCAACAGTTCAGGCAATTTAACACCCGCTCACGTACATCGTCGTGCAGTCATTGGCCACCTTCTTCCGGTATATCACTCCTCCCCACACCCCATGACCCCTCACCATTTTCTATCAAGAGTCTTCTTGCTGTTGCTTTAGATAGTCCATCAGTGGCTGCCAGAAGTCCCTGGGTCTAGAAGCCTGCAGTAGGTCTTCCTCGTAAGTCCCCAATGTTTCTTTACAGTACAACATATCAGCCAGCCAGTCCTTGAATCGGGGAGGGCGTTTACTGCCCCATTTAATAGCTATGCGTCTTTTTGCTAGTAAGAGTGCCACTGCTAATGGTTTTCGCCGTCCAGGCAGTTTGAGTTTGTAGATTCCCAGGAGGCATACCAGTGGCGTGTTCGGGATTACCTCAGCCAGCATTTGGGTGAGTGCCTGCAACACCTCCCGCCGGTACTTTTCCAGGTCAGGACATGCCCATGCCGTGTGTACAAAGTCTGCCTTAGGGGCAGAGCATCTCCGGCATCTGTCGTCTGTTCGTAGGCCATAGCGATATAGTTTGTCTGGCGTGTAATACGTCTGAGGGAGAAATCTAAAATGTATAATTCGTAAGTTGCTGTTCGATGTAAGCAGGTGCAATTGTGTACAACTAAAGTGCCACTCGGCTTCTGTGATGGGCACTCCCGTAGCTTCTTCCCACCGCGCCAGTGCCCTGTCGAGTTCTGTGTATTGTTCGGTCTGGGATGCAGTGTACAATTTTGTCACTAATGCCCCGCGCGTTTGCGCAGTGAGCAATATTTGAAGGGCCTGTAGTGTTGTGGGTTCTGCCGGGAATGTGTCATATAAGTCTCTAATCGCCGCCCTTAACGTAAAGTATGCAAACATTTTTAACGGCGTTTGGTGTGTGCACAATGTTGGGCTTTGAGATGATATGGAGGTGTTCTGTGGGAATAGCGTGCCTAGCGTCGTAAGTCCCATATCTCCTAGTGCCTGTCTCATACCCCGCTCTTGCGTGACCGATAGTTTGGGATGATTCGCTAGGGGAAGTGTCGGTGCATAAAGTGGTATCTTACGTGCTCGCGTTGCTAGCATATGCCAGCCTCTGGATGTGCATGCGACCGGGTGTATTACATCGTTGGAATAGTTCCCCACAGGCTCCAATATGTACTGTGTTAATTGATTCGGGTGGACACTATCCGTTTCGACAACTACATGCGGAATATGGGAGTGCGGTTGCGTCCAGTAATGTGCATGGTGTGCTTGTGCACAGTAGTAGTACAATTGAAAGTCGGGTGCGGCAAAGCCACCCTGGTGATACGGTTTTGTAAGTACCTTTCATCCCACCCTGGGCTGTTTTCCCGCCCAAGTAAGGCGTTGCAATGCCGTGCGTAGTCTTGTAAAAAAGGCTTGCATAAGCCAAATTGGGACATTCCAAAACAGGTTTTGGAATCGGGGCAATATTACCATTTTTTGGAGGGCTATACGGTCTGCTATCGATAGTGGAAGTTTAATCCATTTCTCAATTTGCTCTTCCAGTTTGCTCATTGCTACTCCGTAATTTGCCTTGATCACTACCTCCGAGTCCCGGTGTACCCAGACTCCCAGATACTTCACCGGGTCTGTTACCCATGTTAATGGATAATCCAGGTTTGGTCTCGGGGTCTCCACTGTTAAGGGGATCACTACCGACTTACTCCAATTTATACTGAGGCCTCAGTATTGTTCGAGTCTGATATATTCTCTAATCAGCGGGTTGAGGTTTGTGTCTGGGTCTCTGGTGTAAAGGACCATGTCATCTGCGTATAGAGAGATACCTACGGGGCGAAGGTCAAACTGGAGCGCTGCTTCTGGGTGTTTTTGTCTAATTTTAAAGGCTAGCGGCTCTAGTGTAAACGCAAATAGAATAGGGGACAATGGGCATCCCTGTCGCGTTCCGCGGCTGATCGCAAATTGCTGTGAGGTGTGACCATTTATACGTACTCTGGCTCTAGGTTCTTCATACAGTAGGGCGACCCATTTCAAGAAGGCAGGCGGGAATCCCATTCTGGACAGGACGGCTATGATACATCGCAAAGATAGTGCGTATATTTTGAGTTGTGCACCTTGTGGGTATAAAACCCGCCTGGTCAGGTAGCAACAGGAACTTCAGCAACAGTTGTATGCGGTTTGCAAGTATCTTGGCCCGTATTTTTACATCTATATTTATTAGAGATAGGGGGCAGTACGATTCACAATACCCAGGGTCCTTGCCGGGTTTTGGGAGTGCTATTAATAACGCTTCTCGTAATGTCTGCGGGAGGGCCCCTTCTTCATAAGCCTCCTCATACATCTGTGCTAACTGTGGTATCAGCAAGTCCCTATATTCTTTATAGAATTCCCCTGGTAGGCCGTCTAGGCCTGCGGCTTTGTTGTTAGGCAGTGAGTTAATCGCTTCTTTAAATTCGTCTTCTGTGATATGATGTCCTAAATATTCCCTATGTGTATCTGAAAGCCAGGCGAGACCTATGTCATCTAGGTATTCGTGGATATCTTGTTGCACGTGCGACATCTGTGTAGTGTATAGTTTGGAATAGTATGTACAAAAACTATTCAGAATAGAGGGGGTGCAATAGACCTGCTCGTCCTGGTCAGTTGCTATGTGTGTTATGAGTGAGGTGCCCTGCAGTGGCTTAATCTTTTGCGACAGTGCTCTGCCCGGTCTCCCTCCCTCCCCGTATGCTCTTGCCATGTGTTGTCGGGATAAGTACTTTATTTCTGTGTCAGCGTACTCGTGGTACATGTCCACTTTCCTATGTATGTCTGCTGGGAGGGATTCTTGTAGAGTGGCAGCGTAGTCAGCTTCTAGTGTCTGAATATCTTTTTCCACCATAGCAAGTTGCTGCCTAATGTCTTTAAGAATACCAGCATGTTTGCTGATGCAGTGGCCTCTCACGGTCACTTTAAATGCTTCCCACGGTGTCCTGTAGCTCTCTACCGATCCAGTATTAATCTGGAAGTAGTCCTCAATAGTACGCCTCAGTTCCCGACGAAAAACCTGATCTTTCACCGCCGCAGGTCTGAGGCGCCATGTGAACTGCCTTGGGGTATGAGTAGGGACCTCCAGAATATGTCTTACTGGGGAATGGTCAGACAGAGTCTTAGGTAGATGTTCTATCACAGTTGTCCACGTACTGACCTCCTGCGTGGTCAACCAGTAGTCGAGTCTCGACCAAGTGTTGTGTGCCAGCGAGGTGCATGTACCTTCCAGCCTCCCAGGGTGCCTCAGACACCATATATCTACCATAGACCATTCGCCCATTCCCTCCTGTATTGATCGAGCAGCGCGTCTCCCATGTTTATCAGTACCTGATGCCCTGTCCAGTATCGGATCCAAGCATGTGTTGAAGTCTAAGCCCCATATAACAGCCTTCGGTTGTGTTTCTCTGAGTTTAGACCAGATGCTGTCATAGAACTGCGGATCATCTACATTGGGGCATAAGTTGTAACTAGTGTGATGTCTGTACCTCCAAAATTTCCCCTGAGTATGATATACCTCCCCTGATCATCAGTAATCGTATTAATGAGCGTAAATGGAATATTACGTTTAATCAGTATCAGTACACCTCTAGCATAGTTGGAGTAGGAGGATGCCACTCGAAATTGTGCCCATCCATAACCTATCCTGCATTCACGGTTGGGCGCAATGTGTGTTTCTTGGATGCAAGCAACGTCCACTGTGTGTCTATCCAAGTACGCAAGTACCTTCCTAATTTTCCGCTGGTCCTGCAGGCCTCTCACATTCCAGGACATGAGGGTCAGAGTTCTAACCTGTTGTATCACAGTAGCCATACTTCACATATACAGGATTGAGTAGTCATTGTGAGAGTCATAAGGGCCAGTCGTGCATAAACACGTAAGTGGAATGCTTTGCCGTCGAATGCTGCTTGGTGATTTTCAAAGATACCCTCCCCTACCCTCCCCCACCCACTTTGCCCAAACCCCCTCGACGAAGACATCTCCCGAAACGCTACCATGCCCAACCCACCCCTCCCAGTATGCGTAACGTTAAACATCCCCAAAATAAAGAACAGGTGTGATGTCCACAAGTGGGCGGTAGTAGCCAGGCTCTGTCCCCCTCGTCTAAGATGTCCAGAGGAGGGGCCCTTTTTTTAAACATTGGATTACACTGTCTTCTGTGGACTCCACCACTTCCCTTATCTCAATGTATTAGATTAACATCCAAACACTAGGTATATATGCATTTTCAAATCACATGGATTCTACCATAGCATTACACTTCAGAGTTTTACTATTGACTTATCTGATCAGCCGATCTTCTTCTCAACCATCCTAGGGGGTGCCGATCTTGGTGCATCCCAGCTCAGTCCACTAGAGATCATAGACCTCTCTGTCGTGGCGTTGGTGATGCATGCCTGATTACAGTCCCCGGATTGCAACCCCCCAGGACAGCACCCCTATCTTCCAAAGTTGCGAACATCTCAGTTCCAGTAAAGGTATCATTCCACATCCGACATCGCCCCTTGGTCTTGCTGTCTGTCTCTCGGCGACCGTCTGCGTTCTCCTTTCGGTTTTCGCGATTGTAAATATTTTATGAGTTCTTTTGGTTCGGTGAAGATCTTTGTAAAACCTTCATCTGTGATCTTTAGCCTGGCTGGATATAACATGGCATATGGAATCTGTAAATCTCGGAGTTTCTGCTTTACTTGCTTCTTGAACCGACTGCGTAAAATCTGGGTATAGGGCTACCTCCATGCCCTCATGCCGTAGAGCGCATAATTCTCGGGCCTTTCTTAATGCTGCGTCCCGATCACGGTAGTTTAGTATCTTCGCTATCACTGGTCGTGGCCTGGTGCCCACTGGTGGTTTCGGGGCTAAGGACCTGTGGGCTCTTTCTACCAGGAATACATCAGAGAATGTCTCCCTTCCCAGAAGAGTTATCAAGAGTTGCTCCACGTATTTCTCCATTGGTCCTGTGATTGTTGTTTCCGCAATACCCATGATCCTTATGTTGCTTCTCCGAGACCTGGCTTCCGAATCTTCAGCCTTCGCAGTTAGAATAGCCAGTTGTTTATCTACTCCAGTTTGTTTCGTGGTGATTTGGTTGTTCGCGTCCTCCACATCCGATATCCTTCTCTCTGCCATGTATATTCTTTCGGTGTGCCTGACTAGCCGTTCAGACATGCGGTCAACTCTGTGTGTAAGGTTATCAATTTTGCCATCTATGTTCGTCAGCGCAGTTTGGATCGTTAGGAACATTGACTGCACACTGTCCGCCGTAAGGCCCCCCGCTGCCTGCGCTGCCGGTGAAGGTGCTTGGTGGTCATCACCAGTCTGGTCTTGTACTTTTTTGGAGTGTTCAAAAGTTATTTTCGGTTGATTTTTATCCGGTTTATCCATTGTGACCTAGGTGCACTCTGTCTCTTTGCGCAATTAGTGATCTGCGTGCCGGTCTGGCGTGCTCCGCTGTTTCAGGCCCGGTTGTGTTTGTCACCCCTGTCCACTGCGGTGTCGATGAGGTGGCAACTAGGCCCGGTTGTGAGATTATGCCTCCAGTCGAATCGCACCAAGCTTAGAGTTGCGCAGGCCCCACTCAGCCGTCAAGGCCCCAGCAGGCAGCGAGTCGTCTCAAACAAGTCAATGCCCGTACCATCCACCACGCTCCGCCATGCAACTGTGTCCGTTTTTGTTTGTCCTCCAGCTCTGGGCATGTCTGCAAACCCCCTGCGGGGTAGCCTCGTGCTTGCTTGAGTCTCGGCTTTCAGCCAGGCGTAGCGGGTCCAGCAGGCTGAGCAGAGGTCTTGTGCCCTCTGGATCCAAGGTAACCGCCGCACTGACGTTTCCCTGCTGCACCCTGTGCCTCGGCTATTTATGCTGTGCTCTACGTCCGGGCCCACTTCTCAGGCCGACCTGGGCACTCTTGTGACTTGGTGGTTCTTGCTGCGGCTTCAGGGCACAATAATTTAACTTGGGCGTGTATTACTGCCGCACTATGAGTCCCGCTGCCTCACGTCTGTGCTCCTAGGGCCTTCAAGGTGCACTAGGCCCTAATTACCTCTAGCCGCTATTTGTTACAGGTCCGCTATATATTTCGCTGCGCCGTCTGGATTTTTATATAATTCGCTCTAGTAAGCGCTAATTTGGCCGTACCTTGCATGTGCGGTTCGACGCTCAGACCCCGCCGTGTCGCCCCCGCCCAGTCGCCAGGTTCGCGCAATGCGCCCCCGATCCCACATGGGGGGCGGGGTTACCTTGATCTGGGCTGCGTGTTTTGCATCTCGGCCCGTCTCAAAGCTTTAGGTCCGTGCGTCTCCTGTGACGCCGCCGTGTAGGCCTCGGCAGGTCACGGGTCCCGATTTCACCTTCGCAACAACTTGTGTTTTGCAATTGTCTCACCAAGAGTAGGTGACTAGTTGCGCTTCATAGTCCATCTATTAATTGTGGTGGAATCCACGTTTCAAGTGTAGGATGAGGATGAAGTTGGCGGGCACCCGGAGGAGCTCGCTCAGTATGCGGCCATTCCGTTCCTCGGCTAGCTCCGCCCCCACCACAGGGGTAACTTATGTGCATTACAAGGAAGGTGTTAGCCTGGAAAAAGGTTTATTTTGCCAGGTGGAAATGGCAGTTTAAACTGCACACAGGCTCTGCAATGGCAGGCTTGAGACATGTTTAAAGGGCTACTGTTAGAAGTGGGGTTTCTGGTAAGCTAGGTTATGCACCTAGGCCATGCAGAACACACCACTCTAGTCACTGTAAGGGAGTTACATACACAAGATAACCCCTGCTCACCCCCTTGGTAGCTTGGCAGAGTAGTTAGGCTTATCTCATGTGTGTAACTCCCCTACCCTCACTAGAGTGGTGGGTGCATACCTTAGTCAACCAGAAACCCCATTTCTAACATTGGTTGTCAGTGGTGAGGATAAGACTTGCATTTGCACAGTACCACAGTGACTCATGGTTGCACTGCAAACTCTGCAGTTAAACCAGTGAGTGACCACATAGTGTTTTGTTCTTCTATTTTTTGTGGCACCCCTTGAAAGTCAGTCATGTCTCACCTGGGTGATCAAGCAGTTGTTGTGGCAGAAAGGGCGTTTAACATTAACAAGTTGTATTATTACACTGTAAATGACCTATAGCAGTTCTGTCTGGATCTTGGTTGTCATGTGGGAAGTTGCGCCAGGAGAGTGGAACTGCGGGAGGCCTTGTTTGCCTGGTGGACAGCCAAAGACAGGAGGGTTGAGGATGATGACGATGAACTGGTTGAGAAAAAATAGTCAGAGGGTCTTGAAGCTCAGGATCTGCCTGTGAGGGTAAGGACCTCCAGGCCTGGCAGAAATGTATCCTACAGAAGAGTGTACTGAAGGGAGCTGGCGAACAGGCAGAGGGCCAGGGATCAGGAGTTGAAGCTAGCAAAATAAAATTGGGAGATAAGAGAAAAGAAAATGATTCTGGCTATAGTGGCGAGAATGAGAGAGCTTGATAAGAAGCTCAAAAAGGTTGAGTATGAGCTAAAAGCCATAAGGGTGGAGTCCACATTAGATGGTGGCAGTAAAAACGGGATGTCTAGTGCTGAGAGAGAAGTACATAATCCTAGAAATGTGGCGCCTGACTTGAAGAAGGGGGTTGACATACACCAGGGGGTTCAAGGTTATGAGGTAGTTCCATTGGTCGGCAGGGTTCCTGAGGTGGATTGGGAACTGGCACATGGATTCATAGTCCTAATAGTGGGAGGGATATTCTACTGACTCTAGATGAAAGGTGCAGGGAGAGGGGTTCCTCCATGGTAGAAGTCCTGGTACATGTGTTTGGAGACTGCCCAGAAGAATGTGTGTTGAGTGACAGAAACAGTCAAACACTATCTTGTCATCTCAGGAGTGTGATGTGAGGTATATATGCAAGGCACTAGATGGTGAGGTAGCGTGGTTAACACATGTGAGGGCCAGGTGTCACATTTGTTGGAGAGCATATTTTAAGTCCCTCTTTTCCAGGGCTAAGCTAACACCCGGTGGAGTGAGTTCTCTGACCCAGGGAGCTTGCACTGGGGGCAGACCTTGGGGTGGATCCCAGAGGGTCTAGTGATGCTTTTGGGAGTGATCCTGAAGGAGGTGGCCAAGGTTTTCCCCAACCAGGTGAGGTAGGGGAGGTTTGGAGTAACCCAGATAGGTCCCACTATAGTGGCATGGGTGAGGAGTCCCATATCCCGTCCCTGAGTAGAGGGAGTGGGGGTGGGCGGAGTCCAAAGGTGCCCAAAACCCAATCCCAGGGCCTGGTTGGATTCATGAGTGAACACCAGGAAGGAGGTCTATTCTGAACCAGGAGGCCATCATCTGAGGGGGATCCCAAGGTGTCAGTGAGCTGAAGGGGCCTGCTGTAATGAGCGCCCCACCCGTTCTGGTGCCTGGCACCACCACTTTAGTTGGGAAGGTGCATGAGTCCAGAGAAAGGGATGAGGGGGGACACAGTCCCCAGAGGAAGGACCAGTGGGTCAGGGGTCACCAGCTCTGAGGTCAGAGCACCATAGGACTGACCCTGTTAGGGCCAATTCTGGCCCGGGGGGGTCTTCATGCACTGTCAGGTGGACAGGAGGCTAGAGACCAGCACAAGGCAGACTTCTGCACAACTCAGGAGGGGTGTGTTTCCCTTGCGGTGGGTGGGTGTACTCCCCAGAAGTCCTGGCTTGCCATGCACATGTCCAGCCTAAGGGTAAAAACCCTGGGTTGGGGGGCCAGGTTCACGATGCCTCCTGACCTGGGGAAAGGGTGACTGCTAGAATTGCCCCTACCGGTTTGTTTTCTGGGTGTACCACTCCAGGTGGGAAGGTGAGAAGACCCAGGGAGGAGGACAGGGTGTGGGAGAGCCCACCCCGTCACCTGTCCAGCCACAGGTTACAGACCATAGGCTGGTGGGTCCGTGTCAAGATGCCATCTCTGACCTGGCATGGGGGAGAGTGGACAGAGGGTGCCAAGAACCAGGGGTTCCAGCTCCCCATTCTCTGTTGCCACAGAGGTAAGAGAGCCTTGGGAGGCATGAGGCCTGGCTCTCGTCACTGACAGCGGTCAGTGGCCACTATGGCTTGCTGTCCTGGTGGACAGAGTTGTCCCTTGGACACCCCTGTGTGTGAACTGGGCCACACCACAGTGTTTGCCATGTGGATACTGTCAGCCTGCCAGGACTCATATGTGATAAGAATAAGTTTAGGCGCTGCACAGATGGGGTCCACAGGCGAGGAGATGGGTTCCTTATGGGTTTGTTTGGTGAGCCCTTAGAGTATGGATAGAGGGATCCAACTGGGTTTAGGAAGGCGTGGAACTGGAATGCGCCCCTATTGTAGCGGGCAAAGATCCATGTTCTTTCGCCCCAATCAGGGATGTCCATCAAGGTGTTTGATTGGTCTCCCTGGCTTTTGACTGGTTGGGAGTTGTGTTAGATGCAAAAAGAACATTTGATGGACAGAATGCAGAACAATGTCATACATTCACCCCAGTGTAGAGAACTGGGTCTGAATCCATCATTTTTTTGCTCACCATGCCATTTCAGTTTGGACCCAGCCACATGCAAATCAGTCTTGACCCTGCACTCAGGAACAGTCCAGCCCGAACTGCCAAGCCAGATCCTCCCTGGACTGTAAAGAAGCATCCTAGGACCCGTTCCGGGCTTTCAGCTCTCATCAGCAAGGATAGCTTGACTCCAGTGGCATTGAGAGCACGGGACCCACGTCTGGGCATACCCGCTCCACTCGGGGTGACAAATGCAAAAAGAATAATTGATGGACAGAATGCAGAGCAACAATGTCATACATTCACCCCAGTACAGAGATATGGGCCTAAGTCCATTGTTTTTGTTCTCACCATGCCATTTCAGTTTGGACCCAGCCATATGCAAATCAGTCTTGACCCTGCACTCAATGGGAACAGTCTAGCCCAAACTGCCAGGCCAGATGCTCCCTTGACTGGAAACAAGCACCCTAGGACCGGTTTCGAGCTTTCAGCCCTCATCAGCCAGGATAGCTTGACTCCAGTGGCATGGAGAGCACGGGTTGTTTTAGACCTGGCCCTTTTTGCAGGTTTATCCCCAAACGTTTTGCCTCCTATTTTTCTGACCCTATTTTCATTGGCTATAGGATTCTGGGCACTTTACCACTGCTGATCAGTGCTAAATTGCATATGGTGTCTGTGTAAAATGTGATATGGTTGGTTATCCATGATTGGCATATTTGAATTACTGGTAAGTCCCTAGTAACATGTACAGTCTGTGCCAGGGCTGTAAATTGCGATTCTCATATTAACATGATTAGAGAATCTGGATTTCATTAAAGACAAGGAGGTTGACATTATGCATTATTCCTTCAGTCCCAGCAGCCGCTTACACCACAATATTAAAAGGTTCCAGAATAGAACAATAGCAACACATGAAAGGCACGAGCCATCAACAGTCTGCCTCTTTTAAATGTGGAGGAAAATAAGTTAATGAAACTTGAAGCATCAAAACGATCTTCTGATGAGCAGGACGGAGGTAAAACCAAAGGCCAGACGACACACAATTAAGGAGCGTTACCTGAAAAGAGAAAGAAGTAAATATCTCTTGAATGTAAAAAATAGTGTCAAGTTTATCAAGCTAAAAGGAACAAGAGATGAAACACGTACTGTTAATAAAAAGTACAGTAATACACTGTAACAAATACAGCATTAAATCATTGTAAGACCACCAAGGGGTGGGATGGGAGGGATAATGTCAGCCTCCGTGTCTTTAATGAAATCCAGATTCTCTAGTCATGTTAATATGAGAATCGCAATTTCATTACAAGAACGGAGGCTACATTATGCATGTTGGTAGCTTTGTAAAACAACATCAGACATATGTTCAATAGGCTTGCAATAATGACATGAAAAGGTGCTAGCATTTGACCAGTCAGCAGCTTTGAGAATCTCATCCAACTTACCTCCAGACCAGAGAGATGTATTGGCCATAACAGCCCTCTGAGGGAGTGAGCTTGAAATTTCTTTAAGTCAATACCTGCTAAACTCATAATAGTCTTAACCCATCTAGCAATAGAGGTTGTGGTTATGCCTTTGTGGGGTTTAACAAAGAATATAAGTAATTGGTTAACATCCTGAGGGTGAAGAGCAACCATTCTGCGATCATACTCTCTCATGCAGTCCACAACGCAACGTTTTGGACATAATTCAAAGCGTGGGTAAAAGACTGAGTCAGACATAGTCGTTGTTCTTCTATAAATCTCAAGTTTGACTCTGAAGATGTTAAAAGATCTTTTCGTGATCTCCAGGGCTTTGACATCAGAGGCCCTTCTGCATGAGATTAGGCATAGTAGAGTAGCCAGCTTAATGGAATGGTTTCATTCGTTTTTTATTGAGGAGAGTATTAACAGGCCAGTTATTGAAAAGATCAAGGATTAGTTTGACATCCCTAAGACTTTCATATTTAGATTTAGGAGGTCTTCTTAAACGAATGCTTTTCATCACTCTACAAACTATGACATTTTTACCTACCATTTTACTATTGACAATGACATGACCAGCAGAAATAGCCTATCTATAGCAATTGATAGTTCTATAGCTGAGGCCTTTATCAAATTGTTTAACAAGGAAGTTAACTATATCAACAATAGGTGCTTCCAAGGAATCCAGGTTCCTTTCCAGGCACCAATGTACACAGATTCTCCATATGTTATATCTGTAGTGAGTGCCTGGGGCCCAAGACTCTCTGAGGAGAGTTGCAGCTGTCGCCGAAAGTCCTGAGATTTTATTGGATCTCCTGACACTCTCCAGGCAAGAAGGGTTAAACTCCTGTTCTGAACTAGGGGGTGAACTCCTCCGTCTACATCTGCAAGAAGATTCTCTAGGGTAGAAATTAAGAAGGGGGGGTTGCAAGCTAGTTCTAGAGTGGTGGGGAACCATGCTTGGGATGGCCAAAAGGCAGTTACTAGGACAAGGAAGCACTGATCCTGTCTCACTATCTGAGGAACTCTGTGAATCATGGCAAAGGGAGGGAATGCGTACACCATGGCTCCTTTTCAAGATAGTAGTAAGGCGTTGACTGCTAGAGCACCCGATCGGGCATGCAGCTGAAGTTGTTCTCCAGTTGAAAGGTTAGTCTGCTCGCAAATAAATCTATCTCTAGAGGACCCCAGATCTTGTTTGGGGTACTGAACATGGAAGCATTCAGTTTCTAATTTCTGTGATCTAACAGGAATCTTGAGTTCCAGTCTGCAGAGTATTCCGCTTTGAGAGCGATCTTTGTTCCAGACAGAAGAGCGATCTGATGTTCCAGACAGAACATCCAAAGTTTCTTTGCTAGATTCTAGAGGTCCGCAGATTTGGTGCACCCATGAGGGAGTTAAGCCCAGCTGTTAGTTCTAAATAATTTATGTGGTGAGATGATTCCTCTTGTGACCAGATACCACCAGTGTTCTGATTAAGAAGTCAAGCTCCCCAGTCATGAAGACTCGCATCTGATTCTAAAACAAACTTTGGTTTTGAACCAAAGATTGCTTTTCAGTTCCAAGCGTCTAGGTTCTCTAGCCACCAGGCTAGTTCCGATTTGGCTTCTTGATCCAGACAGATCGATCTCTGTAGCAGAGGCCAGTTCTTAGGGCTCTCGCCTTGACCCTTTGGAGGGCCCAATAGTTGAGGGGACTGAGAAAGATGGCTTGGATCGAGGAGGAGAGGAGATCCAGAAGCCTGGCTAGCTCTCTCAGGGATAAGTCTTGCTGTTTCAGGACATGTCTTATTTCCTTCCTTTTTTTGGTAATCTTTTTTGAAGGTAGTAAAAGGAGACATTTCAATGTGTCTACTGTGAAAACTAGGAACTCCAGAGATCTGGAAGGGGACAGAATTGATTTATCTTTGTTTATGATGAATCCTAAACTTTCTAGGAGATCCATCACAGTTTTCAGGTCTTTGGCTAGTTGGGAAGGCTCTTGAGACATTATAAGAATGTTTTCTAAGTAAATGATTAAACAAATGCCCCTTATTCTTAGGGATGAGGCTACAGCTCGCATGACCTTGGTGAAGCACCAAGGGGCAGAGGAGAGTCCGAAAGGGGGGAAAGCCTGAAATTGGTAAAGGTGATTTTTCCTAGACAAATTGAAGAAAGGGTTGGTGGGATTCGGCCATAGGAATGGTGAAGTAAGCATCCTTTAGGTCTAGTTTGACTAGCCAGTCTCTCTCTAGAGGTAAATCCCTCAAGAGATGGATGCCCTCCATCTTGAAGTGTCTGTAAACCAAATATTTGTTTAGTTCTCTTAAGTTTATGACAGGTCTCCAACCTTTGTCTTTCTTTTTTTACAAGAAAGAGTGTGCTTATGAATCTTAAAGTTTCTAATGGGACCTCTATTATGTCTCCTTTCTGAAGGATAGAGGAGATCTCCTCCTCTATTTTTTTTGTTGCTCTGGAGAGAGAGGCTTGTCTCTTGGGAAAGAAGTTTGTAAAGGTATGTGAGTCCAATCTATCATAAACCCATGACAGTGTTTAAGAACCAAGGATCTTGAGCGATCAATCTCCAATTGTGAAGGAAGTATTTGATTCTGCCACCCACTTTTTGGGGGAAAGAAGGAGAAGGGAGAGAGGAGAGAGTTCTAACTTGCAGGGTTGTTTGAGATGAAGGTTCCACAGGATCTAAATCCTCTGATGAGTTTGCCTCTAATTTTCTGGGGGTAGAATTGAGGAACGTTGTACTTCTGATACCTTCTTCTGAAACCGCAGGATTTTGGAAATGGCCTTTGATTGAAGCGGCCGAAAGAGATGACCAGTCTTCTCGCCCACCATAAAAGGTCAGGATTGAAAACTCTGCGCATATTCTGCTGTGGCTAGTCCAGGACGGTGAAAGTGGAGACGTATTTCCCTAAGGATTTAATGAGGTCTTCTCCGAAGAGTAAACCTTTTGGGTTTTGCGAGGGTTCTTTATACGCCATGTCTGTTAGTTTTGGATTTATTTTAGTCAAATTGACTCTTTGTCTTTCTGCATTAATGCTAGCATTGGCATTACACAGTAGAATGAATGCTCTGGCTCCATCCCCTGATGGGATTGGTGCTGAGAGGGGTGCCATTGATGTGGCTGTCTTCTGCTGAATCTAGAATTCTGGCTAATGGTCCCAGTACGTCAAGAACATGGTTTTGGCACCCTTTCGGGGATTTTTCCATCCCTTTTCTTGGATCAAGTCCAAGTTTTAATAGGAATGTAATGAGTTTAGGGTCCAAATTGGGGATGTAGCAGCTTTTATCCTCAGTAGAAGGCCTAGAGCATTCAGCTCTAAGCATGTTACGAGTGTCCCTTTCTACGAGGTTTCCTATCCATTTTTTAATGAATTTTGTGACGTGGTCCTGAGGGAACCACTCAGAACTTCTTGGGTGTTTCAGATTTAATGGGGAAAACATTTCTTCCCCTAAGGGGTCAAGGATAATGTCCTTAGAGGATGATGGGAGTTCCTCTTATGGATTGTAAAATTCTTGATCATCTTCATCAAGATCAAGGACATAATCATCAGGTGTGTCTGAGGATTCTATATCATTAGATTTGATATCTCCCATATTGTAAAGAGCATTATGATATTTGGTGCCGTTAGGGACACCCAGATGTTTTGTGCCACTAAGGACACCCAGATAAGTTGTGCCGCTAAGGACACCCAGATAAATTGTGCCGCTAAGGACACACAGATAAGTTGTGCTGCTAAGGATGCCCAGATAAGTTGTGCCACTAGTGACACCTTAGGAGTTTGAGGTGCGAGGAAGTAGAACAAGGAAGAAATTGGAGAATAATCGTTTACACAAAAAACAAAATATTAAGGTTTGATTAAACATCTAAAAATCTTTAAATATATTGAAACATTAGAAATAGTACATAAGCTGAAATAAAAAGCAGGTTAATCTGCTCAGTCACGCAAGGATGGGCCTAGGGAAGGGGGTGTAGGGAGATCTCCTTAAATTGGAGATCGGTATAGAGGCAGTAGGAAGGGGGGTGGGGTTAAGCCACACACCAGGGAATTTCAAAATAGAGATAAAAATGAATAATGGTAATGAAGGAAAATTAACTTATCTGCTTGGAGCTGCATTTAAAAGAGGCAGATTGTTGATGGCTCGTGCCTTTCATGTGTTGCTATTGTTCTATTC
This sequence comes from Lissotriton helveticus, assembly GCF_964261635.1. Lineage (NCBI taxonomy): Eukaryota > Metazoa > Chordata > Amphibia > Caudata > Salamandridae > Lissotriton > Lissotriton helveticus. Next base: position 1,315,767,990 of record NC_136065.1, on the reverse strand, counting down.
TGGAACCTTTTAATATTGTGATGTAAGCAACTGCTTGGACTGCATTGAAGGAATAATGCATAATGTAGCCTCCGTTCTTGTAATGAAATCAAATGCTAATAGTGGGCTTGCACTTTATCATAAAAAGGTTATCCCCAAGACCATGAATCTAATAATATTTAGCTAGGAAAAACCAATAACTTGTTTCTCCAAACGTCAATGACTTGACTTGTTCTCATACAGAAATTACTTCAAAGGTGTACGCAAAAAATTGGATCACGCCAATAGAATTAATCATAACGTTGATCTTAGAATAAATAAATAAGCGGGAATATACAAGGTATCATGTTTCGTATTTCATTCATTTTTTGTGATAAACCAGACACACATTGTACATGTACTATTTTACACACCCTCTAAAAGGGTTACACTTATGACCACATAGATTTGAAAGTAAGACATGTACAAACCAAAATACAATACATCACATTAATCATTAAACTTATAAAGGAATTGATCATAAAACATAAACATACAGAATTAAGTGTCTAGTGTCCAACACTGTCATATTACTGGAGCAAGTCTTAATTTTCAGTTTCTTATCTGCAGTCCAAACTGGTACTACTTGGCCCTATTTTGAGAGGTGGTCAGAGGATATTATGCACATGGAATTATGAATTCCATCTTGATGGTACACACATATATGCGCAAATATATACATTAAATGACAGCTCTTGGCAACACTCTTGTATACGCTGTACGCCAACGAGTTTCGATGTTAACGGTGGGCCGGTGGTGTGTTTAAAAGAAGGTCTTCCTCAGGACTGGGAACGTTGTGGACATGTGAAAACTGCTGGATTCAGCTACTTTTCTAGAATATGTGAGAACTTCCTTTGTTAATGGATCATTCCGTATTTAGTTTCAGCCATTGGCCCTTAAGCCCGGATGGTATTTGGCACATCCAAAGAAGGTTTTTTGATTTTGTATCTTGGATCCTACTTAAGATCAGCCGATCAGCTCTCTTGGGAAACCAATTCTCTGTGTAAGTGTGTGCCGCAATGGCGTGCCATTCCTGCCTCGGAGAAGCCCATCTAGTGGGCTTGTAGCACTGGTTGTGCCACCTGCATGAGAAGCCCTGAAAATGTGTCTCAGACCTGCCACTTTAGTATCTGCATGTGCAGTTGTAAACTACCATGTTGCCCTGGCAAGGGCACCCACTTGCCAGGCCCCAACCTTTCCTTTTCTAAAATGTAAGGTACCCCTGGCCAAGGCCCAAGGTACCCCATGGGCAGGGTGCAGTGTATGTGAAAGGTAGGACATATACTGGTGTATGACATGTCCTGATTGTGAAATTCTATGAGTTTCACTGTTGAAAGGCTATCTGTCCCATAGGCGAACATGGGAGTTTCTTTGTAACATCTTACAAGTATAACTTTCCAAAGGGACAAGATAGAGAAATGGAGTTTAGGCTCTATGAACTCAGAATGTATTAACGCACCTTTTGGTAAAGGTGATTTTTAAATTTTGTGTTTGAAAATGTCACTTTTATAAAGTGGATATTTTCTTACTTTACCATAATGTGTACCTCTGTTTGTTTGCGTATTCATCATCTGGTGTTGGAGTGATAGGACCTGTGGATGTGCATTCACTCTAGACAGTCACTGGGGGCTAGAAGTTTATCCTGCCTTTCCTGGGTGACTCATCGCTGGGCTGCATTTAGAGGGGTGTGAGTTTTGCTTGCTCCTGAATAGCTGTGTCTCCTCTCCACAATGCTGTCTCTGCCCCCTGTGGTCATATTGCACCAGGGAGGACAGGACTGGTTTGGACTGGGTTCAGAGACCCTTGTTACAAAGAGAACAATGACAATTTGGGGTAAAAGTATTAGACCTAAAGCCCCAAGACTTTAGATTATTTAAAAAAACAAGAAGACCCTGCCAAGAAGAGCGAAAGGAGGAGAAGCGCTACCTTTTCTGTGTGAGGGGTGGGGTGGCCTGCAGTTATTGCCTCGGTCTATGGTGGAGGAAAAGGACTGACTCTTTTTGCACTGCTGGGGTAACCTGCTTGTGAAGAGTCTCCAAAGGCTTGTGTGTGCTGGCCTCCTGTTGGAAGTCTCAAGGCTATAAAAGACTTCAGGACAGATCTGTGCTATTTCTTAAAAGTACCTGCCTGGGAGGAGAGCTGGAGAAGCTGCATGAGGACCACCACCCCTAATGTGTGTGGGGTAGGACAGCCTACAGTGCTGCTCCTGCCTGTAGCAGAAGAAGGGATGGACTGTTCACCGTTTTAGCAAGAAGAAAGCCTGCAAGAGCACTTTATTGTGTCCCTTTCCCAGCATGTGGTTGATTTCTCCTTATTTCAAGGAGCCAGGAGTTTCCAAGTGCAGGTTGAACGTCTTGCCAAGAAAAACCAGCACCTGCAGTTTACTTTTGCCACTCAGCGCGTGTGGCTCACTTTATGTTTGGTCACTCCGCATTGGGGACCCTTTTGGGACTCATACTGCCCACAGCATGGTAAGCACTGCTCCTGAGGAGAGGATCAGTGTTTTATTGATACCCCACGTGACTGCTGGATCCAAGAAAGGAGGGGAGCATGTCTGGTGGTCTCGCTGCTCCCCTAAGTGAGCCAGGTTGGTAATTTATGTCTTATTTATGCCTTGAAGTAACACAATAAAAGGTACTAGTATTTTTCAAAAACTGCATAGTGTGCACGGTGATGATGTAAGGTTTTTTTTTGCACAAATGATGGTTTCTAATGTGTGTAACCAATGAGCAATTACTTTAGTACACTACTTATGATGTTATGACCGTTGCCTTGGGGCAAAGTGATTTATGATCTATGTGATATCATGACAATTACCTCATTGGCAAAGTGATTAATGTGATTGTGGTCTAATGTGTTTTATGTATAATACAAAGGAAATTTTAATATAAGCTTGTGTGGAGTTTCTTTTATGGTGTGCCTAGCGTGTCACTGGTGTGTATGTGCTACAGCGGAACTCCAAAAATCATTTCTAATCAGCACTTACCATTTCCCTGAAATCTCCGAACACACACTCTTTCATCAGTGAGGCTCATAACACTGCACATTTACTCAATTCACTTAATTCGGCTTCAAGGATTGGTGAAATACAGAGGAGTAATGCTGTAACATTTGGAGGAGTGTCTAAACCTATTTAATCAGTTATTATTTACACCTATAGTTTTATACGATTTACCATGGTTTTAACAAACATGAATTTTACTCAGACACACCACCATAGTGGCAATGGATCTGCTAAAAAAAAAATTAGGCGTAGGAAAATCACAAGACCAGCTTTAATATTCCATTTTCCCAATTCTATTAAAAGCAAAACTTTAATATGTCTGACATTTAAGCATTGATTATTTCTTTATTAAGTAAAAATCTTTACCTTTATTTCAGGATGATCATTTTATTTAGAGCTCAGAAATCAGTCATTTATTAGAAATCAGTTAAGAGTTTAGCAAAAGACAGATAGTTCCAAATTCATTCTCTCCTAACATCCCTAACTAACGCCCTCATCTTATCCTTAAATCCTGCAAAACAAACAAGAAAATAAGTTGAAGTATCTTACATCCAGGAATCGATCTGCAACCTGACAGCACTTAGAGAGGAAATCGAAAAAGCGACTACCTCTAAGCGAAATCAGTGTTTTTTATACACTAATTTCCTAACTTAATCTATCTAAAAAGTATCTAACATCACCAATTCGGGTTCTGATTGGACAATGTTGGATGGGTGAGCATCTCCTCACCATTACAACATCATATTCACGGTGAATCAGCAGAATCATAATGGTTCATTGTTTTAAACAGTCTTTGGCCTGGTCACTTCCTTGACTCGCAACGTTGGCCTGTTTTCTCACGTTTAGAACACTCGAATGTCCATATTTTGGCAATCATCCTAACTTCAGGGCAAAGCAGCCTTGAACTTCCCATCCGAGTACAGGCAGCTCACTCTTGCTGGCAGACTTTAGGCACGCATGCGCAGTCCAACACTTGCTCACAGTTAGCCAGAGTAACCCGATTTTGTAGGCCTCAGAGGCCACTTTTGGAACTATCATAGAAACAAACACAAATTCTTGTTAAATTATGGTACTGAAACCCTTCTGTTTACCTCCCACCATTCTAATGTTTCCCCATTAGTTATTACCTAGCAGGTAAGCCACATAAATGCGTTTCATACTTACATATCCACCGACTTTTCAGCACAATTAAGTGTACAATAAGCACATTTACATTGCATTTATTTATATTTAAGCTGTGCATTAGTTCACAGCACAATAACGACACAAATGAGTTAATTATATTGCTTCATGCAAGCAAAATTAGTATGCCCTCATGTTCATGTATGTGCATCTTATACTATTGTTGATTTAATCCACCACAACACACCATTAGTAAATGTTAATGTTATGGAACATTGATTTCACAAGGGGTACACAAAATGTTGTTTTGCCACCTTGCTCAATCATATGTGTGTGTGTTGCGCAAACACTTTTACACATTGCCTCTGGGATCAGCCTGACTGCTCTGCCAAGCTACTGAGGAGGTGAGCAGGGATTATCTTTGGTGTGTAACCCCCTTATCATGACTAGAGTGATGGGTTCTACCTGGCTTGGATACAAACCCTAGAGAACCAGAAACCCCATTTCTAACAGCTACTTAAGTGGGTGACACATTCAGTAGTGCAGGCCCACAAGAGGCATTTAATTTACAGGTCCAGAGCATTTATAGTACCACTTTACTAGGGGCTTATAAGTAATCTAAATATGCAATTGGGTACAAGCCAATATTACAATGTATAGAGGAGAAAGGACATTAAATTTAGCACTGGTTAGCAGTGGTAAAGTGCACAGAGTCCTAAAGCTAACAAAAAAGACTTCTGCAAAGTAGGAGGGGGAAGGCAAAAGGTTTGGGGATGACCCTGCAAGAAGGAATGTCCAACAGACATTTTATTCAACTCTTTATAATACCATAGGGTTGATAATCAAGCATTTTTCTCAGGCATAAAGACTATTGTAGCCCCTGCTTAACACATGGCGCGAGTAATGAGACCATTCTTCGGATTTTCTTTTGATATTCCTTCAAGGTTCCTTTCGTTTTCCGAGACAGTGTTTTTAACGGAAAGATGGGTGATCCTAGAATAATTGATATAGCCTGGTCATCCTCCTTGTAAGAGGGAAGCAAACATGCTATTGGTTTCTGTAAGACATCTGTGTAGGCCTGGTAACTATCAAGTACAGTAGCTAGAAAGGCTATCCCTGGCCCTTTCAAATGTCTTGGATGCGACACCTAAGTCATAGCAATGGCTTTGCAAAACTGAGAAGATGAGACAAAGTCTCAGTGCCCAATTTATGTAAGGATTGTGTCACTCTGTCCAAGGAAAATCAGTTAACACAGAGTAATTAGTTGAAACTATTGAATTATAAAATGTTTCTGTTTGTGATCAAATAACAATGGTTCCAGGTGGGGACATATTAGTTACTGGTCCTAAGGCGATAGGCGTAATGTCCATCATCTCTACTTGTTTGGGTGTATTCCTAGAAAATAATGAAATATTATTTTTACTGTCCCACTACATACAGAAAGCTCCAAAGCTCCAGTAACACTGGATCCCTAAGATCTTCTGAAAAGTTAGTTTGAACAGAAAGAGACTTCTACCAGATTTTTCCCCATCCCTTATATAAGACAGGCGTAAGTGTTTCTCAAAGCTCTTTGACGCCTCACTCTGATTTCTCAAATTAACTGAAATGACACTGCACTACATAGGCCCATTCCAGTCCATCTTCTCCTGTCTTTCTGTGCTTCAGTCAGTGGGCCTCTAGCCTTTCAAATCTGCGCTGAATCTCCTGACTGAGATTACGTTCCATTGCTTTGATATTAGTCTTCCTGATGGGTTCTTTTTCAAGGGATGGCACATAATATCCAGCAGAAAAAAATTCTGAATAAGATTTCCCCAAACTTGGCACAGTGACAGTTTACTGAAGAGTTGTCTGTTAGTATGGCTGGGGCAAATATACTCAATACATTTCAAGAAATTTGAATTTACAGAGATGCTCAGGGTGGGATAATTTCAATTTTAGATACATTGTGACAGCCCGTAGCCATTATGCTCTTCGAAAAATGTGCTTGAAATGCAGCAGATGGTCTGCTTTTTCTATGATTTTTTAAATTTTTGAATATTTATCAAGAGGACACTTTTAAAAGGGGGCGTTAAAATGTGCTAGTTTTAATTTGCCAATACCTATGGTATCATTTAATGAATTAACATAATATTTGGAAGAGGTGCAGAATGTTACCTTTCCTGTGGGTATGGCACTTTTTATGCAGATTCCACAAAAGTGAGGGGACAAAGTTAAAAGGAGAGGCGAAAACAATTACATGTTTTATTACCAGCAGGCTCTGTAATGAATTACGTTTGGCAAGCTCTTAGCACATTAAGCCTGGTGCAGGAATATCGGGTATCATGCTGATCCAAGAAGGGGCTCAAAGTTAAATGGGAGGGATGAAAAAAGTAATTAATTTGCTAATGAATTTTTCTCAGTGTCACATATCTACTCAACGCTTGACAGACATTTACCATGTTTACTACAATATGTGTGGTATTTTGCGTTTTATGAAAAGCCCTGAAGGGAAGGCACCCTTAAAGCGGAAGTCAAAAAGCAACAGGTCCCATTTTAAGGCTCATAGGAATCTTTGTTCTGTTCTACTGAAAGAAACCCTGAAGGAATTTATGGCAGTCTTGGAATGAAAGTATTACTTTACTCAGAGAAGTGCTGTTGCTTGGCTTAGAGAACATTTGTTCAGTTATTTCCAAGAAATTAGACTTGCAATATCGTTCCAGCGGACTTGAGAGAGCTAAAAGACAAAATTAGTGTTGTATACTAATGCTCAGCTGTGTCAGTGGTCCTGAAAGGTTTAAAAAACAGAGTTAGCTGGACCCAGTTTTGCAGACTTACAGTTGATCTACATTTAAATGCAAAATTCCACCTTGGACAAAGAAACCTTTAGTCACCGTTGTTAATTTCAAGTCTGCAGTACCAATGTTTGGACTGTGAACCCAATAAAACGGGGTTGGCAAATAGAATACCAAGTCCAGCATGGATCACACCTTTTTTCTCACTTTTAGCTATCAGGCTACATTGTGACCTCAGGATAGCATCATTATTTTTATTGGGTCAAGGGACCACTACCCCACAAATATCACCTTGGTTCTCTTAGACCCTTCTACTCTCACTTTGTCACCACCCTAGTTTTGAAAATCACCAAAATGCACTCAACAGTTTTTACGGATCAAATAATCTCTGATACCTATGATGAGGCATGGCACCCTACCAGGTGTGTGAGGGCACTAAGGTTCTTAGTGTCATCAAACACCCAGTAGGATGTCATGCTTCATCATAAGATCTGACCACTCGGATCCCCTGTGAACCCATTGGTTGGCCTTCAGATTCCACCAAACTTAGGGCCTAATTTTCCATAGGGTGGAACTACTCCAGTTGAAGTGTTTTGTTATGAACAGATTAAACAGCCTTGGCAATAAAGGGCATCCTTTTGTTGCGTAATCTCCAGTAATCACACGTAGCGATTTTATACATTCAAGTTTGAACATCTCTCAACTTTGAAAATATCGACTTTAATGTGTCCATAATCTGGATCTATTTGACATCCTTAAAGACCAGTCAACACTCATTCTGGATTTCACCATTCTTTAAGTGTGCTAAAACATTTGCAATAAAATCTGTAAAACGCTCAACAGAAATGTCCTGTCTGAAACATTCTCAGAGAAATCTCCACCTTCACAAAGTAAATTAAAACATGACATATTAATTCAGTCATAAGCGCTGCAGAGGTGCCTCTCATATCTCAGTTGTTGCTCTAGATTTCCTGCATTCCTTCGGTGAAAAAGCATGCACAAATGTATCTCATACCTCAATATTTGATACTGATTCCCTCCTGACATATTCATGCAATTGTGGTGTAGTCTCAGGCTTCTGTCTAGACACATCATCCTCACTCTTCACTTTATTTGGAGCTTGGCGTTCAAATGAGTCCATGCTGAAAATCTGACAGGAAACAATTAAATGGTCAAGAACCGGTTTAGGATCCTGTCACGATTCATGAGGTATGTCAATGGAAGTTGGGGCGAGTATCATATATTAATCAAAACTACTGGGGTAGAGGCACATGACACCCCATGCCTCGCAGACCATGCCACACATTTCAGATGCAACTGCTTATGCCAAGTACCACCTTGTTGAATACCTGCAGCTTTCAATGAACACGAGCAGCCTTCTGAGAAAGATTCAGCACTTATGTCAAGTACAGCCTCGTGCTTTGTATAGCTAGCATAGGCCTGGAAACACACTCATGTTAGAGTGTTAGAGATGCACCATTGTGGTCAGGTACAATTATTATTATGTCAAGGACAACCTAGTGTGCCGAGCATTTGGATCGTGTCGTTGCTCATGCATCATGGGTAATTTAGAGCCTCTTGGAGCAGGTACATTATCTTGTCCTAGGTGGAGCCCTTGTGCCAGATACTAGTATTATGTACCAGGTAGTGCCATCATATATCAACTTTGAGATTGGGTTCTAGTCCTATGAGACATTACCAGGATATACAAAAATGAAGTTTAACACCAAAAAACTAATTTAACACAAATTACCATGAAAACTAAAATAAATAAGTTATCTTACCTACTAACTATAATAAAATTCTTTAGGATAATTTAAATATGAATTTACAAGAATAAATTCAGCTGTGATATCGAAGGATCAGCATTGGATTATAATATTATTTTTCATGATACGTAATTGCTTTAAAATAAATGTATGGTAACAAAAGACTGACTATAAGCACCGATAGAGATGAATCCCCGCCTTTGCAGGGGAATATAAAACCAAGGCCCACCATGCATAAACAGGGAGTTTTTTGCAGCTTTCAGGTTTGATGTAGCTGATTTTAAAGAATTAGGCAAAGGCAAGTTTAACCTGATATTACAAATGCTACAGATTTGAAATTAGGGATCAATCATCATCGGTTTCCGGGGATTTTTGAAATTATATTACAGATTTCTGTGGCAGAATTGCATTTAATGGGCTTATTCATGTTTGTCAAAGCCTAATTGGCAGTCAGTTGACTTGTGTTTTACTTGTATTTCCATGTGTCCACATTCTCTTCAATGCCACAAAATACATGCAGGTAAAAATGCTGAGGAAAGGAGTGAAACGAGAAGATAAAAGTGGGTAGTGCTACAAGGACAGATCATGTCTGTTTGGGAGAGGAGTGGTATTCAAACAGAGAGTAAAAGGTGTTTTTGGTTATTATTTCCAGTCCTTTAACGAAGTGTTAGTGCTGTGGTCTAGACAATATGATGGCTATGTCCATCCGATAACCTTTCAGTAGGGAAATTCCTAAGTGCTGACTGAAGTCTTATTGCTGTTGGCCCCACATTAGAATCCAAAGAGGACACAGAGTTTGTGTATGGTATTAGCACATGGAGCTATATGATGGAACAATGGGCAGTTCTAGTTCTAGCTCTCCAGATCACAGTTTGATTCATTGGTCAGCATCTTGATTCCTGGATCCATCACTTCTCTATACAAGAATGTCATTTTCAAAGGAAGATATTGTGTATTATCTGTAAAGCGAAATCTATGACATTGTGTCACTCTGTTTGTCCTCGTCATTTTCCAGTACAGAAGATGATGTAAATTCTCTGCCTGATACTGCAGCAACACTAGTGAGCGACTATTCCCTAGTTTTATATTCTGCTGATTTTTGTTCAATTTGTTGCCCTACTCAAAGGACTGAAGATCATTTTCGGTCCATTGCTTTCAATGAAGCATATGTAGATTTAAGATAGTGTTCCAATGAACCTCTTCCCGTTAGTCAGTTTATTGTTCCAATCAGATGCCTGTATTTCTTTCTTATGTTCAAAGACGGATGCCGCTGCATCAGGGCTCTGGCTTTCCCAGTCCTGGACACAAGCAGATAGGACTGCTTCCTATACATATGTGGCTAGGAAGGCAGGGAAGCCTTTCTTCTTTAGCTCCAAACTTCCATTGTTCTGTTACAACGGCTCAATCATAAAGTTTAGAAAATAGTTCTTGTCTCTCATTGGTGTTAATCCATAAACCATTACCAACAAAGGTATAACATTTCCCGCATCTAACCCTGTAGCAGTAAAAACTATGTTTCCGTCTCTGCTGCGGTGTACAGTACTTTGCACAGCCTTTTGCGCTAGCAATCAATGATGGCTGAACCCTGGCACAGCCATGTGGAGCCCTCCAACTTCCAGCTCAACCTGAGTCTCTCCCAAGGCAGGGTAAAGCTTATAACACCTGAGGCAATCTCAGACTCTGCATTTCACTTGCTTGGGATTTGACAAACTCCCTTCTTTCTTCCCTTTTGTTTCCCCTTTTTGTCCCACAGGAGAAGTATATGTTTAAAAGGTGGGTGCCATATAGAATGGATCAGTCAGGGAGAAAAAAGTCCTGTGGGATAAAAAACCCAGATAAGGATGTAATGCTGATTGTAGAGTGAAGATAGGACATACACTAAACTGCCAACACTGAAGCAACAGAGGAGTTATAAAGGATCTAACAACAAACCCGAACGGAAGCTGAAAAGGTCTTCGAAGAAGAAGACTCCAAAAGTAGAAAAAAGGGACAAGAATAGAAAGTGTGGGTGACAAACTCACCAAATAATAGTGCTTGACTGCATTGTGATGCAAGGAACACTTCAACTGATTCCCTTACATAAGGCGGAAACAAGAAGGGAACTTTGGGAATAGGAAGTTGATTGAAGGAAGCAATTCAGCTATCTTAAATTGGAATTATCCTTTTGTTAAAAATAGTGTCAGCAATTTTAAAATGGTCAGTCATGGAGCTTCAACGCCACACGTGATCTGGTAGGTGACAAGCCTTCAGGAAGGACACAGCTGTTGTTGTCCATGCCCAAACCATGCACTGCCTCTGAACACTTGGAACAGTAGCAACATGCTCATTGGTAGTAGGAAGCTGCTCTCCCCATGAGCACCATCAACAATGCACACAAAGATTAGAGTACCGACATCAGAAGCAACAACTCATGAGCAGTCACCAGGAGAATAGACTTTCCAATCCATATGATACTAAAGACGTCCTCCATAGAAGTAAGAATAATAAATGTATTGCATTTCATATTCAGTCCATCAATCATTACTGAGGAAGGAGAATTAGAACAACAATCAAAATAATCGGCCAGGAATAGTTTAATCTGGGAAACATGACAGTAAGGATGTATTTTACAAGGTCAGGGAAGATGAAATTGCAATGCAACATGATTGACTTGTTTAATAAAAAGGGTTCACAAAACATATGCCTTAGCTTACTTGGCCCATGTTGTTTGGTAGGCATCTTGAAACTAATGGCACCTTATTCACTTTATGCAATTCTGGGGTAGCTCTTCTGTGGTTATCTTTCATGGTCTTCTTGCCGTGTTATAGCTCATTTTGTATAAAGTGTCTGTTCTTTGGGATGATAAAAAACTGCAGGATATGAAACCATTAGTGTGAGCTAAGTGGTATCCCAAATATGCAAATTTGAAATTCCTACAAACATAAAACAGGGGAGACTTTGATGGTTGGGTGGTTGGAAAGGCATTATTATACCTGCAATTAATTCTGATGTTACAGAGTCAGAAAATCAATTATCTTGGGTTGTTTTGCAATATCATCATACATATTGTATGATATTGGTCTTTTTAGCAATGCCATAGGATTGAAGGTGGTATCCCAATGATAATGCTCTTATCATTTATTGGTAACCTCTGTGCATAATTATGACATTAGGCAACCCATGTAAACAACACATGTCTTTCACAAACTGATGAGCAATCACAGTGGTAGAAAGAATTGTTTTGAATAGTGAAAAACAGTGCCATTTAAAACATTTTGTATCAACTATGGCCATGACGACATGATATTCATTTAATGGAGGCACGTCCATGTTAAAGGTAGTGTGTCTGGTGTGCCATGAATCTGTTAATGAATCAGGTAGTGGCTGTAGATAACCCAAATGCTGTGGTATACATAGATCTGCCTTAAGGACAAACAGGACAATCCTGTACATATTTAATGACATCAGGTTTTATGGAAGGCAACTAGAGAGGTCAAATAACCAGATCAAGGGTCCTTTGACTGTCTCTGTCCTGCTTCAGCTGACTTTATGAAACTTCTCTTTATAGTTAAGTAGTGGGAACAAAAAGAGCTTGTTGTAGAAGGTAGAGATCTTGTTGGTTAGAAAATTGTGGGGCATATTATCAAGGACCGTTGTTAAAATTATCGCCGTATTATCGTCAGGAAACTGCAGATAAAATGGTGATAATGGGCTTGATAATACGCCCTTGTTAATTTCCATAGAAGCCCATGTTAACACAAGAACATGGGCTTCTATGGGAATTAACAACGGCGTATTATCAAGCCCAATATCACCGTTTTATCTGCAGTTTCCTGCCGATAAAACGGCGACAATTTTAACACCGGTCCTTGATAATATGCCCCAAAGTTTTTTTATATAATTTCCTCTAGGTATCTGGATCCATTTCAGCTGTGCATTTCTCTTTCTTGAATACAACTAATACTTTACTTTAATAACCTGATTAGAAAGAAGTAATGTTTTTTCCGATGTGGAAGTTTCCTTTTAGTATTGACAGGAGAGGGCATCTTAAGTGAAATTATTTGATTCTGGAATGTCTGATACAAGAAAGCCATATTGTGAAATAAAAGCTCCTTCAGGCCTAACAACTATTCTTACACTGAAAAGTGGATAGATACAAATTGTGGCTTGCAGTGACTCGCTCATATAATATTTGGCACTCTTCATCCCACAGAACATGACTTCATTTTAGAGGATTCCTTCTCACATATAGAATAGTTGTGTTCACAAGCAGTACACACATGAGAGAAATAGCTAATTGTGTGATCCAAGCAATCAACATCTCGTTGTTGCAAAAACCCAGTGACAACCACTCTGTCTAGGGTGTTGGTCTCTTCTATAAACCATTTCAAAGGATCTGGGTGTCTGAGAGTAGGAAACTGAATAAATGTTGTCTTTAAACTTCGGTAAGCCTTATTAGGGTGCTTAGATCAACATAATCCTGTTTGCAGTTTTCCTTTCTTCTGAACGTTTGATATCTGACAAGTTTGATGGGCAACGCTATTGGTAAACGAAGAAAGCTTTAGGGGGCATATTATCAAGGGGCTTTAGCTCCGCTTTTTTGGCTTTAAAAGCCAAGAAAGCGGAGATAAAGTTATCTTCCTATTACCAAGCTGTCGCTAACACCAGTTAGCGACAGCTAATAGGAGATAGTGACCATCTTGGGCCCCGCTTTGCATGTCAGTGATATTTATCACTAATGACATGCAAAGTGGGCGTGCCAAGATGTTAGCGACTGAAAACAGTCGCTAACATCGCTATCTCCTATTACCAACTTTTGGAGATATTCGCGCTAAGCGCGAATATCTCCAAAAGCTAACACTTGCCCAGGAGCAGCTCTTAGCCATGTTATCCAATGGGAGGTGGATAACATGGCTAAGAGCATTTGCTCGATAATGCATGAATATCGCTGACTTTTCAGCGATATTCATGCATTGCGCCCGTTTTTTATCGCATTTGCGATAAACCTTGCTAATAGCAAGGTTTATCTGCGATAAAAATCGCCGATTTGCGGCGATAAATTTTGTCTCTAAATAAGTTAGAGACAAAAATTATCTCTATTGGTTGGTAATATGCCCCTAGGTTTTTAGAAGGCATTTACAAATAGCTGCAATTTTATTAAGATCCATTCTAACTCCATTTGCAGAGGGTCTATACCTAAGTAGTATATGTTTTCTTTCTAGAACTCATACTTCTCCAGAGTGAATGCAAGACAACATGTCTATAAGATTCTTTCAGATGCCTAGAGTCCATATATAGATCTTTCAAATATACCCTATATAATCTTTCATGGTATTAGAAAAATCATAATAATTGATTCTTTCGAAAACCTGGGCATCACACCCCAAAAGGATCACCGGATACTCAAAATCCCCAAATGTGTCTATTTCATCAGATATAGTGAGGCCCTTGAAGGTCAAATATGGTAAAAATAGTAGCACCTCTCACCGACTCAAGAATATCCTTTATAAACAAATAAGGATATATGTCCTTGATGGGCATTGTACAAAACTGGATTTCCGGTTTACTGGGATGTAAGCCCTGGTCAAACTGCAACCACAATCATTGTCAGGGCAGGAAAAAGCAAACCCTAAGTTAATCTGTGCCTCCCCCTTGATAGCTTGGTAAAGAGCAGTCAGGCTTAACTTAGAGGCAATGTGTAATGTATATGTGCAACCCTTCAAACAGTAGGACCATGAAAACACATCACAAAAGGAGCCCAAAACCGAGTTAGGAAAAGAGAGTAGTCCAATTAGTAAAACTGGAGATATTGAATTTTAAATTCTATAGTGAAAAATAGCACAAAACAGCACAAAGAACTATTGGGGATATCTGGTCACGCCAGACCGGGACAAAGTCACAAGTTCAGGCCATAAACAATGGAGTGCAAGCTGGCTACAGGGACCCAGTTAGGCCCGCTGAAAAGAGTACCTTAAATCCCGGTTGTGGAGCTTTGCATAGATCCAGGTCAAAGATGTGCCACTCAGCCGTAGCAATGTGCTCCTCCCGGGATGCGCCAAGGCTGAGGTGGGAGGTCCTGTTATGTCGTAATTCAGTATCCTGTAGATGAGGCTTGTGATGTGAAGTTCTGTGTGGGGGATGTGACAAGCAGTTAGCGATGCATCGGTTTCAAATAGCTGCGATGCTGAGTTTGGCGTTGAAGTCAAAGCTGCCTTCGATGAAAGATGCGAGAACAGGACTGTGGATGTGCCTTCGTGGGAGGCCAGCCAACTAGCCCTTAGAGTCACTCTGGGTTCTGGGTGCAAGAGATGCAGGTCCAGTCCCCGCCCAGACAAGAGGGCATCAGGCCAGCACAACAAAGCAGGAGTCCAGCAGAGTGAAGTTCAACAGAATGGCAGTTCTTCAGCAGCACAGCAGTCCTTCTTCCTGGCAGAGTATCCACCAGTCGAGAAGTTTACGGAAGCAGTGGTGTCAGAGGTCCTTCTTATACACAGTTGTGCCTTTGAAGTAGGAAGAAGGTTCTAGAGGCATGCCTTTGAACAGATGCCCTGCCCTTTCTCCCCTGGCTCCTGACTAATTACAGGGGGTATGCAACCCTTTGTGTGGAGACAAGACAAAGCCTACTCTGGTGAATGTGAGATTGGACCCAGCTACTCCCTCCCACCCTGCCAGAGAGGGCCCACTCAGTCACACCTAAGCTCTCATTGTTTGTGGCTGACTAGGAGGTATACACAAAGCCCAACTACACCCAGTCATGTGACCACAGACAAGCAGCAGGCACCAAATGTCTAAATCAAGAAAATTCCAACTTTTTAAAAGTGCAATTTTTGAAATTTTTTCTTTAAAATCCGACTTTAACATAAATTAGGATTTTAAATTAGGATTGCAGACAGATTACAATTGAACTAATTGTATCTTTCCATTTGGAAATTGCACTTATAAAATGTGAGAAGGTGATCCCAATGTTATCCTAGGAGAGATAAAGGCCTTGCAGTAGTGAAAAACGAACTTAAGAGTTTTTCACTACCAGGACATGTAAAACTTAAAAGACCTCAGAACAAGGTAGTAGAGGTGCGCGCTGGTATTTTTTAAAATCGCAGTTTTTAAAAACTGTACAAAGAATTACTGACTTCATTATATTGCGCTAGGACTGAAAAGCATAAGTAGGCAACTGGAGTAATTCACCTGATTACTGGCTGACTCGTGCCGTTGGTGTGGAGGGCGTGGCCGAGGCAAGCACAGGCAGGGCTTCAATCACATAATTTCCAGTGCGGGTGGCAGAGGAGGAGCCTCCTGCTTGCTCCCTATAAAACACCAATGTGCAGGCGACCGCACACAGACCTCAGAACAAGGTAGTAGAGGCTCGTGCTGGTATTTTAAAAAATCGCTGTTTTTTTAAACTGTATAAAGATTTACTGACTGCATTATATTGCGCTTGGACGGAAAAGCACAAATAGGCAACTGGATTAATTCACCTGATTACTGGCTGACTCATCCGCTCCGGTCCACTCCGGCGGTGTGCCATTAGTGTGGAGGGCGTGGCCGAGGCAAGCACAGGCAGGGCTTCAATCACATCCATTCCGGTGTGGGTGGCAGAGGAGGAGCCTCCCGCTCGCTCCCTATAAAACACCAATGTGCAGGCGACCGCACAGAGACATCAGAACAAGGTAGTAGAGACGCGCGCTGGTATTCGCCATTTTTTAAAACTGTATAAAGAATTACTGACTGCATTATATTGTGCTAGGACTGAAAAGTAGAAATAGGCAACTGGAGTAATTCACCTGATTACTGGCTGACTCATCCGCCCCGGTCCACCCCGGCTGTGTGCCGTTTGTGTGAAGGGCGTGGCCGAGGCAAGTACAGGCATGGCTTCAATCACATAATTTCCAGTGTGGGTGGCAGAGAAGGAGCCTCCTGCTCCCTCCCTAAAAAACACCAATGCGCATGCGACCGTGCAGCGGAAGCGCCGCTGGCGCGTCAAAGGCAAGCCCGTCTGCGCCCGTCCGCGCCCGAATGAGCCCAGAGGCCAGGACCCCTGACCATTTAGAATTACAGGGCAGGGTTCACTACTCAGGAGAAGAGTTAAGGATATTATCTAGACCTTTGGAGGAAGCATGTAAGCATAAGATGAAGGCCGAGAGTGAAAGGCTCACATGTGAGAATTGCAATGTGTCGCTAACAGGAGCAACTCAAGAAACAAATAAAAGCAATCTACAAATGGCGGCCCTAAACTGCAGATCATTGGCCAGACACAAACATGAGATCCACAATGTATTAAAAGAAAGATCGTTGGACGTCAATCAATCAATCAAGAACATTTATAGAGCGCGCTACTCACCCGTGAGGGTCTCAAGGTGCTGGGGGGGTGCTGCTACTGCTCGAATAGCCAGGTCTTGAGTTGTTTCCTGAAGGAGAGATGGTCCTGGGTCAGACATAGGTGGGTGGGGAGGGAGATCCACGTCTTGGCAGCCAGATAGGAGAAGGATCTTCCTCCGGTGATGGTTCTGTGGATCCGCGGGACGGTGGCGAGGGCGAGGCTGGCGGAGTGGGGCTGGCGGGTGGGTGTGTAGAACTTGAGGTGGTTGTTGAGATATTTGGGGCCCATGTCGTGGAGAGCTTTGTGTGCGTGGGTCAGGAGCCTGAACTTGATTCTCTTGTTGACGGGGAGCCAGTGTAGGTCTGTCAGGTGGGTGGAGATGTGGCTATGACGGGGGATGTCCAGGATGAGTCGTGCCGATGCATTCTGTATGCGCTGAAGTATTTTCTGTAGTTTGGCTGTGTTACCAGCGTAGAGGGCGTTCCCGTAGTCCAGACGGCTCGTGACGAGGGCCTGGGTGACCGCCTTCCTGGTTCTGGTGGGGATCCAGCGGAAGATCTTGCGGAGCATGCAAAGGGTGTTGAAGCAGGAAGAAGTAATGGCGTTGACTTGCTTGGTCATCGTGAGGGAGGAGTCAAGGATGAATCCCAGGTTGCGTGCGTGGTCTGTGGGCTTGGGGGCGGTGCCCAGAGCCGGGGGCCACCAGGAGTCGTCCCAGGCGGAGGGGGATGGTCCAAGGATGAGGACCTCCGTCTTGTCTGAGTTCAGTTTCAGACGGCTGAGCTTCATCCATTCCGCGACATCCTTCATTCCTTCCTGGAGGCTGGCTTTGGCGGTGGCGGGGTCGTTGGTGAGGGAGAGGATAAGCTGGGTGTCGTCTGCGTAGGAGATGATGTTGAAGCCGTGTTTGCGTGCGATAGCCGTGAGGGGACTCATGTTGACATTGAAGAGGGTAGGGCTGAGCGAGGAGCCTTGGGGTACGCCGCAGATGATCTTGGTGGCCACGACGCGGAAGGGAGGGAGGCGGACTCTCTGAGTTCTGTCGGAGAGGAAGGAGGTGATGCAGTCCAGGGCCTTTTCTTGGATCCCGGCGTGGTGGAGGCGGGTCGTTAGGGTGCAGTGGCAGACTGTATCGAATGCGGCCGAAAGGTCGAGGAGGATGAGGGCGGCAGTTTCCCCGTTGTCAAGCATGGTCCTGATGTCATCGGTTGCTGCGATGAGGGCGGTTTCGGTGCTGTGGTACGCTCGGAAGCCGGATTGCGATGAGTCGAGGGAGCCGTTTGTTTCGAGGAAAGTGGTCAGCTGTATGTTGACGGTCTTCTCGATGACTTTTGCGGGGAAGGGGAGGAGCGAGATGGGGTGGAAGTTCTTGAGGTCCGTGGGGTCGGCGGTGGGTTTCTTCAGGAGGGCGCTGATCTCTGAGTACTTCCAGCTCTCCGGAAAAGTGGTGGACGCGAGGGAGTTGTTAATGATGTTCCGGAGGTGGGATGCGATGATGGAGTCAGCCTTGTTGAAGATGTGGTGTGGGCAGGGGTCCTGACCGAAACCTGGCTCAAGGAGAGCTTCACCCCGGATATCTCGGATGCTGTTCCAAGGGAATATAGGCTAGTAGGGCAGGATAGGGTAGGCCAACTCGGGGGCGACATCGCCATAATCCATGCACATACAATAAAAGGTGAGATAAAACAAGCAGACATAGAACATTGTGAGGCTTTCTTTTTCACGATTGGGGCAACAGAAGATACCTCCATAGCTGTTTTTTTTATATATAGACCACCAAGCCCAGCGACACAATTTATTGCGAGTCTGGAAGAGAAGGTAGTACCCCCCGCTCATAGACACAAACAGTTCTTAGTACTAGGAGACTTGAATATATATTTCAACAGCAAGCTGAATCAGGATATTGCTGCATTATGTAAATACCTTATAACACTAAATCTGTTACAAAAAATAGAAACCCAAACACATAAAGAAGGCCATATCCTAGACCCTATTTTTTCAAATATTACAGAAATAAAGATGGAAACACCATGGCCTACCCCATGGTCTGACCACCACCTGGTTCCCTTTAAAATATCTCTATCTAGGAAAAAGTCACACCAACCGACAGAGGCGATTATCACCAGGAAATGGAATAATTTCAATTCCACCTCCTTCCAGCAGGCCCTAATGAAAAAAAAACACTCCAGGTGAAGAGGTTAACAGCGCAAAAAATGAATGAGAATCATGGATTACAGAGGCACTAAATGAGATGGCTCCATGGAGCACTAGGATGCCTAAGAGACAGCAAACTACTGCACCTTGATTTAGTGATGAACTGAAAAAAATAAAATCAAATTGTAAGAAGCTTGAACGTCGATGGAGGAAGGAATATTGCAGCCAGGCCAAACAGAACTATAAGAATGAACTAAACTTATATCATTCACTAATTAAGCAATCCAGATGCACTTAACATACGGAAAGTATAAATAAATCTCTAAAAGAACCTAGAGATAATGATGATACAAAAGCCTCTATAGAGAGTTGTAACAAGACAGCAGCTTTCTTCTCAGAGAAGGTAAAACAAATATATGATACCTTCCTGGTAGAAGCTAGACAAGGGACCTGCCAAACATATAGCAAGCAAATCAATCCTACAGGGGCCACTCTAGATGAATTCCACATCCAGGAATTAACAGAATTGACAGCCACAGCCAATGGCATAAAATCGGGCTCACCCCGAGATCCAGCCCGACCTGGAATATTAATGGAAGGAGCTAACGTGATCATGCCACATGTCTCAGAGATTATCTCCCGCTCCTTCCAACAAGGGGTGGTCCCGGTTAAATGGAAACAGGCCATTGTTAGGCCACTGAAAAAAAACATCAATTGATAGCACCGTATTAGAGAACCTACGTCCAATCTCACTACTTCCCTTTGTAGCTAAAATCGCTGAAAAAATTGTGAATAAACAACTGACAGAGCATATTAATACAGACAACCTGCTCCACCCCTCTCAGTCAGGTTTCAGAAGGGCCCACTTGACAGAATCAGCATTGCTTCTAGCTACAGAAGAACTGAGAAAGCAGGTGGATGAGAGACAAACGGCCGCACTAATCCTGCTGGACCTTAGTGCGGCGTTCGATAGCGAATCTCATAAACTACTCCTACAAAGACTTGAAGCCTGTAGCATCAGACGTAGTGCACTGAAATGGCTGACATCGTTCCTCTCCGGACTGAGCTTTCTAGTGTCACAACAAACTTACTTATCAAAGAGTTTTCCACTAGCACAGGGAGTACCACTGGGCTCAATTTTGAGCCCCACCTTATTCAATCTTTATGTGGGACCACTGGCTGAACAAGTGGAGCGATATGACATCACGATTGTGTCCTACGCAGACGACACGCAGCTGATTGTACTGTCGTCTCAAGATAAGGACCAAGCTGCAATTTGTTTCTCTGAATGTCTAGTTAATGTGGCAGAGATGTCCAACCACTGCCTCAGACGGGAGCAAAACGGAAGTAATGATTGTGGGGAAGACACCTACCAACTGGTCCTCCACGTGGTGGCCGGAATCTCGAGGGCAAGTACCCACTCCAATAACAGAAGTTAAAAACCTTGGAATCTGGTTCGATGACAAGATGACATTTGACAATCAGATTAGGAAAGTAGCTGGTAAATGCTTTGGAGACATGAGAACCCTGAGAAAGATCCTCGATCTTCTCCCTCCTATAGCAAGGAAAACAATAGTACATGTCGTAATTACTCCCCTGCTGGATTTTGGGAATGTACTATACCTTGGAGCCACAAAGAAAGGACTGTCCAAACTACAGAGAGTTCAAAACGCGGCAGCACGATTGGTGCTCAGTCTAACAAAAAGAGCCAACATGAAGAAAGCACTGGTAGGACTGCACTGGCTGGCAATTGAAAAAAGAGTGCTGTTCAAGGCAATGTGCTACTGCCACCGCATTTTAGCACAAAACAGCTCAAGATACCTTTAACAGCTACTAACCCAATATACCCCAGGACGGAATCTAAGATCCATGGGTAAAGCTTTGGTAACGGTACCAAGAATACACAGAGCCAGAATTGGGGTTCGCTCTTTTAGATACCTAGCAGCCAAGACCTGGAACACCCTACCAATGGCGTTGAGAACAGAGACATGTGAAAGTAGATTCCGCAAGCAACTAAAGATGTGGAGAAGTGTGGCTCACTGGTTAGAGGAGGCAGACCTGGAAGCCGAGGTCAGCCTGGGACCAGGGTTCAATTCCTGGCTCGGCGGGGTCTTGAGTCCTAAAATGTCCATGGACTCGACAATTCTCGCTCCGGTGCCTACTCGATTCACGGGTTCACACTCTGCGACTCTGGGCAATAGCTTGCTTAATCTCCACAATGGCCCCTCGCAGCAGGATGCCTGGCTTTCACCTTGCGGATACCCTGCTGGGGTTATCTCACAGGGGAATACCAGGACGGGTTCCCTAAGCAAGCGCTTAGAAACCGCTCGGTGATTTGCGCTATATAAATTCCTGTACATTTACATTTACATTTACATTTTACATTTACATTTACATTTACATTGGCTGTTTGCCAAAAGGGGCTAATAGGAAACAGGTCATGATATATCGCCTGATAGATGTAGCAGAGCGAAGTCCTCCTCAGAACCCTGTTCAGATGTCTTAGCACGTAGACACACCGGCAGTGTAACCAAGTGCTCCACTAATGGATTAATAATTATAATAATAATAATATATGCTTTTCAAATACATAGCACCCTACACTCTGGGCTGTCCAGGGCATACCCCAGGAGTGACTTGTGTGCATTAAAAAGGAAGGTTTGGGCATGGAAAAAGGTTTATTTTGCCTGGTCAAAATGGCAGTTTAAACTGCACACACAGGCACTACAATGGAAGGCCTCAGACATGTTTATAGGGCTACTCAAGTGGGTGGCACAATCAGTACTGCAGGCCCACAAGCAGCATTTATTTTACAGGCTCTGGGCACTTATTAGTACCACTTTACTAGGGACTTCCAAGTAAATCAAATATGCCAATTGAGTATGAGCCAATATTACCATTTGTAGAGGAGAGAGAATATGCACTTTATCACTGGTTAGCAGTGGTAAGGTGCACAGAGCCCTAAAGTCAACAAAAGCAAGTTCAGCCAAAAGTAGGAGGAGGAAAGCAAAATGTTTAGGGATGACCCTGCAGGATGGGCCATTTCCAACAGTCATCTTTTTTAACTCTTTGTAATAATACACGGTCGATGTTCACGTGTTTTCCTCAGGGATGAAGGCTATCCTAGCCCCTTCTTCACATATGAAGAGAGTTAGGCGGCCATTCTTCAGATTTCCTTTTTATATTCCTGTAAGGTTCCTTTCCTTTTCTGAGAGGAAATATATTTAACCAAAAGGATGGGGTTTCTGGTAGAGTTGGTATAGATCAGTCATCCTCCTAGTGAGTAGGAATCAAGCATGCTCTAGGTTTCTGGAAGGCATACGTGCAGGCCTGGTACCTATCAAGTACAGTAGCTAGAAAGGCTACCCCTGGCCCTTTCAAACATCTTGAATGGGAAACCTTTGTCATAGGAATGGTTTTGCAAAAATGTAAAGAGAGAGACAAAGCCTCAGTGCCCAATTTATGTAAGGATTGTGTTTCTCTATCCAAGGAAAGCAAGGATCACAGAGTAATTAGATGTAGCTATTGGATTAAAATACGTTTCTGTTCAAGATCCAATAACAATGATTCTAAGGCAATTGTTGTAATCATCTCTACATGTTTGGGTACATTCCTAGAAAATAATGAAACATTATTTTTACTGACCCACTACACACACGAGGCTCCAAAATCCAGGAACCGTGGAACTAGGATCGCTACACCACCTTCTTTTTGAAAAAGTATTTTGAACAGAAAGAGCCTACTACCAGAATTTTCCCCATCCTCACCTCTTAAACCTCTTAAAACATACAGGCTTTGGTGTATTATTCTAACTAAATGAAAATAGATTGCACAATTTAAGCACTTTCCAGTCCATCTTCACCTGTCTTACTGTGCTTCATTCAGTGGGACCCTAGCCTTTTCAATCTGCGCTGGTTCTTCCTGACTGAGGTTACATTCCATTGGCTTGATATTAGTCTTTCTTATGGGTTCTGTTACAAGGGGTGGTACATAATGTCCCGCAGCTCTGCTTCATCGTTTCTTTGAAAAGTGTCTAGCTTTGCTGTGACCACTTTGTTCTCGCAGTAAGTTGACAGAAGCATGTCACATAGATTAGTATGTCTTGCTGTATCTCAAAAAGGGCATCCTCAGAGGAAAATCCTTTATAAGGCCATTTAAAAATCTGTTGAAAATTGGCCTTGAAGGCAGTGTAATTGTCCAAACGAGCATCTGCTGATGATCCCAGTGGCCTGGCCAAGGCATTACCAGAAAAATACCCATTCAAGTATCCCACTTTAGCCTGCTCATGAGCAAAACATGTGGGATGACTTGTAAAATGCAATTAAGAGAGTCAAGACATTAATTAATTTAGTCAGATCCCTGATTGTGCAGTAGTAGAGTTGATGGTGGGACTGCCATAATCAGTTAAGGCAATGGTTTTTATTGAAACGTAGAATTCTCAACACAAAACTGTTGAAGCTCGTAGGTTTGTTTCTGCATGATATTAGCTAACACAGGATCCATTGCCCGAGAACATGAAAGGCATAGGTGTTACAGCTTTTCAGAGGCAGGATGGCTGAATTGATTAGAGACCCTTAATTTTGCTTGCCTGAGGCTGACTCCTTTCCGTAGCCACTTTGTTTTTTACCAGTAGAATAAAACGTGAAGAAAGCAGGCATCATATAGAATGGGTAATATCATTGTCTGGAGGCGAGCAAACTCCCGACAACGATGTAGTGCTCAAAGTAGAATGAAGCTGGACCAGACACAAAACAATCCAATACTGAAGCGACAGTGGAACTGAGAAGGATCTGAGTATAAATGGTAGTTGAAGTTGAAGAAGTGGTGCTTGGAGAAGATAAATTCCAATAGATTAGAAAAAAGGACAACTTTAAAATCTCTGTTGCAGCACAATGAGCAATTAAGCTTATTTCTCTTATATAAGGAAAAAACAGCAAGTGAATTACAGACAGAGTAAGCTCAGACACGATTTGTAAAGCTTGACTAATCACCAGTTAGGGTATCCAGGCACTGAGGATATTGCTGAAAAAGCTCAGTTGAACAGCCAGGCCTTGAGTCCTTTCCTGAATTCCTACATTAAGGGTGAGGTTGGCAGATGGAGAGTGATGTCATTCCAGGCCCTGGCTGTGAGGAGTGAGTAAGGTGAAGGGAGGCATCTCTTCGAATGGGTAGCTAGTGGAGCTTCCTGAAGTGGGGGGGAGGTGGGTCCACTTGGGGAGGTCGAGGATTTGCCTGGCCACAGAGTTCTGTATGTTCTGTAGTCTCTTTAGGAGGATCGAGGGGATTGCTGCATAGACTGCGTTGTCGTAGTCCAGCTGGCTGGTGACAAGGGCTTGAATGATGGTACGTCTGATTTTTAAAGGGAGCCATTTGAAGATCTTGCGGATCATGCAAAGAGTGAAGAAGCAGAGGTCGAGGAGATTAGGTTGGTCTGGATTTTCTTGATGAGCTTGCTGTCCAGTAGGATGCCGAGGTTGTGGGCGCTGTCTATTGGTGTGGGTGAGGGACCTAGTCCTTTGGACTACCAGGAGACGTTGTACGGTGAGATGTTGTTCCCAAAGATTAGTACTTCAGTTTTGTCTGTGTTGAGTTTAGGCAGCTGTCTTTCATCCAGTCGGCGATGTTAGTCATAAGTTGGCTCTCATGGTGAGAGGATGAACTGGGTGGCATAGGAAAAGATGTTAAGTCCATGGGCTCTGACAATGTCAGTCAGGGGCGTCATGTAGGTGTTGAACAGGGCTGGGTTGAGGGATGACCCTTGGGGGAGGTCGCAAATGATGTTCTTGTGTCCGGAAACTTGGGGAGAAGGTGGATTCAATGGGTCCTTCTGGTGAAGAAGTAGGTGATCCATCTGGGGGTGTCTTCTTGGATTCTGATGTGGCGGAGTCTCTTAATAAGGGTGTGGGTGAACACAGAGTCAAAAGTTGCTGAGTGGTCTTGGAGGATCAGGGCTTCCATTTCCTCTCTGTCAGGGAGGGCTCTAATGTTGTCCATGGTGGCGATGAGGAAGGTTTTATTGCTGTGGTCTGCACGGAATCTGAACTGGGAGATATCCAGAAGGTTGTTGTTCCCCAGGTGTTTTGTCAATTGGTGGTTGATGGCTTCTTTGAGGACCTTTGTGGGGGAGGTAAGCAGAGAGATGAGAAGGTAGTTTTTAAGTTCTCTAGGGTTGGCAGATGTTTTTTGAGAAGGGTTTTGAGTCCAGTGTTTTCCATTCTTCGAGGAAGGTGGCTGTGGCAGTGGATGTGTTGAGGATGGTGGAGAGTTAATTTCTGATCGGCCTCCTCCCAAGGTTGAAGATGTGTTGGTG
Source organism: Lissotriton helveticus (assembly GCF_964261635.1). Taxonomy (NCBI): domain Eukaryota; kingdom Metazoa; phylum Chordata; class Amphibia; order Caudata; family Salamandridae; genus Lissotriton; species Lissotriton helveticus. The sequence goes on along the minus strand of NC_136065.1, from coordinate 1,315,742,546 downwards.
GCAGGGGTCTGTGGATGCTCCTGAGTGGACGGAGGTCATAATGTTGGTGGTGCTTTGAGTGGTGAGCTGGTTCCAGGTGGTTAGCCAGTGGTTGAGGTTTGCCTTTTTGGGAGCATTGAGGTTGAGGATGTTGTCGGCAGTAGGTTGGGGCTTGAGGTTTTTATGGATGTTAGAGATCTTGTCCTGGAAGAAGTCAGTCAGGCTGTTGCAGAATTCCTGGGAAGGGGTGATGATGTTCTCGGAGGCTGACTGGTTGGTAAACTCTCTGACAATGATGAATAATTCTTTACTGCACTTGGCAGTGGCCTCGAATTGGTTGGCAAGGGCATTTTTCTTAATGTTTTTCAGGAGTTGATGGTATTGATTGAGCGAGGTTTTGTAGGATGGTCGGTCTGTGGCATCATTGTTGGTTAGCCATATTCTCTTGAGTTGCTCGCAGTTGTGTTTAGTAGTTCTTAGTTACGCAGTGTACCACCAGGCCTATTTGGAAATGTACAATGACGGGGTCTGTCCAGATGAGTTCGGTGACATGGCTATTCTTGACTCTGTCGCTTGCAATGAAGTTTTGGTCAAGGGTGTGTCCTGCAATGTACATGGAGTTGGTAACTAGTTGAGTGAGGCCAAGGCTGTTCATGCTTTCCAGAAGGTTGTCATTGTTGGTGTCATCAGGGTTGTCGGGTGGAAATTGAGGTCTTTGAAGAAGATGTAGTGCTTGGTGTTGATAGCACGGGGTGATGAAGTCAGGGATGGCGAGGTCCTGGGGGTTGTAGGCCAGCACGCCTCTGATGGTGGTTTTGCTGTCCGAGTGTGTGGTTGGAAGTTGAGGTGCTCCATGCTCAGGTTGGTGCCGCCTGTGGAGGTGCAGTGGAATGTTTCCTTGTGGATGATGGCTATCGCCCCTCTATGTTTATTGATGCGGTCTCAATGTGTTATCTTGTAGATGCTGAGTGTAGCTGAAGTGATGTTGGGCGCTGATGCAGGGTTGAGACAGGTCTCAGTGAGGAAGATGATGTCGGGTGAGGGAGGAGATAGTGTCCCAGATCTTGTTGACTTGTCTGCAGAGAAATTGTGCATTGAGCAGGAGGCAGTGGAGATGTTCAGGCATGGTTGTGGCTGACGTGGTAGAGGTAGCCTTGCAAGCAGGTGTTCCAACATTGCAGGCAAAGAAGCAGTGCCAGCAGGCAAAAGGTCCTACTGTAGATTGAGGGGTGGTGCGGCAGTAGTGGTTGATGCGGGGTCCAGGGCTCAGAGCTTGATGACAGTGTAGCTTAGGATGGCGGGAGAACCAGGGTTCCTGGAGCTGAGTGCGGTCCAGGCCAGAATGGGCACAGATGACTTTGTCTTTGGCATGCCTGCTGCGCAGCCATGCTGTGGCCTCCATTAAGTAGGTCCTGGGAGTGGGAAGCGGGAAGGAAAAGGATCAGGCAAAACAGGAAAAACAAACAGCTACGGGGGAGTGGTGGCAAGTAATGACATCAAATGCAGAAAAAAAACAAGTTTAAACAAGATTAGACAATTAAAGTTACACAAAATGACACAAAGATAAACAGCGGAGGCTAAGAAATGCTGTGCTCTCAGCTATATGGCAGGAATAACAGTGAAGCGACAGGATATTAAGATACAGCTAATGCTACTACGTATCAGAGGAGAAAGCAATAAGGACAACAGCTATCTGTAGCACAGAATATAGTGAGGAAGAGCCAGCTAGAGCGACACGCAACAGAGAGTATCTAGCGTAAGGGCCTGGCAAAATAAATGGAATAAACCACAAGTGCCAGTACTGAACACTATTTGTCAATTACTATATCACTGGTACCAATGCAAGTCTGTCACAGGTTCCATGAAACTTCAATTTCAGAAAGACTTTTTGTATTTTGAATCTTTATCTTATTTTTCAATAAATATATACACATAAAAATAAATGATCAATGAAACAGATACAACAAAAACAAAAAAAACATTCCTTCACAATTGCACAACTTGTCAAAAAAGACACCACAAACACACAAAATTCTCTTTCATTCATCCAACATTCATTCCTGACACATAACCAACTACACTCACCAAATTCACCAGCGGGTTAAGCCAAATTCATTCACAGTTTTTTAGAAAGGCACACCAACAGGGGAACAATGCGCACGCAGCTAAACAACAACAAACTTCACCATCAGTTTGAATAAAGCAATGCACCCAGAAAATCAACAGAGTTCCCCAAGAATAAAGTGCATTACAAACAACAACTTAATTTTAAATGTGTTTGTTTGACTAGACAATGCGCAAGGTTAACGCATTTCGAACCCTTTTGATTCACAGGGTTCTCCTCAGGACCATCACAATCCTCAGTGTGTATTGTGGTGTTATTCATAATCCTTGCAACTTGAGCAAAATCACAAAGTGAATCAAATGTGGACATCCGTCCATCATTTAGATCTCCAATGTGTGGCAGCCAGTTGTTTAGTGGGCACCTCAACACTTCCTCAGCTTATGGCATCGATCTTGTGAAGGTGAGGTAGTCTATTTCTCAAATATCCGTTCGGCGTCTGAAACCCCTGGCCAAAGTCGCTCGCGGCACCATGTCCCGCAAAGGATTGTGGGTATCAAATAATAAATAAATGGAAGGTCACAGCTGTTTTGGGATTAACATTTGAGATAGGGTTCCTATAAAGTTATTGAACGTTTAGGAATCCAGCTAATTGAAATATGTAGATGCTTTACCCCGTGCAATGACGGCGCCACCCGCTCCTAGGGGCTTGGCGCCCTTAGAGGGCATCCGGGTTGGGAGCCAGCTGTGATGTCCTCGAGGCAGCAACAGGACAGGGAGGAGCCAGTAAAGCTTGTCCAAGTGAGCCTATCACGGGAGCTCAGAGTCGTCAGGAAGGCAGGGTCGACCTTCCCTCCCCCGAGGGTATAAAACCCCGGGGGAGGCACAACTAACCCTCTTTGTCTTCTCCCACAGCTCCGGCGGCAGCAGACCAGCAAAGGAATTACAGCGTAGCTGGGTCTCTGCACATGGAGGAGAGGAGAGGGCCTCACAGCGTAGTCGCTAGGTGAGTCTTAGTGCCTACCGGTGACGCTGATTAGCACAAGGCTCATCAAGTACAAGCGGCGCTACAAATGCAGTAGCACAAGATACGTAACCTAAACGATGTCTCCTCTTTTTCTTTTTTCTTTACTCCGAGGTAATGCTTCGTGGAAATGAATGCAGTCGGGGAGAGTTCCAAGCGGAAGCAGGAGCTGGTCCGGTAATATACAATCCTAAAAGTTAATTGCAACGGAGCGAGGAGTTGGCTTATCGGCTAGGGCAACATCGGACCTGGGGATCAGGGTTCGAGTCTCGGTAACGATGCCAAACATCCTCTGATTCTGGGCAAATCACTGATCTCCCTGTGCCTAACAAACAAAATGTTCGAAATGATTGGCAAGTTAGTTTGTTTACTGAAAATGAAAATATGGTATTGGTGACAAACAAGGGTAGTTTGACAAAATGTCATGCAAATGTTGGGAATATGGGTTTGTTTTTCGCTTACTAAGAATGAAAGATGAGACTTGATGAACGAATTACTGCAATGTAAGAAAACGAAATTCACTTACAAGACATGGCAATCTGATATAAGTGCTGATTCATAATCCCATAGACATATGTAGTGTGGCAGACAGCGCCTGTTGTAAACACATCGTATGCCCGGCTGCATACGGGCTGGGCACAATAGTAATAAGGGATCAATGTTTGGCATACAGCCTGCTGGGATGGCACCATTCCCTCAACCGATCTTCCCCTTCTAGCAACAGATCTGCCTTTTCAAAAATAGCCCAACAGGTCAATGATCGTCGCAGCTATTATCAAGGGCAGTTTATATCATGGAGGCATAGCGTTCCGGGTAAATACATGTTTAATAGATGCCTCGAATGCCTTCACGCCGCTAGAAGTGGCGGCCAGCATGTTGTAGCGCTAGGAGTTTCCGCCGCGATAGGCGGGCGACGCGCTCTGGGAGGATTAGTGTATAAAATACACCGGAGCACCGCATTTTGCTCGCGTGTGTACGAGCGCGGGTTGGCCTCTGTAGATACCGACAGGCAGCCTGGTCTTAGGGAATGCAGTCGTAGGGGTCAGGGCCAGGTGCGGCCATTTTGAGGGGCTCGTTAGTCCACTTCAAGTGGGTTGATGGCTCTACGCGGCCATCTTTTATGATCCGAGCCCAATAGGTCAGGCCTATTGTGAACGGCAATTTCCTTAAAAGTAATGTCGTTCACGTGTGGCGCGTGTGCGGAAATGGTTCGGGGCGCCCTTTGGCTTTACAGCCCCTCCGATACTAGCGCATCCAGATGGGCATTGGTATGTTCTCTGGCACATCTTAGGAACAGATGCGACTTTACGACATCCACGGTAATCGTGTGGGGTGAGCCTTTATTGAACGGGTGCCCGCAGAGCAAAGAGAAACGGTCCCAAGAACGCGACTACTGCCGAGAAATTGCAGGGTAAAAGACGCTCCAAAGCACCATTTGTGGTTCGCTCGTGGTTGAAAGGAAAAAATGATCGGGTAATTGGGCACACGATCACAGTCTGTGATTCTAACAGTACTTAGAGGGGGCTGGTGGCGTGGCAGGCGCCGAGTAGTTATGTTGATTTATTGAGTTATGGATTTGATATAGCGCTGAGTTTACCCGAAGGTATCAGAGCGCTTCCCAATAGGGACAGAGCTATACATGAGAACATTACAAGGGAGCAAAAAACAAGAACAGGGTGGGCTTAACGGCTAGGGCGTTCGACCTCGGACCTGGGGATCTGGGTTAGAGTCTCGGTAACGACGCCAAAAAACTACTGTGATTCCGGGCAAATTACTTAATATCTCCGTGCCTAAAAAATGAATAATGTGTCCGCATGTAGCGTAACTGGTGATATGTAAAACGCTCTGATCCAAAAATCTACTGTGATTCCGGGCAAATTACCTAATCTCTCCGTGCCTAAAATGAATAATGTGTCCGCATGTAGGGTAACTGGTGCTATGTAAAACGCTCTGATCCCCCTTTAAAGCAAACATTACATTAAATGAAGGCGGATGACGCGCAAAAATGTTACGGTCATTCCAGTCACCCGAGACCAGCGGTAAACACCTCCTGGGGGAATAGGCATCGGGCTCACAGCTGCAAAACAGGCAAGGTGCCCTCGGTAAGATTTATATGCGGGAGGTCAAGTTGTTGGATGCGATGAGTACATTGATTAATTCTCCCTCTTAGCGCTCTTCATTAAGCATGGGCGGATTTTGCGGATTGGCAATCCGCGAACTTGCGTATTTACGGATTCGCAATCCACGAAGATCCGCGAACTCTAGCGGACTTGCGGATTTTTCCGTTTTTTGTGTTGGCGCGTGTTCGCGCCGATTTTGGGACAAGTTCGCAATTGCGAACTTACTTTTCGGCTTGCAACGGCCGCGACTATGTTGTTTCTACGTCTGGTTTATCATCACAGGTTCACAGCACCCTCTGTTTCACCACTGCCACCCTCTGGGACACCCATGCCACCCTCTAGTACATCCTCACAGGCACCTATTAGGTTTATTTATTACTGTAGATTATGGTGGTTGAAAAAAGCTAGCACACCTGCCCTTCTTCAACTGCCATCAATTAATTTGTGTTTCATTAATGTGTCAGTAATTTTGAAAGTTCCAGTCTGGCTGGCACCTGCTTCCTTCCTTATCTGTAATTTGCTTTTTGTTGCAGTGAAATTTTTTTTTTACAGGACCTTTATGGTGCTATTCTATGAGCCTGCTGTTTGGGTCATAGCAGGGTCATAGAATTGTTGCAAACTCTGGAGGGGCCCATCAGGAAGCACTACCTTGAATGTTACTAATGTTAAGTTTGAACTTTTGCACCTGCTCATTGCTTTCATTTTAGCTAAAATCGTTTTTTTTGCAATTTCGCGCGTTATTTGGGGCGCGAATCCGTGCGAGATCGATTTCGGAAGCCGCGAATACGTGCGAATACAAAATTGTTTTTGTTGCGACGTGTATGTTCGCGTGATCTTGCGCGTGTTCGCGAGGCGCTTCTAGCTATTCGTTTGCCAAGTTACCCTATCGGTCGTACACGGGCGCGGCCATCTTGTTGGCGTGACGTAATTCCGTTTCCGCCCGCTATGTGTAATCTCGCAAAGTGTGCTGCTCGCGAGTACAAGTTCGCGCGTACTCGCAAGGAAAATCTCGCGCGAACTTACCCACGCGGTCGTGAACGGGCGCGGCCATCTTGTTTCTCATTCATTGCTATGGTTCTGGGCATGCTTTCTCTATCCTCTCTCAATCTCTGCCATCCTTTGCTTGTTTGAAGTTTTTTTGATCTAATTTTACTTATTATCTAACCCTCTATTTTTCTAGCTCTATATTTTTGTGTTTTCTGCAGCTTTTAGTTACTTTTAAACTACTTTTTTAAACTCTTTTATTTTCTTCTTCACTATTCTATTTCTTCTTTATCATTTAAGTTTATTTCTGCCCAGACCATGGTAAAGGGAGCCGGGAAGCACCCTGAGAAGGGGAAGGGTCCCGCACCCCGTGCCCGGCTCCCGTGCGGGCGTTTAAGGGGGGAGCAAGTGGTCCCGAGGGAGATCTTTAGCGCGGAGGAAGTGGCGGCACTGATCTTCCATGTCCAGCGCTGCCTCCCCAAGACGATCCTGGGAGGCGGCAAGATCGCGACCGGCTATGGCATCCGGGAGCGCCGCCAGCGGTGGGAGAAGGTGTGCCGGGCCATGTACAAGATCTCTGGGGTCCGGCGCACATATAACCAGGCCACCCACCGCTGGACCGATGTCATGGACCGGGAGCGGGACTTGCTGGACGCGCTCGGCGTAGAGGTCCCCGGGCTTGGTGAGTAGTAGTAGTAGTACATTTACTACTCTGTTTTATCCTGCTCTGTTATTTGCAAATCTTTGTTCTTTACCAAGAGCAATAATGCTGCCGATTACATTGAGGTAAATTATATTTCAAAATCTTCTATGCATTTCATTTTCAGGTGCACTGCTCTCCTTCTCAGTAGCCTTGCTTGCTACTATGCTTCTTTGTTTTGTATGTTGTGTTCAGAAGCATTTCATTGGCCTGAGAAATTATGTATCAGTGTACTGTAAAGAAAAGAACTGCGTAATGCTAGACAGTAAGGGTCATATTTTCAATTACCGGCGCATCCCTGCAAAGTAGCAGGGATGCGGCAGTAATTGTGTGCCATGCCACCACCACCCATTGGCCCAAAACGTCACAGAAGCCTTACGCATCTGTGCCGTAAAGGCAGCGCATTGCTGGAGTTGCGTGCCAACGATGGCGCAGCTCCAGCAATGCTCTGGGGTACCCTATCTCCCCAATGCTGCATCAAGCCGTACGTCGGCTTCAAGCGCGCAGGGTTTGAGTCATGCATCATTGTCATAAAAATGACTGATTGACATCTTGTAGATTTCCCTCAGCCACTTTTAGGATTCGTTCCTGCGCAGGTACGCCCTCCCTTGCGCCGGAACGCCCCCTGATGGCGCAGGGCTTTACAACGTGATGCATCGCCCATATGCCCATATGTGGGTTTTTTTTTAATATATACGCCGCACCAACACCATGGCGAGTCTTTTGTTCTGCCGCTGCGTCAGAAAAGGCACGCAACAATGGAGGAAAATCAGCCGCAACTTCCGCAAGGGACTTATAAATCAGCCCCAACAGACTGAAGTCCAGTGTCCTTCCTTTAGACAGTCACATGGCTATCAGAAGAAATAGTGGCGGTGGTGGCGGGTGGATTGATAGTTTGAGTATTCACTGATCTGCAAGCAGGATGGACTTTGTCTGTCACGTGTTGTGCACTACTGCCTGCAGTGCCAGGCCTAGGCAAACCTCTTTAGTAGTCTGTTTATTGAGTTACATAGGAACTTTCTAAGTCAACGTTCCGCAAATCAGGCAATACGAATAACGTAGTATACCACATGAGATAGATCCCGTGGAATAGTTGTCTATCTATTTGCTATTTTTCCAAAATATGTTGTTATTGTTCTTTTGAAATGTTTGATTTGGTTGAAAAATCTCATCCATGTTTTATGGTTTTTCTTTCTTTCATGTTGTACATCAGCTCCCCCCAAGGGCAAGAGGACACAGGAGGAGGGTGCTGAGGATGCAGGCCAGGATCGGGCAGGCGAGGGCTCCTTTGCTGGCCCCAGTAAGTTTACATTTTACTAAACAGTACCTATTTTTTCCTAGCGTTCCTCATTCGATTTTTTCTAAATCGTCTTTGATCTTCTTGTAGACTGGATATAAATTCTTATCCTGCCTCGAATATGATGACTCCCTGTGGTATTACTAGACTATTCTTATTAGTCTGTCTGTGTAGCTAACTAAGATTGGACATTTGGCAATTCCATTGGACTCCCATTATATTCAGCAATACCTCTATGCACTGTCTCCTTACTGACTAGATAGTTTGGCAGAGTCATTCAGCTCCCGAAGTCACCGATTATAGATCCCCAATGATCTCTAGATTATCGTACGCAGGACAAGAGAGTAGTACGGAGTCACAGCACAGTCAAGAAGTGTCAGAGGCACTCATGCTTGCAAAAATTCCAAAACCTTTAGCTCATCCACTCTAGTCTAGAGGAACAAAAACCACAGAGTCTATTTAAGTGTAAAAGCTTTATTAAAAGTAAACACATTTATTGAAATCTACTTTGTCATAAAACTATTTAACTGTAAACGGAAAAGTGGTTAGTGCTGACGATTAATTGGACACATTTCTTGTGGTCGAGCCGAACTCTCACCTACTTTGAACTTGATCCTGGTCGTGTTCTTAGGACTCAGGAGTCAAGCTTCTGTCTGTTAGGAGAAAAAGTGGTGCGTGTTAAAAATCAAAAGCAAGCATTCATCAGTTGTGCATAAAAGTGCAGCAAGACAACAGCCTTCCCTGGAAAATGGGACATTTTTACTATGGAGTAGACAGTCACAAATTATTACATTGTATTCTGTGTTTTTAACATTTCTCCTAGACCAAATATTATATAGTAGTGAGTGGTGTATTCTAACTTTCTTAAATGTACTTTGTAGGTGTAACATCTGGTGACGGGGCCAGCGCGGAGGTGGCTGATGTGTTGGACTTGGACTCGGAGGCCTCTGGGGAGGATGCGGCGGTAGAAGAGCTGGTGGCCGTTCCTGTGGGGGATCAAACGGTGGTGGCGGAAACAGGTAAGCTATATATTCCTTACTTATTGAGATTGAAGACTGCATAGTGTGCTTTCTGCACGGGTGTATTACAATTACAAATCAACCAGGTAGTAGCCTCCTCGAAATGTACTTCGACTTAGCTGTGAAGTTTTTGGTGAGAAGAATCCCAATAAGTTCTTAGACGAACGTGATGGATGGGATGAACGAAAAGCGAAAGAAGGGTGTAAGTAAGTGGGACGCGAACTTGTATGATGGCTGGCAAAGAAGAACGATATGTGTTTGCTTGGACCCAGAGGTGGCTGGGAAGGAAAGAATATGGTATGGTGCATGGCTGGGTCAATGATGAAGCAAGGATGGGTGGAAGGACAGCAGCCTGGGTGGGTGAAACAGAAACTGTATGTGTGCGTATACTTTGAATGAATGGATGCCTGGAGCATGGTATTCTCTGACTCTTACATAGCAAATGTGTATCTAGAGAGAGTAGATGGTCGCCAGGTGAAGTAAGTGTTACCTTGAAGAGCATGTACCACCGCACCCGCACGTCCGTCCCAGTGCAGGGAAGGCAAGGAAAAGAAATTGTAAATGTGTCCAATACTACCATGAATAGTAGCAGTACTTTGTATTGCGTTTGCATTCACAGCATATATCTGGTTATTACGGTGGACACTCCGTACCTCTCTTAATAACTTTAGTTTACTTGTAGTACGTCATTCATGTGTGGGTGTATCACTGTGTTCACTCAATATTAAGCAAAGCACCTAAAGTCATCTCATCTGTCATTAAATACGTCCCATGTGAAGTGATAGATAATCAAATTAGTTAGCTTCTTCAGTTTCCTTTTCTAGTACTCATTTGCACTGTAGGGTGAAAGGTAAATTAATTAAGCAGTAGCCCTTGTAACAGAGTATTCTCAGTGCCACCCGTAATAGAAAAGTAATAGCTTCACCACCTGCATGTACTGGACCGGTACAGTAACGCAAGTCTGTCTCCATCATCATGGTGTGCAACTTTTTTTCTCGGGTGCAACTTCACTGTGCTGTGTCCATGTCATTCTGCCGGCTTGCATAAGATAACGTACCCATTTCCCTAAACAAGAGAGAAGAAGAAGAATAAGACTGGTGTACTGTCATAGTCGACTGTAATGGAAGTCCATAGTGGTCGTAGAATTAGTTCATTAAACTACCACTACTGTTAGAGCAAGGATGCAGAAGTGGGAGGGTTACATAGATACTGTCCTCAATAGTTATGTACTGTGCTTTCAATTTGCTACTTGTACTCTGTGACCCAACTTTCGGCTCAATCACTTTGTGTTATTAATAAGGAGCATTGGTTACAGACTATGTCTTTCTTTCTTCATATAGTTGCTCCTTCTTCCAAATCAACAACAAGGAGGGAGCAGGCTAGATTGGCCCGGCAACGGAGGCTGGAGGCCACAGTCGCCGAGTATCGGCGGCTGGTGGCCCTGGAGGAGGAGGAGGACACGCAGTCGAGCGGGGCAACATCTTCGACTGCATCCTCCTCCGTGACTAAACCAGCGGGACCGAGCCGGGCTAAGAAAGCCGACCGCCACCGCCAAGCACCCGAAACACCAGCTGCCCCCCACAGGAGCTGCAAGGAACGCCAACACCGCCTACGAGTCCGCATGTCCAACCTGGAGCAGGAGGTCCTGAGGTATAAGACCTTGGTTAAGGGCCTCCGCTCCGAGCTTGCCACCCTCCGCAAGGAGTATGATGCCCATGCCGCATCATGCACCAGCACCAGCACCCTCCAGTAGTGGAGTGTCCCTTGCCCTTTTTTTATAGACTTTTGGGGGGTGGGATTTGGGAGTTGGGATCGTTTTGGGACGTTTCAGAGACAATCGTTGGGGTTAGGGTGGGTGAGGGAGATTATTTTGTTAGGGATAAATAAATATATTTTTCAACTACTTTATCTGACCATACCTGTTTTTTACTGCTTTTCAGTCTGGTGGGTGGGGGGCGGGGGTGTAACAGTAACTTTGTTTTCCTGAACAGTCGTAGGACTTTAGTAGTACAACCGTCAAACTCTTGTCTACTCCGAAATAATACTCCATTATACTACCTCCCACCAAACGCTTATCTTACCTGTAATTTGTGTTAGAAATTAGGGCTAGGCCCAGGGCTGGCTCCAGGTGAAATGGGGATTAACGTTGTCATTCCTGGGCGGGTGACATTTCCTCATTGCGGTGTTACTAGTGGTGTGACACAGTGGCAGTTGCATGCCTATGGAAAAAAAGAAAACGAAACCTTGTTTGTACTCCTTACTGTAGCATTACAACGGTTACGGTACGATCGAGAAAATAGCAGGTGACAGTACACTAGAACAGTGCCATAATGTAGCCTAACAAATGGTAAAGTATTGCAAGTATAACTAGTACTTGCGTTGAATTTATTTGACATTGGCTACTACTACTAGAAGATATAGTACTGAAGCTGAGTAAGTCTAGAAGATATCCTCGTATTCCTTCACCAGCCTGTTGCTGCTATCACCTTATCCTCCCCAGCAAGTGTGTGGAATTATTGATGTCATTTTAGTCAGACATCAAGCAAAACAACACAGCCCGGGGGAAGAGGGTTAGGGTTTGTAAAATGGATGGGAATGGGGGTTTCTTTTTGGGTAGGTTTTGTTGAGAGAAGAAAAAAAAAGCAGAGCATGGACAAACAATAATTGAAGATACAGAGTTTACAGACAATCTTTGGTTACAAAGTAAAGGTAAGCACATGCAGTCACACTCATAGAATAAAAGACAACAATGGATACTGTATCTGTATTGCGTATGTTGTTGGAGTTGTCCTGTTGAAATTGGTAAGTAAGTTGCATGCAGCAAACAATTCCTCTTATTGGCGGCACTCCTCCATTCCAGCTGACGCTTCGTCCATCAATGTGGTGGTGACCACTGACAGAAGAGACACCCTGTCCACTGCCTGCCTGGCGGATGTTGACTGAAACCCGGCCTGTAATTATTGAACGGAAAACAGGAAGTGCTATTACAATACCACTGATAAATAAATAAAAGGTATGTACGCTGTGTGGTTCAAAAAGTCACACTTTGATGATGCCTAGCAGAAAAATGGTTACAAAACGTACTTTGAAAGTAACAGTAGACCCAAATACAGACCGTGGATTGTATTCAAACCACTTGCCTGCAAGCAAAAGTATCCATAGCCAGCATCGCTCCAACAGTGCTCTACAACAACAGAACCGCGTTGCAATAGAACCCCCCTAAACACATGCAATCCTGCTGCTAGGGCTAACCCTAACGAACCCTAACTTACAAAGTGCCAAAACTGGTGTTTCCTTATGGATTTTGTCCAACTAACTTCTAGCCGGTATTAGACCTTCCCAGGAATGCCCCAGGCAAGACCCGCCAACCCACCCGCAAAAAAACACCCGACACAACACCACCAAACAGCGAAAAAGCTAAATCTCATACTTACAATGTCTCTCGGCCTTCGGTCCAAACGCGGCGCTGTGCAGCTAGGTCGTCATCATCATCATCAATCATCATAACTCCTGTTTTCCACCACGGATTTCCTGAAAAGCAAATGCAATCAAGATTAGACTGTCGCAGCAGTGCTTCGACAGAGACCCCGGCCGCAACCCACCCACGAACAGCAGGAAGCCCCCCAAAACGCTACATTGAGCAAGATGTCTGAAGAAATGGCAAAAAAAAGGCTGTTCCTTATGGATTTTGTCCAAAACACTTGTATCCGGTATTAGACCTTCCCAGGAATGCCCCAGGCAAGACCCGCCGGCGCCAACCCACCCGCAAAAAAACACGCGACACAACACCACCAAACAGCGAAAAAGCTAAATCTCATACTTACAATGTCTCTCGGCCTTCGGTCCAAACGCGGCGCTGTGCAGCTAGGTCGTCATCATCATCAATCATCATAACTCCTGTTTTCCACCACGGATTTCCTGAAAAGCAAATGCAATCAAGATTAGACTGTCGCAGCAGTGCTTCGACAGAGACCCCGGCCGCAACCCACCCACGAACAGCAGGAAGCCCCCCAAAACGCTACATTGAGCAAGATGTCTGAAGAAATGGCAAAAAAAAGGCTGTTCCTTATGGATTTTGTCCAAAACACTTGTATCCGGTATTAGACCTTCCCAGGAATGCCCCAGGCAAGACCCGCCGGCGCCAACCCACCCGCAAAAAAACACCCGACAACACCCCCAAACAGCGAAAAAGCTAAATCTCATACTTACAATATCTCTCGGCCTTCGGTCCAAAGTAACACGCTGTGCAGCTAGGTCATCATCAATCATCATAACTCCTGTTTTCCACCACGGATTTCCTGAAAAGCAAATGCAATCAAGATTAGACTGTCGCAGCAGTGCTTCGACAGACACCAAAAATTACACACAAACCCCCGGAACCCCGCCAAAGAGCACCTCAAAGGCAAGCAAGTCAGCAAAAACGGCAAGAAATTTCCACCTCATATTTGGTCCAAAACACTTTTGTCCATTATTAGAGCTTCACAGCAATGGGCCCAAAACCGTCAACTCACCCGCAAAGAAGTACAACACCCCCACAAGTGCTGAGTCTTTCTTCATTGTGCGTAATCCAGCACTCTGCTTGGAGGGAAATCGCAGTCTGGAGGAGGAGGATAGAGGAGCATGTTCTTCAGAACTTGTGAACCTGAGGAATGTAGACTGCGGCACCTTCAAATCAATAAGCAAACAAGTGAAGACAGTTCTGATGATGGTCTTCTTTTTGGGATTAGGTGATTAAAGTTTGAATTAAATTAACTGTGCAAAACAAAGAAAGAGAGACACAAAGCACACAGGAATAAAAGTGAATAAGGACGAAAAAGAAAGTTCTTGATTGATTGTCTCATTTTCAGGGCTCGGTGTCAGGGAATAAGAACAAGATTTCGTCATCATACTCTGCGAATTCAGGCTGGATGAGGTCAGTGGCACCGAACAGAGAAAAAATCCCCTCATCTACGTTGCTGTCCTCATCGTCTTCATGTGGCGTGCTTTCTCGCACTTTGTAATCTGGTGGTATGAGGTGCTGATTCATCTTGATCATTGTCAGCCGCTCCACATTTTTGGGCGATAGGCGGCTCCGTTTGGCAGTTACAATGCCACCAGCAGCACTGAAAACACGTTCAGAAGACACACTTGCGAGTGGGCAAGACAAATAGTTTATAGCCAGGTTGTAGAGCTGTGGCCACAATTGTTTTTTGCCATGCCAATACTGCAATGGCTCCTCATTAAGAAAGACCACTGTTGAGTCATTCAGATAGTCCTGCACCATCGACTCAAGGTCATCAACTGTTCCTCCACTTTGCTTACTTTTTGCTGTGCCTGTGACATTTTTTAGAGAACCATACCCCATCAAACTTAGCCAATCCTCCTCCCCAGCCACTGTTAGTGTTGTCATTGTGTGTGGTGCAGATGATCCAGTTGCCGGTGTCTTTAACGGCTGAGAGGTCACTTGTGCCCCAGCCACAGGTGCAGAAGTGGATTCTTGTGACTGCGGATGGCCTGCTGATGCTGATGCTGATGTACTGGCTTCTCCTTCAATAACCTGCCGTTCTTTTTCAAACCTCTTGGCTGACCAGGCTAACCAATGTTTGTACTTTTGAACATCTGCATCAGCGAAAGGAAAGAATGCGTTGTCTGCCAGCGCCTTTTTGTAGCGTGGATCCAGAATAGTAGCACAAATGTAATGCTGATCTGAGTTGATGTTTTTAAGACGTTCATCACCACGTAGGCGATGTAATAATTTCTCAGACAAAATGAAATGGTTTTTTTTTTTTCATCTTTTTCAAACTCAGAAGAAACCGCCATCAGTTGGTGCTCCAGTATGCACAACAATGGGATAGCTTTTCCCAAATTACAGTCCTCCTGGCTGACTGCACGCGTGAAGAACTCAAAAGGACGAAGCATGTCTGTCAGGCTTTTAACTATGGCCCATTGCGCCTTACTCATCCGCAGGTCCTCCTTCTGAGATGTAGCCTCTGTCAAGAAATAGTGATCGAGTACCGTATACTGCTCATGCAGACGCTCAAGCATGTAGAAGGTTGAGTTCCAACGTGTTGCCACCTCCTGGATGAGTGCTTTCACTGGCATTCCACGTTGAAGTAGCAGTCTCCGCAGATGCTTCCGGGCCTTAAAAGAATGGCTGAAATGGTTGCACATTTTGCGGCAGGTGGCCATTACCTCGAACGCTGGACTCTCTTTATCACTCAAGAATTTTTGAACTACCAGGTTGATACAGTGCGCCAAACACGGCACTCTAACATGGTGACCCTGTGACATGGCCTTAACTACATTGGCGCCATTATCCGTGGAAACATAACCAATCTTGCGTTTTAGGGGGGATAGCATTGACAACACCTTTTTGTCAAACTCTTCCAAAAGGTTTTCTGCTGTGTGACTTTTCTCCAAGGCAAACATGGCTAGTGTTGCATGTTTCCGAGCAGCTTTGAAAACTTGGTCCGGGTCAACACCTGCGTTTAGCTTTGCTATAACACCTGAAAAAGAGACCCAGTGTGCAGTGATGCACATGTAATCATCGCCTGGGCCACTGGTCCACATGTCTGTTGTCAGATGTATTGTGTGAACAGCACTCTTCTGCAAAGCTGCCCCAATCGCCTGCAGCACATCTTCGTGTAGTGCTGGAACCGCAACTCTGGCAAAATAGAACCGGCTCGGAACCTTCCATTTAGGGCAGAGCGTTGCAACTAATTCAAGAAAACCTACCGCTTCTACAAAAGAAAAAGGTAGAAGGTCCACAGCTAGCATTTTAGCCAGCTTAGTGTTATACAGACGCGTCAGTGGGTGGTTGCGTTCATATGGCACGTCTGAAGTAAGCATTGTTCTAATGTTGGCCTGGACCAAGCATTTACGGGCTGATAATGACTTCGTTGACCCAATTTTGCTCGCTGGTGAACTTTTGTGCGTTGGTGTCTCACTCGCTCCAACACTCTTAGTGTGCCTCACATTGGGTGTGCTGCTGAGAGGGGTACTGGGTGTAAGGGAAGTGTTTGACACGTCTTCTTCCTGCTCGTCAACATCAGATGAAACATCAACGTTTCCTTGATTTTGGCCTTTCTTGATCGCAGCTAGGTGCGCAAACCATTGGACACCGTGCTTTCTGTCAAGATGACCACTCTGGCCGCCGGTACCATAGTTGCTACCTGGCTTACCACGACTAACTGCAAGCTTACAAAGGGTACAAATGGCAAACCTTGGATTTTTGGGACAAACAGTAAAGAAGTCCCAAACTGGGGACTTGAAGTGTCTGTGGGACCTGGAGGAGGCGGCGATACTGGTGGTGGTGGTGGTCATGAAGCTAATGCCAGATGAAGTGGAGGATCTGGATTGGCCAACTTTTGTACGTTTTCCACTTTCACCGCCACTAATTAAGGTCGAGGTTGACGCAGGTCTCTTCTTACCAGAAAGAAATATGGAAGCGGGACGAGTTGGTGTACTACTTAACTCCAATGATTGTGGTGTTTCCACTGCCTCCTCATCGACAACATCATCATCATCATCATCACGCGCAGCAGCTCTTCGGGCTAGGGTCAAAATGTCTGTTTGCTGCATGCCCGCTGGGGCTGCAGTGACCTTTATGATGACTGGGTCGTCGTTGGCAGAGTCTTCATCAGCAGCAGTATCCGCCACTTCTTGTTGAGCCTCATCACACTCCATAAGTCTGAGACTTTGGACGAGCTTCCTTTTACGCTTAAGTACCTTTGTTGGATCATGGTGTGCCTCACTCTCAGACGGCTGTGGTGCTGGTTCCCAAGTTTGATCCGTATCATCAGAAGGAGGTGTGCTTGAAGAGGATGTAGACACCACCCTTGATCTCTTCCTTGCTAGGGTTGTGGAAGACAATGAAGGATCATCAGGAGGAGTGGCTTCCTCAAATGATACCTCGCCTTGATTGTCGATTTCCTGATGTGCCCCTACTTCGGGAGGAACAACTATTGTGGGCACTTGTTGTGACCCTCCATGCACCTCTGCATGCGCATCTCCTTGCGCTGCCTCTCCTTCCACATGTACTTGGGCTTGTACTTGCACATGTGATTGTTGTTGCCGCTGTGGTTGTTCAACACTCGTCAGATGAGCTACAACAACCTGTGTTGATTGAGGGACATTGCTGCTGCTTTCTTGCGATGAGCCAACATCACTGGTCGATGGTGATTGAAGAAGTATACTGGCTGCCTCTGCAGCACTCAAGGGCTTGGACTTAAGTTGGCGTGGTGGTGGTGGTGGCACTGAGCCCAATGGAGCGGGGGTGCTGCTGCCAGCTTGGTCCCCAGCAGCTGCTGCAGGCATACTTTTTTTTTTACTCACAAAAAAAGGGGCGGGCGGCACACCAGTGTCCTTGGTAACTTGCTTCTTCTGCTCCTTACTGGCACCTTTCTTGCTAGAGGAGCTACGGGTTACTTTTTTTGGGGCCATCTTCTTCAGAGCAGGTCAGCAGGCAGCAGTTGCACGAGTTGCAGAGGGTTCTGTGTCCAGACGTGACGTCGCGTGACGTTATGCTGCACACACCGCTGCAGGACTTCTTCCTGGCACTGGTGGTTCTATTGAGTCTTCTTGTGCACCTAAAAGCAATGGAAGACAGAGGAACATCAGTTCAGTTATACACCCCAAAAAATCGACAAAACACAGAAAAATGAGCACAATCCCATGCCATCCATGATGTTTACATTGAAGACACCCCACAGAAAGACTAGGGACATGCAAGTATGCAACACTCACTACCCCTGGGCATAAGGGATGAAAAGTAGGCAAAATAAGTACAGGCCTCAGACACTGCCTCTCCTCAAAATGGCCCCCTTACACCCCAAGCACATGTTGCTGCCTGTACCAGCCAGCACTCAAGATGGCCACCACCACCACCCACATGGCCAGTCCACATCAACAGTACACCCCCAAAAAACAGAAAAACAGCCAGAAATCACCACAATCCAATGCCATCCATGATGTTTACATCAAAGAGAGTGAGACAACACCACAGGCACACTCAGTCCATGCACCACCACCACCCCTGGGCAAGCAAAAGGCCACACCAGCAGCCCCCCAAAAACGACAAAAAACAATAAAATAAGCACAATCCCAGCCCATCCATGGCCTCAATTATGTTTAAATTCAAGAAGACACCCCACAGAAAGACTAGGCCCATGCAACACTCACCACCCCTGGGCAAAGGGCCACACCAGCAGGCCCAAAAAAACGACAAAAAACAATAAAATCTGCACAATCCCAGCCCATCCATGGCCTCAATGGTGTTTAAATTCAAGAAGACACCCCACAGAAAGACTAGGCCCATGCAACACTCACCACCCCTGGGCAAAGGGCCACACCAGCAGGCCCAAAAAAACGACAAAAAACAATAAAATCTGCACAATCCCAGCCCATCCATGGCCTCAATGGTGTTTAAATTCAAGAAGACACCCCACAGAAAGACTAGGCCCATGCAACACTCACCACCCCTGGGCAAAGGGCCACACCAGCAGGCCCAAAAAAACGACAAAAAACAATAAAATCTGCACAATCCCAGCCCATCCATGGCCTCAATGGTGTTTAAATTCAAGAAGACACCCCACAGAAAGACTAGGCCCATGCAACACTCACCACCCCTGGGCAAAGGGCCACACCAGCAGGCCCAAAAAAACGACAAAAAACAATAAAATCTGCACATTCCCAGTCCATCCATGACCTCAATGGTGTTTAAATTCAAGAAGACACCCCTCAGAAACACTAGGCCCATGCAACACTCACTACCCCTGGGCATAAGGGATGAAAAGTAGGCAAAATAAGTGCAGGCCTCAGACACTGCCTCTCCTCAAAATGGCCCCCTTACACCCCAAGCACATGTTGCCTGTACCAGCCAGCACTCAAGATGGCCACCACCACCACCCACATGGCCAGTCCACATCAACAGTACACCCCCAAAAAACAGAAAAACTGCCAGAAATCACCACAATCCAATGCCATCCATGATGTTTACATCAAAAAGAGTGAGACAACACCACAGGCACACTCAGTCCATGCACCACCACCACCCCTGGGCAAGCAAAAGGCCACACCAGCAGCCCCCCAAAAACGACAAAAAACAATAAAATAAGCACAATCCCAGCCCATCCATGGCCTCAATTATGTTTAAATTCAAGAAGACACCCCACAGAAAGACTAGGCCCATGCAACACTCACCACCCCTGGGCAAAGGGCCACACCAGCAGGCCCAAAAAAACGACAAAAAACAATAAAATCTGCACAATCCCAGCCCATCCATGGCCTCAATGGTGTTTAAATTCAAGAAGACACCCCACAGAAAGACTAGGCCCATGCAACACTCACCACCCCTGGGCAAAGGGCCACACCAGCAGGCCCAAAAAAACGACAAAAAACAATAAAATCTGCACAATCCCAGCCCATCCATGGCCTCAATGGTGTTTAAATTCAAGAAGACACCCCTCAGAAACACTAGGCCCATGCAACACTCACTACCCCTGGGCATAAGGGATGAAAAGTAGGCAAAATAAGTGCAGGCCTCAGACACTGCCTCTCCTCAAAATGGCCCCCTTACACCCCAAGCACATGTTGCCTGTACCAGCCAGCACTCAAGATGGCCACCACCACCACCCACATGGCCAGACCACATCAACAGTACACCCCCAAAAAACAGAAAAACAGCCAGAAATCACCACAATCCAATGCCATCCATGATGTTTACATCAAAGAGAGTGAGACAACACCACAGGCACACTCAGTCCATGCACCACCACCACCCCTGGGCAAGCAAAAGGCCACACCAGCAGCCCCCCAAAAACGACAAAAAACAATAAAATAAGCACAATCCCAGCCCATCCATGGCCTCAATTATGTTTAAATTCAAGAAGACACCCCACAGAAAGACTAGGCCCATGCAACACTCACCACCCCTGGGCAAAGGGCCACACCAGCAGGCCCAAAAAAACGACAAAAAACAATAAAATCTGCACAATCCCAGCCCATCCATGGCCTCAATGGTGTTTAAATTCAAGAAGACACCCCTCAGAAACACTAGGCCCATGCAACACTCACTACCCCTGGGCATAAGGGATGAAAAGTAGGCAAAATAAGTGCAGGCCTCAGACACTGCCTCTCCTCAAAATGGCCCCCTTACACCCCAAGCACATGTTGCCTGTACCAGCCAGCACTCAAGATGGCCACCACCACCACCCACATGGCCAGTCCACATCAACAGTACACCCCCAAAAAACAGAAAAACAGCCAGAAATCACCACAATCCAATGCCATCCATGATGTTTACATCAAAGAGAGTGAGACAACACCACAGGCACACTCAGTCCATGCACCACCACCACCCCTGGACAAGCAAAAGGCCACACCAGCAGCCCCCCAAAAACGACAAAAAACAATAAAATAAGCACAATCCCAGCCCATCCATGGCCTCAATTATGTTTAAATTCAAGAAGACACCCCACAGAAAGACTAGGCCCATGCAACACTCACCACCCCTGGGCAAAGGGCCACACCAGCAGGCCCAAAAAAACGACAAAAAACAATAAAATCTGCACAATCCCAGCCCATCCATGGCCTCAATGGTGTTTAAATTCAAGAAGACACCCCACAGAAAGACTAGGCCCATGCAACACTCACCACCCCTGGGCAAAGGGCCACACCAGCAGGCCCAAAAAAACGACAAAAAACAATAAAATCTGCACAATCCCAGCCCATCCATGGCCTCAATGGTGTTTAAATTCAAGAAGACACCCCTCAGAAACACTAGGCCCATGCAACACTCACTACCCCTGGGCATAAGGGATGAAAAGTAGGCAAAATAAGTGCAGGCCTCAGACACTGCCTCTCCTCAAAATGGCCCCCTTACACCCCAAGCACATGTTGCCTGTACCAGCCAGCACTCAAGATGGCCACCACCACCACCCACATGGCCAGACCACATCAACAGTACACCCCCAAAAAACAGAAAAACAGCCAGAAATCACCACAATCCAATGCCATCCATGATGTTTACATCAAAGAGAGTGAGACAACACCACAGGCACACTCAGTCCATGCACCACCACCACCCCTGGGCAAGCAAAAGGCCACACCAGCAGCCCCCCAAAAACGACAAAAAACAATAAAATAAGCACAATCCCAGCCCATCCATGGCCTCAATTATGTTTAAATTCAAGAAGACACCCCACAGAAAGACTAGGCCCATGCAACACTCACCACCCCTGGGCAAAGGGCCACACCAGCAGGCCCAAAAAAACGACAAAAAACAATAAAATCTGCACAATCCCAGCCCATCCATGGCCTCAATGGTGTTTAAATTCAACAAAACAGTTGTATCATGCACCCATAACCAACCCTGGTCCTACTGGATACTGTGGCTACCCACAATATAATTTATTTAATTTTCTGAAAAAGTTCCAAAATTGTACTTGCAGCAACTGTAATGCCCCAAACAAACTTACTTGTGAAAGTTGATTTCTAATCCAAAAGTGATCCAAAGACAGTCAAAAAGGCCTCAAATCCAAATATCCAGCAGCACCCACAAAAAGTAATCCTTCCAGCTCCAGATCCAAATGAAAGTGACCAGGAGATGGACAAAGCACTGGGAGGAGCCTGCTGGACAGGAACAGGAAGTTGGAGACTGTGGGGCACTTCCTTCCTCCCCCCCCCCCCCAAAATGGACTCCTTGCAAAAAAAAAGGCCATGCAAATGTCAACCTGAGGAGTGATTCTGATAAAAATCATAATTTTCTGAAGGTTTATCCTGTTTGCTGGTGATTTTCTTGTGCGAAATTGCAAAATCTCTATTTCGCAAGTGCGAGATTGTTCCTTTCCGCCGCAACTACATGTTCGCAATTGCGAACTCTCGCGAGGTGTGCTGTGCAAGGTGGCAAGCCGCGAGTACGTATTCGCGGGCGACAAACTCCCGCGGGAACACGCAGCAAGATCTAAAATGGCGCGTCACTCGCAAAGAAAAACAACTCGGCAAACGCTAAAATGACGGAAAGTGAACGCCGTGCACCACGCCGCGCGCCGCAACCAAGCAAAAAATCCGCCGCGAGCGGATTCACGGATTTTCGACAAATTCGCGAGCGTTCGCGGATTGCGGATTTGCCGAAAATCCGAAAAATCCGCGAGCGGAGCGGATTTTACGCCCATGCTTACTCTTCATGACACTGGGATTTCTAATGCTGATTGTTACTGTGGGGGAAAATGTGATCGATTACAATGAAATATAGGCAAGTATAGCTGGTCAGGGGCGTAGCTGGAAGCAGTGAAGCATGTGCAGTAACACCGGAGAATGAAAGGCTGCGGGAACTCACCGGGATTTGAACCGGTGACCCGGAGGTTAAACACAGGTCTTACAGCAGAGGCATTAGCTTACTAAGCAACTAGACCCGGCTGTGACATGTTGTCTTATCATATCACGTTTCGATATGATGCCATACAATATCATACCGAGGCATACAATATCCGATCTGACCAAGAACAATATTTATGCGGCTGTCTTGCCTAAAAAGGATTAATTTCACGTTAGGCAGGCACCTCCTACAAAACGAAGATGGTCACGCCGAACTGGGGAACCTAGTTCAAATGCCAGTCCTGACTGAACATCCTGGGGTTCAGGGCACATCACTTAACCTCCCTGTGCCTAAATAATGTGCGTAATGTAATCTGATTCTTGCGCAAAACGCTCTGATGGCCTCGGGCAATTTCTCGCTATATAAAAATGGGAAACTAAATAAAATAATACTTTTTCATCAAACCATATGGAGTGAATTCAACATTTCCATATTTCACATTTCTTTAACATAATTTTAGTGTGACAGTCAGTCACCCACTCTGCTCATATTTGTTATTTGTACCTTGCATCATTTTTCCCCACTGGTTTGGTGGCTGGTGCACTTAACATTATTACCAGGTTGCCAGACATTAGGCATCAGATTTGGTAGAGCCCCCTTCTATGGCATTCTTCGCCACTACATCTAGGGCTGCGCACACAGGCCTTTAAGTTGCACTGGAGCTGTGACCTGCGGAGGGGGCCACTGATGTAAGGGGCGGCACTGTGTTTAGTAATAAATTATGTATGGAGCGAAGAGGGGCACTTTTGTCCGGGGTAATGAGAGAATCCGAGAAAGAGGACATGGGGTGTGGGGGCGCCAAAAAACACTAAAGGGCCCTCCATGTATGTAGGTATAGGTTAGTTTCAGAGCAAAACCTCTCCTAAAGGCAGGCACACGGTTGCGTGTGAACAGCAATGATATAGTAAACTAGAGTTTAGAGAGGTATCTGGTCCCGTAAGCAAAGTTATTGTTAAGGCAACGTGATGTTAAAGAAGAGCTTCACCCTTACCTAAATTGGGGTCGAGTTAGGGTGATCCGTATGGATACAAGGATAGTGTTCTAGATCCTGGGCGCATAGGTGGTTCAACACAAACCCAGGGCCTGTTAATCAAATGCTACAAGTAGTCGGCAGCTATCATGGTGACACCCCCTGAAGTAGCATAGTAAAACATACCTCAAGCCTGCTCGGCAACCTGTTGTGCAGTCTTAACATGCTACTTATACCAGCAAATAAACCTTTTGTCAGCAGATATATTCCTTTAATGCCGTTTACGTCACCCTTAAGGCAGGCCCTAATCACTAATAGGGCAGGGGCCCTGGTAGTTCAACATAGGACAAATGTGATTATGTTTTGTATGTCCTGACAGTGAAAAGCTCAAAGTCATTTTATCACTGTTGCATGGCTCATTTCCAATAGTAGCTCTAGGTTACCTTCAGTGAAGTGGGAATTTAATTTACAATTCTGAAAGCATAACATTTAGAGGTGGGATTTTTTTCTGCCTACCAGAGGGGCCTTTCCCAAAGTGTCCATGTCACATGACTGTGAATGGTTTCAGCGTTGACTCCCTTTCACACTCACTGGCCCATTTATTAATAAACAAAAAAAAAAAATATTAAATTCTATAATCAACGTAGAATCAATTACATTTAATTAAAATGCAGATGTATTTGGTATGTCGGGATGTCAGGGCTGTCCCTTCTTTGATGCAAATACTACACTATGAAGATCAACATTGCCAGACAATATTGGTTTGCTCCTAGTATATATTCGGGACGCGTAACTGTTCATTCTAAATTTACCTCATAACCGTGGAATTTGGCACAAAAAACAGAATATGTTGGAGCCTGGCGTAGCTATGTCATTATCATGAATATTGGGTGTTAATTTGCCATTTCTTCAGAGCAATTCGGGAATGTGTGCAGTTATTGCCTGTAAGTCTATGTTCCAGTCTGTAAAGATTCATGTTTAATGCGTTCACTTTTCCCATTGTGGGGTTATGAAGTTTGAATTAATTTTAGATATGAAGACGTCTGTAACGTAATCGCCTGCAGTTAACTTAAGGGTAAAGTTCACATATTACTGCAAATATGTCATTAGCTCAAATTAGGCTCCATTAGCAGCAGTGAAATCTTCGCATTATTTATTCCATGCATAATTTTCCTCGGGCTTGGTTTGGCCACGCATTATATTGGACAATGAGAGAAGTAGCCTCCAAGAGCATTGAATCTCGAGCCGCTTCACAGGCCTGCAATCTTGAAAGTATAATTATTCTGAGGATAATGCATGCCGGGTAGCTGGACAAGGATTGCATGTCACTACAGGTATTTGCAGTCAGCATCAGGCCTCCACATAAGCATTATGATAGACGGTGAGTTAACGTTGGGGGCCCAGCGTGCCATCAGCTGTGAATTAACTGGCAGTGGTAAGAGCGGAGGCTGATTCCCGGTCATACATGAACTGGGGATTGGTGCAGAGGTGGCGCCCAGCAGTGAAGTCTGTTCGGTCGGGGGGGGGGGGGGAGGGGGGCGAGCGCGCCAGTAAGCTACTCGCCCTGTGGCGGGGTCCCAGGCAAGAAAAGGCTGTGGACTTCCTTTTTGGTATGGACTGGCTGTCCCTTGAAAAGGGCAAGCAGTCATTGTGGGGCTCTGGGCTGGCGAGAGAGGGGGGACTGACCTGCTGGTGGTCCTTGACCTCTCCTCCCCTACCCAAGATGCCTTGGTATATGTTTATAACATTGAAGGGGGTATACCCCAGTATGGTTGTCTCATTGAGGCACATTATTTACCTGCGGCTCCGTTGACCGGAGGGCGGTCAACTTAAGGAGAGCAGGCTATCCTGGTTGTGGCCTGCTGGCACAGCCCGAAGGTTAAGCAAAAGGCCCCTTGGAGAGTGGGTTGTAAATATAATGACAATGTACAACTTTGAGATTTATTTATTTATATAATCAAGATGAATAAAGGATTAATAATCCAAGATGAATAAAGGATTAATGACACTGCTGGAAGTTTCAATAAAAGACTACGCGGTGAACGACAACAACTTGTTTCATGTCTTTTATGGGAGGGCGACTCGCACCCGGTATGCACACTATGACGGCACCACCCGCTCCTAGGTGCGTGGCGCCCTTAGAGGGCATCCGGGTTGGGAGCCAGCTCTGATGTCCTTGAGGCAGCAACAGGACAGGGAGGAGCCAGTAAAGCTTGTCCAAGTGAGCCTATCATGGGAGCTCAGAGTCGTCAGGAAGGCAGGGTCGACCTTCCCTCCCCCGAGGGTATAAAACCTCGGGGGAGGCACAACTAACCCTCTTTGTCTTCTCCCACAGCTCCGGCGGCAGCAGACCAGCAAAGGAATTACCCACCCACCCATCCCTGCAACAAGGAGGAGCTTGGCGGGGTCCCAGGCAAGAAAAGGCTGTGGACTTCCTTTTTGGTATGGACTGGCTGTCCCTTGAAAAGGGCAAGCAGTCATTGTGGGGCTCTGGGCTGGCGGGAGAGGGGGGACTGACCTGCTGGTGGTCCTTGACCTCTCCTCCCCTACCCAAGATGCCTTGGTATATGTTTATTTACAACAAGGGGTGGTGATGGACAGAGTCTCTGAATTAAGCAGAGTACTCTCACCCAGTCAAGAGATCAGGGCTAGATCCAACACCGTTTTTTAGCTCATTGCACCATCCCAGTTTCAGAACCTGGCTGTATGCAAATTAGTCTGTCCCTGGCCCAGTGCATCATGGGAACAGGGCAGACCAGACTACACAAGCCAATTCTTACACTGGGAAGGAAACAAGCTTCCGGGGACCGGTTTCTGCCATTTCAGGCGTCTTCGGCCCGGCTTGCTTGAATCCTGATGGTGCAATGAGCAAGGGACTCACATCTGAGTATACCCTTCCACGCTTAGGGTGGACAAAATTATTTACAACAAGGGGTGGTGATGGACAGAGTCTCTGAATTAAGCAGAGTACTCTCACCCAGTCAAGAGATCAGGGCTAGATCCAACACCGTTTTTTAGCTCATTGCACCATCCCAGTTTCAGAACCTGGCTGTATGCAAATTAGTCTGTCCCTGGCCCAGTGCATCATGGGAACAGGGCAGACCAGACTACAAAAGCCAATTCTTACACTGGGAAGGAAACAAGCTTCCGGGGACCGGTTTCTGCCATTTCAGGCGTCTTCGGCCCGGCTTGCTTGAATCCTGATGGTGCAATGAGCAAGGGACTCACATCTGAGTATACCCTTCCACGCTTAGGGTGGACAAAATTATTTACAACAAGGGGTGGTGATGGACAGAGTCTCTGAATTAAGCAGAGTACTCTCACCCAGTCAAGAGATCAGGGCTAGATCCAACACCGTTTTTTAGCTCATTGCACCATCCCAGTTTCAGAATCTGGCTGTATGCAAATTAGTCTGTCCCTGGCCCAGTGCATCATGGGAACAGGGCAGACCAGACTACAAAAGCCAATTCTTACACTGGGAAGGAAACAAGCTTCCGGGGACCGGTTTCTGCCATTTCAGGCATCTTCGGCCCGGCTTGCTTGAATCCTGATGGTGCAATGAGCAAGGGACTCACATCTGAGTATACCCTTCCACGCTTAGGGTGGACAAAATTATTTACAACAAGGGGTGGTGATGGACAGAGTCTCTGAATTAAGCAGAGTACTCTCACCCAGTCAAGAGATCAGGGCTAGATCCAACACCGTTTTTTAGCTCATTGCACCATCCCAGTTTCAGAACCTGGCTGTATGCAAATTAGTCTGTCCCTGGCCCAGTGCATCATGGGAACAGGGCAGACCAGACTACAAAAGCCAATTCTTACACTGGGAAGGAAACAAGCTTCCGGGGACCGGTTTCTGCCATTTCAGGCGTCTTCGGCCCGGCTTGCTTGAATCCTGATGGTGCAATGAGCAAGGGACTCACATCTGAGTATACCCTTCCACGCTTAGGGTGGACAAAATTATTTACAACAAGGGGTGGTGATGGACAGAGTCTCTGAATTAAGCAGAGTACTCTCACCCAGTCAAGAGATCAGGGCTAGATCCAACACCGTTTTTTAGCTCATTGCACCATCCCAGTTTCAGAACCTGGCTGTATGCAAATTAGTCTGTCCCTGGCCCAGTGCATCATGGGAACAGGGCAGACCAGACTACAAAAGCCAATTCTTACACTGGGAAGGAAACAAGCTTCCGGGCTTGGTAGTTTGGTCTGCCCTGTTCCCATGATGCACTGGGCCAGGGACAGACTAATTTGCATATAGCCAGGTTCTGAGCTGGGATGGGGCAGTGAGCTAAATAACGGTGATGGATCAAGCCCTGATCTTTGGACTGGGTAAGAGTGGTCTGCTTAATTCAGACACTCTGTTCATCACCACCCCCTTTTCTGAATCGTTTTTGGCCACTATAGGTGTGGCAGGGTATACTCAGACATGAGTCCCTTGCTCACTGCTTCATCAGGATTCAAGCAAGCCGGGCCGACGAGGCTGAAATGCCAGAAACCGGTCCCCGGTAGCTTGTCTCCTTTCTGGTGAAGAATTGGCTTGGTAGTTTGGTCTGCCCTGTTCCCATGATGCACTGGGCCAGGGACAGACTAATTTGCATATAGCCAGGTTCTGATCTGGGATGGGGCAGTGAGCTAAATAACGGTGATGGATCAAGCCCTGATCTTTGGACTGGGTAAGAGTGGTCTGCTTAATTCAGACACTATGTTCATCACCACCCCCTTTTCTGAATCGTTTTTGGCCACTATAGGTGTGGCAGGGTATACTCAGACATGAGTCCCTTGCTCACTGCTCCATCAGGATTCAAGCAAGCCGGGCCGACGAGGCTGAAATGCCAGAAACCGGTCCCCGGTAGCTTGTCTCCTTTCTGGTGAAGAATTGGCTTGGTAGTTTGGTCTGCCCTGTTCCCATGATGCACTGGGCCAGGGACAGACTAATTTGCATATAGCCAGGTTCTGAGCTGGGATGGGGCAGTGAGCTAAATAACGGTGATGGATCAAGCCCTGATCTTTGGACTGGGTAAGAGTGGTCTGCTTAATTCAGACACTCTGTTCATCACCACCCCCTTTTCTGAATCGTTTTTGGCCACTATAGGTGTGGCAGGGTATACTCAGACATGAGTCCCTTGCTCACTGCTCCATCAGGATTCAAGCAAGCCGGGCCGACGAGGCTGAAGTGCCAGAAACCGGTCCCCGGTAGCTTGTCTCCTTTCTGGTGAAGAATTGGCTTGGTAGTTTGGTCTGCCCTGTTCCCATGATGCACTGGGCCAGGGACAGACTAATTTGCATATAGCCAGGTTCTGAGCTGGGATGGGGCAGTGAGCTAAATAACGGTGATGGATCAAGCCCTGATCTTTGGACTGGGTAAGAGTGGTCTGCTTAATTCAGACACTCTGTTCATCACCACCCCCTTTTCTGAATCGTTTTTGGCCACTATAGGTGTGGCAGGGTATACTCAGACATGAGTCCCTTGCTCACTGCTCCATCAGGATTCAAGCAAGCCGGGCCGACGAGGCTGAAATGCCAGAAACCGGTCCCCGGTAGCTTGTCTCCTTTCTGGTGAAGAATTGGCTTGGTAGTTTGGTCTGCCCTGTTCCCATGATGCACTGGGCCAGGGACAGACTAATTTGCATATATCCAGGTTCTGAGCTGGGATGGGGCAGTGAGCTAAATAACGGTGATGGATCAAGCCCTGATCTTTGGACTGGGTAAGAGTGGTCTGCTTAATTCAGACACTCTGTTCATCACCACCCCCTTTTCTGAATCGTTGGTATATGTTTATAACATTGAAGGGGGTATACCCCAGTATGGTTGTCTCATTGAGGCACATTATTTACCTGCGGCTCCGTTGACCGGATGGCGGTCAACTTAAGGAGAGCAGGCTATCCTGGTTGTGGCCTGCTGGCACAGCCCGAAGGTTAAGCAAAAGGCCCCTTGGAGAGTGGGTTGTAAATATAATGACAATGTACAACTTTGAGATTTATTTATATATATATAATCAAGATGAATAAAGGATTAATAATCCAAGATGAATAAAGGATTAATGACACTGCTGGAAGTTTCAATAAAAGACTACGCGGTGAACGACAACAACTTGTTTCATGTCTTTTATGGGAGGGCGACTCGCACCCGGTATGCACACTATTATTAGGTGGGAGTGAAATATTCTGTTGTGCCAGCAAAATTGGATGACATTTGGTGACTCTGCATTACTCTTGTAGCAAGAAGTTCTGACCAAATTCCACCAATCAGCGTGCAACAGATTTTTTTCCCGAAACGCACACCAAAACAGTAAATTGATGAGAGCAAGTGAGGTTTGGCATCCACTGGTGCAATTTTGGGTCACTAGGAGGACATTCGGTGAGTTTTTCGAAAGCGGGCAGTCCTGACTGTTCCTGGCTTGAAGGCTGCCGCTCAAATAGAAAATACTTGAGTGCCAGCAAATTCAACTCGAGTAGCTGCACCCCGTGGCACACTGTGTGGTGTCGTTCTTGCTGATTTTTTAGAGCAGAATGTGCTCATCGCACTACATCACGGCGTGCTTATTTCCGCCCATTGGCGAAACACTGCATAATCTCGCTGAGTTTCCTCCTGGTTTATTGATGCTTCTGTATGCTTTCTGGTTCCCTGCAAATCCAGCCACTGATACACAATTTGCAAGCAATTTGAAAAACTTTCAAAATATTTGGCAAATTTTGAAAAACGTCGACACATTCATACAAAAGTCCCAGCCGCATATTTGGAATTCCGTGGGAATAATGGTTGGCAAAGCTCCTGTCTATCTACTGTCGTTCTGCCATTTACACAAGTACTTTAGAGGATTGATACAAAATACAAACTACTTAGTAAAGCCAAAGCACCATAATCAGTTTGAAGCAGTGCTAAGACCTGTGTCTATGTTTTAAGTTATGCATGGATGTTATAAGTTATACTGTGTGCTAAGAAAGACCTATTTACCATCCACCAATTACGTAATTAAATAAGAAATGACTAGAAAGCAAAGGTGAATAAATGCAAATCCAGAAGCAGCCAGGCGTGTAGACGTGGAGTTGGTGGGAGGCGGGGTGAGTTTCTGGCAATTTATTGTGGTAACAATAAATTAAGGCATAGCAAAGAATATAAATAAAGTTAGTAACATTATTAGCAACTACAACAACAACATTAATTTGCTCTTCATTCCCATGGCACCACTCTGCCTTGACATGTGTGTTCCTCATTCCAGGCCCCACTCAGCATGCATTGTGCAATTAGTCTTCAGATGTGCAAGGGTGCTAGTGACTCCAACATCCCTTAGCAAGCATTGCCCTGTTATCAACCTGAGGCATCGGGTCTCTTGCACTCACTTTCTGTGCTGCTGACCTACCTCGATCAGGGCTGCACAGGGCCTTCCTATGCACTTTCAGGCTCCTCACTCCTGTCTCTGTCTGATGAGCCATTAGGTCATTCTCTATATTTTCGATCCCAAGCCCTGCTTCTAGGTGCTACCAGGTACCCCCTTGTTTTTATCTTTTCAAATCTATTCCTTATGGCCACTTGCTTTCTCTAGGCCACTCTTTCCATGTTCCCTCCAGGGGCTACTACCCTATTCCAGGTGCTACCTGTATCAAATTGCTGCAACAAGACCCTATACTTGCAGAAATGGCTAATTTTTCTGCACCAAATTGTGATGGGACTCTTTCCCGAACACGTTACACACAGCTAGTGTTCTCAGCCTCTCTGTGCTAAAAGTTATTTCTGCCCTAGTACCATAAACCTAGTGTTCTAGAGAGGCCTAGGCTTATCGCAAAGCCCAGAAAGGAGTGCACCTTAATACAAACCACTTCTGCTTTAGTTACTTTAGTTTCTTTATTTCTTTCTTTAATACTTTAGTTCGACGTTCTTGTCATAAACATTTTGCTGTAAACAGCCATACAAATTACACCATGTATCACATATAGTATTGAATCAAGGAATCACAAATTAACCATATCTCAGGTAAAAACGATAAAACTGGTTGACAAGATTATATAAAAATGACCGTCAGTAAAATATACAATAAAAATGGTGAAATAGTATACAATGTAATATATAAAAGTTTGTTTGACATAACCACCATTCCTCCGATTTCAGGGGACTCACAGCCCATTCAAACCATTGTATGCAGTCAACTATAGTTCACCCTCTGTGCTCTTTTCCTATTGCCCTACATCTGGCCCAAACATCTAGCCACCCTGCTTGCAAACAGAAGCCTGCCATCGGATTTCAGAATTTGCAATGCATCCTTGTGATTGTCAGTTCCCAACTGTTTACAAATTGGGCACAGGCAGTCTTTCCTTGGCATTGCATACAGTGGGCAAGCAAACATTGCAGGAGCTAGAGTTTACTTGGAAGTTTCACAAACAGGGCAACAACTTGTTGGCACAAGACCACTATTCCATTTTCCAGTAAAATTGTGCAAGGGCAAAATGCCAAGCCTAAACTGGATATATAATGTACTATCCTTCTGGATTTCTATAAGGTCTAGGTAGCCCACCAGCGATCGTTCAAGTTTATGGGTCATAAAGACTTGAGTGAGTTTCCCCCGTAGTCCACTACGAAGCTCACCTTGGGTTACCCACTCTTAGTAAAGTTCCTTTACTTGGCTTTTCCGAGGGAGCAGGGAGGGCTCATTAACTTCCCAGATATCCCCCAGACCCATATCCGATAAACCTCTAACACCTCTTAACCAACTAATTGTGTTAAAAGTGTCCCTGCATCTTACATCCTTTAGAGCACAGACATAAGGGAATCATTCAGGAGTTGACTTAGTCCTAAGCCAAAACGTCAGAGAGCGCAACTTAGCTTTTGCAGCGATAAAGAGCCTACCCATGTCCAACATAAAGGAATGCAGGGGGGTATCCTGAGGCAGCATCCCAAGACAAATAAGGAATTTATTTTCGATGCCATTCAACTCCTCCATTCGCTCCAGGCCCCATAATTCTGAACCATACATCACGGAGCTCAAGCCCCATAATTCTGAACCATACATCACGGAGCTCACCACTTTAGCATTGTAAACATGCAAAGCAGGCGCAACCAATTTGCTAAAAGAGGAACGATGCTCCTTTCCCAAAGCCCCGATTAGATGCTTGTGTTTCGAGAACATTTTTTTAGGTCTCGCCTGAGCCAGCGCATGCGCAGTGGGTGAGACATGGGGGTTCTGAAAAATGCTACTTGTCTGCGACCAGCTTGCTAGAACGCGCACAAGAGCTCGCTCAACGTGCACAGCTGTCGCGGCTTCTTTGATCCAGTGTGCGTGAATTCGCATGCACACAACTGCTGTTTGCGCCCTTGATCGCGATCACTTTCACTTTTGCTTTCGCTGCAGTGCGGCCGTGTGCCTTTCACGGCCGCGCGGCCAAAGCTTGTTAACAAAGCTTTGCATCCTCATTGAGTGACCTACAGTATTCCTGCTTCTGAAAGCAATGACGGGGTGAGAAGAATTGTAGTGCTCGATGTCACAGAGCACTTAATAACGGAGATCACGTGAGCTTAGAAAGACCGCTTGAAAGTGCAAGTGAGCCAATCTGACATAATGCTAGGTGGGCAGTATTCTCCAGCAGCTGGTCATTTGCACCACATACAGAATACTTCTTGTTTCATTTATCTCGTTACCGTCATGCGTGCCTCGCTTCACTGCCCCTACCCCTCCACAGTGTACGCCTGACGACTCTCAATATGCGGGCTCACTTACTCCGAAGGCTCACGCGACTTCAGCCCCACACACCTCGCACTTTATTTTACAATTCACGTCGCCACCTCCCGCACCGGGGATTCATCTAAATTCAAATAACTTTAAGCTCGACTCTCTGGGCGGCCATGAATAATGCATGCCCGAGGTGAAAGCCGCCTAGACGTCCGCTACAAAGAAGAAGTGGCTGGCTTGGCTGGCTTTGGATCCGTTGTCTAGAGCGGTGTGTTACAGGAGCAGCCATCTGTGGTGCGAGACCAGAGCAGTTTTGTCCAGCAGTATGTGAATTGCATTTGCCTTTTAGTCTCTTTCCCGTTTCCCTAGCGCCTGTAGACAGGGTCTTGTTATGGTTCCTATGAGGGTCCTTCCCCACCCCTGCGCCGAGATGGACGGCAGCTTCTGCCGGTGCCCCTGGTCCGCCGCTGTCTCACATCAGATAGACAGCCCTTTCAACGATGCCTAGAGGAGGTGAGAGATGGTGGGCTTTCATGCGGTATTCCCTACAGGTTCTCTCCAGAGTGCTCTTAATCAAAAATGGGGAGGAGGGATAAGTGTCCAGTCAGTTCCCCTGGTCAGATATCCAAAATCAAAAAGTAAGGCAGGACACTTGTAACTACGTTACACAAGGTTTATTTAGATAACCCTCATAAACGCTATGTTGTTAATGTTGCGGTTTATATCGTTTTTCCGCCCCACATAGACGTTGTGGCATTTATCATTGGGTTTTCCAAACGTGCTGTATGCCAGCCTCAAGCCTGAGGCAACCTCTGGTGCTGTGTAGTCTCTGCCTTCCCGCCGCATTTTGCGTGTGTGTGCTTTGCCTGCTGTTAACTGTTTTTAACCCTATTTTTTTCGTTCTGTAACTGCCTTTTCATTGCTGCTGCTAAACTGTATTTACCTCTTTTCCGGTCTGTACTGCTATTTTCATTGCTACTATCGGATCATTGTTGTTACCCCTGTCCCTCTGTTCCCGCCCCGCTCCCCGCTTCCCGCCGCCGCCCTAGCGGCCACACCCCCTTTTTTCTGTGCCCTCCCCGCTCCCAGCTGCCCCTCCCTCCCTCCCACTTCGCCATAAATGGCGACCCCGCGTACAAAGGCGCGCCAAAGGTTAACCCGTCTGCGCCCGTCCGCGCCTGGACCCCTGGCCCCCACCGACGCAAGACACCCCGACAGACCTACGCCGCCGCCACCCTCAACGCACTCAATGCCGGCCGGAACCCCGCCTGCTGCCAGGCCGCCCCGAGCCACTTCCACGGACCCTTCACCTGCACAACCTGCAAATTCACCTGCCTCCGACCATGCACCGCGCCCGCTAAGCCAAGCTCCAGCAACTACCTCAAGTGCATCCTGCTCAACACCCGCTCCGTCCACAGACACGCCATCGAACTCTGGAACCTGCTCGACACAACATCTCCGGACGTCGCCTTCCTCACTGAAACATGGATGAACGCCTCCTCAGCCCCCGACATCGCCATCGCCATCCCGGATGGATACAAGATCATCAGGAAGGACCGAATCAACCAGACCGGAGGAGGCATCGCCATCGTCCATCCGCATCACGACCGACGCCGACAACACCCACACCGCCGCCGAACACCTCCACTTCCAGATCCACACCGACCCCAAAGATGACCCTCAGAGGCACCCTCATCTACAGACCCCCGGGACCACGCGCACAATTCAGCGAAGACATCACGGACCTCATCAGCCCTCACGCCCTCCCCTCCGCCGAATACATCCTCCTAGGGGACCTCAACTTCCACCTGGAGAACAACAACGACAACAACACCGTCACCCTGCTGGACAACCTCGCCAGCCTCGGACTCAAGCAACTGGTCAACACCCCCACCCACTACGCCGGCCACACGCTTGATCCAGTCTTCTCGTCCAGCAAGCACATCACCTTCAGCCACGCCACCGGACTCCACTGGACCGACCACAGCTGCGTCCACTTCAGCTTCAGAAGAACCACGACCCACCACCACCCACAACAGGTTCCTCACAGAAGTTGGAGCAAGATCACCGCAGACCAGCTCACCCCCTCCCTCAGCCAGAACCCACCCACCAGCACACCGGACCCCAACGAAGCAGCCCGCAACCTCACGCAGTGGCTGACCGCCTGCGCTGACGACCTCGCACCACTGAAGAATCTTCCCAGCAAACCCAGAAGCAAGAAGGCCCCCTGGTTCACCGATGAACTCAAGGATTCCAAGAAGACCTGCCGCACCCTCGAGAAAGCCTGGCTCCTCGACCGGACCACTGACAACATGACTGCCCTCAAACACGCGACCCGCAAGCACCACCAGCTCATCCGCACCGCCAAGAAGAAATCTCTGAAGGATCGACTGGACAACAACGCCCACGACAGCAAGGAACTCTTCAGCATCGTCAAGGAGTTCTCCAACCCCAGCACCGGCAACAACGACATCACCCCTTCACAAGATCTCTGCGACTCCCTCGCCTCGTTCTTCCACCGTAAGATTGCCAACATCCACAACAGCTTTAGCACACCATCCTCGCACCCAACCGTCAAACCAACGCACCCCACCACCACCCTCCGCACCTGGACCGCAGTGACCACCGATGACACAGCCCGCACGATGAACACCATCCACTCCGGATCTCCGACGGACCCCTGCCCCCACCACATCTTCAACAAGGCCGACTCCACCATTGCACCCCAACTCCGAGACATCATCAACACCTCCTTCATCACCGCCACCTTCCCGGAGAGCAGGAAGCATGCCGAGCTCAGCGCCCTACTGAAAAAACCAACAGCGGACCCCACCGACCTCAAGAACTTCCGCCCCATCTCGCTCCTCCCTTTTCCTGCCAAAGTCAGCGAGAAGATCGCCAACAGACAGCTTTCCGCCTTCCTCGAGACGAATGGATCCCTCGACCCCTCGCAGTCCGGTTTCAGAGCCAACCACAGCACCGAGAACACCCTCATCGCAGCCACCGACGACATCCGAGCCCTGCTCGACAACGGGGAAACAGCGGCACTCATCCTCCTGGACCTCTCCGCCGCGTTCGACACTGTCTGCCACCAGACCCTAGTCCAACGCCTCAGCAACACCGGCATCCAAGGGAAGGCTTTGAAGTGGATCACCTCGTTCCTCGCTGGAAGAACACAGAGAGTCCGCCTCCCCCCATTTCGCTCCGAGGCCACCGAAGTCATCTGCGGCGTCCCGCAAGGATCATCACTCAGCCCCACCCTCTTCAACGTCTACATGAGACCTCTAGCAGCCATCGCACGCCAACACAACCTCAACATCATCTCCTACGCCGACGACACCCAGCTGATCCTCTCCCTCACCAGAGACCCCGACACCGCCAGAACCAGCCTACACGAAGGGATGAAAGACGTCGCCGAATGGATGAAGAACAGCTGCCTGAAACTGAACTCAGACAAGACGGAAGTCCTCATCCTGGGACCATCACCCTCCGCCTGGGACTACTCCTGGTGGCCCCCAGCCCTGGGCACCGCCCCCAAGCCAACATACCACGTACGCAACCTAGGCTTCATCCTGGACTCCTCCCTCTCGATGACCAGACAAGTCAACGCCGTCTCCTCTTCATGCTTTCACACCCTCCGCATGCTCCGCAAGATCTTCCGATGGATCCCGACCGAAACCAGGAAGACGGTCACCCAGGCCCTCGTCACCAGCCGGATGGACTACGGAAACACCCTCTACGCCGGAACCACAGCCAAGCTACAGAAAAGACTACAACGCATCCAGAACGCCTCCGCCCGACTCATCCTGGACATCCCTCGACGCAGCCACATCTCCGGCCACCTGAGGAACCTGCACTGGCTCCCCGTCAACAAGAGGATCACGTTCAGGCTCCTCACCCACGCACACAAGTCTCTCCACAACCTGGGCCCCAAGTACCTCAACGACCGCCTGACCTTCCACACGCCCACCCGCCAACTACGATCCGCCAGCCTCGCCCTCGCCGCCGTACCACGCATCCGAAGAGCCACCGCCGGAGGCAGATCCTTCTCCTACCTGGCGGCCAAGACATGGAACTCCCTCCCCATCCACCTTCAGCTGACCCAGGACCACCTCACCTTCAGGAGACAACTCAAGACCTGGCTGTTCGAGCAGTAGTGACCCCCCCCCCCCAGCGCCTTGAGACCCTTCCGGGTGAGTAGCGCGCTATACAAGTGCTTGATTGATTGATTGATTGATAGTAGTGTCCAGAGATGTGCACAGATACCCCCAAAATGAAGGTTAAGGTAAAAGACTAACCTACATCCAAAAGAAGGCTATTTTAATTAACAAGGGATGTGGTTTGTTATTTAAAAAGAAAATGGGTATGCCTTAAGATCAGGTTACTGGATCTCTGCATATCACTTTACCATCAACATGTTTCAGCTCCTCTGTGCCCAGCCGGGTCTTTGGAGCATTCGTCAGGACAAAACAGAACCAAACACAATAAAAATACTCACACAACTTGTGCAGTATTCAGTGGACAAATTTAGCTACCCTCAGTTTTCGGAAGGTTCAGTTCAATCAATCAATCAATGACACTTGTAGAGCGCGCTACATACCCGTAGGGTCTCAAGGCGCTTGGGGGAGGGGGGGTGCGGCTACTGCTCGAACAGCCAGGTCTTCAGCTTCTTCCTGAAGGAGAGGTGGTCTTGGGTCAGGCGCAGGTCGGTCGGGAGGGAGGTCCAGTTCCAGTTCACCTATAATGCAAAAGATTGGTACATAGCATTACTCATATTCGGGGGTATACTATAGCATATTGCTGCTCATTCCTATCTTTAGGAGACTACTGAGTTGATTGTACAATTATTACATTGAGATACTATGTCAGACACCATGGCGAGTCTTGGGAAGGAGAATTCTAAAGGTAAGAATTGTTCGTAGTTGTTAGTAAACGTGTGGTGACATTTCGTAAAAATACAATGAGGTCTTGCATTATAACCAGAGTAAAAGGGTGTAATATCCGGTTTAATGTTATTAATATGTACTCACAAGGTAAGTCATACTTGAACAAAGTGTGCGTAACAATAACCACTTTTAGTGCGACATTAACGCGTAATTCACAGTGATGCGATTTCAGACATATACCGAATATCTCACAGTTAATGCAAAGATTGTAAAGGCAATATTGTGTTTGTTTTTAGCAATGGAATGTGAACAGTTTCAGGCAAGCGTATATTACTCAGTACTGTTAAGAGGTTTAAAATATTACCTTATGGTTGAAAACTGTTCCCGTCTACAGGGGATTTGGACACTGGGTCCCAGGCTGCGGGAAAAGGGAAGCAAGGTATTAAATATTACCGTTTGAACGCCGAGCAGGTCGCGGCTGTTCCAGGACGCCATTCTTACCCGCATGGAAGGCGAATTCCGCGTCTAGTGCTGGCTCTGCCACTGGACGCTGAATCGTCATCTGTGTTCGTCTTTTACAACGCTAAGGTATAGGAAATAGAAAGAGGACACATTCTACCACATTCCCTTTCTATTTTTGTTAAGTATACCGGAGATCGGATTTATTACGTCTATTTTTCTTTGTGATATTGGACTTGTTGGCAAGATATATATTCGATTGGTGCATTGTTATAAAAGCGTTCATAAATTCGCTCTAGTAACCTAATCTGCGGTTAATAAACCTGAGGTTAATAAACCTGGGGTATACTTAACAAAAATAGAAAGGGAATGTGGTAGAATGTGTCCTCTTTCTATTTCCTATACCTTAGCGATGTTAAAGACGAACACAGATGACGATTCCGCGTCCAGGGGCAGAGCCAGCACTAGACGCGGAATTCTCCTTCCATGCGGGTAAGAATGGCGTCCTGGAACAGCCGCGACCTGCTCGGCGTTCAAACGGTAATATTTTTTTATTTTATTTTAATTTTTTTGGGAGTTCAAAACTGCTTTATTGTACAAGATGAAGCATATTACACAGCTCTTTGCGCCTACACCCGGAGGCCGGCAGCATTGTGAGGTAACCATAACACAGCCTGTTGACCGGCATCCCTGAGGCCCGGTGGCGCAGCACAACTGAGAGTGAGGTTGGTGACACATCCGGTGTTGTGGGGCAATGAAGGATGAGCAGCAGTAGAACAGTGATTTTTGAATGTAGCGTTCACGTCCATAACAGTTAACAGAAAACCCCAACAGTATAGAACCTAAGAGGCAATTCGCGTCCGCTCGGCAGGAAAAAAGGTAGCAAGCCGGTGTGGCAGCCTAGGCAGGCAGGTACAGGCATGTCACAGTAGCCGCAGCTCACCCATCCCAACAAACAACCATCAGTGCTATAAGTAGCGATGTGTGTGGTGTCACCAAGTGTTAAGTAATAGAAAAAGTGCAAGTGTGTGTCGAATGTGGCGTAGGGAATCCCGAAATGACAGATGGGGAGAGAAAGGCAACACAAGGAGGGAGGTCGTCAATGTTGGGTACCGCGTGGGGCTCGGGAAGTAGGCCGAATCGTCGCGGCCTGAGGGTAGTAGGCCCCGGTGAGGACTGTCCGAAATGAGATGTGGATGCATGAGTGGGAACAATGGTCGAGGCCAGAGTCCAAAACCAGGACACTAAACTGTGACAGGGTGTTCTTCAGGCGGATCCGCGTCACCGGAATGTGCGAGCAGATAGCTCACTAGTGGATCCCAGATGTCGCGGGACCGACTGGAGATGGTTAATAATTCAGCGAATGTAATATGATGTTCTTGACAATAGGTCAAATCCGTCAGCCAATCCTTAAATTTGGGCGCCCTGCCCCGACCCCAGCGGCATGCCACACGCCTCTTGGCCAAGAGTAGTGCGGTATCAACGAATTTCCGGCAAGATCTAGGGATTTGCATAATATACCCGAGAAGTGTCACCAAGGGATCCATGGGTACCGCTTCCCTCGTCATCTCTGCGAGGGCATCTGTCACCTGCTGCCAGTAGCGCGTCACCTGGAGACACTCCCATGCCAAATGCAGAAAGTCTGCGTGTGTGGCAGGCAGCGCTCGCAGCGATCGTCATCCGCCAGGCCAAATCTGCGTTTCCTCACCGGCGTATAGTACACCCGCTGTAGGAATTTATAATGTATGATTTTCAATCTGCTACTAGAGGAGATGCGGGATGTGAGCGCACAGCAATAGTGCCA
Organism: Lissotriton helveticus; assembly: GCF_964261635.1. Taxonomy (NCBI): domain Eukaryota; kingdom Metazoa; phylum Chordata; class Amphibia; order Caudata; family Salamandridae; genus Lissotriton; species Lissotriton helveticus. The sequence goes on along the minus strand of NC_136065.1, from coordinate 1,315,702,226 downwards.
TTGCTCGTCGGTAATGTCAGTGGCCAGTTCAGTAGTCCAGCGTGCCCGAGCACTAGATTCCGGCATCGGAGCTGCGCCCCTGAGCTGACGGTAAAGGCTGGAGACCAAATGGGCCCCATCTTGTGAGCACAACAGGAAATGAAGCGGAGGTAGGACCTCGGGTTCGTCGGGGAAGTCGGGTAGGATGTCTCTCATCCCCGCTCGTAGGCGTATATAATGAAAAAGCTCAAGAGGGGTGTGGCTGTGCGTCGCAAAAAAAAGTTCCGCCGATTTAAAATGACCGTTAGAGAACAAGTCACCCCAACAGGTGACATGAATCCTCGCACAAAGGTTGCGGAATCCTTGTTCCCACAAAAGGGTTGGATTAGGATGATAGGTAAGCGGCAACCTAGGAGAGTAGGGTAGTTGACATGACAAGCTCTTGGCTATACGCCGCCACGCGTCCAATGTGCCTGAGACCGAAGTATTCGGCGTGGTTATGGACGATTCGGGGCAATGAAGCAACCCATTGAGCGGGAGAGGATGCACTATCCAGTCTTCCACCGCAATATGTGGCATGAAAGGCGTAGGAGCCATCCAGTGGTAGGCGAAATGCGCCTGCGCGCACTGATAATATGCCTCAAAATCAGGGACATCAAAACCTCCTTTGTCATAGGGGAGGGTAAGCGTGGACCATTTAAGCCGGGGGCTCCTGCCTCCCCAGAAGAGCCTGCGTAGCTCCATCTTCAGGGTCTTGAAGAAGAAAGCGCCGGGGAAATAGGGAATGTTGAGGAAGAGATAAGGAAAACGGGGGAGGATTACCATTTTTATAAGGGATGCCCTCCCGGCCATGGAGAGCGGCAGGGTGATCCAGCGATCCACAGAGGCTGTCAGCTTGGATATTGCCACTCCATAATTGGACCGCAATGTCTCTTCCCTATCCCGGGAGATACGAATCCCCAGGTAACGAAGATCGGTCCGGCACCATTCCAGTGGATAGTCAAGAGGAAAGTTAGCAATCGCTTCCCTTAAAGGGAAGAATTGCGACTTGGACCAGTTAATATGCACACCTGACATCCTGCTGAACGCAACAAACTCCCTGAGTAAGGGATTGAGGTGCGTCTCAGGGTGCTTAACATATAGCGTGATGTCATCCGCATATAGAGACACATCTATTTGACATTGTAAGCATTGCACCGCCCCGTCTCGGTGTAGTTGACGCAGGCGACAGGCAAGAGGTTCAACCGCTATGGTAAATAACAGGGGAGAAAGGGGGCAACCCTGGCGCGTGCCTCTGGTAATTGCAATAGGTTGCGACAGGTGACCATTAATCAACACCCTCGCCGTAGGGCGAGTATAGAGTAGGCGGACCCAGGATGTAAACAATTTCGGGAACCCCATGCTATCCAGGACCGAGAAGAGGTAAGACCATTCGACTGAGTCGAAAGCCTTGGAGGCGTCGAGGAAAATGGCTGCAACAGGCATATTGGGATGAACTGTGCGAAGCAGAGAGAACAGGGTACGGAGGTTGTGGGAAGTGGACCGGCCAGCCACAAAGCCAGACTGATCGGGCAACACAATTCTAGTCATCAGCAGTGACAGTCGGGTAGCAAGGATCTTGGCGAGTATTTTAACATCACAATTTAAGAGGGAGAGTGGGCGGTAAGAATTGCAGGAGCTGGGATCTTTGTCGAGCTTCAGGAGTGAGGGGATTACCACCTCGCGAATGGAGCATGGGAGAGCACCGTCACAGAGCGATTCCGAATACACCTCACGAAGGCCAGGAGCCATGATATCAATGTATGCTTTGTAAAACTCTGCAGGAATGCCGTCAAGGCCGGAGCCTTGCCATTCTTGAGGGACATAATGGCCTCGCGGACATCGTCTAGTTCGAAAGGTGCCGCCAGGAACGCCCTGCCCCCATCACTGAGCCAGCACAACGCCACATCTTTCAGGTAAGCAGCATAGGACGTGTCGGACCCTGTGGTAGAAGTGTAGAGCGAGTGGTAATGCGCTGTGAATGTATTGAGTATCTCATCCGAGTCCCTGATCGTGGCACCGTAAGTGTCCGTGAGTTCAAGTATGACATTATGTGATCGTGGGGATTGTGTGAGTGTGGCGAGCACCTTCCCAGGTCGATCCCCCTCGCAATATTTCTGGGCTTGCCAGTGTTTACCACGGAACTTAGCCTCCCTGGCAGCCTCCTCCTCATACCTCGACAAGGCCTCTCTGAAAGCAGCATGTGGTTCAGGTCCAGTCTCAGTCACCATACAGAGTTCCAGAGCCCGCAGCTCTTTCTCTAATGTGTCGATCGTATGGAGGATGTCGCGCAGAACCCCATGGCTCTTGGAAATGCAGTTACCTTGAATGCCTCCCAAATGTGTTCAACCAAGTCCACTGACCCCTTATTTCTGGGAAAAAAGGTCGCTATCTCTTCCCCTAGTTCAGTGCGAAACAGATTGTCCAACAAAATTTCAGGGCGGAGTCTCCAGTGTGACCTTGGGTTATCCCACCCAGGTGGACGGAAGTGAAGCAGAATGGGACTGTGATCAGAGTATGTTCTCGGCAGGTGCACCACCCCCACCAACTCCGTGGCTATGCCTCTGGTGACCAGAAAGTAGTCTAAACGTGCCCAGGTTCCCATGTATGAGGTAAAATGTGTACCTTCCCTCCCATGCGGGTGCGTGTGTCTCCAGGCATCTAGCAGCCCGCCCTCCGCGATCACTCCCACCAGCGCCTCTCGTGCTCTAGGCTTATAGGAGCAGACTCCGTCCGCCCTATCCAGCTGAGGTACCAGCGCTAGGTTGAAATCCCCACCCCAAATAACGTGTCGTGACCCAGTAGTCATGATCTTGCCCCACAGAGTAGTGAAAAAAGCAGGCGCATCGACATTTGGTGCATATGTGATGACAAATGTGTAAGTGTCCCGGCCCAGTCCACCCCACAGCAGCGCAAAGTGCCCCTCCTTATCAAGCAGTTCTCCATATCTCTGAAACGGTACACCGCGGGCGACAAGGATAGCAACCCCCCTCGCATAGGTGGAATATGAGGAGAAGGTGCGGTCCCCCGCCCATCTGCTCGCAAAGGTGGTCCTACCCTGCGGCGACAAATGGGTTTCCTGCAACAGGGCAACCTTGACGTGGTGTCTATCAAGATAGGCAATGACATTGCGACACTTCTTAGCATCGTTCAAACCCCGAACATTCCAGGACAAGCAAGTCAGTTGTGTGTCAGCATTCAGAGCAGCCATAGATAAGTCAACAACAAGCACAGTAGTGCCAGCCAAGGCAGTGAAATAGAGTCTGCCCCGCCCCGCCAACATCGGTGCACACACCAGAATAGAGTCCGCATATATAGTCCAAGCGATGAATGCCTCTTCATAGAACAACCCACCCCCCTCCCACCCCAGCATCCCAATCATGCCAGAAGCCATTGTGCCCCATCCAGCACCCCTCCCCCCACCCCCTCCCTCCCAACCTCTGCAACAACAACAAAAACATCAGCAGTCTTAAGGGGAACACCCTGTAGGGGTATAGCATAGAGTACGCACAGCCACTTCCCGGCCCGTAGCTCCAGTTCTGTGCCGCCCTCAGTGGAGACTAGGGCCAAGAGAGTGGTCCTTGGTTTACATTACCACAGGAGTGTTGAGTCCGTGCAGGTCCAACACGCGTAGCCAGTCCAGTGTCTGCGCTCTGTGCGATGGAGAGAAATCAAATAGTGCAGGTAATGCGCCCATTGCAGTTGGTGTAAGCAGTCAGTGACCGTGCAGTGCAGGAGATATGCTTCCGTCCTCCCGTTCCTCTGCGACATCGTGGTCCTCCCTGCGTGCTCTCCGGAGCGATTTCAGAAAATCCTCTACTTTCTGCGGGTTGGTGAAAAATCGTTGCGTTCCCTGGTGTGTAATCCACAGCTTTGCCGGGTAGAGGAGCGCATAGTCCACTTGGGCTTCTCGCAGCTTCTTCTTTACCGGGAGGAATTTGCGTCATTCTTCCTGCACCAGTGGTGTGAAATCCGGGTATATGGAGAAAGTGACGCCATTGTACTGCAATGTCCATTGGGACCGGGCCGCCCTCAATGCAGTGTCGCGGTCTCGATAGTTCAATAGTTTAGCAATAATCGGCCTCGTGGAAGTCCGGGCTTGGGCACAGGTGCTAAGGAGCGGTGTGCTCTCTCTACGATGAATTGGGGAGAGAAGTTGTCCTCTCCAATCGAGCCTTTAAGCAGTTTTTCGATATAAAGTTCCATCCTGCCCGTATCCGTGGATTCTGGCACATTAGTGGCGCGTATGTTGTTCCGGCGGCTGCGAGCTTCCAAGTCCTCGTTTTTAGCCGCTATGACCCTGAGCAGGTTGTCCATCCTAGCCAGTTGCGTTGTGTGAGTCGAGGTGGCGTCTGTGTTGTCAGAGATGCGTTTTTCCGCAGCCGTTAGCCGCTCCTCGTGGCGGTCCACCTTATGAACCAAGGCGTCCAATCGGGCAGTGACGCCGTCAACCTTTTCGACGACAGTGGCAAACCCCTGCCTCATCTCCTGAAACAGGCTGTGCAGGTCAATTTCTTTAGCGGGGGACGTGATGGCCTTCGGGGCTGCCGCGCTGGGCCCAGGATCCGCCGGTACTGATTTCGCGCCCTTCTTGGCGCCATCAAAACTGAGCTTCGTTTGGCGGTTTTCAGGCCGCACCATGGTGGCAACAGGTCGTGGTTCTGAAGTGCCGCGTATCGTGTCAGCGCTTTGGGCCCAGAGGTCAAGCGTGTGGTCGCAAGAGCAGTCCGTGTGCGCAGCCCGCACAGTTAAGGCGCAATGTAGCAGTTGCCGGACAAGGTGGCGCCGTCGGGAATCAGTAGTTGTCCAGCGGGAAGGCGCGGGTACCCAGCACTCTCCGTGCTCCTCAGGTGTCCCAGCGATGCAGGGTGGTGAGGCCCAGATGGCAGTGGTGCTATAGCTTCCCTCCTCGGGGGAGGCAGGTCACGGGCGCAGCCCCGCAATGCAATAGCGAGTTGGAAGACCTTGAACACCAGGCCCAAGGGGAGGCAAAGTCCAGTATAAATAAAGCGCCGTAGGAGATTCCGTCGCGAACAGGCACAGTCCAGAGCCCAACCACTTAGCACGTTAGCGGGGGATATTCTAGATCAGGCAGCTCGGGGGATACGACCCTGCTCCCAATTAGCCTCAGGATTTCACCAAATGGGCAGAGGAACACTCGGCACTAAACACAGGGTCCAGGTGCCCCAGAGACAAAGCTAGGCGCAGTGACTTCTCCCGCGGCGGGGCTCAGCGATGCGGTAGCCGCCCTCCAGCCTGGGCACCCCTCGGTCCGCGCCTCTCCGCCGAGAGTATCAGCTTGCCATGGGTCACTCTGGGCGCTCGGGGGTCAGCCCGCCACTCGGCGTGTCCCCGGGTGTAAGGGGTGGCTCACCTGGTGCACCGGCGTTGAGAATCAGCAGCAGCGGGGGGGATCTGAACGTCGGAGGGGGCGACAGCCCCTCGCCCCTGCCTCGGGCGTCCACGCAGCGTCCGTCTCGCCTCCGGGCGGCTGTCCGAGCTCGCGGCCTACCTCCTCGTGGCCGTCCCCGGTGTCGCGTAGGTCGCCGCAGCCGGCTCTCTCCGCTCGCCGGTTCCAGGGCAATCTCCGGTGGATATTAAAAGAGCGATAACTCCGGCTCTGAACCACGTAGCGGCCCCAGACTTGGGTCGAGTGTAGTTCGCAGCTTCCTGCAGCAGATGAGGGGGAAATTTGGCAATTGGGCACCCTGTGGCAAAGGATATATGAAGGAGAACTGGCCAAGGAGCGGGAGCTACTTGCCTAAGCAGCCATTCCGCTTGTGCGCCCTCTAGCACCCCTTCAAACGGTAATATTTAATACCTTGCTTCCCTTTTCCCGCAGCCTGGGACCCAGTGTCCAAATCCCCTGTAGACGGGAACAGTTTTCAACCATAAGGTAATATTTTGAACCTCTTACCAGTACTGAGTAATATACGCTAGCCTGAAAGTGTTCACATTCCATTGCTAAAAACAAACACAATATTGCCTTTACAATCTTTGCATTAACTGTGAGATATTCGGTATATGTCTGAAATCGCATCACTGTGAATTACGCGTTAATGTCGCACTAAAAGTGGTTATTGTTACGCACACTTTGTTCAAGTATGACTTACCTTGTGAGTACATATTAAAAACATAAAACCGGATATTACACCCTTTTACTCTGGTTATAATGCAAGACCTCATTGTATTTTTACCAAATGTCACCACACGTTTACTAACAACTACGAACAATTCTTACCTTTAGAATTCTCCTTCCCAATACTCGCCATGGTGTCTGACATAGTGTACCACAATGTAATAATTGTACAATCAACTCAGTAGTCTCCTAAAGATAGGAATGAGCAGCAATATGCTATAGTATACCCCCGAGTATGAGTAATGCTATGTACCAATCTTTTGCATTATAGGTGAACTGAACCTTCCGAAAACTGTGGGTAACTAAATTTGTCCACTGAATACTGCACAAGTTGTGTGAGTATTTTTATTGTGTTTTGTTCTGTTTTGTCCTGACGAATGCTCCATAGACCCGGCTGGGCACAGAGGAGCTGAAACATGTTGACGGTAAAGTGATATGCATAGATCCAGTAACCGGATCATAAGGCATACCCATTTTCTTTTTAAATAACAAACCACATCCCTTGTTAATTAAAATAGCCTTCTTTTGGATGTAGGTTAGTCTTTTACCTTAACCTTCATTTTGGGGTATCTGTGCACATCTCTGGTTACTACTACGCAGCACCAGAGGTTGCCTCAGGCTTGAGGCTGGCATACAGCACGTTTGGATAACCCAATGATAAATGCCACAACGTCTATGTGGGGCGGAAAAACGATATAAACAGCAACGTTAACAACATAGCGTTTATGAGGGTTATCTAAATAAACCTTGTGTAACGTAGTTACAAGTGTCCTGCCTTACTTTTTGATTTTGGATCTCTCCAGAGTGCATCATACCCCCTCACCCAAATGTATTATCACCCATAGTTATTGTGATTCAGCGGCTTATGGGCATTCAGCGGTACAAAAGGGGGTGGTGATGGACGGAGCATCTGAATCAATCAAACACTCACACCCAGTCAAAAGATCTGGGTTTAATCAATTCACCGTTCTTTAGCCCACTCTGCCACTCCAGTTCAGACATGGCTATATGCAAATCAGTCTGACCCTGTGCCTCATGGGAACAGTCCAGCCCGAACTGCCAAGCGATGCCTTCCCTGGACCGGAAACAAGCTTCCGAGGACCGGTTTCTGGCATTCCAGCCGTCTTCAGCCCGGCTTGTCTGAATCCAGTGGCAAAGTGAGCAAGGGACTCACACCTGAGAATACCCTGCCACACTTATGGTGGCCAAAAGCGGTACAAAAGGGGGTGGTGATGGACGGAGCGTCTTATGGGCATTCAGCAGCAGACCTACCTGAGGGGCAAATGAAGGTGGTCTGCCCAATATAAGTTACATGTGGGCATAACTCTTATGGCATGGTCTATGGCAATACATTTTTGTGCCATCTTGGTGGGGCAGTTTCTATGATATCAGTATGTTGCTGTCAGTATGGCTCTATTGGATTCTGCTAAGCGACCCTCAATTGCACATAGAGATGTTCACATGAACTGCTTCTGATTCGCACTATCTCGTTTCAGATGGGTAACTCTTCACCACTGGTTTGTGGCATTCATGTTGGTGTTCGCCGTGTTATCTTTCCCCTGGTTATGTTTTGTCATATGGAAGCTACTGCATCTTTTTCTTGTGCTAAATGGGGTTTCCATGACAGGGTGTCGGCCAATTTTAAACCTTAGAATTCGAAGGCATTGATTCTCTCAAGCTGCGTTCCCCCAAGAGAGGGCCGACCCATGTAAGACTTGTGGGGGTTCAATGCCATGAACTTGGTTTTGCTTATAATTATTACCAGGTCTTTTGTGTCAAAGAAATTTTGGAAGTGGTTTATAAGCAGCTGTGACCCCCGGGTGTTTTAGACACCAGCAATGTGTTTTCCGCAAAGATGTGGGTCACTATATTTTGCCCCCCTAACGAGGGAGTGTCCGTCCGGTACTCTGTCAAATATTGCACAACATTATTTATGAAAAAGGGAAGAAAGTGTTGGTGCCAGTACGCATCCTTGGCGCACACCACTGCTTACAAAAATTGGATCAGTGAGTTGCCTTGTGTGAACCCAGCGTACCTTAGGGCTACAATTTCCTGTGGTAGGCCTATGTCGATAAGGGTTTCCCACAATGTCTGCCTAGGACTAAGGGACTTTAGTTACACATATGTACATTGTTTAAAAAAAATTACATTTTACAAATTAAAATATGTTGAGTTTCAGATATTTTCTAAAATATATTTTCTGGGTGGGTGTGAGTCTGTGTATCTGTGAATACACAGACCACAATATTGAGAACAAAATATCGAAAGAAATATCAACAGGTCTGGATTTTCTATACCTGACTCCACATATATGTATCTACACAGTACACATATCTTCAAGGAACATACATTTGGCGTTAGGAATAGTAAGTCTATACTTCTCTGTATGCACTTACCTACTGATATTCTGTCATCGATATTCTTGTAGCACCATATTCTGTGGGTTGATATTCAATAGAATCATATAATCATATCTTTGTGCATACTTGTGACGTGGCTAGGTATATATCCTTGCATCAGTGCGTTAGTTGTGCATTCACCATAGCAACGTTCAACCTACTAGCTTTGCCAGTGTTTGTTTCATTATGGACTCTTCAAAATCATTTCTTAAAACATTTATTCATGCATTAATTTTAACACAAATCAATTCACTGTTTCCTTCATTGCATTTTTCAGCATTTTGGAATATGGTCTTTACCTTAACTGTAATGAGTATTTATGTGTAAATTTTGTTTGAAGAAGGTACAACAGCAAAATATCTTCTTAGATGTGTCTATAATCTAGAACTAGTTGACATGAAAGACCAGTTATGAAACATTCATACTTGTGTTCAGCATTCGGTGAAACAGAAAACAAAATAAATAATGCGGAGCTTGTGCTAGAACATTATCAAGGAAATCTGAAAAATCTACAACAGGAATAAATGTCTTATCTGAATCATCCTCCATTCTTCAACTCAGCAGAAAAAGCTCCAAAGTAAACGGAAATAGGAGGACTCACTCATTCATTCAGACACAAGAGATTCAAGGGCGCAGCTCATATCTCAGGCAATGCTCTAAATTCCCTACAATGGCAGAGCATGTAAACATGTATCTCATACCTCGATATTTGCTACTGCTTCCCTCCTCAAGTTTTCCAGTGAAGGTGGTGTAATAATGTCGAGTTTTTTGAAAGCCACTTTATCTTCCCTCATCAGTTGGCTTGGAGCTTGGCGTTCTAATGACTCCATGCTGGGAAGCTGAAATAGGAAACAATGATGGAGAGTGACATATATTACTCAATGTCACTGGGGAAGAGACAGCTAACACTACATGCCTCACGTTACAGGTACAGCTGCTTATAGCCAGATACCACCTTGTTCTTGGAAGGATTCAGCCCCATGTGCCAGGCACAGCCTCACATACTCTGTCCAGCCAGCAGAGGGCTGGAAACATTGTGGCCAAGGTTTAATCATTATAATGTCCAGGTGCAGTCTAGTGTGCCATGCATTGTGATCATGTCCTTGCTTGTGCATCAAGTGCAATTATATCATCATGTGGCAGGTACATCAGGTGTCTAGGTGTTCCCTTTTGTGTCAGATACTGATATTAAGCATCAGGCAGTCCCAGCATGTGCGCGGCATAGCATTGTGTCCTTGGTTTAGTCTCCCATGCTGTGGCTCAGTCTAATGTACCAAGTAGGGCTATCGCATTCTGATGTACATGTGCAATGTACTATATTATGTCCCAAAGCAGTCTGCTTGGATAGATACACCTGTCATCACAAAGTAAGTAAGTAAGTAATTTTTTATTGTTTTTAGGTTAATAAAAACCGTTACAAAAAAAGCATTTAAAAACAAGTCTCCACAAGAGAAATTAAAAGAAAACTTTAAAAGCAAGAATTTTGGTTAAGAAGAATGACAAAGGTAAAAAACAGTAAAAATGCGGGTGGGGCAAAGGGGAAACACATTAGCGAAGCCAATTTGTTTGTTCTAAGAAAGCATGCAATGGCTTTTTATGTTTTTGCAAACATAAACCATATGCAGAAAGATTTTGATGAATATCATAATAAAGGTCCAGGAACCCAGGCATCCACCCGTTGCACTAAAGTGCACTCCTTTGCAGGTAGCTGTGAACAAAACGGTCAGTGGTGTAGTGCGGGGGCGGTGCGAGTTTTGGGGGCAGAGGCCTCCCCTACCCCTGTTCTTACCTGCTCAGATTAATACTAGCATGACTCTTTTTTTTTAGTTCACCAACATTTATCTATTTACTTTTCTATATCTATATATAGCTATATAGATAGATGTAGATATAGTTGATATTGATAAAGACGATATATGTAGATCTACATCTAGCTATATATGTAAATATATGTATAAGCTATAGATACACCTATAGAGATGTAAATAGATTGATGTAATTACTAGAACATACAAAAACGAATTTTAACAGCAAAAATGCTAATATATCAACAATTACCATGTAAAAACAAGTAAGCTAACCTAGAAAAATATTACCAATAGTCCAAGTTTTAGATAATTAACTCGGATTTATTTGGATTGCCTAACAAGCCTGAGACTTGACAGATTTCTTGAGTTCTGGAATTAACTCGTGGAATGGTAGTCTGAAGATAGTAAGTTTAAATTATTAGGTCCTCAGCAAAGAGTGCTAATTTATTTTCTATTTACTTTCGTACCCTAACCAGCTGAATAGATCTCGCCTGATCTTTTGTGCTAAAGGGTCGCTGTACAAATCGAACAGGCATGGCAGCCTTGCCTCATGTGATCTCGAGTAATCACATATGACAACTTTCCACATTAATGTTTGAGCATGGTACACCAGTTACAATGTCTCCTTTTTTAAATGTATTTGATTGGATGTAACCTTAACGAAGTGCATACGATCAAAGATCATTGTAAGTGTGAGGCATTAATGATCAGGTTCAGCATTCTTAGCAAGTGGTTAACATTGTAATACACTGAAGAAAAACGTAAACATCAGATGTCTATACAGTAAGAGGCACATCTCTTATTACATAAACATATGACATTGCAAAGGAAGAGATTAGTCACCAGAATACTGAGGTGCTAAAGTGAACCTCTATGTTCTGGGAAAGGCAAGGTTGCAGTTAGGATTCGTATAAACCAGTCTATCAGTTGAGCCTTAAAGTTATACGAAAATGGCATACACAGGAAAATTTAGTGTTAACCGCCGATATATGGAAAACTATTAATAATTTCAATTTTGGTTCATTACGTGGTGCCAACTGGCGCAGAATGTTATTTTTTAGCAAATGGCTTTTGTACCGAACTCCTGCAATTATTGCCAAAATGTATTATAATACGTCTGCTAATTGTTTTAGATGCTTTCAATGTGACCCAGCAAATTGTCTCACATTATGGCTTACTGTCCAAAAATTAAGTCTTTTTGGGATCAAATTTTTGTTTTTCTTAAAACCTATTATGCTATTTCAATTCCCTGCAATGTAAAAATACTACTGTTTGGTTTCGATCCTGATTGCAAACTTTCAGTTCATTTGGCAAAATCGGTGTATATTGTAATGGCTGTTGCTAGATCGCTGCTATTGCAGAACTGGCGTTCATCACAAGTTCCGGCGTTTCAGGAATGATTTCATAAAATGAAAAGGGTAAGGAAATGCGAACAAATGTATGCAAAACGGGTTGAGGGGATAAAAAAGTTCGAACAGATTTGGGGACTGTATTTTGAGTAATTTTCTGCATAATATGTTATATCGGAAAGAATGATAATGTACTTCTGTGAGATTTATATTTTTGTATCTGATTTAAGAGACTGCAAATAACTCCAATAAAAAAACAAAAAAAACAGTCTATCTGTTGTAGTGATCTCAGTTCAAGGAGGTTTTATTGTCAGACTTCAGAAGCAGCTTCAGTAGTAGTGTGTCTCAGTCAGTGCGCGCACAACTCTCTCGGCTTTATAATTAGACAGCTTAGGAAAATGTCTTCTCCTGCTGCCCACTTGTGTAATGCCAATTGTCACATGAACACCGATGGGACTTGGGGTGATTTCCAAAGGACAGAGATGGGTTTCTTAGGAAGCTCAGGTCAATCAAACGCCTTGTTGACCTTGGGTCTCGACATGAGGCATTACAGATTTGCTTGTGGTGTATTCAACCATTGCTTTACCGTCCATTCTAGAGCCAGTTTTTTCACCTTTGTCCAACAAACAAGCACCTCAAAACATGGCCACACTATAGGGGACATCCCTGGAAATTGATCAAAATATATTATGTAATTTAAGTATGTATTTATTATTATTTAAGAGTCCTATATAGCGCTAGCCAGAACGGAAGGTATCAGAGCGTGACAACATTTATCATGATGCAATCGGACATATATTATTTCAATAAATAGCATTGTCTCGTGACGACTCCTGTTAAGGCTTGAAGGGGATTGTAAATGCCTTCTTGTTGAAGTGTCTATATTCTTCACTGGGCAAGATTCCTATGCAGAGGACTCGGGTGGAAGCTATCAATTCAGAAGAGTTTGGTTGAGGAAGAAGTCTTTGAGTTGTTTTTTTAAGTTTATGAAGGAGGGGTTAGTCCTGATATGAATTTCCAGATTTTAGGTGCATTTCCAGCGAAGGAGAGTGTTAGGGTTTTTTTTTGTGAGTTTAGGGAGGAATGAGGAGTAGTGTATTAGTACTCCTGAGACTCCTCGTCTGGCCTGCCTTTTTGAGTTTGGAGGCTAAGTAGGCAGGTTTACCGGTATAAAGAGCTTTGTGTGTGAGACATGCAGTTCTAAAGTTAGAACGTGCTTTAATTGGGAGCCATTTTAGCTCTCTTAGAGAGAGAGAGAGATGTGGTTGTATTTCTTCACTCTGGTCACCATCCTGGCAGCTGCATTTAGAGTTGTTCTGAGGGGAGCTAAGTGAGATTTTGCCGTGCCTGTGAGGGTTGCATTCCTGGAGTGCAATCTGGACAGAACCAAAGATTGTGTGGCCTGTTTAAGGTAATTGGGAGGTATGAAGGGTTTAATTTTGTTGAGTAGTTGTAGGTTGTAGAATGCGCTCTTCGCAGTGCTCTAAATGTATTTGCTCATGTTTAGGCGGGGTGGCATAAGATAAAATAATTAAATGTTTCCTCACTTTAGATCTATTTGATACTATTGTTGGAGCATTTTATATTTTCTTCTTTTTCCAACCTAACTGCACTGGGCCTTCCTACAATTACAGTGAGTTCTCATGTAGTTCTATATCTCTAAACGTCTGGTCTATTACCCAAAGATACCTGATAGATGTAGCAGAGCAACGTCCTCCTCAGAACCCTGTTCAGATATCTTAGCACGTGGACACACTGGCGGTGTAAACAAGTGCTCCACTAATGGATTAATAATAATAATAATAATAATATATGCTTTTCAAATACATAGCACCCTACACTCTGGGCTGTCCAGGGCATACCCCAGGAGTGACTTGTGTGCATTAAAATAGAAGGTTTGGGCATGGAAAAAGGTTTATTTTGCCTGGTCTAAATGGCAGTTTATACTGCACACACAGGCACTACAATGGAAGGCCTCAGACATGTTTATAGGGCTACCCAAGTGGGTGGCATAATCAGTATGGCAGGCCCACAAGCAGCATTTATTTTACAGGCTCTGGGCACTTATTAGTAGCACTTTACTAGGGACTTCAAAGGAAATCAAATATGCCAATAGGGTATGAGCCAATATTCCCATTTGTAGAGGAGAGAGAATATGCACTCTATCACTGGTTAGCAGTGGTATAGTGCACAGAGTCCTAAAGTCAACAAAAGCGAATTCAGTGAAAAGTATGAGGAGGAAATCAAAATGTTTAGGGATGACCCTGCAGGAAGGGCCATTTCCAACAGTCATCTTTTTTAACTCTTTGTAAAAATACAAGGTCGATGATCACGTGTTTTCTTCAGGGATGAAGGCTATCCTAGCCCCTTCTTCACATATGAAGAGAGTTAGGCCGCCATTCTTCAGATTTCCTTTTTATATTCCTTTAAGGTTCCTTTCCTTTTCTGACAGGAAATATATTTAACCAAAAGGATGGGGTTTCTGGTAGTGTTGGTTTAGATCAGTCATCCTCCTAGTGAGTAGGAATCAAGCATGCTCCAGGTTTCTGGAAGACATATGTGCAGGCCTGGTACCTATCAAGTACAGTAGCTAGAAAGGATACCCCTGCCCCTTTCAAACATCTTGGATGGGAAACCTTAGTCATAGGAATGGTTTTGCAAAACTGTGAAGAGAGAGACAAAGCCTGAGTGCCCAATTTATGTAAGGATTGTGTCTCTCTATTCAAGGAAAGCAAGGATCACAACGAAATTAGATGTAGCTATTGGTTTAAAATAGGTTTCTGTTCAAGATCCAATTACAATGATTCTAATGCAATTGGTGTAATCTCCATCATCTCTACATATTTGGGTACATTCCTAGAAAATGATGAAACATTATTTTTACTGACCCACTACACACATGAGGCTCCAAAATCCAAGAACCTTGGAACTAGGATCACTACACCACCTTCTTTTTGAAAAAGTATTTTGAACAGTAAGAGCCTACTACCAGAATTTTCCCCATCCTCACCTCTTAAACCTCCTAAAAAATACAGGCTTTGGTGTATTATTCTAACTAAATGAAAATAGATTGCACAATTTAAGCACTTTCCAGTCCATCTTCACCTGTCTTACTGTGCTTCATTCAATGGGACCCTAGCCTTTTCAATCTGCCCTGGTTCTTCCTGACTGAGGTTACATTCCATTGGCTTGATATTAGTCTTTCTTACAGGTTCTGTTACAAGGGGTGGTACATAATGTCCAGCAGCTCTGCTTCATCGATTCTTTGAAAAGTGTCTAGCATTGCTGTGACCACTTTGTTCTCGCAGTAAGTTGACAGAAGCATGTCACATAGATTAGTTTGTCTTGCTGTATCTCACAAAGGGCATCCTCGGAGGAAAATCCTCTATCCGGCCATTTAAAAATCTGTTGAAAATTGGCCGTGAAGGCAGTGTAATTGTCCAAATGAGCATCTGCTGATGATCCCAGTGGCCTGGCCAAGGCATTACCGGAAAAATACCCATTCAAGTATCCCACTTTAGCCTGCTCATGAGCAAAACATGTGGTATGACTTGCAAAATGCAATTAAGAGAGTCAAGACATTAATTAATTTAGTCAGATCCCTGATTGTGCAGTAGTAGAGTTGATGGTAGGACAGCCATAAACAGTTAAGGCAATGTTTTTTTTTTGGGTACACAGTCAAAATATCGAGTTGTAAATATCGACCTACCAAAATATCGTGTTTGAAATTTCGAAGGTCATGAATATCGATGTCAAGAATATCGTTGGACAGAATATCGATCCTAAGGTAAGTAATATCAAATTTATTTATATCGATGTAAGTAATATCGAAGTTAGTAATATCGATAGCATATATATCGATGTAACTAATTTCGATGTCACTAATATCGATGTAACTAATTTCGATGTCACTAATATCGATATTAGTATTATTTTTATGTTTTTTATTATGTATGTGTTATATGTATTTGTTAAGTATTTAAATTAATTTATATTATATGTGTATTTTTTTATATATTAATAAATTAATTTTTAAGTAAATTATATGTTTTAGTACCGGAGCGGGTTGTGGGTTTATAGGGGAATAGGGTGGGAAGTAATTTAATTGTAAATAATTAATGATATTTTTATGTGTAATTATTTTTATTTTCATTATTAATTGGCAATTAATTATTTTAATTGATAAATTAATTATTTAATTGGTATTTAATATGAATTTTTATTAAATGTTATGTTTTAGTACCGGAGCGGGTTGTGGGTTAATAGGGGAATAGGGTGGGAAGTAATTTAATTGTAAATAATTTATGATTTATTTATGTGTAATTAATTTGTAATTTAATTATTAATTGTCAATTATTTATTTTAATTGATAAATTAATTATTTAATTGGTAATTAATGTTAATTTTTATTAAATGTAATTTTTTAGTATCAGAGCGGATAGTGGGTTTATATGGGAATAGGGTGGGAAGTGATTTTATTGTAATTAATTAATTATTTTTATGTATAATTAAATTAGTAATTATTCATTAATTGGCAATTAATTATTGTAATTGATAAATTAATTTATTAATTGGTAATTAATGTTAATTTTTATTAAATGTAATGTTTTAGTACCAGAGTGGGTTGTGGGTTTATAGGGGAATAGGGTGGGAAGTAATTTAATTGTAAATAATTAATTTATTTGATGTATAATCTATTTTGTAATTATTTATTATTTGGAAATTAATTATTTTAATTGATAAATTAATTATTTAATTGGTAACTATTGTTAATTTTTATTAAATGTGATGTTTTAGTATTGGAGCGTGTTTTTTTTTATAGGGGTATTGGGTGGGAAGTAATTTAATTGTAAATATTTAATTATTTAAACAATTGTTTTTACTGATAATTAATGTATTAATTAATTATTAAATGGCAAATAATTATTTTTAAACATAATACATTTATTTAATTGGGAAGTAATATTTTTAAATCGTATTTATTTTATAATAACTAGAAAAAATCATTAATTATTTGGTAAACGTTTTTACAATTTTTTTATATATTGTATATTGTTTCTTAAATTTTATTTGTAAATTAAATTAAATGTATTTTTTATTTTTATGATAAATAGTAATTTTTATTATTTTCATTATTTGGTGAGTAATATTTAATTATTATTATTTAATGGTGTTTGTTGTTAATTTATTGTCAAATAATTTTTTTTAAATTTCATTGTTTTTATTAATTAGTAATTGTATTTTATTGATGTTGATGTATTAAAAAAAATATTTATACATTATTTCGAATATAAGAATAATTTATAAGTATGTTAAAATAAAATTCTACGCTATTAAACGCTTTCCCTGGTGTTGCACCCTCTGGAGTGGGAATAGTAATTTTTACCCACCCGCTATCCAACGTTTTCCCTACTGTTGCACTCTCTGGAGTGTAAATAGTAATTTTTCCCCCTACGCTATCCAAATGTTTCCCTACTGTTGCACTCTTTGGAGTTGGAATAGTAATTGTACCCTTATGCTATCCAACGCTTTCCCTACTGTTGCACTCACTGGTGTGCAAATAGTAATTTTTACCCACCCGCTATCCAACGCTTTCCCTACTTTTGCACTCTCTGGAGTGGGAATAGTAATTTTTACCCACCCGCTATCCAACGCTTTCCCTAGTGTTGCACTCTATGGAGTGGGAATAGTAAATTTTCCCCCTACGCTATCCAACTCTTTCCCTACTGTTGCATTCATTGGAGTTGGAATAGTAATTTTTACCTGTATGTTATCAAACGCTTTCCCTACTGTTGCACTCACTGGAGTGGGAATAGTCATTTTTACCCACCCGCTATCCAACGCTTTCCCTACTGTTGCACCCACTGGAGTGGGAATAGTAATTTTTACCCACTTGCTATCCAACGTTTTCCCTACTTTTGCACTCACTGGAGTGGGAATAGTAATTTTTACCCACCCGCTATCCAACGCTATCCCTACTGTTGCACTCTTTGGAGTGGGAATAGTAATTTTTACCCACCCGCTATCCAACGCTTTCCCTACTGTTGCACTCTCTGGAGTGGGAATAGTAATTTTTCCCCCTACGCTATCCAACTCTTTCCCTACTGTTCCACTCTTTGGAGTTGGAATAGTAATTTTACCCCTACGCTATTCAACTCTTTCCCTACTGTTGCACCCTCTGGAGTTGGAATAGTAATTTTTACCCGTACGCTATCCAACGCTTTCCCTACTGTTGCACTTTCTGGAGTGGGAATAGTAATTTTTACCCACCCGCTATCCAACGCTTTCATTACTGTTGCACTCACTGGAGTGGGAATAGTAATTTTTACCCACCCGCTATCCAATGCTTTCCCTATTGTTGCACTCTCTGGAGTGGGAATAGTAATTTTTCACCCTACGCTATCCAACTGTTTCCCTACTGTTGCACTCTTTGGAGTTGAAATAGTAATTTTACCCCTATGCTATCCAAAGATTTCCCTACTGTTGCACCCTCTGGAGTTGGAATAGTAATTTTTACCCGTACGCTATCCAACGCTTTCCCTATTGTTGCACTCACTGGAGTGGGAATAGTAATTTTTACCCACCCGCTATCCAACGCTTTCCCTACTGTTGCAATCTCTGGAGTGGGAATAGTAATTTTTCCCCCTACGCTATCCAACGCTTTCCCTACTATTGCAGTTACTGGAGTGGGAATAGTAATTTTTACCCACCTGCTATCCAACGCTTTCCCTACTGTTGCACCCTTTGGAGTTTGAATAGTAATTTTTACCCTTACGCTATCCAATATTATTTATATTTATTTATGTATTTAATATGTTAAATAATGTTGTATTTAATTACTTTTTTAAATATTGAAAGTATATTTAATTGTTGTTATTTATTAAATAGAATTATTTATTATTATTTATGTTATTATTTTATGAGTGTTGATGTATTTTTAATTTATAGTATTTGTTAATATTTGTAAATAATTTAATAAATATATATATCTTAATTAAGTATATATTATATATTGTATGTTTAATTTTAATTAAATGTTTAATATTAAATATGTATTATTTATTCATTTTAAACATTATAATACATTTTTAAATAAGTTTAAATTATATATAAGTATTATTTATTTAATTTAATATTTTTTTTTACTGGAAAAAACCCGATATTTTTAATTACGATATTTTTAACATCGATATTTTATTTTTGATATTTTTGTACTTACCATGTTGTAGATAGGGTGTCGATATTCTTGCCTTCGATATTCCAGCGCCGATATTTTGTCTGTCGATATTTGCATTCTCGATATTCTGTCATAGATCCTTTTTTTTGATAATCAAGTTTATTAAAGTTTGGAACACTAGGAAATTCATTCGCAACAAGTAACCCATTCCCTTACAACACCCCTGATTCCCCCCCACGACATCACAAAGCAAAGTAGCATGGATAGAATGAGTCTCTGGTCCCCATCGAGCACCTTGTAATAGCAAAGTCATCACGGCGGTATTACACCAAACCATTTGCCCCATATCTTGTGAACAAGGTCTGGGCAGCCCCGCGCTTCAAAAACGGATTCCTCCTGAGTCCCGCACCAATCCACCCCTCTCCTCCATTTCAACAGGGTTGATGCCGCCCTTTGGGACCATTGGGCTGCGATGTCTCGTTTCGCCACCGCCAGTGCCGTACCCAGGAGGAGCTTATCGGCCCGAGAGCCGTCCAGACCATCGAACACTCCAAGAAGCAAATGTTTCGGGTCATGGGGAACCACCCAACCCATCACACCCGTCAGCTCCCTCTCCACTCCCCTCCAGAATGGCTCCAAGGCCGGACAAAGCCACACCACATGAAAGAAATCGGCCGGAGTACCAGCGCAGCGGGCACAGGCCGGGGAGGGTCGTGCACCCGCATGAAAGAGACGAACCGGCGTCAAGTAGGCCATGTGGAGGAAATAGAGCTGGACAAGGCGTAGTTTTGAGGATGTGGTTAGGGTTCTGGGCGCCATAAGGGCGTCACGCCAGTCAACCTCGTCCAAGGGACCCACCCAATCCTCCCATCGCTCTCTAAGGCGGTCCAGGGATGCAGGGGAATTATTAATTAGGGCACAGTATATCCGGTAGACCCCTCCCCTCCCCAGATCCCCAATCATGACCTGGGTCTCCAGGGGACTAAACTTTGGAAGGGAAGTGGGTGCGGGGAGGTGAATGTGGAGGGCGTGGCGGAGCTGGAGGTATTTGTAGAACTGGGATGGTAGGAGTGAGTGTCGCTGCTGTAGGTCAGAGAAGGGGCGTATATGGTCTTCCACCCACACGTCACCAAGTAGGGTTATCCCCACCAGATCCCACTGGCGAAATCCCTCCAGGGCTGTGGCTTTGCCCAACCAGGTGCCGCACCAAAGGGGCGTCTGCCTAGTCAGTTTCCGGTCCCAGCGCACCAGGCGAAGTGCGGCGCGCCAAGCCATAAGGACCGACCTGGTGACGGAGGGTATGTCTCGGGGCACTGGGGAGCCATAAAGGAAGCCCTGCAGTTGTGTGAACTCAAGAACAGTGAGTTCCACCCGGTAGGCGGGGTCAGACCATCCCCCCGCCAACCAGTCATGGATCACGATGAGTTTGGTGGCCAGGTAGTAGGCGTAAAGGTTGGTAACGCCCATAAAGGCAATGGTTTTTATGAAATGTAGAAATCTCAACACAAAACTGTTGAAGCTCGTAGGTTTGTTTCTGCATGATATTAGCTAACACAGGATCCATTGCCCGAGAACACGAAAGGCATAGGTGTTACAGCTTTTCAGAGGCAGGATGGCTGAATTGATTAGAGACCCTTAATTTTGCATGCCTGAGGCTGACTCCTTTCCGTAGCCACTTTGTTTTTTACCAGTAGAATAAAACGTGAAGAAAGTAGGTATCATATAGAATGGGTAATATCAATGTCTGGAGGCGAACAAACTCCAGACAACAATGTAGTGCTCAAAGTAGAATGTAGCTGGACCAGACACAAAACAATCCAATACTGAAGCGACAGTGGAACTGAGAAGGATCTGGGTATAAATGGCAGTTGGAGTTGAAGAAGTGGTTCTTGGAGAAGAAAAATTCCAATAGATTAGAAAAAAGGACAACTTTAAAAACTCTGTTGCAGCACAATGAGCAATTAAGCTTATTTCTCTTATATAAGGAAAAAAGCAGCAAGTGAACTACGGAAAGAGTAAGTTCAGACAAGATTTGTAAAGCTTGACTAATCACCAGAGAGGCTATCCAGGCACTGAGGATATTGCTGAAAAGGCTCAGTTGAACAGCCAGGCCTTGAGCCCTTTCCTAAATTCCTACATTAAGGGTGAGGTTGACAGATGGAGAGTGAGGTCATTCCAGGCCCTGGTTGTGAGGTGTGAGTAAGGTGAAGGGAGGCATCTCTTCCGAATGGGTAGCTAGTGGAGCTTCGGGAAGTGGAGGTGATGTGGGTCCACTTGGGGAGGTCGAGGATGTGTCTGGCCACAGTGTTCTGTATGTTCTGTAGTCTCTTCAGGAGGATCGAGGTGATAGCTGCATAGACTGCGTTGCCGTAGTCCAGCTGGCTGGTGACAAGGGCTTGAATGATGGTACGTCTGATTTTTAAAGGGGGCCATTTGAAGATGTTGCGGATCATGCAAAGAGTGAAGAAGCAGAGGTCGAGGGGACTGGGTTGGTCTGGATTTTCTTGATGTGCTTGATGTCCAGTAGGATGCCGAGGTTGTGGGCACTGTCTATTGGTGTGGGTGAGGAACCTAGTCCTTTGGACCACCAGGAGACGTTGTACGGTGAGATGTTGTTCCCAAAGATTAGTACTTCAGTTTTGTCTGTGTTGAGTTTCTGGCAGCTGTCTTTCATCCAGTCGGCGATGTTAGTCATAAGTTGGCTCTCATGGTGAGAGGATGAACAGGGTGTCATCGGCATAGGAAAAGATGTTAAGTCCATGGGCTCTGACAATGTCAATCAGGGGCGTCATGTAGGTGTTGAACAGGGCTGGGTTGAGGGATGACCCTTGGGGGACGTCGCAAATGATGTTCTTGTGTCCGGAAACTTGGGGAGAAGGTGAATTCTCCTGAGTGGACAGAGGTCATAATGATGGTGGTGCTTTGAATGGTGAGCTGGTTCCAGGTGGTTAGCCAGTGGTTGGGGTTTGCTTTTTTGGGAGCATTGAGGTTGAGGATGTCGGCGGCAGTAGGTTGGGGCTTGCGGGTTTTATGGATGTTAGAGATCTTGTCATGGAAGAAGCCGGTCAGGCTGTTGCAGAATTCCTGGGAAAGGGTGATGATGTTCTCAGAGGCTGACTGGTTGGTAAACTCTCTGACAATGATGAATAATTCTTTCCTGCACTTGGCAGTGGCCTCGAAATGGTTGGCAAGGGCATTTTTCTTCATCTTTTTCAGGAGTTGATGGTATTGATTGAGCGAGGTTTTGTAGGATGGTCGGTCTGTGGCATCGTTGTTGGTTAGCCATATTCTCTTGAGTTGCTCGCAGTTGTGTTTAGTAGTTCTTAGTTACGCAGTGTACCAGAAGGCCTATTTGGAAGTGTACAATGGCGGGGTCCGTCCAGATGAGTTCGGTGACATAACTATTCTTGACTCTGTCACTTGCAGTGAAGTTTTGGTAAGGGGTGTGTCCTGCGATGTGCATGGAGTTGGTAACTAGTTGAGTGAGGCCAAGGCTGTTCATGCTTTCCAGAAGGTTGGCATTGTTGGTGTCGTCAGGGTTGTCGGGGTGGAACTTGAGGTCTATGAAGAAGATGTAGTGCTTGGTGTTGATGGCACGTGGGGTGATGAAGTGAGGGATGACGAGGTCCTGGGGTTTGTAGGCCAGCGCGCCTCTGATGATGGTTTTGCTGTCCGAGTGTGTGGTTGGAAGTTGAGGTGCTCCAAACTCAGGTTGGTGTCGCCTGTGGAGGTGCAGTGGAATGTTTCCTTGTGGATGATGGCTATCGCCCTTCTGTGTTTATTGATGCGGTCTCTTGTAGATGCTGAGTGTAGCTGAAGTGATGTTGGGCGCTGATGCAGGGTTGAGACAGGTCTCAGTGAGGAAGATGATGTTGGGTGAGGGAGGAGATAGTGTCCCAGATCTTGGTGACTTGTCTGCAGATAAATTGTGTATTGAGCAGGAGGCAGTGGAGATGTTCTGGCATGGTTGTGGCTGACGCGGTAGTGGTAGCCTTGCAAGCAGGTGTTCCAGCATTGCAGGCAAAGAAGCAGTGACAGCAGGCAAAAGGTCCTACTGTAGATTGAGGGGCGGTGCGGCAGTAAAGGTTAGTCCAGGGCTCAGAGCTTGATGACAGTGTAGCGTAGGATGGTGGGAGAACCAGGGTTCCTGGAGCTGAGTGCGGTCCAGGCCAGGATGGGCACAGATGACTTTGTCTTTGGCATGCCTGCTGCGCAGCGATGCTGTGGCCTCCATTAAGTAGGTCCTGGGAGTTGGGAAGCGGGAGGGAAAAGGATCAGGCAAAACAGGAAAAACTAACAGCAACAGGGGGAGTGGTGGCAAGTAATGACATCAAATGCAGAAAAAAACAAGTTTAAACAAGATTAGACAATTAAAGTTACACAAAATGACACAAAGATAAACAGCGGAGGCTATGAAATGCTGTGCTCTCAGCTATATGGCAGGAACAACAGTGAAGCGACAGGATAATAAGGTACAGCTAATGCTACTATGTATCAGAGGAGAAAGCAATATGGACAACAGCTATCTGTAGCACAGAATATAGTGAGGAAGAGCCAGCTAGAGCTACACGCAACAGAGAGTATCTAGTGTAAGGACCTGGCAAAATAAATGGAATAAACCACAAGTGCCAGTACTGAACACTATTTGTCAATTACTATATCACTGGTATCAATGCAAGTCTGTCACAGGCTCCATGAAACATCAATTTCAGAAAGACTTTTTTTATTTCGGATCTTTAACTTATGTTTCAATAAATATATACACATACAAATAAATGATCAATGAAACAAATACAACAAATACAAAAAAAACATTCCTTCACAATTGCACAACTTGTCAAAATAGACACCGCAAAAACACAAAATTCTCTTTCATTCATTCAAAATTCATTCCTGACACATAACCAACTACACTCACAAAGCGGGTTAAGCCAAATTTATTCACAGTTTTTTAGGAAGGCACACCCACAGGGGAACAATGCGCACGCAGCCAAACAACAACAAACTTCACCATCAGTTTGAATAAAGCAATGCACCCAGAAAATCAACAGAGTTCCCCAAGAATAAAGTGCATTACAAACAACAACTTAATTTTAAATGTGTTTGTTTGACTAAACAATGCGCAAGGTCGACGCGTTTCGAACCCTTTTGATTCACAGGGTTCTCCTCAGAACCATCACAATCTTACTCGCAAGTGAGAGACTGTTCTACTTTTAGTCAACCCTAAGTGTGTATTGTGGTGTTATCCATAATCCTTGCAACTTGAGCAAAATCACGAAGTGAATCAAATGTGTACATCCATCCATCATTTAGATCTCCAATGTGTGGCAGCCAGTTGTTTAGTGGGCACCTCAACACTTTCCCACCTTATGGCATCGATCTTGTGAAGGTGAGGTAGTCTATTTCACAAATCTCCGTTCGGCGTCTGAAATCCCTGGCCGAAGTCGCTCGCGGCGCCATGTCCCGCAAAGGATTGTGGGTATCAAATAATAAATAAATGGAAGGTCACAGCTATTTTGGGATTACGATTTGAGATAGGGTTCCTATAAAGTTATTGAACGTTTAGGAATCCAGCTAATTGAAATATGTAGATGCTTTACCCCTTGCAATTATTAGGTGGGAGTGAAATATTCTGTTGTGCCAGCAAAATTGGATGACATTTGGTGACTCTGCATTACTCTTGTAGCAAGAAGTTCCGACCAAATTCCACCAATCAGCGTGCAACAGATTTTTTTCCCGAAACGCACACCAAAACAGTACATTGATGAGAGCAAGTGAGGTTTGGCATCCACTGGTGCAATTTTGGGTCACTAGGAGGACATTCGGTGAGTTTTTCGAAAGCGGGCAGTCCTGACTGTTCCTGGCTTGAAGGCTGCCGCTCAAGTAGAAAATGCTTGAGTGCCAGCAAATTCAACTCGAGTAGCTGCACCCCGTGGCACACTGTGTGGTGTCGTTCTTGCTGATTTCTTAGAGCAGAATGTGCTCATCTCGCTAAATCACAGCGTGCTTATTTCCACCCATTGGCGAAACACTGCATAATCTCGCTGAGTTTCCTCCTGCTTTATTGATGCTTCTGTATGCTTTCTGGTTCCCTGCAAATCCAGCCACTGATACACAATTTGCAAGCAATTTGAAAAACTGTCAAAACATTTGGCAAATTTCGAAAAACGTCCACAATTTCAAACCAAAATCCCAGCCGCAAATTTGGAATTCCCTGGGAATAATGGTTGGCCACGCTCCTGTCTATCTACTGTCGTTCTGCCATTTCCACAAGTACTTTGGAGGATTGATATAAAATGCAAACTACTTAGTAAAGCCAAAGCACCATAATCAGTTTAAAGCAGTGCTAAGACCTGGGTCTATGTTTTAAGTTATGCATGGATGTTGTAAGTTATACTGTGTGCTAAGAAAGACCTGTCTACCGTCCACCAATTACGTAATTAAATAAGAAATGACTAGAAAGCAAAGGTGAATAAATGAAAATCCAGAAGCAGCCAGAAGTGTAGACGTGGAGTTGGTGGAAGGCGGGGTGAGTTTCTGGCAATTTATTGGGGTGACAGTAAATTAAGGAATAGCAAAGAATATAAATAAAGTTAGTAACATTATTTAGCAACTACTGCAGCAACATTAATTTGCTCTTCATTCCCATGGCACCACTCTGCCTTGACATGTGTGTTCCTCATTCCAGGCCCCACTCAGCATGCATTGTGCAATTAGTCTTCTGATGTGCAAGGGTGCTAGTGACTCCAACATCCCTTAGCAAGCATTGCCCTGTTATCAACCTGAGGCATCGGGTCTCTTGCACTCACTTTCTGTGCTGCTGACCTACCTCGATCAGGGCTGCACAGGGCCTTCCTATGCACTTTCAGGCTCCTCACTCCTGTCTCTGTCTGATGAGCCATCAGGTCATTCTCTGTATGTCCTATCCCAAGCTCTGCTTCTAGGTGCTACCAGGTACCCCCTTGCTTTTATCTTTTCCAGGATCTATTCCTTACGGCCACTTGCTTTCTCTAGGCCACTCTTTCCATGTTCCCTCCAGGGGCTACTACCCTATTCCCAGTGCTCCCTGTATCAAATTGCTGCAACAAGACTCTATACTTGCAGAAATGGCTAATTTTTCTGCACCAAATTGTGATGGGACTCTTTCCCGAACACGTTACACACAGCTAGTGTTCTCAGCCTCTCTGTGCTAAAAGTTATTTCTGCCCTAGTACCATAAACCTAGTGTTCTAGAGAGGCCTAGACTTATCGCAAAGCCCAGAAAGGAGTGTCCCTTAATACAAACCACTTCTGCTTTAGTTACTTTAGTTTCTTTATTTATTTCTTTAATACTTTAGTTCGACTTTCTTGTCATAAACATTTTGCTGTAAACAGCCATACAAATTACACCATGTATCACATATAGTTTTGAATCAAGGAATCACAAATTAACCATATCTCAGGTAAACACTATAAAACTGGTCGATAAGATTATATAAAAATGACCGTCAGTAAAATATACAATAAAATGGTGAAATAGTATACAATGTAATATATAAAAGTTTGTTTGACATAACCACCATTCCTCCGATTTCAGGGGACTCACAGCCCATTCAAACCATTGTATGCAGTCAACTATAGTTCACCCTCTTTGCTCTTTCCCTATTGCCCTACATCTGGCCCAAACATCTAGCCACCCTGCTTGCAAACAGAAGCCTGCCATCGGATTTCAGAATTTGCAATGCATCCTTGTGATTGTCAGTTCCCAACTGTTTACAAATTGGGCACAGCCAGTCTTTCCTTGGCATTGCATACAGTGGGCAAGCAAACATTGCAGGAGCTAGAGTTTACTTGGAAGTTTCACAAACAGGGCAACAACTTGTTGGCACAAGACCACTATTCCATTTTCCAGTAAATTGTGCAAGGGCAAAATGCCAAGCCTAAACTGGATATATATAATGTACTATCCTTCTGGATTTCTATAAGGTCTAGGTAGCCCACCAGCGATCGTTCAAGTTTATGGGTCATAAAGACTAGAGTGAGTTTCCCCCGTAGTCCACTACGAAGGTCACCTTGGGTTACTCACTCTTAGTAAAGTTCCTTTACTTGGCTTTTCCGAGGGAGCAGGGAGGGGTCATTAACTTCCCAGATATCCCCCAGCCCAATATCCGATAACAAACCTTTAACACCTCTTAACCAACTAATTGTCTTAAAAGTGTCCCTGCATCTTACATCCTTTAGAGCACAGACATAAGGCAATCATTCTGGAGTAGACTTAGTCCTAAGCCAAAACATCAGAGGGCGCAACTTACCTTTTGCAGCGAGAAAGAGCCGACCCATGTCCAACATAAAGGAATGCAGGAGGGTATTCTGAGACAGCATCCCAAGACAAATAAGGAATTTATTTTCTATGCCAGTCAACTCCTCCATTCGCTCCAGGCCCCATAATTCTGAACCATACTTCACGGAGATCACCACTTTAGCATTGTAAACATGCAAAGCAGGCGCAACCAATTTGCTAAATGAGGAACAATGCTCTTTTCCCAAAGCCCTGATTAGCTGCTTGTGTTTCGAGGACATTTTTTTAGGTCTCGCCTGAGACAGCGCATGCGCTGCAGGGTGAGACATTTAGTGGGGCTCTGAATAATGCTACTTGCCTGCGATCAGCTTGCTAGAACGCGCACAAGAGCTCGCTCGACGTGCACAGCTGTCGTGGCTTCTTTGATCCAGCGTGCGTGAATGCGCACGCACACAACTGCCGTTTGCGCCCTTGATCGCGATCACTTTCACTTTCGCTGCCGTGCGGCCTTGTGCCTTTCACGGCCGCGTGGCCAATGCTTGTTAACAAAGCTTTGCATCCTCATTGTGGATCTACAGCATTCCTGCTTCCGAAAGCAATGACGGGGTCAGAAGAATTGTAGTGCTCGATGTCACAGAGCAATTAATAACGGAGATCACATTAGCTTAGAAAGACCGCTTGAAAGTGCAAGTGAGCCAATCTGACATAATGCTATGTGGTCAGGATTCTCCAGCAGCTGGTCATTTCCACCACATGCAGAATAATTCTTGTTTCATTTATCTTGTTGCAGTCACGCGCGCCTCGCTTCACTGACCTCCCCCTCCCCCTCCACAGTGTACGCCTGACGACTCTCAATATGCGGGCTCATTTACTCCGAAGGTTCACGCGACTTCAGCCCCACACATCTCGCACTTTATTTTGCAATTCACGTCGCCACCTCCCGCACCGGGGATTCATCTAAATTCAAATACTTTAAGCTCGACTCTCTGGGCGGCCATGAATAATGCATGCCCGAGGTGAAAGCCGCCTGAACGGCCGCTACAAAGAAGAAGTGGCTGGCTTGGCTGGCTTTGGAACCGTTGTCTCGAGCGGTGTTTTTCAGGAGCAGCCATCTGTGGTGCGAGACCAAAGCAGTTTTGTCCAGCAATATGTGAATTGCATTTGCCTTTTAGTCTCTTTCCCGTTTCCCTAGCGCCTTGACAGGGTCTCGTTAAGGCACTTTCATAGATTCCTTTGAGGGTCCTTCACCACCTCCGCGCCGAGAGGGACGGCAGCTTCTGCCGGTGCCCCTGGTCCTCCGCAGTCTCACATCAAATAGACAGCCCTTTCAACGATGCCTAGAGGAGGTGAGAGATGGTGGGCTTTCATGCGGTATTCGCTACAGGTTCTCTCCAGAGTGCATCATACCCCCCACCCAAATGTATTATCACCCATAGTTATTGTGATTCAGAGGCTTATGGGCATTAAGCAGCAGACCTACCTGAGGGGCAAATGAAGGTGGTCTGCCCAATTTAAGTTACATGTGGGCATAACTCTTATGGCATGGTCTATGGCAATACATTTTTGTGCCATCTTGGTGGGGCAGTTTCTATGATATCAGTACGTTGCTGTCAGTATGGCTTTATTAGATTCTGCTAAGCGACCCTCAATTGTACATAGAGATGTTCACATGAACTGCTTCTGATTCGCACTATCTCGTTTCAGAGGGGTAACTCTTCACCACTGGTTTATGGCATTCATGTTGGTGTTCTCCGTGTTATGCTTCCCCTGGATATGTTTTGTCATATGGAAGCTACTGCATCTTTTTCTTGTGCTATATGGGGTTTCCATGACAAGCTGTCGGACAATTTTAAACCTAAGAATTCGAAGGCATTGATTCTATCAAGCTGCATTCCCCCAAGAGAGGGCCGACCCATGATGGACTTGTGGGGGTTCAATGACATGAACTTGGTTTTGCTTATATTTATTACTAGGTCATTTGTGTCAAAGAAATGTTGGAAGTGATTTATAAGCAGCTGTGACCCCCCGGGTGTTTTAGACACCAGCAATGTGTTGTCCGCAAAGATGAGGGTCACTATTTTTTGCCCCCTAACGAGGGAGTGTCCGCCCGGTACTCTGTCAAAAATTGCACAACATTATTTATCAAAAAGGGAAGAAAGAGTTGGTGCCAGTACACATCCTTGGCGCACAGCACTGCTTACAAAAATTGGGTCAGTGAGTTGCCTTGTGGGAACCCAGCGTACCTTAACGATACCATTTCCTGTGGTAGGCCTATGTCGATAAGGGTTTCCCACAATGTCTGCCTGGGACTAAGGGACTTTAGTTACACATATGTACATTGTTTAAACAAATATTACATTTTACAAATTAAAATATGTTGAGATTCAGATATTTTCTCATAATATATATTCTGGGTGGGTGTGAGTCTGTGTATCTGTGAATACTCAGACCACAATATTGAGAACAAAATATCGAAAGAAATATCAACAGGTCTAGATTTTCTATACCTGATTCCACATATATGTATCTACACAGTACACATGTCTTCAAGGAACATACATTTGACGTTAGGAATAGTAAGTTTAAACTTCTCTGTATGCACCTAGTTACTGATATTCTGTCATCGATATTCTTGTAGCACCATATTCTGTGGGTTGATATTCAATAGAATCATATAATCATGTGCTTGTGCGTACTTGTGACGTGGCTAGGTATATATCCTTGCATCAGTGCGTTAGTTGTGCATTCACCATAGCAACGTTCAACCTACTAGCTTTGCCAGTGTTTGTTTCATTATGGGCTCTTCAAAATAATTTCTTAAAACATGTATTCATGCATTAATTTTAACACAAATCAATTCACTGTTTTCTTCATTGCATTTTTCAGCAATGTTGGAATATGGTCTTTACCTTAACTGTAATGAGTATTTAAGTGTACATTTTGTTTGAACAAGCTACAACAGCAAAATATATCCTTAGATGTGTCTATAATCTAGAACTAGTTGACATGAAAGACCAGTTATGAAACATTCATACTTGTGTTCAGAATTCGGTGAAACAGAAAACAAAATAAATAATGCGGAGCTAGTGCTAGAACATTATCAAGGAAATCTGAAAAATCTACAACAGGAATAACGGCCATATGTATCAAGCTAATTAGCATTCACAAAGGCCGAAATTCTGCGAATTTCGGCCTTTGCGAATGCTAATTTGCTAAATGGTATGTATGTAACATTTTTGCTGCAAAATAAGGAATCGCAAAATTTGCTATTCCTTATTTTGCGATTGCACTTAAGGAATCGCAAATTTTGCGACTCCTTAAATGCAATGTATCAAAGAGAAAATAATGCAAAAATGTCCATAAGGATTGGCAAATTACCACCAACTTCAAGTTGGTGGTAAGTTGCGAATTCTTTTAAAAAAGCAATTTTCAAAAAACCCAAAGGTGCCATATGACGCTCATACATGCCCTTAGGGCATGTATGCGCGCCATATGCCCCCACATGTCTTTTTCAGGGGTGCAGCAGGGTGTTCTTGAGACACCCCTGCACCCTTGAAAATATTCCTAATTTGCGATTAGCAAACTGCTAATCGCAAATTTCCCCTTCATTCCTATGGGCCTCCTGGCCCATAGAAATGAATGGATAATTTGCGATTAGCAATTTGCTAATCGCAAATTAGGAATGATAAGGAATCGCTAAAAAGAAGCGATTTTTCACATACATACCGTTTTGCGAATTCTAAATAGCGATTCCTTAAAAATCGCTATTTAGAATTCGCAAAACGGAACTATGATACATATGGCCCTAAATGTCTTATCTGAATGATCCTCCATTCTTCAGCTCTGCAGAAAAAGCTCCAAAGTAAACGGAAATAGGAGGACTCACTCATTCATTCAGACACAAGAGATTCAAGGGCGCAGCTCATATCTCAGGCGTTGCTCTAAATTCCCTACAATGGCAGAGCATGTAAACATGTATCTCATACCTCGATATTTGCTACTGCTTCCCTCCTCAAGTTTTCCAGTGAAGGTGGTGTAATAATGTCGAGTTTTTTGAAAGCCACTTTATCTTCCCTCATCAGTTGGCTTGGAGCTTGGCGTTCTAATGACTCCATGCTGGGAAGCTGAAATAGGAAACAATGATGGAGAGTGACATATATTACTCAATGTCACTGGGGAAGAGACAGCTAACACTACATGCCTCACGTTACAGGTACAGCTGCTTATAGCCAGATACCACCTTGTTCTTGGAAGGATTCAGCCCCATGTGCCAGGCACAGCCTCACATACTCTGTCCAGCCAGCAGAGGGCTGGAAACATTGTGGCCAAGGTTTAATCATTATAATGTCCAGGTGCAGCCTAGTGTGCCATGCATTGGGATCGTGTCCTTGCTTGTGCATCAAGTGCAATTATATCATCATGTGGCAGGTACATCAGGTGTCTAGGTGTTCCCTTTTGTGTCAGATACTGATATTAAGCATCAGGCAGTCCCAGCATGTGCGCGGCATAGCATTGTGTCCTTGGTTTAGTCTCCCATGCTGTGGCTCAGTCTAATGTACCAAGTAGGGCTATCGCATTCTGATGTACATGTGCAATGTACTCCTATTATATGTCCCAAAGCAGTCTGCTTGGACAGATACACCTGTCATCACAAAGGGGAAACACATTAGCGAAGCCAATTTGTTTGTTCTAAGAAAGCATGCAATGGCTTTTTATGTTTTTGCAAACATAAACCATATACAGAAAGATTTTGATGAATATCATAATAAAGGTCTAGGTACCCAGGCATCCACCCTTTGCACTAAAGTGCACTCCTTTGCAGGTAGCTGTGAACAAAACGGTCAGTGGCGTAGTGCGGGGGCGGTGAGAGTTTTGGGGGCAGAGGCCTCCCCCACCCCTGTTCTTACCTGCTGCTATCCTCCTGGGGCGGCAAATGCAGGAATCGTGAGCACCCCCCCCCCAATGCTCTTACACAGGGACCGCCACATACCGTCAGACAAAATGGAAGCACTCACAGTGCAAGACAGTTAGTGGTTGAAGTGGGCTGACCCATTGCTCGATTGTGTATGCTGCAGTGGGTTGGAAACAATATGTGAATAAAGCCTGAACAGATAAATGGATGAAGAGGATTAACCCAAAGACCCTATATATAGGGAAGCATGAAGGTTTGGAAACATGAGCCTGGTAAGACAGACCATACCTAAAAAGTAAACAGAGTAATGCAAACAGGATTCTTTTTTTTTTAGTTCCCCAACATTTATCTATTTACTTTTCTATATCTATATATAGCTATATAGATAGATGTAGATATAGTTGATATTGATAAAGACTATATATATAGATCTACATCTAGCTAAATATGTAAATATATGTATAAGCTATAGATACACCTATAGAAATGTAAATAGATTGATGTCATTACTAGAACATACAAAAACGAATTTTAACAGCAAAAAAGCTAATATATCAACAATTACCATGTAAAAACAAGTAACCTAACCTAGAAAAATATTACCCATAGTCCAAGTTTTAGATAATTAACTCGGATTTATTTGGATTGACTAACTAGCCTGAGATTTGACAGATTTCTTAAGTTCTGGAATTAACTCGTGGAATGGTAGTCTGAATATAGGAAGTTTAAATTATTAGGTCCTCAGCAAAGATTGATAATTTATTTTCTATTTACTTTCATACCCTAACCAGCTGAATAGATCTCGCCTGATCTTTTGTGCTAAAGGGTCGCTGTACAATTCGAACAGGCATGACAGCCTTGTCTCATGTGATCTCGAGTAATCACATATGACAACTTTCCACATTAATGTTTGAGCATGGTACACCAGTTACAATGTCTCCTTTTTTTAAATGTATTTGATTGGATGTAACCTTAACCAAGTGCATACGGTCAAAGGTCATTGTAAGTGTGAGGCATTAATGATCAGGTTCAGCATTCTTAGCAAGTGGTTAACTTTGTAATACACTGAAGATAAACATAAACATCAGATGTCTATACAGCAAGACGCACATTTCTTATTACATAAACATATGACATTACAAAGGAAGAGATTAGTCACCAGAATACTGAGGTGCTAAAGTGAACCTCTGTGTTCTGGGAAAGACAAGGTGGCTGTAAGGATTCGTATAAACCAGTCTATCTGTATTAGTGATCTCAGTTCAAGGAGGTTTTATTGTCAGACTTCAGGAGCAGCTTCAGTAGTATTGTGTCTCAGTCAGTGCGCGCACAACTCTCTCAGCTTTATAATTAGACAGCAGCTTAGGAACATGTCTTCTCCTGCTGCCCACTTGTGTAATGCCAATTGTCATATGAACACCGAAGGGACTTGGGGTGATTTCCATAGGACAGCGATGGGTTTCTTAGGAAGCTCAGGTCAATAAAACACCAACCAGCCTTATCGACCTTGGGTCTCGACATGAGGCTTTACAGATTTGCTTGTGGTGTAACCAACCATTGCTTTCCCGTCCATTCTAGAGCCAGTTTTTTCACCTTTGTCCAACAAACAAGCACCTCAAAACATGGCCACACTATAGGGGACATCCCTTGAAATTGATCAAAATATATTATGTAATTTAAGTATTTATTTATTATTATTTAAGAGTCTTATATAGCGCTAGCCAGAACCGAAGGTATCAGAGCGCTTGACAACATTTATCATGATGCAATCGGACATATATTATTTCAATAAATAGCATTGTCTCGTGACGACTCCTGTTAACCCCTTCGCTGCTAGGCCTTTTCCCCTCCTGTGCTGAGGCTTTTTTTGGCGTTTTGGAGTAGTGCGCGCTTAGGCCCTTGTAACTTTTTGACCACATAAGGTATCCACGCCAAATTTGCGTCCTTTTCTTCCAACATCATGTGGATTCTAAAGGCGCCTAGGGTTTGTGGATTCCCTTGGAGGGGGCCCAGAAATTAACCAAAATATAGTGATTTTTTTGTTTTTTTCAGAAAAATGGGAAAAACGGGCTGCAATGAAAGCCTCTGGGTGTTTCCCTGAAAATGGTATCACAAAAGGGTTTGTGGGGCTGAAATCTCCATTTTCTCAGCTTTCAGGGAATGACAGACTTTTGTCAGAGAACCGAAATTTTTCACTCAGTTTTGGCATTTTTCTGGGACATAGCCTATTTTTGCTATTTTTAGAGCTTTCCACCTCCTTCCAGTTAATGGTAGAAATGAGTTTTAAAGCAATAATGGATCCTGGAAAGCTTTACATTTTCGAAAGGTAGACAAAATTCTGAATTCAGAAAGGGGTCATTTGTCTAAATCCATGAAGGTTTCGTTATAGAAACTAACAGTTAGATATTGGAATATTTGAAATTTTGTTGAAAAAAACAGCCTTTTGTCTCAACGTTTTCACCTATAACTTTTTCTAATTTTGACAGCTCTTGGAAAGCAATATACCGTTACATCTGTTAGACCTTCCTGGTTGTGGGGATATATAGGACTTGTAGTTTCACCAAGAACCCGACGAACCCAGATCCAAAAACTGAGCAGCAACTTGCAATGGTATTTTTTCATTTACTGGGTATAGTGCACTTTGTCTTGGAAAATGTATACATGGAATAATCTGTATGAAAGACACCTATGTATTTCTGAATTGGGTACAAATTATAGAGTTCAGAAACAGTATATAATTGCACATTTTCAAAGTTGGGAATACTCATACTAGCATGAGAATTATTGGTCATTTTTCATAAAGATTTTTTTTTTACACAATGTCTTTCATTCAAAGGGAGAAATCCATGAAAGCTCAATTGGTAATAACAGTTGATTTACAAATCTAAATTACCCCAAGTGTCCCGATAAAAACGGTACCTCACTTGTGTGGGTCGGCCTTGTGCCTGCGACAGGAAACGGCGCAAAATGCAACGTGGTCACACCTAAATTTAGCAGTTACAAATTGACCCTTTTTTGGCAAAGTGCCTACCTGTAGTTTTTGCACCCTAGCTCTGCCGGCACCTAGGGAAACCTAGGAAACCTATACATTTTTGAAAACTAGACACCCAGGGGAATTCAGGATGGGGTGACTCGCCTGCCTACCCCCAGGTTTTGTTACCCAGAATCCCTTGAAAACATAGAAATTTGACAAAAAAAACACATTTTCCTCACATTTCTGTGGTGGAAAGTTCTGGAATCTGCGTGGATCAACAAATTTCCACTCACCCAGCGTGGCCCCAGGTCTCCCGTAAAAAATGGTACCTCACTTGTGTGGGTAGGCATAGTGGCTGCGACATGAAACAGCGCAAAACGCAGCATGGTCGCACCTCAATTTCCCAGTGAAATTTAGCACGATTTGGACAAAAAGACTACCTTTTGTTTTTGCGCCGTAGCTCTGCCAGCACCTAGGGAAACCTAGCAAACCTATACATTTTTGAAAACTAGACACCCAGGGCAATTCAGGATGGGGTGACTCGCCTGCCCACCCCCAGGTTTTGTTACCCAGAATCCCTTGCAAACATAAAAATTTGACCAAAAAAACACATTTTCCTCACATTTCTGTGGTGGAAAGTTCTGGAATCTGCGTGGATCAACAAATTTCCACCCACCCAGCGTGCCCCCAGGTCTCCCAAAAAAAATGGTACCTCACTTGCGTGGGTAGGCATAGTGGCTGCGCATGAAACAGCGCAAAACGCAGCATGGTCGCACCTCAATTTCCCAGTGAAATTTAGCACGATTCGGACAAAAAGACTACCTTTTGTTTTTGCGCCGTAGCTCTGCCAGCACCTAGGGAAACCTAGCAAACCTATACATTTTTGAAAACTAGACACCCAGGGCAATTCAGGATGGGGTGACTCGCCTGCCCACCCCCAGGTTTTGTTACCCAGAATCCCTTGAAAACATAAAAATTTGACCAAAAAAACACATTTTCCTCACATTTCTGTGGTGGAAAGTTCTGGAATCTGCGTGGATCAACAAATTTCTACCCACCCAGCGTGCCCCCAGGTCTCCCAAAAAAAATGGTACCTCACTTGCGTGGGTAGGCATAGTGGCTGCGACATGAAACAGTGCAAAACGCAGCATGGTCGCACCTCAATTTCCCAGTGAAATTTAGCACGATTTGGACAAAAAGACTACCTTTTGTTTTTGCGCCGTAGCTCTGCCAGCACCTAGGGAAACCTAGCAAACCTATACATTTTTGAAAACTAGACACCCAGGGCAATTCAGTATGGGGTGACTCGCCTGCCCACCCCCAGGTTTTGTTACCCAGAATCCCTTGCAAACATAAAAATTTGACCAAAAAAACACATTTTCCTCACATTTCTGTGGTGGAAAGTTCTGGAATCTGCGTGGATCAACAAATTTCCACCCACCCAGCGTGCCCCCAGGTCTCCCAAAAAAAATGATACCTCACTTGCGTGGGTAGGCATAGTGGCTGCGACATGAAACAGCGCAAAACGCAGCATGGTCGCACCTCAATTTCCCAGTGAAATTTAGCACGATTCGGACAAAAAGACTACCTTTTGTTTTTGCGCCGTAGCTCTGCCAGCACCTAGGGAAACCTAGCAAACCTATACATTTTTGAAAACTAGACACCCAGGGCAATTCAGGATGGGGTGACTCGCCTGCCCACCCCCAGGTTTTGTTACCCAGAATCCCTTGCAAACATAAAAATTTGACCAAAAAAACACATTTTCCTCACATTTCTGTGGTGGAAAGTTCTGGAATCTGCGTGGATCAACAAATTTCCACCCACCCAGCGTGCCCCCAGGTCTCCCAAAAAAAATGGTACCTCACTTGCATGGGTAGGCATAGTGGCTGCGACATGAAACAGCGCAAAACGCAGCATGGTCGCACCTCAATTTCCCAGTGAAATTTAGCACGATTCGGACAAAAAGACTACCTTTTGTTTTTGCGCCGTAGCTCTGCCAGCACCTAGGGAAACCTAGCAAACCTATACATTTTTGAAAACTAGACACCCAGGGGAATTCAGGATGGGGTGACTCGCCTGCCTACCCCCAGGTTTTGTTACCCAGAATCCCTTGAAAACATAAAAATTTGACCAAAAAAACACATTTTCCTCACATTTCTGTGGTGGAAAGTTCTGGAATCTGCGTGGATCAACAAATTTCCACCCACCCAGCGTGCCCCCAGGTCTCCCGAAAAAAATGGTACCTCACTTGCGTGGGTAGGCATAGTGGCTGCGACATGAAACAGCGCAAAACGCAGCATGGTCGCACCTCAATTTCCCAGTGAAATTTAGCACGATTCGGACAAAAAGACTACCTTTTGTTTTTGCGCCGTAGCTCTGCCAGCACCTAGGGAAACCTAGCAAACCTATACATTTTTGAAAACTAGACACCCAGGGCAATTCAGGATGGGGTGACTCGCCTGCCCACCCCCAGGTTTTGTTACCCAGAATCCCTTGCAAACATAAAAATTTGACCAAAAAAACACATTTTCCTCACATTTCTGTGGTGGAAAGTTCTGGAATCTGTGTGGATCAACAAATTTCCACCCACCCAGCGTGCCCCCAGGTCTCCCGAAAAAAATGGTACCTCACTTGCGTGGGTAGGCATAGTGGCTGCACCATGAAACAGCGCAAAACGCAGCATGGTCGCACCTCAATTTCCCAGTGAAATTTAGCACGATTTGGACAAAAGGACTACCTTTTGTTTTTGCGCCGTAGCTCTGCCAGCACCTAGGGAAACCTAGCAAACCTATACATTTTTGAAAACTAGACACCCAGGGCAATTCAGGATGGGGTGACTCGCCTGCCCACCCCCAGGTTTTGTTACCCAGAATCCCTTGCAAACATAAAAATTTGACCAAAAAAACACATTTTCCTCACATTTCTGTGGTGGAAAGTTCTGGAATCTGCGTGGATCAACAAATTTCCACCCACCCAGCGTGCCCCCAGGTCTCCCAAAAAAAATGGTACCTCACTTGCGTGGGTAGGCATAGTGGCTGCGACATGAAACAGCGCAAAACGCAGCATGGTCGCACCTCAATTTCCCAGTGAAATTTAGCACGATTCGGACAAAAAGACTACCTTTTGTTTTTGCGCCGTAGCTCTGCCATCACCTAGGGAAACCTAGCAAACCTATACATTTTTGAAAACTAGACACCCAGGGGAATTCAGGATGGGGTGACTCGCCTGCCTACCCCCAGGTTTTGTTACCCAGAATCCCTTGAAAACATAAAAATTTGACCAAAAAAACACATTTTCCTCACATTTCTGTGGTGGAAAGTTCTGGAATCTGCGTGGATCAACAAATTTCCACCCACCCAGCGTGCCCCCAGGTCTCCCGAAAAAAATGGTACCTCACTTGCGTGGGTAGACATAGTGGCTGCAACAGGAAACGGTTCAAATCGTACGGTGGTGAATTTACATTACCTTATTGCAAAACTACCTTGATTTTGGGGGGGGGCATCTGAGTTTGTGGCCCGGGGCTCGGTGGTATTCTTTGCAAAGTAGCAAACCCAAACAGTTCTGAAAACTAAACACCCGGGGGAGTCCAGAGAGGTATGTCATGCATGGGTCCCCCAATGTTTTCCTACCCAGAACTCTCTGCAAACCTTAAAATTAGGTAAAAATTGCACTTTTCCAAACTTTTTGGCGTGGGATCGCCGGGCCGGCAAAAAAGTCATACCACCCTGCGTTCCCCTTGTTCTCCCGAGTAAAAGGATACCTCACTTGTGTGGGTGCCCCAAAGCAGAATACGCCAAAAATGAATTTTGAAAAAAGTAGTTTTTACTCATATTTACGTTTTACAAATTAAGCACCCCAGCCTAAGTCACATGCCTTTGGCCCACCCACACAAGTGAGGTATCATTTTACTCGGCAGAACAAGGGAAACACTGGGTGGTAGGACATTTGTTCCGGCAGCGAGATCCCACCCAAAAAAGTATGGAAAAGTGGGTTTTTTGACCAAAATTTCAGGTTTGCAGGGGTTTCTGGGTAGGAAAACATTGGGGGACCCACGCATGCCATACCACCCTGGACTCCCCCGGGTGTCTAGTTCTCAGAACTGTTTGGGTTTGGTAGTTTCCAAAGATGCCTGCCAAGCCCCGGGCCAAAAGCTCAGGTGACCCCCTCAAAAAATCAGATTATTTGGCTAAAGGTAATGTTTTCGTCTCCACAGTATGAATTGGGCCTTTTCATAAAGCAGCCGCTATGCCTACCCACGCAAGTGAGGTACCATTTTTATTGGGAGACCTTGGGGAACGCTGGGTGGGAGGTAATTTGTGTGTGCCCAGTGATGCCACGCTTTCCCACACTAAAACGTGTGAAAAAACTGATTTTTTCCATGCAAAAAATGAGGTTTGCAAGGGATTCTGGGTAAAGGAACGTTGGAGGATCCACGCAAGCCATACCTCCTTGGAAGCCCCCGGTTGTCTACTTTTCAGAAATGTGTGGGATTGGTAGGTTTCCCTAGATGGCTGTCTCGCATGGGGCCAAAAACCCAGGTAACCCCTCTTGCAAAAGCTGGTGGACTTAGGGGTTACCTGGGTTTCTGGCCCCGTGCGAGACAGCCATCTATGGAAACCTTCCAAACCCACACATTTCTGAAAAGTAGACACCCGGGCGCTTCCAAGGAGGTATGGCTTGCGTGGATCCGCCAACGTTCCTTTACCCAGAATCACTTGCAAACCTCAATTTTAGCAGAAAAAAATTAATTTTTTTCACACGTTGTAGTCTGGGAAAGCGTGGCATCACTGGGCTCACACAAATTACCTCCCACCCAGCATTTCCCCAGGTCTCCCGATAAAAACGGTACCTCACTTGCGTGGGTAGCCATAGTGGCTGCAACAGGAAAAGGTCCAAATCTAACAGTGGTGAATATAAAATACCCTGAAGCAATATAACTTTGATTTTTTTGGGGGGAGGCACCTGAGTTTTTGGGCCGGGGTGGGTGGTATTCTTTGGAAAGTAGCAAACCCAAACAGTTCTGAAAACTAGACACCCGGGAGAGTCCAGGGAGGTATGGCATGTGTGGGTCCACCAATGTTTTCCTACCCAGAACTCCTTGCAAACCTTAAAAATAGGTAAAAATAGCAATTTTCCAAACATTTTGGCGTGGGATCGCCGTGCCGGCAAAAAAGTCCTACCGCCCTGCGCTCCCCTTGTTCTCCCGAGTAAAAGGATACCACACCTTAACAGAGTTACTCAAAAGTCAAACATTCAAGCACGGCTATCTATTCCTCAAAGACACACACATACAGGTTGGATTTGGCACGAGGGCGAGTGATGGTTCAGTACATAAAATTTTATTAACAAGATATTTCAAAAAAATGAAATACTCTGTCAATAAATAAATGCATAAAAACTGAACCAGTGACTCGCAACTCGTGAGCTGTAAAGCCACGACAAGGCACCAACCGTTTTACAGGCCATTCACGCACCTTTCATACCTGATACAAACCAGACCATTGACACCATCCGAATGGAAAAGCAACACATAAGAACAATCACAATAAGGGGCAATGTACACCCTACTGCAGAAAGAGAAAAAAAACAATCATTACTGCACACCCATCTAATCCGCAAGCACACACACATACTGGTTGGATTTGGCACGAGGGTGAGTGATGATTCAGTACATACAATTGGATACGCAAGTAATTTCATCAAAAATGAAATACACTGCGTATAATTGAAAGTATGATAAACTGAACCACTGACTCGCAGCTCGTGAGCTGTAAAGCCACGTCAAGGCACCAACCTCTTTACAGGCCATTCATACACCTTTCGTACGCGTGACACATACAAAACATTCACACCGCCAGCCGCGGACCCATCACATTTCAACACTCACACCAGCAAACAGCGCCATTCAAGGGCCCATCACTTTCACACGCCCACATTTCTGACACTGCAACTACACAAAATGATGGACTGTGTGGAGTGTCACTCAACTAGCAGTGTGTGTATTGACCAACAGAAAGTAACTACTCACACACCGCCTGC
This sequence comes from Lissotriton helveticus, assembly GCF_964261635.1. NCBI lineage: Eukaryota > Metazoa > Chordata > Amphibia > Caudata > Salamandridae > Lissotriton > Lissotriton helveticus. The sequence goes on along the minus strand of NC_136065.1, from coordinate 1,315,661,136 downwards.
CGAGCGCCAGTCCACCCACACCACCATCCAAGCACCAGACCATGCACACTGCCAGCCAAACACCACTCAGCGCACACCGACAGCCAACTACCACTTCACACACACCACCAGCCAAGCATCACTCCACGCACACCACCAGCCAAGCGCCACTCCACAAACACAACACCATCCAAGCACCACTCCACACACGCCGCCAGCCAAGCACCACTCCACACACACCGCCAGCCAAGCACCACTCCACTCACACCGCCAGCCAAGCACCTAACCATACACTCCGCCAGCCAAGCAAAAATCCACGCACCCCCCCAGCACAACTCCAATCCATGCACTATGCCAGCCAAGCACCAGACCACGCACACCACCAGCCAAGCGCCAGTCCACGCACACCAACAATCCAAGCACAATCCTGCACACACCACCATCAAAATTAGAATTTTTTAAAGAAATACCGCAAATCAAATGTAGAAACCTACAAATCTGCTAACACAAATTCAAAACCTAAATGCTTTGCACTAATGGAAACCTAAAAGCAAACAAAAAAATATTACAGAAAAAAGACCAGACAGTACACTTACAAGCTCAATGAAACTCCCAAAACTTCTTTTGTGTGTGGTACGATTTAAAACAAGCTGGCACACACAATCCAGGATTTGAAGGACAGTCAGGACAGTGCATACGAGACTCCCTCCGCACTTCTCTTCGCCAACAGACTCTACATCTTTTAGTGGGTTTGTCTTTTGCAGTTGTGGGAGGAATGTATTCTGGAAAGTGGCGATCTTTCAGTCTAGCCACTTCCTCCACCACTCCAAATCTTGGCACACTTGCCTGTTCCACTAGTACAAGGCTGCCTATTATAGTCTCCTGAAACTTAACAAAAGGCATCTTTGACTCAGGACAAGATTTCTGGAAAACAACAAAAGCATTAAAGGATGCCAAGTGGAAAAGATGGATAGCCAACTTCTTGTACCAAACGTAAGCCTTTCGAAGAGCAGCATAAGGTTCCAACCTCTGATCTACTCTGTCAACACCACCCATGTGCCTATTATAGTCTAAAATGCACACAGGTTTACGCACTTCAGCAGTCTCACCCCGAACTGGCAGAGCTTCAGTGCTTTCGTCATGGATAGTAGTCAGCATGTAAACATCTCTCCTGTCTGAAAACTTCACAGCTAGAAGCTTCCCACATCGCAATGCAGTAGACTGTCCCCGCACAAGCCTTTTGCAAACAAGTTCTATTGGAAAACCTTTCCGGTTACTGCGCATCGTGCCACATGCAACAGTGCCCACTTTGGCCAACTCCTTGAACAAACGCACACTAGTGTAGAAGTTATCTACATATAAATGGTGGCCTTTGTTAAATAATCGTCTACCTAGTTCCCACACAATTTTCTCAGTCACTCCAAAAGTGGACGGACAAGCAGAAGTGTTAATGCTGGAATCCTTACCGGTGTACACCCTGAAATTATAAACATATCCAGTCTCACTGTCACACAGCATATACAGTTTGATGCCATAGCGTGCCCTCTTACTAGGAATGTATTGCCTAAAAACCAAGCGGCCCTTGAACAATACCAAAGACTCGTCCACAGCTATTTCTCTTCCAGGTGCAAACATCTCAGGAAAACGATCAACAAAGTGATCAAGGACAGGCCGAATCTTAAAAAGACGGTCACAATCAGGGTGATCGCGTGGCAACGCTAAATCATTATCAACAAAATGCATCATGCGAAGAAGAAGCATATATCGATCACGAGTCATAACTGCTGGAAATATAGATGTTGCCATCAAGGGACTAGTGGACCAATAAGAAGACATTGATGGCTTCCTTAGCAAGCCCATCAAAAAAGTTAATCCCAAAAACTTCTTCATCTCTTCAACATATGTGGGAGACCAATGGGTAGCTCTGGAATGGGGCTTAAGGCTGGCACTGTGGTCCCTCAAATACTGCTCTGCATACAAATTAGTTTGCTCCACAATCTCCTGCAAAAACTCATCGTCAAAAAACAACTGAAAATATTGAATTGGCAAAAAATTGTCAGTATCCACTCTACACCCTGGAACACCAGTGAAGTCTGGCAATTCCGGCTGCACCATGCCAGGGGCAACCCAGACGTCATCACTAACATGAGGAGAAGAAGCCACCCTAGCCTGCAGGCCAGATGCCTCTTGCTGCACTACATCAACGGGAACACTAGCATCCCCAGATGCCTCTTGCCTCACTACACCAACAGGAATACTAGCATCCCCAGATACATTTTGCATCTCTTCACCAACAGGAGAACTCACATCCCCAGCTGCCTCTTGCATCTCAACATCAACAGAAGAACTCGCATCCCCAGATGCCACTTGCTGCTCAACAACAACAGAAAGACTAGCAGCACCAGATGCCTCATGCTGCTCTACAACAGGAAGACTAGCAGCACCAGATAACCTTTGGCGCACCACAGCAATGTGAAACCTTTTGGGCGCAGCCTTTACCACACTTGCCTGTTCCTGACGTGAAAAAAAGGGAAACCTTGAGGACCTAGGCTGCCGCTCACATGGCTCTTGCCTCTCTACCGGCACATCAATGTCCCTCTCTACCACAGGCACTTCATCAGCACTAGAAGAAGAATCATCATCCGATGATACCATGCGAAGAGAAAACTCACTGCCTGAATCTTCTGCACCTACCTCATGCTCCGAATCGGAGTCAGTGTCTGGACCATGGTCAGAGGAAGACTCAAAAAGCAAACTAACAACCTGCTTAGCAGTAATCCTGCGAGCAGCCATTATCCTTACAAATCAAGAAGACTACACACACAAGTGAACAACAACCTACACTGTGCAAAGGAAGAAGTAAACAAGGTAGAGTCTTCACACAAAAATCAATACACTCAAAAACAATTCAAATCTAACCAAATATAAGAAGACTCACCAGCACCTACTCTGCTGAAACACAGCAAAAAGAAAGGAAATCCCACTGGAAAGAAAAAAAAAAGTATAGATTAGACAAAGTACACATCAAGCAGCAATACAAAAAAAAAAGTTAACAATCAAGAAACACAAAGCCACACACACAGCAATAACTTCACTTTTCATAACAACACATTTATCTAGGAAAAATAGTACAAAAAACATTTACTTACCAAGCACATGCAACTACACAAGCTGCAAAACCAGCATTAACCGAACCACAACCTACACCAATACAAACAGCAAAAGCCTGGATCAAAAACAAAGAAGAAAAAAAATAATTTAATACTACATTTCACAAACAACATAACAAATGAATAAACAATACACAAATTTACCCCCAAAATCACATCCACACAGATGGGCCATCAAAAAGGGCAAAACGGACAAAAGTACGGGTTGATTTGCCCACCGGGGGGGGAGGCCAGAAAATCTAAATTTAAAATCCGACCCACCTGAAAGCGACCCTTGCACAATGGGTCACTTCCTACAATCTAAAATAAAATCCCTGGTGCTAGTGGGGGCATTTCCACCGCACAATCGCAATGCTGTGCGCGACCGTGAGCCAGAAATGCCCTGCAAAGAGACATCAGAAGAGAGGAAAATCACTTACCTCTCCCCTGATGCCTCTTTGCAAACCCTCCCAAATATCTCAAAACCAACCTAACACCTCCAGGCGCAGGAAGCAAATGGCTTCCCGACCGCCTGGGAATCCCTGAAGATGTTGGCGCGTGCTGTGCGCGCTGACATCATCAGGGATTCTCATGGGGAGGGGGACAACAGAATTACTGTGGTTCACTGCGATGCTGGACAGAGGCACTTGCATCCTTGATTTTCACAAGCGCAATCCTAAAACAGTTCCTATAACCAGGAGCTTCTTTCTCCCCATCTGCTGCTCTCAACAGTCTCTGACCATTTATACACATAAGAGGCATGTGAACTCACACAGAAGATCCCCGTTTGGCAACGCCCACCAACTAGCGGAGTGCACCATCTTTCCTAAATTTACCCACTATGATGGACAGCTCACTCAAGGGACCTGTGCACACATTGGTGCGATGGCATAGTAACACACACGGACACTGGAGACAAAGCAAGCGCTCGAGTTGCAGCACAAATTCAGGAAAACATTCATCAGCCCAAAAACATTTGTGACCTTCCCACTATGATTCACAGCTCACACAAGGGACCCCTGCGCACATCTGTGCAATTGCATAGTAACGCACACATGGACACTGGAGACAAAGATGGGGCTCGAGTTGCAGCACAAACTCAGGAAAGCAATCATCAGCCCAAAAACATTTGTGAACTTCCCACTATGATGAACAAATGGTCTCTGCTTCCAGATACCTAAGAGCCTTGCTAGTTTATTCAGATAACAACCAACACACACTGGGGTCGATTGTGAAAATATGGTATTGTGTACAAAAAAGGGGAGAAATGCTCCTCTTTTAGGTGTCCCCTCACTCACCAGGGTTGCCCCACGGTGACATGCTTCATCATTGGGGCCATCCCAGCCCTCTACGGGCTGGGGCGTGCTGCGACTTGCGAAAGTTACGTAGGAGCACTTTATTAGACTATGTGTGGTGCATGTGTATTTGAGGAGTGGACTATGTGATGTGTGAAATACCTGCCCAGTAGGTTTACAATAAACTTTATTCTTGCCTCTAGGTGGTAATAAACGGGGTGCAAAGATAGGCTGCCCTAAACGTAATGTGTCCAGATGTACCTATCAACTCCTATCGTCGACATGTTTCGTGCATACCCCAAACACTATGATGGACAGCTCACACAAGGGACCCCTGCGCACATCTGTGCAATTGCATAGTAACGCACACATGGACACTGGAGACAAAGATGGCGCTCGAGTTGCGGCACAAACTCAGGAAAACAATCATCAACACAAAAAAATTTGTGAGCTTCCCACTATGATGGACAGCTCACTCAAGGGACCCCTGCGCACATTTGTGCAGTTGCATAGTAACGCACCCATGGTCAATGGAGACAAAGATGGCGCTAGAGTTGCAGCACAAATTCAGGTAACAATCAACAGCCCAAAAACATTTGTGAGCTTCCCACTATGATGGACAGCTCACTCAAGGGACCCCTTCGCACATGGCATAGTAACACACACATGGTCACTGGAGACAAAGCATGTGTTTGAAAAGCAGCACACAAAAAAAAACATTCATCAGGCCAAAAACACTAGTGAGCTTTGCCTAGGCAGCACAGGTGTGTTTTTTAGCCACTTCAGAAACACACATCAGTATAAGTAATGAAGGACAGAGGCACTTGCATCCTTCATTACAATGAGCACTATTATTTTACTTTATAAATGACCCCCATCAGCATTTTTGTAGAAAAAACGGCCTTTCAACAACATTGCAGCCAAGAGAAGACTTCATAGATAATGTTCCCCCAACAAGGGGAGCGACCCTTCCCCAAGGGGCCGCTCCCCGAACTACGAAATTGATCATCAATGAAAAAAACAACAAAATCCCTAACATTCCTGCTGCACGATCGCACGATCGTGCAGCAGGAAACCTCTAAATGCCACCGAGGGAAAGGAAAAGCCTTTCCTTTCCCTCCTTAGAAGTAATACTGAAATCTCCCCCGTCCCAGCCGCAAAACTAACCTGTTTACCATCCGACGCGCAGGAAGCAAATGGCTTCCCTGCGCGTCGGTAAACAAATGGAGCCTCCGGTGACGTCAGCGCATTGATGACGCGGGCGGGGAGGGCGGGGGGAGGCAGGGGAAGGTCTTCCCCTGCCATCCCCGCAGAAACTAAAAAAATCGGGCTGACTCGGGGGGAGCGCTGGCGCTTCCCCCGAGGGTGGGGCTCATGACGAGCTGGGCTCGTCATGAGCGTGCGAGGAGGCTACGCCATGACGAGCCCAGCTCGTCATCAGCCCCGAAGGGGTTAAGGCTTGAAGGGGATTGGAAATGCCTTCTTGTTGAAGTGTCTATATTCTTCACTGGGCGAGATTCCTGTGAAGAGGAATCGGGTGGAAGCTATCAATTCAGAAGAGTTTAGTTGGGGAAGAGGTCTTTGAGTTGTTTTTTTTAAGTTTATGAAGTAGGGGTTAGTTCTGATATGAATTTCCAGATTTTAGGTGCATTTCCAGTGAAGGAGAGTGTTAGGGTTTTTTTTTTGCGAGTTTAGGGAGGAATGAGGAGTAGTGTGTTAGGGCTCCTGAGATTCCTCGTCTGGCCTGCCTTTTTGAGTTTGGAGGCTAGGGAGGCAGGTTTACCGGTATAAAGAGCTTTGTGTGTGAGACATACAGTTCTAAAGTTGGAACGTGCTTCAATTGGGAGCCATTTTAGTTCTCTTAGAGAGAGAGAGATGTGGTTGTATTTCTTCACTCTGGTCACCATCCTGGCTGCTGCATTTAGAGTTGTTCTGAGGGGAGCTAAGTGAGATTTTGCCGTGCCTGTGAGGGTTGCATTCCTGTAGTGCAATCTGGACAGAACAAAAGATTGTGTGGCCTATTTATTGAGAGGTATGAAGGGTTTAATTTTGTTGAGTAGTTTTAGGTTGCAGAATGCGCTCTTCGCAGTGCTCTTAATGTGTTTGCTCATGTTTAGGCGGGGTGGCATAAGATAAAATAATTAAATGTGTCCTCACTTTAGATCTATTTGATACTATTGTTGGAGCGTTTTAAATTTTCTTCTGTTTCCAACCTAACTGCACTGGGCCTTCCTACAATTACAGTGAGTTCTCATGTAGTTCTATATCTCTAAACTTCTGGTCCATTACCCAAAGACATACATTTTCTTGATGAATCCTTTTCTGGCAGACCAGAGGCGTCCTCAATCCTGCCTTGGTGAGTGGGGGGCGGCCTGAACTGTGGCCCCGGGCCTCAGAGGCGGTCGTGGTGTCGGGGGACGGCCGCGGCCTGTGAGCTGTGCTGGGGCCGGGGGGAAAGAGCCGGCAGACGGAGGGGACCCCGGCTGTAGGGACAGCTGGAGCCGCTGCGCTGGACTACTATTTTGGAGTGGGAGCACCCCCTGCATGGGGGGACTCGCGCCTAGCCCCTGCGGCCATACAAGATACTCGCGGCGATAGCGGATTCGTGCACGGCCCTACAACAGGACATTGCACAGGTGGCGACGGGGCTGGGGCTCCTGAGAGCTGACCACTCTAAGCTGGTGGACAGGGTGAAACAAGTGGCGGTTACATTGCAGGAGGTGGCGCCGACCCACAATGTATTAGATAGCAAAGTAATGAACGCACTGTAACGTATGCAGGCATTGGAGAAACGGGCAGAGGATGCGGAAAGTCGGAATAGAAGGAATAACATCCGAGTAGTGGGTCTGCCTGAAAAAGTGGAGGGGACAGACATGGTGCGGTACTTGGAAAATTGGCTGAGCACAGTAGTGGCGGCAGAGGGGCTATCACCCTTCTACACACTGGAACGTGCACCCAGAGTATCGGCTAAACCGCCACTTCTGGGACGTCCCCCCCGCCCGGTGGTAGCTAGGCTCCCACAGGGATCTCTTGCTCCAGAAAGTGCGAACAGATGGGCCTCATAAAGTTGAGAATAGTAAAGTGACAATATTCCTGGATTACACGTGGGAAATCCAGAGCCGACACGCATCCTTCCTGACAATTAAAAAAGAACTGCGGTCGAAAGGTATTCAGTACGCACTGTTATTTCCAGCGAAGTTAAGAATAATGCTGGATGGTGGCACGCATTTTCATGACACTCCGGAAGACGCATGGGCGTGGCTGGAAACTTACAGAGCTGGGACGGACCACATGGAGCGGCACCTCTGGGAGTCCCGTGTGGGCCTCCCCCAGCGCCAATCACAGCACCTCCGACGCAAGCGACAGGATAGACGGAAACCATCGCAGGCACAAACTGAGCTGGAGAGACAGGAGGTGCTGGACGCGGTGATGGCATTGTCGGAAGAACCGGTGTTGCAGTCACCTGAGAGTACAGACTCTGAAAAGGACAAGGCGCAGTCAGATGCAGAGACTTCGGAGGTGGAGAGTGTTAAAATGCCGCAGGTTACCCCGGCAACGGCGGATGGACTCCTGGATGAATGATGGTCCACTTTACAGTAAAGTGTGGGAGGAGTTGTGGGTCGAAGATGGAGACTTGCTTGTAGACCCTGTGTCAAGTAAGGAAGGCTGTTGGGAGGAGGGCCTGTGGAGTCTTCCAAGAATCTTAGTTGCGGTGGGACAGCACCTCTGTAAGAAATAACCAGTGGATGCATGGTAAGGTGCAAAGAGTCTGAAGGGTTAGCTGTGATTGTTTGAGTGATGGGGGCGGGGTTACTATTTGGATGCAGGTGGTCACCCGTTGGCGTTGGGCCCCCCCCCACAGCCCATAAGGCATGCCTACAGCGACTAATGATAGGCTTAGGTGTGGGTTTCGAGTTGGAATGGTTTGGATGGGGACTAGCAGTTCTGTTCTAGGTCCTGTTCTTGGGGGTGGAGGGGGAGTGGGGGTTTGGGGAAGGGGTAGGGCGTGATATTCACTGGTGTGTTCAGCTTTTTGAAAGGAGGGGAGGACCGATTGTGGTATGGCGATGGGGGCAGTACCTGATTTGCATTGCATCACATGGAATGTACGGGGACTCCACACGATGACAAGGCGCCACAAGGTTCATGCATATTTAGTTAGGAGAGGTATACATGTAGCATTGCTTCAAGAAACACACCTTACTAAAGCAGAGGGACTGGCATTGCAGCGTAGGTGGAGAGGGCAGGTTTTCAGTACCTCATATTACACATTTGCGAGGGGGCACTGGTCTGGATCAGTGCGGGGGTTCCCTTTCAGATGACTAGGCAAACGATAGACTTTGAGGGTAGATTTGTGATGGTTGAAAGGCGTTTATATGGCAGGGATGTAGCGTTCTGTAGTATTTATGCACCAAATGTGGACCAGGCGCGCTTCCTGGATCGGTTGTCTGGTGTGTTGGCGCATTATTTGGCAGGCCCGATAGTGCTGGGGGGAGACTTTAACTCAATAGCAGATCCCTCTCGAGATAGGTGACACCCTCCCTTGCTGGATTCCCCTGTCCACAAGCTATCCAAATACAGGTTGGATTGGCAGACCAGGTGGAACTTGGTGGATGTGTGGAGGTCGCACCATCCACAGGACAGAGATTATTTTTATTTTTCAGCCCTACACGAACTTCATGTTCGCCTGAACGCGATGTTAGGCTAAAAAATTGTAGTGTCCACTATAACCTACTCCGAGTACCTTACTAGGACACTGTCTGACCACAACCTGCAGTTGGTCACTATGCACTGGGCAAGGGAGAGGTCTGACATCCTAACTTGGAGATTGCTCCCCGAAACATTAGAGGACCCAGTGTTACAGAGAGAAGTGGGGGAAGGGATAATGCACTACTTTGCTGAAAATGCAGGCACAGCTTCTACCAGAGCAGTGGAGTGGGATGCATTTAAGGTGGTGGTAAGGGGACTCTGTATTAGCAAATATGCTGGATTGTGGAGGGCCCTGTTGCAGGACTTAAATTGAGGTCGGCAGAGCAAGCGAGACCTGAGAGGCAGGAAGTGCAAACAGCAGTGGAGGACGCTAGGAAACAGTGGCCACAGAAGTAGAAATATTGCACTGTTTTGATTATAGGAGTTATGCTGAGAAGACCCATGCGGAGGGGGATAAAGCGGGTACGTTGTTGGCATGGCTGGCTAACCCGATTCCGCGGGGTTCTCCGATACTGGCACTGGTGACCGGGTATGGGGCGCAGAGAGAGATTATGACTTGGTTTCAGGAGTACTATGAGACGTTGTATGAGAGTAAGTTGGAGGCAGGAGAGGAGGATATAGATTCCTTTTTGAGGAGTCTGCCATTGCCACAGCTGGAGGAGGAACAGGCGAAGCACCTAGGTTGAGATATAACAGTCGAGTAGGTTCGGAGTGCAGTCAAGAATATGGCACGTAATAAGACCCCAGGGGTGGACGGACTGCCAATAGAGTTTTACTCGCAGTATATAGACTTCCTGGCACCAAAACTGCTGGAGGTCTATGGTGAAGCCAGAGAGCTAGGCCAACTGCCGATGTCAATGCGAGAGGCTCTTATTGTTCCACTGCTAAAGCCGGGACGGGAAGGTACGGATACGGCTGCATATCACCTGTTGTCAATGTTGTCCACGTATTATAAGATTCTAAGTCGAATCCTGGCTTTGCGCTTGCTGCAGCATATGACCAGCTTGATCCATGAGGATCAAGCCGGGTTTATCACATCTAGAAATACCACCACGAATAGACGGAGGTTGGTGAGGGTTATGGGGGAGGCCCGCATTGATTCGCCCATGGCAACGATACTGTCAGTAGACATAGAAAATACTTTTGAAAGCTTGGAATGGCCCTTTCTTTACAAAACAATGAGGTGTTTTGGATTGGGAGACGCCTTCGTGGGATGGACAACAGTGTTGTTTACATCGGCGGTGGCGAGAGTGAAGGTGGGGACAATGATCTCGCCCCAGTATGTAGTGGCCCGTGGGACTCGGCAGGGCTGTCCACTGTCCCCGCTGCTATTTGCTTTGACTATAGAACCTCTTGCAGTGCGCACCCGGCTAGGACTATGGTATGAGGGCCTGACGTTTAGAGGGGAGCAACAATATATTTCGCTATATGCGGTTGATTTGTTGATGTTTTTGGCGGTTGCGGGGAGTGTGCTAGCGGGGCGACATGGTTGCTTGTAGATTTTGGCTGCATTTCCGGATTAAAAGTGAATTGGACTAAGACTTGCGTGTTTCCAGGACGACCAGGGAGAACGGCGCCTGAGATACTGCGGGCCATGCGGTGGGAACCGTCTTGTTTGGCCTATCTTGGTGTGCATATGTAGCACGAGGACTATGCTCTCCTGGACGGAAACATAGGGAGGTGTATACGGGCGCTGAAGGGAAGCATGGCATTATGGAGAAATCTGCCATTGTCCGTGATGGGGAGGATAGCCCTGCTGAAAATGGTGGCACTTCCTAGGTTGTTGTACTTGTTTAGAACGTTACCGGTGTGGGTGCCGTGCTCGTTGTTCAAGCTATTGAAGTCCATGTGGTGGGGTTCCTCTGGGGATCGGGAAGATGCAGAGTAGTGCAAAAGACACTAATGAGGCCGAAAGCAGAGGGCAGGCTGGCGGTCCCTGATCTGGAACTCTACTACATTGCAGCGCAGCTCCAGGTCCTCACACAAAGGATTTTAGGGGACCAGAGAGCCTGAGGGGCAGAGGCATACCGAGGCATGTCCTATCTTTCATCATTCTACAGCAGCGGTTGGACCTCAGGGATCTCACCTTGGAGGAGAAAACGCTGAGGTTGTGCTAGAATCGGAGTCAGCGGTGAGCAGGTGTCTCACACCCATATGCCCCTGAAATTCCACTGGGGATGGCTACAGCATTGCCCCATGGTGGAGACTGGTCGTCCTTGCAGGACTGGGAACAGGCGGGGATCCAAGTTCTTGGGGACTTATATGAAGATGGCACATTGCTCCCCTATCCGGCGCTGCAGGAGCGATATGATCTCCCTAGGGGAGGATTCTTGGTGCACGCTGCCCTGATGCAGGTGCTGCAAAAGCATTGGAGGGGGGGGATTGGTGGAGCCTACGACAACGATGGCGTGTCAGTATGTGTTGATGGCGGCGGGCACATTTAAGGCAGTTACGTGCCTATATGCGAGAATGTTGAATGATGTACTGGCTCCACTGGATACATTAAGACTAAAATGGGAAGAGGGCATTGGGAAACCCATTCCAGAAACTGTATGGGGACAAATTTTGCACAGCACGATGAAAAGTACCAGAATCGCACGATTTTAGCTGGTACATTTTTTTCATAATACATAGGGCATATTTGACGCCTAGTAAGATTATGAGATTGTTTAACGTCGATAATGCGGTATGTCCTAGGTGTGCTGGAGTAAGGGTGGAGTTAGAGCATATGTTGTGGGAGTGCCCGAGGCTGGAGGACTATTGGAGCAAAGTGGGAGATCTCTTGAATTTAGTTATGGAGCGCGATTTAGACTTTGACATGGCCACGTGCATACTACATTGGTTCCCACATACCCCCAAAACTTAGGTGATGAGCAAATTTGTAGATATGGGACTGGTGTTGGCGAAAAGAGAAATAACAATGCACTGGAAATCCAACGAGGGTCCCAGCAGTAAGAGGTGGAGGGCAGAGCTGTTCAAGTGGGCTGGTGCGGAGGACACTATTCGGCTCAGGCAGGCGTGACGCATGAACAATGAGAAAGCATTTGAAACAGCAAGGGCATGGGGAGAACTAGTTCAATCCCTGGCGGATCATCAGTCAAAAGACGCCCATTGAAATACCCAATGGGGGAATCCTGCTTATAGGTCACACACCCCATGCGTAACACATCTGCAGATATATGGAACACATCGGTGACGAGGGGAGGGGAGGGGGAGGAAAGGAGGGTGGCGGTTGGTGGGGGAGGGGGAGAGGGAGGGGGAGGGGTTAGGTAGGGGGTTAGCACAATTGATGGTTGGAACTGTTTATTGCGATCTTGAATAGGAAATATATGGTAACTGTGAGCAAACTGTTAAGACATTAATCACAGCAAGATCTGGAACATGGCGTAGTACTAGGTTTCCTATGAAGACCTATTGTTACCGTGGAGGGGTTGGATGGGTCTTGAGGGAAATGAGCATAAGTTGCCTGACTGTTATGTTGTAAACCAATAAAATATATTAAAAAAAAAAAGTAATCTCTTTTGCATTTCAGTTAGAAATATATCAGTTTTTATAAGAGTACTCATCATTTGCGCTGAAATACCTTGAAATCACTTACAGAAGTACAAAGCCCTGCTACCCATAAGATAGTAGGATGGTTTTTCAACTAACTGTAAAAACCTACTCTGATCTGGGGAAAGGATGATCTAAAAGTCTTAAGGGGCATTGTCCATAAAGCTAAGAAAAGGGAAAGTTCAATATGAGTTCAAGTTTCACAAGAAAAGTTCTCAATCCATCTGCTTCTGACTGTAGCATCAAGCCATAATCCAAAGGAAAATAATTCAGATATCCTCAAAGTTTAGTCAGCATAGGAAATATATGAAAGAATAGAGTGCGCTAAAGGAGTGGCTCCTCCGCTAAGGTGGAGAAGCGTCGCCCCACTGCCTTTCAGCACTGCAACAAAGGAAAAATAAAATGATAATAACATGAGTTTATTATCATTTTGTGTTTCCATGCTGAGGAAGTTTTGTGAGGTGAGTGTGGTACTCTGACGACAGGAGCAGGGGGAGTGGCAAGCACACTTTGTAAGTGCGCATGCATGTTTGGCCGGCCGTCTTGGGCCGGCCAAACATTAATGCGCACTTTGCATGTTATCCACAATGTAAGCAATATTGTGTATATACACACCTGTGTTTGGTAGAAATCCCCCCCTTGGATTGCATCATCACTCAAGATTCAGACCGTAAGCCAAATAGTATTTAAAACTAGCAGCAATGCTTAGAGCTATTCGAGGCAGCGTCTTTTAGCCACTAACTTCTAGGCTTCAAATCGTCTCAAGTATGGGAAAAATCTCATATCTTGTTCATTGATGAGTACATTCAGGAAAATCTGTGTCAGGCCTTCATCAGGCACTTCCAAATCAAAGTTCAAATCAACAACACAGTTCACTTCAGGGAGATTCAGGTGAACTCGTATTGTTAAAACAAAACTTGTAGCATTCTGTTTCCACTCATTAGCAGCTAAGTAGGTCCACTCAGGTGCTGTGCACCTCGAAACAGGTACCTTTACTCTTTTTGACCTTCTTACTGCAGTGTTTTGCTCATCATCAGTGTCATTTATCTCTGATGTTTCACAGCTTTCAGGAATTGTGGGTGGTCCTCATTCTGTGGTTATGCGTCTCAAGATATCACTTCTTCTGGGGTAGCAATCGCCAGATATCACTTGCCTCTTTGCTGCAGTGTGCCCTTCGTTGGAGCTTGCTTCTTTTGTAGCCAACTCTCCTGATGGCCATCCTTTGGATAGAGCAATTGACTCTTTCCGACTCCCCTCAGGCAAAGTGAGCGCTGAAGTCCCCGCTGCTTGCAAATCCCCCACAATTTGGCTGACCTGATCCCTGTGCCTCACCGCCACCCCTGGCATATGAGTAATAGGCATTGTGGCATCATTAAAGGGACCAGGAACATTGTGTGTATGAGCTGCTTGCACCCAGTTGGAAATACCACCACTCTTCACAGCTGTATATGTACTTCGGATGACCTCACACAGTACTTTCCGTTGAGGTTCCAGACACGTTTTTCGCATGTTTGTTTCACCATTACCCAGTTTCCTGGACTAAGGTCATGGCATTATTCTAATTGTACTGCTTGAACTGCCTCTCTGACCTGCTAAGAAACAGAATGCACCACAACAGCAAGACTTTTGCAGTAGTCTGTCAGTGGCGTAGCTATACCTTTTGGTGTCCATGGCGGTTTGGCCATTTGCCGCCCGTGACGGCCGCAGGTAACTGCTGGCAATTGCACAACACAAGGAGCAATGCATCAGGCCGTTTCAGAGATGTCGAATCACAAACCTTCGCCAATCAGGATTTTAAAGTTCCATTTATTTGTTCCACCGGCCCTGAAGTGTCTGGAGGGTAACTGCAATGAAGCTTCTGCTCAACCTGCAATGCTGCACATTTTAAGGACCTCATTGTTAAAATGAGTCCCCTGGTCTGATTCCAGAGTGGTCGGAAATCTAAAACGTGGAATCAGTTGTCTCAACAGTCAATTTTCTACTGTCATGTGTGAGTGGGGTAAGCTTCAACCCACTTTGAAAAGGTACAAACAATATCTTAGACCGTTGCAAAGTAGCATTTCAATTAAATCCATTTGCGTCCGGTTAAAAGGACCAGCTGATTTTCCAATGTGGCTCATAATGACCTGTGTTTATATTCCTGGATTTTGTTGCTGACTATACACCTGTGGCACAAAGTTTCTCCAGTTACTTGTTGGAATAATCATACTATTGCATCTCTCCTTACATGTGAAAAATCCAAACATTATTCTCTCTTTTGGTACATCCTGTTCACAACCAAACTTGCTGTTCTGATTCGGAGATCTCATCCTGTAACCTTCTCACTTCCTCCTCTGTATGTAAGGCTGACAACATTATGGAACACTCTGTGGTATCTGATGGATTTATCCGAATGTCCTCATTGAATGTGTGTGAATGTGTGTGCATTCAGAGCACTGTAGCATGACATCCCATTTGCTTATCATTCCACAGTCACAAAGTCAGTTCCCTAACAGTGTGCGACCCATTTCGCAACAGCAATTTGGGCAGGCAATTGTAGTGACTTCTCCATTTCTATTGACTGCAATTGCCAAAAGCCATATACGACTCCAAAGCCATACTGACGATCGGTATAAATAGTCAATCTCAACTGTTCTGAAAGGATGCACACCCTTGCCAGAGCTATAAGTTCCGCCACATGAGCAGAAAACACTCCTTGCAACCATGATGCTTCCAAAATTCCTCCAACCGTGCAACAAACAACACATGATCTGATTCAGGTATAGGAACATCCGAAATATCAATGAACATGATTTAGTAGACAGTTCAGTTACATCCAGACAATCACGTTCCACTTCATCCATCACACACTCATTGCTAGGTAAAGGCATCAAAATTACTGGATTTAGTACCATGCATCTTTTCAACATAACATTATCTGCACCCAACAAAATCTGCTCATATTTTGTCAAGTGACTATTTGTCTGATACTGAGTTCGAGTACAAGTTAATAGTATGTCTACTGAGGGAGGTACAAACACTGTCAACGGATGTCCCATAACAACACTCTCACACTGATCAAGACTCACACAAGTTGAGGCAACTGCTTTCAAATATCCAGGCAATGCAGCTGCAATGGGATCAAGAGTTGCTAAAAAGTAGGCAATTGGCCTACGGTTGCTTCTGTGCATTTGTGTCAATACTGTAAGTGTGCAACCTTCTCTTTCATTGCAAAACAGCACAAAGCCCTTGTTGTAATCAAGCATTCCCAAAGTTGGTGCCTAACATAGGCATTCTCGCACTCACTGAATGCTGACATACAGTTGTCATCTCAAGGTACCAGATCTGACACATCCTTGTGCGTCAACTTCTGTAAAGGTTTAGCTGTCAGAGAAAAATTGGGGATTCATTGGCGGCAATATCCCACAATGTCCCCAAAAAATTGCACTTTCTTTTGCGTGACTGGAGTATTCTTATTCGAAATTGCAGGAATCCCTTCCTGTGACACCTTTCTCACTCCCTTCTTAATGTGGCTAAAGCATTCATTGAAGAAATTGTGTCTATTCAGCATGCTTCTTTTGTGGTAGACGCCACTAGCAATTCATCTATGTAATGTATTAGCACAGAATGATCACCAAAGACTCAAGATTCTTTTTTAGGATATGGTTTAAAACTGACAGATTTTCGGTATACCCTTGCGGAACTTGGCACCATACCAAAACACGACTGCCGAACCGGAAAGAGAATACAAATTGACTATCTTCATGCAATTAGATCAAAATGAATTGTTTGCACAAATTCAATCACCGGAAACCGTTCAGCTGCGCATGGAATTTGGAATAAAATCACAGCTGCAATCGGTACCACGGGAAAACAAGGAATTACTATGACATGAACCTTGCACAAATCCTGCACAATTTGGTACTTGACATTTGGCTTCTATAGGCCCATATTCGATGAGTTATATGGCATCCCCATTACTTCTTTCAAGATTCATTGCTCAATCATTGAGTCAATTACAGGAGTAATTCCAGCAATTGGTTCTGGTGACAAATTATATGGTGGCGTTCTCAGCAATTCTACATTTGGCTTTACTGTTCTTTTAACTGGATCAACACCTTTGATCAGTCTGATATCTTTACCAGTGAAGTCGCAGACTACAGCCAAAATAGTATCTCTCTGTTCATTGGGCAAATCCTCACCCATCATGAGAGGATACATCCGCCAAGCAGTTTTCTGGTGAGAAAGTTTGAACACCACCTCCTCATCATTTGTATGGAATGCTATAGCATGAGGAGTGCAGTAGATGGAACAATTCGGTTTACACAACAAGTCTTGTCCCAGTAAGTTCTCTGGACTTGTATCACATACCACAAACCGATGTTTGTTTTCAAATAACCCTATTTTATCTCTAACTGGTTTTGAAATTGGGGTGGACATCTTTTTATTCATTACTCCAACAACTTGGATTCTTTCTTCCGAGAGGCGTAGGTTTGGGACCTCTGCTGTTCTTACTGTAGAGAGGGTAGCACCAGTGTCAACAAGGAATGAGATTGGATTCCCATCCACTTCTCCATCCACATCGGGCCACTTTGGTATACTTCTAGAGCTGCGCCAAGCATGCAGTCCTCCTCCTCCCCCCTCAGGCACCATCATGATAGTGTGTCCTGATCAGTGTCATTCAAATAAGTCAAATATTACTGTGCCACATTTTTGTTCTGATATGAATTCTTTGTTCATGTTATACCTTTGTACCTGGGCATTCTATTGTGGCATTAATGTTTGTGGCAAGCAGAGTTTTGAATTCTCTGTACCTGCACATGTGGTGACTGACCCATGTTATTCCCTTGGAACTGTGCACAATCCACATTTTGCATCTGATTCCCCACGTTGTTCATCATTCCCTACACTCGCCTCTCCATTGTCCAACCTATCTGCACGCGTGATATGGATTTTTCTTTTTCAACTGTGATAACTTTTCGGATTTACAGAAACCACCATGTCCCCTGCTTTGTGACACAAAAAGTTTACTGCTGAAAATCATTAACTCCCTTCATCATAGGTACTCGATTATAGTGCCTCTGTACCTGTCCTGTATTCTCAAATCCTGTCGCTTTTGGACTTTCTGAAATGATTCTATCTGGGCTGTATTCAGGTTCTCTTTAAGCTTTTTGCATCGCATTTCAATATTATCTGCACAGTAGTTTGCAAGTTGAATAATTCAATCTACTAATTTGCTTTGCCAACAAAGAATCTGCTGCTTAATTCTTTCAGAAATATCTTGTCTCAATCCCATCACAAAGTTGTAAACAAACTGTCCTGCATCCCGTTGTCTCTGCACCTTTATGCTGTTTGAAAATCTGCACCAATCTTTCATAATAAGCATGTACTGACTCTTTCAATTCCTGAGTCGTTCTGTCAGTTTACAACCAATCAATCCCTTTAGGAGAGACTCTTTTTTCAAAGAAGTTATTACTTGCTGATATTTTTTCATTGCTTCTGGTGAGGGAGCTCCTTTTCTAGGATACCTTGGAGGTTCTTCCTCCGGCCATTCACTGTGATTGTGCACTCTTCTCACAAATCTGCAGGAACCACAATTTCAAACAATGTGTTCAAATCAATCCACAAAATCTTTGTAATCTTCAGAAAACGTTCAACTGGCCTATACCATTCCACTAGCTTTTCTCTGATTCTTGTCAAATCATTTGTGAAAGACAAAATGTCTAATCTTCTCCAGGGCACAGGAACATAGCTCATTCCGGTACTTCTTTCATAGAGAGCAAATGTACATCTCCAATATAGCCTTCTAACCCAGACATGGTTGTTCCTGTACTTTCTTAACTTCCTTCCAATTTGACCATCTAGCTTCCTATTTTTCTCAATCTTACCATTTTCAAATCTAAACCATTAATTCCTTTATCTTCTGTTTCTTTCCTGGTTCTCTCATATTTTCAATGTCTTTTTCAGTTATATCCATCCTATATGATCTCTGAAAACGTTTTGAAGTTCGAAAATCTATTTTATATTTCTGTACCAATTCAGTCAATCTTGTGTGTGCTGAGCTTGCCCTTCTTGCAATGTCCTTACAATTGAACAGAAGTTAATTTTCTTTATAAGCTTCGAATCTTGAAAGATACAATGTCCCTAGAATTAATTCCTCTAATTTAACTTTCCGCCTGCTCACATCCAAGCAACCCTTTTTCTTAATTGCAGCAATTATGGTTGAACTGGGACCTACAACTAATTCTGAAGAAACAACTGAACTAAGAACTAATGCTATGCATCTTCCTCTGCACTGACTCTGTCAAATTCTGATTCTGTGCGACATCTGTGTTCACATGATTATCAGTCTGCATCTGAACCACAGGTGTAGAAACCAAAGGATTCGTCATCAAATGTGGCATATTCCCATGTATTGTATTCAATCTAACCCCAGGCAGCGTACTCAGCTCCGCCAGGGGATTTTGCAGAGTTTTACCAACTCCGCGCTCCACTGGGAACGCAAAGTTGAAGTAAAAGTCTGACTCCATGGCCGATCGGAGTACGCCACTCAGCCCTCTGCACCACAGCCCCAAAAAGTTTTTTAAAACACACTTACCCTGTCTTATATGTCACCTGCTGGCAACCCTCCTAGTAGCTGCTGTGTTTCCTGGGAATCCTGGCTTTCCTCCGTGCAGTCCTCCTGTTCCCCCTACGTTTTACATCTTGCTTGAACTGCGCATGCACAAGACGTAAAACGTAGGGGGAGGAGGAGGACGGCAAGGAGGAGAGCGAGGAGAAAGGAGACAACGCGTCGAGGAGGGCAGCCCGCAGACGACATAGAAGACAAGGCAAGTGCAGTTTTTTCCTTTTTGAAAACATTTTTGGGGGCACGGAGCGGAGCTTAGTCCCACTGAGTTTCTTTTAAACTCCATGGAACTACGCGATGTACCACTCCCCATACTCCATTTAATCCAGTAGATACAGTCAGGTGATGAACCCTATTCATTGCTGATCCAGATATGTAAATAGGCACAACTGGTTCTATTGTCACAGGCATAGACAAAGCATCTGGTGAGTTGAAATCCATTCATTTCACAATATCTGGTATTTCTGCTCTCCTAATGCCAGGAGGTAAACCTATCTCCTGTCTCGGTGTCTCAGACATTACTGGAGCATTGGGTGTAAGAGAGCTGCCCGTTGGTACTACATCTCTACTTGGGGCTTCATTATAAGGAGGTGGGTGATTTAATAAAATCGCATTTAAAAGATCATCCTCTGTGTCATCCTCCTCATCTTCTTTCTGTTGACCCTTCCTATCTGAGTCCAAATGTTTTCTTTTCTCTTCTCTTTTCACTGACGTTTCATTATTTGCTTCTAGTACTGGATATA
Source organism: Lissotriton helveticus (assembly GCF_964261635.1). Classification (NCBI taxonomy): domain Eukaryota; kingdom Metazoa; phylum Chordata; class Amphibia; order Caudata; family Salamandridae; genus Lissotriton; species Lissotriton helveticus. The sequence goes on along the minus strand of NC_136065.1, from coordinate 1,315,641,101 downwards.
CTCCAATACCACGTATGATATCTCTCTCCATAATGTCTGGTGAGCATCCCATTTAGCTTCTGCTTAATGATCCGTTGCCCTTTTGTATCTACCTTAGATGTTTTCCCTATTCTTTTGTTGTGCAATATGTTCCCAGGTATTTAATGCTTTCAGAACTGTTGACTTGCAAGGATCTTTCAGTTACACTTATAACATTTTTAATAAGAGAACTCAACATTTGTGCTGCAATAGCTTATAACTACTTACAGAGGTACACATTCCTGTTACCCATAAGAAAGTAAGATGGTATTTCAACTAACAGTAATAACCTACTCTGATCCAGGACAAGGCTGATTTAAAAGTCTCTAGGGGCATTGTTCATAAAGCTAAGAAAAGGGAAAGTTTTGTTCAAGTTCAAGTTCGAGCAAGAAAAGTTTCAATCCATATTCTACTGACTGAAGTTTCAAGCCATAATCCAATGGAAAATAATTCAAATATCCGCAGAGTTTAGTCAGTGTAGGTGATAAATCAAAGAATAGAGGGGCACCTTACCAAGCCCGCGAGAAATGCGTCAGCGACTTTAAAGTCGCTAACGCATTTTTTTTCACATCGCACTATTACCAGTACGTCTCTAACCTGAGTTAGAGATGTATTCTTGACGTTATCTATCGCCCCGCACTGGGGGCGATAGATAACCCTAATGGGATGCAGGGTGGGCGTTCCCACGTCCAACCACATGTAAAATGTGGTTGGAGGTGGTAACACCCTATTATCAAGGCAAGCAATGGGAGAAGGAGACCTGCGATAATCTTGTTTATCGCAGGTCTCCCAACGCCTGCTTTGATCAGGTGTTAGGCATAGATAACATTGGGGGTGTGGATCATAAAGCTGAATCCACCCCCCCATATTATCAAGGCACACATTAGCGCGTGAAAACAATGCTTGTTTTCACGCGCTAATGTTCCATATCGCCGACTATCGCCGGATTTCATTTCGCCTTCGTGATGCGCGTTGATAATTATGCGCTATCACGGCGAAACAATCCGGCGGTAGGCGGCGATATGGAAATGTGCGATGTGCGTATTTTAAAGCACATCTTGTTAATATGCCCCAGAGTGCGCTATGCACTCTAAGGAAACAAACCAATGCATCGCAACCCATAGGAAACATTAATTGAGTGTGTCGCCCAACTTTCGGGTTTCTTCTTTTAAAAGTTCATAATGAAATATCCGTGCCATTGTGGTGTCACACCATCATCAAAAGACCATCACTAATCTAGGATGCACATTAAGTCATCTAAAGAATAGAAACATCGGCAAAGTTTCCCATGTTTGCTATGCGAACGGACAGATTCACAAGTTCACATCGGATGTCAAAAGAAAACATATTAGCAACGTACAGTATTTTAGGTAACTCAGTTCATGGTTTTACCATTCCCATGGGAATGGAATTAGGCAGAGAACACAGAATGTGCAGTTGTACCATGAAAAGCAACATCATTCATAGTCACTAAGCCATTGTTAAAACTATAGACTAAAGGTCATAGCTAGACATGTCCTAACACGAAGCCTTTAACTTGACTTCACATTTTACTTCATCTAATGCATTTGCGATTATTACTAAATGATATACCGCTATATGTATCAAGCTATTCAGCATTCGCAAAGGCCGAAATTCTGCGAATTTCGGCCTTTGCGAATGCTAATTAGACAAATGGAATGTATCAAACTAGTTTGATGCAAAATAAGGAATAGCAAAATTTGCTAATCCTTATTTTGCGATTGCACTTAAGGAATTGCAAATTTTGCGATTCCTTAAATGCAATGTATCAAACAAATAAAATGCAAAAAATGCCATTAAGGATTAGCAAATTACCACCAACTTCTAGTTGGTGGTAATTTGCGAATTCTTATCAAAAATCTTTTTTGATAAAAACCAAAGGTGCCATATGACGCCCATACATGCCCTTAGGGCATGTATGTGCGCCATATGCCCCCAAATGTCTTTTTCAGGGGTGCAGCAGGGTGTTCTTGAGACACCCCTGCACCCTTGGAAACATCCCTAATTTGCGATCAGCAAATTGCTAATTGCAAATTGCACTTTCATTCCTATGGGCCTCCTGGCCCATGGAAATGAAGGGGTAATTTGCGATTGACAATTTGCTAATCTCAAATTAAGGAATGCTAAGGAATCGCTATTGGAAAGCGATTTTGTACATACATACCGTTTTGCATTTCCTAAATAGCGATTCCTTAAAATTCGCTATTTAGGAAATGCAAAATGGTTTGTTGATACATATAGCGGATAAATTCATAATAATTCTCGTTATCCCGTATTAAGAGTCATCTACTATCGTTATAAAACATTACGTATGCTTAGGTATGTTTGCTTACTACAAAATTCATCAATTGTATGAAAACTCAAATTTTCTGGTTGCAAGATATAAAATTTGTTTCAACATTTTCATAATCTATATTTCTAATATCATTCTCTAAAATGTCAAGTTTCTAGTACAAACATTGTTTAGTATCGATACCACCAGATTTTCTACCTCACGTTATTTCCCTACAGTGCTCTTCAATTACACTATGCCTTGTTTTTCTCTTCCACGTTTTATATGTAAATGTATTAACTTGCATGTAAACTTATCTCTTATGTTTTAAAGCACTCTTTTACGGTGCTTCTAACACTCTAAAATTCTCTTTCATGAAGATTTCTATCTAATGTGTGCAATGTGTAATTTCAAAATTCGAGTTTTAATTATGGTTGATCATTAATATGATTTTAAGCTTCCATCTCTATCACTCTTAAACACCAGACCTGAAACACTCAAACAGTTTTTTCAGCAGTCGATGAAACTGAAAATTAAAAAAAAGAATTCAGAGCTTGCACTAACACATTAGCAAATACAGCCTGTACAATGTACAACAGCAATGTCCAGTCTGAAACTTATACCATTTTTTACCACTGCTGAGAAGCCTCCATGTTCACAAAGTCAATGAAGATAGGAATCATTTGTTCAGTCACAAGTTCTGCAGTAGTGCATCTCATACCATAACAGCTGCTCCAGAATTCATACATTTCTTCACTGGCAGGGCATGTAAATATATATCTCATACCTCCATGTTTGCTGCTGCTTCCCACCTAAGGCTTTCCTGTGAAGGTGTGGTATTGTTGGGCTGTTGTCTAGACATGTCTTCCTTCCTCTTCGGTTTTGTTGAGGGTTGGCGCTCAAGAGGCTTCACGCGGGAAAGCTGAAATCGGAAGTAGTTGAAAGTTCAAACATAGTAAGTTAATAACCAAGATTTTCAAAGTGTATCAGTGGAGTGTGGAACATTGGCATCCAATCACCAAAGTCACTGGAGTAGAGGGAAGTGAGACCACTGGTGACATGTTAGAGGCATACCTGCAAATGACAAGGCACCATTCTTGTTGGGTACATGTAGTTTTCAGTACCCAAAAACTACCTCATAAAACGTATTTAGCTTCTGATGCCAGGTAAAGCCTCACATGTGTTGTCTAGGGTGCATAGGTACAGAAACAGTGTTATGAGAGAGGAGCAGCATTGTGACCAGCTATAGCGATAATATGCCCTGGCACAACCTCATAGGACGTGCAGTTGGATAAAGTGCTTGGCTGTGCAACATATCCCATTTACAGCCTCATGGGGCAGGTTCATCTTCAAGTCCTAGGCAGAGTCTCATGTGTTCGTTACTGATGTTATCTACCAGGCATTTTGCAGCATTTGCCATTTGCAGACATGTATACTAGATGTTATCGTGTATGCCTCAGTACACTCTCATCTAGCTTGTAGAACAATCACATGCTGAGGTGGAAGCGCAAGAGCCATTTATTGACATCATGATTTTGGCAAGCAAAACCAACACCATAAAAAAACAAGCAATGGCAAAGCCAATAGGTCTGGTATTGGCCATCAGGCTTTTGTCGATTCTTGTCTGGTTTTGTCATGGTTTTTGCAAAACATTTTTGTTTGGAAATATTCTTGGACCACAGGCAAAGGCTTTTGGACTCAAAAAACCATACATTACCATTATATTCACTGGCACTGAAAGGAACTACTTTGTGTGCAGATGTGTTCCTTCTGAAGGGAGGACATGCCATATCTCTTAGTGACGTCAGGCAATGGCTGAAGTGGGCTGATGCAATGCATCTAAATTTATGCTGTAGTGGCTATAGTGGGTGGAAGAATAATGTGAATGGCACCCACCAGTGTTTAATGGATGAAGTCTGCCTGAAAACATAAAAAGTGAATAACATTGGAATAAACTGAACAATAATGTAACCATCAGATTTCTCTATGGGAAGATGCACATTTCTTATTACATAAACGTTTGGCATTATACCAGCTTAGACCAAAAAAGATACCCTGTTCCCCCTCAGTTGGAGAGACGGAAGAACCAAGTGTCAGGAGTTGATTAATGCGCCTACATAATCATTCCGGACTACATCTCCCAGCATGCTCTTAGTCAAGGGGAGGAGCATAATCATTATAGGTCAGCAAGAGCGCACAGGAAGTGCGCGTAATTCTGTCCTTCTTCGGAGGCAAGCAGGCTTGTTTGTCTTCTGGTATCCTTCTGCTGGTGTTCCCAGAGGTCGTGCCGCCCACCGGTGTTGTTGGTTCCTGTTCTTGTCCTGATCCACTGTCTGTTCGGCGAACCGCGCTGCGGAAAGTAACAGCTCGCAGAAGTGTCCCGCTGGGTTCTTTCTGACACTAACGCTAGGACTCTCTTGAGCCGCGTTGTTGTAGTGCTGCCTCTCGGACCCATCTTCGGTTCCTCTCACGCTGACGTAAGCGTTAGAGAGTAGAACAGAACGCGGGGCATTCTTGTCCTGACTTTGATACTGACATTGGATTCCTTGTTTCCTCACGCTGACGTAAGCGTTGAGGTTAGTGGATTACTGAGCCGAGTCGTGCTCAGGTAAGCTCTATTTCTTTTCTTACTCGCGCTGGATACGAGGCGCTGGAAATATACGAACTCGGTTATTCACGCTGTGGCCTGGCGTTGGGAGTTAAGGACCCTAGGTTTACTCGCGCTGTTATCGGGCGCTGGGAGTATTCCTCCTTTGTGTTTCTAATGACTCTGAGTTTATTGTTTTGTTTATTTGCCGCTGGAAACTCTCTGGAACTATTCCTGTCCTGTTACTTATAAGCTGCTGTCCCTACCTACCGTGGGGGTGGTTTTCCATTTTGGAGTGGACCATTCCTTGTTGCATTTAAGTTCATCTATTTGGTATGTATGAGTGTACACAGAGTGTTTTGACTGAAAGACGTTGTGGTAGTAGGAATAATGTCTCATACCTTATCTGTTGTAGATTTGTCGTTTCGTGGTCTTGGAGAGAAGTATCTCTGTTGGTGATCATTAGTTGGTATCTTGGAGAGAAAAGGCTTCGGCCGCTAGACTACAGGTATTAGTTCAACCTTAGTGAGACATTACGAGAGTAGACTGTTCATGCTGTGTATTTACACTGTGTTCTTTTTTGCAGGCATCCCCTTCCCTGCGGTTCCGGCCCATACATCCTATTTTTTCCCTCCCCTGATTGCCTCATTACTCTGAGTTCCATCCAGAGTTGGGGACGTCGGGAGGTGGACACCTTTTGTGCATCATACCGAATCCAGGAAGCAACCGTGGATCTGACAGAATTACGCGCCCACGATATACCGCTTCCTCAATTCTGTATGAGGCGCACAAATGGCGTCTTTAGATTATGTTTTGCAAGCGTTCGTGTTAGTTCAACAGGAATTGGCTGCCTCTAAGGCAGAAACAGCAGCTCTTAGAGAAAGAGTAGACCGACAGACTAGAAACCCGTTCGATGCCTCACCGGCAACGTCTCAGATACAAGTGAACGTACCACCTCCAATTCCACTGGCTAGTCCTGAGAGGTTTTCAGGGGATTCCTTGAAGATCCAGACTTTTTTAACACAAATTATGCTTCACTTCTCTTGTAAACCCGCCTCTTTCCCAACTAATCATTCCAGGGTAGCGTTCGCTATATCCTATATGACCGGAGATGCAGCCATTTGGGCTGTTCCATTAGTCAAAGACGATGATTCTCTCCTTACAGATTGGGACTCGTTTCGACGAGAGTTCGAAAGGGTTTTCGACAGGAGAGCTACGACCTTGTCTGCTGATCGAGAATTGTTAGAACTCAGACAGGGAAAGCAGGATTTAGTTACCTATTTAACTAAATTTAATCGTCTGATTGCAGAGACAGCATGGCCGGAAGACAAGAGGATGTCTCTATATTACCAGGGGTTGAGAGACGAGATGAAAGACGTCCTTGCCCAGATAGATCCCCAGCCCACAACATACACAGACTTAATGAACCTCACGCTCCGTTTGGATCATAGGTTAGCCGAAAGAAGGGGTGAAAGGTCTTACGCCCCTACGGAAAAGACCGAGAAAGGAAATAGAAACACACCATCTTCCTCGGAACAACATTCAGAACCCATGGAGGTGGGAGCTATGAGGGCTCCCTTGTCCAGGACAGAGAGGGAGAATCGTAGAATAATGGGTCTATGTATGTATTGTGTGAAGAAGGGTCATTATGTGAAGGACTGTCCCACTAAACCCAAGAGAACAGTCAAGTTTGGTGTTACCAAGAAGGTGGCGGTTACTACGGTTCCCATCTCTAGTCCCAACCCTACGGAGATGGTGGAGTACAAGGTAGGAACCCCTTCACATGGGTTGCAGCTGCCTTCTTTGGCAGGAGTCACAGAAGCGACTTCTGTAACGCACATTGTGCTTCCTATGTTCCTAACGGATCACCAGCAAACGCATCACGTAGGGGTTATGGTAGATTCCGGTGCCACCGGGAATTTCATTGACAGCAGGTTAGTACGACGTTTAGAACTGAAGCGCATACCTAGAGATACACCGGAAATTGTGTTGGCGGTGGATGGGAAAACACTGAAATCTGGTCCTATCACGGAAATGACAGAGGAATTGGAGTTGGTTAGACAGGGGGAACACACGAATCATATTGAGAAAATCACTTTGAACATTATTGAGGCACCACAATATGAAATAATCCTAGGTATGCCTTGGTTGTGGTATCATAACCCCACGGTAGACTGGACTAGAAGGTTGTGATTTTTGACTCAGAGATATGTCGGAATACATGCAATCACTCGTCTGTTACTCATGCATTGGCTCTGTCTCATGGTTATCAGGTCGCAACAGCGGCTGAAAAAGACATGGAAGTTCCACCTGAGTATGCCCAGTTCAGAGAGGTGTTTAGTGAAAGTAAGGCGGAGTCCCTGCCGCCTCACCGCAGTTATGACTGTCAAATAGACCTCATACCTGGGGCAGTGTTGCCTTCATGTCGGGTTTATGCGCTATCAGAACCTGAAACACAACACCTACGAGAGTACCTAGAGCATTATGTAAGAATAGGGTTCATTCGACCATCCGGTTCGCCGGCGGCTTCCCCTTTATTTTTCATAAAGAAAGCCAATGCGGAATTGAGGACCTGTATAGATTTTAGAGTGTTGAACAAGAATACCATCAGGAACCGATACCCTCTTCCACTCATCCCCGTTTTGCTGGACCAAGTGAGGAAGGCAGTCATTTACACACGACTTGATTTGAGAGGGGCCTACCACCTTGTAAGGATGAGAGAGGTGGATGAGTGGAAGACGGCTTTTAAAACACGCTACGGATTATTCGAATACCTCGTAATGCCGTTTGGGCTGTATAATGCCCCTGCGGCATTTCAGTTTTTTTTAAGCATGGGTGGCAAATCCGTTACTTCCGCGGATTTTTCGGATTTTTGGTGAATACGCAATCCGTGTATTTTACGTATTTTCTCAAAAATCCGAAAAAATCCGCGGATGTAACGGGTTCAAAAGTTGAACCCCCACCCACTCATGTAATGGCGCCAGCAAGCTGCCAGCGCCGTTGTAAAATAGTTACAAAGTTAGCTTGCACAGGAACCACTAGATAAAACGAAGCAGGTGCTGCTTTATTTTATCTAAGTGCTTCCTGTGCAAGCTAACTTTGTAACTATTTTACAACGGCGCTGGCAGCTTGCTGGTGCCATTGTAAACACACACATGGTCGCTGGAACTAGTTGAAGCTCAAATGCAGTGACTCATTCATCAGCCCAGAAACAATCGAGAGCGTCGTCGAGGCTGGGCAATAAGCCTTCTTTATTAAGTCAGCTGTGAGGCTGGATAGAGGCCTTTGCATCCTTGACTTTCACGAGCACAATCCCTGTGCTGTTCCTGTGACCAGGAGTCTCTGTATCTTCATCTGCGGCTCTGATCGGCCTCTGACCTTTTATACACACAAGAGGCATGTGCAGCACAATGCCTGTGCTGTTCCTGTGACCAAGAGTCTCTGTATCTTCATCTGCTGCTCTGATCGGCCTCTGACCTTTTATACACACAAGAGGCATGTGCACTCGCATGGAACCCCCGTCCGTTTGGCCATGAGTAGGCACATTGTGTTCGCACGGGTTTCTGCACGTTCGCGAGCGTTTTGTACAATAAAACCCTCGCGAACTTGCAGAAACCCGTGCGAACACGCAAAAAAAAAAATACGCTAGGATCCGCGGATTTTGCGTATTGTCGCAATCCGCAAATCCGCAAATCCGCAGATCCGCGGATTGCCAATACGCAAAATCCGCCCATGCTTAGTTTTTTTTAATGATGCTCTGAAGGACTATGTAGACAAATTCGTGGTCGTTTACATAGACCACATACTGATTTACTCGAACAATCCGGAAGTGCATGTTAGGCATGTGTCTCTCATATTACAGAGGTTGTTAGACCATGGATTGTTTTGCAAGTTAACCAAGTGTGAATTTCATGTGCATGAGGTGGAATTTCTGGGAGTGATTCTAAGTCCATCAGGGTTGAGCATGTCTGACAGAAAAGTGTTGGCAGTGCATGAATGGCCTACTCCAAAGAACATGAGAGATGTGCAGTGTTTCCTGGGATTCTCCAATTATTACAGGAGATTCATCTCTCACTTTTCCCAGCTCGTTTCTCCCTTAACTCGTCTTTTGAGGAAGGGGAACCCTTTTTGTTGGACTGTGAAGGCCATGAATGCCTTTATGTATCTCAAACGAGCCTTTACCTCAGCGCCTATACTGCAACATCCACAGAGTGAAGTACCTTACATAGTGGAGGCAGATGCGTCCGACATAGCAGTGGGGGCTGTTCTGTCTCAACGAGACCGTCATACTGGGCAATTACATCCCATAGCCTTCTTATCGAATAAATTGAGTCCTGCTGAACTCAACTATACGGTGACAGAAAAGGAACTATTGGCCATCAAGAAGGCCTTTCAGGAGTGGAGACATTATCTTTGGGGAGCAAAACATCCGATCACTGTGTACACCGATCATCGGAACTTGCAATATATAAAACAGCCAGGCACCTCACCCAACGGCAAATGAGATGGATGCTGTTTTTTGCAGAGTTCGACTTTGTTGTCACGTTTCGACCAGGGTCCGAGAATCAGAAGGCTGATTCCTTGTCGAGACAGTAAGACGTCCATGAAACCAGACAAGTTATTACTGAAGCCATCATATCACCTGAGAAAGTGCTGTGTGCCATCACGATCAAGAACTTTCTGGAAGAGGTTCAGACACATAAGGATTCAGAGTGGTGGAAGAAATGGGCAAGCCAAGTTCCTCACCGAACTCTCAAACATGGAATCCCTTTTTATCAAAACCGTCTGTACCTGCCTTCCTTGGAGCTTCGCCTCAAGGCGTTCAATTGGTGTCATGACTCTATTCTGGCCGGTCATTCAGGATGTAACAAGATGCTCTGTTTGATGCAAAGACAGTTCTGGTGGGAACACATGGATAAGGATGTTGGTCTTTGGGTGAAGCAATGTGAGGTATGTGCACGAGCAAAGAACGAACAATCCAAAGCAAAAGGCAAGTTGGTCACCATGCCAACTCCCTCTCAGCCGTGGCACACCATAAACATGGACTTTGTTTTAGGTCTACCGATGGATCAGGGTTGTGATGCCATCATGGTTGTGGTAGACAGCCTCACTAAGATGGGCCATTTCATCCCGTGCAAGAACCTCCCCACTGTGGGTCAGACCGCCCAACTGTTACTGACCCATGTGATCAAACTTCTTGGACTCCCAAGGGTTATCATCTCGGACAGGGGGCCGCAGTTCATCGCACGATTTTGGAAGATGTGGTGCAAGGCGCTTAAGATTGAGGCAGCGACGTCAACCAGCTTTCATCCGCAGACGGATGGTCAGACGGAGAGGCTGAACCAGACTCTGAAAACCTATTTACGGTGCTATGCGAAGGAAGCCAGTGAGTCATGGGTTTCCTCGTTATGGCTGGCGGAGCTGTCTTATAATAACGCCTGGCACAGCTCTATCAAGGAGTCGACTTTCAGGGCCAATCATGGATTTAATGCTAAGTTCCTTCCTTTGACTATACCTTGTGATGTGGTGGAGCAGCCTACCGTGGCCTCTCAAATGGAGGTCCTTCAGGAGATGCATCGGAAGATCCAACGGAATCTCGTCTAGGCGAAGGCTCAGTACAAATCCTGGGCCGATCGTCGTCGCCAGGAGGGTCCCACTTATGCTGTGCGAGATCGGGTGTGGTTGTCCACCAGGAACATCCGTTTCCGCTTTCGCAGCATTTTCCATCCCTGGTTTATTGGACCCTATGAGGTGATCCGTCCTGTCGGATCTGTCGCCTATAAGCTGAAGTTTCCTGCTTCTCTGCGTATTCATCCGGTGTTCCACTGTAGCTTGTTGAAGCCTGCAGGGAGGGCCAGGAGGGTGGCAGGTCCACCGTTGGTCCGAGATGGACAGCTGGAGTACGAGGTGCGGAAGGTGTTGGACTCCAGGCACCGCCGCGGGCGGTTGTGGTATCTCATCGCCTGGAAGGGCTATTCGGCGGAGGACGACTCCTGGGAGCCTTCCTCGAATGTCCATGCTCCCAGGGCTGTGCGGGAGTTCCACGCCGCTCACCTGGATAAGCCTGGATCCAGGAGGCGCATGGGAGGTGGGCGTACTGTCAGGAGTTGATCAATGCGCCTACATAATCATTCCGGACTACATCTCCCAGCATGCTCTTAGTCAAGGGGAGGAGCATAATCATTATAGGTCAGCAAGAGCTCACAGGAAGTGCGCGTAATTCTGTCCTTCTTCGGAGGCAAGCAGGCTTGTTTGTCTTCTGGTATCCTTCTGCTGGTGTTCCCAGAGGTCGTGCCGCCCACCGGTGTTGTTGGTTCCTGTTCTTGTCCTGATCCACTGTCTGTTCGGCGAACCGCGCTGCGGAAAGGAGCAGCTCGCAAAAGTGTCCCGCTGGGTTCTTTCTGACACTAACGCTAGGACTCTCTTGAGCCGCGTTGTTGTAGTGCTGTCTCTCTGACCCATCTTCGGTTCCTCTCACGCTGAGGTAAGCGCTAAAGAGTAGAACAGAACGCGGGGCATTCTTGTCCTGACTTTGATACTGACATTGGATTCCTTGTTTCCTCACGCTGACGTAAGCGTTGAGGTTAGTGGATTACTGAGCCGAGTCGTGCTCAGGTAAGCTCTATTTCTTTTCTTACTCGCGCTGGATACGAGGCGCTGGAAATAAACGAACTCGGTTATTCACGCTGTGGCCTGGCGTTGGGAGTTAAGGACCCTAGGTTTACTCGCGCTGTTGTCGGGCGCTGGGAGTATTCCTCCTTTGTGTTTCTAATGACTCTGAGTTTATTGTTTTGTTTATTTGCCGCTGGAAACTATCTGGAACTATTCCTGTTCTGTTACTTTTAAGCTGCATCCCCTTCCTGATACCTCTTGCTGCTGTCCCTACCTACCGTGGGGGTGATTTTCCATTTTGGAGTGGACCATTCCTTGTTGCATTTAAGTTCATCTATTTGGTATGTTTGAGTGTACACAGAGTGTTTTGACTGAAAGACGTTGTGGTAGTAGGAATAATGTCTCATACCTTATCTGTTGTAGATTTGTCGTTTTGTGGTCTTGGAGAGAAGTATCTCTGTTGGTGATCATTAGTTGGTATCTTGGAGAGAAAAGGCTTCGGCAGCTAGACTACAGGTATTAGTTCATCCTTAGTGAGACATTACGAGAGTAGACTGTTCATGCTGTGTATTTACACTGTGTTCTTTTTGGCAGGCATCCCCTTCCCTGCGGTTCCGGCCCATACATCCTATTTTTTCCCTCACCTGATTGCCTCATTACTCTGAGTTCCATCCAGAGTTGGGGACGTCGGGAGGTGGACCCCTTTTGTGCATCATACCGAATCCAGGAAGCAAACGTGGATCTGACACCAAGAACAGTGAAAGAGGGGGAGAGCCCCCTTTCAGAACTAAAACCCTCACACACGCAGTAAGCTAGGTGTCATGCTTCATCATCTGGGTTCTGCTCCTCGTCAGACTGGCGCTGCAATGTCTGACGAGCACTCACGAAGGGGCTATTTATCGGAGATCCTTTGTTCCTGCCAGTTGGTGCATGTGGGTATGAGGGTTTTAGGTGAAGTGTAGGCATTAAAAAGTGCAGTGGTGCGAATTAAAAAAGGTTAGGTAGTCCACAGGGATTTTTATTAGTGTGTCTAGCTACCTTATCAAAAACAGAACAGGGAGGCAAACACACAGGTGCTAAGATCCGGTGAGGTGTGCTCTACCTAGCGGTCAACATGTTTCATGCTAAAACTAGCAATTCATCAGGACCTAGACAAAAACTGTCCTACACGTATCGAGAAAGGACAAGTATTACCTTCCACAAGTAACTGGTAGCAGGCCAAATGGTCCTGCCACAATTCAGTGGAACCTAAGAAAGGGTGACAAAAACAGAAGTGGTTCAAATCTATTGTGCTTGTACCCAAAACCTAGATTACAATGTGCTTGGTTCTAACTCCAAATGGGTATGCTGCAGCGTGCATGCAATTCAAATATTAAAAAACAACCCTAATTAATGAAAATATGTCAAAGTAATTAAAAAACAACTTTATCTGGGATCACTGGATGTAAGTATTGGTTAAGAAGGAAAGAGGGGAAGTAATTTAATCTCACCCTACTGATGTAGAAGAATTGCGTCACCGGACTTATCCCGAGCGTAGGCACCACTGTAGTTGGTACCTTCAAAGTATGGGGGAAGAAAAGGTAACGTGACAAAACAGTTGGGAGCGTTATGTCACTTAGGTTTTGCGTTTTATAGCTTACCTAAGATACATAAACCCACCCGTCCACCGCCCGGCAGGCCCATAGTTTCGGGGATCCAGTCAGTTCTTGAACCCCTCTCTCAATTTGCGGACTATTTTCTCCGTGAACCAGTGGTTAACCAACTGTCTTTGTTAAGGACACCACTGAGGTCCTCAACATCCTGGAAACTGTCCCGTATGACCCAAGGGTACAATTCTTGGTGACAATCGACATCGAGTCTTTGTACACAAGTATTCCCCAGGACGCGATGTTGGTGGCAGCTGCTCGCACCCTGGGGGATCTGCAGTGGTTCTATGACACTCCACAATCGTTTGTCACTCGAAACTACTTTATGTACAAAGACCAACTCTACCTGCAGACCTCAGACACGTCAATGGGGGCCACTATGACCCCTAGTCTGGCCTGTATATATGTTGGCCAGTTCGAGGAGCACATCGTCTCTCCTGACACCAATCCTTTCCAGAGGCAGATTTGCCTTTGGAAGAGATATATAGACGATGTGCTCTGCATATGGTCTGGCAGTGAGGATTCTCTGCTTGATTTTCTAAGATGGCTAAACTCACAGGACCAGAGTCTTAAATTTACCTGGACTTATAGCCATACCAACGCTACATACTTTTATCTGGATATCGAGTCAAGGAGAGAGGGGGGTCTGAGTACCCGGGTCCATCAAAAACTCACGGACAGAAACTCCCTCCTTCTGTATAACTCGTACCATCCGAGAGCCCTCCGGGATAATCTCCCGGTGGGCCAATTTCTCAGATACCGGAGGAATTGTTCAGAGACGGAGGTGTTTCTCGAATAGTCTCGCGACCTGACCAAGAAACTTGAACAGCGTAATTATCCCTGCAAGGTGGTCAGGAATGCGAGAAAAAGAGCATTGAACACTCCACGTAGTGTTCTACTTGAAAAGACGAGCAAGGAAAAACAAGATTGCTTGCCCGTTGTGATGACCTTTGAACCCAATGGCCACTAAGATAAGGCAGTCTATTCGGAAACATTGGAGTTTATTATCTAATAAAGAGTTCTCAATGCCACCCCCAGGATTTGCTTTTAAACGTTCTGGCAATTTAAAGGACAGGCTTGTCCATACCCGGGACCGGGTGCCTCTCAGAACTGAAACGACAACCATCCCCAATGGGCATTATCCCTGTGGGACGTGCTCGGTGTGTCCACTGACTAAGAAATGCATCAGTGTCACGTCGCATCGGGAAAGGAATGTTTTTTAAATCAGTTTAGCAACTGTAACACCACGAATGTGGTGTACAGATTATTGTGTAGCTGTGGTCTACAGTATATTGGACTCACTACGAGAAAAATAAAAGTCTGTGTACAGGAACACCTAAGCACCATAAAAGCTGGGAAGTTGACAATGAAACTGGTCCAGCATTGCCACCAGGAGAAACATGGTTTCACATGGAGTGTTTTAGAGACAGTTAAGGGGAACCCTAACAACATTGAGGCGGTGCTACTGAGTAAGGAGGCAAGATGGATCTTCAGAGGAAAGAGTGACACACAGAGCTTGAACGAGATAATTGAGTGGAACAGAGTGAAGTAGAACTATCAACATTCTCTGGTCGATTGTCTAAGTACAGGTTAACCTTCTGGTGGCTCTGGGTTGACCTGGATAAGCGCCCTTTTTGTCCATTCGGAGTGATATGTCACTCTTTCACATTGCAAGCATCAAGTGTCAGTATTTGCCAAGTACCCAGTATATAACTCTTGGGGCGATGTAACCCTTTCGTCACCTGGCAGTTGAAGAAGGGATTTGGCGGGATGTTAAACATTATACTAACTGGATACGTCCTGAGCCACATATATGTGGTGTGTTTCAATTTAGATATATGGTGCATATTAGAGGTTGCTTCTACAATGGTCAAAGAAATCCAATTGTTGAACTTACTTAGAGACAGTCCTTTTTCTTAAAATGGGGGTCTTGCTATCGATGGTATGAGTAGAAAATGTCACGTGTATACCTAGATCAGACGGCAATTATTCACTATGCACATGTCTAATAAACATCAAATCTTTATTTTTATATACGGAGGGCGCTACAATAATTTTACAGTGGCAAGTGTAACGTATATGAAAAAATCAGTAATGCAGAGGACTGTCGAAATGTATTTTAGCTAGTCGCCTCGGCCAATCCACACAGTAAATACAGGGAAAACGGGGAGATCAAGCCCGTTCAAAGATGGCGCCCGCAATATTGGCCTCGCCCGGGTGCTGTGCTCGATCATGTGAACAGGTGTTTCCGGGTAGCTAGAGAAGGAGGGCACTTTAAATGGCGTGCGCTCTACCGCCGCGGTGCTCCTGGGATGATTTGACGTCCCGGTCCGAACAAGTGTACGGTGAGGAGTCGGGGGCGGGCATTATGATTTGTGTCTTTTGCGAGGGGTTAACAGAATACAAGTTGAAATACGGTGCCGCCCATCTGGTATCGGGGGCCAATAAATCTTCGCTATGCAATTATGATCTGTGTCTTTCGCGAGGGCCTAACAGAATACAAGTTAGAACATCGTGGTGCCAACCTGGTATCGGGGGTCAGTAAACCTTTGCTATGCAATGTCTGTGCATAATGATGTGGGCTGCTAAATAAACACAACTGGGAAATTTATCATCAGGGAGGTACCGGGAGATTACAAAAACGAGGCTGCCAATCAAGGGACATGTGCATAGACACAGCCATTGTATAATAATTTTTTCAGCATCATTTGATGGGACGACTGTTTATAAGTTGAGGCGGGCAACATAGATGCGTGTCTAATCATGGCTTGAATGTTTTGCAGATTGATACAACAATGTACATTAGGGCTGAGTTACCCCCCGCCAGCTGGTATGAGAGGACGTGGCTGGTCGAGGGTAATGGTGCATTTTTATTACGTTCCATCATTTAAAAAGATTATGATGTATGTGAGGAGAAGGTCTTAGTGAGTGTTTTTAATTTGGGCTTTGTTTCAACTCGACAGTTTCCAAAATAATGATGTCCTACATTGGTGCGGTGACCGATTGTTTGAACCCTGATGAATCTGCCAGAAAACAGATAAGGCAGTGAAACATGTCGGTTACAGGTAGTGGTATGCAACAGTAAGCTACCAGCCTTTTTACTTCACCAGCATACACCAGATTTATTAATAAAGATGTATAATTGGTGTGGCTGTTGATTTTAATCACATTGTTGGGTTGGTCACAATTAAGGAGTTATTACCTCTTGTTTAGCACCTTGTTTGCACTTTTTGCTTTTGGACATTATTTTCTTTTAGAAAAGGAATGGCAACCAATGATGAGAAAGGGGCATAGAATTGGTAACATCTGCCAAGTTCCCCGAGGGTTGTTCGCCCGTGAGGTGGATTCCTTTTCACCACACAATTTTTGTCTATTTTTCATTTACGTGTGGATGGATGTATTTTCTTAGTGGGTAGACATCATTGGTTGTGTCGAGTTGAACTACGCCCGGAATCTCCCACTTGCAGTTCACAAAAAGAGTTGTGATGCACATGGACAGGCATTAGAGACACTACACCTCACCACAGATATAGAGGGGGTTAGTTTGGATTTTAATAATATATTTCCGACTAAGTAGATTCTCATGCCTAGCAGATTAACACTAACCATCGTTCAGGGTACTGGGATTTGTGTATTGAACTTAGGTTTTGCGGTCATGTTGTGCAGAACCTCAACGTATCAACCCATAAGCAGCCGGAAGACCCCCACCACCTCAGGGTCGGTGGATGCAAACCTAGGTATTACCCCAGTAATGTGACCGCCATACCCAAAGGTTACTCCCCACATCCGAAGGAGTGACAGACGTGCCGTCAATGGTCCGCATGGCCGCGATCCAAATGCGGTCCAATAGCCTGCCCAGAGCAGGTAGGTCAAATCGAGAAGTCCGTCCAGGGGACAGGTAAGCATACAGACCAGGCAGCCTTTGTACATTAGATTGTGTGTTCTGACGCGCTCACCGTTGGGACATGACTTTCGACTGTCTACCTACTATCTCAGCTCGGCTTACTCACACACCCCATTCTGGCCGCAAACTTTGAGTGTGGCCGCTCTGCCCTCGAAACTCCTCCACTACTCTCTGGGCAGGCTATTGGACCGCATTTGGATCGCGGCCACGCGGACCATTGACGGCACGTCTGTCACTCCTTCGGATGTGGGGAGTGACCTTTGGGTATGGCGGTCACATTACTGGGGTAATACCTAGGTTTGCATCCACCGACCCTGAGGTGGTGGGGGTCCTCCGGCTGCTTATGGGTTGATACGTTGAGGTTCTGCACAACATGACCCCAAAACCTAGGTGACATAACGCTCGCAGCTGTTTTGTCACATTACCTTTTCTTCCCCCATACTTTGAAGGTACCAACTACAGTGGTGCCTACGCTCGGGAGAAGTCCGGTGACGCCATTCTGCTACATCAGTAGGGTGAGATTAAATTACTTCCCCTCTTTCCTTCTTAACCAATACTTACATCCAGTGATCCCAGATAAAGTCGGTTTTTAATTACTTTTAAATATTTTAATTAGTTAAGGTTGTTTTTTAATATTTGGATTGCATGCACGCTGCAGCATACCCGTTTGGAGTTAGAACCAAGCACATTGTAATCTAGGTTTTGGGTACAAGCACAATAGTTTTGAACCACTTCTGTTTTTGTCACCCTTTCTTAGGTTCCACTGAATTGTGGCAGGACCATTTGGCCTGCTACCAGTTACTTGTGGAAGGTAATACTTGTCCTTTCTCGATACGTGTAGGACAGTTTTTGTCTAGGTCCTGATGAATTGCTAGTTTTAGCATGAAACATGTTGACCGCTAGGTAGAGCACACCTCACCGGATCTTAGCACCTGTGTGTGTGCCTCCCTGTT
This sequence comes from Lissotriton helveticus, assembly GCF_964261635.1. Lineage (NCBI taxonomy): Eukaryota > Metazoa > Chordata > Amphibia > Caudata > Salamandridae > Lissotriton > Lissotriton helveticus. The sequence continues at coordinate 1,315,623,088 of NC_136065.1, read as the reverse complement.
CTGTTTTTAATAAGGTAGCTAGCCACACTAATAAAAATCCCTGTGGACTACCTAACCTTTTTTAATTCGCACCACTGCACTATTTTCTCACGCCTACACTTCACCTAAAACCCTCATACCCACATACACCAACTGGCAGGAACAAAAGTTCTCTGATAAAGAGCCCCTTCGCGGGTGCCCGTCAGACATTGCAGCGCCAGTCTGACGAGGAGCAGAACCCAGATGATGAAGCATGACACCTAGCTTGCAGGGTGTGTGAGGGTTTTAGTTCCGAAAGGGGGCTCCCCCCCTCTTTCACTGTTCTTGGTTCTTCCGTCTCTCCAATTGAGGGGGAACAGTGTATCTTTTTTTGGTCTGACTACGTCAGGGGCTTATACACTGGACCCCGGTAAATATTAGCCCTTCCAGTTCCCTTATTTGTTGTACATTATACCAGCTTACTCAGGTGCTAAAGTGAACCTCTATGTTCTGGAAAAGACAGGGATTGCTGTAAGGATTCTTCTAAACCAGTGTATCTGATGTAGTGATCTCAGTTCAAGGAGGTTTATTGTCAGACTTCAGGGGAAGCTTCAGCAGTATTGTGTCTCAGTCAGTGCGCCCACAGCTCCCTCGGCTTTATAATTAGACACCTTAGGGCAATGTCTTCTCCCCCTGCCCACGTGTGACGCCAATTGTTATAGGGAGACCAACGGGACATAGAGGTATTTCCATGGGACGCGATGGGTTTCTTTGGAAGCACAGGTCAATAAAACACCAACCAGCCTTGTCGGCCTTGGGTCTCAGCATGGAACCCAACAGATTTGCTTGTGGTGTAATCAACCACTGTCTTCCATCTATCCAAGGGCGGTTTCTCTCACCTTCGTCCAACAAAAAAGGCCATACCATATGATAGGGGGCAATCCCTGGAAACTGATGAAAATATGTTTTGTAATTTAAGTGGCATAAGGTAAAATAATTAAGTGTCCCCACTTTATGGTGGCTCAAATCTGTTTGTATTAATTTTCACTAACAAGAAATTTAGCAGTACAATGCAAAGGGCCTATCAGCAGTTTTCTCGTTACAAATTCTGGAACAATCCCAAACATACCCTGTACCCCCCTCCCATCTCCTGGGACCAAAGCAGTAGAAATGGATTGAAGTAGCGATCTCATGAAACCACTCAGAAAAGGGGTCAAGACATATCCATAACAGGCTGTGGGGAGTCCTAGTCAATCAAAAAAGACATAGGTATTTTGGGCAGGTGATGTCTCGGAACACCAAAGGCAATATGGACAGGATGGGCCATCATAGATCCAGGAAAGAAGTTCCCTGTTTCACTAAAGAGTGAAAGACACTCCATTCCCAAGGTGTGCCGTAACAAATGTAACCATCCCGGATACGTCGGTACCCAACTCGTGCCCCAGTGTGACAAAATATTTTATGAGGTGCACCTAAGGCTAGGCCAATTTGTCTGCCTCACTGGAATTTAAGATCGAAGGTAAGGGCATTAGGTAGGCCCAATATCACAATACTAGGCGGGGGTTGTGTATTGGAATGAGTGTTGATATCATCTAATATATGTGTCCAATAGGATGTGAGTGCAGGACCATCCCAAAGTATATGCATTAATGTGCCCAAGGAACCACAGTCATGCCAACATTCAGGCTTGCGATTTGGATTGCCTTTGTGTAAACGAGGAGTGACTTACCAATACGTGACAACCTTGGTGACGTTTCAACCCCTGCTATGTTGAGAGCTGTATGTTTGGCACGATAATAAATGTCCCCCCACTCTCGCTGTATTAGGAAGTGACCTAATTCAATCTCCTATCTTTTCTGGGTTGTGGATTTGCACTGGTCAGCTGCAGGACAGAACAGGCTACACAATTTAGTAATAAGACTTGTGTTGGACATCGTAGAGAACAGCGATTTTTCATAAGGAGTCAGAAGGCATTGGGCTTCAGGACATATTGAAGGCTAAATCAACCAGTGCCTAATGTGCATAAAAGGTAGTTGCTCAGTTTTGGGCACAGTGTGGTCGGAGCGTAAGGAGAGTGAACCCTCTGTATAAAACAGGTGGCCAATCGATCTACAGCCCATCTGAGTCCAGTGTGTGAAATCTGATGAATCCAGTCCAGGAGTGAAATCTGGATTGTCAACAATTGGTGTCAGTAGAGAAGGGAATGTAGTGAGGACTTTTCGCTCAGCCACTCAATCACAAGTTTTGAGGGAAGCTCTAGTGATAGGAGAGGGGTAGAGACTCCTAGGTGGGGCGGATTTATGAAGGAAGTGGATTTTCCATAAAGACTGGCCAGCTACTGCTCTATTCATGTAAAGCCAATGCTTTTCAGATTCAGAGCGCAACCCGCAAACAATTATATAAGCTGGGCCACTTGATAGTACAGAGAAAGAAATGCCCAGTCCTCCCTACCCTGGAGATCTACAGCTCAGCCCGCACCATATTCGGGATTGCCTCTCTGCCCATACAAAGTGATTAAGCTCCGGTGAAGAATCTGGAATGTTTCTGGAGGAGGTCCTAATGGGAGCCTCTGGAAGAGAAATAAGATTCAAAGCAGAATTGTCATCTAGAGAGCCGCAATACAGCTCAGCCATGAGAGATCATATGATTTTACATGTTGGAGAAGCTTTTTATAGTTAAGAGCTGCCGTCTTGTGGGCTACAGTACTAAGGTGAATCCCCAGATATGGAATTGAAGTTGTTGCCCATTGAATGGGCATGATAATAAAATGTATAGACTCGGGCATGGCGGTGTAAAGTATGCCAGGTGTCCCTGAGGCCAACATCTCCCAGCCATCGCTGCCCCTCCTCGGAAAGAACTCCAGTCTGCCCATGCCGGTGTGCCGATCTATCCAAGGCATTTTCAAGAACCAGATTAAGACACCCCCCCTAATAAGATCAAATGGTCCGGTGTGCTGTTTACCTATGACACTTGCAAAAAACACAGTTGATGGACAGAATGTAGAACAATGTCATACATTCACCCCAGTACAATGATCTGGGCCTAAATCCATCGTTTTTTTGCACTCCACACCACCCTGGGTTAGACACTGGCTATATGCAAATCAGCTCTGACCCCGTGCCTCATGGGAACAGTCCAGTCCGAACTACCAAGCCATGTCTTTCCCAGACCGGAATCAAGCATCCAAGGACCGGTTTCTGGCTATCAGCCTTCATCAGCCTGGATAGCTTGACTCCAGTGGTGTGGAGAGCCTGGGACTCACGTCTGAGCATACCCAGCCCACTCGGGGTGAAAATTGCAAAAAACACAGTTGATGGACAGAATGTAGAACAATGTCATACATTCACCCCAGTACAATGATCTGGGCCTAAATACATCGTTTTTTTGCACTCCACACCACCCTGGGTTAGACACTGGCTATATGCAAATCAGCTCTGACCCTGTGCCTCATGGGAACTGTCCAGTCCGAACTACCAAGCCATGTCTTTCCCAGACCGGAATCAAGCATCCAAGGACCGGTTTCTGGCTATCAGCCTTCATCAGCCTGGATAGCTTGACTCCAGTGGTGTGGAGAGCCTGGGACTCACGTCTGAGCATACCCAGCCCACTCGGGGTGAAAATTGCAAAAAACACAGTTGATGGACAGAATGTAGAACAATGTCATACATTCACCCCAGTACAATGATCTGGGCCTAAATCCATCGTTTTTTTGCACTCCACACCACCCTGGGTTAGACACTGGCTATATGCAAATCAGCTCTGACCCTGTGCCTCATGGGAACAGTCCAGTCCGAACTACCAAGCCATGTCTTTCCCAGACAGGAATCAAGCATCCAAGGACTGGTTTCTGGCTATCAGCCTTCATCAGCCTGGATAGCTTGACTCCAGTGGTGTGGAGAGCCTGGGACTCACGTCTGAGCATACCCAGCCCACTCGGGGTGAAAATTGCAAAAAACACAGTTGATGGACAGAATGTAGAACAATGTCATACATTCACCCCAGTACAATGATCTGGGCCTAAATCCATCGTTTTTTTGCACTCCACATCACCCTGGGTTAGACACTGGCTATATGCAAATCAGCTCTGACCCTGTGCCTCATGGGAACAGTCCAGTCCGAACTACCAAGCCATGTCTTTCCCAGACCGGAATCAAGCATCCAAGGACCGGTTTCTGGCTATCAGCCTTCATCAGCCTGGATAGCTTGACTCCAGTGGTGTGGAGAGCCTGGGACTCACGTCTGAGCATACCCAGCCCACTCGGGGTGAAAATTGCAAAAAACACAGTTGATGGACAGAATGTAGAACAATGTCATACATTCACCCCAGTACAATGATCTGGGCCTAAATCCATCGTTTTTTGGCACTCCACACCACCCTGGGTTAGACACTGGCTATATGCAAATCAGCTCTGACCCTGTGCCTCATGGGAACAGTCCAGTCCGAACTACCAAGCCATGTCTTTCCCAGACCGGAATCAAGCATCCAAGGACCGGTTTCTGGCTATCAGCCTTCATCAGCCTGGATAGCTTGACTCCAGTGGTGTAGAGAGCCTGGGACTCACGTCTGAGCATACCCAGCCCACTCGGGGTGAAAATTGCAAAAAACACAGTTGATGGACAGAATGTAGAACAATGTCATACATTCACCCCAGTACAATGATCTGGGCCTAAATCCATCGTTTTTTTGCACTCCACACCACCCTGGGTTAGACACTGGCTATATGCAAATCAGCTCTGACCCTGTGCCTCATGGGAACAGTCCAGTCCGAACTACCAAGCCATGTCTTTCCCAGACCGGAATCAAGCATCCAAGGACCGGTTTCTGGCTATCAGCCTTCATCAGCCTGGATAGCTTGACTCCAGTGGTGTGGAGAGCCTGGGACTCACGTCTGAGCATACCCAGCCCACTCGGGGTGAAAATTGCAAAAAACACAGTTGATGGACAGAATGTAGAACAATGTCATACATTCACCCCAGTACAATGATCTGGGCCTAAATCCATCATTTTTTTGCACTCCACACCACCCTGGGTTAGACACTGGTTATATGCAAATCAGCTCTGACCCTGTGCCTCATGGGAACAGTCCAGTCCGAACTACCAAGCCATGTCTTTCCCAGACCGGAATCAAGCATCCAAGGACCGGTTTCTGGCTATCAGCCTTCATCAGCCTGGATAGCTTGACTCCAGTGGTGTGGAGAGCCTGGGACTCACGTCTGAGCATACCCAGCCCACTCGGGGTGAAAATTGCAAAAAACACAGTTGATGGACAGAATGTAGAACAATGTCATACATTCACCCCAGTACAATGATCTGGGCCTAAATCCATCGTTTTGTTGCACTCCACACCACCCTGGGTTAGACACTGGCTATATGCAAATCAGCTCTGACCCTGTGCCTCATGGGAACAGTCCAGTCCGAACTTCCAAGCCATGTCTTTCCCAGACCGGAATCAAGCATCCAAGGACCGGTTTCTGGCTATCAGCCTTCATCAGCCTGGATAGCTTGACTCCAGTGGTGTGGAGAGCCTGCGACTCACGTCTGAGCATACCCAGCCCACTCGGGGTGAAAATTGCAAAAAACACAGTTGATGGACAGAATGTAGAACAATGTCATACATTCACCCCAGTACAATGATCTGGGCCTAAATCCATCGTTTTTTTGCACTCCACACCACCCTGGGTTAGACACTGGCTATATGCAAATCAGCTCTGACCCTGTGCCTCATGGGAACAGTCCAGTCCGAACTACCAAGCCATGTCTTTCCCAGACCGGAATCAAGCATCCAAGGACCGGTTTCTGGCTATCAGCCTTCATCAGCCTGGATAGCTTGACTCCAGTGGTGTGGAGAGCCTGGGACTCACGTCTGAGCATACCCAGCCCACTCGGGGTGAAAATTGCAAAAAACACAGTTGATGGACAGAATGTAGAACAATGTCATACATTCACCCCAGTACAATGATCTGGGCCTAAATCCATCGTTTTTTTGCACTCCACACCACCCTGGGTTAGACACTGGCTATATGCAAATCAGCTCTGACCCTGTGCCTCATGGGAACAGTCCAATCCGAACTACCAAGCCATGTCTTTCCCAGACCGGAATCAAGCATCCAAGGACCGGTTTCTGGCTATCAGCCTTCATCAGCCTGGATAGCTTGACTCCAGTGGTGTGGAGAGCCTGGGACTCACGTCTGAGCATACCCAGCCCACTCGGGGTGAAAATTGCAAAAAACACAGTTGATGGACAGAATGTAGAACAATGTCATACATTCACCCCAGTACAATGATCTGGGCCTAAATCCATCGTTTTTTTGCACTTCACACCACCCTGGGTTAGACACTGGCTATATGCAAATCAGCTCTGACCCTGTGCCTCATGGGAACAGTCCAGTCCGAACTACCAAGCCATGTCTTTCCCAGACCGGAATCAAGCATCCAAGGACCGGTTTCTGGCTATCAGCCTTCATCAGCCTGGATAGCTTGACTCCAGTGGTGTGGAGAGCCTGGGACTCACGTCTGAGCATACCCAGCCCACTCGGGGTGAAAATTGCAAAAAACACAGTTGATGGACAGAATGTAGAACAATGTCATACATTCACCCCAGTACAATGATCTGGGCCTAAATCCATCGTTTTTTTGCACTCCACACCACCCTGGGTTAGACACTGGCTATATGCAAATCAGCTCTGACCCTGTGCCTCATGGGAACAGTCCAGTCCAAACTACCAAGCCATGTCTTTCCCAGACCGGAATCAAGCATCCAAGGACCGGTTTCTGGCTATCAGCCTTCATCAGCCTGGATAGCTTGACTCCAGTGGTGTGGAGAGCCTGGGACTCACGTCTGAGCATACCCAGCCCACTCGGGGTGAAAATTGCAAAAAACACAGTTGATGGACAGAATGTAGAACAATGTCATACATTCACCCCAGTACAATGATCTGGGCCTAAATCCATCGTTTTTTTGCACTCCACACCACCCTGGGTTAGACACTGGCTATATGCAAATCAGCTCTAGTTCGGACTGGACTGTTCCCATGGGGCACAGGGTCAGCGCTGATTTGCATATCGCCATTGTCTAACCCAGGGTGGTGTGGAGTGGAAAAACGATGGATTTGGGCCCAGATCTTTTGACTGGGGTGAATGTGTGACATTGATCCACATTCTGTCCATCATTGTTGTGTTTGCAGTAACCGCTCTAAGTGTACTGGGAATGCTCAGACGTGAGTCCCAGGCACTCCACACCACTGGAAGCAAGCTAGCCGGGCTGATGAGAGGTGTTACCTCGAAACCGGTCCGGTCCTCGGATGCTTGTTTCCTTTCTGGGAAGGACATGGCTTTTGTAGTTCGGACTGGACTGTTCCCATGGGGCACAGGGTCAGCGCTGATTTGCATATCGCCATTGTCTAACCCAGGGTGGTGTGGAGTGGAAAAACGATGGATTTGGGCCCAGATCTTTTGACTGGGGTGAATGTGTGACATTGATCCACATTCTGTCCATCATTGTTGTGTTTGCAGTAACCGCTCTAAGTGTACTGGGGATGCTCAGACGTGAGTCCCAGGCACTCCACACCACTGGAAGCAAGCTAGCCGGGCTGATGAGAGGTGTTACCTCGAAACCGGTCCGGTCCTCGGATGCTTGTTTCCGTTCTGGGAAGGACATGGCTTTTGTAGTTCGGACTGGACTGTTCCCATGGGGCACAGGGTCAGCGCTGATTTGCATATCGCCATTGTCTAACCCAGGGTGGTGTGGAGTGGAAAAACGATGGATTTGGGCCCAGATCTTTTGACTGGGGTGAATGTGTGACATTGATCCACATTCTGTCCATCATTGTTGTGTTTGCAGTAACCGCTCTAAGTGTACTGGGGATGCTCAGACGTGAGTCCCAGGCTCTCCACACCACTGGAAGCAAGCTAGCCGGGCTGATGAGAGGTGTTACCTCGAAACCGGTCCGGTCCTCGGATGCTTGTTTCCGTTCTGGGAAGGACATGGCTTTTGTAGTTCGGACTGGACTGTTCCCATGGGGCACAGGGTCAGCGCTGATTTGCATATCGCCATTGTCTAACCCAGGGTGGTGTGGAGTGGAAAAACGATGGATTTGGGCCCAGATCTTTTGACTGGGGTGAATGTGTGACATTGATCCACATTCTGTCCATCATTGTTGTGTTTGCAGTAACCGCTATAAGTGTACTGGGGATGCTCAGACGTGAGCCCCAGGCACTCCACACCACTGGAAGCAAGCTAGCCGGGCTGATGAGAGGTGTTACCTCGAAACCGGTCCGGTCCTCGGATGCTTGTTTCCGTTCTGGGAAGGACATGGCTTTTGTAGTTCGGACTGGACTGTTCCCATGGGGCACAGGGTCAGCGCTGATTTGCATATCGCCATTGTCTAACCCAGGGTGGTGTGGAGTGGAAAAACGATGGATTTGGGCCCAGATCTTTTGACTGGGGTGAATGTGTGACATTGATCCACATTCTGTCCATCATTGTTGTGTTTGCAGTAACCGCTCTAAGTGTACTGGGGATGCTCAGACGTGAGTCCCAGGCTCTCCACACCACTGGAAGCAAGCTAGCCGGGCTGATGAGAGGTGTTACCTCGAAACCGGTCCGGTCCTCGGATGCTTGTTTCCGTTCTGGGAAGGACATGGCTTTTGTAGTTCGGACTGGACTGTTCCCATGGGGCACAGGGTCAGCGCTGATTTGCATATCGCCATTGTCTAACCCAGGGTGGTGTGGAGTGGAAAAACGATGGATTTGGGCCCAGATCTTTTGACTGGGGTGAATGTGTGACATTGATCCACATTCTGTCCATCATTGTTGTGTTTGCAGTAACCGCTCTAAGTGTACTGGGGATGCTCAGACGTGAGTCCCAGGCACTCCACACCACTGGAAGCAAGCTAGCCGGGCTGATGAGAGGTGTTACCTCGAAACCGGTCCGGTCCTCGGATGCTTGTTTCCGTTCTGGGAAGGACATGGCTTTTGTAGTTCGGACTGGACTGTTCCCATGGGGCACAGGGTCAGCGCTGATTTGCATATCGCCATTGTCTAACCCAGGGTGGTGTGGAGTGGAAAAACGATGGATTTGGGCCCAGATCTTTTGACTGGGGTGAATGTGTGACATTGATCCACATTCTGTCCATCATTGTTGTGTTTGCAGTAACCGCTCTAAGTGTACTGGGGATGCTCAGACGTGAGTCCCAGGCACTCCACACCACTGGAAGCAAGCTAGCCGGGCTGATGAGAGGTGTTACCTCGAAACCGGTCCGGTCCTCGGATGCTTGTTTCCGTTCTGGGAAGGACATGGCTTTTGTAGTTCGGACTGGACTGTTCCCATGGGGCACAGGGTCAGCGCTGATTTGCATATCGCCATTGTCTAACCCAGGGTGGTGTGGAGTGGAAAAACGATGGATTTGGGCCCAGATCTTTTGACTGGGGTGAATGTGTGACATTGATCCACATTCTGTCCATCATTTTTGTGTTTGCAGTAACCGCTCTAAGTGTACTGGGGATGCTCAGACGTGAGTCCCAGGCTCTCCACACCACTGGAAGCAAGCTAGCCGGGCTGATGAGAGGTGTTACCTCGAAACCGGTCCGGTCCTCGGATGCTTGTTTCCGTTCTGGGAAGGACATGGCTTTTGTAGTTCGGACTGGACTGTTCCCATGGGGCACAGGGTCAGCGCTGATTTGCATATCGCCATTGTCTAACCCAGGGTGGTGTGGAGTGGAAAAACGATGGATTTGGGCCCAGATCTTTTGACTGGGGTGAATGTGTGACATTGATCCACATTCTGTCCATCATTGTTGTGTTTGCAGTAACCTACCTATGACACTGCACGCCGTAGAAAGGATTCCTGTATAGATAGTCCCCAAAGTCAAAAAGCAGGGGCCCATTGTGACCGTATATGCGAGAAGCCTGCCTTTAATTTCAGCCCGATTGGTAACCACTTCCCCAAAGGATTTAGATGTTAGAATTGCTACCCCAGCCATTTTGGTGGTGTTGGATGAGAAATATTTATGGGGGAAGGCTCTGGAATGAAGTTTGTGTGTATCCCCAGAGAGGAGGTGAGTTTCCTGAAGTGAGCAAAAATGTGCTCCGAAGTTTGACAAGTTTGAAAGAATAATACGTCTTTTAATAGGGTTATTCAAACCCTTAACATTAAGGATGAGAATCGTCAGTTCGTTTGTCATTGGTATGGGAAGTAGGAGCGTGCTAATTGAACGCCTCTGTGGAGGGCAACCAGGTTGTCAAAGACATGATGTATGAAATGTTGTAAGAGGCCCTGCTCAGTTAATCTAAAGGCGAGGAGAGACAGCTTAGTATAGGTCCCGTTAAAGGAGAAGACAACAATTCCCATAAACAGCAAAACAAACAACTTAGTCCAATGGATATAGTCATCTGTGTAAGCCCAGATGGGAATAGGTAGTTGGGGATGTGTGGAGGGCTAGAGGCCCCGCCCCATACAAATCCGCCCACGGTAAAATAAAATTGAAGATCACCGATAAGCTCAAGGCTCATCTATCCACCTGAGATCATATCCTGGGGTGCTTAACTCTGGATCCAGTCCAGGTCCTTTTGGAGAGGCTTTGACTCTAACCCCCACCCCACCTCGACCCACTTAAGGGCCCCTCCGTTGCCTGCGTGTCCAGGGATCACCAGGAGGGTTGTTGCTGATGCCAAGCAGCTGGCATGTCTCTTAAAGAGAACAGAGTTGATGAAGGGCACCATTTAGGTGGCAGATAATCCAGAATGGGTGCCCCCAAGACTAAGAGATGTCCTTGTTCCGGAGATATGCCACTACTGGTCGGAAATTTCAGCATTTTTGGAGTGTAGAAGCAGCTAAGTCCTGGTACAGGATTAGGATGTGCCCTCTAAACTGGATAGGGTGTTGAACTCTAGCTGTACAGAGGATACGTTCTTTTAATTGGAAATCATGAAGACAAACTAGGATATCCACTGGTGGTGCTGAGGCGTGCAGTTTAGGGCCCACTCTGTGTGCTCTGTCAATTTGAATTTCCAGTTCTGAATACTCCACCAGCATCGGTCTGAAGAGGTCAGTGACAAACTGAGCAATATCAGGGCTCTCCGCACCAGTCTGGACGCCCTCTGATGGGAATATCATTGCATCTGGACCTGTTTTCCAAGTTCTTAGCATGAGCCTGCAGATCTATCGGTTGATCTTTCAGGTGAAGGATTTCCTGTTGGAGCTGCTCGATCTCTTCATTTCTACTTGCTTCATGATCCTCTAGGATAGAAACCCTATCTCCCAGGCTCTCTAGATCTCGGCGGACCTCTCTAATGTCATTAGACAGATGTTTTGTAAGGGTCTGAAGGTCTTCTTGGAGTGCAGTGAAAAGGACCTCCAAGAAAGAATGAGTTACTGGGGCATCCGTATCCTGCATGTTCATTGTAGTTTTGGTCTGTGAGGGCATCATGGAGTCACCTCTCCATGCAGGTCCAGGCCTAGTACGCATTTCTTTTACCGAGCTGTCCTTTTTACCCCTGCCCATAGCCATCCCCTCTAGCAATGTCAGAGAGCCAGGTCATGCAGGGAAGGGTAGCGTAGTCATGGTGCACAGTCTAGAAGGAAGCCAGGGGCAGCACAGAGGTCGACGTAAGGGGCAATGTCATTTAGTTGCCAGAATACAGAAAAGGGGAGAGCGACGACAGTAGGACCCAGCACCAGCAAAACATCAGAGCCTTGATGAAATGTCCTTGAAGGAGCTCTCAGCGGCCAGTATGATGTGCAATCCAAGTCAAGCAACTGAAGTTGTTAGGATCCTTTTAGTTCATGAAGGGAGATCGCTGCAACAGTGACTCCATCGCAGAGCAAGGCACAGTAGTAGATCAATATAAACAGATTTGCTCAGCCAAGATGGAACAGAACAAGCAGGAATTGGGCCCACGTGGTCAGAGCACCGATCCCGCAGTTCTGAGGGTCACAGGAATAGGGCCCAGTCCACTCTCCTTCCTTCTGTGGCACCCTTATTAGGCAATCTCTCGATTAGGTCCAGGAGGCTTTGGTAAGAAAAGGAATCCAGGTGGAGCACAAGGCTCAGCCGCAGTCGCTATCTCCAAGGTGCTCTCCTGGTGGGCCCGGCTGTTTCAAGTCGTGCCCGGCCCCAACAATGTAGGGTAATGAGTTGAGGTGAAAAAGGGTCTCCCCACTGGTGCCAGAAACCTCCACCTCCTTACTTGCGAGAAGCCATACGGTCTGCTGGTGCCCCCGGGGACCAACCAGGGGATGCAGGCAGCCTGCCAGGCAGGCAATGATCCTCCGACTCTAGGCCTGTGCCACTTCAGGAACCAGGCCAAAGGGGCGGGGAAGGAACCTGGAGTACCTTGCTCAGATGCTCCAGGACTCCATGCTTCGGGCCCTGGTGTGGAGTGCCGAGAAGTCGCAGGGTCAGGGAGAAGCCTCTCTTGTCAGCCCAGACCCGCAGTCCCGCCATCAGGGCTCGACTGTTGGCAGCCACACCTCTCTGCTTCAGACGGCTGCGGCATGGTACTAAGTGTCTCTATAACCGGCTGGGTGTGCTCAATCACTACCCCCACCAGGAAGGACCGTGGGGAGGGTCATCTGTGCAGCAGTGTTGGCAGTAAAATGGGCGGTTCAGCAGCGGGGGATGGAGAAACAGAAACAACAGTCTTACCCGTCCGCCATCTTGGCCATGCCCTGTGTCCTCACTTTAGATCTATTTGACACTATTAAATACCAGTCATGAAACATTCAAAATGTTTTTTCAGCAGTCGGTGAAGCTGAAAACAACAATAAAGAATTCGGAGCCTGCACTACAACATTACCAAACACACTCTGTACAATGTACAACAGAAATGTCAATGAAGATAGGAGTCATTTGGTCAGGTAGAAGATCTGCAGTGGTGCATCGCATATCATAACCCAAGGTCCAAATTTCCTACATTCCTTGACTGGCAGAGCATGTAAATATATTGTAAATATATATATCTTACCTCAATGTTTGCTGCTACTTCCCTCCATATACTTTCCAGTGAAGGTGTGGTATTGTAGGGCTGTTGTCTAGACATGTCATCCTCCCTCTTAAGTTTCGTTGAAAGTTGGCGTTCTAAAACCCTCATGCTAGAAAGCTGAAATAGGAAGTAGTTGAAAGTATAAACAAGGTAAGGTTCTAGTCAAGATTTTCAAAGTACATCAGTGTACTAAGGGACTTTGGCATCCAATCAAAAAATTCACTGGAGTAGAGGGGAGTGAGCCACTCACAAAATGTTACAGGCATACCTGCAAACGGCCAGGTACCATTATTTTTTGATACATGTAGATTCGTTACCAAGAAACTATCACATAAAACATATTCAGCTTCTGATGCCAGGTAAAGCCTCACATGTGTTGTTTACCCTGCATAGGTAACGAAACAGTCTTATGAGAGAGGTGCAGCATTGTGACCAGGTATAGCCATCTTATGCCCTGGTACAACCTCATATGCAATGCTGTTGGATGACATATCTTATTAACATCCTCATGGGGCAGGTTCATCTTCATGTCCTAGGTGGAGCCACATGTGCTAGTTACTGATGGTATCTATCAGGCTCTAACAGCGTATGCCATCTGCAGCCATATTTTGGATTTCATCTCGTATGCCTAATACACTCTCATCTATCTTCTAGAACAGCCACATGAAGAAGTGAAAGCACAAGCGTCATTTATTGACATCATGATATGTGAAAATAAAAATACCACCATAAAAACAAGTGTTGGCAAATCCACTAGGTCTGGCATTAACCATCATCCTTCTGCCTATTCTTATTTTGTTTTGCCAAGGTTTTTGCAAAACCTATTTGTTTGGGAATATGCCAAGCCCTCATTAATCTTATAAAAAGAATTTGCTATAGGTAAAAAGTTTTTTTTTTCTCAAAAAGCAATACGTTACCATAGTACTCCCTGGCACTGAAGGGAACTACTTTGTGTGCGGTAGTGTTGCTTCTGAAAGGCGGACATGCCATAACTCGTAGTAAACTCAGGCAATGGCTGAAGCGGGCAGATGGATTGCATATTAATGACTACTGTAGTGGCTGTAGGGGGTGCAGAATAATGTGAATGGCACAAAGAAGTCTCTAATGGATGAAGTCTAGCTGAAAACATCTTAGCAAGTGGATAATTTTACATTGTAATAAACTGAAAGAAAACGTAATCATTAGATTGTTCTATGGGAAGGTGTACAGTTCTTATTACATAAACGTATGGAATTACATGGGAAAGACAGGGATTGCTGCAGGATTCGTCTAAACCAGCGTAACTGATGTAGTGATCTCAGTTCAAGGAGGTTTATTGTCAGACTTAAAGGAAAGCTTCAGCAGTATTGTGTCAGTGCGCCCACAGCTCTCTCAGCTATATAATTAGACAGCTTAGGGTAATTTCTTCTCCTCCTGCCCACGTGTGTAATGGCAATTGTCATATGGAGACCTATTTCACGCTAATAAATACCAGTCATGAAACATTCAAATTATTTTTTCAGCAGTCGGTGAAAGTAAAAACAGAAATAAACAATTCGGAGCTTGCACTAAAACACTAGCAAATACCGTCTGTAAAATGAACAACAGAAATGTCCTGTCAGAAGCCTACTTCATTTTTTACCACTGCAGAGAAATCTCCATGTTCAGAAAGTCAAGGAAGATTGGACTTATTTGTTCAGTCAGAACATCTGCAGTGGTGCATCTCATATCACAACCACTGCTACAGATTTCCTACATTCCTTCACTGGCAGGGCATGTAAATATATATTGTAACTATATATCTCATACCTCCATGTTTGCTGCTGCTTCCCTCCTTAGGCTTTCCTGTGAAGGTGTGGTATTGTTGGGCTGTTGTCTAGACATGTCTTCCTTCCTCTTCGGTTTTGTTGAAAGTTGGCGCTCAAGAGGCTTCACGCTGGAAAGCTGAAATAGGAAGCATTTGAAAGTTCAAACAACGTAAGGTTCAATCAAGATTTTCAAAGTGCATCAGTGATTGAGGGAAGTTTGGCATCCAATTAACAAAGCCACTGGAGTAGAGGGAAGTGAGAACACTCGCGAAATGTTACAGGCATACCTGCAATTGGCCTGGTACCATTCTTGTTGGATACATGTAGTTTTCAGTACCCAAAAACACATAAAACATATGCAGCTTCTGATGCCAGGTAAAGCCACCCTTATGTTGTCTAGCCTGCATAGTTACAGAAACTGTCTTCTGAGAGATGTGTAGCATTGTGACCAGGTATAGCCATCATATGCCCTGGTACAACCTCATATGTCATGCAGTAGGATACTTTGCATTGTTGTGCAACATATCCCATTTACAACCTCATGGGGCAGGTTCATCTTCATGTCTTAGGTGGTAACTCATATGCTAGTAAATGATGTTATCTACATATGCCATTTGCAGCCCTGTATACTAGATGATATCTAGTACACCTCAGTAGGCTCTAATCTATGTTGCAGAACAATCACATGCTGATGTGGAAGCGCAAATGCAAAAACAACAATTGATGGACAGAATGCAGAACAATGTCATGCATTCACCCCAGTACAGAGATCAGGGTCTAAATCCATCGTTTTTTGCTCACCATGCCATTCCAGTATGGAACCAAAATTATGCAAATCGGTCTTGACCCTGCGCCCAATGGAAGCAGTCCAACCCGAACTGCCAGACCAGGTCCTCCCTGGACTGGAAACAAGCATTCTAGGACCAGTTTCTGGCTTTCAGCCCTCAACAGCCAGGCCAGCTTAACTTCAGTGGCATGGAGAGCACAGGACCCATGTCCGGACATACACCTCCCACTCGGGGTGACAAATGCAAAAACAACAATTGATGGACAGAATGCAGAACAATGTTGCAGAACAATGTCATACATTCACCCCAGTACAGAGATCGGGGTCTAAATCCATAGATTTTTTTGCTCACCATGCCATTTCAGTTTGGAACCAGCCTTATGCAAATCAGTCTTGACCCTGCGCCCAATGGGAGCAGCCCAGCCCGAACTGCCAGCCAGGTCCTCCCTGTACTGGAAACAAGCATCGTAGGACTGGTTTCCAGCTTTCAGCCCTCATCAGCCAGGATAGATTGACTCCAGTGACATGAAGAGCACAGGACCCATGTCTGGACATACACCTCCCACTCGGGGTGACAAATGCAAAAACAACAATTGATGGACAGAATGCAGAACAATGTCATACATTCACCCCAGTACAGAGATCGGGGTCTAAATCCATAGTTTTTTTGCTCACCATGCCATTCCAGTTTGGAACCAGCCTTATGCAAATCAGTCTTGACCCTGCGCCCAATAGGAGCGGTCCAGCCTAAACTGCCAGGCCAGGTCCTCCCTGGACTGGAAACAAACATCCTAGGACTGGTTTCCGGCTTTCAGCCCTCATCAGCCAGGATAGCTTGACTCCAGTGGCATGGATGTGGAAGAGCAAGCATCATTTAGGGACATCATGTGCAAAAAAACCTTCATTGTTTGGGAATATGCACCGGGCCGTCATCAATCTAAAAAAAACATTTGCTACAGGAAATAAAGGTTTGTCTTCAAAGACCATACATTGCCATAGTACTTCCTGGCACTAAAGGGAACTAGCTTGTGTGCAGATGTGTTCCTTGTGAAAGGGAGACATGCCATAACTCGTAGTGAAATTAGGCAATGGCTGAAGTAGACTGATGCATAGCATCTTAATGTATACTGTATTGAGTGGAAAAATAATGTGAATGACACCAATCAGTCTATAATGGATGAAGTCTGGCTGAAATATTCTTTTCACATAACTTTAGTAAAATCAAAGGGTCTTGGCTAATTCAGACCTAAAAAAAAGTCAATCAGTCTGAAATTGGCTGCAAGCCTCTTGCCTTTGAAAAGAAGGAAAGTGAAAAGTCAAGAAAGAAGCAAGAAAGAAAGAAGGCAAGACAGAAAGCAAGCCAGAAAATGTTAGCTCAGAATTGATTTATTAAAAAAGTCCCCCGTTTAGGACTGCAGCACACCACAGAGCAAATTCCCAATAAAACACTGGTTATAGTTTCAGAGTCACCGATTATCAGATCAACATAACACAGCTGCCCTCTGTCCACCCCTAGTTCTTCCTGTAATGGAAACACCAGATAGGAGAACAGCCTAAAACACACCTGGAAAAATGCAGCAGTAAATCACATATAGCCTAAGGATGTAGTGACTAAGAAACAAGTCAGATGCACACACTCATAAACACAAACCAAAGCTCAGCAGGGGCCCGCATTTGGCCCAAGGACGTGATACCAGAGCAACTGGGCAGTTGCGTTTATCAGATAAAGCCCTAACAATGCCTACTGCTAAGCAGCAGCCTAGATTACACACACAAATGACACACTCTACCACCTGGACCATCTCAGAATGTGACCTCCAGTGGGTATTTGTGACCCCCTTCTATCAGGTTGAGTTCAAGCATCTAACATGTACATTATTGCCAACTGTGCCAGCATTACCTGCCCAAAGGCGGATCTGCTTCTTTGTTTTGCAGCTGCTGTACAATATAATGCATGCCATGTACCTAATGCAGTTGAATTATAGCACACAACTATAAGAGAAGTGGCTGATATTCCCTGCAGTTATTTTGATAGTCAATACCTGCTTACAGCAAAAGAAGGCATTTAAGAAGGCAAGAATGAAAGACAGAAAGAATGTAACGCAGAAAAGAAAGAAGAAACGAAAGAATGGAAGTAATAAAGAGAGGAAAAAAGGAAGGAATCAATGGAAGAAAATAGAATGAAGGTAAAAAGGAAGATAAGAATGATAGAAAGAAAGAAAGAAAGAAACAAGAAAGAAAAGGGGGAAGATGGAAAGGAGGAACATTTTAGAAGGAAAAAAAGGAAGGAAAGAAGGAAAAAAGAAAAGAAAGAAAGAAAAAGGAAAAAGAAGGAAAAGAGTAAAAAGTAAAGAAAGAAGGAAAGACGAAAATAGAAAATATATGGCGAGAAAAAGGAGAGAAAAGAAAATAGGAAAAAGACAATAATTTATTACAGAACAGTTTCAAGTGGGCACACAGTTTGGTTTGCTGTGAAAGAGCAGCAGTCAAAAAAGCAAGACACTCAAAAGTAATTTACAAAACCTTTGGCAGGAGATGTAATCTGATAAACATGGAATGTGCCTTGTGTTCACATCAAAAGCATCCTACTGTCAAATCAGGCTCTAAACACAAAGGCAACATTAAAGTATTTATAAAGTAAAAACAACACAGGCACTGAAAGGGACTAACTTGTGTGTGGATGTGCTCCTTGTGAAAGAGCAAAAATGCAGTCACATAAGGGAAGTTATCCAGTGGCTTAAGTAGGTTGACCCACTGCTCCATGCTGTATGCTATAGTGGGTTGAAGGTAAATGAGAATGACACCAACAGACCAATGGATGAAGAGAGGTAGCTGAAAGCCCCTTTATTTAAAATTAAATGGTTTTGGATAAATGGCAAGCCTAAAACAAACACACAAAAAAACAAATAGAGCAATGGAGGATTCTTTTTTGGTTCACCACTTTACTGAATTTATACAGATATTCTAGAATAACATGACATTTGCACCTGCTCCCAATCAAAAGCTAGCACTTAATAAATGTAATAAGGTAACCCAATATTATCCCTTAAGAGAGGTAGGCCTCGCAGTAGCGAAATATTAATTTAGGAGTTTTTCACTATCAGGACATATAAAACTTAAAAGTACATGTCCAACTTTTTCAATACAATGCACCATGCCCTTTGGGTAGTTTAGCGCCTACCTTAGGGGCAACTTATATGTATTGGAAGGGAGGTTTAAGCCTGGCAAAATGGTTATTTGGCCAGGCCAAATTGGTAGTTTAAACTGCACACAGGCTGCAATGGCTTACATGAGACAAGTTGTAAAGGACTGCTTAAGTAGGTGGCTAAATAAGTGCTGCATAATTTCTAGAAGCATTTCATTTACAGGCGGCCGTGGGTACATGTAATACCACTTTACTAGGGACTTAGAAGTAAATTAAATGTGTCAATTGGTGTAAGCCGATTTTATCATGTTTATAGGAGTGAACAAGTACTCTAACACTGGTTAGAAGTGGTAAAGGGCACACAGTCCTAAGGCCAACAAAAACGAAATTCAGAAAATAGGAAGGTAGAAGGCAAAATGGTCTGACTAGGTCTTTTCACCTGCACCATGCAAAAGAAAGCCCACTGTCCCACTGTTGAGCAGATAATTACAGTTTCTTGATCTACATTATTTCAAGGGTACTCAGGCATCTGTTTCATCATTCATCTGTTTATTTCCAGTTTGTTGCTGGTCTCCAATTTGTCGTCAAGTAATGTGACAACTATACTTCTCAGAGACCTTGAGACAATCACATGGGAATCAACGGGGTCAAAACAAGGTCGCGTCTGCTGCTTCCTGCTCAGTATTGAAAGAAAATCCTATTCAGAGGGTGCATGTTTTCAAGGGGCTCAGCGAGCTTAGTCTCTGGTAGTCAAAGGGGCCTCTGATCAAAGAAGTCATTGGAGAGGTTGAGCCTCTCTCTCTTGCTTTGTATTGCATCAAGCCAGCCAGTCGCTGCATGTTGAAAGGGAGAGCTTTTTGTAGAGTGCAATAAGCAATTTTGGTATTCCATGCAGGCACGTCGTTGCACCCTTGTTTCTTTCGTTCTCCCAACAGTTGGTCCTTATGTTTGGGTTGATTTGTACTACAACAGAAGCATGTACTGGAGTAACGTTTCTTTTCCTCATTGACTGTGACCTCAGTATCGCTCATGCTGTCTAGTTGGCAAAAGAAATTCATGGTGCACAGATAAACATGGTGTTCTGCATGTGGACCTTACTTTGGCAGGAAGGGAATGCTATCAGCAGTAATGAAATACTAATTCACAGTCTCATGTGGTGCTTAGATTTGGAAACCTCTGGAAGTGATGTATACATGACCCATAACCCAGGTACACTAAATATTGGGGCTTCTATGTTTTTTTTGAAAGA
Source organism: Lissotriton helveticus (assembly GCF_964261635.1). Taxonomy (NCBI): domain Eukaryota; kingdom Metazoa; phylum Chordata; class Amphibia; order Caudata; family Salamandridae; genus Lissotriton; species Lissotriton helveticus. The sequence continues at coordinate 1,315,603,178 of NC_136065.1, read as the reverse complement.
AAGTGGAAGGCATAGGAACATATACTCTTTAAAAATTGAGCTTGCATGCTCTTGCCTTTTCAGACCTCATGTTCCAGCTGTTTCTATTTCCATTTCCCTACCCCTCACCTGGCCATTCCAACACCCTGTATCTTTGGGGACAAACTTCAGGGGATTAGTCTTGCCTAGTGGGGGCACATTTCAGCATCACAAAACTCCTGAGTTTATAGTGGATTGACACCCATTCACCCAAAGCCCTGCTGCTGTGAAACGCGGTCACTGAGCACTAGCACTGATTACATGTGTGCCCGGACATGTGCATGTATTCTAGTGGACCCAAATGAGGGAAGACCAGGACCAACTTGCTCATCTATCCGCCCAAGTTGCTGGTTGGCCTGACTTCATGGCAGTGCCAACTACCTTCTTCTCCACAGCGGCATATCCTGTTCAGGGGTCCTTTGCCAAAGGTGTAGCAGGTCTTGTGGAACTCTCGTCGGCTACAGTCTCCTGCTTGTCGTACTGGAGATTTTTAACTTCCAGAACCAGAGAGACGCAGGCCGGTTGGTTCCATTTTGTTCATGTGCACAGGATAGAGGTGAGGTTCCTTTCCAAGACAGCTGAAGTATATTTCTGACAATCTGGAAACTTGACAGAGGGAACTCAGACACTAAAGAGGGGAAAGAGATGTTCAGAAATTCAATAAAGTTTTTTTCCGATTCAGGGGTGTCCCCAGAATATCAAGAGTACTGCTGTTGAATCAGGACTGGTATCTATCAGCTTTCAAAATATGAGGGAACATCATCTGAAATCCAATCTGGAGGAGGATTTGCTCACTTGTCTTAAGAACAAAGGAGTCCTGTCTGAGCAAGAGAGAATATAACATGAATCTGCTGGCTATGAGAAACGGAGTTGTTGGTTAATCCTGATTAAGCAACAGCCACAATTCCTGCCAGGCTGAAACACAAAAAGTCACTAAATTAACTTGCGCTTAACCCTCTGGTAGTGTGGCACAAAAGCAGTCAGTAATGAAATGAAAACAAAACACACAAAAAATCCCGTATCAATTTAGAAAAATAGACATTTGAATATATTATTGGACACCAAAATTTCAAAAGTGCAATCAGTAGAACTGGTATTATATTTATTTTTTACATTTTAAGGAAAATCTAGCACCTAAAAGATCAAAGTGCCAACCGCGGCCATATAGTCGCATGAGACCAGGTCACGGTAAAAAAATATGGCCAACCGCGAAGGAGCATGGGTCGGATACAAGGAGTTGCTTGGGTCCGGTCATCGTTTATTTTCCGACTTAGAAGAAAGTTTGCTCTTCAACCTCCTAGCCAGTCTTACATCACACCACAAGTGAGGGAACTTCACTGGTGTGCACAATACAAGCTCCTCACACACACATACAAAGCAGTACACAACACAGGCCCAGCCTACATGAACAGCCATGTGCAGTTTCACCAACTATCCAGGTGCCTCTGCTCAGCTGGACTCTCACTAGCACATGCCCATACATAGAAAAAAGATCAGGATATTGTGCATTCTTCCACATTTCTCCTTAAGTGTCTAACAACTTCCGACACCACATTAGAGCCTCTTCATCCCTTCTTGAATTTCACAGCTATCTAAAGATCTGGCTCTTCGAGTAAGTCCCCCTAAGGCTGGCCTCACACACCTGTTAAAGCCCCAGGGTACCCTCATTGGTGAGCGTGCACAATAAAAATACACTTCACATAACGTAACATAATTACTGGAGAGCAGAATGTAGATTTAGCTTCCAGGAACTTCAACAGCTATTACAGATCCAACTTCACCAGAACAACGAGCTTGTAATATATATTATAAAAAGTCCAGAAATTACATTTGTAGTTGTTTGCTAGGCAAATATAACAGCCAGCCTTTTTAAAGTGAAAATAACTTGAAGGCCATTTTTACTGTAAGGAAATGTTTGACATTAACCTTTTACAAGCCCTACTTTTAAATGCCATGCTCCAAGCCCTATGCAAAAAGGTCTCATTTGGGGTGACTAATACATATTTAAATGGGAGTTTTAGACCTGTCAAAAAGAGTAATATTGACAGGTCTCATTTCTAATTACAAATTGCACAGCTGGACTACTGGTGGTCGTGGGGATGTGCTTTACAGTGCCACTGCAGTTGACAGCACAACACGTGCTGCCATTCAACTGTAGCATTTGATTTACCTCCCCTGAGTACATTTGATGCCATATACTAGGCATTTGTAGACAATGAAATAAATGAATCAGGTGTATACCAATTTCGTCATGTTAAAAGGAGGAATACTTTCCCACTGCTTAGCTGGGATAAAGTACACAGTGTTCCATAGCCAGCAAATATAGGGCTCAGCAAAAAGACAAAATCAAATATCTGGAATGATCGTGCAGAATTTACAACACCCACCAATGGGAAGGAAGCACTACTTGGGAGAGTGAGGCTGTTGCTTTGAGGCCTCCAATCCTGAAGTTTGCACCTGGCAGCCGTAACGCCAAAGAACTCAGCACTGATCACATCACTGCCTAAGTGCCTCTGCATAGCACCATGAAGTGTGCTATCACTGCCCGAGCCCTACACCTGCAACACAGTACTGCCAACTTCCCCTACCTGGGGAGGTCCCGGCAGTTCTGAACCGAGTCTCATTGGACTGATATAACCAAGCTCACTAAAACCGCAAAGCCAGTCTGTGACAACTGCTTGCCAGAGCCCGAAAAAGGGCCAGTGCCAGAAGCACCTACTCCTATTGCGACCTCCAGAGACTCACCATGGCAGCCGTACACCTGCTGTAAGACTTCCACATGCACTGCACCTTAGTTCCACAAAACAATGATGATCACACCAAACCTAGAAAGGAACACCCCTGGGATGCCCATTGCACCAGAAGAAAATGGGTAAGAGAAACGGACCCAAGAGCCCAGAAGAAACTTTATGCTAAGATAGGGGGGGGGGGCTCCACGTAAATAGAGACTATGCCACATAGGCTTAACTGTAAGACCCCAGGAACAGAATGTGAGGAAACAACCAACAGCGCCAAGCTGTTTGCTGTAATGATTTTGAATCTGTGGATTTAATAACTCCAACAGAGTTTAGCCTGAGATTTAGTACTTTTACTTTTAATTGCAGCAAACTTCGATAAACAATTTGTGGGCAGAAACCACCAGTAATTGGGAATTCTTTTTAAATTACATTTAATGGGCCAACCTCACTGTGTTTAGAATCATTCTACCTTGTTTTGCTGCAAATGATATGATGGTCAATTATTTTTTTTTAATAGGGAGGTAAACTGGAGATTAAAATTTCCTTTAGCTTTTATTATTAGTCGTTTTAACGATAAGTCATTGCGTCGTGTTGTCCATATGAGAGTTTATGTCTCCTGATCATGCCCTAAAGCAAACCCATCATTGCGGATGGAGTCAGGAACCCAAAGGAAACACACATTTTAAGCACTGGGTTAGAACAAGTAAATAAATGAGAGGACAGTGAACATGTTTTGTTTTGCTTTGCTGGATCTAAATTTGCTTCTTTGTCAGGCACCCTAAAGCAGGGAGCCACCATTCTTTTACTTGTTTCCATATTTGGTATTGTAGGCACTCCTTATTAATTACTTGCCACATTTTTAGATTTCACCTGCACAGCAAAGCGCTGTGCTTGTGAAATCTCTTGTATTTATTAGGTTTTGCCTGCATAGTGCTTGTGAAATCTCTTATATTTAATATATCCTAAAAGGTGGCTCTTATCAGCTCCCTTGGGCAAATTACTGTGCTCATTTGCTTTTGCGTGGAAATGTGTTTTGTTAACTTCCCCAGGCTGCACGCATTTATGATACTTCTACTAAAGCTGTTCACAGTATGCTGGATTGCTTGCTGTTTATTACTTAATTGTGTAAAGTAGATGCTTTGGCCTTAGAATGTTTGTGGCATTTCCTATTCATGCCTCAGTACCCTTCTTTGCACTCGGTAGGTATTATCGGATAGATTTTTTCAACTTAATCTATTTGGAATTATGTTCAAATTCTAATTGTTGTAATAAATATTGCATGTTAAAAATGAAGTTAATATACAAGAACTATGCTATATTTTGCTACTAAACAGGCTGCCACAAGTGCAGTTACCTTACAGAAAACAGGGTCATGATTTGAATGGTGCAGCAGGTGCAGTAGCATCGGGTCCAACAGTTGTCAGAACTCCTCTGAACGCATAATATTGCTATATTTGACTACTAAAAAGGCAGTCACCTTGCAGTGAAAAGGGGCTTAATTTGAGTGGTGCAGCAGGTGCAATGGCACCGGGGCCAAAGCTCCAGGGACTCCACTAAACCCAGATTATTGCAAACATTTAAAAATAAACAGGCAGTCACAAGCCCAATTACTTTGCAGACAACAGGTACATGCTGTCAATGGTGCAGCAGGTACAGTGACACCCAAGAAACTTTTCGAATTGGTCAAACAGCAATCAGTGGTAGGTCCAAACCACCCTGTCGCCAGAGGCAGCCCACCCTCATGCAATGAACCTGCTGCTTTCTTCACTGAAAAATCAAGAATCATCTCCATTGATCTCGCCTCTAAGAAAACTCTACTGCCATCCTCTGGGTCCACACCACCCCTTGACCTCTTAGAAAAACACAAACCTATCTGCCTGAACACTAAGAACAACACGTCATGGGGCACCTTTACCCCATTCAGTGAAAAAGACATCAACAAGATTCTTCAGAATATCAGCCCATCTAACCACTTCAGTGACCCGTTGCCCCCAGCCATCTTCAAGGAAATCATGAATGTACTCAACCCCACCTGGACAAGGATTGTAAATGCTTCTTCATCACAAAGCACGATTCCATACTGCCTAAAAGCAGTTCAGGTGTCATCTATATTAAAGAAAACTAAAGCAGATACAACCTACCTCAATAATTTTCGCTCTATCTCCAACATCCCCACCCTAGCCAAACCACTAGAAAAATGAGTACAATCCCAACTTTGTGCACCCATAGAGAATATACAACTCCTTGACCAGCATCAATCCGGCTTTCGGAAAGGGCACAGTACCGAATCAGTTCTCACGCATGTTATGGATGACATTTTAAAAATGCTTGACCAAAATGATTCCTGCCTTCTAATCCTCCTTGACCTTTTCTCCACATTCGAAATGGTTAATCATGACAAATGCCTATCCATTCTGAAGAACAGGATGGGTTTCTCTGGTCGGGTTTTACAATGGTTCTCGTCCTACTTCCAACACAGATCACAAAGAGTCAAGGCAAACCACTCCCTCTCCCAGACCTCTCCAGTACTTATGGGTGTCCCCCAAGGGTCCGCCCTATCTCCTATCCTCTTCAAACTTTTCCTGGAACCACTAGCTAATTCATTAAATTCCACAAACATTCTCTTCCATATGTATGCAGACGACACACAACTTTATTTGAAAATCTCATCCTGGAGAACATCAGCTCACTCAACACTACCCTAACGTCTACTCAAAATTGGTTAACTGAGAACCATCTGCTACTCAACACCTCCAAAACTGAATGTCTTCTCAACTCTCATCTGAACCACATCCCCAAGCTAGACCTTTGGCTGATTCACCTCACTGCTTTCAACTGCACTCCTCTCAACACCGATTATTGCTATATCTTATAACTAAACTGGCAGTCCCAAGTGTAGTTATATTTCAGGCACTAGGGTCATGATTTGAATGTGCAGCAGGTGCACTGGCACTGGGCACAAAAGTTGTCAGAACTCCTCTAAACACATACTATTGTTATATTTGACTAATAAGTAGGCAATTGCAGCTGCCTTGCAGTTAAAAGGGACTCGATTTGAATGGTGCAGCAGGCGCAGTGACACTTGGGTCAAAAGCTATAGGAACCCCACAAAACCCAGATTATTGCTAAGTGATACTACTAATTGATTGAAAAAGCTTTATTCGAGTTGTACACTCATAAAAGCACACACATATAAATTACATACATTTCTTAAAAACATCAAACAATCTATAACAGTTAGTTTATAGTTAAAAATACATAATACACAGACATAAAAAATTATTTGTCAATTGGGATTAATATAAGCTTTTTCATACAAAGCAGAAACTACATGCATGTTACAGTATAGAAACCTCCGCGTTACGGACCATTCCCGGATTTATACAATAAAACTCATAGCATACATGTTATCCGCATTTTAAGTTTAAAATTCATATATATCTCCCAGTTGCTATCTACAAATCAAAATCGTACACAGGAAATTGGGAGGATGTAGAATTCAGAAGGTACTGGTAGCTAGAGCCCTCCTCCTTAAGGACCACGCCCACCCCAAATATTTGGCAGTTCCGACTACAATGAACATTTCAGTGGAAGAACAAATAATTCTTAGCCCCTCAACACCACTTAGGACACCGAGATTCCTACAAACTGGGGCCAGCCAAGATTTCCTTGGATTTACATAAGCCACACATGAGAATAGAAAATGTGCGATGCTTTCATTGGGGGCCCCGCATGACGGGCAACACGCACTACCTCCAGTCTTCCAACTGGACGTCATACACCTCAAGGGGAGAGAGCCTGCCCTTAACTGGAAAAATAATTTCCTGTCTGTTGGGAGAGTTATAGTATCCCAATATTTTTCTAAGGATGGCTGATGTTTAATTTCCATGAATCTACCCCCCAAGGATTCCGAGGTTACGCTTCTCCAAAGTTTTTGATCAATGTGGTTCCAATATAGTTCTTTAATACTGGATTTACTGGGGAATACTTCCCCTAAGGGGTTTTCCCACAGTTTGGAGAGCCCAAGCTCAAAAAGTGCATCTCTTAACGTTTTTAGCCATGCGATTTTATGGAAAACATCAAGTTTGGCTAATGCTAAGAACCCCTCGGCGTAGTGTCTTATTTCCACGGTTGTCCATAAACGTCTCCAATAAAGGATAGGCCTCAATCGGGCACGGTCAGTAAGCGATCTTCTACCTAAGTCTAAACCAAGCGGTATAAGTGGGGTGCTTTGAGGGAGACTAGTTATCCCTCTCAGGAACCTGTTCTCAGATCTCTGAAGGGTGGTGAGACTCTCAAAGCCCCAGACTTCAGCCCCATAAAGGGCTGCGCCCAGGGCCTTTGCGTCATAAACCATGAGAACAGGTTTTATGGGCCTGGTTTTAGATTTTATTTGCTCAACCCTGAGTACACCAGAAATCTGCTGATGTTTCAACACCGCCTTCTCTATGTGTCGTGACCAACCCGGTTTACTTGATATCTCTACCCCGAGATACGTGAAAACATCTACCGACTCAAGCTTGATATTGTTCAAAGAAACATTGGGTCGAGAATGGCACTTTTGCCCAAAGGCCATCAACTTAGTCTTATTTACATTAACCTCTAGGCCCCGTTCCTTGCAAAATGAGTCAAAAATGTTCAAAGCTCTCTGGAGGCCCGACGGGGTTTTAGACACGATCAGGGTGTCGTCAGCGAACATCAGAATGGGGACTCTGATGCCCGCTAACGAAGGTGCATCGACCATTGCGTCCAAAATCCTGTCCACAATGCCATTAATGAACAGGGAGAACAGCAGGGGTGCCATAGCACATCCCTGCCGGACCCCCCGCTCGACTGGGAAGTTAGCAGTGGATTCCCCATTCCTCCCCCACTGGACCTTTGCGTAGTTACTTTCATGCAGACGCATTATCAGCGTGAGCAAATCAGGTGGGACCCCTAATTTAAACAGAACCTCCCACAGCGTGCGCCTGGGCACCAGATCAAAGGCGGCCCTGAGATCTACAAATGCTACATAGAGCCTGCCTTTGCCCAGGAGTACAGTCCCCCACCGCAACATGGTGAAGCGAAAAATTTGGTCGACCGTACTGGTTGCACGTCTGAATCCTGCCTGAAAGGGGGATAACGCATTATTATCATCTACCCAGGCCATAAGTTTGTCGACCAGCATCTTCCCCACCACTTTTTGCATGGTGGCCAACAAACTTATTGGTCTATAATTTGCTGGTAGTGACCGATCGCCTTTCTTAAAGATCGGTATTATTATTGCCCCCTTCCATATATTTGGGATTTTAGCCCCTTTCGCTAGGCCATTTCCCAACAAGGTCGCGTATTTTGCCCACTGGGCCTTGTCGTGTTTAAAGATATCTGAGGGGATTCCATCCAGCCCAGGGGCTTTCCCCCCCTGCAAACTTGCTATTACGTGTTCCGCATCCTTGCATGAAAATAAATCACCCTTACAGAATATCATAGGGATTGGTTCTATGGCCATTAGATCCCTGCTCTCAGCATACTGGGGTTTAAAATACTCGACCCACAATGCCTCATCGACATTGTTGTCGGGTTGGTTAGAGACGCCCCCTCTTCCCCATTTCACGGTTTTCCAGAAAAGCCTGGAATCCTTCTGCCCTGAAGCAGCGAGTAACTCCTCCCAATACTCCTCATCCCACAACTTCTTGGCCAGGCGGATACTATCATTATAATGTTTCCTACTGGCGCTAATCGTAGCCCTAACCCTGCTTTTAAGTGCTCTGCCCAACTCCAGTCTGGCTACCCTGCACTGCTTGTTGAACCAGGACGCCATAGTGATTGGCGCTTTTCTGTTATACTTTGCTGGCTTGGTAAAGTGCGGTTTTATCACAGAAAAGAAGGTGTCATGTATATCAGTTAATTCAACCGAGTCTGGTATTACAGGGTCTGCTTTTGTCATGGCAGCAATAGCATTGACTGTCTCCAATTTAATGGACTCCAAAGTGGACAAATTGGCCAGGACATACGGCCATCTCACCCGTCTTAAGTCATTAGTCATGACAGGTACATTCCCATTACCTGAAACTAAATTAGTTCGTGCGGACCTCCACCATGAGTGGGAGACACAAAGGGGGTTATGATCACTTTCAACTCTCCCCACAATTTCCATGTCACCCACACCACACCATAACTCAAAACTACAGATGACGTAGTCGATCCTACTTTTGTTATGCCCATTATCGAATGTGCAATTGCCACCTTGGTCGCTTTTTGTCCTGCCATTAAGAGCCCTCAAACCATACTCTAGACATAGCGCGTTCAACAAAAGAATGTCTTTTGACCACCGCTTCACAGGTACGAGGTTTAGATTTGGGACGCCCCAGAGGGCATCCTCCTCCATTCCTATTGGGTGTGCAGTATTTTCTAAAGGCTCAAATGTCCTATTCAAATCACCAGCCAAAATTACTCTGTTTCCAAGTGACTGGGAATCTAGGGAGGCGGATAAGACCTCTAAGGTGGCAGAATTCCCAAGACTCGTGCCCCTGGCATATATATTGTAAATATCTATCACGCCACCCTTTCCTACAGATAACCTTAATAATTGTATGTCCTTGCACCCTAGATCAATCACTTTTATTTTAACCTTTGAATTTTGCTTGATCCAAATTGCGAGGCCACCCATGGGTCTGCCCCTGGGGCCTCTCGTGGCTGGTATACAAAAATTTAAGTAACCTGGGAAATATATTGGGTCACAAGCCCACGTCTCTTGGAATAGGCACATTTCGAATCCACTTACAAAGTCAATCCATTGCTGTGACAATAATCTAGCCCCCAGCCCCGCTATGTTCCACGACAAAAAGTTCTCCAGGGTGTTTTCTATACAAGTCCCCTTTTCAATAGATACCATGGGCAACAAATCAACTCGCGTCCTACAATCACAGTTCTCTCCCACGACAATATCTATACAATTAGCAACTATTCCCTCCTTGATGCTAATAGTGGTTGGGATAGCTAGTTCACCCACATAGCCCACAGGACTTGCAATATTACTCCCATCACACATATTCTCTATTTCCGAGGTTAAACTCGTTTCATCTTCATTATTTGACATTTTTCCGCCAGTGTTACTTCCCCCAACCCATTCCCCCACCGGAGGCGATTGGACATCTGGGCTCTGTCAATATCCCCACCTCATCTGTCCCTGCCCATTCTGTGGGATACATGCCGGTAAATAATACTTGTTTGTACTTGCGGTGGGCACAGCCATGGGACCAGCCTCTACCCCAATCGGAATAACAGATCTCGGGTACTCCCAACAACCCCCTGACTGGGTGACAGGTCTCGGGTAGAAGAAAGTTAGGTCCACAACCCCAATCCCTCCAATACTAATATTCCATCCTGGTCCCGTTATCAGCCCCACAACCCTAGGATCCTGAAAATTAATTATGATACACTCACCCCCCTGCTTTTTTAGGGTGTTCCCTATCCAGTTGACTCTTCTTGCCCCAATTATCAGGCCGTCCACTCCCCCTGGCAGAGGTCTATTGACACGAAGCCAGTGCATGGCTTTGTTTTTTAGCATGTCAAAGGTTTCTTTTTGACCCTCCATTAGGGGTGGGACATTAGTGAGTATGGCCACATATGGGTAGGAGTCCGGGGTGAGCTGTACTGGAGGAGTCTTAGCCAGGAATTTAGTTATATGGGGTTTTGTGGGTGCTTGCTCCGGGGGAACACGGCAATGTATAAGGGTGTTTTCCACTGCCGCAACAGTATTGGTCCTATTCCCAATGCTAGGGGCCTCCCTCATGGGACCACTACCCACTCCTGTAATAGTCATAGGCCCCACCTTATTCCCAGTGCCATTACTGGAGGGCGATTTACCATTTCCTGGCCTTTTGGCCATGGTTTTCCCCTGCCCAATCGGCAAAGACGTGGTATTTTTTCTAGTAGTGGTGGGTGGGGTTTTTACACCAACATTACAACTCCCATTAACCTTGTTAGAGGATTTAGTGTTCCCACTGTTAGTGCTAATTTTAGAGGGAATTGTATTGGATACAGTCTTACTGTTCACCCCTTTGGTTTCCTGGACAGGGGTGACACTTACAGGCGGGGATTGCAAGTCCACCAACACAACTTCCTGGTCTTTGATAGCTAACTGTGAGGATTTCCCATTCTCACGCAATCTATTTCCAGACTTGATTAAAGATTTAATGGAAAAGAAATTATCCAAGCTAGCTTGCTCTAGATGGTCAAGTTGGTCGGCTAGCTTTTGGAGTCTAAGCTCAACAGGGTGTAAAAGGGAACGCATTATTTTCCCCACTTCTACCAGGAAATCATGATTAGGAGAGGGTAACCCCGGGGGTTCTGAAAAAATTGGATCATTGGCTGGGGCTGCCAAATTTGCAGGAGGCACCAAAATTATTGAGTCCACTTCTAGTTGGACTGCTATTTCCTCCCCCCTCGGCATTACTACTTCATTCTTTGCAGGGGCATGGCTTAAGGATGATTTAGAACCCAGCTTCCTATGCTTTCTCACAGGTTTTTGTGCTTGTGCTTTTTTGACAGTAACTCCCCATTTCCTTTTAACACCAGGCTTGGGTTTAAGCATATCCACATGCAAACAAGATTTTTCTAGAACTACATTTTCTTTAGATGAATGACTGAGTGCATCAAAGTGCTCAACAGACAAACCAGTTCCTGCAGTGACTGCTGGAGGGGTATCAACTAGCTCAATCAGGGGGGGTATGTCAAATAGTAAGTCCTGGGTGACTGGTAAAACAATAGATGACAATGGTGTAACCAGGGCAGGAAAGTTTAAACCTTGGTTTTTTTCAGGCGGGTTTTTCAAAAGCTCTATCGAGAGCCTACGCCCAGCTCGTCTTTCCGCCAGGGCAATCTCTTTGTCAATATCCTGTGGCAAGCGTTTGAAATAAGAGTCAAGCGGGCCCATAACGGCCGGTTCTAAGTCTGACTTTGATAGCAATAATGTGGAAGTACTTGTTGTGCCAGCCATAGTATAAAGAGCTCCCCTGCAAAAGTATCTCCAAGTCACGTATCGACTAGTATATCAAACGGTGGAACAATACCTGGGAATCTAGATGTTATAGGGGTGGCCCAGCCCGGCCTCCTGCGGCCCCGGACGGCCACAGACGGTCCCGCCCTTGTCCCGGGCTTCTCCCGGCGCGCTCCCGCGCGCTCCCGCGCAGCGGGGACAATAGTTCAAGGTATAGTCTATGGGCACTTACTGATTGGTTGGCGTACAGGGGGGTGTGGCCAGCGGGGAGAGCAGCCCAGGTGTGTCAAATGGGCGCGCAGGGGCTCCTGGTCATCGGAGTCCCTGCCTGCGTGCTCGCAGCCCCGCCGGCTAGCTCACCTGCCCGCGCCTCCTGTCCTCAGCTGGTTACAGTTCCAGGGTCTGCTGGCTCCTATGCGCAAGGCGCTGCGGGACCCGCGAAGCGGGTACCGCGAGGTGAGGAGTAACGAGGGGGAGAAAGAAAGTCTCAGGAATCCTCTGCTGTCACGAAGTGCAGGCTCTCCCTTCCTGCCAGTATCCACGGGCGGGCAGCAACGAAGTTAGGGTTCCGAATTACAAAGCAAAACAGCCGCTTTTACTGGACTGAGGGCGGGGGGCGTGGCCAGCGGGGAGAGCAGCCCAGGTGTGTCAAATGGGCGCGCAGGGGCTCCTGGTCATCGGAGTCCCTGCCTGCGTGCTCGCAGCCCCGCCGGCTAGTTCACCTGCCCGCGCCTCCTGTCCTCAGCTGGTTACAGTTCCAGGGTCTGCTGGCTCCTATGCGCAAGGCGCTGCGGGACCCGCGAAGCGGGTACCGCGAGGTGAGGAGTAACGAGGGGGAGAAAGAAAGTCTCAGGAATCCTCTGCTGTCACGAAGTGCAGGCTCTCCCTTCCTGCCAGTATCCACGGGCGGGCAGCAACGAAGTTAGGGTTCCGAATTACAAAGCAAAACAGCCGCTTTTACTGGACTGAGGGCAGGGGGCGTGGCCAGCGGGGAGAGCAGCCCAGGTGTGTCAAATGGGCGCGCAGGGGCTCCTGGTCATCGGAGTCCCTGCCTGCGTGCTCGCAGCCCCGCCGGCTAGCTCACCTGCCCGCGCCTCCTGTCCTCAGCTGGTTACAGTTCCAGGGTCTGCTGGCTCCTATGCGCAAGGCGCTGCGGGACCCGCGAAGCGGGTACCGCGAGGTGAGGAGTAACGAGGGGGAGAAAGAAAGTCTCAGGAATCCTCTGCTGTCACGAAGTGCAGGCTCTCCCTTCCTGCCAGTATCCACGGGCGGGCAGCAACGAAGTTAGGGTTCCGAATTACAAAGCAAAACAGCCGCTTTTACTGGACTGAGGGCGGGGGGCGTGGCCAGCGGGGAGAGCAGCCCAGGTGTGTCAAATGGGCGCGCAGGGGCTCCTGGTCATCGGAGTCCCTGCCTGCGTGCTCGCAGCCCCGCCGGCTAGCTCACCTGCCCGCGCCTCCTGTCCTCAGCTGGTTACAGTTCCAGGGTCTGCTGGCTCCTATGCGCAAGGCGCTGCGGGACCCGCGAAGCGGGTACCGCGAGGTGAGGAGTAACGAGGGGGAGAAAGAAAGTCTCAGGAATCCTCTGCTGTCACGAAGTGCAGGCTCTCCCTTCCTGCCAGTATCCACGGGCGGGCAGCAACGAAGTTAGGGTTCCGAATTACAAAGCAAAACAGCCGCTTTTACTGGACTGAGGGCGGGGGGCGTGGCCAGCGGGGAGAGCAGCCCAGGTGTGTCAAATGGGCGCGCAGGGGCTCCTGGTCATCGGAGTCCCTGCCTGCGTGCTCGCAGCCCCGCCGGCTAGCTCACCTGCCCGCGCCTCCTGTCCTCAGCTGGTTACAGTTCCAGGGTCTGCTGGCTCCTATGCGCAAGGCGCTGCGGGACCCGCGAAGCGGGTACCGCGAGGTGAGGAGTAACGAGGGGGAGAAAGAAAGTCTCAGGAATCCTCTGCTGTCACGAAGTGCAGGCTCTCCCTTCCTGCCAGTATCCACGGGCGGGCAGCAACGAAGTTAGGGTTCCGAATTACAAAGCAAAACAGCCGCTTTTACTGGACTGAGGGCGGGGGGCGTGGCCAGCGGGGAGAGCAGCCCAGGTGTGTCAAATGGGCGCGCAGGGGCTCCTGGTCATCGGAGTCCCTGCCTGCGTGCTCGCAGCCCCGCCGGCTAGTTCACCTGCCCGCGCCTCCTGTCCTCAGCTGGTTACAGTTCCAGGGTCTGCTGGCTCCTATGCGCAAGGCGCTGCGGGACCCGCGAAGCGGGTACCGCGAGGTGAGGAGTAACGAGGGGGAGAAAGAAAGTCTCAGGAATCCTCTGCTGTCACGAAGTGCAGGCTCTCCCTTCCTGCCAGTATCCACGGGCGGGCAGCAACGAAGTTAGGGTTCCGAATTACAAAGCAAAACAGCCGCTTTTACTGGACTGAGGGCAGGGGGCGTGGCCAGCGGGGAGAGCAGCCCAGGTGTGTCAAATGGGCGCGCAGGGGCTCCTGGTCATCGGAGTCCCTGCCTGCGTGCTCGCAGCCCCGCCGGCTAGCTCACCTGCCCGCGCCTCCTGTCCTCAGCTGGTTACAGTTCCAGGGTCTGCTGGCTCCTATGCGCAAGGCGCTGCGGGACCCGCGAAGCGGGTACCGCGAGGTGAGGAGTAACGAGGGGGAGAAAGAAAGTCTCAGGAATCCTCTGCTGTCACGAAGTGCAGGCTCTCCCTTCCTGCCAGTATCCACGGGCGGGCAGCAACGAAGTTAGGGTTCCGAATTACAAAGCAAAACAGCCGCTTTTACTGGACTGAGGGCGGGGGGCGTGGCCAGCGGGGAGAGCAGCCCAGGTGTGTCAAATGGGCGCGCAGGGGCTCCTGGTCATCGGAGTCCCTGCCTGCGTGCTCGCAGCCCCGCCGGCTAGCTCACCTGCCCGCGCCTCCTGTCCTCAGCTGGTTACAGTTCCAGGGTCTGCTGGCTCCTATGCGCAAGGCGCTGCGGGACCCGCGAAGCGGGTACCGCGAGGTGAGGAGTAACGAGGGGGAGAAAGAAAGTCTCAGGAATCCTCTGCTGTCACGAAGTGCAGGCTCTCCCTTCCTGCCAGTATCCACGGGCGGGCAGCAACGAAGTTAGGGTTCCGAATTACAAAGCAAAACAGCCGCTTTTACTGGACTGAGGGCGGGGGGCGTGGCCAGCGGGGAGAGCAGCCCAGGTGTGTCAAATGGGCGCGCAGGGGCTCCTGGTCATCGGAGTCCCTGCCTGCGTGCTCGCAGCCCCGCCGGCTAGCTCACCTGCCCGCGCCTCCTGTCCTCAGCTGGTTACAGTTCCAGGGTCTGCTGGCTCCTATGCGCAAGGCGCTGCGGGACCCGCGAAGCGGGTACCGCGAGGTGAGGAGTAACGAGGGGGAGAAAGAAAGTCTCAGGAATCCTCTGCTGTCACGAAGTGCAGGCTCTCCCTTCCTGCCAGTATCCACGGGCGGGCAGCAACGAAGTTAGGGTTCCGAATTACAAAGCAAAACAGCCGCTTTTACTGGACTGAGGGCGGGGGGCGTGGCCAGCGGGGAGAGCAGCCCAGGTGTGTCAAATGGGCGCGCAGGGGCTCCTGGTCATCGGAGTCCCTGCCTGCGTGCTCGCAGCCCCGCCGGCTAGCTCACCTGCCCGCGCCTCCTGTCCTCAGCTGGTTACAGTTCCAGGGTCTGCTGGCTCCTACGCGCAAGGCGCTGCGGGACCCGCGAAGCGGGTACCGCGAGGTGAGGAGTAACGAGGGGGAGAAAGAAAGTCTCAGGAATCCTCTGCTGTCACGAAGTGCAGGCTCTCCCTTCCTGCCAGTATCCACGGGCGGGCAGCAACGAAGTTAGGGTTCCGAATTACAAAGCAAAACAGCCGCTTTTACTGGACTGAGGGCGGGGGGCGTGGCCAGCGGGGAGAGCAGCCCAGGTGTGTCAAATGGGCGCGCAGGGGCTCCTGGTCATCGGAGTCCCTGCCTGCGTGCTCGCAGCCCCGCCGGCTAGCTCACCTGCCCGCGCCTCCTGTCCTCAGCTGGTTACAGTTCCAGGGTCTGCTGGCTCCTATGCGCAAGGCGCTGCGGGACCCGCGAAGCGGGTACCGCGAGGTGAGGAGTAACGAGGGGGAGAAAGAAAGTCTCAGGAATCCTCTGCTGTCACGAAGTGCAGGCTCTCCCTTCCTGCCAGTATCCACGGGCGGGCAGCAACGAAGTTAGGGTTCCTAACTAAACAAAGACAGTCACAAGTGCAGTTATCTAGCATGCAATAGGGTCATGATTTGAATGGTGCAGCAGGTGCTTGGAACAAAAGCTCTAGGCACCCCACTAAGCACCTAATATTGCTATATTTTACTACTAAACAGTCACTCCCAAGTGCAGTTAACTAGGGGACAACGGGGTTGTGAAATGAATGGAGCAGCAGGTGCAGTGGCACAGGGCTCAAAAGTTGTAGGAACTCCTCTAAACACCTAATATTGGTATATTTTACTACTTTACAGGCCGACAGAATTGCAGTTATCAAAAAGGGCTTGATTTGAATGGTGCAACAGGTGCAGTGGTAACAGGCCAAACGCTTTAGAGACCCCACTAAACGCAGAATACTGCAACATTTTTCTACTAAACAGGCTGTCACAAGTGCAGTTATCTAGCAGGTGCTAGGGCCATTATTCCAATGGTGCTGCAGGTGCAGTGGCATCAGGGCCAAAAGTTGTCAGAACTCCTCTAAACACCACATATTTCTATATTTACCTACTAAATAAGCAGTCACAAGTGCAGTTACCTTGCAGGCACTAGGGTCATGATTTCAATGGTGCAGCAATTGCAGTGACACCGGGTCCCAAAGCTCTAGGAACCCCTCTAAACACCAACTATGGCATTATTTTACTACTAAACAGGCAGTCACCAGTCATTGCCAGTCCAGTTACCTTACAGGCAATAGGGTCATGATTTGAATGGTGCAGCGGCACCAGAACCAAAAGTTGTCATAACTCCTCTAAACACCACATTTTGGTATATTTTACTGCTAATCAGGCATACACAAATGCAGTTACCTTGCAGGCACTAGGGGCATGATTTGAATGGTGCAGCAGGTGCAGTGGCACCAGGCCTAAATGTTTTCAGAACTCCGCTAAACATATAATACTGCTGTTACATGAATTAATTCTATTATTTCACTCTTTTATTTCATTTTTCAAAATTCTATTACTTACCCACAATATACCACTAGTAGAAGCACAATATATTGCTTCTTTGTACATAAACAAGTTATAACACTTTAACAGACTTTCTTCCCCTTATATTGTACAACTACTCAGCAAGCTACAACTTACAACAAAAAAGCGTATTAATCACATAGGAGAAACCTAATGCATTTAACAATGCCTATTGATTATGTTGCTGTGTGTTTAGCCATGGCTTTCAAGGAAGACTAGGTTCAGAGGTGTGGTTCAAATTACGCATTGCTCACTCAGCAATATTGATGCAACGAGCTGCACACAGAACTCCCCACTCCTGTTTCAATAGAGAATCATTGAGGAAGAAGGTGAAAAGACACAAGAATTAAGTTGAGGCAGACATGTAGACTGGTTGCTCAGGGAGAAAGCTTGAGAACTGATATTTAACTGCAAAGCTTATTTGAGGTATGCAGGGAAGATATGTGGTTTGGCATACATACTAAAGTCAACTGTGGTAACTAATCAACCTAAACCATAATTGGTAGGCTGACTATAATATAGGTAGAAAGATAGGTAGGGATCAGACCAATTGCTATAGATAGTAGGAATGGTTTTATAAAGTGCTTTCTGGTCAGAGGTCCTTTGGTTTAGGTCTGCTTCACACACAATGGATGTTAAACACGTAGGGGTTGAGACCAGGCTTCCACCAGCCATGGTAGAGTGGTGTCCAACTGAAGTGCATCTGGTGTGACCCTCCCTCATTAGCAGGTACCTGATGCGTGTGGCCAGGCTACAGTTTGAAACTCATGAAGTCCTGCCTATGAGTCTGTGTGCCTGTGGTTGAGCTGCCTGCATCTGCTGTTGTAGAAGCCACTTGCCTGTTTGGTATGCAGAGTGGGGAGCTAGGCTGGTTCATCAAGCATTTGGGAATGGAAGGCACTGCCTTCCTCCTTTCTCTCCTGCACCACTAATGGTTAAACATAAAGTTGCCTTTGACTTTTAGCAGTGTGCCACTTACCTCGTATTACGATGATGAAGAAAGCAAGCTGTGAGTATTAGTGTGAATAACACTGCATTTTTTAAATTTTGCCCAAACCTACTTAGACCCGATGGTCCTTCACAGGACCCATGATCCTGCCGTTGAGGTGTGCCATTGGTGTACCTGGCCTCTCTTTGGCGGGAAAGGCAGGTGCACAGACTGTGCCAGGCATGAAACCTCAAGGTATTTGGCGACATCCTGTGCATGACTGTCTGTAGTGCTCCAAGGTTGCCCGCCCACACCATCGCAGCCGACCCTTGCTCATATAGGACTGCAAGGTCAAGCTATTTCTACAAGTGAGGTTCTGATTCCCAACACACAGATTTCAGTCTCTTATCTGGGGGAATAGAATGCTGCTACAGCGCCTAAGAGACCCCTCCACCTAGACAGACCCAATGCATGCAGACTTTTGTGTGGTTCTTTCAGATTTAGCATCCAACTACTCCTTAGATCAGATGTGGCAACCCGCTGAAGTTATATATATATTGCAAAGCAAAGGAAAATAAACTAATGAGAATTCCATAATTAGAAGTGAACGGAGAAGGGTGCTCAGTTCTTGCCCAGCAGCAGTTGAGGTAAATCTAGCATACAGAAGAACAGCTCCCATGGTCACTCATGGGGCCCAATTTCATCTAATGGAAGCATCTCCTTCCCCCCCAAATGGATTATGTTTGGGTAGTAGTGGCCCCTGGTGTGGTAGGATCAGTTCTTCTTGGAGTCGGTTGGTTAGGAATGCAGTCCAAAATAGACTGGAAACTCCATCTAAGCGGTAAATTCTGCTTGCTTGGGGACTGCAGCTCAGAATGAAGAGGTCACTTTCACTGGTCCTAGTGCACTGCATATTCTTGGCCCACTAATGCTGAATCATTCACAAGCATCCTGATTCTGGATTACAATTTCCTAACTTTCATAGCCTTGCTGCAATCTGTTGAAAGTCATTATCTAAGCAAACATTTTGTGTTTGCCGGCAGCTGCACCAGCAACCATCTGCTACCATTGGAAAGGACAGGCTGCTGGACTGAGGGAGGTCCACTGTGTGTGCCACATGGTAAGCGGGACTCCACCTCCCCCCACACTACTAGATGATGAGTTGGAGGCACACTCCTTACAGGTAAGGACGATAACCAGATGGCTGAATTTGACTGGCAAAGGTGCCAGGAGGCAAGATGGGCATTGGCTGTATGGCTTTGGGACTTAGACGTTCTGGCTGCCCACTACAGTGTGCCTGGTCCCGCTCAATGACAACTCCAGTGAGCCTATGCACTTTGGCACTGGCTCCAGTTTGACTGTGCTATTTGGTTGCAAACTGGTTTGTGCTATCTGGCTGGCAAATGGTCTGGTCTACCTGGTTGCCAGCTGGCTCGGGCTATCTGTTTGGCTACTACCCTGGGCAATCTGGTCGGCAGCTAGCAAGGTCCATTTGGTTGGTGGCTAGCCAGAGCCATCTTGTTGGCAGCTGACATAGCAGATGGCGTGACTGACTCACATTGTCTCTCCTCCATAAGCCCCCAGTACATGGCAGCTAAACAATCAAGAAAACTGGCTTCTTGGGTAGACCCAAAGGGTGCATGGAGATTAGCGTACCTGAGCTAACTTGGCCTGGGTTCCAAGAAGGACACAAGCATCAATGGACCCTAGCCCAGAAGTGGCAGAGTGCAGCTTCCTCAAAAAAGTCCCTTTGAGAGGTCTCTGTAGCTTGCATGAATGCCTGGGACCTGGCCCCTCATGCCATAGCTCCAGGAACCAGACGGCTCTGGGCCACCCAACACAAAGATGTCCTAGTGAGAGCTCCAGTAAACCGGTGTGAATGCCTGGGGACAGGCTACCTAGCAAACGTTTTAGACACTGGCAAGAGTTTCCTTCCTTATGCATTCTGAAGAGTGCCTTCAGAATAGGCAGGACTATCATGGTTTCAGGGGCATTGAGCTCAGACAAGCTTGCAGAATGAGCCACATGAAACAGACATGAATGTCTGGTGCCTAATCCCCACACCTCCACCTCCTAGGCCAGAGACCAAGTAACTGGGTGCTCTCACTTGAAAGTTTAATGATAACTGCATAAAATGCTTTGGCCATTCTACCCCAGGCCAAGGTTCAGGTCCCAGCTGCTCATGGACTACCAACACATCAATCAATAAGTCACAGGCTTGTAAAGCATGACTGTTCACCGATAAGGGTCTCAACGTGCTGTGAATGTCCAGTGAAATCTCCATGAAACCTGTGTAAATGCCTGGGCCTGCCCCCGTACCCCACCTCCCCAAGGCCAGTGTTCCACTCACAAGCCAGAGCCGCCATCCCTATGCAGGTCAGGGTGGTGGTAGACTGAGGAGGAGACGTGTGCTTCTCTGGGGGCTGAAGCTCAAATAAGCCTGCAGTGGGATGTCCGTAAAGCCTGCATGAATGCCTGCCACCCCATGGGCAGGGCTCGAGACACCAGTTGGTCCATGCTGATGAGCTCAAAGAAGCCCCAATGAGAGTCCTCTGAAGCTCCTTGCTCTCAGTTTTGTTTTCTTGAGGCATTCTTAGTTAATCCATTGCTTGGCCTTCTTTCGTGGATCATAACATATTTTAAAGGCTGAGTTTAGCTTTTTGTACAATGGTAGTCATCTGCATGGTCATTATTACTGTATTGATTAATGGATTTCATAATGCATTATAAACTGTTTTTCTCTGACATGCTTCTTTTTGCTACATGTAGCCTCTCCAACATTCTTTCCTCAAATTTTGTTTGATGAGCATTACATTTCTCAGAAAACACAATGTTATCTACAGCCAACCCCTGAAGAAATCGCATCCTACCATGAGCCTGTCAATCCACACAGTCAGCCAGCTATCCCCTCTGACTAACTGCCAAGAAAAGCATTTTAAAGTCCACAAATCGCTGTGTCATAGGTTCAGCAAATCTTAACAATAGCACCAATCCGAACTCGCACTAATTTGCAGTCAATCATCGACCTCCTCTGATGTCTGACCAAGGAAATCAGTTCAAAGACCACCAATTCCTGCTCCCAAGTTCCATCACTGCACCCTGCTCCTAAGTCTAGGCAAATGTGATCATGTACCCAGGAGGCAGTGTATGCTGGCATGAAGCACTCCTACTCTTGCAACTAATGAATGACTTCATCAGACTTTCTAAAAAGGAAAGCAGTTTGAGGTCCACCAGTCTTTGCTCCCAAGGTCTGGAAAACTTAGTCTAACACATGAGCTGAAGCATACCCCACCTTTGCAGCCAACCATCACTCATTTGCAAAGGAAAGAGATTTAGCCACTCATTCACTCCTCTCAAAGTCTAACAAACCTGCTTGAGTGTTCCTGACATCAGAGCGCAGCGTATTGAACCCACTCAACCCTATTACAGATTAGCAATAATAAAGTCTATACAACTCCAGGATGGCCTTTTACAGAACATTACTAAAGTGATTCACAATATCAGTCTTGAAAGTGTACTCCACGGCTCAATTATTTCACCAGTACTCTTCAACCTTTTCATGCAGCCCCTGTGATTCTTGCTAGCTGACAAAAACACCAATATCCAACAATACAGAGATGACTCCCCGCCAAACCTGTGCATCGTATCTGGCAAAGACTTGATCTAGCTAAACGACTGCCTCTCCACTGTCAAAGCACGGCTATCCAAATTATTTCTCAAACTGTATATCAGCAAGACTGCATTTGTATTTAGTGACAGCAAGTAATAAACAGTAGAATATTAGCGGTTGAAGATGACTCTGGACAGCTTCCCTGCACAGCTAATCAATTCTGCCAAACCCAGGGGCATCTACTCCAACCTTAGCTTAATTGCATTCAAATCAATATGCATCATCTAGATTACCCTCAAAACCAACACACCATCCATACCTCAATTAGAAACTCAGTATTGCAGGAGCAGCAGCATCTCAAGACTAGAAGTGAGGAACGAGAAGAGGAAACATCTAGTAACCAAGCTCTGTCCTGCAAATTGCCCAGAATCTAGAACACCATCATGGTTCCTATTCACAGGCGAATTCACACCTCCAGTTTGAGAAATATCTGAAAACTCACCTCTTAAGCCAATACTCCAATACTCAATAACTCTCATGCCATCTCTATTTGAATGACTACACTTTCCTTACATTTTACCCTCCAGCGCCTCCACCAGCTAGTGCCTGTCCGGGCCAATATGTTCCCTAATATAAACCCCCCTATTCCTTCCCTTTCACCACCTTCTTGTAATGTGAAATTTCTACAATACTCTGCCTAATTGATTTGTAGCTAGGCTTGTGCTCTTTAAAACTAAACATACAGGTGGTAAATGGCGTAGTCTCATTCGCTTTACATGCAGACCCATGTGCTGGCAGTGGTTAGCTGCCCAAATCCACTCTGCTTATAGCATAATAGAATCCACCTTGGCCTGTGTTATGGCAAGGAGATATATGACTAGCTCTGCTTCAAACAAGTCACTGCCACAACATCTTTACTCACAGATGGTTTTATATGTTTGATCCAGATTTGTGTGGATGAGAAAAGGATGTCCAGGTATACAAAGGACAATATTTTAAATAAAGATTTCTGACCAATGCTTTTTTTTTTAGGTTGCTCCCAATGCCATTACTTTGAACTTTGACTGAGCGATTTGAATTTGATTCTCCATGTTGTTTTGAGATGTTTGATCCATCCTTCCTCCAGGACTTTGCTATTTAATCAGGACAGAGTCATACAAATAATGCGTAACCTTGGATCATGCAAAAAAACTTGCGCTTCAACTTAGGGCAAGGTTTTGGCATAAAGTTTGGGTTGCTGTTTCATGATGCAACATGATTGGGTAAATATTCTAGGGTCATTCTTGTGTTCGGTTAGAGCTGGAATATTGTTATGATTCCAATTTTGGAATGGTAGGGTGGACGTTTGGTGTGGGGTTCTTTTGGAGTCAGTTACTGCTGAGTCAGGGAAGCCTTTGGAGTTTGTGGTCATCACCAGAATAAATCATCATCTTTAACTGTCCTGTGGCATCTGTGAACATATCAGTGGTGACAAGTGGAACATCTACCTCTAATAGCAATCCTAAATTGTCAGCATCCTGGGAACAGGCATATTTATAGATTCATGCCACCCTTACAGCTCACCATCAGCAAAGGTCCATGATACAGCACCAGGGCACTATTAATCATTTTCAGTGTGTGGGTCATCGGGCCACCTGGATCAGGGAAGGGTACTATTTCAGCTCTGCATCTCTTAACTTTTCTTAAGACAACTAAGCCACGCTTGCATTGGTCTCTTATGTCACAGGGCAACAGCTTATGTGTACAAGGTAGTTCTGGACATCAATGCATACCACCTTGTCCAGCATCCTATGCACTCATCCTTGTGCATTAACAACACAGTGGCTCCATCCTCCGTGTGTGCTTGAATTTATTGTTGAGGTACAACTATAAGGAAATGGTGGAGCAGCACTTCAACAAGGGCTTAAGAAAGAGCAAAGGAGCACAGCATTATCTGTGGTACTTGCAAAAAAAGTCTTAGATGAAAAGTACTAGAATGGGGCATGAATATTTGTTAAACAGCAAATGAACCAAATCAATGACGGTTGACTTAAGTGGAGGTCTATCTAGGTTATAGTGCTTCTTTCCTAGTATCATTTATAGTTCTAGGTGTATGAAGGTATAGTAAAGGTGTACACCATCATGACAGTAAACCACATAACAAAGGAATTATTGAAGGCAACAGTACACATGCTGGTTTTGTTAGTTTGTTATTTTGAGCAGCAACACTCACTTCTGAAACCACATATTCAATCTTCTTTTTCATGTATGTTCAGTGGTAAAATATAAGTTTGTTATTGATGGTCAATATTATGGAATCTGTTACAGTACCTAGTGCCTACATTTCTTCAAAGTCTGGGCAAACCTTCCATTCCTTAGGGGGACTGGTGAGACACTTTCAAAACATATATAGAGGCAATATGTGGGAAAGATAGAGTGTAAACTGGCACTATTAAAACATAACATAGAAATTGAAGGTGGAAAGGTTCTTCAATAATTGACAGACTAAAACAAAAGATGTGATGATGTTGTCTGTTGTGCTCCACTCAGGTTACGCATTGGTATGCCAGTCATACTGGAGGAGGAAGCCCAGTGCTTAATTTAAGCCGTTTTTTTCCAGTGCTCGACACCAACACTTAATTATCAGCACAAGCACTTGTGGCAGTCTTCCACAAGGTGGCGTTGTCTGAGATGACCACAACAACAGTAAATTATTAATCCAATATACATTAACAATGACTATTACCTGTAAGTATGAGCGCAAAATCCGTTCCGCTCGCGGATTTTGCGAATTTTCAGTAAATTCGCGATCCGCGAACTTCCGCGAATTTACAGAGAATTCGCTAATTCGCGAGCGGCGGATACGGGGGCAAAAGTTGAAGCCTGGCCTGTTGTAACTATTTTACGATGGCGCCGGCAAGCTGCCAGCGCCATCCTAAAATAGTTACTAAGTTAGCTTCAACAGGAAGCTCTAATAGATAAACTAAAGCAGGTGCTCGATTTTGTCTATTAGAGCTTCCTGTTGAAGCTAATTTAGTAACTATTTTAGGATGGCGCTGGCAGCTTGCCGGCGCCATCGTAAAATAGTTACAACAGGCCAGGCTGATGTGCTTTCTTTTCTTCCTCAGCTCAAATTCAGTGACTCATTCATCGGCCCAAAAACAATCGTGCGCGTCATCGAGGCTGGGCAGGTGTGCCTTCTTCCCAAATCTAACGTCTTGGAGGCCTCCTCTCTGTGCCTCGATTTGCGCAGTTCAAAGTTCAGCTTTGATTGGGCTTTATCCAGCTTGCCCATAGTGCAGATGTTCCCCACGCAGTAAGGGTGATGGCACCTGATGTGCCCCCTCAAGTGCCCCAACCAGAACTGTAGCCAGGTGATAGCCGCGATATTAGGGGGATAATGCCTCAGCCGGCTCCAAGCATGATAACCCCAAACTCAGTCATTGGAATTAAGTAGCAGAGCACCACGCTAGAAGTGTCAGCCCTTCATGCAAGGATGTTCCATGCCAATGGGTTAACGAGGGGGCCACCATTGCTGCCCTGTTATAAAAATGTACTCTGCTCTAGTTTGCTGCACACCGCCGACTCACTAAGCTCAAGTCCCCAGGTGCAGCGGCACACGATGTCGGCGGTCGCCCTGCAGGTGGAGGAGGGGCAGAGAATGACCCGGGGGCTCCCCTTTCTTTTATGCTGAAGCCTTCAATGCAGTAGGTGGCCCCCGCAGACCACCCGCGCCCCCTCACATGAGCCCACAAGGGACAAAGTATCCTGTCAGCCAGGATGTAGGTTTGGACACCGGCACCCGTTGCTGGGGTAGGGTCTTACACAGGCAGCCACGGTGGAGCAAGGGGAACAGGAGAGCTCCGATTTGAGATGGGGGACCGAATTGCTGACTCACTGCCAACAAGGGCTCCAAAACGAGGAGAGTCCCCAGCAGTACATGCGGTGACCAGCGCGCCCCCACATCCAGCCGCCACCTCCAGGCTTGGTTGATTGCTGTGCTGGGAAGCCTGCCTTGCAGGTCAGCATCGGTACAGTGCTCAGAGTACCAACGATGGGGGCTGCGCAGCTATGCAGGGTCCACCTCACCGATCCGGCCAGGTCGCAGCTCACAAAGGGCAGGCACTAGCTGCACCAAGCACAGGCAATGCCGATAATTATACGGCACCAGCAGGAAAGCAGCACCGCCTCCCCGGCCTCACTACCTGCCCAAATCCGCGGATCCGCAAATCCGCAAACCCGCGGATCGTGGATCCGCAAAATCCGCCCATGCTTAATTACCTGCCATCTTAGCCATTGTTATAGTTTTGTAAACCTGGAATAGTCTGAAGTGTCACGCTTGTAGTAGTGTGATGGTTAGTAGTTGTGTTTGTACTTTCTTTGGCATCACTGTCATGGGCAATGTGAGTGAAAGCTGTAGTGGCCTCTTGTGGAGAGCCCGGGCACCTATTCCTTTTTTACAATTTAGGCACAGAGGAAGGCTCGGGCACATCTTGTGGCATGCTTCATCATCGGCAACCTCACCCCAACCTGGTAAGATAATACTAGCAGGGCTGACTCAAACACAGTCCATGGAAGTTATTTATTTACTAGATAGAGGAGGAATGCAGAATCAGTAAAATGAACACAAGGTAAACTCAAAGAAATAACTTTAATGCTAGGTACCTCAGGTATAATTAAAACAATGAAGAGTGCATGATATTTAGGTTCATTGGCCTATTCATCCAAATCAAACAAATGTCTTTCTTCCTGCTGTAGTGCCAACATTAGTCAAGGTCATTTCTCAGGGCCAAGGGAATCAATTTGTGGGTAAGGATAAATGTCAGTTTGCTCTGAAGGAGGTAGAATAATTGGGAGATTTCATATTAAGGAACAGAGTAAGTTTCAGAGTAAAATTAGTAGAGGTGATTGAGTATTCACCATATGCAGTAAACAACTAACAATTACAATCATTCCTGAGCATGGTGGACTATTATGCTAAGTTTGTGAGACTTTTTAGACTAAACTAGGGAGCTGAGAGCCTTTTACAAAATAAACACTAAACTTGAGTGGTCACTCGAGTGTGAGATTGCTTTCAAAGAAATTACAAATAGCATTGTCAATGTTATGGTGTTAAAACTATATGACGTGAATGATTTTACGATAATTGGGACAGATGTTAGCATGTATGAATAAGGCATGGTGCAATGCAAGGAATGGAGTGGAAGGATAGGATAGTAGCAGTTTTATCACATACTTTCAAAGGCGCCGAAAATCCAAATAGTTTAACTTAAAGAAAGTCTTTAGCATACTGGTGGTAATTAAATATGTTAAGTTATTTCTGGGTTAGCACATTTGAATTAAGGACTTACCACAAGCCATTAGTAGAGATTTTCTCCAGTAAAGGGGCTGGTAAGGCAACACTGTGGTTGGGGAAATGATTTGACAAGACAATTACAAGAATTCTTGTTTAATTTGAAATATGTTCCAGGGAATAAATACTTATTGTTTATCCTGCTTACATCTTGGAGAATAAGAGAGCAGTTATTGGAAATTGGACCAGAAAAAATGGCTGACAGCAACCTTCTCTGAGAGCTCTAACAGGTGATGGATGAAGAGTAGTGGAAGGCAGGAATGATTCATGACACAGAGATGAAGGAATGGATAGACAAAGGAAAGAGGCAAATTTGTAGTGTTTAGGATGAGGTGATGCTGGCTTGTGGTTTATTATGTCAAATTGGTAGTTACTGACATGTTAAAGGCCAGGTTAATTGAAATGCTTCATGAATGCCACGGAAGGATGTCTGGAATGAAAAGGATAGCAAGATCTATGTTTTGGTTCTAGGTACAGATAGGATGATCAAGAGACATGTTAGGTATTGTCAGCCCTGCACTATGAGTTTTGAGTCACACAAGTAACAGAAAACTCATATAACGCTGTCTGAATTCCAGAATGGTCCATGGAAGAAGTTAGGTTTTGATACATGTGGTTGTTTTTCAGTTAGTGTACTCAGGAAAGTTTCCTCTATTATTGGCGGATTATTTTTCAAAACGGCCTGAAGTGAAATTTGTGAATGTGGCAAATAATGATACTTTAATGGAGTTCCTAGGTGATGTGCTTGCTGAAGGAGGATATCTTAGGGAAAGTCTGAATGACAGTGGTCTAGATGCTACATCTGTGTAGATGGAATGTTTCCTAAGAGAATCAGAATTAACCACTACCAGTTCTGTATCATCCTTATAAGAATGGGTTGATGGAGCATTTCAACCAAGTTTTGACTGGAATGTACAGTTGATCATATATAATGAACTGCATTGAAAAAAGTAATTAACTAATTTAAAGTTGACAAGATAGCCCTAGCAGCTAAAACGTATTCATGGTATATGATCAACTCTCATCAGTCTATGTGAATCCAGCCTTATTTGAATGCTTATTTTTTCAGCCCAAATGAAAGAAACATTTCTAAAAATAAGATTGGGCATCAATTCAACCAAGGAAAGTACGCCAACCTGGATTCGCATTGGCAAAATACTAAATGTAGACTGTGTGGGTGGCCATGTGAAACCTTATTACATATAGTATGTGCGTGCCCTAAACTGTTCAAAATTTGCTTCACACTTTTAAAACCTTTATTCCTTAAGGCAGGGGTAAGATCAGCCCACTTATCTTAAGTGTATCGGGAGAGTCCATTCCATTGCTATGTCAACTGATAACATTTTTAGCCAGTGTTGACAAATTTTTGATACTCACTTTTTAAAGGTTGCCTTATAGAACTAAGAATCATGTAGGCTGTTTTAATAACGTTGACATCTTAAATGATTTTGGGCCCGATGTAGGTAATCTCAATTTACCAATTCTTAAATACCGAATTTTACCGATTCAGTATTTAGGAATCGGTAAATATGATGTAGGTAAAAAATCAGTAAAATTGACCGATTCTGTAATATTCCTTATTACCAAATTGGTAATACCGATTTGGTAATAAAGAATACCTTCCCATTAATTTCTATGGGCCTGGAGGCCGAATCGGTAATACCGAATCGGTAATAGCGGGAGCATTTTCAAGGGTGGCAGGGTGTCACATTGACACCCTGTTGCACCTCTGAATCGTGCATGTGTGCACATGTGGCGCACATACATGCCCTAAGGGCATGTGTGTCTGCCACATGGCACTTTATAAAAAGCAAATAATTGCTTTTTTAAAGGTATTCGGTATTTACCACCAACTTGTAGATGGTGGTAAACAACGAATCCTTAAAGCAAAAATGCACTCACTTAAGTGCTACCTTCATAGTTTTTAAGCATTCTGTAATTTACTGATTCCTTAAAATAAGGAATCAGTATTTTACTGATTCCTTAAAATAAGGAAACAGTAAATTACCGAATACTTATTTACAGCCTCCTACATTAGGAAGAGCTAAATACCAGTCGGTAATAGGAAATTCACTGATTTTTGGCCGTTACCGACCGGTATTTAGCTACCTGCATATGGCCCTTAGTGTCCAAATTACAACTGTAATGTTAAAGTACTGATGCACTTTTTCTTTTTGCTTATTTGAACAATGTAACCTTTTGCTTAAAAGGTCAACTTTAGATAACAGGTTTTAATCATCCAATGACACCTTATCGCTCATTTGCACATTGGCATGTAATGATTCAGTTTGTGCAGACTGGCACTTTATGCATATTTGCACAATGTAATATAATGTTTATTACAAGTTTTCACTGTATATTTTTGGGAATGTAATGATAATACATTATCAGTTCTAAGAATATATTATATCTGCTTAAAAGAGACGTTTATATGTAACCACAGTAACATTCCTTTGTTCAGTCACATTTTGTCTAAAGGACCTGAGAATTGTGCTTCTTTTTATCCTTGAGTTTTAATATTTTAATTGCAATGCTTCTTATTAATTAAGGAATAAAGAATCAATACAAGAAAGAAAGAAACCCATAAAGTGTTGTGGAACTATAGAACAATGCCCTTGAGTGTCACGTGGAAGGCACCATTTCTCAGTTAAGGGCCCAGATCCTTGTACAAACGTTTATCGGGAGTGGATGTGCCAAGGTGAGGAGCAGCAAGCAGTTTGATATGTAGAAGGTGATTGAGAAAGTGCATTAGTGTCAAGGGACTAGCGCATGAGATTTGAAGGAGTATCCGGATGTGGGTCCGAACAGAATGATTTTGTGCGCACAAACTTGGAAAAATCGGGAAGGAAAAGAGAATCAAAGCGGTCCGAGCCACGCAGAATATCAAGACAATGGCCGCTATTGTGTTAGAACGTGGTGAAGTCTGAAAAGCTTGTAAATTCACATGATGTCATCATGAAGACCTTATTGGCAGCACCTTAAACAACTATACATGAAAGTCACTTCATATGTATGTATGTCACGTTTTGTAAATCAGTTTAATCAATACGTTGGAAGAGGTGTGGTGCAGCAGCCAGGGTGCCTGACTCTGGACCACGGGGTTAACGGTTCGATCCTCGGCACCAGTGGCAGGTCAGCCCAGCACCATGTCAGTCCAGCACCATGTGACTCTGGGCAATAGTTCGTTTAATCTTCCTGAGGGCCCTGAGCACCGGGAAACCACTTCAGAGGTAGCTGTGCGCTTTACAAATTCAAGGTTATTATTATTATTATTACGTTGCGGATGCATGTTAAATGCTGTTCTAGTTTCAGTAAGGAAAGGGGATTTGTTGTGTTGTGAATAGAGCTGGAATATTTTTATGATTCCAACTTTGGGGTGATGGAGTGGAATGCTTGGTGTATGGTTCTGTTAGATTGAGTTGCTGCTCCCTATGGGAAGCTGTTGGATGCTAGGATCTTCTCATGAATAAATTATCATCTTTAACGATCCTGTGGCATCTGGGCCAGGTAGTCGGTCAACTACGCTGGCCTGTGGCGGTAAGGTCAACATTGGTACGCCTAGTCTGCGGTCCTTAGCGGTCAGCACCATGTAACTCCAGGGGTAGTGACACCTGATAAGTAGGCTGTCGGGGTGCGGGGGTTGGGGGAGTCATCCTTCCCAGTGGGCCCGAGGCCACCCCTGCACATGCATGCGCATCAAGGCACAGATATGCAGAAGTCTGAAGCCCTCCACAGGGCGTAAGGGGGGCACGGGGGAAAGTATCCGTCCGATAAGCTGTACCCCCTGCGCAACCTTGCTCCGTAACTGTACTTACTGCGTAATTTTCTGTAATGAAAGTTTTTTAAATTTGTTTGTTAATTTTAATAAAATACGACCAGGAGGGGTTACAACCCCCTAATCCATTTTTCTAACTCAATCTTGGTGTGGTGTCCACTCCTGTGAAAAGGGGGAGGGAGGAGATAACCGGAAACCAGTGTGTGTAGAAATAGGGGACCTAGGTAAGTACCAGGCCATATTAGAAACGGCCAGTTGTTCGTTTTTGCAGTGCTGCAATAGCCTCAAACAATGGGACAAGTCAGTTAAAACTCAGTGTGGGACAACTAGCTCAAAAGTAGCCTAGAAGGTTCCTTCATTTTTGGGTACCTTCTTTCTGGTGCTCCAAAAGTCCTGGATCCTCTGGGTCTTGCTGAGTATTGACTGCACACTGCTGTGTGAAAACATATTCCTTGGCTGCATAACATTCCCACATTGCTACATTGAAATGTACTGAATTGTAGGAAAGAGCTCTTTTTATTGACATTCATTTCAGTTATTATTTTTTATTTGAACTTATCTAAACTAAAGGAAGTATTACCAAGAGGATATTAAGTTATTAATTCACTTCTACTTTTATTATTGCTTAACTTGACTACGAAGTAAAACAAACATGAAGAGGAAGATAGGCATTTGGTTCACTGCGAATGCTTGTAAAATGGCTGCATGTGATGTGCTTATAGAATACATACCGTGGTAATTTCAGACGCCTCACTTCTCTTCTCTGGGACCAAAGGCACATTTCTAGAGTTGTTATCAAAAGGTTTCCATGCTTTCACAGCTTGCGGTTTAACTATGAAAGGTTCTAAAAGTTCTAAAGCGTCCATATGAGCAGGCTGTGAGTAGAAAGAAGAAATATCAAATGTTATGTTCGCTTTTGTATGTTGCTATCAATTTAAACTTCAAGGTCATAGTAGCTATTGTCAAACTGGGCTAGCTTTTGTGCAGGACTGGAAAGACCATACTTTGATTAATCTACAAATACCTAGGTTGAGAGACATGGAACATCCTTGTTGTTCAGAGATAGTCTTGTTGGTAGCACTCATATGCTATCTTGTACAGACTACCCAGAAACTCTTAAGAGTCCAGGATGGGTAAAATAAAGTAATGCTGGTGGTAGAAGTGCTAACCATAAAAGAAAACCAACTTCAGAAATATATCTGGCACCTTGCATCTGAGAGAAAGTGTGCACAAAACCTTGGCTTGAGGGCAGTGCCAAAGAAAAGCAACTGCCAGATCCTCTAGATCCCACACGTATATTCAGGATAGGTTTATGTGGAACTTTATATTTCATCCTTTCACAGCTGTGACATTTTAATGAAGACCTCCTGTGGGTTGTGCAAATAATGATGTAGTACAGTATACTCTAAAAATCTTTAAAGGCCGTTGTAAGTTATTTGATATTGATGAGGAAGTCTATGCTTTCAAGTGCAAAGTGTCCACTAGTAGATCAGTGTCCTTGAAGCAAGCAAATATGAGCTACTGCCATGTTGGCATTGGCAAATAGTCTCCAGCCTTCTTTTTTCTTACATGTGAGTCACCCCTAAGGTAGGCTCAAGGTACCCCTGTGGGCACGGTGGTGTATGTAAAAGGTAGGACATGTACTGATTTGTGTAACGTCCTAATAGTGAACTACAGAGAATTTAGTTTTTCACTATTGAAAGGTTATCTGTCCAATAGGATAGAATGGGAGATTATTTATAACATTTTATAAATATAACTTCCCATTGGAACCAGATGGGAAGGTAAAGTTTAGTATGCCTGAACTCAGAATACAACAATGCATCTTTCAGTAAGGATGATGTTTACATTCTGTGTTTGAAAATACCACTTTTAGAAAGCTGGTATTTTTTTAGCTTAGCCATCCTGCGTGCCTCTGCTGGTTTGTGGATTGGATGTCTGACTTTGGAGTGACAGGGGATGTGCATTCATTGAAGAACGCCACTGGGAGGTTGAGGTGTGTCTGAGCTTTCCTGGATGAGTCAGGGCTGGGCTGAATAGACCTGGGCTGCATTTAGAGTAGGGGAGGATATTTTCATTCACATGAATAGGCCTGGTCTGCCTTACACAATCATGTCTCCACCTCCTGCCAGGCAGCTGCACCAGAAAGGACAGAACTGGATTTGGCTGAGCACAGAGCCTCTCTGATACCAGAGAACAAAGAGAAATGGAATATAAAAAGTGTGGCCCAGAACCCAGACTTTTAGATTATTTCTAGAAATCAAGAGGAAACGTTGCCAAGGAGAAGAGCTGGAGAAATTGAAGGACACATACTGCCCCTTTGCTGTGTGCTGTGCCTCCTGCTTGAGTAAGATGTCCAAGGGCTTGAAATACAGCTTGCCTCCTGTTTTAAAGTCTCAGGGATACAAAGACTGTACCACCAACTCCATTGAACTTCCTTTCTGGGAGTTCTGACCTGCCAAGAGGTGACTCTGACTATGATGGGCCTCAAGAGGTTATTCCTGCTGTTGGGTGCTAGAAAAGTAATGCAACTACGAGAAGCGCGATTCATCTGCACCTGTTTCCGACTCATCACCAAAGAAAACAATGCAGCGCCTGCTCGCGTCTGGAGAAATCGCTGCATGCTGAATCCAGTGCACAGTTTGCCGAAGTCCGAGATCACTGCACCGATTCCAACGCAGTCCTGCTGTGCGCCTGCAAGAACCAATGCATCGTGGGACTGCGGCTGAGGAAACCAACGCAGCGCCATTGCCACCGTCGCATTGAGAACCAACTCACTCCCGATCCCCACACATCGCACTGGGGCACTCAGTCTACAAGAACGCCAGGACTGAAGTAAGAAACCGACACATCACCTCCCCTTCAGTAAGGGACTGATGCATCACCTCCCCTGTGTGGCAGTAAGGAACCAACGCATCACCTCCCCTGAAGTAAGTAACTGACGCATCAGCTTCCCTGTGGCTATTTATTTTTATGATTTTGATGCATCCAAGGTACTTTGTGTTGAAAGTTTTGCATCAATAATTTGCAAGGGACAGAACTGTGTCTACCTTCTAAGAAGTACATTTTGATTACTGTATTGTGGATTTTTGTCTTTTTTTGCATTTGGTTTAGATAAAGATTACTTATTTTTCTAACCTGGTATGGTGCCCATTTGTAGTGTTTTCATTGTATGCAAAAATGCTTAAAAGTGTATCCCCCTGACTTGGAATAGGGTCCCTACTTGGATAACGGTGCAAACCATTTCCAACTAGATACCCCCATTTCTATCAGCTAACTTATTACCTTTAATAAGTGATAACTTTTGATTGGGAGCTGGTAGGAAAGTCATGTTTGTTGTCTGTGGAATTGTAATTTAAACTCCTCTTGAATTGTGAAGTTGTATTGTAAATCACAATTCTGAAAATTGTACTTTTAGAAAGGTGGCAGTTTCATGTCCTAACCATTTGGTGCCTGCCGCCTGCTCCTAGGTCACATTACTAGGGGTTGGCAGTTGACCTTTGTGTATTCCTCCCAGACAGTATCACAAAGGTGGATCTTCTTGTTGGCATAATAGGCCATCCTGACTTTTTTTATGGCGTTTTATATAGCGAAAACTTGACCCGAAGGTACCGGGTATCAGAGTGCTTTACAGAGCACCAGTTGTGTTACATGAGGACACATTCATTTTTTGTTAGGCACGGGGATATTAAGTGATTTGCCCAGAATCACAAGATGTTGAGTGTCATTGCAGAACCCGGTTAGGCCAACCCCTCTCTCTTGATAGGGGGTTACGCTGCCACCCAACATACTTGCACTAAATACCCTCGGCTTCTTCCACTTCCAAGTAGGCACCAGGTATTAAAAGGAGATCCTCAGGCTCACTCTTCACTACACTTCTGGACCTGTGGATACTACAGACGAAGGAGGCACTGCTGCCCTGCTGCTTTAGGCCTGCCCTGCTTGCTGAGACGGGAGACTGGACCTGCACCCATCATACCAGGGGTCTGCTGACTGACCTGTTTTGGGCTGCAGGGACATAAAAACTCCAGAAGACTCCCTGCAACTGCCAGCTGTCCTGCTGCACTGGACCTACCTGACCCCTGCTGGCCTCTGCTGGAGTGACTTTGTGATCTCCAAGAGGTGCCCCTTAAGTGTTGTACCCTTGGTGTGGCAACAGTTGAGTTCCTCCTAGAAGAAAAGGTGAAATCCTGACATTTTGGGCTGTTTATGACCGCAAATGGACCCATTCATGCCAGGATCTAGCCCCTTCCATGCTGACCACCATCACAAAGCTACAGTGAACCTGACTCTTTGTCCTTCAACCACCACCAGTGATAACCGGCAACGTGAGATCTGCACTTCTCACTATAGCATCGATAGCCTGCGATGATAGCCAATTTGAGTCTCCAGCAACGACTGCCTGTGACTCCCAACAGCACCTTCGTGCTACAGCAATGACAGTTAGCGACGGTCAGCCTGCTCTTCGAGTTACAGCGGCAACCATCCAGGATGATCTCTCTGTGGTCTCCTCCACAGCAAACTGAACTCTTTGCTCTGAAATTTGAGACGGCCAACCTGGTTCCTATATCTATCCGGTGCTCCATTGAAGTTGGCCTGAACTTGTGATTTACAACCAATGTCTCATGACCAGATAGACGCGAGTGGAGCTTTATGCTTTTAGGTGCTATAATTGCCTTAAATCTTTGAATCTACTGATTTGATTTTTATGTTTATGGTGTCAAATCATTTATTAAAATGTACTCTATTTTTTGTAAATTTGTGTGGGATTTCTCTTGCATTGTGTTTGCACTGTATTACTGTATAAGTGCTGCATAAATACTTTACACTGTAGTGTGTTTTATCTAGGTACCTGAATCAATATCCTATTCTTTACCCTTGTCCGGTTATAAATCAATAATATCCCTGCAACGGCACAGAAACCCTTTTCATAATTCGGTCATAGCGCATGCTGTCACATTAAGCAAGCCTATTCCTCCTGCCCCCTAGAAAGCACACCGAGTTCTTAAACAAATCCAAGCCTCCAGCAACCTGGGAAATCCCCGCTGCTATTGTTTTGATTTCATCCGAGAACTCCTGTAAAGCACTGTAAGAACGACCAGTCCTTAGTGACATCTTTATTGACGTCTTATGTCCATCCTTACGTCAACCCCGGCACCTTTCAGGTATAAATATACCGACGCTGCCTCAAGCAAACACACGGTGGTAATCCTGGAGCAGAGCAGCTACTACTTCCGAAGAGCCCAGCTGATGCGAGAGCCCACGGACGCTGCCCCTCCCTTTTGACGCGCTGCGAAAGACGCTGTCTTTTCTCTTGCCGAGAAATCCATCCTCCGGCGTTTCCAGCCTACCCTTGCGGGTGACTGGGATACCGAGTCCTGAGAGAGAGATACCAGCCCTCCTGCCTTCTAATACCCAGGTACTGAACTGACTAAACCCTTACAGAGAATTCTTGAGTCAGATTCTTGGCAAACCAAACTTAACTTGAACTGCTACTTACTTACTCCCTACCATGTATTAGGCTTAGGTCAGGTACACCGGGGTAGGCGTAGTTAGAAGCACCAGTTGAGTACGATTAGTCAATGTATATATGTATGTATCTATTTTATCCATTATAAAGTATCATATGGCTAAGAAACCATATCAATGCTTTTACAGTATTATTTCATAATCCTGCTTTTACTGTATGCACTGTACTTAACTATAAGTATTGCAATTGTAGCAATTCATTTCTCTTGTATGAGGAAAGAGACTGCTCAATAAATAACACCTTTTATTGAAAACGCCCGTCTCTCTTTTTCTCTGCAATCTGGTGAAACTAAGTACGCACTTATCGACTGAGTGAAATAGCTGTCTTTTGTTTTCACATGACTCTAGAGATATACTCTTATTCAGGGAGAGCAAAGTTGTCATGTTTTATGGTTGTCAGAAACTAAATCCCTTCTTGTCTAT
Organism: Lissotriton helveticus; assembly: GCF_964261635.1. Classification (NCBI taxonomy): domain Eukaryota; kingdom Metazoa; phylum Chordata; class Amphibia; order Caudata; family Salamandridae; genus Lissotriton; species Lissotriton helveticus. The sequence continues at coordinate 1,315,566,666 of NC_136065.1, read as the reverse complement.
CCAGGGAGGTTAAACTCCTCCTCACTTATTCGAGAAAGTTTCTAGTGAACTCTGAGCTAGCTGGCAAAAAACGTAAGTCTAATATAGTCAGTAAAGACCTAGATAACCTCAGTCCTACGTCTACACTACTGAATATATTATTCCAATGCGCAGAGCCTTATGGGACTATAGGAACTACACTACATGGCGCCCAACGTTTGGTAAGGCGATAAATCTAACGCAAGACGTTAGAGTAACTCAGTCGTGCTTTTTCACACAGACCCTTTCTCCCATAAATACTCCAAAGACGTCTGGAGTGGGTCAAAGGTTAAAAACCTGCCGGAACTTAGTAGGAAGAGATTTCTATGTATAGTTTTTGGTTTATTCAACGTTGAAGGATACAGTGTTCCAAAATATTGTGCACCTAATCTTTGTTTCCTTGAAAACTTGATCTGCAACAAAAAAAAACTTCCTGTCAGTAAAATGTCAGACGGTGAAGGAGATAGGGAGACAGCTAGAATAGCAGCTCAACTCCTAGCGGAAGACACAAGTCTCCTACAGCAAGACCCGGATGCAATACTCATCCCGGTCAGCATAAGAAAAACTATAACTATTAAACTAATAGAAAATGGACTGACATCAAGAGGTGGTACAGTCATATTCGTAATTGAGGCACATGAATATCGACAGACAGAGGTATTCTATTCATGGATAAACTTTCCAGCAGCAAACGCTGTCACACATGAATTCCACTATTACAAAATAGAGGAACCACCGGATGAGTACACTCCTTTCGAGGAGGTGGAAATACCATTAAAATACCAAGAGCACCTGCTCTGGTTTAAAGGCGCCCTAAAACATAATAATCACATCACCAGGCTTGGTCCACTAGGAAGACCAGGAGAAACGTGGCCGGTTCTAGCCAGCTACACACCACATCCAGACATTGAAAAAATGTCAATACCAGAACTTTTGGTACAGTTAAAACAACTGATTAAAATACATAGACAATTAGTCCAATATGTAATGCGGACTTCAACAGTCCAACCAGCTATTACCATTCCACAGCTGACCCCTCATCAGGGGAATACAAATAAAATAACACCACAGAACATACAGTCATGTCTGGGTAAAGTACCCGCAAAACGGGAACAAATTCCATTCTGGTTAGCACAAAAAATCACTCAAATAGAGGCAGTATTTCCGGATACTACCCCTACTGAGAAACACAGAATTCTGACTATCTGTCTTCCAATGGGGATCGCACCACATGTGGAGGACTGTGACACTTGGGGCACAGTCTTTGCTTCCATTTACACAAAAACACATGGTGTTCCGTCCATGGTGGTAATACCCGATGTGCTAAGACAGATTCAAAATGAATACGGTCCAGAACCTGCTTTAACTCTGGGTATGAAATTACTGAAAGACTTCAAGCAGGTCTCAGCTTTATAATTATCTAACATAAAAGGAGAAGCAGCATCTGTGGCGATCCGCCAGAAATTGAAAGAAACAGATATAGCAGAACAGCCATTTGAACTTGCCAGAATCATAGAAAAATCCTATGAAGAACTAGGAAGAGATAGTTTGCGTGGGAAACCAGTAAAACCCCAACTAACTGAAGATCCTGAGAAAATATTTATTAAAAATAATGTAAACACTCCAAAAAAGAGCTGGGATGGAAATAAACAATCCACTCCCAAAGAAAAAAGATTCCAGTCCAGAGGAAAGTCTCCTCGGCGGAGAGAAAGATCTCCGGACCAAGGACCCAAGTCTCCCCAGAGGGAACCCTCTGAGAAAAGATACAACCTTAGAAATAGGGATAATCTGAAGAAACCTGATAGATATCAAGATATTGATACACGTCCCTCTTGATCTTTTCAGACTTCCTCGCAGAAATCGGAAAGAAGAGGACGGTCAGAACACAGGGAAGAGCACGTCAAGTCCAAAGACAAGGAACCTGCTCATCAAAGTAAAAAACTACAATTTCCAAAAAAGAAGGTAGCCAGCATTAAAATATTCAAACATGCTGAGGATCCTGAGGACACAGCTGAAAAATTGAGAGTGGGCTCAGACAATGCTAGGCAGCGCAGCAGAAGTGAGCATAGCTCGCAAGATCCTGATGAATCATCAGGAGACAGTGGACACGAATGAATACATTCAGGTGGAAACTGCAGATACCAGAGTTAGCAACCCTCATAAAATATACAAAATAACATTACGTATAGAGGGAGATAAGACTAGGAAAATAAGGGGACTATTTTGGTATATCCTCTCCAAAGGCTATGACATCCTTTTAGCTGAAAAAGACTGGCCACCGGAGTTTGTCAGGGAGTGCCCTCATGGCGAAGAAATGATTATGCCTGCCTTCTCAAATCACATTCCAATTCATAAAAAATATACACTTGCAAGAAAGTGGGCAGTAGCCCAAGCTCCTGCATTATATAAAAACCATGTTGGATGGGATGAGGACTCTCCTCCTCACAAAATCCAGTTGAAAAATCAACCAACTGCACAAAGGCAGTACCCAATTAAGCAAGAAGCTAAAAAACAGGTCAGGGAGATCTTAGATCAACTTGAATACCAGGGGGTGATTGAAACATGCACCTCTCAAATGAATAACCTTTTGTTTCCTGTGTCCAAGCCAGATGATTCATATCGTCTAGTTTTGAACTA